>NC_064842.1:49465000-50715000 GCF_024166365.1 Elephas maximus indicus | reverse complement strand
AGAAATTGACTTCAAATTTACAAGTATCAGTTGTCGGAAAAAAAAATTTTTTTAAACAGTTATTTTACTTGGAGTTCAAGAAGTTTCTCTTACCCACGAGCCGAATATTAAGAGTAAAAGCCAGACCCAAATGGAAAAACTACGTTTTTTTTTCTTAAACCAGGAAATGCTAAAATGCTTGCTACTCAACAACTTTGTCAATTTGCCTATTCTGGCTCAAAAAAACCAAAACAAAACAAAACCCACTGCCGTCAAGTTGATTCCAACTCATACTTACCCTATAGGACAGAGTAGAACTGCCCCATAGGGTTTCCAAGGAGCGCCTGGTGGATTCGAACTGCTGACGTTTTCCTTAGCAGCCAAACTCTTAGCCACTACGCCGCCAGGGCTTCCTGGCTTATAAAGTGTGGTCAAAAACAAACTCATTACCTCATGATTTAAAAAAAAGACTGTGCTTCCTTATTTTAATTTCAAGAGGTCTCATAGCTACAAATAGGTAAAAGGCCACATTTTCAGAAGTTACTTTTTTAATGCTAACTCGGTAACTATTACATACTTTGTCACCATGGAAACTTAAAACCTGTATTTAAGCTTCTGTAAAATCTCCAGTTCTCAGGAGCGTTTTTTCTTCATGCAGGGAGATGCTCACTGCAAACTGAGCAAATTGTTTATGAAATCATAGAGCAATCAAACATTGTGCTATTGTTTATTTTTAATAAACTTTTAATTCAGAGGTTTTTTTAGCAACTGTAACTAGCCTACTATAAGCAACTTGTTTTTAGAAACAAAATGACCTCCTTTCACGCATACAGATGAACTGCTTGAAATAAACCTTGTATTTTAATGTCTTTGTGTTCTGATTATTTTCAACAGCGATAAGACAATATTTTGGGGCTTTCAACTCAGAGGAATATAGTCATAACTTTTGGTCTCCCTATACCGCTGTGGGAAACCCTGGTGGCGCAGCAGTTAGAAGTTACAGCTGCTAACCAGAAGCTCAGAAGTTCGAATCCGCCAGGTGCTCCTTAGAAGCTATATGGGGCAGTTTTACTCTGTCCTGTAGGGTTGCTATGAGTCGGACTCGACGGCAACGGGTTTGGTTTTTTTGGTTTTATGCCACTCTGAGCATGTTTATTTATTACACCTACATAAACGGCAAGTGCACAAATGATTGAGTAATGGAAACGTTAACAAACGCTTGAGGCAGTAGAGTAACATTTATTTTGTATCTTTCGATTTATTTTTACCTGCATGATTATATAAATGAAATTCAATGAAAGAAAATGTTTCTTGACCAGTGTTACTATTACCCATTTCATAATTATTACAGAAAGGACTTTGGTTGTTTAGAGGAAGATAAGAGCTGACCCACTCCAGGTGTCATATAATTAGGTGTGCTTCTGGTCCTAGATGTATTTTGGAAGGAAGAAATGTTCTTCCCTTAAATACTTCCTCATTTGGTCACATTTGATACTTTAATTTAAGAAGATGTTTCACCAAAGTATTGTCTTCTTTATAAGTTTCACTGATTCCTCCAAGTTTTTTAAATAATACGAATAGCTAGATGTTCCAAGCTTTTATGTTTTCCATTTCTCTAGTATGGAGCCCTGGTGGTTCGGTGGTTAAGAACTTGGCTGCTAACCAAAAGGCTGGCAGTTCAAATCCACCATCTGCTCCTTGGAAACTCTGTGGGGCAGTTCTACTCAGTCCGATGGTGTTGCTATGAGTCAGAATCAACTCGATAGCAACAGGTTTGTTTTGTTTTTCGTATAATGTACCAGTCCATCTATTCAAAAGCATAAATTTCTCACATTCGAAACTGCTGAAGGAAGTAAAGACTTTTATTTAGAGTCACCTGACAGTGGTCCAATTTACCTTAAGATTTTTCCTTAGAAGGGAGAAAACAAACCACAACCACTTCTAAAACTCCCTTTAAGAGGTAGGACTTCAATCAGCCAATGGATGAAAGAGTCACCAGGAGTCCGCAGATTCACCTTTGCCACCTCCCTGGTTTCCTTTCCAGAAACCTTACTTAATCTGAGGCAACATTCATCCTGCTAGTTAGCGGATCTCAAGCACACAGTATTCACTCTGTCTGACACGTACAAAGGGTAAGTAAACAAGCTGACAAACCACTGCCCTAGAAGGAGACATCTCACAACAAAGAAAACATCCTCCTTTTCCTTGGCCTTTAGCCACCGCCTAACTCTTTTTCAGATGTGTTATTTCAGTCCTATTCTCTTCCTGCCTTAGGGGGAAAACATAACCCACCCTAGGTTTGTTGTGATTATTCAACAGAGAAATGGCCACATACCATGTGGTGCCTCTACTCTCCCCCCCGTCCTCCCCCCCACAATTCTCACATAATTTAGAGAAGAACTATTCATTGCCACAGAATTAGAGTTGCGAACAGAGCAATCAGCTGGGGCATAATGTTCATTAAAATAAACCAGGTAAGATCATTTCAGCTTTATACACGTTGCCGGGTAGTTTCCTTTTAGAGAATGTAGTCAGTATTCTAGGTCATAACAGGCTGAGGGGTTCAGGCAACCTCGGCTGCTTACTAACTCAGGGATGCTCAGAGGACAGGAGCAGTACAAGCACAAAGTGCTTTAAAAAAAAAAATTATTATAAATCTTTGGCTCTAATGAAATAAGATCACTTTTCCATTACTTATTAAGAGCTATTCAAACAAATGGTACTCTTGAAGAAAATATCAAGGGCAGTGGAAGTTTACTGTACTTAATATAAATATAAAATACCAAATAACTAAAATCAATTCTTGCAGGAGCAACGACAGCACTACTTATGAGCCAATTTACAGCATTCTAACTAATGCTACATTTGTATTCTTTTTTTGCTTATAAAGCTTAATTAAATCAACTGCTATTGCCTGGGATAACCAAAGACAGCTGGTCAAAAAACCCCATGGAAAGCTTTTACATGCAAGCTTTCTTCAAATGAATTCGTCATTGTCATTTATGCTCCTCTATAAACTTCTCTGTTCTCAAAAAGACCAGTGGTACTTCAAGGTCAGAGAAGAGATAATAGCCAGCTGTGCTGATAGCAGTACCCTTCACCCTGCTGGGCTGGCCTTAAATTCAGATTTAATATTCCACTGATTCTCCCCACTACCAGTCAAAACAGCCATAACAAAAGTCAGTGTTGGTTAGAATACAGACAGCAATCTTGGGGGGGGCGGGGTGGTGAGGGATACTGAGTATATATATATGTTTTTGAACATTTTATTGTGCTTTAGGTGAAAGTTCACACAGCAAGTTAGTTTTCCATACACAAATTGTTCCGTGACATTGGTTGCAATCCCCACAATGTGTCAGCACTTTCTCCATTTCCGCCCTGGGTTCCTTGTTTCCATTAGTCAGGTTTCCCTCCCCTCTGCCTTCATATCTTTGCTTTTGGGCAAATGTTGCCCTTTTGGTTTCCTGTAGTTCATTGTTCTCAGGGGTACATTCCTCGTGGGTGTTACGGTTTATTTCAGAGGTTAGTCTATCATTTGGCTGGAAGGTGACCTCCAGAAGTGACTTCAGTTCCAAATCAGAGAATGTCTTAGGGCAGTTGTCTCAGGTTTTCCTCAAGTCTCTACCAGACCAGTAAATCTGGTCTTTTTAATGAATTTTCATTTTGTTCTACATTTTTCTCCCATTCTAATGTGTTCCTGGTCAGTGGTAGCTGGGCACCATCTAGCTCTTTTAATCTCGGGCTACAGGTGGCAGTGGTTCCTGTGGGTCATTAATCCTTGTGCTAATTGCTTCCTTGAGTCTTCAGTTTTTTTTTTCACTCTCCTTTGCTCCAGATGGAAAGAGACCAATAGTTGTATCCCAGATTTTTTTTTTAGATGACTGCTCACAAGGTTTTAGGACCCCAGTCGCTACCCACCAAACTAGGATGTAGAACATTATCTTTGTTAACTATGTTATGCCAATAGACCTAGGTGACCCCCAACTCCATGGCCCTTAGCCTTCAAGCCCAGTAACTCAGTCCCTCAAGATGTTTGGTTATGTCTAAGAAGTTTCCATAACTGTGTCCTGTATGTGCTCTATTATATATGTGAGTATGCATGTAGCACATACAAATATGTATGTAGAAATATCCACAGCTATACTAAAAAAAAAAAAAAATATACTAGTTTGTTTTTTTTTATATACCTGTATATACACACGGGTGTACTCTTGTTTATAACCTCCCACACTTATTTAGCATACATATCTAGCTATGTATCCAATCACAAATTATTTCTAATTACTGTTGTTGTATGATTACATATGTTATAGTATTTACCATACCCATTGCTGTCAAGTTGATTCTGACTCATAGCAACTCTATCGGAGAGAGCAGAACTGTCCCATTGGGTTCCCCAGGAATGGCTGGTGGATTTGAACTGCCGACCTTTGGTTTGCAGCCAAGCGCTCAACCACTGTGCCACCAGGGCTCCAGTATTTACCATAAAACCAAAAAAACCCCATTACTGTAGAGTTCATTACGACTCATGTCAACCCTATAGGACAGAGTAGAACTACCCCATAGAATTTCCAAGGAGTGTCTGGTGGATTCCAACTGCCGACATTTTGGTTAGCAGCCATACCTCTTAACCACTATGCCACCAGCGTTTCTGTATTTACCATCCAAAAACCGAACCCACTGCCGTTGAGTTGATTCTGACTCATAGCGACCCTATAGGACAGACTAGAACTGCCCCATAGAGTTTCCAAGGAGTTCCTGGCAGATTCAAACTGCTGACCCTTTGGTTAGCAGCCATAGCACTTAACCACTAAGCCACCAGGGTTTCCGTATTAGTTGCCATTTATTCTTGCATACCTCTCAGTGTCTTCCTTTGCATTGGTCATGTTGCACTGACTTCCCTCATATTGTGTATTGCCTTTCCCTTCACCAGAGTTAACACATGTCTACTATCTAGTTTGCGATTTTCCCTCCCTCCAGATCCATTCCTGGTAACCAACAAAGAATGTTTCTTTCTGTGTGTAAACCTATTCTTGACTTTTTATAATAGTGGTCTCACACAATATTTGTCCTTTTGTGATTGACTTATTTCACTCAGCATAATGTCCTCCAGATTTATCCATGTTGTGAGATGTTTCATGGATTCATAATTGTTCTTCATCATTCCGTAGCATTCCATTGTATGCATGTACCACAATTTGTTTATCCATTCATCTGCTGAGGAACACTTAGGTCGTTTCTACCTTTTTGCTATTGTGAATGATGCTGCAACGAACGTGAGTGTGCATATGTCTATTTGCGTCACAGTTGTTATTTCTCTAAGATATATATACCTAAGAGTGGGACTGCTGGATTGTACAGTATTTCTATTTCTAGCTTTTTAAGGAACCACCACACCATTTTCCATAGTGGTTGTACCATATCATAATCCCATCGGAAGTGTGTAAGAGTTCTAATCTCCCTACAATCTTCCAGTATTTGTTGTTTTCTGTTTTTTTCATCAGTGCCATTTTTGCCAGAGTAAGGTGGTATCTCATTGTAGTTTTGATTTCATTTCTCTAACGGCTAAAAATTGAGAGCATCTTTCATGTGTTTGTTAGCTGCTTGAATGTGTTCTTGGTAAAGTGTCTGTTCAGATTCTTTGCCCATTTTTCATTGGATTGTTTGTCTTTCTGTTGTTGAGGCATTGAAGTTTTCTATAAATTTTAGAGATTAGATCTTTGTCAGATATGTCATTGCCAAAAAAATTTTCCCGGTCTATAGGTTCTCTTTTTACTCTTGAAGTGAAGTCTTTTGATGAGCCTAAGTATTTATTTTTCAGGAGATCCCAGTTATCTAATTTATCTTCTGTTGTTTGTGTATTTTTAGTTATGTTTGATAGTGTATTTATGCCATGAATTAGAGCCCCTAGCTTTATCTTTATGTTTTCTTCCATGAACTTTATAGTTTTAGGCTTAACATTTAGGTCTTTGATCCACTTTAAGACAGTTTTTATGTTTGGTATGAAGTATGTATCCTATTTCATTTTTCTGCAAACGGATATCCAGTTTTGCCAGCACCATTTGTTAAAGAGACATTTCTGGTCCCGTGTTTTCAGTTTTGTTCCTTTATTTTACTTTCGAGAGTTCTTCATCTGGGTTGGTATCTGGGTGATGCTGTCATGTGTCTTAATCTCAGGATGTTGTCTGATGTCCTTGGTTCTCCATCTGAAGGACTCCCTTTGATATTTCTTGTACGGTTGGTTTGCTTTTTACAAATTCCCTTAATTACTGTTTATCTGCAAATGTCCTAGTTCCACCACATATTTGAGAGACAATTTTGCTGGATATATAATTCTTGGTTGGCAATTCTTTTCTTTCAGAGTTTTATATATATCATCCCTTTACCTTCTTGTCTGCATGGTTTCTGAATAGAAATCAGAGCTTAGTCTTATTGATGTCTCTTTGTATGTGATATTTTCATTTTGCCCAAGCTGCTCTCAGAATTTGTTCTTTGTCTTTGGTTTTGGGAAGTTTGATTATAATATGTCTTGGTGATTTTCTTTTGGGGTCTTTCCTATATGGGGTTTCTTGAGCTTCTTGGATGGAAACCACCTCATCTTTCATGATATTAGGGAAGTTCTCTGCCAACAAATCTTCAAAAATTATCTCTGCTGTTCAATTTTTGTCTCCCCCTGTTCTGGAATTCCAGTCACAAGTAAATTCTTCCTCTCAATAGTCTCCCACATAATTCTTAGGTTTTCTTCATGACTTTTTCTGATTGTTCCTCAACCAAATTAGTATCAAGGGATTTGTCCTCTATTCCACTGATTCTTTCTTCCATTGATTCAATTCTACTTCTATGTCCTTCCATTGAGTTATTTCTTTCTGATATTTTATTGTTAATCTTCTGGATTTCTAGTTGCTGTTTCTGTAAAGTTTCTAATAGTCTATTTATTTTGTCATTTTGTTTTTATATTATTTTACTGAATTCCTCTAGAGTTTTCTCTGTTTTGCTTGGCTTTGTCTGTGTTTTCCTTGATCTCTTTGAGGATTTCATATATAAATGTTTTGAATTCCTTATCAGGTAGTTCCATTACCATTTCTTTCTCAGGAAGATTTTTCTGCCATCTTATTTTGGTCACTTGCTTGAGTCATCTTGTCTTTCTTCTTTATATGATTTGATATTTTCTACTGTCTCTGAGGCATTATGGTGTTATTTTTTTTATTGCCTGATTGTATGTTTATTTGCTTTGTCCTGATTTTTTTGTTTTGTTTTGTTTTGTTTTGATATATCAGGGTGGATATGACAGGTGTGATCAGCTAGTCTTTAGTCTGGCAGCACAGGAGGACTCACCACCTGTCTCTGGGTGGGCAAGGCAGTGGCTGGCAGCGTGAGCACTGGTCTCTGTTCACTAGTCATGTGGGGCAGCTGAGGATGGGCTGTGCAGGCATTGGCTGCTGCCTGTCATTGATCCAGAGGCATACAAGCAGGCAATGGTACTTGCTCAGTGGGCAAGGCAGCGGGCAGGGGTGAGTGGTATGTGAATGGGGGTGCAGAAGCTCACTCTCAGATGCTCACTGGGTCAGCGGGCAGGGGTGTGTGTTGGGTGAATGGGTGCATGGGAGCATGCTCTCTGGCACTCATGGGATGGCAGGTATGTCTTGTGGTGGGTGAGAGGGAACATGGGGCACACCCTCTGCTGTTCATCGGGTTGGCAGGGGGGGCAGTGGATGGGGCTGCATTGGGGGTAAAGCGGGAATCATACTGTGATCCTAGAGCAAGTGGCGTGGCAGGGGTATGAGGGCTCCTGCTGCCAATGATCAGGAAGGTGGAGGAAGGGAGAGTGTACTCCTCTGGTAACCAGATGTGAGTGTCTAGGTACTTCCTGCCAGGAGGGGGGTGGTTACCTGGAGTCCCGTAGGGTGGGGGGCCCCCTGCTGACACGCTATGGATCTATTACTCCATGTGTGCCACCCACTACAATGACAGGTGAGTAGGCCTGAATGTATATTTTGTTTTACTTGCTTTAAGTCAATTTTATTCATCAAAGAAAATATGTTTCTCTGGCATTATTCTTATCAAAAATGAAAACCACCAGACCTTTTAAATTCTGAAATACTGGTATTAAGTTATAAATTAGTAACTTAATGTATATGCATTTATACTTAATTTCTTTAATTTTTAAATTCATTATGGGCCATTAAGTTAGACTTACAGAAATGAATTCATTCGTTATGCTTTACTAGAGGTTATATGAAAGATTTTTTTTCTTCTTTTTCTTATAAACTAGTAGCTACAAGAAACTAACAGAATTCTCCTGAGTTGGTATTTAAAGGAAAAAATAAACTGTGAAAAGCATGAATTTAAATATTATATTGTGTTCAATCATTGATGAAGGTAATGTTTAAAAAGTTTTCCTTAGTTGATTAAAGGAGAAATCACTAACAAAAATGGTATACTTCCGTGTATAGTGAGGAAAAGGAATGGAGATGTCCTAGTGACAATTATTCTTAGTGATGAATACTTTTTATGAATTGCACAATCTCAATGTGAGACCAATACTTAAGCAATTTACATATGATTTTTAGAAACTATTTAGGTTAATTCAACCAAATTATTAACAACTTTAGAATAATTACAATCTTTGTGATGATTTAATTTCTCTCTCACAGTCTCTCTAGATAGATAGATACACGCTAATGATATTTATCATATAGCTTTGTAAACATGTTTTTACAATACCTAATTCTTCCTCCATTGTGGAACCTTTACTTTGTGAAGCAGAAACACCCAAGACTCTGTTGAATAATATAGAAAAAGCACTTCCCCAGACACCTAAAATAAAGCAAAAACAGAAGATAATTTAGTATTCACCAGGACTTAAACAAATTAGCCATAATAGACTTTGATCACTTACCCATTAAAAAATGCAAGGGATTTTCTTCATATTTCTTCACAACTGTTCCCATAAAAAATTTGCTTCCAAATAAGTCAGGGGCCATAAAAGTACCATATTTAGCCATGCCAATCTCATATGGACTAAATTCAACCCAATCTGAAAGCATTTAAAAAACAACACAATCAATTAATAGAAAAATGTCGCAAAGATCATTTCAATAAAGCCATGATTATTCTCATTCATTTATTTAAAATATTAAGATAAAAACATTAACCAAATGCCTCTTATGTATCTGACATTCTGTAGAAGTTGATGACAAAAAAAGCTTATAGTTGAATAAGACAAGACAACACAAAAAGAGCTCTGTAATATACACAAATCGAATGTCATTTTCCATTTCAAAACTCAGACATCTTTTATAAAGTCCATCTTAATTCTAAAGAGTGGAAAACTGAAAACTGTTGACTCAGATGTATAATCCGTGAAAGAAATAGAAGAAACTGAACTCTTTCTTTCTGACAATATAAACAGTCTATGAATGGGGAAGAAAATGTTTTCTAACATTTCCCTTTCCTTCCTCTTCATTTAATTTTGCTTTAAATAATTTTTTTTTTATTATCAAGCATTTATTCTAAATACTAAGATAACGATGCATGATATCTTAGAAACACCATGATATAGGGTCAGTAGACTATACTGTCTAAGAAGCAAGGCCCTGGAGCAGACTGCTTGGGTCCAAATCCCATTCTGCTGCTTATTAAGTGAGCAACCTTGGTCAGATTATTTGCCCTCTTCTGTCTTGGCTCCTGAATAAAAACACGGTAGCTTGTAGGGTTATTGTGAGGACCCAATGAGTTAAGAAATGTAAAAAATTTAGATAAGGCACAGCACATAGTAATAGCTCAATCAATGGTAAACCAAAAAACCAAACCCACTGCCGTCGAGTTGATTCCGACTCATAGCGACTCTATAGGACAGAGTAGAACTACCCCGTAGAGTTTCCAAGAAGTGCCTGATGGATTCGAACTGCCAACCTCTTGGTTAATAGCTGTAGCACTTAACCACTATACCACCAGGGTTTCCCAATCAATGGTAGCCACTATCATATCTAATCCCATGGCTATAACTGCATTTAATAATTATAAGAATGTTTAAAAAAAGAAAAAAAAAAAAACCCATTGCCATTGAGTTGATTCTGACTCATAGTGATCTTACAGGACAGAGAAACAGTGCCACATAGATTTTTCAAGGCTATAATCTTTATGGAAGCAGACTGCACATCTTTCTCCCATAGAGCGGCTGACAGGTTCAAACTGCTGACCTTTCAGATAGCAGCCAAGTGCTTAAGCACTGTACCACCAAGGCTCCATATATGAATGTGAGAGTTTCCATAAGGAACTCTTGGTTTTCGACTCTCATTTACTATACTTGCAATTTTCTTGGTTTTTCTCTTAGTAAATGATACTGCTACCTATTGTTTTCAAGCAAAAAGGCTTTAGTACCATCCTTGTTCCACTACCTATCAGTTTGTCATACTGTGGTGGCTTGTGTGTCACTATGATGCTAGAGGCTATGTCACCAACATTTCAAATACCAGCAGGGTCACCCATGTGGGACGGGTTTCAGCAAAGCTTCCAGATTAAGACAGACTAGGAAGAAAACCTTGGCAATCTGCTTCCAAAAATTAGCCAATGGAAACCTATGGATCACAACAGAATATTGTTTGACATAGTACTGGAACATGAGCCCCCTAGGTTGGAAGGTATTCAAAACATGATTGGTAAAGAACTATCTCAGCAGTGGACTCAAACATACAATCGTCATGAAGATGGCACAGGACCAGACGAAGTTTTCTTCTGTTATACATAAGGCCATCATGAGTCAGAGTCAACCTGACAGCAACTAACATACATACCTAACATTATTCTTGTTGGCCTGTTTTCCCTCTCATTCATTATCTGAAAAATCAAGTGCTGTAGGTTCTGTCATCACATACCATCATATGTATACTGGTCACTTACCCACTTGTCCCCCATGACCACACTGGTGCAAGCTGCCATAAACTCTCTGCTAGATCGCCACAATGAAAAGCAAACCAAACTCATTGCCATCGAGTCGATTCTAATTCATAGCAACCCTATACAACAGAGTAGAACTGTCCCATAGGGTTTCTTTACAGAAGCACACTGCCACATCTTTCTCCTGCAGACTGGCTGGTGAGTTCAAACTCCCAACCTTCTTTCTGGTTTGCAGCCAAGTGCTTTAATCACTGTGCCAGCAGGGCTCCTCGAACTCTGTTGCTCTATGGTGTTTTGGATACCCCATAGACAGAATGGATTTTTTTAAATATAAGTCAGGGCATACCAACACCAGCTGAAAGGTTTCCTAAGGCTTCTCATTATATTGAAAACAAAAATGTGGTTGACAAGGCTCCATGACAGTCTGGATCCTGCTCCCTGTCTTGACCACAACTCCTAATCAATGTCCTGTCAGGTTTCGTCTTGTTATTCTACTTCAGCCACACAGATCTTCTTGCTGTTCCTCAAACAGGCCAAGCTCATTCTCACCTCAGTGCCTCTACATTTGCTATTCCCTTTTGCAATTATGAAGCTTCCTCATTCTTAATGTTTAGTTCAAGGTCTTTGTTGACCATCCTCTCTAAAGCAGACCCACCACTATCCATTCCTGCACAACCTATAACCCTCTGTCCTGCTGCTTTACTTTTTTTTTCTGTTTATCCCTTTCTGCAATTATAACGTGTCTGCAATTCCTTCCAAAACAATACAAAAAAAAAAAAAAAATTCAAAATCCATAAGCTTTTTCATTAAGTCAGTGGTAAACCTGAACTGAACTCATTTAGTAGAGAAATCGGTCTTAAAATGATGTGGAAATCTTTTTATTCTTTATACATCCCACTCCATGCAAGTATGGATACATTCTGCTAAAGAAACACTACTATTAGGTTCTAAGATCTCACTGGGAGTATTATATAACATACAGTATAGACAATGTATTAATTTTAAAGTCTAAGAGATTCTGAATTCCAGAACATACCTGTCCCCAAAAGTTTTGAAAAAAGAAACATGGCCCTATATGTATTGTTTATTCAATGGTAGATTGGAACATTCTACTTTCATGAAGGAAGTTATGAAATAACAATGGTGATGAGGTAACATTTAAATTCAATTCAAATCAATGTCAAAAGATGAATAAAATGTCACGTATAACGCACACCAGAGAGTAGTGTTTTATAATGATTTACATGGAATTAGAGAAACACGATTAGCAATGAATCAGAGGCTGTTATGAAAATTTCTGTATCACTACAAGTAATTTCCTATCTTTAGATTTCACACCCGTATCTTGGGTTATTGAATCATAAAAACTTTCTGGTTCCTTTATTCTAGCTATGCTTTTGTTATTAATACTGTGGCACACAGTAATTGCAGACATTCTCAAGAGCTAAGATTTGCCCTCTGATCCTTGTGGAAGAACTCACCACAGCTGTGTGTGACTATTACCCCACTGTTACTGACTTATGCATCCCAAACTTGGACCTCTCTCCTGAAATTCCATCTGCACATGTCCAACTTCCTGCTGGGCTTTCACAAGCACGTATGTTGTCATCACATCCCACTGTACTTGCCTGGAAAGCAGCTTATCACCTTTTCTCCCAAATTAGTGTATGGTTTACAAAAGCCACACAATCACAGCTCAGTAAAGTTTTGTTTTGGTTTGCTGTGTTTTTTACTGGAACCACTATTTTACTCCCTTATATCAAATCCATTATCACATCTCCCTGATAACTTGCAGGCCTTTCACATCTGTCCGCTCCGTTTGTTCTCTCCTTATCAGTATCTCCCTAGTTCCAGAATTTTATTAGCAAAACCACAGTGATATCCCTGCTTCTAATTCCTTTTCTTTCCATCTATCTATATGAGTTGTCAAAGTACTTTTTTAAGAACACTACTTAAATAATTTTATTGCTTTGACCAAAAGGATTAAATATATTCTATCATTATGAAAATTAAGTAAAAAAATTTCTCTCTGGAATTCAAAGCTTTCCATAATTTGACACAAAAGGTTTTTGTAAATATACCACCTAGTCTTCACCAGTATATACATAAGTCTGAGGCTAATTTCTTTCTAAAACAAATAAAGAAATAAATGGCATAGAATTCATTCTGATTCATGGCAACTGCATTTGTGGCAGAGTTGAAATGCTCTGTTGAGTTTTCAAGGCTATGACCTTTCAGAAATAGATCACCAGGCCTTTCTTCCAAGGTGCCTATGGGTGAGTTCAAATTGGCAATCTTTTGGTTAGTAGTCAAGCACTTTACTGCTTGTGCCATCCAAGACTCCGCAGTTTCTTTTTACTGCTCCCCAAAACACACCTTCAATTTTTTCTTCTGAGCATGTTCTCGTACTGTTTCCACACGATGATACTTTTCACCTCCATTTACTAGATCTTTCCAAGTTCAACTTGAATCTGGGTCCCATCTCCCCCATGAAGTCTTTCTTATGACTATTCAAAATTTCTATGGTAATTTATATTTATATCAGTTTTACACAGAATAGCAGATAATATTATACATATGTGACTTTTCCCTGCTTTCTTTTAACTTTTGTTTTTATTTTATATTTATTTTATTTTAACTTTCTTGAGGAAAAGTGCAACATTTTTACTTCTATTGTGTCTGTCAAAGAACTTACCATGATGCTGAGTGCATAAGTAGTACGCAGTAAATTAATTTATTGATCAGCAGATATTTAAAAAATTTCAAGTTCTCTGACCAATATAGTGAAATGAAGTGGTCACAGAATATGTAACAGTTTAAACAGCTGTTTGTTTGTTTTAAACTTTCCAAAGGGGAAGATGTTTAAAATTATTCTTAGGAGGAGATAAAAAAACTTCTCTAGAGTTGGTGAAGTTGTGAATAAAACTTTTATAAACTAAAATAATTCAATTCTTTAATTTTTAAAATATAGCTCAGAGAATATTTTAACTTTTTTTTTCTGAATAGTCATTTTCAATCTAAGCAACTTTCAAAGGAATAAAGTACAGCCATGTCTCTGTTTTTTTTAATTTTTTTTTCTTCAAGCATTCAAGTTAAACTACTTGAACTTTCATGACATGCATCTCTGAATGTCTTATCTGGGTACGAGCTCTACATAAATAATGTTTGATGGCTTCATCTGATCCTGTTGGAAGGCACAGTTCAAACATCCTTATCACAGAAGCTTAACAATGGACAGTTAATGATGTCTTGTCTCAGTAACTATATCGCAGTTGGGCAGATGGTCAAATCAGACACATCCAGGGCCAAAGACTACTAACTAAAGATAAAACAGCCTTTTCTTATGCTAGGTCAATCCAAAATGTTCTCATGTTAAAACATTATTTATTCTTTAATTATTTCTCTTGAGAGTGACTATCAACTAAAAATTCAGAATAAAAAGTAGCCACTGTGAAAATGTCATAGCAATCATACAATCATAATAAAACTATTATATATTTTATGTCTCTTTTCAGTTTTCAGTCTTGTCTTATGCACATTTAATGTGATTATCATAATAATTCCCTAAAATAAAACTGATGAGTATTATTATCCTTATTTAATAATAAGGAGAAGGAGTCCTGGTAGTACAATGATTAAGTGCTTGCCTGCTAAATGAAAGGCTGAAGGTTCGAATCTATCAGTAATTCCATGGGAGGAAAGACCTGGAGATCTGCTCCCTTAAATATTACAGCCTAGGAAGCCCTATGCGGCAATTCTACTCTGTCCTATAGGATTGCTATGAGTCAGAAGCGCCTTGATGACACACAACAACAACACAATGCTTTCAGGGTGGAAGATGATTTATTTGTTAGTGAATAGATTTGACTGGCACGCTAGTGGTATTTACTGGCCAATTTCAAATAAAAATTTCAAGACTCCACAGATAATAACTATGGGAAAGAAGAAAGGGGGCAGGGGAAAGGATGGAGGGAGAGAGGGAGGGAGGAAAGGAAGGATGGAGGGAAGAAGGAAGGAAGGCCAAAATAAAGAAAGAAAGAAAAAAGAAGAAAACCCCTTGCATCACAGTATTTGCCTTTCTTATATAATAAAGTCTCAGCTGACCACTTTGGACTCCATCACAGTCAATCTGGTTCCTTATTTCTGCTGAGCATGCCACGGTTATTCCAGACTCCTACTGCAGGTCTTACCCCCTCTCAACCCAATAATTAAGTTCTTCTTTCATATATAAATTCTATTTTATCTTTAAGGTCCCACCTTTCCCATACAGTTTTTTACTCTAAATTGCTAAGAGTTACTGGAAAGCTAATTGGGATTGCTGCTATTTTTGGCACTTTATATACTGTATCTCATATATTTAGCAAAACACTGTGAGGAGAGTCTTATCCTCATTTAACAGATGAGGAAACTGAGGCTAAAAAGGTTACTTTATTAAGGTTACAGTTCAAAATAACATTTCTGCACTCTCTTGTGCATTAACTTCTTTAATAAGTATTATAAATTTCCCAAACAGATTATGAGGTCCTATAGAACCGGAATTATATGTGCCGTGGAGGAGTTTTACCCTTCGCATCTGGGTTACTACACTCAAATGGTCAGTAATCAGAGAAATCATGGTGGTGTTAAAAATAGAGCAAAGGATTTTTTGAGACCAATCCCCAGCTCTGCTACTTACTTTTTAGGTAGCAATGTGAAATAATTTAATCTTTTTGAGGTTGCTTTTTTCTTCTGTAAAGCAGAGCTAAAAATATCTCCCTCCTGATTATTGTAAAAATTGAATAAGATAATAAATATGATAAATGCTTTGGGAATCATAAGCACGATAAAAAAAAAATTGTTGAATGAAGCACATGTGCACCCTCTTAATAAACTGCCATATTTTATGCAAATAACGTGCCGGCCGTGCCCTCCCCCCAGAGGTATTTTCATAAGCACACTATGCTAATTTTTTTATAGTAACATGTGGAAGAGGATTGGCATGGCAACGCTTATAAGAGTGCCTCGTGGGGAGGAGGGGCACAACCAGCAAAGAAACACAGAAGGTACCTGTCATTTGTGTAAAAACACAGTATTCAAAATACTTCCCTGACAGTTTTTTAGTAGTCAGTTGAGAAGAAAATGAAACAATAAAATTGTGAATGGATTCTGGATATATATCTGTTAATTACACTGCATTCACAATGATGTTTTCTGCTCAGAGTGTGGCCAATGTCACTGAGCTAACTTTCCTAAAAATACAATGAACTCTGTCAGCCTTAGTCAGGAGTACCACCATACTGTAGGTTGAGATTGGCTGAGGCCCCCAAAGATTTGATGTCACACACTGTTAGAGCACCAGATGAGAAGAGGAACAACAGCAGAAATAGGTGTTTACTCCATAGATAAGTGGCAACTTGGGTGAAGGGTAAAACAGCACACAATACTATGGAAGCTAGCACAACTTGTACAAGGCAAGGCCATGGAAGCTCCACAGACACATCGAAACTCCACGAGGGACTGAATTGCTGGGGTGAGGGCTGTGGGGGTCATGGTTTCAGGGAACATTTTTAGCTCAATTTGTATAACACGGTTTATAAAGAAAATGTTCTACATTCTACTTTGGTGAGTAGCATCTGGGGTCTTAAAAGCCTGTGAGTGGCCATCTAGAACACTCCACTGGTATCACCCCTTCAGGAGCAAGGTAGAATGAAGAAAACTAAAGATACAAAGGACTAATGGACTACATCTACCATGGCCTCCACCAGACTGAGTCCAGTACAACTAGATGGTGCCCAGCTACCACCACTGACTGCTCTGACAGGGATCACAATAGAGGGTCCCAGGTAGAACTGGAGAAAAATGTAGAACAAAATTCTAACTCAAAAGGAAAGACCTGACTTGCTGACTGGACAGAGACTGGAGAAACCTTGAGAGTTGGGCCCCCTGACACCCTTTCAGCTCAGCAACGAAGTCACTCCTGAGGTTCACCCTTCAGCCAAAGATTGGTGAGGCCCATAAAACAAAATGAGATGAAAGGGGCACACCAGCCCAGGGGCAAGGACAAGAAGGCAGGAGGGGACAGGAAAGCTGGTAATAGGGAACTCAAGGTTGAGAAGGGAGAGTGTTGACATTTCATGGGCTGTTAACCAATGTCACAAAGCAATATGTGTACTGTTTAATAAGAAACTAGTTTGTTCTGTAAACCTTCATCTAAAGTACAATAATAAATAAATAAAAAGAAAAGAAAAATCGGTGTTTACCTCTGAGATTTAATAAGCAGAAAAGTGGAAGCATTTTATTTATTAGCTGCCACAACCATAGACTAGTATTTTTTAGGCTCTGAATTATAAAAATTAGAATACTGCTTTGAATGATAACTATATATCATATGACTTAATTTAATGAAAATATAACCAGCAAACAAAAGAAAAGACATTTTCTGAAGGCACTAGACATAACATTTTGTTAAAAGTCACTGAGAAATGGACAATTAGTTATTGAATAGATTCATGTTTTTTATTTTATAGATTTTTTTTTCATTTTTCTGACTAAAATGACTATACATTAGTTACTAGTTTTATGGAATATTTCCAACAACCAGAAAATCCATCTAGCTTAATATGTTCTTATATTTTCAAATATTCTTATATTACAGAAAATGCATTAATCTAAACAACTAAGATTGCTTCTGACCTTCTTCTAAAGGAAATAATTGGAAACCACAGTTGAAAGATTCCAGGAAATGTTCTGGAAGGTGGGAATTACATACCTGCAAACATCAACTCCGAAACATCGGGTTTGACATGGAGACAGGTGAAAAGAGGTAAAGGGCATTGTGCAGTGTTGACTTTTTCCTTCAAACTACTTAACGTAGTGTTCATTCTCTGCCCATAGAAAAAAGAACTGATTTTAAATATACAAACAGATATAGACAGAAAGCTATTTAAAATAGTATTTCCAATTTGAGAGTTTGCTAAAATAATATTTTATAATTAAAAAAATAAGCCTTACTACATCTAGAAATCTCCAGGTCATGGGTAAACAACAAAAACTAGGTTTTATGGAAGTAATTGTCTTCATTCTTAAAGCAACCGTGGCTCTAAGGACTACCTACATTTGACTGGAGAACAATTTGATAACTATAGAGCCCAGACAGAATTTTGCCCCAGGACTGACTCCCTGGCACACACAGACTCTTCTCCATCTCCTCCACTTTATCTTCAGAAGAAGTCATGCGTCAAGTGGGCTTGTTCCATGTGATACACTTCCTTTTATGACTCTCTCCAGGTAACTTACATTCTTCCTCTACTTTAAATATACTTCCTTTATTCACCTCCTCATCTAAAGAGATTCCAATTGGGTGGTTGGGGATAGGCAGGGAATCGCAAGTTAATACGTGTATTTTCCAAAGGAAAACAAAAGCCTTCCCCACACGTCAAAACTAAGATATAGTTTGAATGAATTAATAAGCACGAGTTTGAAATGTAAAAGCAGTTGTAACAGATGGCACGGAGTACGTGCTCAGGACACACTGTTGAAAGAATAAGCTGAGTCAAGGGATTTTTATAAAATGTATCCCCTTTTCTTTAATTCAAAACACTACCATATATATTACCTACTTGTATTATTGAAAGAATTGTAGATTTGACCATAGCTTACATTGTGAATTAGTGTTTCTCCTATTAACATTCCAAAGATATCAGTAAAGGTGACAGGTTGCCCAGAGCTTTTCTTCTTCCATAAAGACTCAACATATCGTTTAATCTTCTGTGGTGTGAGAAGTAAAAGGGGATTGTGGCTAACATTTTTCATTAACTCTTCATTAATCTCCTCTGGCCCTTTCTCTGGAAAATCAGGATCAGAATATAAGGTTGACATGTACCTGCAGAGAAAACAAAACACGGCAGAGATAAAGAGCATACAAAGTAGTCTTCAAGGAAAGTAGGCACTAAGAAAAGTAAAAAATGGAGGAAATATTTGGTTAACTTAATTATCTGATGATATTAATGTATTTAAACAAAGAACAAGGACATCAGGTTTGGTAAATGGAGAGCAAACAAAAATGAGGGAAACCTTCAATGAGATAGATTGGCACAATAGCCACAACAATGGGCTCAAACACACCAAGGATCATGAAGGTGGCACGTTACCAGCCAATGTTTTGTTCTGTTATGCACAAGGTCACCAGGAGTTGAAGCTGACTCCATGGCCGCTAGCAACGACAACAATAACACCAGAGCAAGAACTGGTCTACGAAGGAAGCCAATTAAAGGAGAGATCTCTGAGGAAATGTGGGACTGTCCAGAGGAGGCAAAGTCCTGGTAGGCTTACTCCCTACTGTCTAGTCTTCCATGGATGTGTCTCACTGTCAGACTACAACAGCCTGATGACAGCACATTTGAGTCATATGACTAAATGGATTCCTCTTGATGCAATACTAGTCCGAGAATGGCGTAATCTGACTGATTAGGAACAGGTAGAAAATGTGCTGTCCAAACTATTGAAAAAGCCTAATTTTCCTGATCAAGGCATCTTTTTTTCCAGTTGACCAACTTTCTGGTTTTAATCATCTTTCTGTTGTGAGCTTTGTTAGTGCTAGATGGAATCCCAAACCTTCAAGCCTTAACAGCTATGGATCTCTGCATTTCTGAGCATGAAATTTGGAAGGTGAAATCCTGTAAATGAATAGGTCATTAAGGTAAATGCCTCCCTGTGAAACCTTTCAACTATCAACCACTTCTAGCTAGACTGGAAATCACTATGTACTTTGGCATTTGATATTTAGACAATAAATATTCAGTTAACATCCTCCTTCCCAGTTCTTATAAAAAAAAAGAAAAAAAAATCTTTTTTTTTTTCTTATAGCGAACATTAATTATTTATTTATAACTCTGTCTCTCTTAATAAACTGTGAATTGCTTGAGGGAAAGAACTATGCTTATCCTTTTTATTTTCCTTCATCTCAGTGATAAGCAAGCGTCTGACAGATGGCAAATACATTATAGTGAACTGTTAAGCTGAGAGAAAAACAAAATAAAATAAGCATTCCACTACTTTGTCCAACCAAAGAGAAAACAGCACACATTTTAATCTCCTATTTCCTTGTGATTCAAATCAAAAATGTCTATCATAGTAGTTTATCTTCTGTTTGGGTCCCTACTAACTTCTAGGAATTGGGCAGGTTAAATGCTTGTATGCTGTTGTCTTAAAGACTCACAATGGCTTTAGATTAAATTTAAATTTAATGATGAGGAAAGAGAGTGTGAACTTTGACATAATTATCAGAATGAATGGCTTGTGTATCTTTCAAGCAATTTAAGCTGTATTTTGATAGATACTTGGTGATTATACCAGGGTTGAGTTCAGAGAAAGCCATTTGGTTTATCTTTACCACATATTTGTGGAAAAGCTTCGGAATCCAATTTGTGTTATAAAGGTATTTTTAGGATTTGGATTTTTTTTTTTTTTGCTGAACATGTATTCCGTTTTGTGTTTACTGTCACTCTCCATTTACTAATTTACAATTATTCTCAATTTGTCTCCAAGAAACTCTGAATTCGGCAAGAAATTCTAATTTAATGTCAAGTGGGAATAATTTGGTTTCAAAAACTGAAATTCTATATAAAAGATCAAAAAATAAATAAAACTTACCAGCCGATAGAGGACAGAGTTTAAATTTTAATTCTCCAATTACTAATTGGGGATACTTGGAGCATGTTATCTAAATTCACCAATCCCCTTGGTGATTAGGGTCCGTGCCCTGGAGTAGTCAAGCCAATGAAATGTACTCCAAATTAGATAGAGAGAGAAAGTTTATTTAGGTGGTGACACCAATAGGCAGTCCAGCAGCAATGCAGGGCGTGTTTATGGAGTCCCAAAAGGCAATTTCACATTAAAGCTTATATATCATGATTGCAAGAGTTTCAATCTATCTTTGGCATGTAGCCCACAGATGGCATGGCTGGATGAGTTATTCATTACAAGATTATTACAAGAGACTCTTTATCAGGCTAAAGACATACATGCTGGACATCTTATCAGGCTAAAGATATACATGCCAGACATCTGGGCTCTAATCTTTGCGTGGGGGTTTATAAGTTACAGGTGGCTGGACAGAACAAAACAAAGTCATTAATAAATCTGGAAAAATTTGCCTC
This sequence comes from Elephas maximus indicus, assembly GCF_024166365.1. NCBI lineage: Eukaryota > Metazoa > Chordata > Mammalia > Proboscidea > Elephantidae > Elephas > Elephas maximus. The sequence goes on along the minus strand of NC_064842.1, from coordinate 50,693,986 downwards.
TGATTGTTTCAACATATTTACATGATGGGAAACCTCATTCTCTCCATATAAATGCATTTAGGTTAAGTGTGAAATTTAAAAAGTTAAATTATGCCAGAGGGCAAGGACTTCTCAGTTCAGGCCATGCCTCCAAATCATGTGGTTTTAAAAACTCCAGTGCCTGAGTCCCCCCCAGAATCTTCAAGGGTGAGCATTTAGAGTATAGGGTTGCTATGAGTTGGATTCGACTCGACAGCAGTGGGTTTGGTTTTGGTTTTGGGTGCTTGAAATTGCCACAACTGATTCTTATGCATCACTGAGATACAGAATGACTGGAGAAACCATTGACATTAGAGGAACAAATATCCTAAACCCTAAAGAAATCTTTATCTTAATTTTTCCCATAAAATGCAGTTATATGTGCATTTTGTCAAACAGTCGTTAAACAAATATTGCCTAAGGCAGACCAGGCACTGTGCTAGGCAGGAGAGATTCACTAGCCAACAAGATAAACATCGTCCCCACCTTGAACAACGTAGTATCTCCAACATATATCTTGATTTTTCTAGCCTGTCATTTCTTATGTGCTAACTTATGTTAAAATTGTGTCTTTTTTTCCAATGTTCCAGAATTTTTCAGACTGATGAACTGAAAGTTCTCATTCTTGGATTCCATTTTAGTTAATGAATTGGACCCTATTGCCTATACAAGCAGAGCTTTTAGATGGTAATGCCATACAAACCAGGAAGTGAATATCCAATAGCTTCTTAGATCAGTGCCCAGCTATGCTGAAGAACAGAGCTGTGCTAACTCGAGAGAACACAGAACTACTGTCATGATTCTCACAGTTCACTCATGTCTGTTCTACAGGTTGTCTAATGTTTATATTTAATGAGCAACAAGTATCATCCAAAAGTAATTTCAGAATAATTACCATAAAGGTAGTAGCAGTTAAAAGAGAAGATTTGTCCTACATAAAATTATCTTTTATGATCATAGAAACTTGCTGGAAGGTGTCGGGATTCTCCAGATATTTCCGGATTACCTTATTTGTGCCAAATAATGGTCAAGTATAAGCAGAATATAAAACCTTACACAACACAGAAGTGTAATTTGCAATTTGTTTTGTAATGTGTAATTTGTTTTTCCAAGTCTTTCCGAATTTCTTCCTTTGAACTTTTTACCTTCTCATCTATGCTTTTCAAAAGAGACTGTTAGTATGAGTCACCCTGACCACCTTTTTTCTGTCTCAGGAAGTGTCTCTTCTCCATAGTTAACACCTTCATGGATGCTTTTATCTTGTCCTGTCCTGTCTCTGCCTGGATCCTTCTGTTTCTTATCTTCCATCTACCCCTCTATGCTATTTTCTTCACCTCAGACTTCTACGAAAATGGTCAAGTCTCTTAAATGCTGAAAACAGAACAAATAAAAACTCTTTCCTGGGTCCTATATTCTCTTCAAACAATGATTCTGTCTCATTCCTCCCTTTCCAGCCAAACTGCTTAAAATAATTGTTGTGTTAGGTGCAGTCGAGTTGGCTCCCAACTCATGGTGACCCCACACACAACAGGATCGAACCGTTGTGATCCGTAGGGTTTTCAGGGGCAGGTCTCTAGCCCTTTCTCCCTGGTCTGTCTTAGTCTGGAAGCGCCTTCGAAGTCTGTTCAACACCACAGCAACACCAAAGTCTCCACGACAGACAGGTAGTGGCAGTGCTGGAGGTACATTGGCCAGGAATGGAATTGAGCCTGCTGCATGTCAAGGGAGAACTCCATCACTGAACTGTCACTGCCCCCTGCTTAAAATAATACATGGCTCTCAGTAGGTTCACTTTTCTACCTTTCCCACTCTTTCCATTCACTTCTTATTGTTTCCAATTTCATTATGAAAAGCACATTTTATTTATTTTGCCTAGTGGTTCTTGCGAAAACCACTAACAGAATCCAACCCCAGGCTTTCACTCAGCCTCTCACGGGGTTTTACTTCTATTAAAATATACCCTTTACTTCTTGAAACACTCCCCACCCTTGACCTCGGATGTCACCTTTTTTTTGCTTCTCTTTTTTTTCCTAAAGGCTGCTTTGCAATGTCCACGAAGGCTTTCTTTCCTTTGTCTGTCTATTGAGTTTGGGGATGTTCTGGTTGGGTCAATTCTAACTTCTAGTGGCTCCATGTGTGCAGAGTAGAGCTGCTCCATAGGGTTTTCAAGGCTGTGACTTTTCAGAAGCAAATCACCAGGCCTGTCTTCCAAGGTGCCTCTAGGTGGAATTGAACCATTAACTTTTTGGCTAGTTGTACAGCACTTAACCATTTGCACCATCCATGGATTGTATTGGTAAATATCAATTTCACAAATTGCTGAAATTACCAGGTGAAGACATATAGATAGAATAGAATGGAAGGCCTGGAGGAAAGCCCACATTAAGGAGAAAAATAGTGGAATTAGTAAAGAAAATATAGAGTGGAGAGCAATGACAGAGGATGAAATAGAACCAAAAAGGCAGGATAGAGGGTTTTAAAAGAGGGACAAGTCATCTGTGTGAAATATTTAAACCTTTCACCCACCCTCACTAAAGAAATCAAGGAGAATGAGGACTTCATAAAACACCTTACATTTGGAAATTAGGTGGTCTCAGGATGAAAATTTCACATAAGGAGTTAAAGACTGAGTAATCTTTACAGAAATAAATTTATAAGGGGAGAATGATCTTGAGGGAATTAAATATTGAAAGACAGCACACAAGTTTAAGTATATATAAATGTGTGTGCAATGGTTGTCCTGTAACATTTAAAATTCTCTTAATTACATTTTATAGGACTTTTTTTCAGACCCCTGACTGGAGAATGTAAGAAGGGCTTGCCCCAAGTCTGTAACTAAAGCAGTGACTGCAGCTCTAATCAAGCCTACAGACACACAATTATACTCCCCAAATCAGCACTCAGAGCCTAGTCTTCGTTAGATGAGTTTAGGAAAGTAAGCTTCCTACAGTGTATTAGTCAGTGACGGACAACAGGATCTAACCAATAGTGAGTACAGAGAAAGAAAACCGCCCGAAGAATAATAACAAAATGATTGAGTAGGTGAACTCTTCTAAGGGTCCAAATTTTTCCATCACATTACTCATTAAACAGGCAAGTGCCTGCTCTTCCCTTCAGGGGAAAGAGTAATGATGGGCAACACCCTTCTCTCAGAAGAGATAAAACATTTTCAGGGTGCAGACAAGGAAGGTGAGAACCATGCTGTAGGTTTTTGTTTTATAACTGAAGAATCTGGTTCCAAAATATTCAAGAAACCATAGATAATTCAAATGTGAAATGCCATCTTGACTATAGCTGTCCAAGAGACGGGTGTGGTGTTATAGAAAGAACCATTCTAATGGAGGTCCAAACGTCTAGATGTGAATTCTGGATCTGCTGGTGATCTTGGCCAAATCACTTTTGAGTCAAAATTTCTTTAACTGAAAAGTGAAGAAACTCATATCCATCTCACAATATGAGATGGCACAGAAACTTTAAAATGCTAGACCTATCTAATATGCTAGATAAGCCTCACCATGGTTGTGTGACTAGAAAGGCCTTTTAAGTCAAAATTCCACACTTTGTAATAAGGTGATATTCTTATTTGAGACATCTGAGTAAAGACTTTTATCTGATTTTCAGCTCACTTATTTGAGGTAGGAAGAAAAAAAAAGTATGTGGTATCTCCTTTTGAAAATGTTTTGTAAATATATTTGTTAAAAGCCAAATGTACAGGGTACAAATATACATTCAAATGTTTTAACCCTGCATCCAAATTTTGCTGAGCTAAAATATATATTAAAGCATTAATTTCATATTTAGTTAGATACAAATTAGTGAAATTTATTGCATTTCTGCGTTCAATGGTTGTTTTGCTTCTTCTGTGAGCTAAGGTATCTTGCATTTCATTCTATTTGCCCTAAAGAAGAAAATGAATACCTGGTGAATCATGTCAACTTAGACATGTTTGCTGCAAGACTACAAATCAGAAAATTATAAGAAGATTAAATTAATTATGGGTGGAGTATATTATTCCACTTCTATGATATTTATCTAGAATTATTTCAGTTGATCTTTTTATTTTATATTTTAGCAACATTTTAAGTTACAATCAGGTTGAAAAGGAATCAACTTATGGCAAGAGTCATTATTAGATACAGATTTGCCTTCAAAAGACATTTTAAGAACCAGATTGTTTCATTAAGTTAGAACATTTCAGTAGTTTGAAGTTAGTGTTTGATTTTCTAAATTCCCTTTTCTCTTCTAATATTTGAGTTAGATAAATTCTAAACATTTAGAATGATAAAGCTAAGATTAAAAATGCATACTTATAGTTTCATGGTGTAGCTCAGTCAATTGGCATAACATAGTTCATAAGCTTTATGTTCTACAGTTGAGTTTGGCAAATACCATCTGGGGTCTTAAAAGCTTGTGAGTGGCCATCTAAGGTACAACTATTGGTTCTGTACTCCTCTGGAGCAATAGAGAAAGAAGGAAACCAAAGACTCAAAGAACTAGTCTACAGGACTAATAGCTTACACGAACCACAGCCTCATCCATCCTGAGACCAGAAGAACTAGATAGTGCCTGGCTACCACTACTAACCATTCTAACCAGGGACACAATAACTGGTGCTAGACAGAACAGAAGAAAAATGTAAAACAAAACTCAAATTCTTAAAAAAGGGCAGGCTTATTGGACTGGTAGAGACTAGATGAACCCCTGAGACTATTGTCCTGAGATACCCTTTAAACACCGTATTAAAACCACACCCCGAGGTCATCTTTCAGATAAATAACAGATTGGCTCATAAAATAAACAATGTCACCCATGAGTACTCCTTTTAAAAATCATCATTATGAGACCAAATGGCCAATATTTACTTTAAAGAAAAATGAAAAGGTAATCGGTGGGTAGGGAAGCTAGATTAATGGAAACAGAACAACCAGAATGAGAATGTTAACACATTGTGAAAAATGTACCCAATGTTACTGAACAATATGTATAGAAATTGTTAAATGGGATCCTAATTTGCTACATGTACTTTCACTGAAAACACAATAAAATATTATAATTTTAAAAATGCATACTAACCATGTGGAGCCAGAAAGACCAGCAATGTAGGTGGCGCAATCCAAAATCCCTGATTCATACAGTGCCTTCATCACACCGGAGAAGCCCACCATGGCTCGGAAGCCCCCACCTGAGCCCAATATGGCCACCACAGGCACCTGGGATGATAAAACAAAGAGCTCACATGCAAAGTAAAAATCATAAATATATTTCCTTTTAGTCCTAAGTTTTATATTGTGCATTCCACATTTATTGTAAAGGGCTGTAATTTCATTCATACCTTGATGCTAACTAATTTTTTAAAGAAAAAAACAACATTTCATATGAGAAAATCAAGAATCAATGTTTATTGGGAAGCAGACATTATTAAAATGACCAACTTACACTATTCATCACTAACAACAACAATAACACTTTATATTTGTTCGACATCTTGTAGTTTTTGGCTTGCTTTCAGGCACACTGTTTTATTTTATCCCCTCAGAATCTAGTAAGGTGAGCAGAACAGAACTATCTGTCCATTTTACAGATGAAAGTTCCAAAAGGGTAGCATTACTTGCCTAAAATCAGCTGGTAATCTGGAGGTGAACAAGCACCTTGCCTTCTTATTCTCGGTCCAGAAACCTTACTGCTCCTTTATGCTGACTTATTTCAAAATACATTCTATTATTCCAGCCATAAAAAAGCACTTGATCAACTTAACAATACCTAGAGACTTTATTCATTTTTTAATTCATTCAGTAAAATTGATTAAGTAGCCTCTGTGTATCAGGCATTGTGGGTGGATCTGGGCAATATGGTTGATTTATATGAGGCAAAAATAAAATAATAACTATGACAATAATAACTATAGTGATAGATGACATTCACTGAACACGTACTATTTGGTAGGGACTTTCTTAGCCTTTTACTGAAATTCCCTCATTTAATCTTCCCCAAAAGCCCTACGGGGTTTCCATCTTACAAATGAGGAAACCAAGACTCGGAAGCCAACATCTTTCAAACGAGTCCAAGGTCCTACAACCAATAAGTGGTGGAATAAGGATTCAAACCTTAGGAGTTTAACTCCTGAATCCAGGCGAATGCTACTATGCCTCACTACAATAAAGTACTAGAGGCTGGAGGAAGTATGAGGATTTTGGGGGGTGTGGTCAAGTCTCATCAGAGCAATTCCAGGGGTTAAGGAAGCTTCACAGACCAAAAAAGGGGAAGCAGGAGCTTAATTTTAAAGATGGGTAGATATTCCACAGGGACAGTTCGGAGTAGGGAAAAAGGCTACTCTGACAGTAGAAGCATCATTAGTCACCAACAGGAGATAGAGAAGGAGACAGACTGGCTGTAATGTGAAAAAAGCATGCAAGTGTTTGTTTATTTATTTGGGGGTAGTGAAGTTGTCACATGACAACCCTGGTGGCGTAGTGGTTAAGTGCTACGGCTGCGAACCAAAGGGTCGGCAGTTCAGATCCACCAGGCTCTCCTTGGAAACTCTATGGGGCAGTTCTACTCTGTCCTATAGGGTCGCGACTCGAGGGCACTGGGTTTGGTTTTGGGTTTGAAGTTGTCATACTCTCCGTGATCCCTAACCATTATTGCCTAAGAGAGCTGGTTGCTTTTCTATCCCTGCGGAAATGCATTTCAAAGTATGCATCACTTTTACCAAATCCATGAGGCTAAAAATATTTTCACAATAACTGTAAGACATTCTCTGCCTTTTTTCTCTAATTCACTCATAAGTCCAAATGGAATTTTCCAGAGAAGAATGAGCTGTAATATTGCAACTGATTGAATGCAGAAGGAGATATAAGCCAGACAAAAAAGATACTTGCAGAAATATAGAACAATGCTGCTCTTCTCACTACTTGAGGGAGGGTAGGAAATGTAGTTATTTTCACAAAATATGTTATTTATGTAAAAATATAATGGATTTATTACTATTATTTAAAATAAATATTTATTTTTTTCATTTTTAATCTTTAATATGGTAAATATTGATAGATATAACCCACATAAACAAAGTATTTTTGAAGTTTTCAAAGTTTTGTGTGTGTGTGTTTTGTTTTGTGTTTGTTTGTTTTGAGAATGTAAAGTGGTTCTGAGGCCAAAAATTTTATAACCACTGCCCAAGAATATCAGGGCCATGGTGAGTATAATCCAAAATCCCCTAAGAAAATTGTCAGCCTGTAGATGGCAAGGTAGTGGGGAGAGACAAGGAAGACAGCAGGCCAAAAGGGGGGGGAGCCGGTGGGAACGTTCACTGGAGAGACAGAGGCTGATACGGAAGTATAGCCAGCTTTCTCGGGTGAGAGGAAGTATTTTATTTGACATTGTTTTCCACTAACAACAATTAATCAAGGAAGAAATTTTAGATGAAGCAAAAGATAGAGCATGAAGCAATCCAAAGCTTTGTAAGAGATGAAATGAACAAACTCATGTGAGGGAAGGTAGAACCTCATTTGAGTGGAGATATTGTGATTGGAGTGTCAAAGACTTAAGTGATATCAAAATAATAGTTAAGTAATAAAATAACAGTTGTATTGTTTTCAGGTTTTATTTTCTGCCTCAGTGAAAATGTCTAATTTGCGAAATAAACACACAATTCTCAATATGCATAGATGATATCAAGTACTTTTGATAGCTCTAACATATGGCGGGGGCCCTGGTGATGCAGTGGTTAAAGAGCTCAGCTGTTAACCAGAAGGTTGGCAGTCCACCAGCTGTTCCTTGGAAGTCCTATGGGGAAGTTCTACTCTGTCCTATAGGGTCACTATGAGTCCAAATTGACTCGATGAGAAAGGTTTTTGTTTGTTTGTTTTAATCATATCTCTAATAATTTTTCTTCTGAGACATCAGCAGGGGAACAATGCTCCCTCCTCTCTTGTACCCCTAAAGCTAAGTGTATGAGAAGTGAGATAGAATCAAGATACTTTTACAAGTGGAATCTTTAACACTTGGTGACTGATTTGATGTTAGCAGTAAAAAGCGTAAGGAGTATGGTCAGATTGTTAGGGTTTCTGGCTTCGGTCATTAGAAGATGATGCTGCCGTGGACCAGGAAAAGATCACATGGCAGGGAGCCAAGCTGAACACCACACTTGACCTCAGAAATGCTGAATACACAGCATGGATACACTGTGCTCCAAGTAACCTAACCCACTTAGCAATGTGATGCACATATATTCATGGAAGCATTGTTTAGAACTAGAAGGACCAAAAAGATCCTATAACACTCATATATAGAAAAGGGAGTCTTCTCAGGGGTAAGCCAGTAAATGGAAGGACATCTGGGACTGAATTTCTAATCCAGGACTATTTTCTCTAGCACTGAGAGACCTCAAATCGAAAGACACTAGGCATCAAACTGGATGAAAACTGAAGACCTCAGACTTGAAAGCATGGTCGCTTACATTCAGTGTAACAGCACAATTTCAATTGCTTTGAACCTGCATCTATTTATATGAAAATGATGTTCTCAAACGCAGATTTAAAATATGTGAATAAAGTAAAATCTGTAAATGCTTAGAAGCTGTCTGGAGGGACCAAAATAAGCTAGGAAACCACAGTGGGTACTAAAGTGGGTGAATGGAATACAATACAGCATTAAGTGCAACGGTAGTAGCCAGGAAGACAGATAAAAATTTAGGAAGTTAGAACAAGGATGAGGGATTTGAGTTAAGCCTCGAATATGTGTTGAGTTTATAGGCAGTGCAGTAATAATAATAATAATATTAAACGTTTATCATTGCTACATGCCAAACGGTGGACCTAAGGTCAGGCCGTAAACCGGAAAAGGTATGTGATTTTGGAGCCAGCAAATCAGTCTTACTATTGTTGTGGGAAGTAGACTAAGGAGTTTGGAAAAATAAGATTATGAACAGCTTTGAGGAAAAAAAAATGTCAGAGTTGATACTGTAGGAAGAGGAAAGTTGTTTATATTTAAAAATATTTGGGCCTGTTGGTTAGGTTACTTATAAAATTATATTATTAAAAATAACATTAAGCTCAGTCTGGGGTCATAAAGTTTTGTGAGCAGTCGTCTAAGATACTCCAGTGGTCTCACCCCACCTGGAGCAAGGGAGAAAGAAGAAAACCAAAGACACAAGGGAAAGATTAGTCCAAAGGACTAATAGACCACAACTACCACAGCCTCCACTGGACTGATTCTAGTACAACTAGATGGCGCCTGGCTACCACCACTGACTGCTCTGACAGGGATCACAATAGAGGGTCCCAGACAGAACTGGAGAAAATGTAAAACAAAATTCCAACTCACAGAAAAAGACCATACTTACTGGTCTGAAAAAGAGTGGAGAAACCCTGAGAGTATGCCCGCCCCCCGACCCTATACCCTTACAGTTCAGTAATGAAGTCTTCCTGAGGTTCACCCTTCAGCCAAAGATTAGACAGGCCCTTAAAACAAAATGAGACTAAATAGGCACACTATCCCACGGGCAAGGACGAGAAGGCAGGAGGGGCAGGAAAGTCAGTAATGAGGAACACAAGGTTGAGAAGCGGAGACTGTTGACATGTCGTGGGGTTGGCAACCAATGTCACAAAACAATATATGTATTAATTGTCTAATAAGAAACTTGTTTGTTCTGTAAACCTTCATCTAAAGTACAGTAAAATTTTTCTTAAATAAATAAAATGCAAATTCTCTGGAAGAGGCAACACAATAAGGTTTAGCATTCAGCAGATATAAAGGAAGAAGAGGAATTGTAAAATAATAATATTAATAAAATTAAGCCTAATATTGGTAAAAAATATATATATATTGGTAGTTTGGAATAATTAAAAATAATTCCTAGTAACAGATTACACTGTTCATCTTAACACTCAAAACACAGACTGGGCTGTTCAGAAGAGATTTAACAAGAGACACTGGATTACTGAACATAAGACCACCTTGAATTCTGGGTAAACAATTGTCCACATATCCTTCTTCATGAGCCAATAGCCCAACACATAATTATAAATGCTTAATTTGTGTTCTTAGGAATTTTCTGGAAACAACCACCTATTAAACTGGAATTCATGTGTTATATGACCCATCGTTCTCATTATTGCTTTAAAGTAATTCTTAACAAGGGTTTTTTAGGTAAGACTGTTAGCTACCCAGATTGCAGCTAAAAGAAAATGTCAGATATTTGTACATAAAAACAGAATAATAAAGTAATTGAATAAGTGTGCAGATAATAATTACCTTCATTTATTAAGCATGGATTAGTCTTTTCATGCATTATTTAGTTTTCTAAACTCTATAAAATATCTATTACTATGCCAATTTTATAGATAAAGCATAGAAGAATAGTTGTTCTAAATATTTTCAAAAATGAGATAATTTGTCCCTTGTCACAGAGCTAGGAAGCGGTGGCTGCGGATTCAAAGCGAGTCTGTCAGACTCCAGAGCTGTTTCTCTGTCTCTGAAAACAAATATCCTCTGTTCTGCCCACAGCCAATTTTGTGGCTTGAAGCAAAGAAAGTCCTCTTTGGGTTTGGTATACTCATACGGAAAAATATTGGGTAGAACTAAACGGACTTGAAACTTTTTGCTATAATGATTCTAGATTCCATAACTCATACGAAGCATGAATGAAAAAACTATAAAATTATAAATGTTTATTAATGATAAAAAAGAAAGGAAGAGACTAATAATAGATGGATCAGAGGGCATTTTAAGGCAATGAGCCTATTGTGCATGATACTGTAACAGTGGACGCATGACATGATGTATTTGTCAAAACCCATAGGAATGTACAACACAAAAAGTAGACCCTAATGTAAAATATGGACTTCAGTTAATGATCTATCAATATTGGTTCATCAACTGTAACCAATGTACCACACAATATTAATAACAGCAGAAACTGTGTGCCGAGGGGACAAGGGGTGTGTGGGAATTCCCGGTACTTTCTACACAATCTTTCTGTAAACCTAAAACTACTCTAAAAATTAATGTGTCTTGTTTTTGTTTTTGTTTTTTTTAAAAGAAGTTTAGAGTTATCAAGAACCTACTGTGCACATGGCATTCTCATGGGCACTTTCACATAAATTATTTCATTTAATCTTCCCAGCCCTCCAAAGGAAGTGTTATTATTTCCATTTGTCAAATGAGGAGTTGGATTCACAGAATATCTTGTCCACCAAGTATAGACAGCTAATGAGCAGTAGGACCAGGACTGAGCTGAGGTTCGACTGCCCCCAAAACTCATGCTCCTTCCACTTTGCCAATGCGAAGAAAGGAAGGAACAACCTTTACTGAGAAAGCTATTAAAATGCTCAGCCAAATTATATTCGCATTCATGTATCACTTCAAATGATATCAGCACAATATTACACAATAAATGAAGACTAAATTTAGATGTTCAATAATCTCGGTCATTCTGAAATAATTTTCAAAGAAATAATTAGGGAGTGATAAGATACAGCTGTTAGTCCTGGCTCTAAATCTAAAACAAACGAAAAGAATGTTGACAGATTTTAGGTCATAAATAGACCTAAAAGCACTAGTATTGCATATAAAATTGTATTAATAATATTTCTCATACTTCTCTCAGATGATTACAGGAAATGAATGCTCATTTACCAAAAACCCTGTGTTTTTGATTAAATTGTCTTGATACATGGATATACAGACATTATTAATTTCCTCCCGTGACAAAGATAATTCTGCAATGCTCATGGGTTTTTTTTTTCCCCACAAATTTTAAGATCTGACAACTGTATAGAGATACTTGTCTCCTTGGTACCGTTTCATGTTTTAAAGGGGCAAAATAAAATTCTGTAGCAAGCTTCTGTTTAAGCTATCAAGTCTTAAAGATGATGCACAAAAAGTATCAAAAATACAAAGAACACTTTTTTTTTTACCTTAGAGGTGATTCTCAATGATATTATACAAAAATTCATTTTACAATAAAGTATTTGATAATTCATTAACCTAGAATATTTTATTCAATCACTTTTTAATATACCTAGTTAAGGTGATTAAACATTTTATATTTCTAAGAAAGCTGGGAATTGTGAGTCAAAACAGCTTAAGAAGAATTAGAATTTCCTACACTGCCTGTTCATTATGATCATAGATCCCGCTGCCATCAAGTCGATTCCAACTCATAGTAACCCTATAGGAGAGAGTAGAACTGCCCCAAAGGGTTTCCGAAGAGCAGCTGGTGGATTTGAACTTCTGACCTTTTCGTTAGCAGCTGAGCTCTTAACCACTGAGCCACCAGGGCTCCAGTATGAGAGGTAGGTAACCATAATCATTTGAATTATTATGTGGTTGTTTTTGTAATTATTGCTTAAAAAAAGATTAGGCAAAAAAAAAAAAAAAAAGAATGATGATGTCTGTACCTCCATCTCCACATTATGGAAGTTATCCCCATGTGCTCTTTCTAGTTGGCCCTCAAGTCATGCATATGTTCTTGCCAGTTTGGAGAAAAAATTGTGACAAAATGTTAAAGAGCAACCCTTTCTACTTCCATGTTTGCTGCAAGTCAGTTTTCTAAAGTGCCACCTCCCTCCCCAACCCACGCAAAAGCAGAAACTTAGACCACCTGAACGTGCCTGCAAAGAGGTGTCTGAGATCTAATTTTTCAACCCTTACTCAGCAACTTCCTGCCAATCTCTAAAAGGGCTGGAAATTAGAATTGGGTTGGAAATTAGAGTCAACCCTTAGCATAAAAAAAAAAAAAAAAACTGTAAGAAAACTAAAAAAAAATAGTTTGTATTTTTCAAAGATTAAATGGTTAATCACTATTACATGATTATCCCAATATTAAAACTGTGCTTTAAATGGCTTGTTTGTGTATCCCTTCTTTTTCTTTTTTTTTTTTGGAGTGAAAGACAGAAGCAAAAATGGCAATTATCGAGCTTAATAATTTCCCGGTGTATTTTCACAGTATCACCAATTCTAGGAGCAGATACGGCGGCTTGAACTGTGGAAACGGTTAAGTCCTACAGTGAGTTTTGCCTCCCACACCCGCTGTCCAACACCAGCCCTACCCAGATGCTGTTTAGCATTCAGCTCAGGGACTTAGGGAGCACCTCTGCATACAAAGTCAGGGGATTCATTGACTTGGTTTGCATAAGCAAGTGTAGAAAAAGTAGCATATATTCATTTCATTTCTACCTAATTATAATTTTTGCCAGGATATTTATAATTTCACATACAAAATTTAAAAAATAAGTTTAAATGGAATTAGACTATATCATTGTTATTAAATTGTGTTTTTCATTTGACCCTTGGCCCTTTAAACCGAGTCATTTGCTTCAGGCGATGCCAATTTGATTTTTAAAAATAAACCAACAATACCTGAAATAAATCTAGCACCTATCCTCATAGTCCTCCTTCTTCATTGCTCCTGACATGTTTGTACCTGCCCTCCTTTCCCTGATTCTGTTTCTCAAACAGCTCCCTATACCTAAGTAGTCACCTGCCTTTTGGGCCCCTCACAAGGGATAACCCTCGAGGCCACTTGGACATCTCTCTAACTCAGGTTCTAGCTCTGCTTTATTCCTTGGGTGTTCACATCCTACCTGACTACCTAACTACCTGACATGAAAAGAATCCAGCTCTACCTCTTGAGTCCTTGAAAGGACTTGGAAGCCCACATCTTATCAGTTCTTTTCCTGTGGTCCACTACAGAATCCTACGGTGTCTGCCCTTCAATGTTTATAATCTAACAGGGAAACAAGAACTAATGATACAAAGTGGCATTGTCAAAATCAAGGTGGAAAAGAGAGGGAGAATATTCTAGATGAAGGAAACAGCATAAACAACGAAATAATCATTATTATTGACAAACTCAAAGTTAAGTTCTATTGTCTCCTTCAGAAGTTGTTTTTCCCTCCTGCTCTTCTTTCACTGGATGGTCTCTTTTTTCTGAAGTCTTTCACTTAACTCATGACAGACTTAAATACAGAAAAGCACCCAGAGAATAAATTATTGAAGGCCCAATTTACTCTTCTATTTTCATCCAAAACCATCTGTTTGCTTATACTTAAATTCTATCCTTATAGTCTACCCTGAAAGGAAGCATTTTCTCTTTCATTCCCTGACGAAGGTTGGAGTAAAATGTCATTTCCCCACTACTCAAATAACGTATTTTAGTCCCACAATCAGCTTTGCTCTGTTGTGGTCAGATACTAGGGGTCATAGAGACCGACCGTAGAGTAGCATCTCATGTAGAGAAGCATCTCACTTCATAAAAGACCCTGAAATTGGAAAATGGCATGTGACCAAAAGCCATTTTAAAACCCATTGCTCTTGAGCTGATTCCAACTCATAGCAAAACTTTAGGACGGAGTAGAACTGCCCCATAGGGTTTTTAAGGCTGTAGTCTTTACAGAAGCAGACTGCCACATCTTTCTTCCACAAAACGACTGGTGGGTTTGAACCACCAACCTTTTGATTAACAGCTGAGAGCTTAACCATTGTGCCACCAGGGCTCTTTAAAGACATTTTAGAACAGGAAAATGTAAAGGCATGTCCTCTGAACAATTAAAGTATGCTAAAAATCCCCATACACAAAACTTCATATATTTTGCACAGAGGAAATATGTCAGCCCTTATTCATGGAAAAATTACACAATTAGAGATACTATTCTAACAACGAGCTTGGTTTTAAGTTTTGAATTCCAGAACAAGTTTGGAAAAAAAAAAAAGTGGTTTGAAGGAATTATTTCAAGGGGACACATGGAGTGTGGGGAAATGGCAGTTGATTGCAATAATTTAAGAAGCGGACATAAGAAAACTCAAATTAGTTCCATCTGAGGCAAGAAATTGTATATTCTAGAAAGACTTCCATCCACATGATTAAAATCGATAAATTTAAAAATACTTTGTGCTTAGGAGAATAAAACACTTGGGTTATTAGAATCCTTACCTTCTTGACTAATTTACTCTCCCAGCAGGAAAACCAAAGTTTTATTAAGTGTGACAATTATTTCTCTGGGGTGTTATGTCCCAAAACAGCAGCACCAAGGAGTATACTAAACCAAAAACACCATTGTTGTTGAGTCAACTCCAACTCAGAGTGACCCCACGTATGTCAGAGTAGAACCGTGCTCCGTGGGGCTTTCAGTGGCTAATTTTTCAGAAGTAGACCCCCAGCCTTTCTTCTGAGGCACCTCTAAAAAAAAAAAAACCTGCTGCCATCAAGTCGATTCCAACTCATAGCAAACCTATAGGACATATAGGACAGAGTAGAACTGCCCCCATAGTTTCCAATGAGCACCTGGTGGATTTGAACTGCCAACCTTTTGGTTAGTAGCCGTAGCACTTAACCACTATGCCACGAGGGTTTCCAAGGCACCTCTCTGGGTAGACTTAAACCTCCAGCCTTTCGATTAGCATGCAAACGCGTTAACCATGTGCTCCACGTAGGGACTAAAAGGAGTATACTACCCAGTGCCCCGAAATCAGCCATCGAAAACCCGACGGAGCACAGCTCTACTCTGACACACACGGGCTCACCGTGAGTCAGATGACTCAGAAGCAACTGGTTCGCTTGTTTATTTGTTGGTTTGGTTGTTTCGGGTTTATTATTTCACTGTGTAACTACTATACGCCCTGTACACGGCACCGAATTCTCTGCTAGCATTAGTACTCACCCCCTCACCCCAGTAAGAAACATTACCTTCATTTTGCAAGCAAAGCACAGAGGTTAAGCAATGTACCCAGATTCCTACAACCCAAATTCATTCAACATTTTAATTCAACATTTAGGCCCTAATCTCACAGCGGTCTGTTTGTTGGGGAACTGTCTGAGAGCAAGAGAAGCACAGTCTCTGCATTCAGACTTGAGTGGAACCGCTCGCCTTCTTTTCACAGCCGCTACACAGCCCACTCTTCCACACCTCAGGGAGGCCAATTGACCACTACTGAATAGAAAGTAAAGATCTTAGCAGGGAGCAAGGGAAGTGCGGGCAGAACAGCCCCTTGGCCTGGGATTAAAATCAACTGAAAAAATGTTATTTTTTCATGGGAATGGGTGGTGGTGAATACACTGCTTTTGCCAAGAAAAAGAAATCCAGACTAAAACTAAAGCAACAAAAAAAGTCTTAATTCTAGAAATGACTTCCAAACATATGAGTTTAATATTTTTAAAGGATATCCTAGAGAGAAGGCAAAATTACCTCATTTCCCATCTGCTGACTAAAAGTCAATATACCGTCATTTGAGGGAATACTAACTCAAATTCTATTTCCCAGGAAACCTGCTAATACTCCTTTTCAGAGGGGGAGTGTCTCAGAACTCTATAACTTATAGCAGAAAATCATTTTTTTGTTCATTTTTTTCTTATTGTGATAAATACATATGTAATAAAACTTGTGACATTCTCACAATCTTTACATGCACAGACCAGTGACGTTAATTATGTCCATCACGTCATTCAACCCCTCCCCTTTCCCAAAGTATATCGTCATCCTTAACAGAAGCTCAGTGTACCCTAAGCTTTGAGTCCTCCATTCCCTCTCCTTCCCATCTACCCCAGTTGCCTTTTGAAAAGAAGAATCTAAGAACAGAGACCAACTGGACACCTGCATCCATATGTCTCGTCTTACATTTCTAATTCAGCAGTCCAAAATGGGCGTCTTCTCCTCATTGAAACCTTCTCCTCAACCTAGGGTCCTCCCTAATGACCTGATACTGGCAATCTTCTTTTTCTATACCCAATCCCTCTCTTTAGTTAATGCATCCCATGAATGTACTGCAAAACAACTGCCTCTACCTGTACACTCGCTCATCCCTCTTTTGCTGCTTGTAGATACATTTGTCTCTGTCATCACATGGTGTCTATCACCCCCCTCCCCCCTCTCAGGTGACTCTGTGCCAATGTCTGTCCTTCTCAAATATAAAACACTACTCAGAATGGATTAGGATTAGGACCAACCCTACTCTGGTGTGACTTTGTTAACTTAACTGGTAACCTTAAGCAAAGAAAAATCTTATTTCTCCAAACAAGGTCACATTCACTGGTGTGGAGTTAGGACATTGACATATTTTGGGGGAGAACACAACTTAATTTATAATACTCTGCCTTCTGTTCCCCTCCCCAAATTCATGTCTTTCCCAAGAGTTTTGAGAGTGGAACTATGAATTCCATCTCATCTCTCCTAGCCTCTAGTCGATGCCAGCAATCCTTGGTGTCCCCCCGTGTGTGACTTTTTCTCCCTGTCTGGTGGTTTTTACAAAGCACCACTCAGAAGAGATTAGGACCCACTTTGCTGTGGTATGGCCTCATTAACATAACTGATAAGATCTTCAAAGAGAGTCCCTATTTCCCCACACAAGGTCATGTTCACAGAGGGATTAGGCCTTCGACATATCTTTTTGGGGGACACAATTCAATCCATAACAGTTTGGAAAGCCCTTCCCTGAACTCTTAAAATATTCACTGAGGATCTACCATGTGCTAGAAGCTATGCTAGGTGCTAGGGATATAGAGATGAATAAGACAGATATTGCCTTATTCTCTTGAAACTTACATTCTAAAGAAGAAAACAGACATTAAATGAACAATTACACAAGTATTTTTTAAATACAATTGTGGTGAATGCTGAGAAGGTAAAGTGCATATATGTGCCATAAGAGGATATAACTGAGAGACCTAACTTAGACTGGGTGGGAGGGGGGAGGCTTGGTGAGGGAGAGAGTCTCAGAAGAAGTTACCTATGAGCTGAGTAAGAATGGGAGGGGATGGGGTCTTAAAAGCTTGTGGGCAGCCATCTAAGGTACTCCACTGGTCTCACCCCATCTGCGTCAAGGGAGAAACAAGACAACCAAACACACAAGGGAAAGATTAGTCCAAAGCTTCCACGAGACTAAGTCCAGCACAACTAGATGATACCTAGCTACCACTACTGACTGCTTTGTCAGGCATCGCCATAGAGAGTCCCGGAAAGAGCTGGAGAAAAATGTAGAACAAAATTCTAACTCACAAAAAAAGACCAGACTTGCTGGTCTGACAGAGACTGGAGAAACCCTGAGAGTACAGCCCCTGAACACGCTTTTAACTCAGCACTGAAGTCACTCCAGACATTCACCCTTCAGCCAAAGATTAGACAGACCCATAAAACAAAACAAGGCTAAATGGGCACACCAGCCCAGAGGCAAGGACGAAAGGCAGGAGGGGAGAGGAAAGCTGGTAATGGGGAACTGAAGGTTGAGAAGGGGAGAGTGTTGACATGTCATGGGATTGGCAACCACTATCACAAAACAATATGCATATTAATTGTTTAATGAGAAACTAATTTGCTCTGTAGACCTGCATCTAAAGTCCAATAAAAAATAGATAGATAGATTAGATAGATAGACAGACAGACAGACAGACAGACAGACAGACAGACAGACAGACAGACAGACAGACAGACAGACAGACAGACAGACAGACAGATAGATAGATAGATAGATAGATAGATAGATAGATAGATAGATAGATAGATAGATAGATAGATAGATAGATAGATAGATAGAGATAAAAAAAGAATGGGAGGAGATTAGTTAGTTGAAAAGGGCCTGAGATGGGAAGAGGAGAAGTATGGGTGAGGAGTGCATAGTGCAATGAGAAAAAACAAGGTATGGGAAGCACTCCTGTTGGAAAAGAATTCTGCACAGACATCTTGCACAAGGGAGTGTAGTGAATTTGGGATGAACTGGCAAAATGGAGATGAAAATATGTGGGGTGAGGAAAAACTTTCAGCCTGGGATTGATAATCAGATTTTTTTTTTTAAAGATCACTCTTTAAAAGATCATTCAGTGTAAGGGGGAAATGGGAAGAAGGAGAGCAGGCACAAGTAGAGACACAGAGATGTGACTGGAGGTTAGGAAGCTTTTATAATATAGCTGGTGTGCGTGGATGGTGGTGTGTTTAAACTAGAGTGGTAGCAAGTCACATAGATTAACATGGGTGTATCCCAGAGCACTTTGCTTCATTTTTTTTATTGTTTTGTTTTAGGAGATGTAATCTCTTTATTACAGAGTAGATTTGGGAAGGGGTAAAGTGAGGGAGATGTTACAGAAGACTGTCGAGTGTCTCATAATATCATTCAATAAGGTAGGTATATAGGGTTGCTACGAGTCGGAATCGACCAGATGGCAGTGGGTTTGGTTTTTGGTTAAGATAGGTATTAATGAAGGTAAAGCAATTTTGAAGGGGAAGATTTAATGTTCAGACTTAGACAAGCTGAGTTTGAAATATCACAAGGTATATAGGTGAAGATATCGAGTAGGTATATAGGTATTCACGTCTGAAGCTTAGAAGGGAGGTTCTAAGTTGTTAATATAAATGTGAAAGTTCTTAGCATACAGGTGATGAAGGGCACCATGGGGGAGACAGAAATCACTTAAGAACAAATAGAATGAGGAAAGAAGACCGCCTGGTACTGAGTCTTGAGGAATTCTTATATTTAAAGAGGAGGAAGATCTGTTAAAGGAAACCAAAGAGGCATGATAAAACTAGGAGAAGGGAGTAAGCAAGTCAAGGGTTGGAAACATTTCTGTAAGTAGGGAAATTTTTGTCATTTGTGACTGCTAGGTCAAGTCAGGTAAGGCCAGAACAGTGACTTTTGTGTTTATTAGTGTGTACTGGTAACCAGGGGAGTAGCTGCAGTAGAACAATGAGGGCTGAAGTCTGAGGAAAGTGAGGAAATGGAATGAGTTTGTGTAGAAAACCGTAGAGATGTTTGTTAAAACAAAGGCACAGATAAAGTAGAAGGTAGAAAGGAATGTAGACTTTAGGGAGTTTTTTTTTTTTTTTTTTTAACAGGGGAGTTTAGAGCATGCTTAGATATTTATAGGAAGTATACCATAGAGAGGTAGAAGTTTACAGTATACATGGGGAATAAGATGGGTGGGTTGAACAATTGCTATTTTGCGGTTTTTAATAGAGGTTTAGTGTCCCTGGTGGCACAGTGGTCAAGCACTTGGCTGTTAACCGGAAGATCAGCAGCTCGAACCCATCAGCCACTCCACAAGGAGAAAGATGTGGCAGTCTGCTTCTGTAAAGATTTACAGCATTGGAAACCCCATGGGGCAGTTTTATTCTGTCCTATAGGGTCTCTCTGTGAGTTGTAATCGACTCGATGGCAATAGGTCTGGTCTTATTCTTTTGGTTTTGGAGTCCCTGGGTGGTACAAACAGTTAACACACTCAGCTGCTAACTGATAGATTGGAGGTTCAAGTCCACCCAAAGACACCTCAGAAGGAAGGCCTGATGATCCACTTCTGAAAAGTCAGTCATCGAAAACCCTATGGAGCACAGTTCTACTCTGACACACACAGGGTTGTCATTAATTGGAACAGACTCAACAGTAACTGGTAATGATAATGGCTTGGGATCCATAGCTGATAGGGATGTACGTCTGAGAAAAAAGAAGGGGGTGGGGGGATACTTCCTTGACTGAAATAGGAAAGAAGTTGCAAAGGATCTTTATAGGTTATGGAATAGGTCCTTGTGATGGCAAGAAAAGAACAATTTCTCATCAGATGACTTAATTTCTCTACAACTAGGAGGTAACTCCATCAGTTGTGTAAGGAGCAGAGGATGGGTCAGCATTTGAGGTAACCAAACCAAACCTAGTGCCGTCAAGTCGATTCTGATTCATGGCGACCCTATAGGACAGAGTAGACTAGAACTGCCCCGTAGAGTTTCCAAGGAGTGCCTGGTGGATTTGAACTGCTGACCCTTTGATTAGCAGCCGTAGCACTTAACCACTATGCCACCAGGGTTACCAGCATTTGAGGTAGAAGGAAATAACCATTGCCAAGAACCAAAAAGCAAGTAAACAGGGAAACACTGAGTTGTCCAGATGAAGCTGATGATCATGAATTCACAGAGGTATCAGTTTCCTCCTCTATCTTCTAGCAAATTCATTTCTCAAGGCCTAAATCAGCTATCCGTCTTCAACTCTATGAAGTCTTTCCCGTCATCTCTACCTCAGAAATAGAATGGGTCACCTTCAAAGCTCCTACATCCCTCTACCCACACCTCTTTTTTAAAGAACTTAACACATCATTGGCTTTATCTGCATAAATGTCTTTCTCTCCAACTAGGCTTTAAACTCACCAAGGAGTGTAACTATGGCTGTTAACTAGAGTGTTAACCATCCCAGCTTTATTCATCTCCAGCACTTAGCACATTATCTCAATAAGTGACATTTGACAGCTGAGCCAGTTTAAAAAAAAACACTGAATTTTTTTTTTTCTCCAAAAGAATCACAATACCAAATAAGCAGTGGGAAGAAAAAGAGGAAGATTGTAGAATTACTGCTAAAAGTTTTACTATCTATAAAAAAAAAAAAAAAATGAATCACTTCCCAGGAACCTAGAAACTTCTGAATAATATGTAGAAAAGGAATTGCCTTTAAAGACCAATTAACCTGAGAAAATAATCAACCACAGATTCTACAAGGGATCTGTCACAGTGACCAGCAACATGCAGGATTGAAGGGAGTCTCTTTTTCAAACAGAAACTCAAATGGAGGTTTCGCTTCTCTCCTTAGCTTCCTTTTAGCCAAAATTCCCCTAAGCTTCTTATCTGAGAGCTTGTTCCCACAACATCAAGAGCCACTCTAATATCAGCAGACTGGCATTTCAGCCTGTGCTCACACAAAAAACACACTGGGAAATATGCAATTATATGTGGGTTGGGGAGTGCCTATCTGGCTCCCCGTGAGGAGTAAATACTTTGGACAAGCCAGTAGGCCATGGTCTTCTCCATTCCTCTTCCCGTTGGCATCTTTAGGCCTCAGAACAAACCACCACCCCCACTGAGGCCTGATGTTTGTATGCAAGATTAAGAAGATAAAATTCTGGGCTAAACATCACCTCCCCCTCAGGAAGTCAGGGCGGCATGGTGTGGTAGGATGTTTGTTAGCAGGGTTAAAAGATACAATTAGTCACTTAGGCTGGGGATATAAATATCTGGGAAAGGAAGTTTTCTTTGTCTCCTCAGCCATGGTACCAGTGGGGCACACATAGCATTAAACTTACAGCCCACCTAAGCGGACCTACCTGGCCAGGAAGAGATTGGCAAAGGGTAGGCTCCCATGATGCCAGGTAGAAGGCTTGCATGGAAGAGTTCTTTATATCCACCAGGACAGTTTCTGGAAGCCAGGGGGGATTGGAATATCCTGTGATTATCCCATTTAAGTCCCTCATCCATGACATAAAGTTGGGTGAGCATGGAAGAGTCATCAACTCTGCCCAGACATCTTTTGAGCCAGGGGCACTGTTTGTTGTATACCATCTGCTTCTTATTACAAGTAATAAAAGCTATGTTCCATCTGCTAACATGTGTTCAGGAGCTGACTGGAAGGACGTGATGTTTATGGAGCAATCCATATTAAGTTATTGGTGCCCTTTTTCTAATGGCATCCTGGCTATCTAGAAATCAGCTACAACTGGAAGTGCATCACAGATTTCTCATGTCACGCCTCAGATCTGGTGCAGCGGAGCAGGGTCTGGTGATGTCTCTCAGGCCCCTACTCAGAATCTATGTCTCATTTCCAGTTGTATTTTGCCCTTAACTAGCAATAAACTCAAATCCCTGAAGTGAGTGTTCATGTATGGGTGTGTGTACATATATAGTTACTTGTGTATTTAATTAAATTATTAGTTTCCTGACAATAAATCATGTTCATTTAAAATAGTCAATGAACAGAACAGTTCAAAGAAATAAGTAAAAAACTACCTAATATGCCACTAACAAGAAACTGTCATATCATTTCATGAGCATCATTGCAGCCATTCATCTTTGTAGATTTCAGAATAGAAAAATCGATCAATAGATCAATAGATGGATGGATGAAAGAACAAATGGATGGATAGATAGTAAAAAACTGCATTATACAAGAAACCAAAACTTAAACCTATTGTCTTTGAGTCCATTTCGACTCATAGAGACCCTATAGGACAGAGTAGAACTGCCCCATAGTATTCCCAAGGCTGTAATCTTTACAGAAGCAGGCTGCCGTATCTTTCTCCAGCGGAGCAGCCAGTGGGTTTGAATCACTGACCTTTGGGTTAGCCTCTGAGCGATTAACCACTGTGCCACTAAGCCTCCTCACATTATAAAATAAATACTGGAATTCAAAATAAATACTGGAAGTATCATGGAAGAATTGTTCTTTCAATATTTGTTCACAAAAATATTTTAATTGAAAGATCTCTACCTAAATAGGATTACGAAAAACTTTAAAATGCAGCGGTCATTTTTGGATGATATCTTTTAACTCCCTGCTATGAAATATGAAGAATTGGAGCCCTGATGGTGCAATGGTAAAGACCTTGGCTGCTAACCAAAAAGTTGGCAGTTTGAATCCACTATTGCTCCTTGGAAACCTTACTGGGCAATTCTACTCTGTCCTACAGGGTTGCTAAGAGTCGGAATTCACTCGACGGCAATGGATTTGGTTTTATTCACATTTGCTTATTTTTGTTAATTGTATTATCATTACCAAAATTTATAACATTTTCTTCTTATTCTGCAATGATAGTTCTCATAGTTATTTTGCTTTATTCTTTATTAAAATTCAATGATCCTCTTATATATGAGACTAAATTTTTCTTATTAATGAAATGTATGTTTTATTTGTGCACAAGTATGCTTCTTTAAAGGAGCCTGGGTGGTGCAAGTGGTTTGCAATCGGCTGCTAACCTAAAGGTTGGCAGTTTGAATACACCCAGCATATCTGTGGAAGAATGGCCTGGTAAACTCCTTCCAACAGGATTACAGCCAAGAAAATCCTTTGAAGCAGTTCTAGTTTGTAAAGCATGGGGTCACCATGAGTTGGGGGTTGGCTTGACAGCAGCTAACAACAAAAACGACAACATGCTTCTTTAAAAAATGACATCTGATAAATATTACAAAATATGGGCAGCATTTAGGATGACCTGTGCAAAGATTTTCCATTTATAAACCATCTGTTGATGTTGTTACGTGTCATCGAGTTTGTTCCGACTCATAGAGACCCTGTGTACAACAGAACAAAACACTGCCTGGTCCTGCACTTCCTCATCATCATCATTGCTATACTTGAGTCCATCATTGCAGCCACTGTGTCAGTCCATCGTATTGAGGGTCTTCCTCTTTTTCACTGACCCACTGCTTTACCAAGCATAATGTCCTTTTCCAGAGACTGGTCCCTCCTGATAACATGTCCAATGTAAGCCAGACAAAGTCTTTCCATCCCGCTTCTAAGGAGTATTCTGACTGTACTTCTTCCAAAACAGGTTTATTCATTCTTCTGGCAGTCCATATATTCAATATTCTTTGTCAACACCATAATTCAAGGGCATCAATTCTTCTTCGGTTCATCCTTATGCATGCATACGAGGTGATTTGAAAATACCGTGGCTTGGGTCAGGCACACCTTGGACCTCAAAATGACATTTTTGCTTTTTAACACTTTAAAGAGGTTTTTTGCAGCAAATTTGCCCAATGCAACACGCTGTTTGATTTCTTGACTGCTGCTTCCACAGGCACTGATTGTGGATCCAAGTAAAACGTATAAACCACTTACCTCACCTTCAAAGACTGAAGAAATAATGCTCGATCTCAATATCACCGTATCTGGGTGACATTTTTAGAGACAAAATTATTGTTAAATTTTAATAACAAGTAATAAAGAAAAAGTACAACTCACATCACGGGTAGAATACAAGCCTTCACTATTCTCTGGACCCAAGAGTTTCTTCATGTTCTCCTTTATTTTTTCTTTTCTTTGTTGTCTGAAAGTTTTCTCCTGATCACAGAGAGCCATGCTAAATCGAAGGTCTGGGGCTGAGCTGTTGAATAAAACAAGTCATGAGCCAATGCCAGTAGCCTTGTTTTACTTCAATCATCAATCTAGCTCCCTCAAGTCCCCAGAAGCTACACTAATATATGCTTTCTGCTCCAATCAAGCCATTTCCTAGGAAGAGACCTAAAACAGGAGTATAGAATTATGATTATCTTACAGCAGAATGTTCCACAGCATGTTTTCAGAAAACAGGGTGTATGAGATGTTTTAGAAAAAAAAACAAGCAATAAGATGTATATTGTATTAAAGGCTTTGAGGAGTGCTTCATTAAAGAAGCTTGTTTCTATTTGTTTGGTACAGCATTTCCTAAGTTTACTTCTCCGAGAAATCCCACCCTTCCCTCTACCATCCCTGCCTCACCAACACAACACATACCAACATCCTAAGGAGCCTATATTCTGAGGAAGTTTCTTGCAGAAATATTGCCTTAATAAATTGTCTTGTTTAATGGATTCCCTCTGATAAAGAAAGGAGCTTCTAATGGTAGGACTTCAGACAATCACAAATGAAATTAAGACTGAAGACTTCGGAATCCTTAAATCATATATTCTTATTTTCTGATAATGGCAGCAGTAATTTCTCAAATACCTCCAACCAAGCCGGAAACCACACTAGGCCCTATATATGCATCATTACAAAAGCTATGAAAAGTAAGCATTATACATTACTATACAATATATTTTATTATATATTACAGTTCCATTTTACACTTTAGAAAGCTGAGGCTCTGAAAGGTTAGGTTACTAGTCCAGGATACCACAGCAAGAAAGTGATGTACTTTCTACCATGAACCAATACCTCACACAAAAAAGACAGGTCCTAACGCCGAACTCTAAATGCCAGTACTGGATTTAAAAACAGTAAAAAAAAAAAAAAAAAAAAAGAGCCAGCATCTACACTGTGATTAAATCTAAAATGTAGATACCAAAAATATCACGAATACAATATTGTCTCTTTGCCATTCATAAAACTAAGTTCTTCCCTTGAGACTGAATTAAATGTAAATCTCATTCCTGTTAGTTAAGTGTATTTCTTTCCTGTAAAATATTAAAGGAGAGAAGATACTGCAAAGCCTCTGGGCTATGTTCTCTATAGTGATACGTGATCATTACAAATAATACCTTAATTACTACTTCCCAAAAGACAAGTATAGATAGATTACGAAAGAATAAATTTGATTTATAATGAAAAATATTTTTAAATTTAGTTGCAAATTTAAACAACAATAATGTATTATTAGAACCAAAACCAAAACCGTTGCTGTGGAGTCAATTCCGACTCATAGCAACCCCACAGGACAGTGCAGAACTGCCCCATAAAGTTTCCAAGAAGTGCCTGGTGGATTCGAACTGCCGACCTTTTGGTTAGCAGCCGTAGCACTTACCCAATACGCCAGCAGGGTTTCCATGCATTAGTAAATTAACTAATTATTTCTAAATATACATTTTTTCAGTAACTACTTTCCAGTGCTGGAAAAGGTAAAAACTCATTGCCATTGAGTCAATTCTGACTCATAGTGACCCTATAGGTAAGAGTAGAACTGCCCCATAGGGCTTCCAAGGAGCAGCTGCTGAATTCCAACAGCCAACCTTTTGGTTAGCAGCTGAGCTCTTAACTACTATACCACCAGGGCTCAGAAAAAGGTAAGAGAACTCTATTACCCAAAAAAAACCCTATTATTCTCATACATTCATTTTGTGAGTAAAATTTTGCAAAATACTTTAAAAAGCAATTTGGCAACAAGCACCAAAATTAATTAAAATGTGCATTTGACCTCTGGATATCTACTTTAAGGGAAATAACCGTAAATTTTGAAAGAATCCTTTAACCTATTTATTCAAAAATAAGGAAACGATTAAATTATAGCATATCGAAGCATTGCGTTATACAATTATTAAATACGATCTTTTTTATGAAGAGTATGTCACAAGGGGGGAAAACAGTAGGATAGTGAATTATCATTTTTTAAGTCAAGTCTTGGGCTAAACTCTTTTTCTATCATTTATTGTAAAATATTAGGTTGGGATAAAAATCTCATCTACACAGTTGTCTCTGTGAATTCCCCTTACTGTATTTCCTTTTCTGTCCCACAAAAGTAATCATTACCCTAAATTTTGTCTTTATCATTCCAATGTATTTCTTTATAATTTTATAATATATATTTTAAGTGCTACAGCTGCTAACCAAGAGGCCGGCAGTTCAAATCCACCAGGCGCTCCTTGGAAACTCTATGGGGCAGTTCTACTCCGTCCTGGAGGGTCGCTATGAGTCGGAATCGACTCAGTGGCAGTGGGTGGGTTTTTTCAATATATATTTTTGTCCCTAAATAATAGGATCATTTTACAGATTTATTTTTAATAAATGATATCTCACTGTATGCATTCTTCTGCAAAGTTTTTTTTTTATTTCATTGAACATTTTGGTTTTGAGATTCATCTATTTCATAAGTAGATTTAATTCAATCAATGTTACTATTGTAGAGTATTCGCACTCTACAAATACCTCACAATTTATTTATCTGTGAACATTGAGGCTGCTTCCACTTTTTTTTTTTTTACTATTTCAAACAATACTATTACCAGCTTGTTGCGTATATGTAAGAAAATTTCCTGTAGTATACACTCTTTAGAAAGAACATATCATTTAATTATCACAATAACCGTACTTATGTTATGTCGTTGTTAGGTGCCACCGACTCAGCTCCGACCCAGAGCAAACCTACGGACGACAGAAGGAAGCGCTGAGTCCTGCGCCCTCCTCACAACTGCGGCTGTGTGTGAGCCTGCTGTTGCGGCCACGGCGTAACTATGCTCATAAGGTACTGTTGTTGTTGTTGTTTTTTCTATACATGAGTAAAAAAATGACTAGGAATCTTTTAACTGTTGACATAAGTAGGAAGTAGTAGATTTAAACCCAGAACTCATGTTTTTTGTAATATACCATGCTGATCCTTATCTTATATTAAGCATAAAAAGCATGATTTAAAAATATATATGTATATGTAAAGCCCAATGAACATAAATGTTCAGAAGATATCAGTAAAAAAAAAAAAAAAAATCTGGAAGAAAATTCAAAAAATGTTAATAATTCTATATACTTGGTAATTATGGTTTGTCTATTTCTTTTTTACATATATCTTTAATTTTATAATGAATTTTTCTCAACTTTATATTATATTTAACAAAAGATATTATATGGAAAATTTAAAAAATTTTTAAAGAAGACATTCCCACTTTAGAGTTAAGGTATAAATTAACAGACAAAAATAGAATTTGATTAAAGTTCACTATAAATAATATAGTAAACTGCTTCCTGACATGTGTACAATATGTCACCGAGATTTTCTAGGCTTTCTAATAATATTGCTATTGTTAAAGCTTATTGTTTTGCATAATATGGTCCTAATTAACCTCAATGAAGACCACTTCTCATTACGACAAACAGCATTACTTGCATTGTCAGTCAAATAACAAAATTCATTTCTAATCTCAAGCCAAAATATACCAATTTAAAGCAAGAATCAACTTAATGCAAAATAATGCAACAAAATAGCTTCCACTCTCGTGTGATATTTGCTGAGATATATTGAGAGTGATAATTTATGCCAATAATTTACGAAGTCAAACCAACGTCAAAATAAGGGAAAGAAATGTCTAAACCCAATGTGTCTATTTATCACGCATTTGTGGAATCACAAGATATGAGACTTAAACTAATTTGCATGACATTTGTGTAAAATGCATATTAGTAACTTTAGTAAAACCAGCTTCAACAGGGAAGTTCAAAGAGACAGAGAAAGATTGAGAGGGGTGTGCTCTACTAATCAGCTAATTGCCAAGGTAGGCCTTGCACCCCTAAGATTCACTATTCATAACAAATGAACATCCAACATCCAGTTTTAGAGGCCACTTTTTTTTTTTGAAAGGGCAAAACACTCCCTGGAACTTTACCATTTGTAGTCCTGCTGACCACTGTGAACAAAATCAATTTCAATTTTCAATTTTTCCCCTTTATAAAAAAGTATTACTGTGGTTTTCTGTTCATGTTCATGTTCATGTTTTTGAAAATCTACCCAAACCTACAATACAATATAGACATAAATAACTACATTCATTTCAGTAATAGATATAGCCCTTATGCTATTACTAAACCACCCAACTACTTGAACATTAAGCATAGAATATTAGATTTTTTTTATTTTGTTGCTATTAAGAGATAAAGAAAATCAAAGTAAATGAATGCACTTTTATATATTCAAAGCTGTGTGAATTATTTCATATACAAAATGTATATACATACTCATTAGCAATATACTCATTAGCAATCAAAATAAATCCGTGGATCAATTCCAATACTTTCCATTCAACTAAATAAATGTACTTACCAAACTTCAAGAGACATTTCCAGAATCATTTCAGTGACCTAAAAAAAGATATATTAGTTAGATTAGGTCATAAAAAGGATATACGTTTTATATAATGCATGCTAAGTCAAGCCTAACAACAATTGTGAGGGTGGTACAGGACCAGGCAGTGTTTCACTTTGTTATACATCGAGTCACTATGAGCTGGAACCGACTCGATGGCACCTAACAACTAAAAACAACAAGTCAAACATAAGGAGCCCTGGTGGCACAGTGGTTAAGTGCTCGGCTGCTAACCAAAAGTTTGGCGCTTTGAACTCACCAGCCACCCCTCAGGAGAAAGATGTAGCAGTCTGCTTCCATAAAGATTTACAGCCTTAGAAATTCTATGCGGCAGTTCTACTCTGTCTTACAGGGTTCCTGTGAGTTGGAATTGACTTGATGGCAGTTGGGTTTTTTTGGCAGGGAAGTCAAACATGGTCTATATGTTCTAGAAATACATGAGCTCTGCCATTAAAATGAGATTAAGCTTAATGTTTTTTATTCCAGAAAACAGAGCCATCACAAGTGAATAGAAATTTAAAAAAGAATACTACTCAGTATGGAATTTTCTAACAAATGGAAGAATTCAAGGATAAAATGTCTTTCTTACTCCATGACAAAAAATCTTCAAAAAATCTGGTTTCCAAAGAATACCTAATGGAGCAGGAGAACGGAGGGATACAGATCTTGAATTCTCGTAAAAAGACCAGGCTTAATGGTCTGACTGAGGCTGGAGGGACCCTGACAGTCACGGTCTCCAGGCCCTTTGTTAGCCCAAGATTGAAACCATTCCCGAAACCAACTCTCCAGACAGGGATTGGACTGGACTATAAGACAGACAATGATAGTGGTGAGGAGTGAGCTTCTTGGCTCAAGTAGACACATGAGACTATGTGGGCAGCTCCTGTCTGGAGGGGAGATGAGAAGGCAGAGGCAGGCAGGAGTTGGTTGAATGGACACGGAGAATACAGGGTGGAGAGGAGGAATGTGCTGGCTCATTAGGGGGAGAGCAGGTAGGAGTACATAGCAAGGTGTGTACAACTTTTTGGTGACAGACTGACTTGATTTGTAAACTTCCACCTAAAGCACAATAAATAAATTATCTGGCTTCCCACCTGGCATCCCTAACTGATTTATGTATTAAAATATCTAATTACTGAATATATTCAATGCCTACCTGTCATGATAATAAATAAAAGGAAAATCAACCATACTGTTTATAGTCATATTTGTCTTCTCCATAATAATATCCCTTCTATATCATCCATCAACAATTTTTGACTAAAACACTCATGATCCTAGCAAACTGATAAGATTCTTTAAATAAAGGCACAGAGGAAAGAGGAGAAGACATGGGATTGTCTGCGATTTCAAGGATTACATAACGCGTTGCCATGATTCTTGTCACACGGACTGATATCCTCACTTCTATATCTGGCCCTAGTGGGCCACCCACAGTCAGGAGTAAATTTAAAACCCTCTCACTTGATGCATTATGTTCAGACATGCTATGAACCCTGACATTCACAATCTCTCCACACCTTTTACCTGGAACATGTCATTCAGGTAAGATAACCGCAAAAATAGGTGCTTCCTGTGAGGCATGAAATAATTACTATAAACTCCTTCCCACGCACTGCGTAAAGCGTCTCTGCATTACCTGCTTCCACTTTGCTTGTATTACAAGGCAAGTAGAAGGAAGAATGGCCAAATTTCCCCAGCTCTCCCCAACCCTGTAATACTTAACTGAGAACCAGAACACGTTAGAAGAACTCCACCTCTTGCAGGAATTATAAATGTAAGAGGCAGGCTGTACCCATTGCACATTCTTGTGGAAAACAACCACCTCTTCTTTGAAATGCTCAGAGGAAAACAATTTGAGGTGCTTACGATGGGAGCTGTTCAGTGGGGAAAAAAGTGGAGGAGAGAAGCTATTACAAAAGCCTTCAGATTTAAAGATAACTTAAAAGCATCTAACTTACTCACTCTCCTATAAACTTTCCAGACTTGTTTTGAAATAAGCTAGAGCAAAAGCCTAGTGCCTGGCATTAGGAGGGACTTTAAAATCATTATTACAAAAAGATGCACATAGCCACATTAAATTAAACTTGAGAAGTGATCCTAGTAGTAAAGAACTCTTAAAATATGCTGGGCTTTTATTAATATATTCCAATTTTCACAGCCTTCAACTTTCAATATATAGGGTCGCAATGAGTTGGAATAGACTCGACGGCAACGGGTTTGGGTTTTTTTTTTCCTCCCTTTCAATAAACATTTCTTTGAATTCTAATCCCTCTTGATTCGATTTATTCTTTTTCTTTTTCTCTGTAGCACTTAACCACTACACCACCGGGGTTTCCTTTTTCTCCATAGAGCAAACTAATTGCCATCTTTGAGTCAATGATCTTTTACATATTTTAAGAGAAGTACATAATGCTTCCTGATTTATCTGTTTACATCATCTATGTGAGATAACAAATAAAATGCTATGTTAAAAAGCAAGTGTCATTTTTACTCAGAATGTTTCCATACACGACAACTCCATCCTATGATGCAGGAACAGGGCAATGAAGGCTCAGGCAATGAAGCCCTGAAGTGCACAGGGGAGATGACCCCCCTGCCAACACAAGTTATGTCACAGTTAAATAAATTTTGCTCATTTAAAGTTGAGTGAGATGCTGCTGAAATATTTTAAAAAGGAAAAAAAATAGATGATTCCTTGTAAAACAAAAAATAGTATCTACCACTGGAATTTTTCTAATCCATCACCTAAGAAGTCACCTGCATTGTGCCCCCCCCAAAAAAACCCTAGCATCTTAAAAGATTTGAAAGATAAAATTTGCCCTATAACAATGTTCCACTCTATCAAACATCGTTTCCCTTTCTGCATTTGCTCATAACTTCGTTTTTTCCAAGTTTCCATTTTCCTTATGAGGACGTCAGTGGAAATTCTGGTGAACTGGTTAATCATTAGCTTTCACACAATGAAAGAGTTCCTAGAGCACTACTACCAAATCTCTCCACCATCTCTTTTTCTCCCAGTGGGAATCACTCAGACTTTCCAACTCCTCTCTTCTAAACCTCATCTACTTTCATTACACCTGTCTGGGCACTTCCCAGGTTTTCAGCATTTCCCATAAGTGCCTTTATTTATTTATTCATCCAGAAATAATTCACGTTCCTAATGGCTGCCAGGCTGGGTATACGGTGGTGAATAAATTGAATGTGTTCTACTCCGTGATGGTACTTAAAGCCAAATGAAGAATCCCAAGGACACAAGAGCATTCTAAAATGCCCTATAATTTAAAAGTTATAGATTGCAGAATGACCCCCCCCCCAAAAAAAAGAAAAGACTCCCTTAAATTTCCATTGTTAGCATCGGAAATAAAATGAATTCACTATTCAAGCCAGGAATTGCTTGACCCGAGTTTGAACTTTGCCCTGCATCAGTTATGAGGCAGTCATGTCCTTGCCAATGAGTTCCTGCTTTTCTCCCAAAATTATATAGTTGTCTTGTTTTCCCTCCAAACCTCATTTTGTCTCATTAACTCACCCAAATTGTAGTCTTTGTCTTCTCACATGAATACATATATTCCCACTTCAATCATCCTGATTATAACTTAACATACTCAACTCACCATAGAAACAGCAATTCTTTTTTAAACTTTGCCACTACCTCTTCTATAGAACTACCCACCTCATTCAAGTATGAATTATGAATAAGCAGCAATCAAAGAAAGCAATCAGCCAAAATTAGACAGATAACACAGGAACCATGGTATGTGACTATTTTTAAACAATAACATCAACTTCTATAAAAAGATGGTAAATTAAAACCCTTGTGCAATATAAACTTAGCGATTACCTCCTTCAAAGTAATCACCAACATAAACTAATCTCATCCAGAAAAATCAAGAAAAAGCATAATCTTTCTCTGCCTTACTTCAAAACCTAAGCATTTCCATGGTTCTCTTAAAGTGGGCTATTTTTTTTACTCAAAACACACTGAATTCTGAAGACACTATATCATTACACTTTAAAATGGCCACCAATTCCACTCGTAGGTCTTTATCCAAAAGACTTGGATGTCAAGACTCAAACAGATACTTGCACACCAATGTTCACTGCAGCATTCACAATAGCCAAAAGGTGAAAACACCGCAAGCATCCACGAACAGCTAAATAAATAAACAGAAGCTGGAATACTATTCATCCATAAAGAGAAATAAAGTTCTCATACATGCTACAATGTGGAAGAACTTTGAAAACATTATGCTGAGTGAAACAAGTCAGACACACAGGGCAAATATTGTATGATACCACTTACATAAAATATCTAAGATATAGAAAGAATAGGCAAATTCATAGAGAAAAGATGTTTATTAGTTGTTACCAGGGGTGGGTGAGAAGTTCCTGGCTGGTGCAAACAGTTAATGTGCTTGGCTGCTAACCCAAAAGTAACTTGGAAGGAAGGCCTGACAACTGAATTCTGAAAAGTCAGTCATTAAAAACTCCATGGAGCGCAGTTCTACTCAGAGTAGAGTTTTACTCATGCCCCATGTGTTTTTGTTTTTAAATAGGGGCAGTTGGGGAGCAGAAATGAGGAGGTACTGCTTA
Organism: Elephas maximus indicus; assembly: GCF_024166365.1. Classification (NCBI taxonomy): domain Eukaryota; kingdom Metazoa; phylum Chordata; class Mammalia; order Proboscidea; family Elephantidae; genus Elephas; species Elephas maximus. The sequence goes on along the minus strand of NC_064842.1, from coordinate 50,660,094 downwards.
AAGGGTGCTGAGTTCATGCTAAAGGTGATGAAAAAATTAGAAACTAATAGTGGTGAGGGTTGTACAACATGGCAACATGTCACTGAATTGCACACACACAAAAAAAAATGGGTGGAATGGTAAATGTTCTCTTATATGTATTTCACTACAATAATTTTTTAGATGGGCTACTGTAGCACAAGGCCACACTTGATATATGCAGCGATAGACAAATAGAACATTTCTGAACTATCTTGACATAAATGATCAGTAAGTGTACAAGCTCTACCATATTTAAATGACAGTTCATTTTTGATCAATCAGTTCAAACAAAAAAGTAAGTCTGACAGTTAAATCTGCTTAATGAAGCATAGCAAATGCTTAATTCAATCTGGCCAGTCACAATTATAATGAGGACATATAATATTTACTTAGTGCTTACTGGGCCAGGCAGTGTTCAAACACTTGCCATGTATTTATTCCATGTATGTTTTAAGAGGCAGGTGTCTGTCAGTTTGCCGTACTGTGGGGGCTTGTGTGTTGCTGTGATGCTGGAAGCTCTGCCACTGGTATTCAGATACCAGCAGGGTCACCCATGGAGGAAAGGTTTCAACTGAGCTTCCAGACTAAGGCAGACTAGGAAGAAGGACCCAGCAGTCTACTTCTGAAAAGCATTAGCCAGTGAAAACCTGATGAATAGCAGCGGAACATTGTCTGATATAGTGCTGGAAGATGACTCCCCCAGGGCGGAAGGCACTCAAAAGATGACTGGGGAAGAGCTGCCTCCTCAAAGTGGAGTCAACCTTAATGACATGGATGGAGTAAAGCTTTTGGGACCTTCATTAGCTGATGTGGCATGACTCAAAATGAGAAGAAACAGCTGCAAACATCCATGAATAATCGGAACCTGGAATGGACGAAGTATGAACCTAGGAAAATTGGAAATCACGAAAAATGAAATGGAATGCATAAACATCGATATCCTAGGCATTAGTGAGCTGAAATGGACTGGTACTGGCCATTTTGAATTGGACAATCATACAGACTACTATGCTGGGAATGACAACTCAAAGAGGAATGGTGTTGCATTCATTGTCAAAAAGAATGTTTCAAGATCTATCCTGAAGTACAACGCTGTCAGTGATAGGATAATATCCATACACCTACAAGGAAGTCCAGTTAATACGAGTATTATTCAAATTTACACACCAACCACTAGGGCCAAAGATGAAGAAATAGAAGATTTTTATCAGCTGCTGCAGTCTGAAATTGATCAAACATGCAATCAAGATGCATTGATAATTGCTGGTGATTGCAATGCGAAAGTTGGAAACAAAGAAGGATCAGTAGTTGGAAAATATGGCCTTGGGGATAGAAACAATGCCGGAGATAGGATGATAGAATTTTGCAAGACCAGAGACTTCTTCATTGCAAATACCTTCTTTCACCAACATAAACGGTGACTTTTATACACATGGACCTTGCCAGATGAAACACACAGAAATCAAACTGACTACATCTGTGGAAAGAGACGATGGAAAAGCTCAATATCATCAGTCAGAACAAGGCCAGGGGCCGACTGTGGAACAGACCATCAATTGCTCATATGCAAGTTCAAGCAGAAACTGAAGAAAATCAGAGCAAGTCCACAAGAGCCAAAATATGACCTTGAGTATATCCCACCTGAATTTAGAGACCATCTCAAGAATAGATTTGACCCATTGAACGCTAGTAACTGAAGACCAGATGAGTTGTGGAATGACGTCAAGGACATCATACATGAAGAAAGCAACAGATCGTTGAAAAGAAAGGAAAGACCAAGATGGATGTCAGAAGAGACTCTGAAACTTGCTCTTGAGCGTCGAGCAGCTAAAGCAAAAGGAAGAACTGATGAAGTAAAAGAACTGAACAGAAGATTTCAAAGGGCCTCTCGAGAAGACAAAATAAAGTATTATAATGACATGCACAAAGAGCTGGAGATGGAAAACCAAAAGGGAAGAACACACTTGGCATTTCTCAAGCTGAAAGAACTGAAGAAAAAATTCAAGCCTCAAGTTGCAATAGTGAAGGATTCCATGGGGAAAATATTAAATGATGCAGGAAGCATCAAAAGAAGATGGAAGGAATACACAGTCATTATACCAAAAAGAATTAGTCAATATTCAACCATTTCAAGAGCATATGATCAGGAGCTGATGGTACTGAAGGAAGAAGTCCAAGCTGCTCTGAAGGCACGGGCAAAAAACAAGGCTCCAGGAATTGATGGAATATCAATTGAGATGTTTCAACAAACAGAAGCAGCGCTGGAGGTGCTCGCTCGTCTATGCCAAGAAATATGGAAGACAGCTTCCTGGCCAACTGACTAGAAGAGATCCATATTTATGCCTATTCCCAAGAAAGGTGATCCACCCGAATGTGGAAATTATAGAACAGTATCATTAATATCACACACAATCAAAATTCTGCTGAAGATCATTCAAAAATGGCTGCAGCAGTATACTGACAGGGAACTGCCAGAAATTCAGGCCAGTTTCAGAAGAGGACGTGGAACCAGGGATATCATTGCTGATGTCAGATGGATCCTGGCTGAAAGCAGAGAATACCAGAAGAATGTTTACCTGTGTTTTATTGACTATGCAAAGGCATTTGACTGTATGGATCATAACAAACTATGGATAACACTGCGAAGAATGGAAATTCCAGAACACTTAATTGTGCTCATGAGGAACCTTTACATAGATCAAGAGGCAGTTGTTCGGACAGAACAAGGGGATACTGATTGGTTTAAAGTCAGGAAAGGTGTGTGTCAGGGTTCTATTCTTTCACCATACCTATTTAATCTGTATGCTGAACAAATAATATGAGAAGCTAGACTATATGAAGAAGAACGGGGCGTCAGGATTGGAGGAAGATTCATTAACAACCTGCGTTATGCAGATGACACAACGTTGCTTGCTGAAAGTGAAGAGGACCTGAAGCACTTACTAATGAAGATCAAAGACCACAGCCTTCAGTATGGATTGCACCTCAACATAAAGAGAACAAAAATCCTCATAACTGGACCAACGAGCAACATCATGATAAACGGAGAAAAGATTGAAGTTGTCAAGGATTTCATTTTGCTTGGATCCACGATCAACAGCCACGGAAGCAGCAGTCAAGAAATCAAAAGATGCATGGCATTGGGCAAATCTGCTGCAAAGGACCTCTTTAAAGTGTTGAAGAGCAAAGATGTCATCCTGAAAACTAAGGTGCGCCTGACCCAAGCCATGGTATTTTCAATTGCATCATATGCATGTGAAAGCTGGACAATGAATAAGGAAGACCGAAGAAGAATTGACGCCTTTGAATTGTGGTGTTGGCGAAGAATATTGAATATACCACGGACTGCCAAAAGAACGAACAAATCTGTCTTGGAAGAAATGTGGCCAGAATGCTCCTTAGAGGCAAGGAGAGAGAAACTGCGTCTTACATACTCTGGACATGTTGTCAGGAGGGATGAGTCCCTGGAGAAGGACATCATGCTTGGCAGAGTACAGGGTCAGCAGAAAAGAGGAAGACCCTCAACGAGGTGGATTGGCACAGTGGCTGCAACAATGAGCTCAAGCATAACAACGATTGTAAGGATGGTGCAGGACCGGGCAGTGTTTCTTTCTGTTGTGCATAGGGTCGCTATGAGTCAGAACCTACTCGACAGCACCTAACAACAACAACAATATATAAAATCATGTTTTACAGATGAGGATGTATGGCAGAGAAAGAATAAACAACTTGTCCAACATCACACAGTTAGCAAGTAGTGGGAACCGTGGTTGGAACCCAGGCTGTGGCAACCTGCCTCTGAGCCTCGGGTCAGAACCAGCAGCTTGTGTCATCTCTAAAATGACAACTCTGATGGTCTCTAAAATGATGACACCAAAAGATATAACATAACCCTGATTTTATAAACGCCACCTGGAAAACAAAAACTGCAGACCCAGCCCTAGCATTGTCTTTCTCCTCGAAAAAATGTATCTGTCCTAAAATTGAGTGATAAAACATTGTCTAAGGAACAGTAAGGAGATACTGTAAACTTATGCTCTCCAACACTAGCTAATCCTCACTGCTACTAAGCCATCATTTCATTTAACATTTATTGACACATTAAGGCTGTCTCCACACTCCTTGAGTCACCCTGTCCTCCCCATTCTAATCATTTTCCACAGAAGCCATCTGCTGTAAACTTCATCAACCTTATTTACTTTCAATCTCATACTTTATCTGTATTTTTATCTACTAACTTTTTGCTTGCTCATTCTTCTGAGGAAAAAGCCAAACCCTGTTTGATCTAAATTCCCCCATTACCTCGTCAAAGACCTTCCATGACTCACTGCTCTCAGTAAGATTACATCCAGATTCCTAAATCCTGTATTTAAGGGCTGGTGTGGTCTGATTCCAATGTACATGCATTTCTTTCATGCTCCCGTCAAACTCGTCTAGACGCTATTTCCTGAACATGCTTTGTCCTTCCTAGTTCCATGCCTTTGTTCAAGCTGTTCTCTCAGCCAGGACTGCTTTTGCCCTTTAGTGACCAAACCACACCCTCTGCTTTAAGGATTACCTTAAGTCGTTGTTTTCCAGTGGAACCCAGAATGATCTCCTTGTTTCCGACTTCTTCATTCATTCCCTTCTTTACCTCTCTGATTTCATCTCCCACCACTCTTCCGACTACTTTTTCCCTGTGTTCCGGCCATACTTCCCTCCTGGATGTTACTCAACACGCCAGGCACTCTTGCTTCAGGACCTTCCTACTCCCAGTGCCTTCTGCCCTCCATAGCCTCAGACATGCTTTTTCTTAGCCACATTTTTAGAACTGTGTTTGTGACACCCTCCACACACCTATACATGGCCCCCCACCCTCCTTCCCTGGTTTACTTAATGCTTATCACCAGCTGGAGTCCCTGAAGGTGTAAACGGTTAACACACTTGGCTGTTAACGAAAATGTTGACAGAGTTCACTGAGAGGCACATCACGAAAAGGACCTGGTGATCTACTTCCAAAAAAAAATCAGCTGTTGAAAACCCTATGGGGCAGAACTCTACTCTGACACACATGCGGTCATAACTGATTTGGTTTGGTTTGGTTATTACTGGCTATCGCTACCTAAGAAAAATATCTTTTTCTTATTTACCTTGCTTCTTGTCTATCTTAAGTGATTCTTGTTTGTTCTGTTCATTACTGACTAGACATTGCCTAAAAATATTTCTGCCACATAGCAGGTACTCAGTGGTTATTTGTTAAAAACGAATAAAAAATAATTTCTTCTTATAACTGTCATTGCACATATTACATGCACTATTCCTTTGGCACTTAAAATTATAATGCATAAATACTAAATTCTAGTTAGTAACATGCTGAAGTGTTTAGTAGTAAAGCATACCAGTGTCTGCAGATTTTAAATGCATCAAAAAAAAAAAAAAAAGATGATTTGATGAATGGATACATGGAGAGGTTTGTGACAATGGAAATATACCAAATGTTAATGACAGAATCTAGGTTGCAGTTATATGATTGTACAATTATTTCAATTTTTTTTGAAAATTTTTGTAATAGAATTTGGGAAAAAAATTATAATGCTTCAAAGATGCCTTCCTTGACTTCCCAAAATTCAGTTGCCCACCATCATCCTCTAAACCTTCTGTCTGTTTTATTTTCTACGCAGTACCCATCACTAGCTGATGTTCTGTTGATTGTCCATTTGCTCGTAGTTGCCTGTTTACCTTCCCTATCAAAATGCAAGCTCCTGTAGAGTCAGGACATTGTCTGCATCTCCTCTGCTGTTTGGGCATTGCCTAGAACATTGCCTGGAACACAACAGGTGTTTAAAATATAACTTCTAAGTAAGAAATTCAGTGAAAGTATACCTCATAATACTGCTTACTCTATTAGTTATCAGTTTACACATGAATGCCTATTCCATTCTAAACAGATTATTCTCTGACGGAAACTTTCTGCAGCTTTCTTAAGAGTGAAATTTTAGGAACACAGTAAATGTTCAAATTCTTCTCACATCAATAAATCACGTGATCTATTGGCAAGTCAGTATTTTAAAATAGCATAAAACTACATAGATGAAAATTTTAATTATTGCATTATTGTTATTTAGTTTCTATACCTGTAAAGTGAGAAGAATTGATAGCTTTTCAGTGAATACAGGCAGATGAAAAATAACCTATTTTTTCTAGATCACTTAATTTTATATATTAGAAAGGATCTTAGAACCAATTTAATCTAAATTTTCATTTTAGAGATGAAGGAAATAAGACTCAAAAAGAAAGAATGACAATTCAAACATTCTGAAGGGAAGTTAATAAAAAAAAAAAAAAAAACAGGGACAAACTGAGAGTCTGGGTCTCCTGATTCCCAGTTTCTAGCCCATATGGGTAGAGCAGGCCCTGGGGTTCAGCAATCTCCATTTGGAGACTCCTATTGGAGTCCTGGTGGTGCACTGGTTAAGAGCTATAGCTGATAACCAAAAGGTTGGCAGTTGGAATCCACCAGTGGCTCCTTGGAAATCCCACGGAGCAGTTCTACTCTGTCCCATAGGATCGCTATGTGTCAGAGTTGGTTTGATGGCAATGAGTTTGGTTTGGTTTTGACTTATTGGTGGTGCAGTGGTTAAAGAGCTCAGGCTGCTAATCAAAAGGTCAGAAGTTCGAATCCACCGGCCGCTCCTCAGAAATCCTATGGGGCAATTCTACTCTGTCCTATAGCGTCACTGTGAGTAGAAATCGACTCGACAGCGACAGGTTTTTTTGATTATTCTTTCTCCAGATGTTTCCTGGCCACAGAAATCTCTCTAAATTGACTCAGTATTAACTTTTGGAAGATAAAAGAATCTTGAAGGAGTTTTTGCCAATCACATGTTGGCTTGAATCATTTATTCTGCTTTTGCCAAGTCCAAGCACCCTTTTTAGTTTACCAGATTGCCACAACCATCTTCGAGGTTTGTTTAAAAGACTCTTTTCCCATGTTATTCCCTTCGCTGGTCTGTTCTTTCTTGTGGTCCCTGTTAAAAGTGTAGATAGAAGATCGTCCTCTTCCTGTGAAGTGAAGACCGAGATCAGGCGAGGCTGGTGGCTTGCACAAGGAACTTACCACTGTGCCATCACTCAGTCTTTCTCCTCACTACCGCCACAGTTCATTAATTCAAAGGACTGTCATTCAGATGAAAACTGCAAAGTACTCTCCAGAACAGAGTAATGAAGGAAAGCTGTTTGGCCAACTGTTTTCTCAGGCACACTAAAGAAAATAATTATGTAAGCTGCTTTAAATTCAGGTATGTGAAAAGTCTTTTTTAGAGCCCCCGGGTTATACACTTAACTATAGGAAATGACAGGAGAAGAGGAAATGTGTTTTTTCCTACAGTATCTTCTCTAATAACCAGTCTTTATATCATAGACTAAGGAGCAGAAAAACACTACACTTTGGAAAAGTCAATCCATGCTTACAAAGTCCTCAACAAACATTTATGGAGAGCCTACCCTAGCAATGTGCAGTAGGTAAGGCCAGCAAAGTTTAGCCTTTGACCACCTTTAAACCATTCACCCCATTGCTCCAGAATGTACCTGCCAACTGTTTGATGTACGGTATCCCAACTTGCTTTTCTCTTTCAAAACTCTGCACTTTTTAAATTTCTCCTGCCTAGAATGCTCAGAGCTGCTTCTCTGCCTGCTGAAATTCTGTTCTTTTCTTAAGGTGTAGTAACAGCAGCAACAACAATAACGACAACAATAACAACAACAAACACTTATATAGTGCTTAATGTGTACCAGGCATTGTTCTAAACACTATATGTATGTGTGTGAATGTATATATGTATATGGTATTTGCATATGTTTATAATGAATTATTTATATACTTATATGTTTAATATATGTTTTTTATGTTTAATATATAATAAATTAAATACTTATATAAAGTATTTAAGTAATTATATAATTTATATTTTATATAACAAATTCTACCTGCCCTGGCGCCCTGGTGGTGCAGTGGTTAAGAGCTAGAGCTGCTAACCAACAGGTCAGCAGTTAGAATTCACCAGCTACTCATTGGACACCCCATGGGACAGTTCTAGTCTGTCCTATAGGGTTGCTATGAGTTGGAATCAACTTGAAGGTGATGGGTTAAATTATATCTAATTATAATTAAACAATTACATTTAAATATCTATTTATAGAAAATATATCATATGTAAATACATATTACAGTGTATATTATATTATATATATATAAATAGGAGCCCTGGTAGAGCAGCAGTTAAAGTACTGGGCTGCTAACCAAAAGGTCGGTGGTTTGAACCCACCAGCCACTCCTGGAGAAAGATATGGCAGTCTCATTCTGTAAAGATTTACCGCCTTGGAAATCCTATGGGGCAATTCTACTCAGCCCCACAGGGTCACTATGAGTTGAAAGAGACTCGACGGTAGTGGATTTGGTTTGGTATAGACTCCCCTATGAGATATTATCTCCATTTTTACAAATGAGTAAGCCAAGGCACAGAGGAGTTAAGTGATTTCCCCATAATAAAATAAATGTTAAGGAGCAGAGACACGGTTTAAACACAGAGCCTAGCCCCAGATGTGAAGGTGTTAACCACTATATTCACTTTTCAACCTGTTCAAAATCATCTATTGATTTGGAGTCATCCTTAGCTTCCTCCCACAAGACAATATTTCTTTATTCTATGTTCCCACTGCACTCTACATATTCCTCATTGATACTTATTTCACAGTGTGGGAATTTTATTTTATCACATATATGTACCACTCTAATTTCACTTCTCATTCCAACTCTTTCCTTACCTCTAGCCGAGATGGAAATAATTGAGGGAAGAGTTTACTGTACCTTATTCTTCTTATATTCCTTGCACAAAGCATAATTATTGATACATAGTAGATCTTCAATAAGTATTTGTAGAAGGAATGAAAGAAATAGCTTAAAAAGTGGTCAACAGAAATGTGGGCAGTATGTTTCCTGACACTGGATACAAGACATGCTTCCTGGAGTAGCTGAAGGGACCAGCATGGTGTACATGTACTGGAATGTCCTCAAGGCACATGGTTCACTCTGATTGCTTGATTTGGCCAAGACGTGCTTTGGACTTAAGCTGGCTTCTAAAAGAGGTCTATGTTCATTCAATAAATATAAGCTATGTATTAACTCTGTAACTAGATCGGTAAACTCAATATTTCAGGTTTTCTGATCCTATAGGATTTTAGTTTATAGGAAGCAGATGAAAAATTGAACAGTATAAATAATTCACCCCCAATGAATACCACAGACAAGTATCATGAGAGCACAAAGGAGGAAAGGTCATTTGAAATGGTAAAGGTTAGGAAAACTGACCTGCAGGTGAGAATTAAGGGATAGGTAAGGTTTTTCTGAGTGTAGGAATTCAAAATGTTATCCCAAAAATGGGCAAAAACACAGAGCTTTTACCACTAAGAAGAAATATATACATTAACCAGCTTTCTGGACACTGGCCCACTAGCTGTTTACATTTCTCACTGTGAACTACTAAATTAATTTCTCATAAAATTCAAAATGCAATCAGTTTGTTCTGTATAACTACTTCCCTAGGGTTTTATTATTGGAAAATAAGCTATCAAAACTCAGACATGCCAAAAAAGTTGAGAAATCAATCCTAGAAATAAAGAGTTGATGATAACGTCAAGATATTCCTGTCAACCCTTCACTGCTTCAGCCCTCGTTATTTCAGGGTTATTTAAAACAAAAATGTTCCTCCACAGAAGCTTAATTTATTAATAACCATATAATTTGGGGATACTTTGGATTTCCTTGGAAAATCTACGGGGCATTTCTACCCTGTACTATAGGGTTGCTGTGAGTCAGAATCGACTCGACAGCAGTGGGTTTGGTTTTTTGGTAGGTTTGGATTTCCCAGCAGTTTTCTTTGAGCTCTCTCTGTGATTCTCTCTCTCTCTCTGCCATTCCTTTTAGATTTTGCCTTGCCCTTTATAGTCCCGAATGTTCTGTAATAGGTCAGCCAATGGAGTCCAAAGTCATTGACTAATCCCAATGTTGTAACGTGCAGCAACAAAAGAGATGGAAGTCTCTGTTTTACTTAGTGTGTGACCTCAACCACAGTTTATAGATCTCAAGATAAAAAAAGATGAGAACAATAAGTAAAAGGGAAGACAAAATTTTCTCCTTAAAACACAAAACATTCACTTTAAAAACAAATACACAGACCACCAGCACCACCACCACCAACAACAACAATAAACAAATTTCCAAAAGTTAAACCCGACTTTTAAGAATACACAGATTTTTATGGACATAAGTATGAAAAACAATTGTGTCACTCACTTGGTTGAAAATAAAGGGAACTTCCTTCTTCTCTCCCACTTTCATAGAAGATATAGGAAATGTTGCTGTCCCTAGAGTTTCATCCATAACATAATTGGCATCCATTAATGTGATCTATAAATAGTAAAGGGTATAAATAGTAAAGCGTAGATAGAACACAAGCATAACATATCCCACGAATCTCTGGAAATTGTGTCTAAAGTCTTTCACATTTAAAAATAAACATTCTTGGATAATATTGAACTGTCATTTCAGATCCTCAATATTCAACAGGTAACAATACATCTCTCTTTTCCTTCTTAGTGCTGTATTTGTTACTAAAATAATAATTACCTTTTTTTTTTTAATTTCCTGATTTACCCATGGATTATCATGTTTTCAAAAATGTAACTTTAACCCCTTTCAGAGGAAATGTTATTTTGGAATATGAAGAAAATATTAATGTATAAAATAAATATACCTCTTTTGGAAAAATCTATTTTAACTTCTTTAAAAGGCAATTGACAATTATTTTATTTTACATGGATTCACTTTTTTATAACAGAGCACAAGGAGAGCACAGAAGAATCTTCCCAGCCCCACCTAAAGCCTGCATTTCCCACTGGACACACATTTTACTCAATGTACACCATCTAGAAGCTAGTCTAATGTGCTGCCCAGCTGGACTCTAATTACACCTAACTTGGGTGGAAGAGGGCAGTAAGGAAACAAAGACAAACATCTCTTCAACATGAATTTCAATGATCAAACAGTCCCCAAATGATTCACATACCTCCAAAACATTTTCCTGATTAGGATCCAAAATAAATTCAAAGGTCTCATTCCACACGGGATTTATGTCATTATTGAAGTGTCTTGTTCTTTTCCTGCTGTCAGGAGTGGTACAGATGAAAAGTTCCACATACGGATCTGGAGTATCAACTACAGAAAGTAAAAACATGTGAGAAGGAAGCATAATTTGATTCATAGCTCTTTTCTTTTTTTTTTTTCATTAAATGTCATCAGGGAATTTTCAAAGGATCTGCAGTAATGTATTTAAAATGTCTTGTACAGAATATCCCCCACGTCTGTCAGTTTGTCGTACTGGGGGGGCTTGCGTGTTGCTGTGATACTGGAAGCTATGCCACCAGTATTCAGATACCAGCAGGGTCATCCATGGAGGACAGGTTTCTGCTGAGCTTCCAGATTAAGACAGACTGGGAAGCAGGATCCAGCAGTCTACTTCTGAAAAGCATTAGCCAGTAAAAACCTGATGAATAGCAGCAGAACATTGTCTGATATAGTACTGGAAGATGAGCCCCCCAGGTTGGAAGACACTCAAAAGATGACTGAGGAAGAGCTGCCTCCTCAAAGTAGAGTCGACCTTAATGACGTGGATGGGGCAAAGCTTTTGGGACCTTCATTTGCTGATGTGGCATGATTCAAAATGAGAAGAAACAGCTGCAAACATCCATTAATAATCAGAACCTGGAATATATGAAGTATGAATCTAGGAAAATTGGAAATTGTCAAAAATGAAATGGAACACATAAACATCAATATCCTAGGCATTAGTGAGCTGAAATGGACTGGTACTGGCCATTTTGAATCAGAAAATCATATATTCTACGATGCTGGGAATGACAACTTCAAGAGGAATGGTGTTGAATTCATCATCAAAAAGAACGTTTCAAGATATATCCTGAAGTACAACACTGTCAGTGATAGGATAATACCCATACATGTACAAGGAAGACCAGTTAATACGACTATTATTCAAATTTACACACCAATGACTAGGGCCAAAGATGAAGAAAGAGAAGATTTTTATCAGCTGCTGCAGTCTGAAATTGATCAAACATGAAATCAAGATGCATTGATAATTGCTGGTGATTGCAATGCGAAAGTTGGAAACAAAGAAGAAGGATTGGTAGTTGGGAAATATGGCCTTGGTGACAGAAACAATGCCAGAGATCAAATAATAGAATTTTGCAAGACTAGCAACTTCTTCATTGCAAATACCTTCTTTCACCAACAAAAATGGTGACTATACACATGGACCTCGCCAGATGGAACACACAGAAATCAAATTGACTACATATGTGAAAAAAGACGATGGAAAAGCTCAAAATCATCAGTCAGAACAAGGCCGGGGCCAACTGTGGAACAGACCATCAATTGCTCATATGCAAGTTCAAGCTGGAACTGAAGAAAATCAGAGCAAGTCCACAAGAGCCAATATATGACCTTGAGTATATCCCACCTGAATTTAGAGACCATCTCAAGAATAGATTTGACCCACTGAACGCTAGTAACTGAAGACCAGATGAGTTGTGGAATGACATCAAGGACATCAAACATGAAGAAAGCAAGAGATCATTGAAAAGACTGGAAAGAAAGGAAAGACCAAGATGGATGTCAGAAGAGACTCTGAAACTTGCTCTTGAGCGTCGAGCAGCTAAAGCAAAAGGAAGAATTGATGAAGTAAAAGAACTGAACAGAAGATTTCAAAGGGCATCTCAAGAAGACAAAATAAAGTATTACAATGACATATGCAAAGAGCTGGAGATGGAAAACCAAAAGGGAAGAACACGCTTGGCGTTTCTTAAGCTGAAAGAACTGAAGAAAAAATTCAAGCCTCGAGTTGCAATAGTGAAGGATTCTATGGGGAAAATATTAAATGACACGGGAAGCATCAAAAGAAGATGGAAGGAATACACAGTCATTATACCAAAAAGAATTAGTCAATGTCCAACCATTTCAAGAGGTGGCATATGATCAGAAACTGATGGTGCTGAAGGAAGAAGTCCAAGCTGCTCTGAAGGCATTGGCAAAAAACAAGGCTCCAGGAATTGACGGAATATTAAATTGAGATGTTTCAACAAACAGATGCAGCGGTGGAGGTGCTCGCTCATCTATGCCAAGAAATATGGAAGACAGCTTCCTGGCCAACTGACTGGAAGAGATCCATATTTATGCCTATTCCCAGGAAAGGTGATCCAATCTAGTGTGGAAATTACAGAACAATATCATTAATATCACATGCAAGCAAAATTTTGCTGAAGATCATTCAAAAATGGCTGCAGAAGTATATCGACAGGGAACTGCCAGAAATTCAGGCTGGTTTCAGGAGAGGATGTGGAATCAGGGATATCATTGCTGATGTCAGATGGATCCTGGCTGAAAGCAGAGAATACCAGGAGAATGTTTACCTGTGTTTTACTGATTATGCAAAGGCATTTGACTGTGTGGATCATAACAAACTATGGATAACACTGCGAAGAATGGAAATTCCAGAACACTTAATTGCACTCATGAGGAACCTTTACATAGATCAAGAGGCAGTTGTTCGGACAGAACAAGGAAAAAAAATCTGTTTACTGAGCAAGTAATATGATAAACTGGACTATATGAAGAAGAACAGGGCATCAGGATTGGAGGAAGACTCATTAACAACATGTGTTATGCAGATGACACAACCTTGCTTGCTGAAAGTGAAGAGGACCTGAAGCACTTACTAATGAAGATCAAAGACCACAGCCTTCAGTATGGATTGCACCTCAACATAAAGAAAACAAAAATCCTCACAACTGGACCAATGAGCAGCATCATGATAAACGGAGAAAAGATTGAAGTTGTCAAAGATTTCATTTTACTTGGATCCACAATCAACAGCCATGGAAGCAGCAGTCAAGAAATAAAAAAGACGCCTGGCATTGGGCAAATCTGCTGCAAAGGACCTCTTCAAAGTGTTGAAGAGCAAAGATGTCACCCTGAAGACTAAGGTGCGCCTGTCCCAAGCCGTGGTATTTTCAATTGCATCATATGCATGTGAAAGCTGGACAATGAATAAGGAAGACTGAAGAAGAATTGACGCCTTTGAATCATGGTGTTGGCAAATAATATTGAATATACCATGGACTGCCAAAAGAACGAACAAAGCTGTCTTAGAAGAGGTACAGCCAGAATGCTCCTTAGAAGCAAGGAGAGAGAAACTGCGTCTTACATACTTTGGACATATTGTCAGGAAGGATCAGTCCCTGGAGAAGGACATTATGCTTGGCAGAGTACAGGGTCAGCAGAAAAGAGGAAGATCCTTAACGAGGTGAATTGACACAGTGGCTGCAACAATAAGCTCAAGCATAACAACAATTGTAAGGATGGCTCAGGACCAGGCAGTGTTTCGTTCTGTTGTGCATGGGGTCGCTATGAGTTGGAACCAACTTGACGGCACCTAATAACAACAGCAGTACAAAATGTATAATACAAGAACATAGCAGACTATTTATGCTTTACCTATTATGCCCCTTCCCTTCAAAATAGTTCTGTGAAAGAAAATCATTTATTGGATGATTTCCTCAGAGTTTGAGAGGACACATTTACTGCATTAAACGGTTCAATCCAGCATCTAGACAATCATGACAATTTCTCACCCCGATAACTACAACATGGCCTTCACCCCAGGTTGATGATGGTGACAAGATCTTGGGTTCAAGATCGCGATGCCTGTCTAGATTAGGAACATTATTCTGGTTATTTTATTTACCAGATAAAGTTGTGAAGCCATTATGAGTCAGAATCAACTCAATGGCCACAGAGTAGAACTGCCCCATGGGGTTTCCAAGGAGTGCCTGGTGGATTCCAACTGCTGACCTTTTGGTTAGCAGTGTAACGCTTAACCACAATGCCACCGGGGTTTCCAAAAACATAAATAGTGGGAGGAATTATGCATCTGTCTGTCTTTTCCTACATAATTGTAAATAATTTGAGATCAGAGACCAAGTCTCACTCATCTTTATATTTTCAGAACCTAGCAAAAAAAAGCAACTATCACCATATTTAAGGTGATAAGGATTTGAATTTCTCTTTAACTCATTCTTTCCCATGTGTTCACTGTAATTAATAACTGCAACAATTGACTACAAGATCTGTGTTAAGCACTTTATACAAATTAGTCTCATTTAAATCTCACAACAGCTCTATGAGGCAAGTAATCTATTTTAGTGTTTGAGGCAACAGAAACTCAGAGATGCGAAGTAAACTGTCCAAAATCACACAGCTAGTAAGCATCAGAGCAAAATCTAGAACCTAATTCTTCTGACTGAAATAATCATACTCTTAATGACACCATGCTTCCAAGTAATAAAGATGTGATAACAAAGTATGCATTGCCATGGAAAGAGAGGCTGGACTGAGAGTTTTGGAAAAAGAGAGAGAGGGAGATAGAGAGGAAGGGAAGGTCGGAGGGAGGCAAGGAGAGAAAGTGATGCAGAGGTACACACAGACAAAAAGATTAAAAAATGGAAAGCAAAGGTAAATAAAGAAAATAATAGCATTTGAAATGATTGCTTCCCAAACAGAACTGTTTTTAGACATACCCTGTCTTTCAATAACAGCCGTGGTCATCCAATAAACTAATAAATGTTCTTCATTTATTTTTTACACACTGCTCATAGTTCTTCTATGCAGTCATCAGATTTTTTTTTAAAAGTGTGATTTCTACTGTAAAGCATCTACAAATGAGGTATCAACATTTAGGATTCTCTAATTTTCTGTCTTGGAGCTTATGCATCTTGGTCAATGGCAGTAAGTTTCAGAAATCACAGTGCAACAGAAGTGCCTAGGGCTCTTGTTAAAAACAGAGACCTCTGGCCCCCACCTGCCTAAACACATAATCGGCAGACCTTATGGGGCAGTTATACTCTGTCTTGTAGAGTTGCTGAGTCAGAATCTACTCGATGGGAACAGGTTTTACAGTAGGACTAGGGAGTCTTCATTTTTCACCCCTTCGTGACCCAATTATTTTCTGCTTTGAATTTTCAGTAATGGAAGGCATGCTGAAATCAATGAAAAAAAATTTTTTTGAGGTAATATGTTTTTGATGTATTACTTGGGACATACATACACATCCCAAGTGGACTCTGATGGTAGTACTGGTGGGAAAAGACTCATTTCTTCAGATTCATGCAGTTATACAGGTCCCCACAAGGTGGCAGTGTGTGCTAAGAGTGGGAAAGCAGCTTCCCAAAAACCTGAGAGTTGGAAAATGTAGGTGGGAACTATATAGATAGATGATAGGTAGATAGATGATAGATGATAGATAGATGATAGATAGATAGACAGACAGACATGATAGATAGGCGGATAGAGGGATAGACAGACAGATGATAGACAGATAGGCGGATAGAGGGATAGACAGACATGATAGATAGATGATAGATAGAGATAGAGAGATAGATGATAGATGATGGATGGATGGATGGATGGACGGATGGATGGATGGATGGATGGATGGATAGATAGATGATAGACGGATAGACAGACAGACAGATAGATTGATAGATAAATAGATATATGCTGGTCATGAAGGGATTTTAAGCAAACATTCTAGCTGATACTGATGTAGGTAATCTGGTCACACTTTTGATATTTTTATTTGGGAGAAAAGGAAGTATAACTCAATGTTTATATCTTTCAATAGGGCCATGGAAGGCAAACTAGAAAACAAAAAAAAGTAAGAAAAGGAGGATGGTAAAGGAATAAAGGGATATGGATTGAAGAAGAGAGGGATGTACTATGAAGTGACTCTATCCACATCCTCAATTAGCAGGTGATTGCTCCTTTTCCTTAACCATGTCTCTGCCATGACACCAGTGCTCAGGTTTGCAAATCAGGAGTAAATTGCATGTTTATAGTAGCAGGTGGTAGAACATTATAAAGAAAATATATTTTCATCTTTTTAGTAAAAGCAACATTTGATTTTAAGAACAGTCGATTGACACTTCAAAGTAAATATAAAAAAAAAAAAAAGTTGACCTTCATTAGCCCATAGGGCCAGTTTTTTCTCATGATAGCCAATTCTCATGTTTATGTTTACTGTCTTAGATCTGTGTCTCAGAAATATTTAATAAACAGCCAACCTAGAAAACAAAAAGTCTGTGGGAAGGGAAGGCATGTAGATGGTAAACATCATTCATTCATTTAGCAAACATTTGAGTGAGTATTATGTACCAGGAACATCCCATGAAGAGGCAGTTTGGCTTTGATAAGGAGCCAAATCCTAAACTGCAGATTTGAATTATGGAAGTGAGTCAATGCTATAGGCTAATTTTAGTAGCAAGGGTAAATGGGAGACAAGCAGATACACAACGCCAATGACTAGCAACTCAGTCACCCAGGTTATTACACGTGAATTAGGTAAAATCATAGGTTGGCAAATTGTCTTTTGATGCTTCAGCTTCATTTGAATCTTTGAGGAAGAGGAATCTTCTTGAGTCGAACAAGAAAGAGAAAGCAGAAAGTAAAGTTCCTTGGGAGGAAACAGGAAAAGGAAGCGAATTGAAGTGGCATGACTCGATCAGAGATATAC
The DNA here is from genome assembly GCF_024166365.1 of Elephas maximus indicus. Classification (NCBI taxonomy): domain Eukaryota; kingdom Metazoa; phylum Chordata; class Mammalia; order Proboscidea; family Elephantidae; genus Elephas; species Elephas maximus. The sequence goes on along the minus strand of NC_064842.1, from coordinate 50,642,395 downwards.
TCATCTTATCAGCCTTTTTAAACTCCCAATGGGTCATATGCCGTAACAAATTCCAACCCTGACGAAATGATAAAGAAAATTCCATACAAACAAGTGAACAACACCAGGTTTACATGTCAAAATACTAACAGGCATTTTTGTACTGGAATGCGGTTTAGTAGCTGTCACTTTGGATTCTCATTATTTATTGTAAATTTAAGTAAGTTGGTATTCTAAAATGATCGTCAAGACTGGCAGTTTCCGTAGTTTATTCTCTTGTATCTTCAGCAAGACTTCAAAGTTAAGATGCCAAAGGGTGATGGACAGTGGAAAACCACTGACGGCTGCAAACTTTGATATTGCAATCTACACCATTGCTAATCTTTGCAAGTTAAGAAACATCTGTACAGTGGTGGACTCTACAGGATGAAGAGTCTTAAGAGATGAGTTTAAAATTGGATTACGATAATCACATGTCTCAGCTCACTTTTTTTCCGCATCAACTATAACTTCTATTGGCATGGTAGCAGACAGAATGGCAAGCTTTGAAAACGGAAAATACCACTTTATTTTGACAGTGAACATTTAGCCCAGTGCTATAAAGAAGTTCCTAGAAATGCATTAAGAAAAATAAGTCAAATGTAAGAAAAGAAATATTTTGCTTTTTTTTTTTTCTCCTAAGCACTTATCCTACAGCTTTGTAAAGTCATGCCCATAGGGAAATTGGGTGTTGAGTCACTGACTCAGCTTCAGCTTGATTATTTCCAGCCAAACAGTTGGTGAAGCAAAGATGTAATGTGTGGGCAGAAACTCTCCTACATCTCATCCATTTATCTAAATCTTGACAAACAAAAATGGCGGGGGTGTGGGATACAGATCTTTTTGCTCCCATAAAGATGCCATGAATCTACATGCACCAGAAATAGCACCAGAATTCCAGGGTTACAAAACTCACTCACGAACTTTAGAAGTTTAAGGAGCGCCTGCCTAAAGTAAAACAGGTCTATCGTCATTTTGACCCTGTCAGGGTGAAATATTATGTGATTCATGATATGAGCTTATGGCAGCTTCTAAACTCTTCATTTTATTTTAAATATTCTCCATTTACTTTCTCATATCCACTTTGCTCAGTGGGAACTTAAGCCCCTTGCTTAAAATAAAGATGAAACATAACCTGTGACAATTACTGTAATAAACAGCAAAAAAATCTCAAAAGGAAAAATCCACCAATTCTGCAGCCAAAATATCACCACTCTGAATAGCTGCAATACAATCACTATGAACTTAAAGGCAAGCTGAGCCAGCCAAAACACACGCAACTCCATGTTTGTCAGGGGAGAACTGCACTCCACAGGGTTTTCAATGGCTGTGATCTTTCTACAGTAGATCGCCGGGTCTTTCTTCTAAGGTGCCTCTGGGTGGATTTGAACTACCAGCCTCTTTGCTAGTATCCAAGCACTTAACTGTTTACACCACTCCGGGACTCTGATGAATTTAAAGCAGTGTTCCTCAAAATGTAGTCCACTAGAATATCTACATCAGATTTATCTGTCATGCTTGTTAAAAATGCAGGCCAATCAGATTCTTTAGGGAGGATTTGGGAGTCTGCATTTTTAACATCTTGACCAGGTGATTCTTAGGCACACAAGTTTGAAAAACAGGATTAAAGCATTTTATTAGAATGAACTAAAGAGCAATGGTATAATAACACCCACAGCAAAGTGGAAACATTTTGGCATTGAGGAGGCAACAGACTTACTGGCCTTGTGTCTTGGAGGTTTTCGCTCCTTTTGACTATTTTGAGTACAATCTGGTTACTCACATCTGTTTCTCTCCAGCCATGATTATATGCTTTCAAGTGGCCACATGAAAACAAATTGAGAATAAACCAAATGCGGGTATGTGATTTGGCCATCTGTTTAAGGTGACAGACTGATATTCAGGTATTCTTCAATCACCACCAAAGTAGGAATGCCAAAATAAGACCAAAAATTAAATAATAGTTTATTTAAAGAAATTCTTGTGAATACTATTCTCAAATGTGGTCATTCCTCTGAAATATGTATCACTTAGTGATAATGGTAATCAAAGATGGAGAACTCACAGCAGGTTTTATGACTGTCAACTTTTTCACTACCAGTACTACTAAGCTGGTCGAGTTGTGCTAACATAAATCCTAGGAACATAATGGATAGTACCACTATAAGTCTATGAACTTCAACAGCAGGTCAGTTCTTTTTTTTTTTTTTTTTTAACATAATGTAAACAAGATACATACTATACAGCTTGTTGAATTTTTTCAAACTGAACTCACCCATGTAAACACCACCCATATGAAAATATGGAATATCACTAACCTCCTCCACAAAGGGGACCACTACCCTGACTTCTATCAACATAGAATACTTCTGTCTAACAGAGTCAATCACACAGTACATACTCCTCGTTCTGGCTTCTTCTGTTTCACATTAAGTTTGTGAGGTTCATCCATGTTGGCATGTGTAGAATAACTTGCTCATTCTCATGATGCAAAATGTTCAATTCTATGAATATTCCATAAAATGTTTATCTATTCTACTGTTAATTAATTTTGGATTGTTTACGATTTGAACTATTACAATTGGTGCTATGAATATGCTTGTACTTAGCTTTTGGTACACACGTGCAAAGGTTTCTGTTGTGAAATTCCTAATAATAAAGTTGTATGGACACAGAATTCTTATACCGTTGTAAACCCTAATGTATAATATATGATAGCTATTGTATCACTGGGATACATTGTCCCTAACACTTGATATTGTCTTTCTTATAATTTTAAACATCTGGTGAATGTGTAATGATATCTCATTGTGGCTTTAATTCACATTTTCCTGCTAACGACACCTACTTCTCACTTATGGGCTATCTCGTTGTCTGATATTTTGCATTTACAATAGTGAAAAAATCTACTATCCAACTATTTTGCACATTGATGATGTACATCTGGCAGTAATGAATGTCAAGGTGCAAGGCTAAAGTAACACTGGCTGTGATGGTTAAGGTTATAGGTCAACTCGGCTGAACTAGTATTCTCAATGATTTGGCAGTTATGTAATGATGTAATTTGGTAATTTTATAATGATGTAGTCATCCTCCATTTTGTGATCTGATGTGGTAACCCTCAATTTTTGCATAACGACCTGCTCTTTGGAACCTAACCACATTGACAAGTGAGGAGTGGGTTAGGTTAACTACCTGCCATATACATGCTAGAGTATATGAAGAAGAATGCAGCATCAGGATTACAAGAAGACTCATTAACAACCTGTGATATGCAGATAATACAATCTTGTTTGCTGAAAGCGAGGACAACTTGGAGCACTTATTGATGAAGATCAAAGACTACAGTCTTCAGTATGGATTACACCTCAACATAAAACAAAAATCCTCACAACTGGAACACTAAGTAAACAAAAAAAAAAACCAAACCTGTTGCCGTTGAGTCAATTCCAACTCATAGTGACCCTATAGGATAAAGTAGAACTGCCCCATAGAGTTTCCAAGGAGCACCTGGTGGATTTGAACTGCCGACCTTTAGGTTAGCAGCCATAGAAATTAACCACTACACCACCATGGTTTCCGGAACATTAAGTAAGATCATGATAAATGAAGAAAAGTTGTCAAGGATTTCATTTTACTTGCATTCACAACCAGTGCCCATGGAAGCAGCAATCAAGAAACAAAACAATGTATTTCTTTGGAAAAATCTGCTGCAAAAGACTTCTTTAAAGTAATAAAAAGCAAAGATGTCACTTTGAGAACTAAGGTGCACCTGACCCAAGCTATGGTATTGTCAATCTCATATGCACGCAAAAGCTGGACAGTGAATAAGGAAAACCAAATCAGAATTGACACCTTTGAATTATGGGGCTGACTGAGAATATTGGCTATACCGTGGACTGCCCCAAGAATGAACAGATGATCTGTCTTGGAAGTACAGCTAGAATGCTCCTTAGAAGCGAGGATGGCAAGACTTTGTCTCTTACTTTGGACATGTTATCAGGAGGGACCAGTCCCTGGAGAAGGGTGTCATGATTGGTAAAGTGGAGGGTAAGCAAAAATGAGTAAGACCCCCAATGAGATGGATTGACACACTTGTGGCAATAATGAGTTCAAACATAGCAATTTTGAACTCAGCATTTCCTTCAGTTGTACATGGGGTCAATATAAGTTGTAACTGACTAGATGGCACTTAAGAACACCAATAACAACTGCCATATGTTTATTGGCCATTTGGGTGTTTTCTCAAGTCAGCAGAGTATTCAAGTCCTTTGTTCATTTTTCTTACATATTGGGTTGTCTGTCTTTTATATTGATTTATAGAGTGCTTTGCATGTTCTAGTTATAAGTCTTTGACAGTCATGCGTATTGAAAATATATTTTCCCAATCTGGGGTTTATCTTCTCACTAATTTAATGGTGTCTTTTAATAAGAAGGAATTATTAACATTAATATAGTTCAATTTATCAGTCTTTTTCTTCATTAATCATTCTTTGTATGTTTTGTCTAGATGAACTTTAGCTACTTCAAGGTCATAAAATAGTTTCTATTGATTTCTTCAAAAATCTCTTTCTCTTGCCTTTTTTTCCCCCGTTTTAGCAATTAATCTAACATCGTGTTAGAACTTTAGGTCTAAAACCCAATTAAAATTACTTTCTGTGTATGATGTAAGGTAAGGGTCAAGATTCATTTTTTCTTTCATATGTATAGCCAATTGAGCCAGCATCATTTGCTGGAAATACTGCCTTTTACCTGTGAATCATAATCAGGGCTTTGAACCAGTTCATTCTGGTTCAACTCCCTGCTGAGAATTTGCATTTCCATTCCAGATATACTGAGTCAGGACCTACAGTTTAACAAGATCCCCAGGTGCATACATAAGAATCACCCAGGGATCTTGTTAAAAATGTAGATGTATACACAAGAACCACCTGAGGATTTGTTAAAACGGAGATTCTGATTCAGTATACCTGGAGTGGAAATGCAAAATCTCAGCAGGGAGTTGAACCAAAATGAACCAGTTCGAAGCCCTGATCATAATATCAAATTTGTCATTAATCAAATGGCCTTGTAAGTCTGTTTATGGACTGTTATATTCTATTACTCTAATCATCTAAATTTGTACCAATAGACACTATCTTAATTATTGTGGTTTTATAGTAAATCTTGATATCAGGTAGTATAAGTCCCCCAACTTTGTTCAATTTCTTCAGAATTGTCCTGGTAGTTATTTTTTTTCAGCATTTCAACGATGTCATTCCATTATTTTCTGGCCTCTATCTATTCCGTGAAATTCACTTCAAGTTCTATTGCTTTTTTTGAATGTGTTTTTATCTTCTGGATGATTTCAAAAATTTTCTTTGTCTTTAATTTTCTGCAGTTTTACTACGACATGCCTAAAATTGGTATTCTTTGTCTTTATTCTTCAGATTATGCATAGATATATATATTTAGATAGATACTGATATATTTTATCAGTAACAAAAAGTTCTCAGCCATTATCTCTTCAAATATTATTTCTGTACCATTGTCTGTCTTCTCCTCAATTATACATATATTAATCCTTTTTATTGAGCCTCAGTTTTTCCTTGCACTTTTGTTCCATAGTTTATTTCCCTTTGTATTTTAATGTGAATAGCTTCTACTATTTTTTTGTTCACTAATTCCTTCTGCAACTGTGTCCTATCTACTGCAAATGAATCTATTGAGTTTTTAATTTGTACTGCATTGTTAAGTTTTAGAATTTCCACTTGATTCTTTTTTTATATATTTTGTTTCCCTGGCAAAATTCTCCATCCTGTCATCTATTTTATTGAACATATTTATCATAATTAAGTCCATATCCAATACTTGCAGATCAATTCCTTTTTTTTTTTTTTTTTTTGTCTTGCATGATCCTATTCCTTGCTCTACCTGGAAATTTTTGACTGGTGACAGACCTTTATTTGAAAAATAGTGGAAGAGTTACATGTTACCTTCAGAGAGATCTCATGCTAAGGCAAGCAGAGAAAATAGAGATGAACTCAGCATAATCATGAAGTTAAATTGGCTTAGCCAGTCTACTTCTGGTTTACTCTCACTGTAAGGATTTCCAGGTGAGAACCTAGGATGCTGACCAAGCCCTCTCCTCTTTTTTTTTTTTTTTTGTTGTTGCAGTCCTGATCAATCTCTTTCTCTCTCTTTTAGAGACTGACAAAATCTGTGCTCTGTTCTTCTGTTGTTTTGCAGTTGCTTCTTAGCCTGTTGTCCTGCACAGATTAAGAATTTGGCTAGCGTTTAGAAGGGCCTGTGTTTGGTTAATGCTCTGCCGTTGCCATATTGAAATTCTTAATAATTTTTTAATAAGAGGCTCCACATTTTTATTTTGCACTGGGCTCTCCAACTTATGTAGCCAGCCCTGATTCTATAAATACCAAAACTGATTTGAGAATTCTGAGTTACTCTTCATATATAGTCACTTAGGTCATGCATTTGATTAAAATCTAATCAAATTTATCTTGAAACACTCTGGTGGAACACTGGCAAGTCAGGCTCACACAATTTTTAGGAGCTTCTGGTAAGATAGACATGTTTAAGGACAATTTGTTTGTCCTAAGGTTTGGAGTTTCTACTTCTTATTCCAGGTAAAATAGCATGTAGAGAAAACTAGATAGATTTTCTTCTCATGTGATTAGCTATTTTTGTATAGAAACACATGTTTAGACTTGGTTTTGCTTGAGTTTGCATTTTAATTTTTGGTTAGTTCTTGTTTCTAATGGTTTTATATGTTCATTTTTCTATTCAGTCATTCAAGAAATACTTGTTGAGTGCCTACTATGTGCCAGGCATTGTGCTTAAATATTAAATAGAAAAGAGAAAAAACAAAGTAAAACAAGACAGCCCAATTTTCTTCCCTTATGAAATTTCAAGATGCCAAAATAAAATCAATCCTTATCTTCCCATTTAAGGTCTTTATAACTTTGTTACATCTTCTTCCAGGGTTTTGGTTTTTCAATCTATGAACCTGGAGGAAAATATATGCTACATAAAACCCAAAACAAACCCACTGCCGTCGGGTCAGTTCTGACTTATGGCGACCCCATGTGTTATATAGTGGAACTGCTCCATAGGGTTTTCCTGGCTGCAATCATATTGGAAGCAGACAGCCAGGACTTTCTTCTGCTGGACCATTGTGTGGGTTCAAACTGCCAACCATCAGGCTAGCTTAAAAAAAAATAAAAAACTTAGTCAAGTACAAACCATTTGCTCCACAGGTGGGCATTATATGCTACATGTTGTTGTTGTTGTTAGATGCCGTCAAGTCCACTCCGACTCATAGCGACCCTATGCACAACAGAACGAAACACTGCCCGGACCTGCACCATCCTTATAATCACTGTTATGCTTGAGCTCATTGTTGCAGCCACTGTGTCAATCCACCTCATTGAGGGTCTTCCTCTTTTCCGCCGACCCTCTACTCCAACCATGATGTCCTTCTCCAGAGACTGCTCCCTCCTGGCAACACGTCCAAAGCATGTAAGACGCAGTCTCGCCATCCTTGCTTCTAAGGAGCATTCTGGTTGTACCTCTTCCAAGACAGATTTGTTCGTTCTTCTGGCAGTCCATGGTATATTCAATATTCTTCACCAACACCACAATTCAAAGGCAACAATTCTTTGATCTTCCTTATTCATTGTCCAGCTTTCATATGCAAATGATACAACTGAAAATACCATAGCTTGGGTCAGGCACACCTTAGTCTTCAAGGTGACATCTTTGCTCTTCAACACTTTAAAGAGGTCCTTTGCAGCAAATTTACCCAATGCCATGCGTCTTTTGATTTCTTGACTGCTGCTTCCATGGCTGTTGATTATGGATCCAAGTAAAATGAAATCCTTGACAACTTCATATGCTACATACCAGCTTCTAAATAGTAAATTAATATAAACAATCTTGCTTTTTAATATGTCAGTTTTTACTGTGTAATAATGACTGAAAGTTTTTTAAAAAAAAGTGCTTGGGTCATGTGAAAGGTATGCAGTAAATGGTTAGCACTGCTCCTTAAAAAAAAAAAAAGGAATTTGTCTAGTGCCTCATGGTGAAGCACTGATTATCAGACTTGTTTCTTTCTCCGTGCTTCCCTTGGCCTTATCATGGTCCACCTCAAAACCTCTTAATGCGCATGAAGTCAGGCCTAATCATAACGAAAAAGGCATACACAGGCCTCTACCCCCTAACCACAGTTTCTTCTAGTCAGAGATCCTCCTCCACTACACGCTGGAACATCTTTTGAAAGTTGACATTTAGTTCACAAAGAATATCTGAAATCTACACATTTCAAACAGTTAACCAATGTCCTTCTGAAGCCAAAATCCTGACTTTTTCAAATATGCTAATACTGATAACACCCCTCAGCTCTACAGTAAAAGCTCTGGGGAACTGCTTCCGCAAAGGTTACAGCCAAGAAAACCCTGTGGAGCAGATCTGTAGCACATGGAGTCACCATGAGTCAGGGCCAACTCCATGACAGCTAACAACAACAATAATAACTATTACCTATTTTTGCCTCTATTAAACTGTAACCTCCATGATGGCAATGGCTGTATCCTTACTATTCACTCCTGTAGCCAAGAGTCTAGCTTAGAGTCTTACACATTATGTTATTGTTGTTAGCTGCCATGTAGTTGGCTCCTGACTCATGGTAACCCCATGCACAACAAAACAAAACACTGCCCGATCCTGTGTTATCCCCATGATCGGTTGCAGATCAGATCAATGTGATCCATAGGGTTTTCACTGGCTGATGTTCAGAAGTAGATCACAAGACCTTTCTTCCATGTCCATCTTAGTCTGGAAGCTCTGCTGAAACCTGTTCAGCACCATAGCAACATGCAAGCCTCCACTGACAGACAGGTGGTAGCAGTGCATGAGGCGCGTTGGCGGGGAATTGAACCTGGGTTTCCAGCACAGAAGACAAGAATTCTACCACTGAGACACCACTGCACCCCCTTACATATCACGTTGCTCTTGTTATGCGTTGTCAAGACAATTTCAACTCATAGTGACCCCATGTTAAAGAGTATGCTGTTGTCGTTGTTAGGTGCCACGGAGTCGGTTCCGACTCATAGTGACCCTATGCACAACAGAACGAAACACTGCCTGGTGCTGTGCCATCCTCACAATTGTTGCTATGCTTGAGCCCCTTGCTGCAGCCACTGTGTCAATCCATCTCATTGAGGGTCTTCCTCTTTTTCACTGACCCTCTACTACCAAGCATGATGTCCTTCTCCAGGAACTGATCCCTCCTGATAATCTGTCCAAAGTATGTGAGACGTAGTCTCACCATCCTTGCTTCTAATGAGCATTCTGGTTGTACTTCTTCCAAGAGATTTGTTCATTCTTTTTGGCAGTCCATGGTATATTCAATATTCTTCGCCAAAACCACAATTCAAAGACCTCAATTATTCCTTGGTCTTCCTTATTCATTATCCAGCTTTCACAAGCACATGAGGTGACTGAAAACACCATGGTTTGTATCAGATGCACTTTAGTCCTCAAGGTGACATCCTAGCTTTTTAACACTTTAAACAGGTCTTTAGCACATGCAGATTTGCCCAGTGCAATGAGTCTTTTAATTTCTTGACTGCTGCTTCCGTGGGTGCTGACTGTGGATTCAAGTAAAATGAAATCCTTGACAACCTCAATCTTTTCACCATTTAACATGATGTTGCTTATTGGTCCGGTTGTGAGGATTTTTGTTTTCTTTATGCTGAGGTGTAACCCATACTGAAGGCTGTGGTCTTTGATCTTCATCAGTAAGTGCTTCAAATCCTCTTCACTTTCAGCAAGCAAGGTTGTGTCATCTCCATAACATAGGTTGTTAATGAGTTTTCCTTGAATCCTGATGCCTCATTCTTCTTAATATACTCCAGCTTCTCAGATTATTTGCTAAGCATACAGACTGAATACCCAAACCACAGACTAAATAGGTGTGGTGAAAGGATATAACCCTGTCTCACACCTTTCCTGACTTTAAACCATGCCGTATCCCTTTGTTCTGTTCGAACAACCGACTCTTAATCCTTGTACAGATTCCTCATTCTCCACAATGTTATCCATACTTTGTTATGGTCCACACAGCTGAATGCTTTAGCATAGTCAATAAAACACAGGTAAACATTTTTCTGGTATTCTAGGTGTCTTAGTTGTCCAGAGCTGCTATAACAGAAATACCACAAGGATAGCTTTAACAAAGAGAAGTTTATTCCCTCACAGTCCAGTAGGCTAGAAGTCCAAATTCAGGGTGCTGGCTCCAGGGGAAGGCTTCCTCTATCAGCTCTAGAGGAAGGTCCTTGTGATGCTTCAGTCTTCCCTTGATCTGGAAGCATCTCAGCGCAGGAACCTCAGGTCCAAAGGATGCGCTCTGCTCCTGGCACTGCTTTCTTGGTGGTATGAGTTCCCCCTTCTGCTAGCTTCCCTTTCATCTCTTGAGAGATAAATGACAGTGTAGGCCACACCCCAGGGAAACTCTCTTTACATTGAATCAGGCACGTGATCTGATAATGGTGTTACAATCGCACTCTAATCCTCTTTAACATAAAATTACAATCACAAAATGCAGGACAACCACAGAATACTGGGAATCATGGCCTAACCAAGTTGATGTGATACATTTTTGGGGGGACATAATTCAATCCATGACACTCTGCTTTCAGTCAGGATCCATCTGGCATCAGCAACGATATCCCTGGTTTCACATGCTCTTCTAAATCCAGCTTGAATTTCTGGCAGTTCCCCGTCGCTGTAGTGCTGCAGCGCTTTTGAATGATCTTCAGCAAAATATTGCTTGCATGTGATATTAATATTATTGTTTGATAATTTCCACATTCTGTTGGATCACCTTTCTTGGGAATAGGCATAAATATATATCTCTTCCAGTCAGTTGGCCAGGTAGCTGTCTTCCAAATTTCTTGCCATAGACGAGTGAGCGCTTCCATTGAATGACAGACAAACTAGTCCTGAGCAATACTGTGGGAGAGTGACTTTTATCATAGGCACAACAGTGTCCCTTCTAACTTTTTTCTACTCTTGAATGGTATGTCTCAACCCTCCCAGTACAAGCCCTGGTGGAACAGTGGTTAAAGCACTTGGCTGCTAACCAAAAGCTGGCAGTCGGAACCTTTTGCTTCTGTAAAGATTTATAGCCTTGGAAACCATATGGGGCAGTTCTACTCTGTCCTACAGGGTTGCTATGAGTCGGAATCAATTCCATGGCAGTGGTTTGAGTTTCTGTGGACTCCTGGTGCTTTGTTCCCACCTCACTTATTTGTATTTTAATTTAAATCAATGTCAGTCATTTCTTCCAAGTGCATTTGTATGTAACCTTTATTTTTAATTACTAAATGCAAAACAAAAAAGTTTCCCAGAATCCCACTAAACTTCCTGTAGAATGGCTCCAGGGAAAAGGGTGGGTGCGAGAGGACTTGTTTACAGGTAGCAGCCCCTGCTTCCTCCAGAAATGGCTCAAAATTGCAATCGTAATAACTACAGATGCCGAAGAGCAACCCCTGGGAATTGCTAGAGGTGTTGTTGTTGTCAGGTGCCGTAGAGTCGGTTCTGACTCATCGCAACCCTATAGAACAGAGTAGAAGTGCTCCATAGGGTTTCCAAGGAGTGCCTGGTGGATTTGAACTGCTGATCTTTTGTTTAGCAGCCAAGTTCTTAACCACTGTGTTATCAGGGCTCCACTGAAGGTGTAGAAGCTGGAAAAATTAAATGAAGCATCCAGTGTGGTTTAGTGAACAGACATGGGCAGTGATCGTATTCATGTGTTAGGGAGAGAAGAATGAAGCTCTTACAAAAACTGCAGCATTTTCTAGAAATTGAAGTAAGTATAAAGTACCTATCCTTCAATTGAAATTACAAAGCAATTTTATTAACAGTGTTGTTAATTTATTTTACTTAGATCCACAATCAACATCCATGGAAGCAGCAGTCAAGAAATCAAGTGACGCATCGCACTGGGCAAATCTGCTGCAGAAGGCCTCTTTAAAGAGTTCAAAAGCAAAGATGTCACTTTATGGATTAAGGTGTGCCCGACCCAAGCCACGGTGTTTTCAATTACCTGATATGCACGTGAAAGCTGGACAATGAATAAGGAAGACAGAAGAAGAATTGATGCCTTTGAATTATGATGTTGGTGAAGAATAGTGAATATACCATGGACTGTCAGAAAAATGAACAAATCTGTCTTGGAAGAAGTACTGACAGAATGCTTGTTAGAAGCAAGGATGGCAAAACTTCATCTCATATACTTTGGACATGTTATCAGGAGGGACCAATCCCTGAAGAAAGACATCATGCTTGGTAGAGTAGAAAACAAAACCCAAACCCACTGCCGCTGAGTCGATTCTGACTCATAATGACCCTATAGGACAGAATAGAACTACCCCATAGAGTTTCCAAGGAGTGCCTGGCGGATTTGAACTGCCGACCTCTTGGTTAGTAGCCGTAGCACTTAACCAGTACGCCACCAGGGTTTCCTGGTAGAGTAGAGAGTCAGCGAAAAAGAGGAAGACTGAACGAGATGGATTGACACAGGGGCTGCAACAATGGGTTCAAGCATAACAATGATTGTAAGGATGGTGCAGGACCAGGCAGTGTTTGGTTCTGTTGTACCTAGGGTCACTATGAGTCGGAACTGACTCAATGGCACCAAGCAACAAAAACCTTGTGAAATCCTTTTATCAACAGAGTCTCCAGTTTTCTACTCTCCTAATCTTCCACTTTTCCTCTCCTCATAGTCTCAAAGTGCATAATAATGCTTTCTAAGGTTGCATGCTTCATTTTGAAAAGGGAAATGAAACTATCAGAATGTATTATTAGACAAATGGATGTCAGGAGTATAGCTCACAGCATCCACTAACAATTGGCTTAGGACACTTTGTATAATTGACTTAGTACATTCTTGAAGTGGGCTATGGTCTGGCATATAGTAAAAATGATTCATTGATTTTAATGGAAAAATAGAGAAATATATATGCCCAAGCAACTCAAACAAAGCTAAATGAAGATCTAAAACAGCATTAAATTTTTCTTGTTACCTGCATTACCATTTTACTTAAATCTGTATGATACCATTTTGGAAGGAAACAAAATTACCTTCGTAATCAGTTATCTATGCTTGGAATCTCTTACATATTTATAATTAAGGGATGTTTCTTAGAATCTCTTTAGGTTGAACAGGAAGAGTAATACACTACAAGTTCTTATGTAGTATTATAAATACATGAATTTATTTGTTATTCATTTTAGCTATACGAATTTAGCTATACAGATTCCATTCTACTATAGGCAAATATAATTATTCCTTCTCATTAAAACAGCATTCTCTAACTCAGCACTGTTGACATTTTGAAGTGCATAATTCCTTGTTGTGAGGAACTACCCCTGGCCTCGCCCACCAGGTGCTAGTAGCAACCCACCAATTGTGACAACCAAAAATGTCTCCCAACATTTCCAAATGTCCCCTGGAGGGTAAACAAATCAACCCCCAGTTGAAAGCAACTGCACTAAACCAAGACATTATCCTTGGTACCTGAAGTCTAGTCACTGGCATAAACCATAAAAAATAGCTAAGTTCTCTAAATAATATGTATTGAACATACGATGTCAATCCCATTAAAAAAAAAAAAAAAGATTTTTTTTTTTCCAAATTGAAATGCCTCACATCTGCTTAACATATTATAATTGTGCTCAGGTTACAAGGCCCATCTCAATCTTCATTCAGTCTGTTTTCTCTGCAATTCATTGCTAACATTTTTTAAATAATCAGTAGTATAAACACACAATTATTGACGGCTGGGTTATACTCTCTTGGTTTGGTTTTTCAAAGGATTGTTGAAGGTCATTTCATCTTCCCAGCTAGGCCATACATGGCTCAAAGGCAGCCACTGCACAGCAGACATCAGAGTGAGGTGGGGGTGAGTTCCAGTCCTGCCTAGTTCTAGTTCTAATCCAAACGTAAGAGTTGTGTTATTTTGGGCTATTTATTTGGCATCTTTAAGTCATTTTCTTCATCTGCAAAATAAATATAGAGCATATTTCAAAATGTTACTAAAATGAATAAATGAAGTAATAACGTAAGGTCTTAAGAACTTTGCATTTTTTACTAAAAAAGCACTTTCCTGAACACTTCATAATTTCATTTTATTCTTATTAAATACCCACTATACTATTTATAGGAAACCCTGGTGGTGTAGTGGTTAAGAGCTACAGCTGCTAACCAAAAGGTTGGCAGTTCGAATCCACCAGGTGCTCCTTGGAAACCCTGTGGGGCAGTTCTATGCTGTCCTATAGGGTCGCTAAAAGTTGGAATCGACTCCATGGCAATGGGTTTGGTTTGGGCTTATATTATTTATAACATGTTTGGATTAGTTTGGTTAACTTTTTTTAGATTAAGTATGGAGTTTCAAATATTGTTATCTATAAATGTCACTGTTATTGGCCTATACCTACCTGCTACCCTAAAGTAAATCTTTTCTAAACAAACATTTTCCTAGTATCAGCCTATACCATGCAAGGTACAACTATTATCCTCATTTAACAGTTGAGGAGAATGAGACACTGGAAAGCTAAGTAACTTGTCCACATTCACATGGTTAATGGATACCAAAAACCAAACCCAGTTGCCATCGAGCCAATTCCGACTCATAGAGACCCTACAAGACTGAGTAGAACTGCCCCATAGAGTTTCCAAGGAGCGTCTGTTGGATCTGAACTGCCAACCCTTTGGGTAGCAGCCATAGCACTTAACCACTACGCCACCAGGGTTTCCAGTTAATAGATAGTGGAAGGGAAATTTGAAACCAAGCAAGCTAATTCCAGAGTCCTCATTTTAATCACTTTACTATGCCTCCTTCCTGGTATGAAATAGGCAGTCAATGAAGTTATCTATCATAACCATTGCTTAATCATTGTTTATTTCTCTTGTACTTCTTCAGAGAACTGAACAAGTACTAATTATATAACAGGTGTCCAAAATTTACTGATGAGATTAATAATGCAGGCTTTTTGGAATAAACCCTGGGTTATATTTAACATCTCTTTTTCAAAAATTAAAATTTCAAAGCTCTTATTTCATCTTGCAATGAGGTTTGGAATATCTTTATTCATCAACTAAAAATAATTTTGTTTAAAATCAAATATTTCATGAAAATATATTGACATATCAAGTGAAGAGAGGGAATGAGAAAGTGCTTCCAAGGAATTTAGTAGCATTTAAAAAGACCTTCAGACTATAACTAAAAAAAAAAATTTTTCTTTTTAGTTATACCTTAACTAAATTTAGTTGTTTCAAGCTTCATATCACATAATTTTTAATTTTAAGAAAAATATTAAAATCTACTAAAAAATATTTTTCTTTTTTTTTTTTCTAGTTTCTGTGAATTCAGTTCCAACTCATGGCCACCCTATGAGTATTAGAGTAGAACTGTCCTCCACAGGGTTTTCAATGCTGATTTTTACAGAAATAGATCACCAGGCCTTTCTTCCAAGGCACCTCCGAGTGGACATGAGCCTTCAACCTTTCAATGAGCAGCTGAGTGTGTTAATCATTTGCACCACACAGGAACTCAACATACATGATAAATGGTTTAACATAAATGCTTTAACTTTTAGAGTATTCTCTTTGACATAAAATACTTCTTTAGAATTTTAACAAATATTTAACTTGCTTTTTATTTTAATTCCATTATACAATAATCATACCTTGTCAGAAGATGCATATGGCTTTTGGCAAAAATAACTTAGCATCTAAAAAGAAGGTTGCATATTACTCAGGTTTTAAAAAGTTTTTTAAAATTAAGATTTTTTATCATATTGTACACCATTATCATGTTAAAGTAAATAATCAGAACAGGTAAAAAGTATTTTAGGATGAAGAAGCTCAAGTAAGAAACATACGTGATAATGACCTACTGAGGACCGACCCATCACTGAGTCACTGGTAATTCTTGGATAAAAAAAGGACATCTAGTTTGCGTCTCTACTAGTACAGGTAATATTCTCCTCATTTTGATAGGATCCTGCTTTTATATATCACAGAACCATTGCTGCCAAACATACCACTGAAATATAGCTCTGCTCATTCTATTAAAGAAATGAAGTGAAAATCCACCTGAGGATCAACTGATGTTATTGAAATTTCATAGAAAAGTATCATTCACTATATTCATCAGGCCCAAAACATACAAACCAAAAAAACTAAAGTGATTTATATATAAAGGAAAATGACTGAGTATTCTTATAAAGCCACTTGACAACTTAATAAACTACATGATATTCTAAATGAATAAGGAACAATAGTGCCTTCCTAGCACATTGTATTTCTCCATTACGCAGATAAGATAGCTGAGATAGATCTATATTATGAAACACTTATATTCATTCTGAAATTGTTTTCCGTAAAAGGACCAGTGGGAGATAATGTCATTATAGTTAGAATTTTAAAAATCTTGGATACTCAAAAAACATTAGTAAACCAAAACTCATGATAAATCCTAACCTTAAGGCTGATAGGAAGTGTTCAATTCAGAAAAGATACACTTTAGGGTAGCAGGTGGCTACAGGCCAACAGCAGTGCCATTTATAAATAATATTTGAAACCCCATAATGGGTCTAATAAAAGATTAATTAAACTAATCCAAAGGTGTTATGCAGTTTTCTGGACATTGAACTTCAGAAAAATTCTGGATAGCTGGGAATAGAAGTAACAGAGGCATTTGTAACACACACACAAAAGAGGACAATTGATTTTTTTTAATTTTTTCCCTAGTGAGACAGAAAGGAATCAATATCCAAGGAGAAAGACAATAATACATATTCATGCTTTCTATCCATTGTCCAAAATTCCCCAATAACTTACTACTACGTCAGACTCAGAGCTAAGTACTAATTTTTAAGAAATGACTAGCATGCGGGCTCCAGTCTTAACAAGTACGTGATTCCACTCCAATGTGACAGAGCTAAACAGAGGTCAGGACAGCTGCCAGGGGAGTATGGGAATGAACCGTATCCAAGAGTATTAGAAAAGGTTTAACAACAGAAGTACCATTACATCATTTGTTTCTCTCCAGCCAGAAGAGAAAAAAAAAAAAGGCTACAAGAATTTGTTCAACAAAAAAATTCAGAATCGGAATTCCTTGTGCCCAAGGAGAAAAACTGAAAATTATTCCAGTGCACAGACGAACCAAAAAGAATATTCATTGGTTCATACAAAGATGATGTTTAATAAATAAATGTCTTCTTATGTTGATGTTTGAGATCATTTTAACAATAACAAGTAATATTTATAGAGCACTTCTTATGTGTCAGGCACATTAAGTGCTTCACATATGTCAACACTGGGAATTCTCAAATATTCCTAAGATGAGAAAGAAAGACAGGGAGAAGTTAAGTTACTTGCCCCAGATCAAGCTGTTTCACCAACTTGCTAGATTTCCTGAAGCTCGAGTGGATTAGAATTTTCTTGAGTTCCTACAGGCATTGTAACCAATGCCCCTTGTGCTGAGTGGGTGGCATAGTGACTACAGGATGCTCACAGGGTCTGGACTCTAAGCACCAACACCTCAAGAACAGTGGTAGTATCTCTCAGGTGCAGAGTGTCATGACAAAAGAAGACTGCTCTGAGAGGCATTTCCATGTGCCTGGCAAAAGTGGAAAGCCAGGATTCATGGCCACAGCATTTCACAGAAGGCTTGATGCTGATGATGGCAACCACAAGGGCTTGAGGCAGGCCCTACTCTTAATTTACAGGCACTTCTAAATGCCTAGAATTCCTGTAGGACCTTGAAGAGGGGAGATCACGCACACTCCCCTCACCTATTCTAGTGAGTAGAGCCTCAAAGGCAGAAGGAATCTGATTTAGGAAAATCATGTAAGGTGAGATTTCATGCACCTGGGTAATCAGGAGACTATCCCTACCACTACAGTGTGATGTCTTAACTCGGGGTAATCGCTCCATAGGACTGCAAAGACATAATAAGCAAAACAGTATGCCTAAAAAAGAATTGAACGCTTTCAAATATTTATTACTCAGTAACTCATTATTTTATGAAGATATAGTCAAAGCCAATTTGTAAAGTGACTTTTATGGTTAATTCAAATAATCTTCTAAATATGTTTTCCTCATGTGACACAGCCCACATCAATATCGATTCATCCTAGACTACATATCTCCACTGAAGTAGAAGCCATGATATGTTTCTTCTTTCCTCAAGGCCGTAACACAGTTCTCAAGGTTCTTCATGAATCCTCATGAAAAGTCACATGCTCTGAAACATTTAAAAAGTGTTCTATTCTTTTTGAGTCCTCTTGTTTTTATACTGATGTTTTCTGACAAAATGTTAAAGGTGACAACATAAACATCCCTTTTGAAGAACAGTCATGTTTTAAACAACAATAAGCATTTTCTCAAACCTTACGAAGTTGACACTCTTCCGTTGTGCCACAGGTGTCATCTCAACCGAACCTCTTTGCAAGTAAGAACAAAATAATATTTCACAGTACTACAGTGGTTAAAAGCAGAGTACCTAAAGTTACTCCTCCTGGGTTCATAAATGTGTCTCAAACATCACACAAACACAAAATAGTAAACTGAAGGAGCATTAAACCATATTAAAATATTTTTGGAGGATATTTATATGCGTATGAGAGAAAGAGTGCATCTGTGAATTTGCAGGTATATGGTACATTCCATATATTGGATCATTTGACTTTAAGTAAGCACTTTGACTTTTAGAACAATAAAAATATACAAAAACAAAACCAAAAAACCAAACTCATCGCCATCAACTAATTGCCTATTTATTTGTCTTCCTTTCTCTAGACTATAATCTGCACAAGGTGAGAGGCCATTTTTGTCTTAATTATCATTATATTTCCAGTGCCTCCCCCCATATACAACAAAAATAAGAGAAAAAAGAAGAAAACAAGAATCCTCAATCCATATTCACAGTTAGGGTTCCTAACGTATCTAACTTTAATTTGTATAATATGTTATAATTTAAAAAGCACCGTGGCTTCACTACTTGATTTCATTTTAGGCAATGAAATACAATTCTGAACTCAGAGACTCGACCCCATCATCACACACGATTTCTGTTTTCCCTAATGCTTTTTAAAAGAAGCAGAAATTCAGTGAAGCAGCTACCACATTGTACCAGCTATTTCATTTGGTTATAAAATGAGGTTTGTGACCAGGGTTGTATTTTCCATTTCATATACACACAAAGAAAACTCTATTACAAATGGAAATTTTACTGTCACTGGTGGTCATTTTACAAACATATATCTTCTGCTGGAAAAAGAAAGTAATACAGAATAGAGTTAAACAAAAATCTACCCAACACTGATCACCTAACATGGTGTTCACAAGCTCCCTATTTATGCCACATCCAATATCACTGCCTGTAGCTTCAAGAGTTACATTAATAACACCAAAAGAATGCAAGCTACTTATTTTAAAAATAAGAATATGTTATACAGTTACAGTAGTCAAAACAGCCTGGTACTGGTACAACGACAGACACATTGACCAATGGAACAGAATTGAGAATCCAGGTGTAAATTCATCCACCTACGATCATCTGATCTTTGACAAAGGCCCAAAGTCCATTAAATGCAGAAAAGACAGTATTCTTAACAAATGGTGTTGGCAAAACGATATCCATCTGTTAAAAAATGAAACAGGACCCATACCTCAGACCATACACAAAAACTAATTCAAAATGGATCAAAGATCTAAATATAAAGCCAAAAATTATAAAGAACAAGGATGAAAGAATAGGGTCAAATGCTAGGGGCCCTAATATACGGCATAAATAGGATACAATTGATAACTAAATACACAAACACCAGAAGATAAGCTAGATAACTGGGATCTTCTAAAACTTAAAAACTTATGCTCATCAAAAGGCTTCACAAAAGAGTAAAAAGAGAACCTACAGACTGAGAAAAAATTTTTGGCTATGACATATTTGACAAAAGTCTAATCTTTAAAATCTATAGGAAAATCCAACTCTTGTATAACAGAAAGACAAATAATCCAGTTAAAAAATGGGCAAAGGATATGAACAGACACTTAACCAAAGAAGACGTTCAAGCCACTAACAGACACATGAAGAAATGCTCACTATCACTAGCCATTTTTGTTGTTGTTAGGTACCGTCAAGTATGTTCCGACTCATAGCAACCCTATAGGACAGAGTAGAATTGCTCCATAGCATTTCCAAGGAGCAGCTGGTGGATTTGAACTGCTGAACTTTTGGTTAGCAGCCAAGCTAACCACTATACCACCAGGGCTCCAAACCAAACCTGTCTCGGTCAAGTCAATTCCTATAGGACAGAGTACAACCGTCCCAAAGGGCTTCCAAGGAGCAGCTGGTGGATTTGAACTGTCTACCATTTGGTTAGCAGCCATAGCGCTTAAGCACTACACCACTAGGGCTCTGAAATGCAAATAAAAACTACACTGAGATACCATCTTACTCCAACATTATTGGCACAAATCAAAAAAAAAAAAAAAAACAGAAAACAACAAATGTGGGAGAGGCTGCAGGGACATTGGAGCACTTATGCACTGCTGTGGAGATGCAACATGGTATAACCATTTTGGAAAATGATATAATGCTTCCTTAAAAAGGTAAAAATAGAAATACCATGTGATCCAGCAACCCCACTCCTAAGAATATATCCTAGAGAAATAAGAGCCATCTCATGAATAGATAAATGCATAACCATGTTCATTGCAGCATTATTCACAATAGCAAAAAGATGGAAATAACCTAAATGCCTGTCAACAGATGAATGGATAAACAAAGTACAGTGCATGTATATAATGGAATACTATGCAATGGTAAATAGCAACGGTGAATCTTCAAAAAAACATCTCACGACATGGATGAATCTGGAGGGCATTATGCTAAATGAAATAAGTCAATCACAAAAGGACAAACACTGTATAAAACCACTATGATAAAAGGTTTACACAGAAATAAACAACCCTTTAATGGTTACAAGGGAGGGGAGGGGTAGAAAGAGAAAAACACCAACTCAGCAACAGAAAAGTGGTAACTTTGATGAAGGGTAAGACAATACACAATACTGGGGAAGTCACCACAACTTGACCAAGGCAAGGTCATGGAAGCTTCATAGACACATCCAAACCCCAAGAGGGATCAAATTACTGGGCTGAGGGCTGGGGGCCATGATCTTGGCGGACATCTAGTTCAACTGGCATAAGATAGTTTATAAAGGAAATGTTCTACATCCTACTTTGGTAAGTAGCATCTGAGGTCTTAAAAGCTTGTGAGCAGCCATCTAAGACACATCTACTGGTCCCATCCCATCTGGGACAAAGTAGAATGAAGAAAACCAAAGATACAAGGAAAGAAGGGTCCAAAGGACTAACGGACCACAACTATCACAGAATGCACCAGGCTGAGTCCAGAAAAAAAAGATAGTGCCCAGCTACCTCCACTGACTGCTCTGACAGGGATCACAATAGAGACGGAGAAAAATGTAGAACAAAATTCTAACTCACAAAAAAAGACCAGACTTACTGGTCTGGTAGAGACTGTAGAAACCCCAAGAGTATGGCCCCCGGACACCCTTTTCACTCAGTACTGTAGTCACTCCTAAAGTTCACCCTTCAGCCAAAGATTAGACAGGCTTATAAAACAAACAATAATGCAAGTAGTTCAACCATGTATACAAGACTAAATGGCCACACCAGCCCAAACACAAAGATGAGAAGGCAGGAAGGGGCAAGAAAACTGGACAAATGGAAACTGGGAACCCAAGGTCAAGAAGTGGAGAGTGTTGACGTATCACAGGGTTGGCAACCAGTGTCACAAAATGATGTGTGTATTAACTGTTTAGTGAGGAATTAATTTTCTCTGTAAATTTTCACCTAAAGAACAATAAATAAATAAAAATAAGAATATGTCAATGATTCTGAGTCAGGTTTTAATTTGAACTTCAATTTGCCTCTTCATATGAACTATGAGCACAAGCATGCAGAGAAAGGTCAGCACTGGACAAAAACAATAAATTTGAGCCGTTAGCAACCATGACTGGGAACGGGCTGGCAGGTGCCATGTTCTTGGCTGGCCCAGTGCCCTTGGGTGAAATCAAAGAAAGGAGTGAGCCATCAGTCCTGGCCCCTCAAAAGATAGTTCATGGGATGATGCTGATTTTATTGTGAAATTTTAACAATGCCAAAGGGCATTTTTAAATGCAGCTAATCAAGATGATGATTTAACAAAAGACAAAATTAAAAATAGGTATAATTTTAGTTTACTTTAAAAAAAAAAAGAAGATATAGTTTTTTGTTGTTGTTGTTTTTTGTTTTGTTTTGTTTTCACCAGGAATTAGATAGTTAATTTGTGTGACACACTTCAGTTTTCTGCAAATGCCTTAGTCACCCTTGAGAAAACTCTTGCATCCACAGAAAAAAGCAGAAAAACCCAATAGTAACCTGTCATTGTTTATCAACATGTAAAATTTCATGAAGTTTTTTAATAATGTAGACCTATAAACAACAAAAGAGGGTATAAGGTTCTGTTATCCTGGTCTTTGAGAATCTTAAGAACATTATAATTCTATTCTTGTCTACCTTCAAACAACTTCTATATACAAACACCCCAAATTCAGTTTAGTGGGCAATTTGTACCAATGAAGCTCACTCAGCAATATTATGAAAACTTGTCAGAAATGTGACACCTAATGCCTACAGGGAAACCCCACTGGCGCGGTGGTTAAGAGCTACAGCTGCTAACCAAAAATTTGGCAGTTGGAATCCATCAGGGGCTCCCTGGAAACCCTATGTGGCAGTTCTACTCTGTCCTATAGGGTCGCGATGAGTTGGAATCGACTCAGTGGCAACAGGTTTGGTTTGTTTGTTTGTTTTTAAGCCTACGTGTTTGCTCACCATAGCTTCCTACAACTTCTCAAAAATAAACTATTTGGCACAGTATATTGTCCTTTCATCTTTTCATATTAACCTTATACTGAATCTAATTCTCTAAAACTTGCTCTTATTTTTCCTTCTTTTCAAAATGTTCCCAGCTTCCTGAAAACTCATTACAGTGATGTAAAGGTTTGACAACAAACTCCACTCAAAATATTACATAACAACTCAAAAAAAAAAAAAGAAATCAAATTGCAAATGCCAAATAAAAATGCTGACAGAATGCCATCACACTGTCCCTTCTCCTATAGTGATTAGTCTCTAGTGGCTATTCTTTCCAAGGGTCCTGCGCTTTAAAAAAGGAGCTTCACAAGATCGAGGGTCTAATCCGTGCTGTGCACACTGTGGGCATCCAAAAACTCTACCTGCTCTCTGTTTCATGAGATGAATGAATATCTCATGTTTGTGTTTGAGTATTGTTATCAATGACAATTCAAATTGATTTAAAATGACACTTGCCACATTCTCTCTTCCCTGTCTTAATGATAATAAATAATAACTGCCAAAGTTCCTGAGGCCTACAGTGAAAGTTGCTAAGAAATCAGATCCACACCAGCCAAAAGAGGCTCACAGAGTATAGAGTTTGAACTGTCGTTCGACTCATCCAGAAGAAAAGAGTTACGCTGCTTTGCATCAGAGATAATACCTATATATTTTTAAAGGCAAATTAGGTCTGTCTTTTGCATGCTTGGCAAGTTACTGACGTAGTCTTTAGTGGAATTAAGACGGGCTTTTCCAACTAACGGAAACCCTGGTGGGGTAGTGATTAAGTGCTACAGCTGCTAACCAAAGGGCCAGCAGTTCAAATCTGCCAGGTACTCCTTGGAAACTCTATGGGGCAGTTCAACTCTGTCCTATAGGGTCGCTGTGAGTCGAAATCGACTCAGCGGCACTGGGTTTGGCTTTTTTGGGTTTTCCAACAGTATGACATCTTTCATTGTAAGACCTGTGCCTTTCTTGAGGTCATGTAGGATACCAGCCCCGAAGTGTGCTTTCTAATGCAGTTTCTCTTTCACAGGAACCTGGGGCCCTGGTGGTGCAGTGGCTAACAGCTTGGCTGCTAACCAAAAGGTCAGCAGTTCAAATCTACCAGCTGTTCCTTGGAAACCCTGTGGGGAAGTTCTACTCTGTCCTAAAGAGTCAACTATGAGTTGGAACTGACAGCAACAGTTTTTTGGTTTGGTTTTCTTCTAGTATACTGTCACTTAAAGTAATGAAAATGCAAACACTCATAAAAAAGCAAAATAAGAATAAGTTGAGAAAAATATTGGTGAAGGAGTGATTGGTGTTGTTGTTAGGTGCCGTCGAGTTGGCTCCGACTCATACCAACCCTGTGCACAACAGAACGAAACAGTGCCCAGTCCTGTGCCATCCTTACAATTGTTGTTATGCCTGAGCCCACTGTTGCAGCCACTGTGTCAATCCACCTCGCTGAAGGTCTTCCTTTTTCCCACTGACCCTGTACTCTGCCAAGCATGATGTCCTTCTCCAGGGACTCATCCCTCCTGACAACATGTCCAAAGTATGTAAGACGCAGTCTTGCCATCCTTGCCACTGAGGAGCATTCTGGCCGCACTTTTTCCAAGACAGATTTGTTCGTTCTTTTGGTAGTCCATGGTACATTCAATATTCTTCGCCAACACCACAATTCAAAGGCGTCAATTCTTCTTTGATCTTCCTTATTCATTGTCCAGCTTTCACTTGCACATGATGTGATTAAAAATACCATGGCTTGGGTCAGGCGCACCTTAGTCTTCAGGGTGACATCTTTGCTCTTCAACACTTTGAAAAGGTCCTTTGCAGCAGATTTGCCCAATGCCAGGCGTCTTTTGATTTCTTGACTGCTGCTTCCTTGGCTGTTGATTGTGGATCTAAGTAAAATGAAATCCTTGACAACTTCAATCTTTTCTCCATTTATTATGATGTTGCTCACTGGTCCAGTTGTGAGGATTTTTGTTCTCTTTATGTTGAGGTGTAATCCACACTGAAGGCTGTGGTCTTTGATCTTCATTAGTAAGCGCTTCAAGTCCTCTTCACTTTCAGCAAGCAAGGTTGTGTCATCTGCATAACACAGGTTGTTAATGAGTCTTCCTCCAATCCTGACGCCCCGTTCTTCTTCGTATAGTCTAGCTTCTCGTATTATTTGTTCAGCATGCAGATTAAATAGGTATGGTGAAAGAATACAACCCTGATGCACACCTTTTCTGACTTTAAACCAATCTGTATCCCTTTGTTCTGCCTGAAGGACTGCCTCTTGATCTATGTAAAGGCTCCTCATGAGCACAGTGATTAGATAGGTTAAATGGACATATGAGATAAAATTTTGAATATAGCCCTCTGGTAGAGATTAGATTTAAAGAAGTTGCTATCGCTCCCTTCGCCTCTCATGAAAATCATGGCTCATCTAAAAGTTTGGCATTAGATTCGCATTCCCCTTCTTCGTTATAAAATTTAGCAACTTGTTAGACACTCTTCTGCACTCACTGGAGGCTTCAGCACACCTTCTTTCTTAATATTTAACTTCTCCCTCTCTACTGGCACTTTCTCATTGTCATTTCAAAAAGCTCAAGTCTCTACCATTTTAAATAAAAAAGTGCATATTCCTTCAATATATTTAACATACTATGGCAAGGACAATCATTTTTTTTTTTAATGTAAATCCAATCATGTGATTTGCTACCTAAATGCCATCAAATTCTTCCCATTGCATTTATGATAAAATCTCAATCCTAGTCCTTGTTATGCTAGTGTTTGTCATCCTGATCCTCGCCTACTTTCCCAGCCTTTGGTTTTGCACTCCAGTCCCTGGAGACAATGGACCTATTCTAATTCCTTTGAAGCACTCTGTTTTTCTCTTACTTTTGAACATGCTGTTTTCACTGCTTGGGAATTTTCCCTGTTCTCACAACCAAGATATCATTCCTTCAGAGACCAATTTAAATGTCCCTTCAGCAGAGAACCCTTCCCTGTTTCACGTACAGATAAACTGCAGCCTCCACTCTTTCTCCAAAGCCTGGTATGAGGGTTAAGTTTCCCGTTGCCATATTTTGGTAATAATCTAAAACTTTACCAAATTCGTTATCACAACACTTATCTGCCTTTCTTTGTTCTCCCACCTCTATGATCCCTAGCCATTTTGAGGAGACTGCTTTTGGAAGTATGGAGAAGAATACTTCCAATGAGTTAATTCAACATCATCCTCAAGCTGTGGTTCCCACCATTTCAAGCTGTCCTACATCAGTTTCTACAGCTATTCCACACATAATAAAAACAGTCAAAAGCATAAGGACTACAGAAACTGCACATTTTTAATCCTATTGGTACAATACTTCACAAAAGCAGCTTGTTTGAAGTCTTGACTCAACACTCTTTCCAAAATAGAAGTTCTTTGAATTTTACGGGTCTGTATGTCACCAAACAGTCATTTTGTCTGACTATACACGCTCTCAGCTAATCCAAAGCAAAATAAAAATCTATTCTGACAGATAAAGCAGCAGCAGCGAATGTTCCTAATGTTATCATTCAGTGATCTAGACAGAGATAGACACATCTGAAGAAGGGAAGCCCCTGGCTTGCCAAGAAACTCAAACAACTGAGGGGTGAATCATAACCACGCATTTTCAAAAGGAAGCAAGTAAGGGCACTTACGCATGTCACCGAAGGCCCCCTTTGTCACTTTGGTGGCACGTAACACCACGACAGTGAACTTGTGGGAATACTGGTGCTCCACCTGAAAATAAAATGACAATGAATTAGAAAATAACGTCCAATTTAGAATCCAAATTAATTGATCTCAGTGTTTCCTTGCAACTAATTAAAACAACTTTAGTTGCAAACAAGCCAATATGCATACCAGAAACATTCTTTGATCCTAAGACTGTGCCTTTTTTTGAGTCTCTCCTCTCTCCCATCACAGAATCACTGAGAAGTTTAGACCATGCTTTAAAGTGTCACTACCGTGGGACTATCCACACTCCTTTGCAGTCAGGTTTATCAAGCCCTTGGAAGAAAAATGCAAATCAGGACTTCAGGCCTTCCTGCAGCACAATCAGGCTTTGTACTGGTTAACTAGGAAACCCTGGTTTCAAAAGGTGATGTCAATGCAAGGTGTTTGCATCATTTGTGTTCGTTTATGTTGCTGCTGCTCAATCATTTAATCAAAAGTCTTTTTTTTTTTTTTTTTCTGCAAGACATCTCCAGGGTGGTTGTCAAAATCCATTGGACAATAAACAAGGCAATCACAAGCAAACCCTTTTATATTTAGCTTTAATGCATTTTATAAAACGTATGCAACAATGCTAAATGTTTCCATTAGCGTAATATGTACCAGGCAAAAAAAACATATTAATGGATAGAAGAGTTTATTAAACGCCTCACAGAATTGAAAATTATTCAGCAACCCTACCCACTTAAACAGATTGGGGAAGCAGAAACTCACATATGTCTCTGAGCACCTGAAAAGATTACAAAGTCTTTCCCTAAAGTTCAAGAATTCTGTTTTTAATCTTAGGAAAGACCCACATTCAGAAGCTGCTCAAATCTCACTGAACTTTAACAGGCTTGTCTCTGGGTCAAAAGTCCACCATTGATTAAAAGGAGGCTTAGATACTGATAACCCTAAGAGGTGAGTGACAACAGTTAAAAGAGGACAGAAAAAAAAAATTATAAATGACTCTTATTCAAGTTAATTTTCAAAGCATACTGTCAACTTCCACAAGTTATGAGTAACCAAAGTTTTATCTATGCAAATGAAATTATCAATCATAAAAAAACATAAAAACCAAAAACTCTGTTGCCATCAAATCAATTCCAACTCATGGTGACTCTAATCGTTACAGAGTAGAAACGTCCCATAGGTTTTTTCCGGCTGAAATCTTTACGGGAGCAGATTACCAGATCTTCCTCCTACAGGTGGCTGAATGAGTTTGAACCAACAAACTTTCAGTCAGCAGCCGAGCACAAACCATTTGTGCCACCCAGGGATCCTATGAAAAAAACATAAATGCTAAAAAAGAAAAAAAAAAGGTCCCATCTTGCACTACAACTGAAAATCACACAGGCGCTCCCCGCTTACAAAAAGCCTATTTATACGTAATGATGGTGATTCGGAATTAACTGCTATCTAACACCCCAATCATCATGTTTTATCCATTGGGATACATGTTTCCTATGAAAACTCCATAAATGTTTTGTGTTAAATATGCCTGGCTAAAAATATGTCAAATATAAATAACGGACCTAGCTGCAAGGGATGCAAAATTCCATTGAGTGTTTAAGTTAACCATCAATTCTTTTAAGCATTGAGGTGATACATAACACACTAAGGTGTCAGATAATACCTGCGCCTGAAAGACAGCGAGCCAATGCCCTAGGAAGCCCAACCTAGGGATTAGCTTTCTCCCCTAAAGAGACCTTCTCATTAACAACCATCATGTAAAACGGTGCACCCCTCCCAAAATCATCCATGCTTTTTTTTTTTTTTTAACCACACTCGACGGCACTGGGTTGCTGGGGAGAACTTCTAATACCAAATAGGCTTTCAGATGCCCGAAAATTTCCTTGTAAAGTACAAATTAGTAACATCCCTCATCTCTATTATTTATCATTTGGTTTTGAAATTGCTGTAAATACGTTCCTATGTCAAGTGATAATTATTGCTAATAACATGTAAAAAGAGTTTATATTGTTATAATCATTATTATTATAAGAACTTACTAAGTACAGATTGTATGTTAGACATTTTAACTAAAAAAAAAAAAAGATGTTAATTCTCATTTAATCTTCTCAACAACCCTATAAGGTTGTCGTTATTTACATTCATAGCTTAGTAAACTAAGATTCTCTGAGCAATTTCCCAGATGCAAACAGATAGTAAATGGCATGCTTAGATTAGAATGCAGTCTCAATGCTGTGATACATACATTTTTGTAACAATAAGGGGAAAAAAAGGATTAAAAAAATGCATTCTCACTGACCCCAATGCTTTCCTCTTTCTACATTCCCTTACTTATACGGAGATTAATAATAATAATGATCCCAATACCTTTAATAATAATAAAGGCTATTTCCATTTATTAGCTTAAAGGTAGAGATAGTTACAATCTAGTCTATCTACCATATCTGTAGTTGATCTAAAGTCCCTCTAATAATAGTATTGTTTCCAATGTCTCCTTTGGCTCTCCTTTTTATCTGCTTTTCTTTCCATCAGCCTCAATTTTGTCTTCTTAACTATTATGAATGAAGTAGTTATATACTGTTGACAAGAAATAAGGAGCAAATCTACCATATTCTGTGTTTTTATAAGGTAATTTTGGAAACATTGTAAGTCTTCATGTGCCCTGTAAATTATTTTCAAAATAAAACCAAACCAATTACCACTGAGTTGATTCCAAATCA
This sequence comes from Elephas maximus indicus, assembly GCF_024166365.1. NCBI lineage: Eukaryota > Metazoa > Chordata > Mammalia > Proboscidea > Elephantidae > Elephas > Elephas maximus. Next base: position 50,612,973 of record NC_064842.1, on the reverse strand, counting down.
TGGTAACTCCGTGTGAGCAGAGTAGAAGCATACTCCATAAGGTTTTTAGGGCTGTTACCTACTGAAAGCAGATCGTCAGGTCTTTCTTCCAATGAGCCTCTGGGTGGGTTCAAACAGTCAACCTTTCAGTTAATAGATGAGTACTTAATTGTTTGTGCTTTTCAAAATAAGGGTGTCAAAATCTGTGTCCATGTCTTTCTAACAGCTGTAAGGATTAATAGAGAATATCTATAAAGTAAAGGAGGCCTGGTGGTACAACCGTTTAGCACTGGGCTGCTAACTGAAAGGTTGGTAGTTTGAACCCACCCAGCTGCTCTTCAGGAGAAAGATCCGGAGAGGCACTCCAGTAAAGACTACAGCCTAGCAAGCCATATGTATTCTATCACATAGGGCTGCTATGAGTCAAAATCAACTGGATGTCACCTAACAACAATGTCTGTAAATTAAGTACAAATTCTTGAAGAAATATGCTCATATTCAATCAGTAATTATCCGAATAGTCTTTGGAGAATGCCTTGACATGTTTCCTGGTGCCACTGTCATGTGTAATTTCAAACTAGTCTGGACTGGGCTAGGTTCCTACTTGGATAGGAGACTTTTGGTTATATCTCAGGGATGGTGCCAGAGGAAATGATATTACTGAATTCACAACTAGTGTTCCCCAGAGGAAAACAATGACTCAGCACAATACTAGGCGGTAGTAAGCAGGTAAAGATGCCATATTTCAATTGAGATGTCCAATCTAAACTCAGTCCACTGACTTAGTCACCAAGATTTTCTTAAAAGAGTTAAGCCTTGCCCTCAGGTCTTGGCTTAGCTTACTCCGAGTGTTCCTTCATCCGTAGGCTTTTCCACGGTGAAAACTAAGATCATTTTTCTTTTCACTATCACAATTTCCTAATCATTAGGAAAACAGCTATTGTATTTGATTCATTGATAGAATTACATTCATATACGTAATTAAGGGGATTGAGCATTGGGGAAAAAAAGTCAACTTATCCCAAATCAACTTTTTTAATTTGATGATTTTCTAATCTGTTTAAGTTCTATGGTTATAAAACAAGAATCAAAGAAACATCATAAATTCTGATGAAAAAGAAGATCAATTTGGGGTTCATATTTCTTTTTTCTCTATTCAACTGTCATTGCCCAACTTTAACCCAAATTAGAACTCAAGACTGATGGTATGATAAAGACTACAGAATCTCATTGCTGAACCCAGAGATTATGATCACCATAATCAGCAGCCGTCATTTTCAAACAGATCTCAAAAACGTTTAAAGAAAAATTGCTGCACTGATGTCATCCAAGAGTAATGGCACTTTTTTTTTTGATGTTTATTTCCAGTTTCACTTCTAAGGGTCAAGGTGCACCCTAACATTTAAGAGGCACAGTCATTGTGTTATCATTTTCCCACTTTTTTCTAAGAAAGGGCAGTATTCTCTATTTATGTCTACAATGCTATTTAATCTTGCTTTAATAATTCTCATTTAATTTTCAAGATGCCTGTTTTTGCAACAGAACTTGCTAGCCCTAGCAGACACAATTTAAGAAATAATAACCAGAAATATATACAATTTCTTTAAGAAATTGAACTAAATATGTATTACATTTTCCATTGCAGTAAGAAGATTTTAGGAGCCATGTTGGCACAATGGTTAAGTGTTCAGCTGCTAACCGCAAGATTGGCAGTTCAAACCCACCAAGCGGCTCCCTGGGAGAAAGACTTGTCAGTCTGCTCCCCTAAAGATTACAGCCTAGAGAACCCTATGGGACAATTCTACTCTGTCCTGTAGGGCAGCTATGAGTTGGAATTGACTCAAAGGGACACAACAACAACAAAATCAGGAAGCTTGTATGTTCTATTTTAATCAGGGTTACAAGAACTGCTCTAGCAATGGACCCAGTACAAGGAAACAATATAATGGTAATAGTTTCAGTCTAAAACACTCATTCATCTTGAAGTTGTAGTGACTATAATATCCTCAAGACACCTAAAATTAACAAAGCGTTAGCACTTAAATTGCAACTAAGATATGGACTGTATCCAACAGTAATTAAAAGTTTGGACAACGTCAGTGATTTTCAACCTTTTTCCTACCTCAATAACCCTGAAGAAATCTACACTCTCCTAGGAGTAGATATGTCTGAGTGAAGGGTGTGAGGGACATATATACCTTCACCCTCCTGAACACCTGCACACGTTAAAACACATGAAGGAGCATGTGCATTTGGAAAGATTTCCCCAGACATTCCTAAAGACGCCTTGGCATAATTAATTGGTTCAGAACTGCTGGCTTAGATGATATGTTATGTTCCTACAACACAAAAATGTCTTTGCATTAATGAATTTCACATTTGAACCTTAGGCTGCTCGTCCAATAGACTTAAAATATGAATATCCTTACAGATGCCATTTTGAAAAACATGTCCCTGATTTATGGGACTTCTTAAAACCTTTGCTTTATTTACAGAATAAAAATCATCTCCTTGGTTTTTTTTTACTTTTTTTTTTCATTAAGCAACAAAGGAAAGGTTTATAATGCAAAGACAGTCATAAAGCAGAAGACTATTTTCAACAAAGTAACATATCTTCTGCCTTAGTTTTCTGCCTTTATTTTCTCATCTGTAAAATGGCAATCCCAGTATTACCAACCTCACTGAATTTTTACAAGGATTCTGAGAAACGACTGGCAATTTATTTTTAAAAAATCAGCCATCAAAAACCCTGTGAAGCACAGTTCCACTCTGACACATAGGGCCGCCATGAGTCTGAATTGATTGGACAGCAGCTGATAGCAGTGGTGGTAAAGATTAGGGTCCTAGTAAACCAATCTCTGTTTCAAGTTGACTACATTTATAGGAAAAAGTGTTAACAGCGCTCCTATGGACTGGTAGCCCATTTTAGTGTCATCCAGGGGACCCAGGAAAACAACAAACCATGAACTGGGATTAAAGTTTTCCCAGACTACTAACTTCCCCAGGAGCATGACAGAAGCAAGTAAAATTCTCTGTGAAGAGTTATCTCTATGATAACTTTTTCAAATATAATGTCCAGCACAAAATCAAAGAGAATTAGGAACGTGGAAACAGGAAGCATGACACCAAGAGTGAAAGCCGGCATAATTAACAGGCACAAAAACAGACTCATAACTATAAAAGAGCTACACACTACTTACAACGTTCAAAGAGATAGAAGTCAAATTTAAGATGGCTGAATGGAACTTGAAACTATAAAAAAAAGGCTGAAAAGATTTGAAAAAGAACCAAATAAAAATTCTGTAAATGAAAGATGAATGTGGTGGCCTTCTAGAGGAATATTTCCTACCTCTGTTTTATGGTAAAGAAGCAGAAAGATGAACGTTACTTTAAATTTGCACACTTTTGTTTTAGAGGCTTGAAGGACAAAGCATGGCTCACACAAAAAAAAAAAAAAAAAATACTGTTTACCATAAAAATCATTATTTGTGCACTGTGCAGTGCTTTTATAATAAGTTTTGTCACTTTTATATTTCTGCTTTCCCTGCAGTGCTATCTCACCTTGTGACTTCCCCTGGAAACACCTTACATTATTCTCACCATAATAATGCCACATATCTAACTTAATTTGTTTACAAAAATAAAAAAACTCTGTGACGTAAAGAGTGTGTATATTCCTATTCATACCCTGTTTTCTAGATGAAGCAGCTAAAATGGACTTCAAGTGCTCACAGGCACGTAACTACTAAGACTGGAACTGCCACTAGAACACTAGTTCTTTGATTACTTATACAGTGTTGGATTTTTGTTTTGTTTTCCTTATGTAGTTGTTGTTGTTAAGTGCCATCAAGTCGGTTCTGACTCATAGTGACCCCATGTACAACAGAACTAAACATTCTAGAATAACATCTTTCTACTTTTTTGGTAAAATTTCCAGTCATCCCATAATGATATTTGTAAAGGCCTTTGTATTTTAGCAGGCAGTCATGCTAGTACACCCAATGCGGTTGACTGTTTCTCTAATGTGAACACAACCTTCATTTCTGTGGATGCAGGGCAGTGGCCCTCCTCCATTGCTAATAGGTGGTGGGAGGAGTTGTGGGTTTTTTCACTCCAGGGAAGTGATTCATATTTTCAGAGTAAAAAGTTAGATTTTTTTTGATAAATATTTTACACTTCAACTCTCCTTGTAAAGTTGATGTCTGCCCCTCCCCCCTTTCCAAGAGAGCTTCAAAAAATTCTGGGGTTACAAATGTCCTTAAAGTTGGAAAATTCCTCACAACAGCAACTCTAGAGTTACAAGAACTGAAATCTATCTTCTATTTACACTCCACTTTATGCCACCTTCTTAAAAGCCACTGGAAGCGAGAGAGTTTGCTGGCTACAAATTCCTGCATTAGCCCACGGGAGTCTCCAACATGTCACTGCATCACAGGTATGGTAAAAATGAGTCCAACCTTCAATGCCTTGAGGCAGCCTAAACTGTGTTGGCCTATCTGACACCAACTGCTCATTATTAGCTAGCTGGCTTGATTTTCCCCCATCTTTCCTTAATACTAATGTTGTTCTCTATTGAGTATGCTCATTATATATATATATATATATATATATATATATTTAATATCTTTCTGTGATAACCATAACAGAGAATTTTGTCACTAAAACAATGTACACACACGTGTACACACAGTTTCTTTGATATGCAAACAGGAAGTGCAAGAAGAAAGAACAAAGATATAAAACGATTAGTATCATCTTCACTTAAAAGGACTGAAAACCAGATTAATTCAGCTGTCCAACTCTGATGCTGATGCTGGGGAAGGTAAAGAAAAACATGAAATGTATATTTGGTTTTTGCATAATTCACCATATTAAGATACCCCACAGGTAATTTGTTATTGTCGTGAGGTGCCCTCAAGTCGGCTCTGACTCAGAGTGACCCTCCATACAACAGAATAAAATATTGCCAGGTCCTGCGTCATCCTCACAGAAGTTGCTGTGTATGATCCCATTGTTGTAGCCACTGTGTCAATCCATCTCATTGAGGTCCTTCCTCTTTTTTGCTGACCCTCTACTTTACCAAGCATGATGTTCTTTTCCAGGGACTGGTCCCTCCTGATAACATGTCCAAAGAGAGAAGAAGTCTCACTATCCTCGCTTCTAAGGAGTATTCTGGCTACACTTCTTCCAAGAAAGATCTGTTTGTTCTTCTGGCAGTCCACAGTACAGTCAACATTCTTTGCCAACACCCTAATTCAAATGCACCAATACTTCTTTGGTCTTCCTTATTCATTGTCCAGCTTTCACATGCATATGTTTGTTGTTGTTGTCAGATGCCATCCAGTCAGTTCCAACTCATTGCGACCCTACGTAGAACAGAAGGAAACACTGCCCAGTTCTGCATCATTCTCACAATTGTTGTCATGCTTAAGCCCATTGTTGCAGCTACTGTGTCAACCCATCTCATTGAGGTTCTTCCTCTTTTTCACTGACCCTTTACTTTACTCAAGCATGATGTCCTTCTCCGGGGACTGATCCCTCCTGATGGATAATTACCATGGTCTAACTATTCAGCTGCTACCAAAAGTTGCAAGAAAAGGTGCCAGAACTAGCCTTAAAATATCTAGATGCAGTTTTATTTTTAATTGAGAGCTGTGTTAGACTAGGAAAAATGAATGGCCAGTTTACAAGTGTACCTGGCAAGATACACAAGCGAACTTCAGAGCACTCAGTAACGAGGTATGGTCAGATTAAGGAGAAGAGTGAAGGCCACTCAAAATAATAATGTTCTTTGAAATGTACTATACTCCAACCATAACGAATTTCTTTAACTCACCTCTAGACTGTTTCACATATACTGTGTTGCAATCTGTGAAAGTCATTTGCTTCCTCTTCATCTGACTAACTCCTACTAAGTTTTCAAGTTTATGCTTAGAGGTGACCTCCTCTAGGAAACCTTCCCCATCACCCTTAGATTGCATTAGTTATTCTTGTTGTAGATTTCCGCAACACTGCCTCTTATCAGAACTCTTATTAATCACATGTTGTTATGAATATATTGTACATCTTTTCTGCTAGACATGGGCTCAACCAAGGCAGAGACTCTGTCCATTTTATTCACCTTTGTATACCCAGTTTCTATTAACAGGGAGTGGCACACACAGGACATTAAATAAATTACAAGAAGTTATCAATAAAATTTCAAAATAAATTTTGAGGTTGGAAAGAATTAAAAGTCCAAATGTTAAGATCTGGAATTATTGTTGGCCTCTGTCTGAGGCTCAAGGTTATAGAATTTGATTTCATCTTCCATCTTCCTTCTCAGTTCAAAATGCCAGAGTTCATGTTAAAATTTAAGAGTGAACAAAACAGAAAGACCAGGCTTGCTGGCCTGACAGAGACTGGAGAAACCCTGAGAATATGGCCCCAGGAAACACTTTAAGCTTAGTAATGAATTCACTCCTGAGGTTCACCCTTCAGCCAAAGATTGGACAGGGCCATAAAACAAAACAAGACTAAAGGGGCACACGAGCCTTGGGGCAAGGACTAGAAGGCAGGAGGGGACAGGAAAGCTGGTAATAGGAAACCCAAGGTTCAGAAGGGAGAGTGCTGATATGTTGTGGGATTGTTAACCAGTGTCATAAAACAATATGTGTACTGTTTCACAAGAAACTCGTTCTGTAAACCTTCATCAAAAGTACCAAGTACAATTTAAAAAAAATTTTTTTTGAAGGTGAATACTTTGATTAAATTCCTTAACAGTTATAGAAATCATCCACCCCTCTTGAGGTGGTAGAGAAATAAAAATATTAATTAATTTAAAAAAATTAACCTGTACATAAAAGATTGTAATAAAAACAATTTGTTAATATCAAAAAAAATTTGAAAATAACCTACCTTCATTTTTTTTTCTTATTTATCTATGGAAACCCCGGTGGTGTAGTGTATAGCTGCTAACCAAAAGGTCGGCAGTTTGAATCCACCAGTTGCTTCTTGGAAACTCTAGCGGAAGTTCTACTCTGTCCTATAGGGTCACTATGAGTCAGAATCGACTTGACAGCAATGGGTTTGGTTTTTTACCAACCTATCAGTTGCCATGGAGTTGATTCTGCCTCATGGTGACCTATGTGTTGCAGAGTAGAACTGCACTCCATAAGGTTTTCATGGCAGTGATCTTTCAGCAACAGATCACTAGACCTTTCTTCTAAGGTGCCTATGGGCTATGGGTGGGTTCAAACAGCCAACTTTTCAGTTAGCAGCCACATGTTTAACAGTTTGTACCACCTAGCTATGCTACTTATCTTAGATATTCATAATTGCAACAAGAAAGTAAAATATTGTTTCAGAAAACAAAGATTATCTCACAGAATTAAAAAAATCCTAATTGTATGCTTTTTATAAGAGCCATACTTTTTAAAATAAAGACAAATATAGGTTGAAAGTTGAAGGATGCAAACACTAGCCAAAGAAAGCTGGAAGAGGTTATGTCAATAAAACATAAAGTAGAATTTAAAACCAAAGCCATTAGTAGAGATAAAAAAAGGACCTATTACACTGATAAAACACTGATTGAGAAGAATATATATCCTAAAGTTGTATGCACCTAATAAGATTACTTCAAAATCCATAAAGCTAAATTTTACAGAACTAAAATAATTTTTTAAATTTTTTTAAAAGCAGAAATAGATAAATCTATAATCATACTTGCATACTTTAACACAGCTCTTTTAGTAACTGATAGAATGAGCTGACAAAAATGTCAATAAAGATATAGAAAATTTGAAAAGCATGATTAATCAAACAGCTATCATTGACATAGTAGGACACTACACACAACTGAAGAATATGTATTTTTTTCAAGTGCATATGACATATTTACCAAAACAGACCATCTACTAGGCCATAACCATGTATTAACATATTGCAATAAAAAAAGCCATACAGAGTATGTTCTCTGAACACAGTGTAATTAGATGAGAAATCAATGATGAAGATAACTAAAAAACATCAAATATTTGAGAATTAAGCAATTCATGTATAAGTAATTAATGTGTAAAAGAATAAATCACAATAAAAGTTTGGGATACATCTAAAATAGTCTAAAATCAGTAAAGCCAGGAAGATAAAGATTTAGAGATTAAAAAGAAGTAAAACTGACTTTATTCACAGATAACTAGAATGTATACTTTGAAAATCCAAAAGAATATTCAAACAACTTATTAGAATTAATAAAAGAATTCAGTAAGGTCATTGTATACAAAGTTAGCATACAAAAATCAATTGTATTTCTGTATAAATGCAGAAAATAAAAAATGAAATTTACAAATAAATTCACAATGACATTAACATATCAAATATCAATAAATACATCTAAAAAAGATATATGAGATTTCTTACTGAAAACTGTAATACATCACCATGAGAATTAACATTTAGGTTTGAATTAAATTCATGGATTATTAATGGATTGGAAAATTCAACATTGTTATCCTATCATCTCTCCCCTAAGTAATCTATGGACTCATTACATTACCAGTCAAATCCCCACAGGCCTTTTTTTTTTTTTGGCTTTTATTTTTCCCTGTGCAAATTCACAAACTGATTATAAAACTAATATACAAATGCAAAGAACTAAGAATAGTTAAAACAATCTTTAAGTGAAAAAGATTATAGAGGATTTATACCATAATATATAATGAATATTTTAAAGCTACAAAAATTAAAACATTGTTATTGGTGCAAACAAAAACTAATAGACCAATATAACAGAATAGAAACCAAGCCACATATACATGAAAAAATACCCCGTGGCCGTCGAGTCAATTCCAACCCATAGTGACCCTGTAGGACAGAGTAGTACTGTCCCATAGGGCTTCCAAGGAGCAGCTGGTGGATTCAAACTGCCGACCTTTTGGTTAGCAGCCAAGTTCTTGACTGCTGCATCACCAGGGATCCACACATATATAGTTACCTGATTTACAGCAAAGGTACCATTACCATTCAGTGAGGATATAATGGCCATTAGTAGACTAAATAATTAATTTGTGATATATCCAGATAATCAAATACTACATGGCAATGGAGAAGTGTGTACTGCTGCTACTCACAATATGAATGAATCTCACAGATACAATGTCAAATGCAGACATTTACAAGAACAGGCAAAATTTATCCAGATTTATAAAGTTCAAATGTTGGTTACTTTTGAGTGGTGTATGGACTAGGAGGGCACGGCAAGCTTCCAGGACACTTAAAATGTTCTGTATTTTTATACAGGTGATAGTTTTGTAAGTGGAATACATATGTAAAAATTCAGCAAGCTGAATAATTAAGATGTATGCACTTTATATATGTTATACCTTAATTTCTTAAAAAAGAGTCAGACAGAAAGAGAAGCTTACAAAGAAAACTGAAAAAGAACCAACAAGAAGAAAACAGAGGAATAAGAACAAGAGAAATTTGAAATGAGAGTTTTAAGAAGAGTACAATGACCAGCAGAGAGGAAAAAAAAAATTTTAAAAACCCCAAACCTGAAAAGTCTATTGGATTTAGCACAAAAGAGAACCTTGATAAGGCCTTTTCATGTAGTGGAAGGACAAAGACCAGTTTTCAATAATTCAAGCTGTGAATGGAAGGGAAGGAGCTACAAATAATTATATTAAACATTGACATCCAGGCAGAGCAAGAAAGAGGTTGGTAGCTACAGACTGATGTAAGATAAGAGAATATTGTCTTATTTTAAGTAAAAATGACTCTGTGGATTATTCCTTAATACCCATAAAACCTATGTCTAGTCCATATAAACCATAATTAAACATCGTGTTGAATTCAGCAAAAAAATATTCTCCTCCCTCAATCTCCCCTCCCCCCCCCCTTTTCTATCAGAAGAGAATGTTTATCTCCAGGGCAGTCCGGAAAATTACATATTAAATTTTCAGTTACTCAACTCTTTATTAAAACTAACCACCCACAGAAGAGTTTGCTTAAGCGTATCTTATGGAAAAATTTACAGAACTAATTAGCCTGGAAATGCACACCAAAATAGGATATTTTGAGGGATCTCAACTCAGAAATTCTTTCATTCTTTCCCCATCAATTCATATGGAGAGTATAACTACACAAGCTGATAATTAGTAAGTGATAACTACATTTTTTACTGCTCCATGAAAATTCAGTATTAGTACAGTTTTTTTGTTTTGTTTTGCTTTTTTCTTTTCCCCATGCTTCTCTTCTGGAAAATTATAGTAATAAAAAGAAGGAATGGGTTAATTTTTTTATGCATGATAGCCTATTTATGTACATTAAATTCATATGATTTTAATACAAAATCCAGGGTCTATTATAGAGTTTCACTTTATAAATTACACTAACAAAACTCATACATATAAATATATCTGCCCCTCCCCCCAAAAAAATACATAAACAGTAAGTGACTTACTATAATGTGCTGATAAGGATCTATAAATGACATTTTGGTTTCAATTACAGGAAATCTTTTCACGCTTCAAAGGTCTTCTCTGGCACTCTAGTTTCTTTCAAACCTACAAAATAAATAGTCACCATTATTAAGCTTCCTCTTGGATACAATTCCAAGATTTAAATACTGATGAGCATACACCTGAGGAAGTGAAAGTCTACCAAAGGGGAACAAATGCCTTGAGTCCTCTGATAATCTATGTAAGACAGCAGAAGCGAAAAAATATTTTGATAGTATTGTTTAATTTCTGTATTTATTTGCTCAAATTTATTCCATGAGTAATTATTAGGAAAGTCCAGGATTTTTTTTTTTTTTGCATTTGCCAAGTGTTTTATGAGAAATTCACTGAAATTACCAAAAATTAAAATTATTTTTGTATTGTTTATAATTAAAAAGCCACATATCATCATTTATTATCTCAGTGGGTCAGCATTACACTAATTCTCAATAAGAAAGGCACATTTTTCACCTTAGCTATTTGTTAGAAATTTTCAAGATACTTTCATGCTGAATTTGAGCTTTAGAACTGGCATGGTAAAAGAAATATGTGCTCATCCTAAAATACCAATTTACTTTGGAAGCAGTTAAATAAAAGCATTTTAATGAGAAAAAGAGAAAAAAACTCTCTATGCTTTTCTTTTGGGATGCTTTTCTTTCTACTTCTATAATTACTCCATATTATTGAAAGTCAAATTTAAAAAGCATTCAATGAACATCTTTGTTCTTTCATCACAATTTTTTTCTTTAAACTTTATAGTAAAACACACACTCATTTCAGCATTCTATAAGTCACATTCTAATTTAGGCTATCTTTTCAAATGTCTTTATTATTTATGCTTAGAGTCCAAATTCTACAATATGTGTTTATTTCATAATAAATCAAAAAATCTTTTAAAATCCTTAAACTCTTCTTTCTTTTTAAACATTACTTTTTAAACATAATTCATGCAGAATTATAATAAACACAAACCACTGGAGTGAACAAAGTAGAAAATGTATTCCCCATTTTCCTTTTGGTGTGTACACTTCCAGACAGTTTCAATGTATACTCACATATTTAGAGAGAAAGGAAAAGAGAAAATTTCAAATGCTTAAAAAACAGGATCTCATCATACAGCCTTGATTTTCTAAGCTCACTTCTTTCATCATTTTTTAATTCAAAAAATATGAGGCAATATTATAAATAAGGTAAGAATCACTCATAGTCCCATACTCAAAAATTATATAAAGTGAGAAGCTCCTTCTCTTCTCCATTCAGGTCCATTAAGGTAATTATTTTTACCAGAAAAAAATACATATATTTTTAAGGTACAACTTGTATTTACTTCAATCACTTGCTTTTTAAACTCTTAAAATTGATAATTTTTATCTCATCATGAATTTTTATCAGGCTGACAATGTACACAGCATTTAAATTTTTTTTTTCTAATCAGAATGCAAAAAAAAAAAGAATAATGCCAAAGTTTTGTTGATAAAAATTAGCCAATCATCAATTGCCTCAGGTATCACATTTTTGTTATTTTTGATTGGATGTGGCTGTTTTGCCAATAACATTCAGGTTTTTATTCAAATGCCATCGTCTCAGTGAAGTCTTCCCTAACCATATTATTTAAAATTGACAGAATTCCCACTTTCTTGTTGTATCTCCATCTAATAACTATTATAGAGAGGGCCTGCTGGCACAGTGGTTAAATATACATCAGTAGAGATTATCCAATTCAATCTGAAGAGAAAAAAGAAAAACAAGGAAAACAAATAAACAGCTTCACAGACTGTGGAACAGCATCAAACATACTAATGTATATGTAAAGAGAATTTCAGGAGCGGAGACAGAGAAAAGGACTAAACAAATATTTGAAGAAATAATGGCTAAAAATTTCCCCAATTTGATAAAAAGTCCATCGAAAAATCTCAGTCAATTCTAAGTTGGATAACCACAAAGAGATCCACACCTAGACACATCCATCGTATTCAATTTTTTGAGAAACAAAGAAAAACTCTTGAGACCAGCAAGAAAAAACAACTCATCATTTACAAGATAATCACATTAAGATCAACAGATGACTTCGCATCAGAAACAATGGAAGCCTGAAGGCAATGGTATGACATATTTTAAGTTTTGAAAAAAAATGCCAACCAAGAATACTATATATCCAGCATAACTACTCTTAAAAAGTAAAGGTAAAATAAAAATATTTCCAGATAAAGAAAAACAGAAAGAACTTGTTGCTAGTAGATAAGCATTTTAAGAAACACTAAAGAAAGCTTGCCAGGCTGAAAGGAAGTGACACTAGACAGCCGCTCAAATCCACACAAAGAAACAGAAAGAATTAATAAACTATAAAAGAAATATTACAGGCAGTATAAATATGTTTTTTTTTTTTTTTCCTTCACTTAACTGATTGTTATGCATTAAATTGTGTCCCCTAAAAAAATGTGTAACTTGGCTAGGCTATGATTCCCAGTTTTGTGTGATTTCCACCATTTTGTGATCAGATGTGATTATCCTATGTGCTGTAAACCCTAACCTCTATAATGTTAATGAGGCAGGATTAGAGGCAGTTGTGTTAATAAGGCAGAACTCAATCTACAGGATTAGACTGTATCCTGAGACAAGAAGCAAGCAAAGAAGAGAGAAACCTCATCATAACCAAGCATGAAGAGCCAGGAGTGGCGCATTTGGACCTGGGTTCCCTGAAATGAGAAGCTCCTAGACCAGGGAAAGATTGATGACAAGGACCTTCCCTCAGAGCCAGCAGAGAGAGAAAGGCTTCCCCTGAATGGCACCCTGAATTCAAGCTTCTAGCCTCCTAGACTGTGAGAGAATAAACTTCTGTTTGTTAAAGCCATCCACTTGTGGTATTTCTGTTAGAACAACACTAGATAACTAAGACCAAATTTGGTGCTGGGACTGGGGTGCTGCTCTAACAGATACCTACAATGTGGAAGCAGTTTTGGAATTGAGTAATGGGTAAAGCCTGGAAGAGTTTTAAAGCACCTACTAGTAAATACCTAGATTGCCTTGAAGAGACCATTAGTGGCATTATGGACATCAAAGACAATTCTGGTGGGCTCAGAATGAAGTGAGAAGAGCTGTAACACCAGAGAGGGAGCAGATGGTAAGAAGCAGCAGCAGAGAAATGGCAGCAGCAGAAACAGGAGACTGGCATGAAATGGTCAGGGAGCCAACCCACAAAGGAAGAGAGGCAGGTGACTTCAGGCAGGAGGCTTCCTGGCAGAGTAGGGTGCTCTGGGCACTTATTGGGTAATGCTAAAGAGCTTTGGAACACTTGCCTGAGCAGGGCAGAGGCTGGGGCAATCCACAAGGCCCAAGGTACTGAAGGCCCAAGGGGCCGAGAGGACAAGGAACCAGGAAGCAGAAGCCAAAGAGACAAGAAACACAGGAAGCAAAGCTTCCTCAGTCTCAAAGAGTAGGGCCACAACCTCTGGGATTTCAAAGCTTGCTGGGTCTCAAAGGGGGGGCCACAGCCTCCTAGATTTAGAAGAGTCAGATCTTTACCAACTTGGTTCTGGAGTGTGCAGCTGCTGTTCACGAGTGTCAGCTGGATAAGGCTGGATCTGCTACCCAAAGCTGAGGGGTGGGGCTGCCATGCCCAAGGGGCAGAATTATGGGGTCTGCTGGGGCTGAGGGAGTAGGGTCACCACTCAGACAGACTAGGAGAATGGGGCTTCCCAAATCTGAGGAAGCAGAGTTGCCATTCCAGTGGACTTGGAAGGCAGAGGTGAAGACCAGAGCTGAGCAGCCTCCACCCAGAATCTGGAGAGTGTGGCCAATACCCAGAGTCTGGAGGGAAGGGCCATTGCCTAAATGGTATCAGAGAACAGTGAATTATTTTCAAGCCTTAACAGCTAATATAATGTGTTCTTCTGACTTACCTGGTGCCTGTTATCCCTTCTTTCTCTCCAATTTCTTCCATTTGTAATGGAAATACCTACCTTGTGCCTCTTCCACCACTGTACTTTGGAAACAGATAGCTTGTATTCTAGATTTCACAGATGAAGAGGAATTTTGGCCCAGGAGATTTTGGACCTGGAGTTGACTTAAGATTTGTGTTATGATATGATGGAGTGAATATGTTCTACATGTGCCAAGGACATAGATTTTTGGAGGCCAAAGGGTTGAATGCTATGGATTGAATTGTATCCCCTAAAAATATGTGTCAACTTGACTAGGTAATGATTCCCAGGATTTTGTGGCTATCCACCATTTTGTTATCTGATGTCATTATCCCATGTGTTGTAAATCCTACCTCTATGATGTTAATGAGGCAGGATTAGAAGTGGGTATGTCTATAGGCTTGGATTGTATCTTGAGTTAACCTCTTTCGAGATACAAAAGAGAGAATCAAGCAGAGAGGAGAGGGACCTCATTACCACCAAGCAAAAAGAGCCAGGAGCGGAGCCCTTTCTTTGGACTTGGGATACCTGCGCAGAGAAGCTCCTAGACCAGGGAAGATTCATGACAAGCATCTTCCTCCAGAGCTGACAGAAAGAGAAAGCCTTCCCCTGGAGCTGGTGCCCTTAATTTGGACTTCTAGCCTCCTAGACTGTGAGCAAATAAATTTTTGTGTGTTAAAGCCATCCACTTGTTGCGTTTCTGTTACAGCAGCATTAGATAACTAAGACACCAGTTTATAAATCAACCGAATCAAACAATAATTATAAAATTGTATTTGCTAGGCTTATATAATAACTAAAACTAAAAAATATAGTTACAACATCAATAAAGGAATAAAAATATTATACTAGAAAATAAGTAATGGAGGAACAATAAAGAAATTAAGCATGTAGAAAACAAAGAGCAAAATAGCAGATATAAATTCAATTATAACTATAATAACATTCAGTGCGAGTGGACTGAATAATCCAATCAAAAGGCAAGGGCTGCAGACTACATAAAATCTAACACAAACAAAAAAGCTGGAGAAATATGAATAAGTTCTGTAGTTTAGTTAATAAGCATTGTACCAATATCAGCTTCATGGTTTCATCATGCACTGTAGTTATATGAAATGTTACATTGGGGAAGGCTAGGTAAAGGGTATATGGGAACTCTCTGTAATATTTTTGCAATTTCTTAAATTATTTCAAAATTAAAAGTTCCAAAAAAAATCCCATATATGAGGACGTAGTTTATACGTACAATTTTCATTCCAAAGTTACGCTCAGTAGAGGTAACAAAGCAGTCCTAAGGAAAAATTCTTGGTACACATTCACTTTCCTCAGGACAAAATCACTGGTCATTACTATGAGACAGTGACTGCAATTTGGATTCCAGTTACGAACAGGCACCAATCCATCCTTTCTTCCCCCATAACTTAAAAAAAAGCAAAAAAAGCCCGTTGCCATCTCGTCGATTCCAACCACAGAGACCCTATAGGACAGGGTAGAACTGCTCCCTAGAGTTTCCAAGGCTGTAATCTTTATGGAAGCACAATGCCACATCTTTCTCTCACGGAGCTGCTGGTGGGTTGGAACCACTGACCTTTCCGTTAGCAGCTGAGCGCTTAACCACTGCATCACCAGGGCTCCTTTAACTATTAGTAGTGGCAGCATATTATTTTTTTAGATTTCTGAGGAACTAAGGCAACTCTGTCCAGCCAGCCACATTAAACACTAGGGAAGTGTTGATTTTTCTCCCCACAATTAGCCCAGTCCTGGAAATCTTATTGCAACAGGGTTGCACAATGACAATCATGAATACTCATAAAACAACAGTTTTGTTTTGTTTTGTTTTGTTTTGTTTTATAACTGAGCTGAATAATGGGGAATGTCCACAGTCTTTTAAGTCTGAAGCAAGAGATATGTAGCTCACAGTTACTTTTCTCTCTCTCTCTCCCCCTCTGTCCTTATTTATTTATATTATGTGACCTGTAATAAGAAACCCCTTGAACACTAAGGAGGGGGAAATTTGCATACACTTTTCAACACATAATTGCACATGCGACGCTCCTGCTGGCTTTCAGTGAATGCTTAGTAGTGTGTGGTGTGTCCAAAAGCTGTTTAGTCATGTTTTCAGGGTGAGATGCTCTCCCCAGGGAAGAGTGAACAAAACCAAAAAATATGGAGTACAGCATTTTGGCAATTCTCACTCTGCATAAAGAGGTATGACAAGTGGAAAGGAAGGGGTTATTATTAGGTTTGTGACATCTGGAAGAAAGAACAGGGATGCAGTGATCATTTTCTCTTGCCTTCTACTTCATTGTATGGAACAAACCAAAACTCGTTGCCATGGAGTTGATTTCGACTCATAGCAATCCTATAGGACAGAGTAGAACTAACTTTCCCTTAGGGTTTCCAAGGAGTGCTTGGTGGATTTGAACTGCTGACCTTTAGGTTTGAAGTCTAACTCTTTAACCACACCAGAACAGTGGAGGTAATAAGAGCCTTAGTATTTAAGCAGTGGCTGTTGTTGTTGGTCCAACACAACAAACACAGCCCATTGCCGTTGGGCCATTCTAACTCATAGAGACCCTATAGGACAGAGTAGAACTATCCCATGGAGTTTCCAAGGAGCCCCTGGTGAACTCAAACTGCTGACTTTTTGGTGAGTAGCCAAACGCTTAACCACTTGTCTTTGGTAGGGGGCAGTAGTGGTTCAGTAGTAGAATTCTTACCTCCCATGTGGAAACTCAGATACCATTCCAGTCCAGCATACCTCCTGCACAGCCACCATCCATTTGTCAGTGGAGGCTTTCACGTTGCTATGATACTGAACAGTTTTCAGGGGAGCTTCCATACTAAGGCAGACTAGAAAGAAAAGCCTGGCAATCTACTTCTTAAAATCAACTGATGAAATCCCTACATATCCTTAACCAGTCATGGGGATGACGCAGGGCCAGGTAGCAATTTATTCTGTTGTGCTTGGGGTCACCCTGAGTTAGGGACTGACCCCATAGCAGCTAACAATAACAGGCTTCTATAATGGAGCCATACTGATCCAAGTTCAAGCTTGTCCCCTCCTTTTTCTAACTGGATGATTCTGATCCTCAATTTCCTCATCTGTCAAGTAGAGCAAGTGGTTCCTATATCTCACACAGTGGGGGAATAAAATTAGAAAATGCATTTTGCTAGGCACATTTACATTGCCCGCAGGATGTAAACAGTCAAAAAAAATGATATATTATTGGGTCATGGATTGAATTCCATCCCCCAAAAAACGTGTGTATCAGTTTGGCTGGGCCATGATTCCCAGGGCAGCAGTTGTGTTAATGAGGTAGAACTCAACCTACAAGGCTGGATTGTATCTTGAGGCAATTTCTTGAGGTACAAAAGAAAGAAGCAAGCAGAGAGGCAGGGGGACCTCATAGCACCAAGAAAGCTGTGCCTGGAGCAAAGGGCGTCCTTTGGACCCAGGGTCCCTGAGTGAAGAAGCTCCTAGTCCGAGGACAGACAGATGAGAAGGCTGACAGAGAAAGCCTTTCTCTGGACCTGACACCCTGAATTTGGACCTACTTTACTGTGAAGAAATAAATTTCTCTTTGTTAAAGCCATCCACTTGTGGTATTTCTGTTACAGCAGCACTAGATGACTAAGACATATTGCTGTTGTCGTTTATAAAACTAATGCTTTTCCCCTAACTGCCTCTACTTAGTGAGACTTATAAAAGGGCACTGCATACTGTGTTCCCCTTATCATCCTCGCACAGCTAAAGTTATAACTTCTCACATTATTTTGCTGGTGATTTTTTAAATCCTAGTTTAAGCAAAGAGTTTGATATCACCAATTGATGCAGAGAAATGAAGAAACAATAGGAATTAAGATAGAGGAATGAGCTGCTTTCTATTAGAGCATCTCTCAAGCTATATAGCCTCTCAGGTTAATACAGAAAGCCTGTTGAGAGGCCCCATTCCCAAAGAGATCTAAATGCATGCCATCGCATACAATGCCACAGGTTAATTAATCCAGTGTGTTTCTTAAACCAGGACCCCAGTGGTATGGAACCCACCTGCCATGTGCCACAGGGTGACGCCTGGTGTCCTGCAGCTGCTGTCTATACTATTATTTTTGAAATGCCTTAATCCTCTCCATTTTTATTACTAGGTTTATGATACTGTTTCTTTAGCTCTCATGTTTGTATTTTTGAAACCTCATCATTTAAGCAAAACAAAGTATCTATGGAATACCTACCAGATTTCAAAAAAGGGAGAGAATCGTGTGGTTTAAAATATAAAAGCCTTCATGGAGAAGGTGATAATTGTGTTAATATTTGAAAACATGAAAAGGCTTAAATGAATAGAAATGGGAAATGGAAACACAAAGGCTGTGAACAGTAAGCTTCAGCCATACTGGGGAAGCTCCATCCAACCACAGGCTCTCCCCATAGCGCTCTCCCCACTCTATCTTCTCTACAGGATAATTCCTGCCTATACTTCCGGGCTCTGTTTAAATTCACTCCCTGAAGTAAGCCATCTCTTTACCTCTGTATTAGGTTAGAAACTACCACAACATGCTATTCTATATTACTATCAGATAGAGTATACGTATCCCCTAACTGTGAGGGACATGAGGGAAGTAGCCATTTCTGTCTCCTCTCTATATCCCAGTGCTGGGCCCAGAGCAGACACTAAATTACTAATGACAAAAGGATGTATCAACAAACCTGAGAATTTGCATAGTGTACGAGGAAAAACTGCTCAGAACATAGAGGCGGTCTTATATTAAAAAATAATCAAAGGTAAGTAGAGCTGTTTTGAAACCTCGAATAATAAACTAGAAGATATCTTAAACCAAACCAAGAAACGGTTGCCTTCGAGTCAATTCTGACGCATGACCGCCCCATGTGTGTCAGACTAGAACTGTGCACGTGGTTTTCAGTGGACAATTTTCCGGAAACAAATCAGCAGGCTTTTCTTCTATGGTGCCTCCGAGTGAACTCAAACCTCCAACTTTGCAGTTAGCAGCTGTGCAGCTGAGTGTGTTCACCATTTGTGCCACCCGACTCATACAAAATTTTAAAAGTTCACATTTGTTCAGCATTTCCCAGGTGCCAGGTACCAAGCTAAATTCATACACACCACCTCATTTAATTCTCATAACAAGATAACAACTGTTATCCCCATTTTAGAGACAAAGAAAGGTTACATGATTTGCCTAATAATCAACTCAGACTAAGCCCGCCTATCTCCCAAACCCATGCTCTACAAGAGAATACTGTCTCGCAGAAAGAGTAAGAGACTTTTCCCAGATCACCTGGGTTAAGGTGGCTGAGCTGGCCCAAGAATCCTGCCCTTCTCCTTCATACTATTCTCTTTCTTTTTATATCAGTCTGCCACTCTACAAGAGACCCTAAAGGATAGGCAGAGATTCTGAGACACTCTACAATTATTAGAGAGTCTTAAGCAGAGAGGTGGCATGATGGAGGCGGGACTTCAGTAGCACAAGCATAGTAGTTAAATAAAGCATACGATTGTTCATGGTGAAACGCTGGTGCTTGAGGAGAAAGCGACACAGCTAGCCAGAGGTGTGGTGTGATGTGATGTGATATGATATGATATGATATACACCTAAACTAGGATTATGGAGGTGATAAAGAAGAGGAAAGTGCACACCACCATTTAGACCAGTTAGCCTCCCTATCTGATTATTCCAAAAAAAGACCTGTTTCTCTGAGTGTGTATGTATGTGTATGTGTCAAACACACACACACACAGATGAACATTCTATATAAGTTGGGAAGTATTGATCCAGGTGAGCAGTACAGGTCAGGAAACTGACTTTCAGAGAAGTTAAAGTAGCCGGCCTGGTTTCACACTGTCCTTACCAACAGAACAGGAATGTCTTCTCACTCTCAAACTAGTTTTCTTTCCTTGACCATTCTGGCCTGCTGTTATTTTCCATTGCTTCAGGTCTTGAGTGACCAAATGCAACTGGCCATTCTGGCTATATTCATTCTCAGCTTTGAAGTTGGAGGAAATATTACTAACGACCATCTAAACAGAACTTCATTTTGCAAATTTGGAAGCTGAGGCCTAAAGATATAAACAGATCTAGTCAAGGCTGGAAACCCTGGTGGTGTAATGGTAAAGTGCTACAGCTGCTAACCAAAAGGTCGGCAGTTCAAATCCACCAGGTGCTCCTTGGAAACTCTATGGGGCAGTTCTACTGTATCGCTATGAGTCGGAATTGACTTGACGGCAACGACGATGAGTTTCGTTTTTTTAGTCAAGGTTAGGGAAACATGACACTAAAACCCATCTCTTCACTCTAGACCAGATACTCTTTCCACACGTACCTCTTCACCCCCCTCTCCCAACACACGGGCTAATAAAGAAATATAACAAAAATACGAAGAACATATAAATCAATTTTAGTATGACCAAAATTTTAGGTTGCTAACTTAAAATTGTTTGATGTTGTATAGTAGGCTCAGAGTATGAATTTGAGGAAAATGAATAGCTGAATTTCTCTCTATGATTGGTCAAATAAAGCAGCTTTACTAGGACTGAATCAGGGGCCCTGGTGGCACAGTGGTTAAGAACTCAACTGCTAACCAAAAGGTTGGCAGTTCAAATCCACCAGTTCCTCCTTGGAAACCCTTTGGGGCAGTTCTACTCTGACCTGTTGGGTCACTATGAGTCGGAATCCACTCAATGGCAACGTGTTTGGTTTCAAAATTGAATCATAGCTATAAGTTGTTTACTTACAGATGTTAGATGAATTGTTTTAAAAATTTCTCTTCCCACACAAACCATTATGGAATAACACCACATTGACAAGTGTTAATTATTGTATGCTTATTTTCAGAAAATGTAAAGTAATTCTTCTTCACCTTCTACTTTAAAAAAACTGCTAATGATGATATACTAAATGTTAATATACATATTTTTAAATATGCCTAACAGAGTAGTATGGTATGCTAGGAAAAGAGGTGTGCTCTGGGCAACACTTTGCTTCCAAAGCTTGCTTTCTCCATACCAGACATTTTGCAAATATGGTCCCCTAGTGAGTATTTGAGCTTTGTCGAGGGCTCCACTCCCTTTTTAATTGCTGCCTTTTTTTTTTTTTTTTAATTACATACTCAAGATTGCCACAGCAGCGAAAGCCATTTTTTTTTTTTTTAAACAGCCCAGGGAAAACCTCCAGGAAAGCCATCGTGCTGGTTTCAAGGCTTAAGTGTTTTTTGAGAACCACTTTATCATGGCTGCTAACCAAAAGGTCGGCAGTTCAAATCCACAGGCACTCCTTGGAAACCGTGGAGCAGTTCTACTCTGTCCTGTAGGGTCACTATGAGTCAGAATCAATTCAACCGCAATGGGTGGGTTCATCACTAATAAAGTTATCAGCAGTCTGGGCTTGCTCTACTTTTCAAGCAGCACACTATTTCAGGCAGCCAGAGAGGCTGATCTCGTATTAAAAATATGGGTGTTGCCAATGAGCTTTAAGTGGAAGAAACTGAAAGAAAAACGTGGCAGGAATTGTGGAAGCTCAAAGGAGTTATACACCCACTTGTCTCAGGAGTTATCATGAAGTTAAACCATTCAGCATGGGACTGGTATCCTACAAATCCTGGATTGTGTAATGTTTAATGGAAATTCAAGTTCACTATTTTTTTATCAGGCTGTGAGAAGTTTTAGAAATGTGTTTCTAGAATGGGAATTCACTTTTGAAATGAACACGAAACCCAGTCTTTTGCAGGAGTCAGAGCACTGTGGATAGAAAGTACGCATTTGAGGGGAGTATCCTGGGGGTTCTTCACCTTTTTTGTGCCAATGTTCCCTTTCACAGTCTGGTGAACCCTAGCGACCTCTTACTACAGTATAACATTTTAAAATTCATGAGATAAAAGCACTGAATTACAAAAAAAAAAAAATTATATTGAAATAGATGGCAGGACTTAAGCTCTTTAAATGATATTTATGCATCGACGGCAACAGGGTTGGGGTTTGGAGCTTTGCAACACATTTTCCCTTCTACTTCCGTGGCATACACCAACAAAGATTAAAGTACAATGTAAATTTTTTGAGACCTTAAGTGAGAATTTAGAGCACTATAAAAGGGTTAAAAAAAAAAAAAAAAACCAGTTGCTGAAACCCATTGCCATCGAGTCGATGCCAACTCATAGCGACCCCATAGGACAGAGTAGAACTATCCCATCGGGTTTCCAAGGAGTGGCTGGTAGATTCAAACTGCCATCCTTTGGGTTAGAAGCCCAGCTCTTAACCATGGTGCCACCAGGGCTCCATAAAAGGGTAGGATGATAGGAAACCCTGGTCCCTGGTGGCATAGTGGTTAAGAATTCAGCCGCTAACCAAAAAGTCGGCAGTTCAAATCCACCAGGCTTCCCTTGGAAACCCTACAGCGCAGTTCTACGCTGGCCTATAGGGTTGCTATGAGTCGGAATTGACTGGATGGCAATAAGTTTGGTTTGGTTTGGTTTATAGACCCTAGAGGAGCCCTGGTGGCGCAGTGGTTAAAGTCCAGCAGCTCTGCAAGAAAAAGATATGGCAATCTGCTTCCTTAAAGATTACAGCCTCAGAAACCCTATAGGGCAGTTCTACTCTACCCTACAAAGCCGCTATGAGTTGGAATCCAATCGACAGCAAGAGGTATACACCCTAGTACCATAAGGAACATGTAAGCACACCTTGAATATTTAGGTGTTGCATAAATAAACACACATTGAAATGAACTGGAGGTACTGTCATCTGCTCCAAAACAGGAAATTTACATTTCTTCAATCTTTGGCCAGCAAACTAGAAAACTGTGCCAAGTACATTAATAAAAATCTATCAGAATGTTTCATTTGAGATCCTGCTGGTAAGATACAGTATCTTAGTAGGTTTTTTTGAAATATGAAATTAAACACAGTGTTATTCTCTTCCATTCACTTTGCAGATGAAGAATTGGAGAAAGAAGTTAGATCACTGTATCTAAACCTAACAAATATGGGCAGACCTATGAATAAAAGCGGAAAGAAACCCTGGTGGCGTAGTGGTTAAATGCTATGGCTGCTAACCAAAAGGTTGGCAGTTCAACTCCGCCAGGCGCTCCTTGGAAACTCTATGGGGCAGTTCTACTCTGTCCTATAGGGTCGCTATGAGTCAGAATCAACTTGATGGCAGTGGGTTTGGTTTGGTTCTGGTATGAATAAAAGTAGAGAGGTTGGGAGGAAAGGAGGACAAAGAAACATTTCCTGAGTCCTAGACAGCACAGAAGGAAATTCAAGTGCATCTGACCACGAAGAGCTTCCTCTCATCTCACCATGTTGCCCAGCTTGACCCACAGGGCAAGGGACACATACTGCTTCTATCATGTCCATGGAAGCACCTGGCCATCATTAGTGTAAAAGTAAAGCACTTCAATATTACAGGATATATGAAAAATAGCTTAAAATTTTTTTTTAACCTTGAGGAAATGTGAGTAAATATTTCAATAATATTTTAGTTCTTGAAAAAATAGTTTTGATTATGGTAACCAGCTGCTCTCTAGAAAACTCTAAAGATTAAAAATGAAAAGGAAACGCTTTCAGATGCGAAATGAAGGATGCACGTCAAATGGAAGAAAACCATCCCGATAGTAGAGATATGAGAGAGAAAGGTCCTCTTTTTTGATGGTCTATTATTATAACTATGAGTCGGATTCAACTCAGCAGCAACGGGTTTATTATTATAACTAAATGTTTGAGACATCTTTACAGTGTGGAATTATAATGGTTCAAATTCCATAAAGCTTTATCTTAAGAGAGTATTAAAGTGCCCACAGGAACTTGGAAAAGTAGGTAGTGAAGTACCCAAGGCTGGAAAGAGTGTCATCATCAATGAATTTATAGGTCAGTGTGCCCAAGGGTGCTTAGACACAGGAACTTAAGGATTCAATAGAGGTGGGCAAGACAAATGTCTAAACATGCAGAACTTAAAACAAGAATAACAACAACAAATCTAACAATTATGACATGAACAAACAGGATTCTAGAATGATGGCTCCTGGAACAGGTAAAGTCATAGAAATTCACTAAAGTATAGAGCTAGCTAGTGAATGTATCCAGCAAGAGTTTGAAAGAACAAAGACTGAATGCTTGCCTAATAAATAATGAATATCGACCAATTTGTGGCTACTTCTTAATAGTTCTTAATTACCTTATATAAATTTGGTGCAAATGATTAACATACTCAGCCACTAACCAAAAGGTTAGAGGTTCAAATTCACCCACAGGCGGCTTGGGGAAAAGGCCTGGAGAGCTACTTCCAAAAAATGCAGCCATTGAAAACCCTATGGAGCACAATCGAACTCTGACACACATGGGTCACCATGAGCTGGAGTCAACGCAACAGCAACTGGTGGTATATTTTATAAGCTCATCAATTTCCACGCATATTTATTTGGGGGGTTTATTTTTTAGCTTAGTGCACTGGTAGTTCATGATAAGAATTTCCAGCCTTTTATCTTTCTTTCCTTAAAAGCTCCTACCCTAAATTGTACATGTAGATACTGTTGAATTGGTGTATGTTTTGCTGTGTATATTCTCAACAACAACAGCAAACTAAATAAAATTTAGAGGAAAAAAAAAAAAAAAACTCCCACCCTAGAAGAACTTAAACATCTGGCTTCTCTGGGTCTGCTCCTAGCATTTAAACATGGCTGGAGAAAAGCCACATAACCCTGCAGGCTGATTTTATTTTAGGTTCATATAGTCTCAAAACTCAAAGAGGCTGTTAACATTACATGTTGTTCTCCTAGGTTTCTCTAGTGAACTTGCATTCTCACTCCAGAAAAGGAGTCTCTTCTCTTCTGGCCCTCAAGACTCTTACCCCACCCCATCCCCACTCTTAGCTGGTGATCTCACCTCCCTTCACAGAAAAAAACAGAAAGCACCAGAAGGAAGTTTCTCATCTCCCCACCACCAAAACTGCAAACTCTCTAGCTCCTACACTCGTGTTCCCTTCCTCCCTATTGCAAAGGGTGTTCCTTCTGCTGTTACAAACCTGACCCCACTTGTGGCTCTCTGGATGCAAGATTCCACTCTCCTCAAGGATTTCACTCAGATGGTTATGTCTTTCTGATTCATCAAGTCTTAATTTCTATTGGAAAATATGACTGGCAAACCTGTTTTAAGCTCTCCTTCCACTCCACGTTCGCTTTCCCTGCTATGTCTCCATCATTAGGCTCTGTCTCACCAATAGATTATTCTAAAGGGTCATCTGCTTACCCTGTATCCATGTCCTCATCTCCCATTCACTCCCTGTCTCACTTCCACTTTTATCTCACTTCTGCCCCCACCACGCCACTTAAACTGCTCCTGTGAAGATCATTAAGGACCTCCAGCTTTCCAAACGCAGTGGTCATTTTTCCATCCTCATCTTACTCAGCCTCCTTGTTTCTCTGGAAGGAACCACTTTCCCTCCCTGCTCTCTCACATCAACCTAATTCCTGGTTTTTCAACCTGTCTCTTGGCTGCTTCTTCACAGGCCTATTTACAATACTTCTCTGCCTGGGGAGCCCTGGTAATACAGTGGTTAACAGCTGGGCTGCTAACCAAAAGATTGAGAGTTCAAATCCACCAGCCACTCCTTGGAAACCCCATGGGGCAGCAACAGGTTTTGTTTTTTGGTCTCTGCCTGGAGCCCCCATCTTGAGCCCCACCACTCTCATACCAGGCCATTTACCTCCCTGGTATGGCTTCTCCTCCCTCAGGTCTCTGCTTAAATTTTACCTCCTCAGCAAGCCGTGCCCACCCTCCACCTCACTGTGCTATTCTCTATTAGTGAAGCTTGTTTGCTCCCTGTGTATCACTTAATTGTCTTTTCCTCCAAGAGGGAAGGAATCATACCTGCTTCATGCATCCAGATATACTAAATGTAACACAGTCCCTAGCGTGTAAACCCAAAACCCACTAGCATGTAACTAGTATTAATTAAAACTTATTGAATTATTGAAGGAGTAATGCGCAAAGGCCAATGATCAATTTCTAGTTGGCATTAACCAAACCAAAAAAACCAAACGCATTGTCGTCGAGTAGATTCCGACTCATAGTGACTCTATAGGGCAGAGTAGAACTGCCCTGTATGGTTTCCAAGGAGCGCCTGGTGGATTTGAACTGTGGACCTTTTGGTTAGCAGCTGTAGCTCTTAACCACTGTGCCACCAGGGTTTCCAGTTGACATTAGCATCTGCATTTTTTTGACCCAGCAAGTAAAATTCATATATGAAAAAGGAGACAGTACAGACTGCCTAATTGCTTAATACCGTATTGTTCATTGTCAAAGTATTAGAAAGATACATGTTTTCCTACTACTTTTTTAAACATGTTATATGTATTAATAAAATAATATCAAGAAATTACTTGCCTCACAGAACGTGTTAATTTATACTAGAGAATTCTTTTCATTATTGCAATAGCTGGCTTGGTATTAATCAAGCAAGCTGATTTGTTAATCTTAAACATAAATTAAACCGATAGTAAGAATCTCCACAAATACTGAGTGAATCTCACAAAATTGATTCTTTCTACATTGCTTTACTTTTAACAATAGAGGCATCATTACGGACTGTGACAAGGATGAGGAAAAAAAAAACCGATGTAAATATTGTGAACTTGTATATATCCTAAGTGTAAATCCCTGCCTGTCACCCTTCAAAAACTAAGTTCCAAGTAACAGATCATAAGTAAATCACCTTAATATTTTTACAACTAAATATTGCAATTAACTGAGAAATCACTTTTTTTTTTTTTTTTTGCTGTGGAATTGTTGCTAACATGTTCCAGTAGCATCTTCTTTAAAGATTTAAGGATCCAGCAATATCTGGAAGCTATTATCTGGACATGAATTACCACTGTACATTGAAAGTAGCAGTTTAGATGACTGTGTCTGTGCCATTAACTAAAGAAATGCCCTAACGTGACTATTTAGAACTTAGGTTCATGACCTCAACCAATTTTAAACTCATCTGCCTCTTCTTCTTGACAGTCAGATGGAAAGGAGATTCATACCTGGTGGAGGTTTATGGTAGACATGACAAGGGACTGATGGACATTAAGAAATCTTAATGCAGGAGTCTGTAAAGCCTGATCCCATAACCACATGCATCCTAGGCAAGTCTCCCCAAATTGCATTTCTATAAATTCATACGTAACTTCTCTAAATTACTTATCCCAATATTTTCATAGTATTGCATCAAATACATGTAAAAAGTTCATAAAATAGATTGTGCTTTTGTTTCAATAAATAAAATATGAGAGCCTGAAGAAAACTGAAGATACCTTTTCCTTTTCCTTGTCCTTTTCTATATTATATATTTTCTATACTAAAAAAAATTAAACATTGATGATGAATTATCTTTGTAATTATCAAAATATTATTAAAAAACAATCATACTGGGAAATATTGTTAGGAAATTTTGAATAAAAACGGTGAATATAAACCCCTCATAATAATCAACAATAACATGCACTGTATTTCCCTATTATGTTTCAATTATTGCACTCAGCAATAAAAATTATTAGCTGTCACAGGAAAAAATGATTATTATTGGGATTGTGTCTAGAATCTAGGTCACTTCATTTCCAGGCAAGGTTTTTTTTTTTTTGCCATTACACCAAATAGCTTGAAAGTTTAGAACACCAATGGGAAGTAACAATTAAAAAAAAAAAAAGTTGCTGTGCAGTCAATTTGATTCTGACTCATGATGACCCTATAGGACAGAGTAGAACTGCCCCATGGGGTTTCCAAGGGGCAACTGGTAGATTCTAACTCTTGATCTTTTGGTTAGCAGCTGAGCTCTTAAACACTTTGCCACCAGGGCTCCAAGTAACAACATGGGCACAGCAATATCCACTGCTAGACAGCTCTTTAGCTATAAGTTAAATGATTTACTAATCAGTGATTTCATAGTGTCAGAGGACTGCAAAGTTCTAAGAAATACTGCACTTTCATGTGACATGGATTGTCTTTGGGGTCTCTGAACTTCCTAGAAGTGTTTCCAAAGTTGTGTGTATTGGAGGAGTATATGTGCATATGTGTGTTATTCTGGGGAGAGGTACATAGCTTTCATACAATTTTTAAAGGGGCCTGTGATAAAAAAAAAATGTATATAACTAAAGTTATAAAATATACAAGCAAAAGAAAGGGAAAAAAACTGATGGTAAATAAAAGGCATACAAGAGGAAAAGAAACCACAGCTATTTCTGTCTTCCTCTTTTTTATCCCTGGAATTTATTTTTCAATATGTGAATGATTTCAGTTGAGGACTTTGCTTTCTAAGCAGGGCCACTAGGAATTACACTGCTGGGTTAACAACACAGGCCAAATTCTCTCTATGAAATGGACTGTATTAAGTACTAAAAAAAATCTATTTGACAATTTTCGTTTTCCTAATTAAACATAATGCAAAATACTGTAAAGTGACTTAAAATGTTACAAAGAAACAGTGCCTTCTCCCATATAAAGGTTTTCCCCCACAGGAAGTTTGTAAAGTTGTTTCGACCAGATTATACACTTCTCTATGCATTTCACAATGATTGCTTAATTTAAAATTTGCCTCTTCCGCTGCTCAGTGAATGAAGCAAATGCCAGTCTTTAACCCTAACATCAAATTTGATGGGTGAGTTTGAAGGACCCCTGAGATGTAATTTGGAAACTCCTCACAGGGTTTATTTCACCAGCACTCCCTGCAAATATCTCTTTCCAAATAAATGCAACGAACAGAAACAGAGCAAAGCACAAGTCCTCCTAGACCTAAAGAATGGCATTTGCCAATATCATGACTTTAGAAATGACACCTATCCAAATGGTATGTTTTAATACTCTCCGTCTGCCCTCGCTGAATCAACGCTTGCGTCATCAACCAGTTTAAGAAGCGTTTCACGTTCCAGTTTTTGAGGTGCAAACAATTATTTTAAAACTAAAATGGTTTAAAGTTGTAGGAGAATTTAGATACCTTAAGCCATCATTATTTCAAAACCCAAAGCTTTCCTCCTGCTTTTTCTGAAACAGCCTTACTAAAATAGTTTTCACTATTCACTAAGGTTTAACTTAATATTTGATCCAATCTTTTCAAAGAGCGACTTTTGAGCTCCGTTCTCCTGGCATGTCAAATAACTGAGGGGAAGGAGAATCAGAAAACCAGTCGGTTTACAATTACCCGGTATCATCTTTCTTTTCACGCAACATTACTGCACTTTAAATACCTAGCAATGCTTTACATATGACTATTTTGTTTTTAATTGAAACGTGAGACAACATGGTCCGTCGCTAAACGTGCTTAGCGCTGTCAAACAGCGCGCTGCTCAGGTCTGGGGATCAGTAACCATTGGGTGACCATCACGTGGAACACTAATAAGGCGCCACCTAAATGCCGTTTTGAAAGTTAGTTTTCGGGGCTGCAGCGGAAAGAAACACCCTATCATTGGATACCACATAGCATTTAGACCCCAGGAAGCAAATTGGCACTTGTAGAAGGAAATTTAGGTCCTTGATCTGTGTCTCATTTGAAAAGGCAGAGGACGTGAGGAAATTTTAAAGCAGTGAGCATTAAGTTTCCCTTCTTTCTTCCTCCCAAGTAAACTGTAAACAAATTAGGGGGCGGAAGCGTGGAGAAAGTTGATCAGGGGAAGGGTAAATATAAATACATAGCTTACAGTTCTCAGAGTTACATGGGATTCTTCAGGCTCCTCTATCCTTTTAGCTTTCAGTCAGGATCCCTTTTTCAGTCCCGACTACCGACAATTTAAAGAAAGTCTTACCCTTGGCGGGAGGAGCTAAAATGTGGGCGGGTCTCCTTTTTCTTTGCAGATGTTTTAAGGTGGAATTTAAGAGGAAGAAGGAAAAAAGGCATTGCTCACTTAGAAGTTAATATCTGAAACGTAAATGTTTGGTTGTCAGAGACCGGAGTTTGAAGCCAGAAAGTGTGTTTAAATAATGCGTGTGTTAACCGAGCCTAAATTATATGTATGCTGGCATGTGTGTCTCCGGACCTACTCTCTGTCCTTAAGCAGTCACTAAACTCAAAAAAGCCCAACCCATTGCCTTCCAGTGGAATCGGACTCAAAGCAACCCCATAGGACACGGCTGAACTGCCCCATAGGGTTTCCACGGCTGTAAACCTTTACGAAAACAGACTGCCTTATCTTTCTCCCAGTAAGTAGTCACTATTTCCTTTTTTTTTTTTTCCAAACAAGTAAGAACAAAATTGAAAAGACACAGAATAACCTAGAGTGTATTTGCGTTCTTTAAAAAAAGGGAAAGCTTATAGCAAACCAAAAGCATCATATACATTTTAATGAATATAAGATCATTTTTAATATCAAACGTGTTCAGATATTTCTTTTCCAAACTTCAAGGCACCAATGCTTGATAACCATTTGTTTATAAATTTAAAATTAAAGACACGCCAAGTAAGGTAATGTGTAAGTTGAAATTTAGGGGAGAAAATCTTAAATTGAAATGTAAATTCAAATATCAGGTATCACTGAAATGAAAAAGGTCCAAATTTTATTTTATACAGATTCCCCAAGAATAAGTGTCTTTTAAACATTAACATATGCTCATTCACTGTCTTTTGTTTTTCAAACACAAAGCTTCTATTTTTGTCTTTAATCAAATACTGAACTCACTTTCCTTTTATAAAATTCTTATGTTTAAAATAAAATTTCTGCAGGGTTAAAATAAAATAAAAACTTCTGGTCTGGATTAAATATATGGGGAGATGTTTGCCTCTTTCCAAACCCATTGCCTATAGGTTAGAGTAGAACTGTCCCATATGGTTCCCAAGGGGCGCCTGGTGGAATCAAACTGCTGACCTTGTAGCTCTTAACCACTAAGCCACCAGGGCTTCCTGCCTCTTTCCGGGCATTTTAAATGAGGCTGGCTTGTCTCTATACTTATAGTGAATAAAAGCTTCTGTAAGGGTATGTAGCTCTCTCTGAAATCCGTACAGACCACCTTCCCGTTCTGTGGTTCTGTGACTTCCATGTCCCCATTCATTTGGTCCCATATCTACACTCTCAATGTTCGCATAGACTCCTACCTGGAGGATTCAACTTCAGATTTGCTGCCCTCCCTTATTCTTTGTATTTCCTCCAAAAAATATTTCCAACACTGGCTTACTAACTCCAAGAATTTCTACCTCTTAGGTGAGAGAAGAGCCTGCCTTCACAGCCTGCCTTGGTCTGTAGAGTCAATTAGATTTGAAGATCTCTCTTTGCTGAACCTTTTCATGAACAAAGAAGATCAGGCAGGAAAATGCATACTTGTGGGACTCAGCTGAAACTGAGCAACACTCTAACAACCTCTTTAAGTCCAATTGTACTGTTTTCATTACTTCCAGTCAATTTTCATACTTTTTGCTATTAATTATTAACATCTTTTAAAAATGTAGATTGAACAATAATCTAATTTTAGCACTGAACAACTCAGCAGAATGAACAGCTAGAAAGCTCCAAATTAACTGACAAGGAAGTACCTACTTGTCAAAAATCCGTGGTTCAAAAAGCAGAAAAAAAAAAACCCTGAAGTTTTATGATACTTTTCCCCTCTTTTATGTGCAGTTCTGTTCTATCTTTTTTCTTTTACTTCCAATTTATCCACCCTGTACTCTAACTGGAAACCCTGGTGGCGAAGTTGTTAAGAGCTATGGCTGCTAACCAAAAGGTTGGCAGTTCAAATCCACCAGGCACTCCTTGGAAATTAATAAGCCAGCTGGCCCATAGAAGAAAGTAACTTACCTTGTGAAGTTTTTTTGGCATCCAGCTAGTTGACCTCCATCTTTCATGCAAATTGACACAGAGACTGTTCTCCTTACACTTTTTGCCCCTAAATTCCACGAAAATAATCCTACTCGTCCTTCAAGGCTCAGTTCAATTATTATCGAGTCTGGAAAATTTCCCTACCTATTTCCCTTTCCAGTAGAATTAACCATTCCACTTCACTCAAAATGCTAATAGAGCACTGATCAATTTGTATTGAACTTAGCTATAAAAGAATATATATATATATATATATAAAATGCTCCAAGAGGGTAGGAGACAAGCCTTTTTCATCTTAGTAAACCCTTATCCCACCCGAAGTCCTAACATAGTAGGAGTTTTTTGGATGGATGGAGGTTTCCTAAATTTAATTGTTATTGGTGTCAAAGACATCTTAAGACTGACGTACAAGTAGCACCGAACTTGCCACTGCCATCATTAATAAAGAAGAGGAAGCTTATCTTTTTACTTTCCACACTAATTAAATTCCTGAAAATATGAAGTTGTTGTAGTTACAATAGGTATTTTTTTTAGGTGACGTCAAATTGGTTCTGACTCACCGTGACCCTATGTACCACAGAGTGAAAAGCTGCCCCAATCCTGCATCGTCCTCACAGTCTTTGCTATGCTTGAGCCCATTGTTGCAGCCACTGTGTCAATCCATCTTATTGATGGTCCTCCTCTTTTTCACTGACCCTTCATTTTACAAGCATGTTGTCTTTCTCT
The DNA here is from genome assembly GCF_024166365.1 of Elephas maximus indicus. Classification (NCBI taxonomy): domain Eukaryota; kingdom Metazoa; phylum Chordata; class Mammalia; order Proboscidea; family Elephantidae; genus Elephas; species Elephas maximus. Next base: position 50,580,089 of record NC_064842.1, on the reverse strand, counting down.
AGGGACTGGTCCCTCCCGATAATATGTCCAAAGTATGTGAGATGAGGTCTCGCCATCCTTGCTTCTAAGGAGCATTCTGGCTGTATTTCTTCCAAGACAGATTTGTTCCTTCTTCTGGCAGTCCACGGTATATTCAGTATTCTTCACCAACACCATAATTTAAAGGCATCAATTCTTCTTCCGTCTTTCTTACTTTTTGTCCACCTTTCACATGCATGTGAGGCGATTGAAAACACCATGGCTTGGGACAGGCCCAACTTAGTCGTCAAAGTGACATCCTTACTTTTCAACACTTGAAAGTCTTTTGCAGCAGATTTGCCCAATACAACGTGTCATTTGATATCTTGACTGTTGCTTCCATGGCGGTGATTGTGAATTCAAATAAAATGAAGTCCTTGACAACTTCAATCTTTTCTCCATTTATCATGATGTTGTTTATTGTTCCAGTTGTGAGGATTTTTGTTGAGATGTAATCCATACTAAAGGCTGTAGTCTTTCATCTTCATCAGTAAGTGCTTCAAGTCCTCTTTGCTTTCAACAAGCAAGGTCGTGTTATCTGCATAATGCCGGTTGTTAATGACTCTTCCTCCAATCCTCATGCCCTGTTCTTCTTCATATAGTCCAGCTTCTCACATTGTTTGTTCAGCATACAGAGTGAATAAGTGTGGTGAAAGGATTCAGCCCTGATGCACAACCTTCCTGATTTTAAACCACGTAATACCCCCTTGTTCTGTTTGAATAACTGTCTCTTAGTCTATGTAGATTCCACATGAGCACAATTAAGTGTTCTGAAATTCCCATTCTTCACAATGTTATCCATACTTTGTTATGATGCACACAGTCGAGTGGCTTTGCAGAGTCAATAAAACACACATAAACATCCTTCTGCTATTCTCTGATTTCAGCCAAGATCCATCTGATGTAAACAATGATATTCCTTGTTCCATGTTCTTTTCTAAATCCAGCTTGAACTTCTGGCAGTTCACCGTTGATGTACTGCTGCAAATGTTTTTTTAATTATCTTCAGCAAAATTTTAGTTGTATGTGGTATTAATGATATTGTTCAATAATTTCCATATTCTATTGGCTCACCTTTCTTTGGAATGGGCACAAATACGGATCTCTTTCAGTTGGTTGGCCAGGTAGCTGCCTTCCAAATTTCTTGGCATAGAGGAGTGAGCACCTCCAATGCTGCATCTGGTTGCTGAAACATCTCACTTGGTAGTCTGTCAATTCTTGGAGCCTTGTTTTTCACCAATGCCTTCGGTGCAGCTTGGACTTCTTCCTTCAGTACCATCGGTTCCTATTCATATGCTGCCTCCTGAAATGGTTGAACGTTGACAAATTCTTTTTCATACAGAGACACTGTGTGACTCTTCCACCATCTTTTGATGCTTCCTGTATTGTTCGATATTTTTCCTGTAGAATCTTTCAACACCAAAACTCAAGGCTTGAGTTTTTTCTTCAGTTTTTCAACTTAAATAATGCCAGGTGTGTTCTTCTCTTTTAGTTTTCTAACTCCAGGTATTTGCACACTTCATTATAATACTTTATCTTTGAAGTCTTCTGTTCAGTTCTTTCACATGATCATTTCTTCCATTTGCTATAGCTACTGTACATTCAAAAGGAATCTCCAGACACTCTTCTGACATGCATTTTCGGTCTCTTCTTTCTTTTCTGTCTTTTTAATTAGCTTTTGCTTTCTTCATCTTTGATGCCCTTGGTGTCATCCCACAATCCATCTGGTCTTTGGTTATTAGTGTTCAGTGTGTCAAATCTACTCTTGAGATGGTCTCTAAATTTAGGTGTGATATACTCAAGGTCATACTTTAGTTCTCATAGACTTGTTTTAATTTTCTTCAGCTACAATTTGAACTTACATATGAACAATTGATTATCTGTTCCACAGTGGGCCCCTCACCTTGTTCTGACTGATGATATTGAGCTTCTTCATTGTCTCTTTCCACAGATGTAGTCAATTTGATTCCTGTGTATTCCATCTGGCAAGGTCCACATGTATAGTCGCTTTTTATGTTGTTGAAAAAGGTATTTCCAATGAATAGGTCATTCATCTTGCAAAATTCTATCATGCGATCTCTGGCATCATTTCTATCACCAAGGCCATATTTTCCAACTACTCTTCCTTCTTTGTTTCCAACTTTTGCATTCCAATCCCAGTAATTATCAGTGTATCTTGATTGCATGTTTGATCAATTTCAGACTGGAGAAGTTGATAAAAAACCTTCAATTTCCTCATCTTTAGCATTAGTGGCTGGTGTGTAAATTTGAATAATAGTCCTATTAACTGGTCTTCCTTGTAAGGCTATGGATATTATTCTGTCATTGACAGTGTTGTACTTCAGGATAGATCTTGAAATGTTCTTTTTGATGATGAATGCAATGCCATTCCTCTTCAATTTGTCATTCCTGGAATAGTAGATCATATGATTGTCTGATTCTAAATGGCCTATACCAGTCCATTTCAGCTTACTAATGCCTGGAATATTGATGTTTATGTGTTCCATTTCATTTTTGAAATTCACTTGTTGTCATTTTTGACATCTTCCAATTTTTCTAGATTCCTATTTCACACATTCCACATTCTGATTATTATTGGATGCTTGAAGACGTTTCTTCTCATTTTGAGTTGTGCCTTATCCGCAAATGACATGACTGCATCCACGTCATAAAGGTCAATTCTACTTTGAGAAGGCAGCCGTTCCCCAGTCATATTTTCTGTGCCTTCCAACTTGAGGGGTTCATCTTCCGGCACTATATCAGTATTCCGCTGCTATTCATAAGGTTTTCATTGGCCATTTCTTTCAGAAGTAGACTACCAGGTCCTTCTTACTAAAAAAAAAAAAAAAAAAAAAATTTTTTTTTTTTTTTAGTAAGAAGGACCTGGTAGTCTACTTCCTTCTTACTAGTCTGTCTTAATCTGGGAGCTTCGCTGAAAGCTGTGCACCACAGTCGACCCTGCTGGTCTTTGAAATACCAGTGGCATATCTTCCAACATCCCAGCAACAAACAGTCCACCACAGTACAAGAAACTGACAAGAAACTGGTGGATTGACTTCTATTATTATATTGACTAATATTACTAGGATCCCTGGTGGTGCAGTAGTTAAGAACTTGGCTGCAAACCACAAGGTTGGTGGATCGAAGCCACCAGCTGCTGCTTGGAAACCCTATGGGGGCCAGTTCTACTCTGACCTATAGAGTCCGCTCTGAGTCAGAATCAACTCTATGGTGTGTTTTTTGTTGTTGTTTTTAATACTACTTAAAAATATTTTCTTTTGCATATAAGGTGAAAATAAAAATTAAATCAGAACTCCTTCAGATTATCACAAATCCCAAATTTACATTGTAGAAATGGAATGATTCATGCTGTCAATAATAAATGTACCTTAATATATAGTAAAAATACAGGCAAGCCATGTTTAGGAACATTTGACAAAGCCAGCGTGGTCTAGTTTATTTCACCTACTCATGCCGATAATTCAGCAAGTTGTTTTCTACTTTCCAAGTTCCCTCTAAATATGGTAAAGCGAGTACATGTCTAGTTTCAGCAATTCTGTCCGAATGAGCGGGAGCCCAATTAGCTCAGAGGCTGACTTGCAGGAACTTTATAGGGTTTTAAAAATTTCTTGTTCGCTTGGAATTTAAATGTACTGACAGTGATGAGGGGCTGGGCCCTTGTCTTTTGCTTTGGAGATAATTCTGAGAAGGAAAAACTGCTTCTAAGTGAGTGTCTAGCATTCCTCTAGTTAACTGTGCTTTGATGGATGTCAGAGGATGGTTTTCATAGAACATTTAGTTATCTAGGGCTAAAACAATAATTCTTGTGTTTGTAAAGCCAGTGACTAAGCACCTTCAAAAGCAATTTTCTGTTTAACTTTTCAAATATGTTGTCAGGCACCGTGATTTCTATCTGGAAAAATCTGTCTTCCTTCACCCCCCATTCATATGGCATCTTTTCTCTGACTGGAAACACAACAAAGTAAGTCAACTAACTCTTGACTTTCATCCAAATAATAAAGATAATCACATACCAGAATTTAATTTCATCACATTTATGATCTGGCTGTAAATTCCACATCATGTCCCAAATTTGTTTTCTGAAGTGAATTAAAATTTGAGATAATTCACGACATGAAGTTACAAAAGCTGTTACGTTAGAAAAAAAAAGTATTCATCCTAATTAAATTCATTATGAATTAGTAAAATGATCACATTATTTTACTCATATAGGTATATACTTTAAGAAAATATTATTTACACAACAAATTTCAATATTTCGTAATTAATAACCTACTGAGCTATTTCTACCTTCCTGAAAGTAGTAGACTAACACAAGAAGTGAATTCAAAATAAGATATAAAACTAATATACTAAAAGTTTGCATGTTCATTCTTGGTAATAATATGCTTTTTTAAAAATGTACTTTTAAAGAAAGCACTGTAATATCAGCTAATAATTTGATTTATCACTAAAACAGAAAGAAAAGGGTATGATTATTTGGTTATAAATGGTAGTTCTAAAAAGCTCTGCCCCTTTCATTTGGTTCTCTCTATTTTTCCATTTTTCTGAAGAGCCACTCTGATATTCGTAATTCATGTATGTAGCATGGTTTAAAGGTATGGATGGTCATTTATTTTGGAATCTTCTACTGATCCTTGCACTGAATTTCTTTGGATATTATGATGGCTAAGGTTGTGTGTCAACTTGGCTGGGCCATGATTTTCAATGGTTTGGCAGGTATGATCTAGTTGTCAGCTATGTAATGATGTAATGACCTACATAATGAGTCTGATATAATCATCTCCATGATGAGATCTGCTATGAGCAGCCAGTCAGTGGAAAGGGAGTTTTCTTTGGGGCATGGCCTGCATCTAATATATGTGGACTTTCTGGCAAAGCTTGCTGACTTTTGCTCACTTTGGATCCTGTATCTGACCTCCGGTTCTTGGGACTTGAGCTAGCAGCTTACCTGACAATCTTGTGATTCATAAGTTTCCCCAGCCTGTGAGCCATAAGCCTGCTGCCTGACATTCTGATCTTGGGTTCGCCAGCCCCTGCAGCTATTTGAGTCAGAAGAAGCCTCCAGCCTGACCCAAAGACTTGGGTCTTTCCAGCCTCAACAACCATGTGAGCCATTTCCTTGCTATAAATCTCTCTTTGTCTCTCTCTCTCTGAGAAAGAGACACACTTCACTGATTTTGCTTCTCTAGAGAACCCAGCCTAAGACAGATGTGTGTGAAATAAATAATACATGCACCCAATAAATATGATTCATTCATTTGATCATTTATTCACAATTATTTTTAAATGCCTATGGTAGAAGAACTTTTAAGGAATTTGTAGTCTACTTCGAGAGGCAGATTAAGCTCACTACACAATTACTACCACTGATAGATCCATGGTCCAAGTTACCTCATCTATTGAAAATAAGAAGCTTTTCTGCTGCCTATGTGTCAAGTTTGGTTCCTGGGAATTCCTGAAATTATAGTCCAACTTTATATGGGCTCCTTGTAGCCTTCCCCAGAAGTGTTACCTACCTATTATGTGCAGACACTTTTCTGTAGTGAATAAGAAACTTCTCAGTTTCACTGTTATGTTTTGGTTTGGGTAGTTGATTGTTGGAAATGGATTTTGGTTTCTTGGATCTTAGCAGGGAAATTACATTATTAAGCTGGTATTCAGAAAGATAGAAGAATAGGCTGAAGAATGGAGATGGCGATGTGCAAAGTGGAGAGACCAGAGTGGCCACTGCTGTTAAGCAGGAATGGTTCACTGAGACCTGAAGGGGAGGAGCCTCTGAAGATGGAAATAGAAGGTTGAGACACTTTAATAAAAGTCTACTATGTGAATAAACTTGACCACATTGTTGCTGTTGTTGTTAGGTGCCGACGAGTTGATTTTGACTCATAGCAACCCCATGTGACAGAGTAGAACTGTCCCATAGGGTTCCCTTTGCTGTAATCTTTATAAAAGCAGATCGTCAGGCCTTTCTCCCCTGGAGTCACTGAATGAGTTTGAACTGTCAACGTTTCAATTAACAGATGAGCACTCAACCATTTGCACCACCAGGTTTCCTTGACCATATGATAGGAGCAAATAATCTGTAGGAGACTGATGAATCAGAGACTCAATTCAGAGTTAAGAACTTAGTGCCTTACACATAGTATTACTTAGTAATATTGTATTAAATTTTAAGATTTAATCTTCAAATCTCTACTCACATCAAGAATTTATGGTGTAACAAGTTGTTGCTTGTTAGTTGCCATCGAGTCCATTCCAACTCATGATGACCCCGTGTGTGCACAGTAGAACTGCTCCATGGGATTTTTAAATCAATGACATTTCTGAAGCAGATTCCCAGGGCTGTCTTCCGAGGCGTCTCTGGGTGGGTTCGTACCTCCAAACTTTTGGCTAGTAGTGCTTAATCATTTGCACCACCCAAGGATTCCTGTCCTAAGAAGTAAACCAACTTATTATTAGTAGGAATCAGTTTTGCCATCTGAAATTTGAGAAAAACAATTTGGGAAATAAAGAGAAGATTTGGGATTACAGTGTGTCCCTCTGCTTCCAAGGCCTCAGACAGACGGACGGGTGTCTAAAGAAGAAAGCCCCCCCGAATATGGATGTCATACACTGGAGCTGCATGTGACCTCTGGGGTGGGCTGGGGGACTATAGAAGGCACTGCAACAATGCCAAGGCCTATTCTCATTCCCACTGTTAAGGCAGCACAACATAGGCCCTCAGTTGTTAGGTGATTTACTCAAAATTAAATCTCAGAGTCAGAATTTAAAACGAATTTGGCCTCAATTAAATATCTCTTTCTAGAGCCATTTCTCATTGCTTACTCATGGATCAATTGGTTTAGAAATCAAGGAGAAAGATCCCACGTAAACAGGAAGTATAAGAGGAAAGTTTATAGTCTTTATATACACATACTTTGTCTTTTCATTTACTTATTTTTATTGTTTTTAAATTTATATAAGAAAGGAAACAAACTTATTGTTAAACATGTTGAAAATGCATGTGTTATCCCTTTGTGTTTAGTTCTCAAGGCTCTAAGTGTTCCATTGGTGAAGGGTCTTTAAATTTGTTGCATGGCTGCTAAAGTGGCAAGTGCAAACTATCAGGATGGTGACTGCACTCTTTTCCCCGCTTCCCTCCATCACCCTTCCCAATTATGTTTGCAAAGTCCAAATTCTTGTATGAAATTATGAGAGGGTGTGAATACAGAGACAAGGTAGAAAGGAGCCAGGAGATTTGCATATTGAAACAGTATGAGCAACCTACATCCTTCAAATCAAAATTAAGTAGCAAGACTTCTGGAAAATGGCTACCTGACCATGTGGGAGGAAAAGATAATTTGTATAAGGCTGATGAGTCAGAAATTCAATTTAGAATTGGGAACTTAGTGCCTTATTGGTAAGTAATATGTATTACTTAGTATCATATTTTTACACAAATAATATGTGCCTTCTGCATTTGTTTGTCACCCGCACCCTCCCACCATGAGGTATTTTCATAGGTCCAGCTATGCCAGTTTTTTTTTTTTTTACATGTTGCTATGAAGAAAAATTAGCATAGCATGTATGCAAGGATGTCTCATGGAAGAAGAGGACAGCCAACAAAGAAATGCAGAAGGTGCGCATTGTTTGCATAAAAATACAGTAATACGTAACAGGTAGTGATGCATAAGTAATATATAAAAAAAAATGCAATTACCATGAAGTTGATTTCAACTTATGGTGACCCCATGTGTATCAGAGTGGAACTGTGCTCCATAGGGTTTTCAACAGCTGTGACCTTTTGGAAGTAGATCACGAGGACTTTTTTACAAGGAGTCCCTGGGTAGATTCGAACTACCAACTTTTCAGTTATAATCGAAGCACTTAACTATTTGCACCACATAAACAAAAAAAACCAAACCTGTTGCCGTCAGGTCGATTCCAACTCATAGAGACCCAATAGGACAGAACAGAACTGCCCCCACAGGGTTTCCAGGGAGTGGCTGGTAGATTCAAACTGCTGACTTTTCAGTTAGCAGCTGAACTCTTAACCAGTGCACCAGCAGGCCTCTACCTAGTGACTCCTGAATAATGCATAGTAATGTACATTAAGTATGCATTTATATTTATTAAGATTTAAGATTTCATATACAAATTTCTGCTTACCTAGTGAATTTATACCTGAACAAGTGTTATGGATTGAATTGTGCCCCCAGAAATGTGTGTCAACTTGGCTAGACCATGATTTCCAGTATTGTATAGCTGTTCACCATTTTGTATCTGATGTGATTAACCTATGTGTTGTAAACCCTAACCTCTATGATATTAATGAGGCAGGATTAGAGGCAGTTATGCTAATGACGCAGGATTCAATCTACAATATTAGGTTGTATTTTGAGTCAATGTCTTTTGAGATGTAAAAGACAGAAGCGAGCAGAAAGGAAAGGGACTTCATACCACCAAAAAAGAAGAGGCAGGAGAAGAGCACATCCTTTGAACCCAGAGTCCCTGTGCTGAGAAACTCCTAGACTTGGGAAGATTGATGACAATGACCTTCCCCCAGGACAACAGAGAAAGAATGCATTCCCCAGGAGCTGGTGTGCTGAATTCAGACTTCTAGCCTCCTAAACTGTGAGAATAAACTTGTTTGTTAAAGCCATCCACTTGTGGTATTTCTGTTATAGCAGCACTAGATGACTAAGACAGAATTTGGTACAAGGAGTGGAATGCTGCTCTAACAGACACCTACAATGTGGAAGTGGTTTTGGAATTTTGTAATGGGTAGAAGCTGGAAGAGTTTTAAAGTGTTTTATAGTAAAAGCCTGGTTTGCCTTGAAAAGACTGTTGGTGAAATTATGGCTATCAAAGACAATTTTGGTGAGGACTCAGAAGGAAGTGAGGAGAGCTGTAACATCAGAGACAGTACAGACAGTGAGAAGCAGGAGCAGAGAAACTGCAGCAGCAGAATCAGGAGCCTGGCACAAGGCAGCAGGGGAGCCAACCCATGGAGCAAGAAAGCTGAGAGCCTTTGCTCAGGAGGCTTGCTTGTGGAATGGCGTGCCCCCAGGCACTTATCAGTGGAGCTACAGTTGGGGACCCATGGAGTAAGACCTGAGTGCCTTTGGGTCGAGGTTTACTGGTAGAGAGGGGTGCATCCATGTACTTATCATTCGAGCTAAAGAGCTTTGAACACTTCTCAGAACAGAGGCTGGGCCTGCCCAAGAGGACCTGAGGGGCCGAGAGGCCAAGAAACCAGGAACCAGAAGATGAAGAGGCAAGGAGCACAGTAAGCATAGCTGCCTCAGTCTCAAAGGCTAAGGCCATGACCCCTGGGGGTCTCAAAAAGTGGAACCACGGCCTGCTGGGTCTCAAAGGGTGGGGCCACAGCCTCCTACATTTCAGAGTCAGATGTTCACCAGCTTGGTTCCAGAGTGTGGGGCCTCCATCCACGAGTGTCAATGGGATGGGGCTGGATCCACTGCCCAAAGCTGGGGGGCCTTGGTTGCCACGCCCAAGGGGCAAAAGAAAGGGGCCTGCTAGGGCCAAGGGGGTAGGGTCACCACTCAGACAGACTAGGAGAACGGGGCCAGGCAAATCTAAAGGAGCAGAGTTGACATCCCAGTGAATATGGAGGGCTGAGCTGAAGCTCAGGGCTAAGGGGCCTCTACCCAGAATCCAGAGAATGTAGTCAACACTCAGAATCTGGAGGGCAGGGCCACTGCCTAAATGGTCTCAGAGAACAGAGGATTATTTTCAGGCCTTGAGAGCTAATGTAAGGTGTTCTGCTGACTTGTTTGGTGCTTGTTATCCCTTCTTTCCCTCCAATTTCTCCCATTTGTAATGGAAATGTCTACCTTGTGCCTGTTCTACTATTGTACTTTGGAAGCAGATACCTTGTATTCTAGATCTCACAGATGAAAAGGAATTTTGCAGAAAATGAGATTTTGCACTTGGAGTTGATTTAAGAATTTGGGGATATGATGGAGTTAATGTGTTTTACATGTGGCAAGGACATGAATTTTGGGGGGGTTTAAAGGGTAGAATGTTATGGATTGAATTGTATCCCCCCCAAAATTGTGTCAACTTGGCTAGGCCATGATTCCCAGTATTGTGTGGTTATCCAACATTTTGTGATCTCATATAATTATCTGTGTGTTGTAAATCCTAACCTCTATGATGTTAATGAGGCAGGCTTAGAGGCAGTTGCATTAATGAGGCAGGACTCAATCTACAGGATTAGGTTGTATTTTGAGTCGATCTCTTTTGAGATATAAAAGAGAGAATCAAGCAGAGAGGAGAGGGACTTCATACCACCAAGAAAGAAGAGCCAGGAGAAGAGCATGTCCTTTGGGCCTCTGCACTGAAAAACTCCTAGGCCCAGGGGAAGATTAATACAAAGACCTTCCCCCAGAACCGACAGAGAGAGAAAGCCTTGCTGGGAGCTGGCACCCTGAATTTAGACTTCTAGTCTCCTAAACTGTGAGAGAATAAACTTCTGTTTGTTAAAGCCGTCCACTGTGGTATTTCTATTATAGCAGATAACTAAGAGAAGTAAGCCAGTTTATTCTTAATGTGAATCAATTTTGCCACCTAAAGTTTTCAAAAAATGATGAGATTTAGGATTACAGAATTCATGGTGCCTAGTAAAGTTGGACTACATTTGCAGGTGTTCACAGGACTCAAGCTTCTCACAGAGGCAGGAGAACAGCTCAGACTGTCAAGGCATGACTCTACTTGGACATGGGCCTATCAATGTTAACCATGATATACTTGTGGTGGTTAAGTTCGTCTGTCAACTTGATTCTCAGTGGCTTGGCAGTTATATAATGATGTAATTTAGCAGTTGTGATCTGATATAATCACCTCCATGATGTGATTTGATGTGATCAGCCAATCAGTTATAAGGGGAATTTCCTCTGGAGTGTGGCTTGCGTCCAATATATGTGGATGTTCTGGCAAATCTCACTAGTTTTTGTTCATTCTGCATCCTGACCTCCAGCTTTTGGGACTTGAGCCTGCAGTCTGTGGTATTGCCTCCCAATCTTGGGATTCATCAGCCTCCACAGCCTGTAAGCCAACAGCCTGCTGTCTGACCTGCCAATCTTGGGTTCATCAGCCCCTGTGTCTACGTGAGTAAGGAGAAGACTCTAGCCTGAGGCCTGATCCATGCACTTGGGACTTGACAGCCTTTACAATCACATGACCCATTAAAAAAAAAAATTTTTTTTTTTTTAACCTTAAGATAAATCTCTTTCTCTCTCTCTCTCTATACATATATACACACACATACACACACACATTTTGCTGGTTTTGCTTCTCTAGAGAACCCAGCCTAAGACAATATGGAAACTGGAAGATTCTCTTCAAATATTTAGAACTTTATAAGAGCCATAGGACATTTGTACAAATTTGAAGACTCTGAAGGGAAAGAAGTTTCAAAAATGCCTGAAATTAAATTTCTGAGCCAGATGGGGGCTAGGAGCAGTTTAATGTAGACTTAGTTAAATAAAAGAAATATGACATTTCTTATATCCTGTGTTACAGAGTAGAAGTCATACTTACTGCGTCTAGTTATACAAAAGAAAGGGAATAAAATCATATACCCTACCATCAAGAGAAAACAATGATTATCATTTTGGCATGCATCATTCTGCCCTTTTTCTCTATGCATATATAGTCGGCCCTCCATAGCTACACATTCCGCATCCACAGTTCAACCAACCTCAGATCGAAAACATTCAAAAAAAAGTTCCAAAAAGCAAAACTTGAATTTGCCATGTGCCGAGCACTACATTGAATCTACATGAATGAAATGATGTGTAGGCATACCCTGCTGTAGCCTCCCACCATTTGATAGATCCTTAGTCTCTCTCTAGCAATGGTTGTTTGAGCATTGTTTGCCTTGTGTTTTGTTATTATTCCCCAAACAATACAGTATAACAACTATTTACATAGCATTTACAATATATTAGGTTTTAAAGTAATCTAGAGATGATTTAAAGTATATGGGAGGTTACATGCAAATGCTATGCCTTTTTATATAAGGGACTTGAGCATCTGTGGATTTTTGTATCTGTGGGGGTGAGAGGTCCTGGAACCAGTCCCCCACAGATACCAACAGGCAACGGAATAACTTTTAAAGGATAATACTGTATATACTGTTTTTTAATCTCTCTTTTTTCCCTACTCACAGCATATTGGGAATATCTTCCCATGCCAATAAAATATTTTTAATAGTTACATGAGACTACGGCCATTATATTACAATCATAATATCTGTGTGCTATAACTTATTAATAACGTATTTTAAGGTATTACACTGTTTCCAATTTTTCCACTTTTACAAACAAAACATTGGTAAACATTTTAACTAAATCTCAGTTCAATCAATAATTAAAGTGGCAAGGTTTGATGTGAGAAGTAATGGGTGTTGGATCAGGCAGACGAATGGAGACAGTCCTGGCCATCCAAGGGGACACAGGTAGAAAGGGTGGATTGAATATTAGAATAGGGAAACTGAACATGAGGAAAGAATAGCAACTATTTATTGAAGGTTCAGAAAATAGCATTTATACTGTTGTTGTGTACTATCAAGTTGATTCCAAGTCATAGCAACCCTATATGACAAAGTAGAACTACCTCATAGGGTTTCCTAGGCTGTAAATCTTTATGGGACTAGATACCCAGGTCTTTGCTCCCAAGGAGCCACTAGTGGGTTCGAACTGCTGACTTCTCTGTTTAACAGCATCTGTGTCAGCAGGGCTCCTTTTGTTTATACTCATTTAATTATCAACTACACCGTGGCAGGGTATTCTCCACATTTTATAAATGGCAAAATTAAGGCATAAATTGGTTAAACTGCCTAAGGTCACTTGCAAAATGTTGGAGCAGAAATCCAAACTCAAGTCTTCCTGATTTCAAAGCCCATGGTTTTTTGTTTGTTTACATAGACAAGTTAAACAAGTTTTACCAACCTCCCCATTTTGCCTATGGCAGAGCTTTACCTAATAATTACAGTATACATTCTGCTGTAAAATATGTAAGGAATTATGAAGTCGGCAAGAAGTTGAAGTTTCTGGGAAGCTCTTCTCAGTGTGCTAGTGGGAGATGTTACTCTTCTCCAGGTGAATATGAAACTCATAAACCTTCTTGCCAAACTCTCTTCCACCAGTTAAACTGTTTGTGAAAAGAAGTAACTACTCATCAGCTTTTCTGATGACCTATTACTTCTTTTCACTCTTTTATTTGCAATATGTATATATATATCTACAATATGAAGCAAGTATGTCTTCAGAGATGCAAAGTTGATCTTTATTTTCAATCTGAGTTAATATATCCTCAACTATTTTATATGTGTGTTTCTTAGAAAATACCATAAGTCAGAGAAGTCTTAAAATAGCAGGTTTTCAGTTTCTGTTCCGATTCTGAAGTTACTTTTCAGCATCCTTATATGCAAACATAATGACTCATCACAATTGTGTTGTTTCATCCAGGCCTTCTGCTAGATACCGTACATTTACAAATCTAGTAGCTATTACACAAAGGAATACAGGCAGTTCCCGACTCATGATGAGGTTCTGTTTCAGTGGTACTCCAGTGTTGAGGTAAACTGAGTATCTCTTTTTTTGTTTTTTAGTTTCCATTATTATTGCCTTTCCTTATCAGTATCTTTATGAATCTTATCTTTATTGGTCTTTGAGAGTTGGGAACATCACTCTGAGTGTGATAACATCAGGAAATTATGTGCTGCAGCATTGCAGGTGGTACATACTACTACTGATACCAAACCAAAAACCAAACCCAGTGCTGTCGAGTCAATTCCAACTCATAGCGACCCTATAGGCCAGAGTAGAACTGCCCCATAGAGTTTCCAAGGAGTGCCTGGCAGATTCGAACTGCCAACTCTTTGGTTAGCAGCCCTAGCACTTAACCACTACGCCACCAGGGTTTCCACTAATGATAAGACTTAAAAAAAAAAAGCGGGGGGGAGCCGTCATAAGTGCGGCTCTTACAACATAATTCAGGGACTATTTGTACTCTCTAGGAAATATCTCTCCTCCTCGAATGAATAAACAACCTACGTTTCTTCCTCACTGATAGAGATTGAGCCTCCTTCTAGCCTTTCCTGGTGCTAACTGCTGCTCATTTTTTTGGAGGGGTAAAGGACACCTCTGGGAAGTTAAGGTATGTTTCAGTCTTAAGTGATCCCAGATATATTTCGGACACAGGTAAAAGCCATACCATTTTTAATCCTTAGTCTCTGCGATAGGTAAAACTGAGGTTTGCAAAATTCAGTCTCTGGGCTAATGTAGATTTGACAAAATGTATAGGCCCATGGAGGAACAAGAAAAATTACATACAAACAAATATTATTAACTACCCTTTCAGAAAAATTAGGTTACCAACGATTGTGAGATGACCTTCTTAAATTCCAAATTTTTATTGGGGTTGTTGGATTTTGGAGGAGAGGAGAGGGAGATGATTTCCTGATCCATGACATCCAAATGTCTGAGAACTGTGGCTTAGAACTTCTTTCAGAATGGCTGGAGAACTGTCTCTTAAAATCCTTCCAATGGTACAAATGTTTGCAATCACATAACTCGTGTTATCCTCAAGAAGGAAGACTTCATCGGGCCAGAAGGATTAGAAGCCCTTTTTCTGTATAATAATGTGATAAATCATTGTCCCAAATTTCTCCTTGCTCCTTCTTCAGTTAATGTAATCTACCAAATAATATTCTTTTACTACGTAGATTTAGAACAAGTAGACATATTTTCATGACACACATACCTATACACATACACGTTCCCCTTTTCACTCATGTCCGCTCCAAACCTCTCTCCAACAGCAGCTAAAGTGATCATGATCACTCTAGTATATAAATCTTCTCTTGTCACTTCCCTTTAATGATTCTCCATTTCCTTTGGGATGCTACCCATGCTTTTTAACATGCTCTCTAAGGATCTAGCGTCAAAACCTGATTCAAATCAATCTCACCTGTTTCTCATTACTCCAGTGCTGTAATGGACTTCGTTCAATTTCAAGAAAGCCCCATACACTTTTCCATGCGATTACCTTCACACATACTCTGCACTTCCCTAACATTCCTGTTTTGCTAACACTTAACCTTCAATTTTCAACCTGAAGATTTAAAAAAAGAACAGTAGCCACTGAGTTGATTTCAACTCCTGGTGACCCCAAGTGTGTCAGAGTAGAACTGTATTCCACAGGGTTTTTAAAGGCTGATTTTTCAGAATTAGATTTCCAGAAAGATTTCTTCCTCTTACAAAATCTAACCAGGCCAACATATCCTCCCACAAACCAAGCCGAGCTCCTCTCTTATTTCTTTCATTTTAAGCCTGCCAGTCTCCATCTTAAGACTTCTAACCATCTGTTCAACGCCAGCATTCACTACTAGTTTCATTCACCAGATTGTAAGCTTAGGCAGGCCAGGGACTGTGTGTATTTTGTGCCCTGTCATAAAACCAGTGCTTAACATGATGCCTGCACATGTTAATAACTGATACTCACTAAATATTTTTAAATGAATTGATTCCCTCTGTTTAGCCTCCTAAGCCTTTTTCTCCTGTTACATTTTTTTTCTGGCTATTAGTCTCAAAACTTGTCTCTGTTAATTCAAAAACTAAGGCTCCACTCTTCCATGTCTAATATATAAAGGTAATGTGCTTTTCTCTAGTGCTTCTCTCTTCTCCTTTGTGTTACGAAATCATGCTCCCCCAGTTCTGGTAGAAGTTTTTTTTTTGTTGTTGTTGCTTTTTAAGATAAGGCATAATATTTTAATTCTGAGGCATAATTATCATAAACTTGTATGCTTCAAAAAATTAACCCATTGAAGTTTGGGGATTAACTTTAAAAAGACTCTGCAACATACCTTAGCTGAATAACTGATGACAGTAAGCTTTATTAGCTATTTTGGACAGGTACATCATACCTGATTGAAAGTCAGATAAACAGAAGAATTTTGTCAAATGATTGCTATAGAGGAAACCACAGTAGCAAACAGCTCAGCCCCCTCCTCAGCAATAAAAAAATCAGGTGATCACATTGAGCAATGCTCACAGAAGCCAAGAAGCAAACTCACAAATATTTCCAGACCGTACAAACCAAAAATGCATTTTATGTGTACAAAATCTGGGAAAGATTTCTAACTTGTTTTTAAACACATTTGTACACACAGATAACAATCACATTCAGGACCAAGATTTTGAAATAAGAAGAGGGAAGGAAAGGGAGGAGGGTAGGTAAAGGAGGAAACCACTCCAATTCACAAGAATCTTATTATTTTAGGACAATGACCCTTGAGTTCATCTAAGAAAACCCTCAGTTTACAGGAAAGGAACTGAGCCATGGATCTTGCACTCAATTGCATCCACATATTTTATGACTTTTTAAGTGGATTGTTAGGATATCTAAAACTCAAAATGAATTTTAAGCAGCATTTTGTACCTTCTTCAGATAGGTGCTGTCCCAAATTCCCTAATGCTCTTGAGATCCATAAGTTCATAGCCCTCAAGTTATGGCTGAATAAACTCTCCTTGTTTTCACACATGTAATGAGACTTTAACTGTGTCAATTTTCCTGCTCAATAGCTCCTGAATTATTTTCCTTTTCTATTTGCAGAGCCACACTCTAACTCTTCATAACTTCCCAACTGGAGGACTGTTACACACTCCTAACTGATTTGTTATTCAGCCTGTACAACATAGCCAAAGAAATGAGAACAATTATCTCCAGGATCATTTCCATTCCTGGTCGCACTGCAGTTAAGAGCTATGGCTGCTAACCAAAAGGTCAGCAGTTTGGATCAACCAGCCACTCCTTGCAAACCCTATGGGACAGCTCTACTTTGTCCTATAGGGTCGCTATGAGTAGGAATTTACTTGATGGTAACAGGTTTTTGTTTGTTTGTTTTTTAATTACATTTTATCCTATTACTCAAAAGCTTAAATGGGATCATACAATATTTGGCCCTCTCTGACTGACTTATTTTATTCACCATAATGTTCTCAAGATTCCTCCGTGTTGTAACATATATCAGTACTTCTCTTTATGGCTGAGTAATGTTCCAGTGTATGTATGAACCACATTTTATCTATCCATTCGTTTGCTGAGGGACACTTAGATTGTTCCTATCTTTTAGCTATCATGAATAGTGCTGCAATGCACATTGGTGTACATGTATCTGTTTGTGCTCCTGCTTCCAGTTTTTGGAGGTTTATGCCTAGGAGTGGAATTGCTAGATCTTATGGTAATTCTATGTTAACTTTTTGAGGAACCACCAAACTATTTTCCACAGTGGCTGTACCATATTACAATCCGACCAGCAATGGATGAGATTTCCAATTTCTCCACATCCTCACCAACACCTGTTGTCTTTCCTTTTTTTTAATCATAAAAAAAAATCATAGCCCTCATTAAAAAAAAAAAAAAGCCCATTGCCATTGAGTTGATTTCAACTTATAGCTACCCTACAGGACAGAGTAGAACTGCCCCATATGGTTTCCAAGGAGCCTGGTGGAATTGAACTGCCGACCTTTTGGTTAGCAGCCGTGGCTCTTAACCACTACGCCACTGTCTTAGTGAGTATAAAGTGATATCTCATTGTACTTTTTATTTGCGTTTCTCTGGTGACAAAGTCAAATATTATATAATTCCACTTATAAGAAAGATGTAGAGTAAGCAAGTGTGTAGATGCAAAGTTTATTAGTGGTTGCAAGGCCCAGGAGGGAGCAGCAGAGGAGGACTCGTTGCTTAAAGGACACTAAGCTTCTGTTAAGGGTGATGGAAAAATTTGGAAATAGATAATGATGATGTCCGAACATGATAAACACAACTAATGTTACTGAATTGTGCATGTGAAGGCTTGAAATGGAAAATTGTTTTGTTACATATGTATTTATATATATACACACGCACATATATTTACCACAATTAAAAAAAAAAAGTTTCAAATGGTTCCCTATTGCCTTATAAGGAGCCCTGGTGGCCCAAGGTTAAGTGCTGTGCTATAAACTGAAAGATTGGTGGTTTGAACTCACCCAGCATCTCTGTAGAAGAAAGATCTGGCAATCTGCTTCCAAAAAGATTACAGCCAAGAAAACACTATGGGGTGGCTGCCACTACTGACCAATCTAACTGGGATCACAACAGCAGTCCCAGACAGAGCAAGAGAAAAATGTGGAACAAAACATCAAATTCACACACACAAAAAAAAAATCCTACTGACCTGACAGAAACTGGAGGAACCCCCTAGACTATAGCCTAACACACCCTTCAGACATGGGAATGAAGCCATTCCCGGACACCAACTTCCAGCTGCACAATAGACAAGCCCACAAAATAAACAATAACACCTGAGAGGAACATGCTCCTTACAACATCAATTATGCAAGATCAAAAGAGCAATATTTGCCCAAAAGCAAAGATGAGAAGGCAGGAAGGGGTAGTAAACCAGGGTGAAAGGAAATGGGGAACCCATGGCGGAAATGGGGGGAGTGCTGATACATTGTGGGGAATGAAACCAAGGCCATGAAACATTTGTGCAAACTGTCGAGTAGGAACGTAATTTCCTCTGTAAAGTTTCACCTAACGCACAATAAAAAAGGTGGGAGGGGAACCCTACGGGATAATTCTGCTCTGTCACATGGGTCTCTATGACTCAGAATTGACTCAGCACCCAAAGACAACAACATTGTCTCATAAATCAAATTAAAAGTTCATAGCAATCAGGAACTGTTTGCTCCTTAGCGGGAAAATTTCTTCCTTGCACCCACTTCTATGTGTTCCACACCACCCATGCTGTTATTCAGGGCAAAGTGGATAGGATACATGAGGTAGTGGAAAGAGCCCAGCATCATTCCCTAGCCCTGCCCATGACTAGGTATGTGACCATACTGTTGCTCTTTATCAGTTCTGAGCTGCAGTTTAGTCATCTCTAAAGGGTAGATGTTTCACTCTCTATCCCATTGACTTTCTGTGAGAACTAATGGACATAATGCAAGTAAGGCGCCTGGCACATATTAGATATACTGTCATAGACTGAATTATGTGCCCCCCCCCCCCAAAATATGTGTCACCTTGATTAGGCCATGATTCCGTTTTGTGTGGTTGTCCTCCATTTTGTGATTGTAGTCTTATGTTAAAGAGGATTAGGGTGGGATTATAACACCCTTACTAAGGTCACATACCTGATCCAATGTAAAGGAAGTTTCCCTAGGCTGTGGCCTGTACCACCTTTTATCCTACAAGAGGTAAAAGGAAAGGGAAGCAGAGAGTTGGGGACCTCATACCACCAAGAAAGCAGCGCCAGGAGCAGAGTGCTCCTTTGGACCTGGGGTCCCTGCACAGAGAAGCTCCTAGTCCGGGGGAAGACTGATGAGAAGGCCAACAGAGAAAGAAAGCATTCCGCTGGAGCTGACACCCTAAATTTGGACTTTTAGCCCAGTTTACTGTGAAGAAATAAATTTCTCTTTGTTAACGCCATCTACTTGTGGTATTTCTGTTACAGCAGCACTAGATGACTAAGACATACACTCATACATTTTAAGCAATATCGTTTGATATATTTCCCCTCCCTTATTTCACAAAGGATCTGAGCAAGCCATCATCTACTTACTCTTCAATTCATTTGACCAGTCTAAAAACATACATTGAGCATTTCTTATGTGCAAGACACCCCCAAAAACCTCACATGGTAGGGACATAAAAGAACACGAATAGAAAGCAAAATGATTATTCAGGAATAGAACTACATTCTGTATTATGAGAGCCTTGAGAAAGTACTCCTAAACTTGGCCAAGGTTGAAGAGCTGGGGCAAGGAGAATGGGACATCTGATTTCAATCAACAGGCAAAGATGAGTAAAAGAAATAGAAGCAAAGAAATAAAACAGAAAGCTATCACAGGTAAATGGAGAGATTACTCTCAAAATTATTATAGTTGTTATTATTATAAAGACCTACATCAGAAACCACTACCTCACTTCTGGCTTCTTTACTGTGTGCTGAATTCTAACTCTGCCCAGTTTGTCCATGACTGAATGCCCACACCTACGTCCACACTCTGGCCCTTGCACACCTTCTCTCTGGGCTAGCTCTCTGCTTCTGTGTACTGCAGAATTTTTGATTAGGTCCCCAACGTCCTTCCTTGCGAGCTCCTTACCTGGCTTGCCAGCTTAGCCATTTGTTTTTTGCCTGCTCCTTCTTGACCACATCGGTCTTCCAGGGTTTTGGATTCAGTCTTTCTCCTGGGAATTGCTCCACCAGCCTATGCTTATCCAGTCACATATTCTTGGTGTCTGTGTCTGGCTCCTTGACTTCGGGTTTTAGTTTAAATATTACCTCTTCAAAGAGCGCTTAGCTACCCACCTCCCCTCCTCCACAAATTTAAAGGAATAACTTAGTCTCACTCTCTTCTGTTCTATTCACTTTCATTTTCTGCATTGCAATTATTATCTGCTAATCTTCTCATGGAGCCCTGGTGGCATGGTAGTTAAGTGCTCAGCTACCAACCAAAAGGTCAGCAGTTCAAATCCATCAGCCGCTCCTTGGAAACCCTATGGGGCTGTTCTACTCTATCTTATAGGGTTGCTAAGCGTTGGAATCAACTTGACGACAACAGCTTTGGGTGGTTTTGGAATCTTCTTGTGTTTGCTTGTTTTTTAATCTGTGTTTTTTTTTTTTTTTTTCCTTCAACTAGGATGTAAGCTCCATAAGATGTGAGGCCTCATCTGCTTTGTTCCCTACAGCATCCACAGTGCCTAGAAGAATTTTTGGAACATAGTATGTGATTAATAAACATTAGATTAACCAAATTGAAAAAAAAAAAAATGAGCAAATGAATATCTCTGGTCCTGACCCCAAATCCTTGCTCCAGAGTCTTATAGAGCTGCTAGATTCGTCTTTTTTTCACCAGATTCCTAGTTCTACACTTTCAAGACTTGCCCCATTGGTTGTCACACAGGTCCCTAGATCCACATAAGCCTATAATTCAAAATTATCCAGTATTTTCCCCAGCCTAACCCTAAACTCATATTTTATTAACCAGAAATTTGGCCCCTCTGTTTTAGCCAACAATATCTGTCATTTTCCAGCCAAACTTACTAATACTTGTCTTTGTGCCTTAGCGTAGATCATTACCTAGACTGAACGCTTAGCTCTAGGATAAGCACTTATTTCCATCATCACCTTCAAGACCTGGTTAAAAACTTCTCTAACTCTCAAATTCTTCTTTAATCACCTTTAAATGAGAGAACCCTGTAATCATGTGCTCTATCAGTTTGTTCAAGCAGTATCATATTACAAGTTTTCTATGGTATTGATCTTTGTTTTTTCATGTAACTGAACATATGGATTTATTTCCTCTAGCTACACTACCAGTGCTTTAAACTAGAGATTATCCTTTATTTCTAGATTATTCTTATATCCACTTTCCCTCACACTTTCATGCTTTGTCTTAGGACATAAAAAGTAAGGATTTTTAAAAAAAACTGTTGCCCACATTATCACTCACATTATACAATATTTTTTCATGCTGTGGCTATTCAGAGTAGATGCTTTTTAACAGATCCCAGATTTCCTCATCTGTTGGCCTCAATAAAGGAGACCTGGTGGTACAGTGGTAAAGTGCTCAGCTGCTAACCAAAAGGTCAGTAGTCTGAACCCACCAGCCACTCCCCAGTAAAAAGATGTATCAGTCTGCTGCCATAAAGATTACAGCCTTGGAAACCCCATGGAGGCAGTTCTACTCTGTTCTATAGGGTTGCTATGAGTTGGGATCGACTCGATGGCAATGGGTTTCATGTTTGGTTTGCCTCGATAATTTTTTTTGTCTCACCTACCCTTCTTCTCTCCTCACCTACTAAGGCAATGAACCCTTTGAGGGCAGAAACCAAGACTTACTCGTGCATGAATCCCTAATAGCTAACACAACGCTTGGCATTCAACAAGTGTTCAAGAAATATTCACTGGAGACATTAATAAATTAATTGTATTTCCAAAGGTACTGTGAACACAGTTCAGATGTTCCAGTCCAGCAAAAGTGTAGAATGTGACCCTGAAGTGCTGGTGTTACTGCTTTGGCCTCCATGACATTGCCACAAAGCTTTGCTACCTACGTCTGCTAGATGGGTTGGTGCAGACAGGTTTGATCGTGGGCCCGGTGCTTCAGTACCAAAACACGAAGGATCCAATGTTCTCCTTAACTTCCTTTCACTTGTTCTCAGAGAATGTCCATTTTTTACCTCAAGGGGAAGAAAATTAGGTCTATAATATTTTAGTTGCTTTTTCAACTTATCTGGTTTATAGCCCTGTGAATTACTTTCCTCTGTAGGTAAGGAAGGCGAAAAGATCCCAGACTTAAAAGAATTGGTTGTAGGTTTGTGAGGAAAAGGAGAAAGGGTGAGAAGTGGTGAGTGACTGCGTAGGACATCAAAGCAGGGCTTGGAAACAGAGGAATGGGGAATAAGAGGGGGTCTCACTTCCATGGCATAAGAGGCAGCAGATGAGAACTAGGTAAGGCACAACTTCAGAGATGGATCAGCAACAGCTTTCACTTGAGGCTGAGCCAGCAAACTACTAAATTAGGGCTCATAACATTTCCCTTGGTTTGGTTCCAGAGTCTGAAGCAGAGCTGAGCACTGCACACGGGTGTCAAGTGGCTCGAGGTATAAAAATTGAGGAAAGGCAGTGACAAGGAGACAGGCAGGCCACTGTTCTCCTCTGTGGGCCCTCTAGTCTCATCACCCTTACTTGTTCCCTCCATTTATGCTCATTTGCTTTATTTCTCTCTCCCCACATACATTCTCGCCAGCCTGTCAGCTTCTTATCATTGCACATTCTTGTTTGATCAGAATGTAAGCAGACTGACATGATACACTGGCTCGAGTCAGCATTTTGCTATTGGAAGTTTAACAGCACTTATTATAATCCCAGAAGCACTGAAGTATATTAGTCTGACCTGGGTCTCCTTATAGTGCCACAGTCTTTAATACAAGCTGCCAGTCCTTCAGTTCACTGACTCTTAGGAGCTTAACTACATAGTTGACTTCAGCTTTAATTTCTTCAATAAGTTATTTTGTATAAGAGGTAAGCTACCTTCCCGGAATTTAGCTAAACTTAAATATTTTCTATTAAACTTTTATTTTTCGTGTTGACTCATACTTAAGTCTCCTCTTTTTTAGTTCATTTCTCCCCTGCATAATTTTGGCCACATTCTTCATTGAGGAAATAAAAATGATTTATCTTGGAATCTTTTACAAATCCTTGTGGTTCAAAAGATTTTCAGTAGTAAGACTGTTTTCGTCACTGTGAGACAATTCTTCAATGAAAGCAGCATTAGTCTCCACATTGCTAACCTCCCCCCCACGCCCCAATCCCCAGTTATTTTTTTCTGGAAAAAACAAGCAAAAATTCCAGGGCTACAGTCATAGGTTACCACAGCCCCCCTAGTTTTTTTTAACCAAAATATTAAGTAAGACTCACGGAACCCTGGTGGTGCAGTGGTTAAGAATACAGCTGCTAACCAAAAGGTCGGCAGTTCAAATCCACCAGCAGCTCCCTGAAAACCCTATGGGGCAGTTCTACTCTGTCCTACAGGGTCACTCTGAACTGGAATCAACTTAACAGCAATGGGTTTGGTTTTTGGTATGTACTAGTTACCCAAAACCAAGTGTCATCAAGTCAGTTCCAACTCATGCCAGCCCCATGCTAGTACAATAACTACTAGCCCAAACAAACAAACAAAAAAAATGCCTTCCAGTAGATTCTGACTCACAATGACCCCATAAAACAGAGTAGAACAGCTCCATAAATTTTCCAAGGACAAGCTGGTGGATTCGAACAGCCAACCTTTTGGTTAGCAGCTGATCTCTTAACCACTGCTTCACCAGGGCTCCCCAATGACTACTAAAAAAAGTAATGCTTAAATTCTACTAGGTCAGTAAGGAGTCCTGTTGGTGCAACTTTTGAGTGCTTGGTTGCTAAACTGAAAGGTTGTCAATTTGAACCTCACCCAGCAGCTCCAAAGGAGAAAGATCTGTTGATCTGCTTCCATAAGGATTATAGGCCTAGGAAACCCCACAGGGCAGTTCTATACACAGGGTTCCCATTAGTCAGAATCAACTTGATGGCACACTACAACAGCAAGAGGCATATAATACCTTAGTATTATTATGAAAATATTTGGCTTTGTGGCTTTTCTGATAAGATCTTGGGGACCCCCAGGAATGTGTGCACCATACCCTAAGATCTGCTGCTCTAGAGCATTCTGATAATAGCTAATGTTTGTGGATCCTTCCTATGTGTAAACATTGAGTTACTTTAAATATGAGTTTAACATCTCTTTAACTCTATAAGAAACGCATATGTCCACAGTGGGATGGGAAAACAGAGGACACACTATAATGTTCTGAAAATACTTTTCAGAAGGATACATTGTGTAAATGTTCTCAGTAACTTGACATCTAAAATAACTTTAACTACAATGCACTGGTAAATTATAATATAGTCAACATTTTTGTGGGACTTAGAATTAAACAAAATTTCCTAAATTCTTAACACTGACTCTTCCAATTGGCAAAAGAAATAATCCAGGTTTTTAGCAAAAATTATCTCTAGTTGGTGGTATAGTCAATCTAGGAACATCTAGTTCATTTTCAAACAGTGTATAAAAGCTTAGAGTCAAATCCCAGTTCTAGTTTTGCTACTTTCTTTAGGTACCCATAATGTATAGCTCTAACTTTTCTGAGCTTTGGAGAATTAAAGAAAGAATTTCTTTCTAAGAATAGAAAATGACCTCAGGTCTGGGTCCATTAAAAGAAACCCCAAAGATGACTCAAATTCTCAACCAAGAGGTATTTAGACCGGCTGTTGTGTCAGGTATTCCCATGTGGGAGTGACCAGTAAGTGGAACTCTGGTACCACTTTTAGGCATTAGAAAATCAAAAAGATTCTTAGATCTTACAGAGATATGAATGTGCATTACGTACGTACATAACCAAAACTCAAACAAACAACAACACAACAGTTTCTCTGCAGTTAACCAGTTGCTATCAAGTCAATTCTAACTCATGGTGACCTCATGTGTGGCAGAGTAGAACTGTGCTCCACAGGGTTTTCAATCATTGATTTTTTGGAAGTAGACTGCCAGGCTTTTCTTCCTAAATGCCTCTGGGTGGTCTTAAACCTCCAATCTTTCAGTTAGCAGCTGAGCATGTTAATCATTTGCAGCACCCAGGGACTTCTCTCTACGTTCAGCACTACACAATTATACCTACCTTGTTCACTAAACTTAGTTTCTTTATCTGCAAAACTAGTCTAATAAAATTGGTCCAAATAATTTAGAATTATCCAGGGCAGACAATATAATTTCAGGCAGCACACACATGGCTAGAACTAAATTGCAGGGCAGCTCTGACGTCATACAGAAGCTAAGATTAAAAGCTGAGAATGGGCAAAGGTCTTACAGCAACTTTTGCTTTTCTGTCATTATGAATTTTCATTGTAAGCTGAGATGAGGGAACATGATGTGGCATCGATCATCATAACAATTGGTGGAAAAGGCCTGAAGGTCTGGCCTGTTCAAAAGGAATGATACAGCATTCTCCCACAGGTCAGCAGGGGGTGTCACATCACCAGCCTTTGTGTGGTCATCCAATAAGCTCCCATGGTTGCCTGAGAGATCTTTAAGTAAGGAAAGCATTAAAAGGAAACTCACACAGGGCAACTGTGATTTTTCTCACCAGGAAGACATTTTCTTCCATTAATTTATTTTTTTTTTTCCAGGACTCCCTAGAAATCTCTACAATGTAAATATACTGCCATATAAGATTATTTAAAATTATTAGCTTATGTTTTACAAGAATGTCCTTATTTATCTCTGACCAAAAAAAATAGCCTATTTTTATATATGATTGCATCACGTTTCTTGTGCTTTTCAAAAGATACAGAAAAAAAATCAGTTCAGGCCAAATGATGGAATTTCATACATAAGAAGCATCACAGAGTGTAATTATGTGGAAACTTTAAGAGAAGTAGTTATATTATGGGCAAACAGGCAAGATTTTCCTCTGTGAAATTAAAACATGCTGTATTCAGACTTGTAGCTCATACTGTGCAGTTGCATCTTGGCCTGGCATCTGGAAAGCTGTTAACAGGTCACACAGTCGCGACAAGTGATACCAAGACTCTCTGTGTGTCCTGGGCAACAGTGGTGGTGAGATAATGAGAAGGGGATTAAGGCTGTAAATAAATCTCCTCTCATTTTTTTCCCCCTTTAATGGTAAGAAGCCATTAATAAAGAATTAAAACTACTTAGCTGGTTGTTGTTCTTGTGTAAATATATAAGGTAATATAAGGCAAAACCCTGCAATTTGGTGTTTTAAACATTAAAACAAATAGAGAAAAAACACCATTTAAGGAAGAATAATGGGAAAAGCCCCACACTTTTTCCATTCTTTCTTTTTATTCCAATGAAAAGTAGCAAGGTGGGCTTCTTTACTCTGTGTTGTTATGTCTGAGATTTGAACGCTTGCTCTCACCTGTTACAACTCCCACCAGATGATGACAACTCAGTCAAGTTTAGCAACTTGTGTGTTTAATAGTAAATAAAGAGTAAGCTAGTAAGACAATGTCTTTTTCATTATTAGGTAAACATAGCTCTGACCCAGTCATTACATACTTTGACAGCTAGCATATTTTACTCCTCAAGTAGATCAATCAATCTGGATCCAGGGGACAGGTTGGAACCAATCACGAACTCTTGAATCAAGATTAATGCTTCTAAAGGGAAAGATTATATATAACTATTGGCCATAGTTTTTTTGTTTTGTTTTAACCTAATTTTTTATCTAGTAATTCACATGTATGCACACAGTCAACATTTTTTACCAGTTGTCATGGGCGTCAACTCATGGCGACCCCATGTGTGTCAGAGTAGAACTGCACTCCATGGAGTTTTCATGGCTTATTTTTCAGAAGTAGATCACTAGGCCTTTCTTCCAAGTTGCCTCCAGGTGGACTCAAACCTCTAATCTTTTGGTTAGAAGCGGAGTACGTTAACCGCTTACACCACCCATGAACTCTATGGTCAACGTAGATAACATACATTTTCTATCTATCTAAGCTAGATAACAAGACCTATAAGACTACTGTGATAGTATAAACACTAGTTGCTTGGTGGAGTTTCAGTGACAAGTTGATTTATTACATATTATCAAAAAGACTCAAATAATAAGCAATTTGTGTTCACATTGTAGGAGTACAGGTATTTCATATAAAGGATTTATATTGCACTAAAAAAGCTCTACTGTTACGTGTGTTCAATATGGCTACTGCTTATTAAAAGAGAGAAAGAGACAGAGAGAGAAAGAAAGAATGAACAAAAGAAAGAAAGAAAAAGGAAGGAAGGAAGCAAGCCTGAGGGGAATTTGACTCTAATCAAGAGGCAGTAGTGTGAATAACCTTGTATGCCCTTCAGAAAACGGCTGCGTAAGAACTGTGTCCTGCCTTGAAACTGAAATTTCAATAGTACTTACAGCATAGTTCATTAGGTTTCTGAATACCCTATTCAATTATTTCAAAGCTTGTCCATGGTTAAAGAGTAACAACATGACTATTTCCCTCTCCCCAAGGGAATTATTGAAATTGCAGTATCCTGTTATGGGGGCCTAGGATTCTGACACACAGACTGAATAGTAACACGAAGCTCATGCAAAATAATGTGTATGGCTCTGTTCTTCTGAATGGGGCCTCTAATGGGCATTCACAAATACTTCGATTTATAGACATTTTGAAAAAAAACACAGCTTATTCATTTCTAGTACATCTTATAACTCACCAAGATATAAATGAATTCTGATACTCATACTTCACACCATTGTTTAAGAAGTGTTGTCTTAGAAGAATCTCAGGCAACAAACACAAACCAATTTTTCCTGGGAAATATTAACAAACAAAACCAGCCACAAGGAAAATTGTCAGATTTGAAGCTCAGATGTTTGTCTTAAGGATCTTTGGCCTGTCATTCAATATTATCCTCTCTCCTTGATAGCATCCACTCCTCCACGGGTGCCCACTGAGATCACATTTTCTAATCCCCTCTCTCAAAAAAGAAACAAGAATAGGCCAGGAAATAAGTAAGTAAGGACAAGGACAGACAGACACTCAATCACAGCAACCCCTTAACTTCCAATTTTATGTACAAACAGCCCCCTTCTTTGAAAAGTAATTTTCAAAAGTAAAATGTGAGGGAACTAGAATGAAGAAAATCAAAGACTGACACAAAAGTTAAGTCTGGGCCAATGCCTTCCTTTTCTCTATCCTACCCTCTGCATCTTCTTCCCAAGGACTAAGACTCAAAAGTTCACTCTCATTTAAAAAGACCCCCACCCCGATCTAGACCTCCTTGCATGCTCAGATTCACAGACTATTACAACGCTGCATGCAAGAAGTGGCTAGGAGCTGGACCAGGTGGTGGCAATAGGAATAAAGAAAAGGTAACATAATCTTAAAAAACTTAAGAACTAAAATTTATAGAACTTGGAAACTTATTGGATGTGGAAATAGGTGGAAGGAAGAAATCTGGAATAATGCCTGAGTTTCCATCTAGATTTGGTTTCTAGATAAATGTCTGCTGAGCACAGCACCTGATTTATGTTAGCCTTCAATACCTACTTCCATTAAACAGGTGGATGACTGGATGGCTGAATAAGAGTCAATGATGCTGGCTTCAGCAAAAATAACAAATAAAAGAAGGGGGATACATTCCAACGAGAAATGTAGTAAGGAAAATTTCTAATTCACTGTAAACCTGTGCCTGTAGTACCTTTAAAAATCCTATGTAGTGGAAAGGACTGGACAATGGGCTGGAGAGAGATGCTGATAAAGAGTGAGCTACTTGTATCAGGTGGACACTTGAGGCTGTATTGGCATCTCCTGTCTGGAGGGGAGATGGGAGGGTAGAGAGGGTTAGAAACTGGCAAAAGGGTCACGAAAGGAGAGACTGGAAGAAGGGAGTGGGTTGACTCATTAGGGGGAGAGTAAATGGGAGTAGGTAGTAAGGTGTATATAAGCTTACATGTGACAGACTGACTTGATTTGTAAACTTTCACCTAAAGCACAATAAAAATTATTAAAAAAAAAAAAAAGCCTTTGTAGGCCTATAAAACGTCTTAACACAATATTAGATCTCTGAAGTCACTTTGGCAAACCCTGAAGGTGTTTTGAAATCACTGATTTCAGAGCTAAAAAAATTATGATTCTTAAGTCAGCATAACAGTGAATAGAATATTAGGATGTTTTAAATATTTTACAAGTTAGCAATAGATGCCATTTGCTCCTCCTCTTTCTTGGAGTTCAGGTTGATAAATGATACATATTTGCATTTGCAGCCAATTGAGGAAGAAGACAAACAACAGTTTTTCTAACCTGTTCAATCCTTAAACACAGTCTCTGATGTGCCCTGGGGGCCTGAGCCTGAACTCTCTCTTCCCTAAACTAAAGACACCATGCCTGCTGTCATTCAGTCACAGAATGATGGAACACATGCTGAAAATGGCTGCCCCAATCTGCGTAAGGAGTCATTGGGTGGTGCAAAGGGTTAAGGAGCCTGGCTGCTAACATAAAGGTTGGAGGTTCGAGTTGATACAGAGGCACCTCATAAGAAAGGCCTGGCAATCTATGTCCGAAAAGTCAGCTATTAAAAACCTTGCTTGCTGAAAGTGGAGAGGACTTGAAGCATTTACTGATGAAGATCAAAGACTACAGCCTTTAGTATAGATTATTCCTCAACACAAAGAAAACAAAAATACTCACAACAGGACCAATAAGCAACATCATGACAAAAGGAGAAAATATTGAAGTTGTCAAGGATTTCATTTTACTGGATCCACAATCAACACCCATGGAAGCAACAGTCAAGAAATCAAAGATGCATTGCATTGGGCAAATCTGCTGCAAAAGACTTCTTTAAAGTGTGTTGAAAAGCAAGGATGTCACTTTGAAGACTAAGGTGTGCCTGACCTAAGCCATGGTGTTTTCAGTCTCCTTATATGCATGTGAAAGCTGGACAATAAATAAGGAAGAACAAAGAAGAATTGATGCGCTTGAATTATGGTGTTGGCAAGGAATGTTGAATGTACCACAGATGCCAGAGGAATGAACAAATCTGTCTTGGAAGAGGTACAGTCAGAATGCTCATTAAAAGCAAAGATGGTGAGACTTTGTCATACTTACTTTGGACATGTTATCATGAGGAATCCGTCCCTAGAGAAGGACATCGTGTTTGGTAAAGTAGAGGGTCAGTGAAGAAGAGAAAGAACCTCAGCGAGATGGTTTGACACAGTGACCACAATGATGAGCTCAAGTATAACAATGATTGTGAGGATGGTGTAGGAATGGGCAGTGTTTCGTTCTGTTGTACATAGGGTCACTATGAATTGGAACTGACTCAACAGCACCTAACAACAACAACAAAAAACCTCATTTTGACAAATGTGTGGTTGCCATGAGTTGGAATTAGCTCCACGGGAGGTGTTTTTTTTTTTTTTAAACTTCTATAACGTGGGCTGGGGATCGACATGCTGAAAGACTGCTCAGCATGCATACTGTATGGGATCCACAAGCACAAGAGAGGCAAGCAATGGCCAACACAGGAGACTTACCATTAACACTATGACCCACCCACTAGAAAAAATATTGTCCTTACTCAACCCATCCTGTGCATGTCAGGCACTCAGAACAGTCACTTCTCCTGCCTAGGGCCAAGGAAAGTTGGTACACAGAGATGGAAGTGTTACTTTCAAAACTTCTCTCAGAAAGGGCAGTTCAACCCCCTACAGGCAGAGACTGAAACTTAACAGGAGACATTCCAGCTATAGCTGGAATCAGATAGTTGAGAAATATCTGATTTCACATCTTCTGAACTGGGAGATACGCCTGAAGACCTTTAGGGAAAGCCTCTTGGCCATTCATTACAATTCTCTCATATGGATAAAGGGGCATTATGAATTGCCACTGGCTGCTCTTTTATAATATTTCTCTTAGAAAAGAGAAGAAACTCCAGATGAGAAAGAAAAGTCATAATTGGTTGTAAAAGAATGAGTGGGTCACATTGCCACTTGGAAGAAGTGATCAATTTATTCTTTGGACAGGCATTTTTTCCTCCATACTCTGAAAAAGTGTGGAGGGGGGTAGTCTTATGCCTTTTTGTTTTACCCTTTCAAACCAAAGAAGGTAGCCTCACAAGCAGAGAGTTAAGGAACAACTGTGGGTGGTATCTGGTAATGCACTTAATTTTACCATTAAGTAAAATATAGAAGAATTCTGGTTGAAAAATATTTTTTGCCTGATACCAGTTTCTTAGAATTCTTAATGTTTTCTATCTTAAAAAGAAAATAAATTACCTTTGGGTTCAGTAAAGAGAATGGAGTTCCCCTTGATCTTTGGCCAAATATTCCTTTAAAGAACAGGTTTGGAATATATCACAAGATAAGAATTCCTTTGGTCTATGTGACCAAGTAAACAGTCAAAACAGAATTCATTGTCAGTATCTTTTGGTATTTTTCAATCAAGGTCATGTACGTGACCCTAATACCTCACAACATGTTTTCTCCTTTTAAAAATGAGTGATTGAGAGCTTGACATAACTAATGCCACAATGATACTCTAAGTAGCCTATAAGTTTTGTTTTTTTGTTTTTTTTTTTTAATTGCACCAGTTGTCCTGGTCTCTTTCGAAAAGGCTGCAGGGCCTTCTTGGCTCTTGCAGCCTTGGTCTCCCTCCACTTCTTTGTTCTCTTGAGAAATGCCCTTCAGCCTGCAAGATGGCAGCTAGGAAGGCTGCCCGGTGCTTTTGGTCTGTAACTTTCTTGCTTCTTGTCTTGGTGAGAGTAAACCTAGCAGGCCAATTTTACTAGCCGAGAGATTTTTACGTAAGTTTTTTTTTCCTGTTACAAACATAAAGATTAGAGTCCAAATGTCTGGCATACATATCTTTAGTTTAATAAAGAGTTCCTTGTAGTTGTTTTGTGGGCTACATGCTTGAACACATTATGTAATCCTTGCCAAAATGATATATAAGCTCTGATGTAAAAATTGCTTTTTGGGACTCCATAAAGACCATTTGCATGGCTGTAAGACTTTCAGTTGGTGTTACCTCCTAATAAACTTTTCTCTCTTTCTGACTTGGTATACGTTTCATTGGCTTGACTGCTCCTAATCGGGTAACATGTGGGTGCTTGTACTTAGGTATTTCCTGTGTGTATGTGTGGGGACAGGAATCCCTGGTGGTACAGTGGTTAAGAGCTACACCTGCTAACCCAAATGTCAGCAGTTTGAATCCACCATATGTGTGGGTATAAGTGTTTCCATGGTTTGCCTACAATGACTTTCTCTGTACAGGAATTTTTTCATTGCACTAGTGGAACAGTGCTGTTGTTATTGTTAGCAGACATCAAGTGGGCTCCCGACTCATGGCAAACCCATGCACGATGGAAAAAAGATGCTGCCTGGTCCTGAGCAATTCCCAGGATCGGCTGTAGATTGGAACATTGTCTGTAGGATGATCTCCGGCTGGTTGTCAGAAGCAGATCAGCGGGTGTTTCTTCCTAGGACAGCTGAGTCTGGAAGCTTCACTGAAACGTGTTTGGCCGTCGCAGCACACGAGCACCCCTGGGTGGTGGCTGCTTCTGAGTTGCATTGGCAGGAAATCAAACCCAGGTCTCTAGCATGGAAGTTCAGAATTCTGCCATTGAACCACCACTGCCCTCAGTAGAACAGTAAAAGGAAGAAAAAAAATTGATAGACTATGTGGATCCAACCTCACTGATCACTGATCTCTTTTTATTTTACACCATTGTTCAACAGTGAGCTTCTTCAGACTCCAGAAAGGTGCCCAAGAAACAAGTTGAAATATTTTTAACGTTTTACTGTATATTTGTTTTTAAATTAAAATATAACATTTAGTTTACCTTTTAGGCAAAAAGTGTTTGCTTTGGTTATCTCAGATGCAACTATCGTATGTATATGATAGACATATATATGAAACACTACATCTCTCCTCTGAATCCAGCAGAGCGGTCCTATAAAAATGCAAGTTAGATCATGTCCCTGCTCCGCTCACAATTTCCCAATGGCTCTCCATCTCACTCAGCATAAGGTCAAAGTTTTCCACCTCCTAGCCAACATAAATCTGTTTAAGTATCAATTGTCTTCTCCTACTAGACTATAGGCCCCACAAAGTAGAAATTTCTGTTTTGCTCACTGTTGTATTCTCAACACCTAAGATATAACCTGGACATAAGAGACATTCAATAAATATTTGTTGAATAAATTAACTGGGTACCATAACTTCAAAGAGCGTTCTGCGATGAACTACCACCCCGTGACTACCAGTGCATAAGATTTCAGCAGGTTATCTTTAGTAAATTCAACTGAATATGTGTGTTATATATTGGATTGTGTCCCCCAAAAAAACATGTTGAAGTCCTAACCCCTGATACCTGTGAATGTGACATTGCTTGGAAATAGGATCTTTGATGATGTTATCGGTTAACATGAGGTTATATCAGAGTAGTGTGGGTCCTAATCCCATCTGAGTACTGTCCTTATAAAAGAAGAGAACAGAGACAGATGTACAAAGAGACAGAGGGCATCAGGTGATGCTGCTGTTGCTGCAAGCCAAAGAATGCCTGCAGCGACCAGAAAGAGAGGCATGGAACAAATTCTCCCTCAGAGCCTCAGAAAAAATCAGTACAGCCAACACCCTGATCTTGTACTCTTAGGCTCCAGAACTATGAGACAATAAATTCCTGTTGTTTAAAGCCACCCACTTTGTGATGCTTTGTTATGGCAGCCCTAGGAAATTAATACAGACTTTATACAAATACATATGTCTTTATGGCTATATACAATATAGGATTTAAATATTTCTAATCTTTTGTAGTTTAATATAATCATCTTAAGTTTTATAAAAATAATATTTTAAACAAAAACTAATTAAGTAAAATTAGTCCAGCAGTCTTCAAGGTCTGGAGTATTCAGCCAACTACTTGGAGGATTAAATATATTTCCAAATCTCTAATAGAACAAAATCAATGCAATAGGGCTTTTAGGAATTCATTCTTTGCCATCAGTTTCTAATACTACATTGTGACAGGTACTGTCTGCTTTAAACCAGAGTTAAGGAGGAAAAGGATTTGCAATGAGGAAGGTAAAATATAACGTCTTGTTGAAATTTCACCATATTAGAGCAGTGCACCAATATATCACCCATCAAGATGCCAGGAGCGAAGAGAATACAAGTGAAAATCATCAAGCATATAACATCTTGTGTAGCAGTAGCAAGAAAACATGAAGGGTTGACTTTTACTTTTAACTCAAGTGTGGTGACATTTTCAAACTGGTTCAGCTTGTAGTGAAAGGTGTGAGTCCATAAATGTGGGTATCTGCAATCCTCAAACAAGTGTGGAAAAGAGCTGGAGGATATAAATGAAGATCAAAGAACCAAAAGAACAATGGCATTTTATCTGCACAATAAATTTCTACACCTTTCATTCAGTCTAGTCTTCCTCAAAGCAATGACTTAGTAACAATGGCAATAACTATAGTGAATCAGTCTTTGTCCTGTGCTGGTACGTGACACAGATTTGGAGATAATCTTAAAAAGCAAAGATGTCAGTTTGATGAGTAAGGTTTACCTGACCCAAGCCATAGTATTTTAAATCTCCTCACATGCATGAAAAAGCTGGATGATGAAGAAGAATTAACCCACTTGTATTATGGGGTTGGCAAAGAATACTCCATGAACTGCCAGAAGGATGAACAAATCTGTCTTGGAGGAAGTACAGCCAGAATGCTCCTTAGAATCAAGGATGGTGAGATTTTGTCTTGCTTATTTTGGACATGTTATCAGAAGGGACAAATCCCTGTGAAGGACATCATACTTGGTAAAGTAGAGGGTCAGAGAAAAAAGAGGAAGACCTTCAATGAGATGGACTGACACAGTGGCTCCAACAATGGACTCAAACAAACATAGCAACGATTGTGAGGATGGCACAGGACTTGCTTTTTGTTCTGGTATACATAAGGTCACTGTGAGTTAGAGCCAACTGGACAGGATCTAACAACAACATGCTTTGAAGATTATACAGTATTTTGTAATACTGCAATTACGATGGCCCTGTAATTTAAAAAATATTCTCCACCCACCACATACTATCTATGAAATATCTGTATATGTAGAGACTATACTAAATATTATAAACTCATTAGAAGATATGGCCCTTGCTTGCATTGTAACATAAAGGTACACCAGATAAGAATATTTATTAGTTTTTACAAAGAGGAAAGCTAGAATACAGATTTTAAAATATTCTCATTTTACCTTCTTTAACAGGATTTTTCCCTATATATGAGAAAGAAAATTATGGGCGAGAAAAAAAAAAAAACTGAATGAGAGTCTATGAATAGCCTGACTCATTTTGTGATTGTAAAAGTATAAGCAGTTCAGAAAGGGAGAGAAGAAAAGGAGAGACGGGGAGGGAAGACAAATGGAAGAAAAAAAGGGAAACTGAAGGGGAAGGGAGGCCAGGGGACAGACAAGGGGGAAGGAAAGGAAGAAAAAAAGAAATAGGACAGCCCAGAAGCATACAACAGGATTTTTTTTTTTAACAAGGCAATATCTCTCTTCAACCTTATGATACTATGAATAAATACAAATGTGTTAATTACTCTGTGGCGATGATGAATTTTGAGAGTAGAAAAAAGATTAAGTGATCCCTGAATGTTCCATTTCAGTAATTACTAGTCTAATTTGGCATTAACTACTTAGCAGTAATATAATTAATTTTTATATCATAATTTGTATTTTATTTACTCCACTTTCTATTGTATTACGTCTTTCTTCTAGCAGTTGAAAATGTTTCTCCTGTCACTGATGCAGAATTAGATCAATAGCCAAAATATATAAAATCTCATGAGCTTAAAAGACATTTCCATTACTATCAGATCAATTGTGGAAACAAAAAAAACGGATAGGAACTCTGGTTCTCTGACTGAGATTCCCCCTCCCAATAAACAATCTGCTCGAAATGTCCTATTTTTAAAATAGGAATGCATTCCATCCCAAATATTCTACATGGATATATTTGACAAATCTGTTTGTGCAGAGTGTATATTTGTTCTTTCAACTGAGTCATCAGTGAGACTGTTCTTAAATTTAATATAGAAGAATAGTAAAACCTGTAAGTGATAGAAGGGTTAAAAGACTTGTGAGGGATTTTCAGTATAAGAAATATAAAGCCTGGTGTTATGAGTTGAGTTGTGTCTCCCAAAAAGACCTCTCAAGTCCTAATGCCTGTACCTATGAATGTGACCTTGTTTGGAAGTAGGATTTTTAATTGAAGATGTTATTGTTTAAGTTAACATGGTCATATTGGGGTAGGGTGAATCCTAACCTCTTCCTACCCATTGCTGTTGAGTCGATTTCAACTCATAGTGACCCTATAGTGACTCCATAGGACAGAGTAGAGCTGTTCCACAGGGTTTCCAAGGAATGGCTGGTAGATTTGAACTGCCAACACGTTCGTTAGCAGGGGCTCTTAACCACTATACTACCACGGCTCCTAGTAATGTCTTATTAAAGGGCAGCACAAACATGGAGACAGGATCACACAGGGGGAAGACCGACGCCATATGAAGATGCATCTAAAAGCCAAGGGATATTAAGAAATATCCTGGGCTAGTGGCCTACACAAGATAAGGAAGAATCTTCCCCTAGAGCAGACAGACAAAACAAGGCCCTAATAATGCCAAGAATGTTGACTTCTAGCCTCCAGCACTTTGAGGCAATAAATTTCTTTAAAACCACCCACTTTATGGTATTTTGCTACAACAGTCCTAGGAAACTGAAACAATTGGCTTGAGGCAAGATTACCTGTGAAGCTTGTCTCCAGCCTCCTCAGCCTCTCTTTACTTTTCCTCATTCATGGGGCTTCTCCTCATTCATGGGGCTTCTCCTCTGATCTGGCTTCTTCATCATCACTGTGTGTCTTTTTTTTTACCTTCTGGCAGTCAAACGCCCCTTTTACAAAATGGTCTGATGGGATATTAAAGCGTATTTGAAGTATTACTTTTATTATCTACTATTCCTAGAAGTAGCTAATATTTTCATTTCTTTATATTAAAACAGAAATTTTAATATAAAGAAATGAAATATTAATGGTGAAATTTTAAGCATTGATTAGGTGAGAGGGTTTTAGGGATGGGTAGAGGTGGTGGCAGAGTAGCAGAAATAGTACGTGGTGACTCCTGACGCACAGATAAGATTACTAACACATGTACACATGGCCCCTATTCCTGGTGACTTATATTACATTCTTCCTAACTACCTGGAATAATGTCATGGAAGAAGTTTTAGCTTAAGAGTGAAGAAGCCCAATGTCCACTTCTACTTCTATCTCAATAGATTTACATGATCCAGGCCAAATTATTTCATTACTCTGAGACTCCATTCCAATAGACATAATATTTGATAGACTTCAGAGATCACTTAGCTGTTAGAAATTCTTTTTAGATATCATGGGATATGCAGTATAAAATAAAAGGATCCATCCAGTTAATAGTGAATATTAAAGTTAGTAGAGCACTATACTACTGCATCTTGCTTAAATTTTTGGCTTCTGAGGCTGACCCTATAAAACTTCCTACTACCAAACACTGTCAAAAGTTCCATTTGTAATCCAACTGCCATCGTTTAAAAGGAGTTATGATTTCCTACACAAACTCCCACAGAGGTTCTGATAAAGAAGTATTTTAAAAACACTATTCCTCTTTCCGAGAGACTTAGAAGTTAACAAAGATAAATAAAGTAAGTAAATATTTACTCATGTTTTGGAAACCAGAAAGCAAACTCAGCTGAGTGAGTGGGCAGGTTTAGGAAGAGCATGATTGTTACACGGTTATTGAGATTATTGAGTTACATGATCTATGGGGTTTTCTGTTTGCTTGTTTTACTTTATCTGAGGGCTTCTACGTTCATACTCAAGGGCCTGTTGCCCCAGTTATGATTATGTAATTTCTTCAGTTAATAACCTTTGTTACTGAGTGCTCTATAAAATTATAATATAGTCAAAGGTGTGGAAAAACACAAATGCATAGAAATGCATCTGACCCAAGGACAAATTCATAAATAACTAAAGTTCTTAAGAATAGCATAAAATGCTTGATAATCAGGAAAAAAAAAAAGAATGAACGGCTCGGGACAGAAGCTAAAGTTACTAAACAAGGAGACACAAGTCTGAACAGGCTTTATGAAGGAGATGAGTATTAATTAGAGATATTCTTATTTTACTCTTACATTCTCACAGGAAATGATTATAACCTTATATTTAATTTTGACAAGATAATTACTCATTGTAGTGAATTACTTTTTTTTTTTTATGAGACTTAGTAGGCTAAAAAGTCTTTTCCCTCACTAGCCTTGCAAGGTACCTAAAATTTCCAACTCCAGGATATAGGTCTGAAGCTATCAATTTACCTTTCTACCTGACATCTCCACTTAGATGTCTTAAAGGAATTTCAAACTTAATATGGTCAACATGTAAAATCAAAACATTTGTCCCATACCAGTTCCTCTGCTGGTATCATCTCTCTCAGGTGAATGGTATATACATTTCATTGTTATCCTTGACACAGTATCCCTTGCCATCTCCACATCCAAGTTCCACTGATATTACAAAACCAAAAACCAAACCCAGTGCCGTCAAGTCGATTCCGACTCATAGGGACTCTATAGGACAGAGTAGAACTGCCCCATAGAGTTTCCAAGGACTGCCTGGTGATTTGAACTGCCAACCCTTTGGTTAGCAGCCATAGCACTTAACCACTACACCACCAGGGTTTCCCCACTGATATTACCTCTAAAATATTCCTTACACCTGTGTACACACCTCTTTTTCTTCATTGTCACCATTCAAATTCATATAGTCTCCTAAAGTAGACTCCCCCCATGTGTCTGTCAGTTTGTCATGCTATGGGGGCATGCATGTGTGATGCTGGAAGCTATACCACCAGTATTCAGATACCATCAGGGTCACCCATGGCAGACAGGTTTCAGGGGTGCTTCCAGAGTAAGACAGACTAGGAAGAAGGACCTGACAGTCTACTTCTGAAAAGAATTAGCCAGTGAAAACCTTATGAATAGCAGTGGAACATTATTTGATATAGTGCCAGAAGATGAGCCCCTCAGGTTGGAAGACACTCTTCAAAATACAACTGGGGAAGAGCTGCCTCCTCAAAGTAGAGTCGACCATAACAACATGGATGGAGTCAAGCTTTCGGGACCTTCATTTGCTGATGTGGCATGACTCAAAATGAGATGAAACAGCTGCAAACATCCATTAATAATCAGAATGTTGAATGTACGAAGTATGAATCTAGGAAAATTGGAAGTCATCAAAAATGAAATGAAACACATAAACATTGATATCCTACTCATTAGTGAGCTGGAATGGACTGTTATTGGCCATTTTGAATCAGACAACCATATGGTCTACTATGCCAGGAATGACAACTTGAAGAGAAACGGCATTGCAGTAATCATCAAAAAGGACATTTCAAGATCTATCCTGAAGTACAACGCTGTTAGTGATAGGATCATCCACACGCCTACAAGGAAGACCAGTTAATACAACTATTATTCAAATTTACCCACCAACCTCCTAGGCCAAAGATGAAGAAATTGAAGGGTTTTACCAGCTTCTGCAGTCTGAAATTGATTGAACATGCAATCAGGATACATTGATATTTACTGGTGATTCGAATGTGAAAGTTGGAAACAAAGAAGAAGGATCACTGATCCTTGGGAAATATGACCTTGGTGATAGAAACAATGCCAGAGATTGCAAGATAGAATTTTGCAAGACCAATGACTTCTTCATTGCAAATACCTTTTCTCACCAACATAAACGACAATTATACACATGGACCTCGCCAGATGGAATACACAGGAAACAAATCAACTGCATCTGTGGAAAGAGACGAGGAAAAGCTCAATACCATCAGTCAGAACAAGGCAAGAGATTTCTGTTTTGGAATGATGAAACTGCTCTAAAATTATTTAGCAGTGATGGTTGCACAAGTCTGTGAATATATTAAAAACCATCAAAGTGTAGGCTTTAAAGTTTGAATTGTATGATATATGAATTATATCTTAATAAAACTGTTATAAAAATAAGTACAGTGTATTAGGTTTAAGACTAACAATATATACAAAACGAATGGGTGGCATGGGCTGGGGAAAGGAATGGGACAGGGAAGAAACCATGGGAAAGATGATGTTAAATCAGTGAATTGTCTTTCAACCACCCTTACCTATCAACACATTGAAGGTCAGTTCCATCAGGCCCTGGCTGCCCAGCTACATAAATATTAAAGAGCAATAATTATATTTAGCTTTAAATGGAAAACATGTTCCAGAATGCTCAAGCACGTCAATCCCAAGAGATTAAGCTTCAGGCAAAACCAATCTCCATAGCCAGGTCTCTAATAGAGGTCGTCGTTGCAATTTAGCTACACCTGAGTTTGTTCAATGACATTTTTTCTCTCTCTTCAAAGACTCACAGTACAAGAATTGCCGGAAGACAAAAATCCCTCCAACAACGTCTTATTCTCACAGGATATTGAATGACTACAAAAGCTTTTACCATTATTTATATATAAGTCTTATGGCCTTGAAATTTCCAGCAGAGGAGACAACACGTCAAAGACCACTCCGGCCACAAGTTGCAATCAACTTAACTTAATGGATTGAACTATGTTCACCGCTTAACCAAAACAACTCAGTTTTCCAAATGCTTGCTCACATACTACAAACCTAAACAATATTGAGCAGCATACTAAAGACAGGAAGTGCCTCCTGAAAGATGTTGCAATATCATCATTTTGTCACCACATTTGAGCTTCCCCAATTAAAAAAAAAGTTAAGTGCCTCATTTATCAATGCATACACTCAGAAATAATAACAAGAAATTTACAAATTCCTTATCTTCTCTCTAAAGAATATGTCTCTGTAAAATTTTGAGACGATGTTTTAAAGCGTAATTTCTGAGTTCATATACAGAAACCTTTATCCTAT
Organism: Elephas maximus indicus; assembly: GCF_024166365.1. Taxonomy (NCBI): domain Eukaryota; kingdom Metazoa; phylum Chordata; class Mammalia; order Proboscidea; family Elephantidae; genus Elephas; species Elephas maximus. Next base: position 50,538,916 of record NC_064842.1, on the reverse strand, counting down.
GGCAGAGTTCCCACGGTACTATTGATTAACTATTGGGGCTATTCAGTCAATCTTATACAATGAGTAAATAATAAATATGGGAAACATAATGCAAAACATAATAGAATGCTAAGGTAGAATTGTTATTGTAACCCAAGAAACAAAATCTTGCCAATCATTTGCCTTCATGTACCACTGAATCAAAAAGAAAGTGACAAGAATGAATTGTTGTAACAAAAGCCTTCACCAGAATTTTTATAAAAGCCTTATGACTTTAAAATTCCTGGCAAAGGAAATAACACATCAAAGACCACTTTGACCACAAAAGAATAGCAGTCTATGGAGTAGAAAGAAATGTATCTTAACAATAAAGACTCAGTGGCCAATCCCTGTTGAGAAATCATACTTTGTAATAAAATGGAACTGTATTGATTCAGAGTTGAAGTTATCCTGAAATGATAGACTAATCGAATCGGAAAGCACTATGGAGATCATTTAGTCCAGACTACTATTTCATATGTAAAAATAAATAGAAAGAGAAGGGTTTATTTATAAGTATATACAAACTATATGTCTCAAAGTTTCCAATATAGCCCCAATTTCAAAACTTTTACCCCATGGTTTCTATAAGTATTCTAGTACATGTCATTTTGGCTGATTACATCCAACAAAATATATTGGGAATAATCAACCAAAATGATATGTACAAGAATACTTATGGAAACAATTTTTAAAAGTTATGAAGTTTTTACTTCCACAGCTATGCAGGCTCGGCTTCCAGATATACTGGGTGGTGAGTAAACAAGGATGGAGAAGATAAGGACTAGGGGAACTGTCTGGGCTTTAGAAAGTAGACAGGAGTTTAGAGGAATCCCAGCTCCTATAACAGCTAGCATTTAATATTCAGGGATTTGATCTCCTAGGTGGAGAGCAGCACTAGGATTCTTAAGGTAGCTATGGTCATCAGGCCAAGAGTGTGGCTGTTTCCTAGCTGGGTTGGAAATAGGACCCAGTCAGAAGCCAGGGGCATAAAGACTGGATCTAGATTTCCGGAAAACAAGGTTTAGCAAGAATTAGGCAACTTCTTAGTAGATTGAGTTTCAAGGTTGGGTCTATGGAAGGTCAAGTATGCACAATATATAACAGGCTTTAGGCTGGGTACTGATTCTAGATCCTACCAGTTACTGGGCATAAGGTTAGTTCCTATTGGATCAGGACTTGGAAGATTTGAACTTGGAAAGAAAAAGTTTTTACAAACCAGTGCTGGGATGGAATGAGATTGGTATGGGTTGGTATGGGAGACATAAGTCTCCCCTTTAAGAAGCCTACATCCTTGCTGGGGCCATGTACCTGAAAGATTTAGCAAAGAACATAAGACAACGCTTAATTAAGTGCACAAATCATGGAGGATCCAATATAAAAACTGTGCAATCAAATACTATTCCTACATGCTATTCAAAAAATAATTCTCAGGCAAGAATTCTGGACTCCTTACAGATTGGGGATCTTAATTTTTACCAGAAATCAGTCTTGAGTTCTGAGGGAAAATGCCTCAAACTTACATCTTTTTGTCTGAATGTACGTTATTGAAGATGATTACCTCTACCCTTGCCATGACTTTCAGAAATATTCCAAAGCTAAATGACGTCCCATTTGAACAACAGGGTAACATGGCCTGCTCTACCGCTGGAAATATAGATGTCTCCAAGGCACTGAGCATCTACAAAATCTGTCTTTGGATCTCAGATCAAATTATTTAAATTTTAGTCACCAGCTTACAGTCTCTTCTCCTGAAAACTCAACTTTACAAGGAGGGAATGATGGTGGTAGCTTGTAAAATGAGAGAAACAATGAGGCTTTTTAATCTTCCTGAAGTTTTACCATTAGAAATCTCTTCCTTTGTGATTAAGGATTTTTCAGTCATCCAGAAGCTTGTCTTAGAATTCAGTGGCAAAGGACCTGGCAGTGTTTTTGTTCTCTTGCATACAGGGTCGCTAGGAGTCAGAACAGACTCAATGCCACCTATCAACATTTGAATGTTCTATGTCCTTACTGATTTTTTTTTCCCTGTTTTGTTTATCATTTACTGAGAGAGAGATGTTAAAATGCCCCAGTATGATTGTGGATTTTTCTATTTCTCCTATAGCTCTGATAGTGCTTACATTATCTACTGAGGTTATATTTTTACTTGCATTCACATTAAAATTTGTCAAATCTGGGGAATTAATAAATTCATTATAATCATTATAAAGCCAGCTTCTTTAATCTCTAGTAATTTTTTGCTAAAAAGTCCACTTTCTGTGAAAATAATATAGGTACCTATATGATCTTTTGATTGTATATTATTATTTATACATATAAATATATAATTGGTTAGAAAAGATTTATAGCATATATACCTAAGAGTTATTTAGTTAATTTAAAAATAACTTCTAAAACATTGATGAAAGTACAATTATGTTTTTTGACATGGAACCATGTTCACAATGTTCACAATACATTCACTAACAGGTTACCAAATAAAATAAATAGTATATTCCGATGTGGTTGTGTTTGTGTGTATGTGTGTGTGTTCATAGTGAGCATATATATTAATGTGATGATACACACTCAACCGTTTTAAATAGTTTGTCCTAAGTAGTAGAATATGGGTGATTTTTATTAGTGTTCTTGTTTTGTTTTGGTTTTTGCCTCTTGCCTTAGTTGTCGAGTGCTGCTATAACAGAAATACCATTCATGGATGGCTTTAAAAATCAGACATTTATTCTCTCACAGTTTAGGAGGTTAAAGTCTGAATTCAGAGTGCCAGCTCCAGGGGAAGGCTTTCTCTCTGTGTTGGCTCTGGGAGAAGGTCCTTGTCATCAAGCTTTCCCTGGTCTAGGAGCTTTTCAGCACAGGGAACCTGGGTCCAAAGGACATGTTCTGCTTCTGGCATTCCTTGCTTTGTGGTAACAAGGTTCCTTTCCTCTCTGCTCGATTTTCTTTTATATCTCAAAAGAGATTGATTCAAGATACAACCTAATCCTATAGATTGTGTCCTACCTCATTAACATAACTGCCTCTGGTCCTGCCTCATTAACATCATAGAGGTTAGGATTTACAACACATAGGATAATTACATCAGATTACAAAATTAATGACAACCGCACAACACTGAGAATCATGGCCTAGCCAAGATGACACCCATTGTGGGGGGACACAATTCAATGCATAATACCGCTCTATAATTTCTAAGTTTCCACAATGAAATTCTATTTTTTGTTTAAAATTTTTAAAAAATAAGAAAAGGGGAACAGTGTCAGATACATAAAGAGAAATCAAACTAACTGGATTAGAATCACTGACTGACAATAGTTATATTTTTGATATGTTAATAAGAATAATTTTAGAAGAAGATTTGAAGCTGAGGTTGGATTCTAACAGACTTCGGAGCAGGAGAAACAAATTCTTTTTTAAAACATTTGGCTGTGAGGAAATGAAAAGGTAATGTGTTAGCTAAAGGAAAAAAAAAAAAAAACTAACCCATTGCCACTGAGTCAATTCTGACTCGTAGCAACCCTATAGGGCAGAGTAGAACTGCCCCATAGGGTTTCCAGGGAGTGCCTGGTGGGTTAGAACTGCCAAGCTTTTGGTTAACAGCCGAGCTCTTAACTACTACACCACCAGGGCCCCCAGTTAAAGGAAAGGCAGGGCCTAGTTTTATTTTATTTAGTTTTAGATTGAGAGACTCTTTAAATGTTTATAAACTTAAAAGAAAAAAAAAATTAAACCCATTGCCGTCGAGTCAATTCCAGCTCATAGCGACCCTATAGGTCAGAGTAGAACCGCCCCATAGGGTTTCCAAGGAGCACCTGGTAGATTTGAACTGCTAACACTTTGGTTAGCAGCTGTAGTAATTAACCACTATGCCTCCAGGGTTTCCTTATAGGCTAAAGAGGAGAAAAATGAGGAAAACAGAGTGGCCAGTTTATTAAGCAAGAGAGAGAACAGCCTCAAGGCACAAGCAGTGGGTTGGTCTTGTAATTGGGCAGAAAAAGTAAGGATTGTAATCTGGAAGTTCCTTTCAAACCAAGAAATAATAAAACCAGTACTCTGTGTTTGCAGATGAGAGACAGGCAAGACTAGTTTCAACTTGCTTACTGTTAACTTTTTCTCCAAGAGCAAGGACAGGGTTTCCCCAAAGATATGAGCTTGTTAAAGGAACTAGTGAATTCCAGGTTTTATCTTGTTTTCTCATCTGAACACCTGTACCATTCCAGTTGCGTTTTGTAACTAAATTCAGGGTAACTGATACAAAAAATACAGAGTAAAAAGATAAAGAAAGAATACTTTCTTTCAACCCAGCCTGAAACAGAAATGGGGAGTATTAATTATCAAATGATTAGCCTACATAATTCCCCTTAGATGTACGCCCAAGGGCTGCCATTTAAAATGGTGTAGTCATAATAATGTTAAACTGATTAGTCCTCTTTTTTTTTTCAGGAAAGTGTACTAAAGACTTGGCTCTTGGGGAGGGAAACAAGGTGAGAGCAGCAACCAAAAGATACTGAGTATTCAGTACTGGATGCAACAGAGCAGCGCTCTGAGGTTCATATTTTATATATGATGAAACGAAGCCTAAGTGATTAAATTATTTATCAGAACTCACATGGCTAATAAGTAACAGCACTGGGATTTTAATCTAGAGTCCATGCCAATCTGGCTCCAAATCTGAATTTCCAAAAAATAAAACAATGTTTGCTGATCCTGGGGCTTTCTCCTAAAATCAGGAGGCCAACTGAGAAAACGGGTGAAGAAAAATGGCCAAGCGGAAGGAATACCAGCTTCCGGTGAAGAGGCTAGGCCTCTAGTCTCGTGTCTGCCACATACTTTCTGTGTGACCTTGGGCAAATCATTACCTTCTCTGAATCTCAGTTTCCTCATTGGAAAATTGGGGAGTTTTTTCTAAATGACTTCTAAGATTCTTTTCTAGCCCCCAAATGTAGGGCATCACTGTAGCAGCTGTCTGTATTTAAGACTCAGCCTGTTTTTTAGCACTTTTTGGAGTTCCCGGCACAGTGGTTAAGGGCTGAGCTGCTAACCAAAAGGTCAATGGTTGAATCCACCAGCTGCTCCAAGGGAGAAAGACGTGGCAGTCTGCTTCAGAAAAGATTGCTGCTTGGAAGCTCTATGGGGCAGTTCTGCTGTGTCATATAGGGTCTCTATGAGTCAGAATCGACTCAATGGCAACGAGTTTGGGTTTTTAAGATTCTACAAGAGAGATTTCCCCTCAAGTCACAGAAAGCAAGACACAAACAGATGCAGTCTTTCAGGTCAGCGTTCTGGCTGCACTAATTAGCAAGGAATATCTAACAACCAACTGCAATTGCCTCTCCGTGTTAGGAACTGCCTTTGATAGCATGGGCTCTGTTTTCTTGTAAAGACATTTTCATTGCATAGCCTGTATCTCATTTTTGGCTATGTATTCTGTGGCAATTCTCTTACAAGATTGTAATAAAAATAACATTGTTTAATTCATAAGGTAGTTATGAACAAGCCTTCCAACCAGTTCTTTCTGGTTCAATCATGACTGAGGAAGCGACACCGAAACAGATCTGAATTTTTTTTTTTTTAATTTGGGTAACCCAGAACCATTATCGGAATGGGAAAAAGTATAGGTTGAAGCCCTGCTAGAAACTTAATCTCCCTCTTAGAAAACAACATAAGTGTACACATTGCATAGCAACCAAATCTCTTGCCTGTTGGATTTTGCACTGAGTCGGAAACAGCAGTGCCCCGCTGAAAGATGGCAACCCACTGCACAACTTTGAATGTGTGTCACTATCCTCAGTCCTGCCAATAATCCAGTCTCACTCATCAGGCTCCTGAAGGAGTCCCTATGCCCTTCCAAGTCTCTCCTTCCAGGGCTTTGACCTATAATTTTTCCCATTCTAGTTATGGTTCTGGATCATCCAAGTTTAAAAAATTCTGGTCTGTTCCAGTTTTGCTTCACTGGGTATGACTGAACCGGTTCCAAGCTCTGGATGTAAGATATATATGAAAGGAAATTTTGTGTCCCAAAACAGTAAGAAGCTTTAAAGAAAGCACATGTTGTGGGCTTAGAGGAGTGTATACACATACATTGAATCAGAAATCATAACTGGAAATCTCTACAGATCATGGAAACCCTGGTGGTGTAGTGGTTAAATGCTACTGCTGCTAACCAAAAGGGCAGCAGTTTGAACCCACCAGGCACTCCTTGGAAACTCTGTGGGGCAGTTCTACTCTGTCCTATAAGGTTACTGTGAGTCGGAATCCACTCAACGGCAGTGGGTGGTTTTTCTATAGATCATCCAGTCCACACCACACACAGCAAGTGAGAAAACTCATGCTCGCACACCTAAAGCAGGTTTCCCTTTGATGCTCTTCCAGATGACTGGCAGTGCAAGAAGACTCCTCCCAGAAGCTCAGCCTGACACTGTGTTGAGGGGCCTACCACCTCATAATCAATAAAGCAGGAAGAGAGTTACACAGAAGACCAAGGCATGTAAGAAGAGCCTCTCTTCCACCCAGTCAACACGGGGTCTAAGGAGGGTTTAAAAAGTGCACAGAACATTGCAAGAGCAGAACCCACTCCTGATCCAGAAGCATTTACACTGCTGTGCTTCTCAAGAAGATGAAGTATTTTCCCCCTCTTTTCCAAATGTGCTGTCCCAAGTCTCCTTGTTTCCCTTGGAAATTTTTATTTCAAAATTCCATGCATTCCAACAAAAATTTTCAACCTCAATATGTTCTACTGGTATTGGATAACATAGTGAAGGGTTTTCCAATTAAAAGAAAGCTTGTGGGAGGAGGCTATATCCCCCGTTTCACTGTATCACTCAGATTGTGCCAATGGTAGCTATGTCTTTTGCTCATATTTAAACTTGGTTTGGGTACCTCTTGATGCCTATGTTTAGCAGCTTGTTTAGCTCATGACGTGCTTGGTGGTTTATTTTTTAAAATCCACATAATAAGCACTGTTAGCACATGAAAAGACGACAGAAGGCTGTGGAGACCATGGTTTTGGGGAAACATCTATCTCAATTGGCATAACATAGTTTATAAGGAAAATGTTTTACATTCTACTTTGGTGAGTAGTGCTTGGGGTCTTAAAAGCCTGTGAGCAGCCATCTAAGATACTCCACTGGTCTCACCCCTTCAGGAACAAGGAAGAAGAAGAAAACTAAACATACAAGGGAACTAAACATCCAAAGGGCTAGTGGACCACATCTACCATGGCCTCCACCAGACTGAGTCCAATACAACTAGATGGTGCACAGCTACCACCCCTAACTGCTCTGACAGAGGTCACAATAGAAAGGAAGTAGAAACTCATTTAAGAAGAACAAGCAATGAGAGGTGAGAGTAAGGCTAGCCGAAAGGATGACTTGCTGGGAGCCTGGGAAAAGCAGGCCTACCCTCCAGTTCCTCCTGCCTACAGTCAGGAGTAAATGAGGCTTTCAGTCGTTTGAGCTCTGCGAAGAGGCCTGAAAAGCCAGGAAACAAGGAGACTGTAACTGAAGCACAAAGAGAGCAAGTTGTCTAGAAATGAAGCAGCATAGCAAATACCTGTGCCCTGACTCCGTATGCAGTACTCTTTTACAGTTCTTAACCTCACAAAGCTTTCACTAGGTTTATAAATACTTGTTTGTTTGGTTTTTTACTTTGGAAAGGAACTAATGCATTATTATAGCTAAGAATGAAATAAAGTCGATGTAAATTTTTTCTGTGTACCTGCTTCTTCAAGAGGCAACAGATATCATATAATAGATTTTAACTTTATCTGGTCTGAAAAGAAACTATATTTCTTTCAGAATAGAAAAAAAAGACAATACTACATAAGTACTTATCTCCTACTTTAACTCTTTACAATGCAAGTACAGTTTCACACAGTTCACTTCTAGAGGAATACACTATTGTACCCTGTTGATTTAGACTAACAGGATAATACAGCCAGCCCTCCATATTCGTGGGTAAGGAGTCCTCAGATTCAACCAATCGTGAATGGAAACTATTAGAAAACAAAGTTCCCAAAAGCAAAACTTAAATTTGCCATTCGCCCAGCACAATGCCGAATCCACATGAATGAAGAGATGTGTAGGCACCCCTGCTGTAGCCTCCCTCCATTTCACAGATCCTCAGTCTCTCTCCAGCATTTACAATGTTCCAGCATTGTTCGCCTTGCGTCTTCTCACTATTCCCTAAACGAGACACTGTAACAACTATTTACAGAGCATTTACATTGTAGTAGGTATTATAAGTAATCTAGAGATGAGTTGGAATCAACTCTACGGCAACAGGTTAGTTGGAGACAATTCAAAGCATACTGGAGGATGTGCATAGGTTATATGCAAATACAATGCCATTTTATATAAGGAACATGAGCATCCTCGAGTTTTGGTATCCAAGAGGGTCCTGGAACCAATCCCCTGGGATACTGAGGGGCGACTACACGATAAAACTTGTGAAATCCGGAACCTGCGTAAGGCAGAAATCTGTCATAGAAGGAAAACTCAAATATTTTCCACTAAAATTGTAAGGGGGAGGGCGAAAGCTTGCACTCAGGAAAGAAAGAAAGGAAATGGTCCCTATGTAAGGGAGGGGGGAGAGCTGGCACTTGGGAGGAGGAAGGGACAGGTGTAGTGACATTCCTCAATGAGACAGTCCCTAACTTGATAATGTCCCTAACCTGGTAATTAAACGATAAGCCAAGGAAATAGTCTCCACAGAGGTCTTTGACTTGGCAGTTAAAAGTTAAACCATCAAAGTGTTCCAGCCCATAGAAAGTCAACAAAAGGGAAAGCCACACTACCAGAACGATGTAAGGGGAAGGTAAGAGAAAAGTGTATAAAGCTCTAAGAAAGTGACTGTATGGGGCTCTCAGACTCTCCCTCTAAGCAGCCTGCTTGACGCTCTCTGGTCAAGTGTATTTTCGCTATTAACCCTCTGTTTTAACTAATAAAACCCCTTGCTTGCTTGGCACTCTTTGTCTCAGTGTTTGAATTCTTTCCTACACCGAAGACAAGAACCAAGGCTATTCTCTGGTAACAAAATGAGCAATAGAAAAGTGGTAAGACTGCACCTTGCCAAAGGCAGAGGAAAACTTGCAATACCTGGAAAACAAGGCAGTCCCATTGAGTTCTGGCTCTCACAGGTTTTACTGTACTTGCTTTTTACATGTTTAATTCTACCCATTTATTCAACAAATATTGAGTGCTTACTATGTGCCAGAAACAGTTATAGTTTCTTGGGATACAACAGTGAGCAAAACAGACAAAAATCCCTGCCCTGCGATGGTTTCATATGAGTGGGGAAAAGTAGACAATCACCATAAGAACAATAAGCATTTTTTAGTATGTTGTAAGTTAATTAGCACTATGGGGAAAAACTAAAAACCAAGCAGGGCAAGGGTGATCAAGAATTTCACGTGGAAGGTTGGAATTTAAATCTGAGTCCTCAAGGTAATCTCAATGATAAAGTAAAATTTGAGCAAGACTCAAAGGTGAGGGAGTTAGTCCAGCAGACATGGAGCGGCCATGTCTGATATATTTGAGAAACAGAAAGGTGGCCAGTGTGACTGGAATGGGGTGAGGGAGGTAGGCAGCAAGGGAGAATAATAGAAGATGAGGTCTCATTTCAAAAGAAATTTTCATAACTGAAAATATCATTTACATTGGCTTAAGTCTTGAAAGGACCATTCCCCCAAAAGCAGCAGTTGTATATAAATAAACATGTATTCTGGAAACTAACATTCCAGATAAATGTAGTATTGGCTCAAATAGAAATTTTATATTTTAGGTTTAGAAAGTTATTTTGGAAAGGGGGAAGAGGAAAATATAAATTAACTGTCATAAATAGCTTAGTAACAACTAAATCTTTATCTATCTTTAATCCCTCAAGGCAACAGGCATCTGTTTACCTACCTGGCACACTGCAGGAGATTGCAAAAGAACAAAGGCACAGATCTACAACAGTTTGAATGAAACTGGGATGCATCAACCTGCATCTGTCTGATGCCTCAAAGACCAAAATAGCTCAGGAAAATCTCAGTCCCCAGAAGCAAAGACTCACCTCCCAGAGAGTGGGCGAGCAGCTGTAGGTGCAGTGGTGTTTTAGTCATTAGGTAGTTTCCTCCTGCTGCTTCTCTTTGCTTGGAGCAAGCTTAATAACTTTAATTGGAATTTAATAAACGTCAACAATAAAAATGATAAATTTATTTAGAAACATTGAGGTAAGTACCCAGGTACCTACTTGTCAATTTGAGGAAAACAACAACAGTATTAGTAATGCTTAAATACAATGAGTATTCAACACTCAAATTGTTCTTGAGGGTCTCCCCTAATGGGAAGGAATTTGCAATTTTGCTGGGCATTTTATAGTCATTAGCTCATGTACTCTTCACAACAATCCTCTGAGGCAGGTACAATTTTTTCCCCATATTTACAGATGACAGGAGTATTTAGGTAACTTGCCCAAGATCACACTGCTAGTAAAAGGTCCACCTGGAATTTGAACCCTAGTGTCCTCCAAATTCATCCACGTTGTGAGGTGTTTTATGGATTCATTGTTATTCTTTACCACTGTGTAATATTCCATTGTGTATATGTATCACAGTTTGTTACTTCATTCATCTGTTGATGGGCACCTAGAATGATTTAGTCTTTTTGCTATTGTGAATAATGCTGTAATGAACATGGGTGTGCATATGTCTACTTGTGTCGTGGCTCTTATTTCTTTACGGTTTATACCTAGGAGTGGAATTGGTGGATCATACAGTATTTCAACTACTAGCTTTTTAAGGAAGTGCCATACCATTTTCCATAGTGGTTGGACCATTTTATAGTCCCACCATGGGTGTATAAGAGTTCTAATCTCCCCACAACCTCTCGATCATTTATTTCTTTTTTTTTTTAATTAGTGACAGTAATGTCGGGTGAGGTAGTATTTCATTCTAGTTTTGATTTGCATCTCTCTAATGGCTAATGATCACATGCATTTCTTCATGTGCATCTAATTATCTAAAAAAAGTGCTGCTATAATAGAGATACCACCAGTGGATGACTTTAACAAACAGAAGTTTATTCTTTCACAGTCTAGCAGGCTAGAAGTTCAAATTCAGGGCACCATCTCCAGGGGAAGGCTTTCTCTCTCTGTCAGCTCTGGTGGAAAATCCTTGTCATCAATTTTCACCTGATCTAGGAGCATCTCAGCACAGGGACCCCACTCTGCTCCAGGCACTACTTTCTTGGTGGCGTGAGGTCTCCCTGTCTCTCTGCTTGGTTCTCTTTTTTATATCTCAAAAGGTATTGGCTCAAGATATAATCTAATCTTGTAGGTTGACTCCTCATTAACATAATTGCCTCTAATTTTTCCTCATTAACATCACAGAGGTTAGGATTTACATACAACACATAGGGAAATCACATCGGATGACAAAGTGGTGAACAATCACACAATACTGGGAATCATGGTCTAGCCAAGTAGATACACATTTTGGGCGGACATGACGCAATCCATAATATTCCATCCTTTGGCCCCCCAAAATTCATGTCCTTGACATAGGTAAAACACACTCACCCCACATCATATCATAGCAAGTCTTAAATCAACTCCAAGTTCAAAATCTCATATTCTACAAAATTCCTCTTCATCTGTGAAATCTAGAATATGAGTTATCTGCTTCTAAAGTACAATGGTGGAACAGGCACAAGGTAGACATTTCCATTATAAATGGGAGAAATTGGAGGGATAACAGGCACCAAGCAAGTCAGCAGAACATTACATTAGCTCTTTAGGCTTGAAAATAATCTGTTCTTTGAGACCATTTAATCAATGGCCCTGCCTGCAGACTCTGGGTGTTGGCCACATTGTCCTGATTCTGGATAGAGGCCCCTCAGCCCTGGCCTTCAGCTCTGCCTTCCAGACCCCCTGGGACAGCAACTCTGCTCCCTCAGCTTTAGGCAGCCCCATTCTCTTAGTCCATCTGAGTAGTGGCTCCACCTTTGAGACCCCACAGGTCATGGCCCCCTTTGAGACTGAGGCAGCTCTGCTTCCTGTGTTCCTTGTCTCTTCAGCTTCTGTTTCCTGGTTCCTTGGCCTCTCAGCCTCCCTGGTCTCTCTGCCCACGTGCCCTGCTAGGGCAACTGTTCCAAAGCTCTTTAGCAACACCAGCAAATGGCCGGATGCCCCCAACTCCACCAGTAAACTTCAGCCTGAAGGCTCTCTTGCTACTTGGGTTGGCAAGCCTGGTTTCACCAGTAAGTGCCCAGAGGCATCCCACTCTACTAGGAAGTCTGATGCACAAAGGTACTCAGATCTCTCACTCTGTGGGTAGGCTTCAGTGCTGTCTCACACTGGATTCCTGGTTCTGCTGCTTCTGTTTCTCTGCTGCTGCTGTTTCTCTGCTGCTGCTTCTTGTCATCTGCACCATCTCCAGTGTAGCAGCTCTCCTCACTTCCTTCTGTGTCCTCACCAGAATTGTCTTTGACTTCCATAACTCCACCAACAGTCTCTTCAAGGCAATCTAGGCTTTTACTATTAGGCACTTTAAAACTCATCCAGCCTCTATCCATTCACAGTTTCAAAACTGCTTCCACACTTTAGGTATCTGTTAGAGCAGCACCCCACTTCTAGTACTAAATTCCATTTTAGTTATCTAGTGCTGCTATTGCAAAAATACCACTAGTGAATGGCTTTAATAAACAGAAGTTTATTCTCTCACAGCCTAGTAGGCTAGAAGTCCAAATTCAGGGCACCAGCTCGAGGGGAAGGCTTTCTGTCTCTGTCAGCTCTGGAGGAAGTTCCTTGTCATCAATCTTCAACTGGTCTAGAAGTGTCTCAGCACAGGGACCCTAGGTCCAAAGGACATGATGTGCTCCAGGCACTAATTTCTTGGTGGTGTGAGGTCCCCCTGTCTCTCTGATCACTTCTCTCTTTTATATCTCAAAAGAGAGGGACTCAATATACAATTTAATCTTGTAGATTTACTCCTCTCCTTATTAACATAACTGTCTCTAATCCTGCTTCATTAACATCATTGAGGTAGGATTTGCAACACATAGGAAAATCACGTCAGATGACAAAATGGTGAACAATACTGGGAATCAATGCCTAGCCAAGTTGATACACATTTCGGGGGGACACAGTGCAATCCATATCAGTGTGTTAGCCACCTGAATGTCTTCTTTGGTGAAGTGTCTGTTCATGTACTTTGCCCACTTTTTAATTGGATTTCTTGTGTTTTTCTTGTTGAGATGAAAAAAAATTGAAGTTTTCTATAAATTTTAGAGATTAGGCCCTTTTTGGATATGTCATAACTAAGAATTTTTTCCCAGTCTGTAGGTTTTTAACTGTTTTGGAGAATTCTTTTGATAAGCATAAATGTTTAATTTTTAGGAGGTCCCATTCATCTTCTCCTGTTTGTGCATTTTTAGTTATGTTTGGTATTCTATTTATGCCATATATCAGGGCTCTTAGCGTTGTCCCTATTTTTCTTCCATGACCTTTACAGTTACAGGTTTTATCTTTAGGTCTTTGATCCATTTTGAGTTAGTTTTTGTATATGGTGTGAGGTGTATAAGTCCTGCTTCATTTTTTTTTTTTAACAACTGGACATCCAGTTTTAGACCTCCATTTGTTAAACAGACTGTCTTTTACCCATTTAATGAACTTTGCCCTTTGTCAAATCAGCTGTCCATAAATGGATGGATTTACACCTGCATCCTCAAGTCTGTCCCATTGGTGTATGTGTCTGTCATTGTAGCAGTACCAGGCTGTTTTGACTACCATGTCTGTATAGTAGGTTCTGAAATCAGATAGGGTGGGGCCTCCTACTTTGTTCTTTTTTTTTTTTTTTTGCAATAATGCTTTGCTTATCTAGGGTCTCTTTCCTTTCCATAGAAAGTTGGTGATTAGTTTTTCCATCCTGCTAAAGAATGCTGTTCTAATTTGGATCAGGATTGCACCATATTTGTAGATCACCTTGGGTGGTATTGACATTTTCACAGCATCAAGTCTTCCTATCCATCAGCAGGGTATATTTTTCCATTTACGCAGGTCTCTTTTGGTTTCTTTCAATAGTGTTTTGTAGTTTCTTTGCATAGGTCTTTACTTGCCTGCTTAGATTAATTCCCAAGTATTTGATCTTTTGGGGGGCTATTGTAAATGGTATTGTTTTCTCGATTTCCTTTTCAAAGTTCTCTGTTGGTGTAGAGGAATCCAACTGATTTTTGTATATTGATCTTATATTCTGCTATTTTGCTGAAACCTTCTCTTAGTTCAAGTAGCTTTCTTGTGGAATCTTTGGGGTTCTCTATGTACAGGATCATATCACCTGTGAATGGAGATAATTTTAATTCTTCTTTACCAATTTGAATGTCCTTTGCATATTTTTCTTGCTTTATTGCTCTAGCGAGGGCCTCCAGTACAAAGTTGAGTAAAAGTGATGATTAAGGGCATCCTTGTCTACTTCACATTCTCAAGGGGAATGCTGTCAGTCTTTCTCTGTTGAGAATAATGTTGACTGTTGATTTTGTATAAATGCCCTTCTATTCCTATTTTACTGACAGTTTTTATCAGGAATGGGTTTTGGACAATAGCAAATGCCTTTTCTGCAACCATTCAGATGATCATGTGATTCTTTTATTTACGTGGTGGATTGCATTGATTGATTTTCTAATATTGAACCATCCTTGCATAACTGATACAAATACCACTTGGTCATGCTACAGTATTTTTTTAATATGCTGTTGAATTCTATCGGCTAGAATTTTGTTGAGAATTTTTGCATCAAGTTTTTTTTTTTTATTCATGAGGGATATTGGTCTGTGTCTTAGTTATCAAGTTCAGAAATACCACAGGTGGATGGCTTTAAGAAAAAGAAGTTTATTCTTTCACATTCCAGTAGGCTAGAAGCCCAAATTCAGGGTGCTGGTTCCAAGGGAAGGCTTTCTCTCTCTGTAGGCTCTGGAGGAAGGTCCTTGTGATACATCAGTCTTCTCTTGGTCTGGGAGCATCTCAGCACAGGAGCCTCAGGTCCAAAAGATGCACTGTGCTCCCGGCACTGCTTTCTTGGAGATATGAGGTCCCCATGTCACTCTACTGGTTCCTCTCTTTTATATCTCAAAAGAGATTGGCTTAAGACACTGTCTAATCTTGTAGGTCTCATCAATATAAATGCCACTAACCCATCTCATTACATCATAGTGATAGGATTTAGAACACATAGGGAAATCATATCAGATGACAAAATGGTAGACAATCCTATGATACTGGGAATCATCATCTAGCCAAGTTCACAGATATTTTGGGCAAACACAATTCAATCCATGACAGTCTTTAATTTTCTTTTTTGTGGTGTCTTTGCTTGGCTTGGGTACCATGGTTATGCTGGCTTTGTAGAATGAATTTGGGAAAATTCTTTCCTTTTGTATACTCTGAAGTAGTTTGAAAAGTACTGGTATAAGATCTTCTCTGAATGTTTAGTAAAATTCTCCATTGAAGCCATCAGGGCCAGGGCTTTTTGTTGTTGTTGTTGGGAGTTTTTTAAATTACCTCTTCAATTTCTTCTTTTGTTATGGTTCTGTTCAGTTTTTCTACCTCAGTTTGTGATAGTTTAGGTAGGTGGTGTGTTCCTAGAAATTTGTTCATTTCCTCCAGGTTTTCAAATTTGTGGGAGTACAATTTTTCATAGTATTCTCTTATGATCCTTTTTTATTTCAGTTGATTCTGTTGTAATGTCACCCATCTCATTTCTTATTTGAGTTATTGGCTTTCTCTCCTGCTTTTCTTCTGTAAATTTGGCTGTGGTTTGTTAATTTTGTTGTTCCTTTCAAAGAACGAACTTCTGGCCTTGTTGATTCTTTCTATTGTTTTTCTGCTCTGTTCCCTTTTTTTCTGCTCTAATCTTTATTATTTCCTTTCTTATGGTGACTGTAGACTTCTTTTGCTGCTCTTTCTATTTGTCCTAGTTGTAGGGTTAATCTTTTGATTTTGGCCCTTTCTTCTTTTGATACATCTGTTTATTGCTATAAATTTACCTCTGCTGTGTTCCAAAGGTTTTGATGTGTTTTTATTCTCATTTGATTCTAGGAATTTTTTTTATTCCCTCTTCGATTTTGTCTATTACCCAGTGGTTTTTAAACAAAGTGTTATTCAGTTTCCATGTATTTGATATTTTTTTCCTTGTTCTTCCTGTTACTGATTTCTACTTTTATAGCATTGTGATCAGAGAAAATGCTTTGTATTATTTTGATTGTTTGGATCTTACTGAGGCTTGGTTTGTGGTTTAAAATGTGGTCTACTCTGGAGAAAGTTCCATGTACACTGGAAAAGAAAGTATATTTTGCTGCTGTTGGGTGGTGTGTTCTGTATATGTCTATGAGGTCGAGTGGTTGATTGTGGTGTTTAAATCTTCTGTATCCTTGTTGTGTTTCTTTCTAGATGATGTTCTTTCCTTCACCAAAAGTGGTGTGTTGAAGTCTCTTACTATTATTGTGGAACTGTCTTTTTCTCTTTTCAAGACCATTAAAGTTTGTTTTTCATATTTTGATGCCCCGTCATTGGATGCATATATAGTTATTATGGTTATGTGCTCTTGGTGGATTGACCCTTTAATCATTATATAATGTTTTCTTATCTCTTATAGTGGATAGTCCCTTAAAGTCTGTTTTATCAGAGATTAATATTGCCACTGTGCTCTTTTTTGGATATTTTTTGCTTGATATATTTTTTCCATCCTTTTAGTTTTAGTTTGTTTATATCTTCGTGACTAAGCTGTGTATCTTGTAGACAGCATATTGATGGGTTGTGTTTTTTAAACCCATTTTGTCACTCTCTGTCTCTTTACTGGTGCATTTAAGCCATTTGCATTCAGTATGATTACTGATAAAAAAATAGGTATGAGTTTATTGCTGTCAGTTTGTCGTACTTTTTTTTTTCGGGGTGTTAACGATTTCTTTGTACCTCTTTATCTTCTTTCTTTTGAATTCTATATTCAGGTAGTTCCGTTACCATTTCTTCCTCCAGAAGGTTTTCTGTTTATTTTATTCACTTGCTGGAGCCATCTTGTCCTGTTTCTTTATGTGATTTCTTATTGTCTGTTGTCTCTGAGGCATCAAGAAATTATTCTATTTATTTATTGTATGTTTGTTTCCTGCATCCTGAGTTTTTGTTTTGTTTTGATATATACAAGTTGGCTAGGCATGTGTACTACTCTAGTTGCTAATCTGGCTCATTGAAGCTCTCACTTCTTGTCTCCGGGTGGGTGGAGCAGACAGCATGTGTGAGTATGCATCTCTGTTCACTGGTCTTGCAGGAATGCTGAGAATGTAGCTGGTGTTTCTGGTAAGGTGATGTATCTTTCACCGGTCATTTAGCCATTGGTGCAGGGGATGTTCTGCTTGTTCACTGGATTAGTTGGTATGTTTGTGGTCTGTTCATTGCCAGGTGGATGGGGCAAGGGTGCCCAGGTCATCATTCACTTTGTAGGTGGTAGAGAAACTCTCACCAATGTTCCCAGCTCGACAGGGCTGTGCAGGGGTGTTCAGATCTGGTACAGGGCTCTGGTTGCAGCGGAGTGGTGAAGGAGGTGAGGCAGGAGGGATGTCACCTGTTTATGGGTGCCTGGTTGGAGGGTGTGCCTGTGTCTACTATAGCACATCATGGGGGAGGTTGTAAAACTGGTCCTCGGGCCCCTAGCACAGGTGGCTGTAGAGTAGAAGGCATCGCCAATCCTTGAGTCCCTGGTGCAGGTGGCTGGAGGGAGCACAAGGCTCTGCTGCTCCTCAGCCTCCTTGCAAAGGTGGTTGGAAGGAGTGGGAGGTAACACCAGCCCTCAGGCCCCTGGCATGGGTGGCTGGGTGGACTGGGAGGCACCACTAGCCCTCAGGTTCCTCAAACTGATAGTCAGAGGGAGTAGGAGGCAGTGTCAGTCTCCAGACCCCTAGCCCAGGTGGCTTGAGGGAGTGGGATCCACTGCCAGCCCTCAGACCCTCACTGCAGGTGGCTGGAGGGAGTGGGAGGCACTGTTGATCCTCAGGCCCCCCAGTGCAGGTGGCCAGAGGAAGAAGGAGGCACCGTTGGCCCTTGGGCCCTGGCACAGGTAGATGGAAGAAGTAGAAGCCTCCACTGGCATTCTGGTCTCCAGCGCAGGTGGCTGGAGGGAGTAGGGGGTGCTGCGGATCCATGGGTCCCTGGCTTGTGTGGCTGAGTGAAGCAGCAGGCACTTCCAGTCCACAGACAACTGGCTTAAGGTGCAGAGTGGTGGTGGGTACTGACAGGCTGCAATCACGTGCAGGGAGGGGGGATATGTAAGGGATGTGGGGAAACCCCATGGTCCCATGAGTCTCTGGCACAGGGGCCTGGGGTGGATATGGTGGGTGACATATGCGCACTCAAACTTTTGCAGGGCAGGAAGCACTCCTGCCTGTCTTTGGATGTGAGTGCAGAGTTGCTCCTGCTTGGCCGCATCAGGTGATGGGGGTTTTGGCTGAGAATACTGCTTGCTGTGTCTCAATATGGTCATGCTGTGCAGATTCGGCTCGCAGGGCGCTGGCAATCTGTAATTCTCCATGTCCCCTTTTTTTTTGTACTGTCTGCATTCTAGTTGGTGCTTGGGCCAATTCTTCAGCCTTATTTTGAAGCTTAGGGTTCCAAAGTTGTCATCTATATCCCATTCACTTGTTTTCTTGGTTCTTTGCTGTAAGAGGGACGTTGTTAAGGAACTGACTACTCCTCCATCTTGGATTGCCCCCCACCTGATCCATAAGGTTTTCGTTGATTGATTTTTGGAAGTAGATGGCCGGGCTTTTTAAAATAGATATGAGTTAAAACCTCACTTGCCAGCTTTGTAATTTGGGAAAACGCCAATGGCAACATAGTAATTCTGTCCCTATCTAGTTTATGGGATTATTGTAAGAAAAAAAAAAATGGATTTATTCCTGTGAAATAGTTTTTCTAATCTCTAAAATAGTATAATATTATCTATTAAACTAGATTTTATTAACAACAGCTGCTCAATTTTGTAATACAATTTTGAGATTCAAAAAATTAATATGCAAAAGTGTTTTTATAAGTTCTGAATTGCAGAGATTTACAGAAAGGCAAACTGGCAAAGCTTTCCCATGGGATCAAATATGGGATATGATGTAAGTAATTTATGACATTACAGCCGGATAAGGCGGGTCATGGAACCTCAAGCCAAGAAAATAAAGAGTGAATTGTATAGAGATTAGGCATTATGAGATACCTTCTTGAAAGATAAAGAACATAATAGGCTGATCCGGTACAAGAACCTTAGATCAGAGATGTTAACAAGATGCTCACAGTGGAATAAATGTCATCATTTTTGGCTATTCACTGATTTGTTAAATATTTATTGACTTCTCGCTCTGCATAGAAGGTATAAGATAACAAGTTAGGCTCTTTGGGTAATAAAAAGGGGTAGATGACTTGGCCTGGTTATTTTTCCTTGTACACAGAAGAGTGATATAGAATTAACTAGCAAGCTAACCCTCTCTATGACTGGAATCATGTTGGAGGAAAAAGAAATGAAATATTTTGCAAAATAATGATGGGAAATACTACCATGGATTGGGAGAACAGAAAAGGTTTCTTGCAAGGGGCACTTTCTCCACTCTCGCTCCCATCCAGGCTATTACAAGAAACTCTAATATGGCTGTGCTGCAAAATAGTTGGAACTTGAATACCTGAGTCACCAATTTGTGGTCTATGACTTTTATTGTGGATTAATTTTTAGTAGATATTTTTCCCCCCAAGAAGACCAAGGTACTCCAAGTTTTTGAAAAGTTACAATATGTCCCTTTTTTATTGTTCTAGAATTGATTTTTACTTATATTTCTGCTCAGATATTACTGCACAATTTGGGTTCCATATCTATGTAGGCAGAGACTTCAGGTTTTGATCTCTCATGTATGTCTATTTTTTCCCATTCACAGCTCTACTCCCCACGACCTTTCTTTGAAAGAGGCAGCCCTTCCATTGTCCTGCTTATTTGCAGACATCTCAATTTCAACTACTTGTTTCTTGCAAGACCAAGGCCATATCTGCTTTCTCTACATAGATATTAAAACCACAACTCCTTAAACATTAAAGCAAATACTCCCGTTCAAGGTCCTCTAAGGCCATAGCAGACAATGCATGAGCTTATAAGAACTGTCTTTAAGTGCTTGCTTCATTTCTGGTACTTTGAGTTTTTGTTTACTTATTTGGAGCACAATCATGTATGAAAGTATCTCTATATTCTATGCCACATTATATATATATATATATATATATACACATATATAAATAGAGGGAGAGAGAGAGAAAGGAATCCTCATTAGCTCAATTTGCTATGTCATCAAAAACAGAAGTACAGAAAGTCTCTTTTGACCATGTTTGCTTAAGTTGTCTATTAGAGATACAGATGGATATGTTCAATAGTTTGTGAAGCTTGGAAGGAAGGCCTAGATTAGACACACAGATCCAGAATAAAACAATGAGAGGACCAGGATTGACCATAAAAGGTAAGAAAGGAGGAAGATAAAAATAATGGAGTTTTAAGGGGGGGGGGGGAATTTAATGGGCAGAAAAAATAAGGGATAATTAAGGAAGAGTTAGAAGGAATAGATAAGTGTATGTAAGGAGAAATGGTAATCAGCAGAATTGGTTTCTAATGCAAAAACTAGCTCTCCAGCCTACAACAGAGACTTAAATGAGAAATTAAAAAAAAAATGCATGTTTAAACAAATGATATGAAATTCTTGGACAGAGGAGGTCTTTATTAGTGGGAACAAGTTTACTAAAGGAAGGGAATGCAAATATCTTTGGCCAAAGGTAGCATGATTTCCAGAGCCACGATGGCTACCAGGAAGGCCCTGGGTGGTGCAAAAATCCTTGGAGCACAGTTCTACTCGGACACACAGGGAGGTGTCATAAGTAGGAATCGACTTGATGTCAACGGATTAACAGTTACCATAAAGAACACCATCTCTGCAGAAAGGAAGTGAAAGACAGACAGTAATGGGTAGAAAAATAAAGAAAATTTAAGGAAATGACAGGTTGTCATTTAGATAAGTTTGGCTGTGAAGGAGAGGAAGAAAATAAACTGATGCTCAGAGCAGGTAGTAGGGCCAATGGATTTTTTTTTTTTTTAACCTCATGATTGGATCATTTGAATATACTAGTAAGTGAGGGGAAACCCTGGTAGCACAGTGGTTGAGACCTATGGCTGCTAATCAAAATGTTGGCAGTTCAAATCCACCAGGCACTTCTTGGAAACTCTATGGGGCAGTTCTACGCTGTCCTATACGGCTGCTATGAGTCAGGATCGACTCGACAGCAGTGGGTTTTTAGCACATGAAAGGAAAGAATTTAAAAAAAGAGGAAAATACAGTCAAAAGGGGATAGATTGATGGAGAATGACAGTAAAGGGAAATAAAAAAACAGGAAGAGTACAACTTTGGGAGAACCTCAAAATGCCATCTGGCCAATCCCCTCTTCTTCCAAAGAAAAGAAACCAAATTCTTAATGTAATGATACATTTCAAAGTTACTCTACTAAGTAGTCAGCTGGCTTTAGTTTCTTATCTAATAGATTTTTCTGAATTTCCTTTCAAAACTACTGCTGTAATGAATAGGTCAGTTAATGACTTGGTTCTGGCTTTTATTAGCAGAAACTTCAGAATTTCCTGTTTTGAAAAATTTATGTACAATCCTAAATTCCTGTAACCACTTTTCTCATATCTGATATTTTCCTTTCATGTAAAAGGTTTTGTCTAAAAACAAGTGTTAATTCGAAATAAGATAAATTAGCTTAATGGGACAACAAGGAATTAATTTATGATTGCACATATACTATCAGTCCTGAAGATAAAACAGGATATTAAATAACTGAATTTATCTTTAAAAGTACATTTGAATTAGTATAACCATTGTTATTTCCGAGAATTAGGATCTTAAAATGTCAAGTTAATTCTCAATTATTCACATAATTTGAAAAAGACTTGAGTCAAGAACCCTAAAAGAAGAATTAGCTCTTCATTTAAGACATATATGTTTCTAGAAGATGTAATGAAATTTACACTTGTAAATGGGAAATTCCAGTGCTTAGAGGCATTTAAATATTCCCCCCCAAAAATGAACCCACAATGTAAATATCTAACCATTTAGCTTCCTTAACGTTATTCTAGTGCTGCCACTAAAAGCCAGTCATATCCAGAGCTATTACAAAAAAAAAAAAAAAATAGCTTCTTTATTTCAGGAAAATAATTACCTTGCCAGTTTATACTGGTCCATAAGCAGATAATTGCATTAGCTAAAAAGGGAGTTGGTTTATTATCTAAAAAGTGTTGGCTTTTTCTACCTAATTAAGCATAGGAAGTGATGATACTGGTAAGAATTTTTAGGCACTATTGAGAGTTAATTTTATGTTAGTGTTCTACTCTGACACACGCAGGGTCACCCTGAGTCACAGTCAACTTCACAGCAACTGGATTTTTTTTGTTTATTTGCTTTGTTATTTTTAATTGGACCTTTATAAACTCTCTGCAAAATTTTCTATGTCCCCACGGATCCTATGCATTTATCTATTACTGCATTATTAATATACATGGAAAGTTCCTGAGGAACATGTTTTTATAAAACCTGTAAAATGGAAGTTAGAAGCTGCTATTGGGAACACATAAAAAAAAAAATCTGACCCAGACACGAAGGGTAAATGAAAGCTTCTAAAGCAAGCAATCCCCGAGCTGGGCCGTGGAAGACGAGTTTACTCTTCAGAGGCGTCTCGGTAGGTAATGACGGCTGCGAAAAGGAACAGTGGAGGTCATGTCATCGGTGGAGACATCTGCAGGATCCGATATGTTAGGCAGATCTCGCAAGCAGATATGCCCTGGTATGTTGCTGTGTTGCGAATGAGTTACAGATATGTTTAAATTTGATTCCCTCGCCCTTGCGGGGTTAGATGAGATCTCAGGTCAGAGGCATCTAGACACAAGCAGGTTGAAGCAACACAAGTAGTTGCCTTTAGCCTGCTTTACCCCCATGTGCCTGGCACTTAGTATCATTTTCTGAGTGCTGTGAGGTGAAAAAGGTTGAGAAGCACTGCCTTAGAATAAATAAAATACATGATGTGGCTACAATATTAAGTGAAAATTGGTGAGTGAAAATGGGGATATGAAGGCAAGCAAAGAAAAACCCTGAAGGACCTTGTTTACCATTATAAAGATGCCTGGAGGCCATTTCATGGTTTTATGCAGAGGACCGACATGAAGCGATTTGCATTTTTGAAAAATCACGCTGGATGCAGTGGGAGAATAGATTGGAAGGCAGTCAGCCGAGGAATAGGGAGAACAGCTAATGTTATTGTAGTAAACCAGAAAGCAGTTGTTTTTAATGGCCTGGGTAATAGGCAAGGTGATAGAGAGAGTGGATCAGTCCAGAATCTTAAGAAGATAGAAATTACAGAACCTATAAATTAAATAAGTACAAGAGGTTACAACCAGGATACATCAAGGATGATTGCTAACCAATTAGGAGTGTGGCAATAGTAATAACTGGTGTTTAACAAGTGCTACTTCAAGACTTTTATTTTAAGAATTGTATCTGTTTGTCTAACACTATCTTAAGGAGATATCAGCTCATTTAATCCTAATGACATTCATTTGAGATAGGTAACTTTGTAATATATCCATTTACAGATGAAAAAACTGAGGCCCAAAGGCAAATACAAAAGATAAGAGCCTGGATTTGAGGCCAGGGAGACTGACTCCATAGTCTGTTTTCTTCACCACTACTTTATACTGTTTCTGGTGCCAGTCACTGAAATTGGGAACAGAGGAAATGGAGTTGGTTTTAGTATGAAGCCAATGAGTTCAATCTCTGACATACAGAGTTAGATGAATCTATAGGAAATCCAAGAGATGCTTAATGTGTGAATCTCTTACTCAGAAGAACCACTGAAATATAGATGTAGGAGTTATTAGCATATGGGTAGAAAAATTAAGCCATGGAACTTGACTGACTGGAAAGAGTAGATTTAGTAAAAAGAAGGAGACTGAGAATAAATCCCATAGGAACGCCAGCATTTAAGAAACGGGGAAAGGAAGAGAAGCTAGGCAAAAGAGACTGATAAGAGGCGTTAGCAAGGAAAACATGGAGAAACAAGAACAGAAGAGTGTAGTGCCGTGGACACCAAGGCAAGAGCGGTTTCAAGTGAAAAGAATGGAGGAACAGTGTTAAATGCTACAGAGAGTTACACAGAATAAAAAGTATCCATTGAATTAACTACAAGAAGTCACTGTAACCATTGGTGAGAACAGTTTCAGTAAAGTTGTAAAGGCAGATGGAAAAGTATGAGCAGTGAGGGGTGCTAGGAATCGGGGCAGTAACAGTAGATAACTTATTCACAAAGAAAGATTGGAGTAGATGTAGGAAAATACGAAGTGGAGGGAGGTTTTTGTTGTTTTGGGGACAGGAGAGATTTGAGCAAAAAGCTTATAGGAAGGAGCAAATAAAAGTGTGAGTCCAATGATACAGGAGAGAGAATGAATCATTAAAGAGGGTGAAGTCCTTGAGAAGGCAGGCACGGTAGGAACATAGAGCTCAGATAGATTAGCATTAGAAAGAGGGACACCGCTTCTTATAAAAGTTTAGAAAGAGGGGAAAACAGAATATGGATACAGGTGAGTCTTTAGATTTGCAGATGCACGGTGAGAGGGCTCAAATTTGATGGCTTGTGCTTTATTTAAGAATAAAGTATTAAGGTGATCTAAAAATGTGTGGAGGTGTTGGGCAGAGGTTCATTTTGTTTGTAAAAGGGCTGAGATAACCTCTGTGTATTGAGAGAAGTTCAAGCTACACTGAATGTATTGGTGAAAAACAAGGCTCGAGGAATTGACGGAATACCAACTGAGTGAGGTATTTACTCATTTATGCCAAGAAATTTGAAGGACAGCTATGTAGACAACTGACTGGAAGAGATCCATATTTGTGCCCATTCCAAAAAAAGGCAATCAAATGGTATGTAAAAATTATCATATAATATTAATATCACATGCTAGCAAAACTTTGATTAAGATAATTCAAAAATAGCTACAGCTGTACATCGACAGAGAGCTTGAAATATATTCAATTCTGTTCCCAACTGCACATGCAGTACTTCTTCCTCTGATCCTAACCACCGGGGCTTGGTCAGATCTCACAAATTAAAAAGCTACTGTCCTCCAGACTACCAATTATGCCCAAGAGCTCAAATTTCACCTGCAACCTTGGGAAAGTTGTAAATTATTGGGAAAAAAAAGATAGGTAAGGATAAAGTCAAAGGGTGCTTGTTATGGTTAAGACTATGTGTCAGCTTGGCTGGGGCATGGTTCTCAGTGTTTGTATGTGATGGACTCCCATCATGGGATCTGCCGTGAGTAGCCAATCTGTTGAAAAGGAGTTTCATTAGGGGTGTGGCCTGCATCCAAATAGAAGCAGACAGTCTGGCTTTTTGCTTGCTCTGGATCCTGCAGCTGCCACCTGTTCATCTGACCTCCAGTTCTTAGAACTTGAGCTATCAGCTTATCTGCCGATATTGGGATTCATCAATCTTCACAGCCTGTGAGTGGAGCCCTGCTCTCCAACCTATCGATCTTGGGTTCATCAGCCCCTGCAGCTACATGAATTCAGAGAAGCCTTGCGGTCTTGCTTGTCAATCTTAGCATTCGTCAATATTCACAGCCTGTGAGCAAGAGCCCTGCTTTCTGACCTGCTGATCTTGGGTTCACCAGCTCCTAGGGCTACATGAATTGGGAGAAGACTCTGTCCTAATCCACAGACTTGGGACGTTCCAGCCTCTACAATTGTGTGAGCTGTTTCTTTGATATAAATCTCTCTATATACGTATTTATATGCTTTAGTGGTTTTGCTTCTTTAGAGAACTCAGCCTAAGACATTTGGTACTGAGAGTGGTTCTAGAGAAACAAAATTGTAAGGATGAGTTTTCTAAATTGGTTCTCAAGTCTGGCTCATCTTAAAGACGTTGATGACTCTGCTTCCAGCAGTAAAGAGGGCACTGCTAATCCATGGCATGAAGTGGTGAAGGAAATACGCAAAATATCACCATGACTAGATCAGGTATTGGTGAAAGGTGAGGTTCTCAGTGAACACGTGCACGATATCTTTCTACAATTTTGTCAGAATAAGAAGTATAAGGAAGCTGGTTGGTTGGTCCTGCTTTTGCTAGACAAACCGGTTAAAGAAAGAGATGCACTCAGGGCTTCAGATTCAAAGCTTAAATGCTGCATAAATGACCTCAAAGTTTCCACTTGTGCTTTGAAAGAAAGCCTTATTTCTTGTAGCAACAGAGCTGATATTGCCAAAAATCAAACCCAAAGTCTTATTGTAAGAACGGCTGAATTACAATGCCACCACTATTGCCAATCTCAAGAGGTGTCTGAAGTTACAGTAAGGGCATTGATTGAGAAGAAATGGGATCCTAAATCTTGAGATGGGGACATATGAGCAGATAATCAGGAAGCTGGAGATACTGAGCCCCTAAATTCTGTTGAGTCACTCCTGTCAGCAGAACCACTCCCATCTACAAAGATTACTTCATGTTAATCTGCTAAACCACTCTGCCCAGAAAAATCATTAGCCCCTCCACTCCCATCTAATGAGATTAGCCCTAGCCAAGCTGCTCCTAAAGAGCCTTTGCCTGAGTCATTGCCTGGGGCATCACCTAAGGCAGATGCTTTACAAGACAATATTGAATGTTCTCAAAACAATCTCACACTGCTGATTCTGGCTTCTAGACTTATAACTAGACTTCAGTCCCAGGGAGCCCCAAAAGGTGAAGTACAAAGTGTGACACAAGAGGAGGTGCAGTATACTCCAAAAGAACTGCTTGACTTTTCTAATATGCACAAATAGAAACCTGGGGAATATATGTGGGAATGGCTGTGGTGTGGGATAATGGTGCAAGGAACATAAAGATGGATCAGTCTGAATTTATTGATATGGGTCCACTAAGCACAGGTTCTTCATTCAATGTTTCAGCTCGACAAGTTAGGAAAGGATCAAATGGTTTATTTGGTTGGGTTGCTGAAGCATGGATTATGAGGTAGCCTACACTAAATCAAGTTGAAGTACCAGACCTGCCTTGGCACACGGTAGAAGAAGGTCTTAGGGAAATCGGTATGCTAGAGTGGATTTATTACGTTAGACCCACAGACCCACACATGGAGTGCCCAGAGGACATACCTTTTACCACAACTGTGAGTAACAAATTTATGAAGGGAACTTCAGCATCCTTGAAGACTGCTGTGATTGCTATTTTATGTAAACAAAGACAAGGTGGGTGTGGTTATAGTAGTGGACAGTAGAGTCAAAGCAATAAGAAATAACTAGCCTGACTTGTATGGACTTATTTCATTGGCTTCTTAGTCATGGTGTCCCTAGGAGTGAAATAGATAGGAAATCTACCAAAGATTTACTTGATCTGTACCAACAGATGAATTCTAGGTCAGTGTAAAGCAGTCTAACTTGAATCCCCAGAATAAAGAGTTGCATTCACTCAGTCAATTCCCAGATTTGAGCAAGTTTAAAGATCCACAACCCCTTGAATGAAGGGGAGGCCAGGTCCCCATGAGGAAGGACTCTAACACACTGCCAAAAATTTTTACTGTTAAACTCTCTCTCAGTCTTTCCCAAAGGGATCTACAGCCTTTTCTGAGAGTAACTGTTCACTGGGGAAAAGGAAATAATCAGACTATTCAGGGATTGCTGGATACTGGCTCTGAACTGACACTAACTCCAGGAGACTCAAATGTCACTGTGGCCCACCAGTCAGAGTGGGGGCATATGGAGGTCAGGTTATTAATGGAGTCTTGGCTCATGTCCATCTCACAGTGGTTTCTGTGGGTCCCCGAACCCATCCTGTAGTGATTTCCCCAGTACCAGAATGCGTAATTGGAATAGATATACTCGGCAACTGGCAGAACCCCCGACACTGGATCCCTGACAAAAAGAGTAAAGGCTACTATGGTAGCAAAAGCCAAGGGGAAGCCATTAGAACTGTCCCTACCTGGGAAAACAGTAAACCAAAAGCAATATCACATTCATGGAGGAGTTGCAGAGATTACAGCCACCACCAAGGACTTGAACAATGCAGGGGTAGTGATTCCCACCACATCCCCATTCAACTTGCCTATTTGGTCTGTGCAAAAAACAGATGGATCTCAGAGAATGAGAGTAGATTATTGAAAATTTAAACCAGGTAGTGACTCCAATTGCAGCTGCCATTCCAGATACGGTTTCATTGCTTGAGCAAACTAATATATCTCCTGATACCTGGTGCGCAGCTATTAACCTGGCTAATACCTTTTTCTCCATACCTGTTTCGAAGGACCATCAGAAGCAGTTTGCATTCAGCTAGCAAGGCCAGCAATACACCTTGACCTGCAGACCTCAGAGCTACATCATCTGTCTGGCTCTGTCATAATTTAGTCCACAGCGACCTTGATTACCTTTCCCTCCCACAAGATGTCACGCTGGTCCATTACATCGATGACATTAGGCAGATTGAACTTAGTAAAGAAGAAGTTTCAATGACTCTGGACTTACTGGTAAAGCATTTGCATGCTAGAGGGTGGGAAATTAATTCCACAAAAATTCAGGCACCTTGCACCTCAGTGAAATTTCTAGGGGTCCAGTGATGTGGGGTTTGTTGAGATGTTCCTTATAAACTGAAGGATAAGTTATTGCATCTGGCTGCTCCCACAACTAAAAAGGAAGCACAATGCCGAGTGGGCCTCTTTGGATTTTGGAGGCAGTATATTCCTCATTTGGGTGTGTTACTCTGGCCTATTTATCAAGTGACTCAAAAAGCTGCTTGTTTGAGTGGGCCCAGAACAAGAAAAGGCTCTGCAACAGGTTCAGGCTGCTGTGCAAGGCCCTCTGCCACTTCAGCCATATGATCCAGCTGATCTAGTGGTGCTTGAAGTGTCAGTGGCCGACAGAGATACTGTTTCTAGTCTTTTGTTGTTGTTGTTGTTAGGTGCCGTCGAGTCAGCTCTGACTCATAGCGACCCTATGTAGGAAACGCTGAAAAAGGAAAACATGCTTCTAAGGAGCATTCTGGTTGTACTTCTTCCAAGACAGATTTGTTTGTTCTTTTGGCAGGCCAGGGTATATTTGGTATTGGAACCACAATTCAAAGATGTCAATTCTTCAGTCTTCCCTACTCATTGTCCAGCTTGCCCACGCATATGATGCAATTGAAAATACCACAGCTTGGGTCAGGCACACCTTAGTCTTCAAGGTGACGTCTTTGCTTTTCAACACTTTACAGACGTCTTTTGCAGCAAATTTGCCAAATGAAATGCCTTGATTTCTTGACTGCTGCTTCCATGGGTGTTGATTGTGGATCCAAGTAAAAATGAAATTCTTGACAACTTCAATCTTTTTTTCCATTCATCATGATGTTGTTTATTGGTCCAGTTGTGAGGATTTTTGCTTTCTTTATGTTGAGGTATAATCCATACCGAAGGCTGTGGTCTTTGATCTTCATCAGTAAGTTCTTCAAGTCCTCTTCACTTGCAGCAAGCAAGGTTTGTGTCATCTGCATAATGCAGGTTGTTAATGAGTTTTCCTTCAATCCTGATGCCCCATTGTTCTTCTTTGTATAGTCCAGGTTCTCAGTATACAGATTGAATAGGTATGGTGAAAGGATACAACCCTGATGTACACCTTTTCTGATTTTAAGCCACACAGTACCCCCTTATTCTGCTCTAACAACTGCCTCTTGGACTACATACAGGTTCCTTCTGAGCACAATTAAATATTCTAGAATCCCCATTCTTCACAATGTTATCCACAATTTGTTACGATCCAACAGCGAAATGCCTTTGCATAGTCAATAAAACACAGGTAAACGTCCTTCCGGTATTCTCTGCTTTCAGCCAGGATTCATCTGACATCAGCAATAATATCCCTGGCTCTGTGTCCTCTTCTGAATCCAGCCTGAATTTCTGGCATTTCCCTGTCGATATACTGCTGCAGCCGCTTTTGAATGATCTTCAGCAAAATTTTGCTTACGTGTGATATTAATGATATTGTTCAATAATTTCTGCATTTGGTTGGATCAACTATCTTGGGAATAGACATAAATATGGATCTCTTCTAGTCGGTTAGCCAGGTAGCTAGCAGTCTTCCAAATTTCTTGGCATAGACGAGTGAGCACTTCTAGTGATGCATCTGTTTGTTGAAACATCTCAATTGATATTCCGTCATTTCCTGGAGCCTTGTTTTTTGCCAATGCCTTCAGTGCAGCTTGGACTTCTTCCTTCTGTACCTTTGGATCAGTTCCTGATCATATGCTACCTCTTGAAATGGTTGAATATCAACCAATTCTTTTTGGCATAATGTCTCTCTGTATTCCTTCCATCTTCTTTTGATACTTCCTGTGTTGTTTAATATTTTCCCCGTGAAATCCTTCAATATCGCAACTCAAGGCTTGAATTTTTTCTTCAATTCTTTCAGCTTGAGAAATGGGGAGGTTGTTTTGCCCTTTTGGATTTTTAACTCCAGGTCTTTGCATATGTTTTTACAGTACTTTTTCTTCTCGAGCCACCCTTTGAAATCTTCTGTTCAGTTCTTTTACTTCATCATTTCTTCCTTTTGCTTTAGCTGCTTGACGTTCAAAACCAAGTTTCAGAGTCTCCTCTGACATCCACCTTGGTCTTTTCTTTCTTTCCTGTCTTTTCAGTGACCTCTTGCTTTCTTTATGGATGATGTCCTTGATGTCATTCCACAACTCGTCTGGTCTTCGGTCACTAGTGTTCAGTGAGTCAAATCTATTCTTCAGATGGTCTCTAAATTCAGGTGGGATATACTCAAGGTCATATTTTGGCTCTCGTGGACTTGTTCTAATTTTCTTCACTTCCAACTTGATCTTGCACATAAGCAATTGATGGTCTGTTCCACAGTCAGTCCCTTGTCTTGTTCTGACTGCTGATGTTCAGCTTTTCCATCATCTCTTTCCACAGATGTAGTCAATTTGATTCCTGTGTATTTCATCTGGTGAGGCCCATGTGTATTGTTACCATTTATGTTGGTGAAAAAAGGAATTTGCAATGAAGAAGTCCTTGGTCTTGCAAAATTCTATATTGTGATCTCTAGCATTGTTTCTATCACCAAAGTTATAATTTCCAACTACTGATCTTTCTTCATTTCCAACTCTCACATGCCAATCACCTGTAATTATCAATGCATCCCGATGGCATGTTCGATCAATTTCAGACTGCAGAAGCTAGTAAAAATCTTCAATTTCTTCATCCTTGGCTTTAACGGTTGTGTGTAAATTTGAATAATAGCCATATTAACTGGTCTTCCTTGTAGGTGTATGGATATTATCCTATTACTGACAGCACTGTACTTCAAGGTAGATCTTGAAATGTTCTTTTTGATGATGAATGCAACACCATTCTTCTTCAAGTTGTCATTCCCAGCATAGTAGACCACATGATTTTTCTATTCAAAATGGCCAATACCAGTCCATTTCAGCTCACTTAATGTCTAGGATATTGATGTTTATGTGTTCCATTTCATTTTTGACAATTTCCAGTTTTCCTAGATTCATGCATCCTACATTCCATGTTCTGATTATTAATGGATGTTTGCAGCTATTTCTTCTCATTTTATGTCATGCCACATCAGCAAATGAAGGTCCCCAAAATTTGACTCCATCCACGTCATTAAGGTCGACTCTACTTTGAGGAGGCATCTCTTCCCAAGTCATCTTTTGAGTGCCTTCCAACCTGAGGGGCTTATCTTCTGGCACTATATCAGATAATGTTCCACTGCTATTCATAAGGTTTTCACTGGCTAATTCTTTTCAGAAGTAGACTGCCGGGTCCTTCTTCCTAGTCTGTCTTAGTCTGTAAGCTCAGCTGAAACCTCTCTGCCATGGATAACCCTGCTGATATCTGAATATCAGTGACATAGCTTCCAGCATCACAGCAACACGCAAGCCCCCACAGTATGACAAACTGACAGACATGTGGGGATTCTGAGTCTTTGGAAGGTCCCTATTGGTGAATCACAGTGCAGACCCTTATGATTTTGGAGCAAAGCCCTGCCATACTCTGCAGATAACTACTGTTCTTTGGAGAAAAACCTTTTGGTCTGTTACTGGGCCTTAGTAGAGACTGAATGCTTAACCACGGGAGACCTAGTCACCTTTCGGCCTGAGCTCCCCATCATGGGTGTTGTCTGACCTACAGAATCATAAAGTTGGACATGCGCAGCAGCACTCCGTCCTTAAATGGAACTGGTATATATGAGATCGGGCCTGAGCAGGACTTCAAGACACAGTTGCATGAGGAAGTGGCCCAAATGCCCATGGTCTCCACTCCTGTCACATTACCTTCCATCTCCCTGTCTGCACATATGGCCTTATGGGGAGTTTTTTTATGATCAGTTGACTGAAGAAGAGAAAACTTGTGCCTTGTGCAATATGCAGGCACCACTCAAAAGTGTACAGCAGCAGTGCTACAGCCCCTTTCTGGGACCTCCCTGAAGAACAGTGGTGAAGGGAAATCCTCTCAATGGACAGAATTTTGAGCAGTGCACCTGGCTGTTCACTTTGCTTGGAAGGAGAAATGGCCAGATGCGCAATTGTATACTGATTCATGGGCTGTGGCCAATGGTTTGGCTGGATGGTCAGGGACGTGGATGGCCCATGATTAGAAAATTGGAGACAAGAATTTATGGGGAAGACGTATGTGGAGAGACCTCTCTGAATGGGCCAAAGAAATGAAGATATGTGTGTCTCATGTGAATGCTAACCAAAGGGTGACCTCAGCAGAGGATGACTTTAACAATCAAGTGGATAGGGTGACCCATTCTGTGGAAACCAGTCATTCCCTTTCCTCAACTACTCCTGTCATTGCTCAACAGACTCATGAACAAAGTGGCCATGGTGGCAAGGATGGAGGTTATACATGGACCCAGTAACATGGACTTCCACCCACCAAGGCTGACTGGGCACAGCCACTGCTGAGTGACAATCTGCCAACAGCAGAGACCAACACTGAGTTCCTGATATGGCACCATTCCTCAGGATGATCAGCCAGCAACCTGGTGCCAAGTTGAATACATTGGGCCACTTCCATCATGGCAAAGGCAGTGTTTTGTCCTTACTGGAATAGACACTCTGGATATGGATTTGCCTTCCCTGCATGCAATGGTTCTGCCAAAACTACCATCCGTGGACTTACAGAATGCCTTATCCACTGTCATGGTATCCCATGCAGCATTGCCTCAGATAAAGGGGCTCACTGTACAGCAAATGAAGTGCCACAGTGAGCATGTGCTTATGGAATTCACTGGTCTTACCATGTTCCCCCTCATTCTGAAGTAGCTGGCTTGATAGAACAATTACAGCACAGCTAGGTGGCAATACTTTGCAGGGTTGGGACAATGTTCTCCAGGAGGCTGTACATGCTCTAAACCAGTACCCAAAATATTGTGCTGTTTCTCTCAGAGCCAGGGTTCACGGGTCCAGGAATCAAGGGGTGGAAATGGGAGTGGCACCACTCACTATTACCGTTAGTGGTCCACGCCCAAGATTTTTGCTTCCTGTCCCCACAACCTCATGCTCTGCAGGGAGGAATGATCCTACCTGGAGACATACCACTGATTCCATTAAACTGGAAGCTAAAAATGCCACCTGGCCACTTTGGGCTCCTTATGCCTATGGATCAACGGGCAAAGAAGGGAGTTACCATACGGGCTGGTGTGATTGATCCTGATTACCAAGAAGAAATTGGATTGGTATTACATAATGGAGGTAAAGAAGAGTATGTCTGGAATGCAGGAGATCCCTTAGGGCATACTACCATGCCCTGTGATTAAAGTCAATGGAAAACTACTGTAACCCAATTTCTACATGACTACTGATGGCCCAGGCCCTTCAGGAATAAAGGTTTGGGTCTCTCCACCAGGCAAAGAACCACAACTAGCTGAGATGCTTGCTGAGGGCAAAGGGAATATGAAATGGGTGATAGAAGAAGGTAGTTCTAAATACCAGCTACAGTCACGTGACCAGTTGCAAAAATGAGGACTGTAATTTTTATGACTATTTCTACTTTGTATGAGTGCATCTTTGTTTTCTTCACTTATAAAATATAAGATATAAATGGGGCTAGTGCTTTCTCGGTTGTACATGTGTTAGTTGTATCAAGTTAGGCACAAGTATGACTTTTTAATTGTCTTTATTCAGAGATTATATATAGGGTCACTATGAGTCGGAATCAACTCAATGGCAGTGGGTTTGGTTTTTTGGGTATGTATAGTTTAAGATGTTTACATGTGCCAAGTTGACAAGGTGTGAACTGTGATGGTTAAGATTGTGTGTCAACTTGGCTGGGCCAAGATTCCCAGTGTTTATATGTGATCACTCCCATGATGGGATCTGCTGTGAGTAGCCAATCAGTTGAAACAGAGTTTCTTTGGTGGTGTGGCCTACATCCGAACATAAGGAGATGGTCTGGCTTCTTGCTTGCTATGGATCTTGTAGCTGCCAATCTTGAGATTCATTGATTTTCACAGCCTGCGAGCAGAGCCCTGCTCTCCAACCTGACAATCTTGGGTTCACTAGTCCCTGCAGCTATGTGAATCAGAAGAAGCCTTGTGGTCTTGCCTGCCGATCTTGGGATTCATCTTGGGATTCATCACACAGCCTGTGAGCAACAGCCCTGCCTTCTGACCCACTGGTCTTGGGTTTGCCAGCCCCTGCGGCTACATGAATCCGGAGAAACCTCTACCCTAATCCACAGACTTGGGACCTTCCAGTCTCTACAATTGTGTGAGCTGTTTCTTTGATATAAATCTTTCTCTATACATATTTATATGCTTTACTGCTTTTGCTTCCCTAGAGAACTCAGCCTAAGACAGTACTGAAAGCACAAGTTCTCATGAGATCAAAGAGCAGGTGGTGAGGGTGTAACTGACTAAGAACTTGTGGCCAGAAAGTGGAATGACTGAATTTAAAGTTCAAGTACAGTAGTGCTGTATGGTGAAAAATTTCAAAGTGTGTTTACTGGGGGCGGAAACGAGGAAGTGAAAGGGTTTATGAATAGGTAAAGTCCTTTTATGTTTTATGCGAATAGCTAAAACGTAATCTGAAGTTCTCAGATCAACCTCATCCTGCTCCAGTTCAAGCACGCAAGATATGGAGAGAAATAAATCATTGTCTTCACAATAAGAGGTAGCCTCAAAAGAAAATTTCAAAATCAGGACACCTGGACCCACACCCTTGAAAAACCTCAGGTAATAAATATAGTTTCCATGTCCTTCACATATTTAATGCTTGCCAAACACAACGTTCCCTTAGCAGTGAGATGACTTTGTCCCTGTAGTCAAGGACTGTTGTGAAGGAGAAGAAAACTCAATGAAATTTTAGTATCCATTTTTCTACCACCTCAACTAACAGCCTAATCTGTTGACACTTTCAGTGACACTATACTGATCTGTCAGAACACCAATATCTATTAAATTTTTTTCCTCTTATGAAAAAACAATTTTACCTCCTGACAACGAAGCCAACTGTAGTTATAAGATAGCAAGATTTCCAAGGCTTCTTTTTTATATAGGAGTGAAATATCATTAAAATAATGGAGCAATGCCAAACCAAATAGAAAGTTGGCATTGAACTTAGGATAATATATAGAGGAGAAACTGATTTTGTTAAGTTAGAATTGTGAACACAGCCTAATGAATTACTCTACCACTGGTTTCAAGAGGTGGAAAAGATAAGTAAGATTATCTTTTCCATTTCTAAAACCCCCACACTACATTCACATTTCCCTAGGTTCTTTCCAGTATATATATCATTCTTGCTTTGGAACTCAAAATATCTCCTATGTTAGATTTGAAGGATCGCATCCCTATAACTTCTACAAGGATCACTCTCCCCATATTTGAAGTTTTGGTTTTATGGGCTGCTCATTATGGTCAGTTCTCCTAAATAGCATTTTATTTTCTATTTTTATATGGTGACTATGTTTTCTAAACATTATTTAAGGTCCAACTTAAATCCTCTCTCCTTCATAAAGTCTCTGGCTATCCCAAGCCACAGAGAATTTTCCCTCCCATTCATGAAATACATTAGTTCAATAACTATTAATTGAATACCTAATATGATGAAGAAACAACACTGTTGTTGTTGTTGTTAGGTGGTCTCGAGTCAGTTCCAACTCATAGTGATACTATATACAATGGAATAAAACATTGCCTAGCCCTATGCCATCTTCATAATCGCTGTTATGCTTGAGCCCATTGTTGCAGCCACTGTGTCAATCCATCTTGTCGAGGGTCTTCCTCTTTTTTGCTGACCCTCTATTTTACCAACTATGATGTCCTCCAGGGATTGATCCCTCCTGATAATGTGTCCAATGTATGTGAGATGTAGTCTTGCCATCCTTGCTTCCAAGGAGCATTCTGGTTGTACTTCTTCCAAGACAGTTTTGTTCATTCTTTTGGCGGTCCATGGTATATTCAATATTCTTCACCAACACTGCAATTCAAAGGCGTCAATTCTTCCTTGTCTTCCAGCTTTCACGTGTATATGAGGCCACTGAAAACAACGTGGCTTGCGTCAGGTGCACCTTAGTCTTTAAGGGGTCATCTCTTTGCTTTTCAACATAAAGAGGTCTTTTGTAGCAGATTCACCCAATGCGGTGCGTCATGTGATTTCTTGACTGCTGCTTCCATGGGTGTTGTGAATCCAGGTAAAATGAAATCCTTAACAACTTCAGTCTTTTCTCCATTTATCATGAAGTTGCTTATTGGTCCAGTTGTGAGAATTTTTGTTTATGTTGAAGTGTAATCCATACTGAAGGCTATGGCCTTTGATCTTCATCAGTAAGTGCTTCAAGTCCTCTTCACTTTCAGCAAGCAAAGTTGTGTCATCTGCATAACGTGAGTTGTTAATGAGCTTTCCTCCAATCGCGTTGCCCATTCTTCTTCATATAGTCCAGTTTCTCAAATTATCTGCTCAGCATACAGATTGAATCGGTATGGTGAAAGGATACAACTCTGACACACACTTTCCTGACTTTAAACCATGCAGTATCCTCTCATTCTGTTCCAACAACTAGGAACAATACTTGGTATTGGGGATGCATTGTTGAATAAGATGGATAATATAAATGATATAAAATAATATAAAAAATAAGTACTTCATAAATTAATTTTTTGTAGAAGGTTCATGGTGAAAGATAAGAAATTCCACGTTTATTGACCTCCTTCCCCTCTATGACTCAGGCCTTTAATCTTTATTAAAAACCCCATTGTTAATCTTTATAGTATCCTTGAATGTTCTACAGGTGACAAAACCGAGGCCCAAAGAGATCACATTTGAGTAACTCATATAAAGGTCACATAATAAAGCAGAAAACAGAAATAATCTGCCTGATTTCAAAGACAAGTTTTTTGCACTTTACTAAGGTTGCCTCTGCAGAATAGAAAAGACAAGGTTGACTACAATAGCAAATATTGATTGAGTGTCTTTTATAAACTAGATATTATATTAAGTACTTCACATAGTCTTTTCTTTTTTAATTCTTATAACCATACTATGATGTAGACACTACCAGTATCCCTATTTTAAAGCTAAAGGAACTGAGTTACCAAGAGATTAAATATTTGTCCAGTGCCCTTCAGCAAATAAATAACAAAGACAAAATTTGAAACTCCCCACCCAGCTTTTTGTTCCTGACTGTTGAATTCAAGATCGTAACTATTTTTGCTTTATTAACACCTACAGGGTCACTATGAGTCAGAATCAACTATGTTAGAGGCCTAGATTGTAGTCACGACTCCGTCATTTTGAGTTGTTTGACCTTGGAACACTTCATACATTAATTTCTTGAGTTTTTTTTTTTTTTCTAATGAAAAATAATGATGTTGATCCTGTCTTTTTTACAGGGGAATATGAGACTCAAATGAGAATTATTTATAAGGTGCTTTATTAACAAAAGACAGTGAAGAGAAAGAGAAATTTTATGATACGATACTGGCTAGGACCTTCCATAATGGGGTCTATTCTCAAGAAGTCACATTACTTTAAGCTTAGAGGGGACAACATATGTTTAATAAATGGAATCTCAGAAATCGAATAAAAGGCAAAAAAAACTGTATTTTTAGTGAGTATATATATATTAATTTAGTGGTTGATAACATGGAAAGCTATCTAACTGGAGGGGTTAATTAATTTCTGTGCCCTTATCCTGGGAATTATCCTTATATGTGACTTTACTAATTTTTAAGAGAGGTTTGGAAAATTTATCACATCAATGCACACTGTGCTCCAATGTTTCAGAGTATTATTGAGGGTCTCAGTTTAATTAAAATAATATATTGTAAATCCATATCTTTTTTAAGATGGCTTTCTAGTGCTTACCCTCCAGTGGTCAACCTAAGCAGTGTTGGCTTACAAATTTGGTTTGTAAACTGAGGCATAAAGAGACCAAATGAGTCACTATAGTCACAGAATGAGTCAATCACAGTAATAAAAGAAAAACAGAGGACACAAAATATTGAGACTTCCAACTCCCATTGCTTCTTACTGTATAAATTTTCCACCCTTTAAAAGCTCTCTCCAAAGAAAACAGCCCTAGGTAGAAAATCCCAATGTTTGTAGACTCGCTTTGGAAAAGAACGTTTTGTATATTTGTATTTGATAACATTGTTATAGTTACCCAATATCAGCTCATGTTTTTGGAATTTTATAGGATTCCCCAATGTGGAGGCAAGGTTGTTTATGTGCATAAAAGTCTCAGTTCAGTACTTCCTTTAACATCAGGTTGCTATGGAGTAATATAAATCACTGGCTTTCCTTAATATATTTAATATTTAAATTGGCTTTAAATATGATTAACTGTGAATGAATAATATTGTGTAGAAATAAACTTAATTGTACTGTAGCGCATCTTAATTATATCGTAGTTTGGTGACATTTAAATGATTAAATGTGAATGAATGATATTCTATAACAATTTTTCTACCTGTAAGATGTTTTACAAAATAGGAATACATAGATGTGACTGCATAAGCATCCAATGGAGAGATCAGAATAAAATATAATAAAAGATTGAAAATGGTAGCCTTAGCAAAATTGTCTGATCAAAGGTTATCAATTTGTAGTCTACCTGGTTTCTTTGTAAACATTTCTCCTTTCCTGTTAGCAGTGAGCTCCAGCACAGTAGGAAATTCAGTGACTACTAGTAGCTGGTTGAATGAATGGACCTTGTTTCCAGATACAACTGTAAAAAAAAAAAGAAGTTCTAAATTTGACTTCATAACAAGTAAGAAAAAAGATGAAACAAAAGTCTCAGTCATTTTCATATGTCATACAATTTTACAAGACATTACAGGGCAAACTTTCAAATTCTGGTCTATAGGGTCTATTTGCAAGTAATTCATAAAAAAAAATTCATAGAACAGTCAATATATATTAATCTTGTAGCAAGAGGAAGATAGCATACAGATTAAACTGTCAAGTCCAAGAAGAATAGGGTCTCATAAGAGTTTTGTAAAAACAGCATAGGAATTAATATGAGTCATTTTTAAAGAGAACGTTAATGGATTATCCTATCTATTAAATGTCAGAATATTGGAATAGCAAAACTTGTTTATGCAGAACTACCAGCTACTAATTTTGATAGACCAGAGCTGATCAATCAATAAAGACAATCCCAACACAGCATCAGGATAGAAGAGTTTGTTATTAGAGTTATAAGAATTTCATATTTGAATAAAATGAGTTGAGTAAAACCAAAGGAATAATCACTCACTGCTATCAAGTCGATTCTGACTCATAGTGGCCCTACAGACAGAGTAGAACTGCCTCGCAGGGTTTCCAAGGTGAGGCTGGTGGATTTGAACTGCCAACCTTTTGGTTAGCAGTCAAGCTCTTAACCACTGCACTGTCAGGGCTCCAAAGCAATAACAGATTTATGTAAATGTTACATGTTTCATTAAAATTGGTCCTAGTGTTTGGTGGCCCTGCGTGAACTAATCATTTTACCTTAAGACAGCAAAGACCAAATCAGTGATTTATTCCTAACGGAGGAAGGTGCATGTATTACCCTTGAAACAAGTGATTTTGGCCATAATATCAGATCTAGGAAGCACACAATGTAAAACAATTTCTGGGAAGTCTCTTAAACAAAACTGAAGGGCAATGGCTAGGATTTACTAGGCAGAAGCTAAAGTATTTTATTAATAATAATATACCTCAAGAACAACTAGAAAGAAGATGAATAAAGAAATAGAAAACTTGAACAACGCTATTAACCAACTAGACCTACCAAACATATACAGAACACTCCACCCAACAACAGCAAAGTACACATTCTTCTCCAGTGCACATAGATCATTCTCCAGGATAGACCATATTCTAGGACACAAAGCAAATCTCAGTAAATTTAAAAAGACTGAAATTATACAAAGTATCTTTTCTTATAAAAATGGAATGAAACTAAAAATTAATAATAGAAAAAAACTGAAAAATACACAAATATGTGGAAAATAACACACTACTCAGCAACTGCCATACTTATCTAGTTCTGCTATAACAGATATACCACAAGTGGATGGCTCTAACAGAGAAGAAATTTATTCTCTCTCAGTTTAGGAGGCTAGAAGTCCAAATTCAGGGCACCAGCTCTAGGGAAAGGCATTCTCTCTGTGTCAGCTCTGGGGAAAGGTCCTTGTCATCAATATTCCCCTGGTCTAGGAGCGTCTCAGCACAGGGACCCTGAGTCCAAAGGATGTGCTTTGCTTCTGGCTCTTCTTGCTTGGTGGTAATGAGGTCCCTCTCTTCTCTGCTCTATTCTCTTTTATATCTCAAAAGAAATCGACTCAAGATACAACCGAATCTTGTAGATTGAGTTCTGCCTTATTAACATAAAAACTGCCTCTAATCCTACCTCATTAACATCATAGAAGTTAGGATTTACAACACATAGGATAATTACACCAGATCACAAAATGAAGGACAACCTCACAATACTGGGAATCATGGCCTAGCCAAGTTGACACACATTTTGGGGGAACACAATTCAATCCATAACAGCAACCAATGGGTCAAAGAAGAAATAAAAAAATATTTGGAGTCAAACAAGAATGAAAACACAGCACACGAATGCCTACAGGATGTAGTGAAGGCAGTACTTAAAGAGAAATTTATAGCAATAAACACATTAAAAAAGAAGAAAGATCCCAAATCAACAGCTTAACTACAACTTGAGGAATTAGAAAAGGGAGTGCAAACTAAGCCCAAAACTACCGAAGAAAGGAAATAATAAAGATCAGAGAAGGAATAAAAACATATTTCATACCAACAATGACTGCATAATACTAGGTTTTAAATTTTCTTTTCTTTTTTTTTCACCTGAGGAGACAGAGGGTATGCTTAACACCAACAAAACTCACATGAGGTAAATAAACCAAAAAGTAAATCTATTTGTCCACACTGAAAATAGTAACTTTGCGCTATCTCAGGGCTCCCCCTTTCCAAGAACAACATAGCTATTTCCCAGGAGAGTCAGGATAGTTTATTTGGTGAGGTTAAGGGATTTGGTGTCAGATAAATCTTCGTTCAAATCAACTTTGTAACTTGCTAGCTGAGTATCCAGTAGGCTGGTCAGCAAGTCATTTAATCAGCATGATTTTCAGTTTCTTCATCAATGAAAGGGAAAACAGAGTTGCTGAGAAAACAAATTAACCTCTCAGAAAGCACAGACTTAGTGACTGGTTTACGGTAAACATTCAGTAAGTCATGGTCATGGTCTTAATACCTATTAAAAGTATTATCAGAATTCTGGTGAAAATAATGTTACAGCAAAGTAGACCTGAACAATATTGGTCCCAGGTTATTGCTTTCTTTCAACTATAGAGAATATTTTCTTCTAAGTGATTGCAGCTGGTCTCTTACTGCCTTTTTCTTGGCACTAGATATACACTAACAACTTTTTACTCTTTAATTCCCTTCTTAAAGCAGTCACCGAACTATATAATACAATTAAAATGCACTGCAGTACAATATGGCTACATTTTGTTTTGCATAATCTGTATGGTATTCTTATCTTCTTGATGATATACTACTTCACCTTTATTGAACTTGGGAAATTCATGCCTAACACATTTCAAAACATTCTGAAGGAGGCAAGCTCTCCCATCTTTAATTGCATTCTTACTGACTTTATTATTAAAAGGTGATATTTTTATGACTTTGCTTTAATTTGTGCATGATCCAACACAGCTCCATTGAAGTGCGTTTCAGGCAGTGTATCACTAAATAACAAATGTCTCATCTATTACCAGACCGTTAGATTGTTTGACAGACATAGGATAAGCTCTAACTGAAAGGTCAGCACTTCACTGCCAGTAGCTCCGCAGGAGAAAAGACCTGGCCATCTGCTCCCTGTAAAGGTTAAACTAA
The DNA here is from genome assembly GCF_024166365.1 of Elephas maximus indicus. NCBI lineage: Eukaryota > Metazoa > Chordata > Mammalia > Proboscidea > Elephantidae > Elephas > Elephas maximus. The sequence continues at coordinate 50,496,427 of NC_064842.1, read as the reverse complement.
TTTAACCTAACCCATTGCCATTGAATCGATGCTAACTCATAGCAACCCTATAGGACAGAGAGGACCTGCCCTATAGGATTTCCAAGAAGTGGCTGGTGAATTCAAACTGCCAACCTTTGGTTAGCAGCCCATCCTAGGAAACGCTATGGGAAAGCTCTAACATGGGGTTGGTATGCATTAGAATCGACTCCACAGCACACAACAACAACATACTTTCTGGTCCACCATTGTTTATAGAGCAGAGGCAGTGGTGCAGATAGCTTGTCCTTTTTAGTTTATACATCACCAGAACATAAGAATCCACAACAAGACCAGATGGAGAGGAATTAACATTACCCAATTTTTTACTGGACTTAGATATAGAGACAATGTCGGAACATATGTCTTTTAAAATTTTAAAACAACTTTATTAAGGTGCAATTTATATACAATAAAATGCACCCATTTAAAGTATACAATTCAATAAATTTTGACAGATGTATATATCCACGAAATTTTGTATACATCCAATAAATTTTGACAGATGTATACATCCATGAAACCACTGCCATTATTAAGATATAAAACATTTCCATCACTACAAAAATTTTCTTGTTCCTCATTGAAGTCTATACTTCTCTTTACCCTCAGCCCCAGGCAACCACTCACCTACTCTTTGTCATTATAGTTTGCAATCTCTAGAATTTTATATAAATGGAATCAGACAGTATGTATTCTTTTGTGTCTAGATTCTTTCACACAGAGTAATTATATTGAGGTATATCCATGTTGTTGAATACACCAATAGTTCATTCCTTTTTATTACCAAGTACTAGTCCATTGTAAAGATGTCTCACATTTTGTTTATCCATTTGGGTTCTTTCAAGTTTGGGACGTTACGAATAAAGTTTCTATGACTCTTCACGGACAAGTCATCGTGTGGACATACGTTTTCCTTTTTCCTGGGTAAATACTGGCAATGGAATGGCTGGGTCATACAGTAGGTGGTTAAACTGTAAGAAGCTGCAAAATAGTTTTCCAAAGTGGCTGTACTATTTTGCATTCCCATTAGCAAAGGATGAGAAAATTTCTGTTGATCCATATATTTGCCAACATTTGTATTGTCAGTCTTTTTTCATTTTAGCTATTATGTGTGTAGAGTGGGATCTCATTCTGGTTTTCATTTGAATTCCCTTTTGTCTGATGATATGAGTACGCTCTCAGGGCAGGGGGAGATGCAAGCACTGAATCTGAAGTCAATGTTCTGTTGCTTGATTTCCTAAAAAGAGGAAATTCTGAGCCTGAAACATAAGAGCTGGCAGGTTAGCTGTCATCAGCTAGACTCTACCTCTGCAGATGGATTTTGAGCCGAGGTCGCCCTTGCAGGAAGGCCCCTGTTGTCAGCTGCTAGGAGGGTCTCTAGTAACAAAGCTTAGTAGTCAAGGCCTTCTAACAATCCATGGATTTCAGTACAGTGGTTGCTTCAGTTGACTTTGCCACTGACGCAAATACAGTGGCTTCTATAATCTTCTTTAGGATAAAGTTAAGAATTTACTGAAAAAAAAAATAGGTAATTTTACTTATCAATAGGTTAATAAAGTTACAAAAGTAACCAGGCAACTACCACAAGCAAACAAAAACAGAAGACTTGAAGTTCTGTTAGCTGATACGGAAACACCAGCAGTGCAGAGTGGGAAAGCACTGGAAATCTGGAGATAATTCAGGTGACACCTGCTAACCTCTAACCAAGTTTTTACTACTATAAATATCCATTTACTGAGCAGTAATTGCATGCCAGCCACTCTTCTAAGCATTCTACTTGTGGTAACTTATTTATAAGAAAGTAAACACTGTATGTCAACCCTGTTCTACTTCTGAGGAAACTGAGATACAGAGGGTTTAAGTAATTTAATAAGTGGTAGAACTGAAATTTGAGCCCAGGCAGTCTGACTCCAGAGCCTGTGTTCTTAACCACTGGATTCTGCTTCCTCTTTCATCTGAACAATGAGGGGGCTGGCGCAATGATATCCAAGGTCCCTTTTAACTCTAAACCTCAGTGCCTCTGGGTCTGTTTTATCCTCTGCACAAAAGGTTAATAATTTCCCCTTAACACCAAGAGGGTCTTCATTTCTCATATCACTGTTAACTGTGCCAATGAGTCCACTGGGTTCCTTACTCTTCCACTGCCTCTGTTGGGGTCATTTATCATAATGTTTGGTAATTTTTACTGTGATCACTACTACTAGACTGAACCCCTTGTGGTCATGGACTGTTTTATCTTTGGAAACCCTGGTGACATAGTGGTTAAGTGCTATGCCTGCTACCCAAGAGGTGGGCAGTTTGAATCCACCAGGCGCTCCTTGGAAACTCTATGGTGCAGTTCTACTCTGTCCTATAGGGTCGCTATGAGTCAGAATCAACTCGACAGCAGTGGGTTTAGTTTTTTTGGTTTTTAGAGCTCACTTCAGATAATTCCCTTGGGTATTCTACTCCAAATGCCTAGAAACCTGGCCATTTACAGAGCTAGACTTGGTTGTTGTTGAGTCAATTCCGACTCATAGCGACCCTATGCACAACAGAACAAAACACTGCCTTGACTTGGTAGGATAGGATAGACTTGGTAAGATACCAAATTTCCACTGGAACCTAATCAAAAAAACAAATCGAACCCATTGCCACTGAGTAGATTCCAAATCATAGTGACCTATAGCTCCTGGTGGATGACAGCTGCCGACCTTATGGTTAACAGCCAAGCTCTTAACTACTGCACCACCAGGGTGCTACTGGAATCTAAAGGTCTTCTAATTCCAGTGAACAAATACTTCTGCCTTCTCAATCTCAATTTGTTTGTGCAGAGTAAAACTGCTCCATAGGGTTTTCAAGGATGTGACCTTTCGGAAGTAGGTCTCCAGACTTGACTTCTGAGGTACCTCTGGGTATGTTTGAACCACAATCCTTTCAGCCGTTAGTAAGAATATAATCATTTGTGCCACTCAGGAACTTCTAATCTCAGTTTAATTACTTTTTTAAGATAAGAAAAACATAGACCATGAAAAGCAATAGCATAATTTCTAAAGAGGTATAACTGAAGCTATGATTCAAGAGTGGTAGACTATTTTACAGCTGATTGAATTGCTCTCTAAGGACAAGATTAAAAATAACTTGCCCATAGATTAAAAATAACTCAAATACACCTTTTTTCTTTACTAGAACCAGCCTTCATACACATGCTCCAGCTAAAATAGCACTTTTGAACTTGGTGCTTCCTGGAAAACACAAATGAGTAGCCAAACCTTCAGTCTGATGATACTTGAGATCAAGGAAGCGTATTTTAAACGTGAACAGATGGACCGGCTAAAAAAAAAAGTTTATGAACAAAGGTTATCACAGATTTTAGAATGATTAGTGTATATTCATCAAGTTTCTTTAGATGTGTGGCCAATGGTGGGCTACATACCTTTCAGCTCTAGCAGAAAAATAAGTGCAGTACATGCTGCAAAGTCCAAAATCTTGTTCAGACTAAAAGTTTAGGAAATTATTGGTTCCTTTTTTTTTTGCTGAGGTTTTTCTATTTTGCAAATGTCAACTATAAATGTTAAAGAAAAAGATTCTTGGAGGTCTATCAAGAACTTTAAGTTCTTAACACTCTTCACTACTTGTGTCTTTGCTTATTTGGAATGTCAATTGTTTATTGTTTAGAAAGTAATACTATTTTATTTCTTTAAGCCAATTTTGTTAATCAAAACTTTAGTTCGTTTGCTGGTCTTCTCCCTGAAGAATTCTCCACATTTGTGGGGTATTATATTTAACAACAGACCAATTCACTACAGTAATGAACAAATATTTTTGGATTTTTTATTATATGCCAGGAACTATTTTAGATCCTAAGAACACATGAGCAAATACATCAGGATGTTCCAGGTCATGTTGGAAGAAATTGATCCTCACTTGATTATCTGCAATGTATCGCTAGTGTGCTATAACAATGGATGAACAAAATGCTGATGGATCCATAAGGCATAGTGATTAATTTATCCAGGCAACAGGGGAGGACAGAAAAAGTTTCATGCAGAACTTAAATGTTTTGAAGGATGACTAGGAGTTCTCTAGTTGGACAAAGAGGGTGAGGACATTTCAGAGGGAACACCATGCATCCTGTGAAAGCATAGGAATCTTTGAAGCCAAACATTTTGATTCACTCAATCAGCTCTCACTAGAATGTAACTAGATACAGGTAGTCCCCAACTTAACGATGTATTTGAGTTAAGACAACCTACACTTAGGATCGTGCGGGTTTTTTTTAATGATTTGTATTTTTCCCCCCACGTGTCTGTCAGTTTGTCGTACCGTGGGGGCTTGTGTGTTGCTGTGATGCGCCGGTGTTCAGATACCAGCAGGGCCACCCATGGAGGACGGGTTGCAGCTGGGCTTCCAGACTGAGACAGAATAGGAAGAAGGACCTGGCAGTCTACTTCTGAAAAGCATTAGCCAGTGAAAACCTTACGAACAGCAGTGGAACACTGTCTGATATAGTGCTGGAAGATGAGCCTCCCAGGTTGGAAGGCATCCAAAAGATGACTGGGGAAGAGCTGCCTCCTCAAAGTAGAGTCGACCTTAATGACGTGGATGGAGTAAAGCTTTTGGGACCTTCATTTGCTGATGTGGCACGACTCAAAATGGGAAGAAACAGCTGCAAACATCCATGAATAATCGGAACCTGGAATGGATGAAGTATGAACCTAGGAAAATTGGAAATCACGAAAAATGAAATGGAATGCATAAACATCGATATCCTAGGCATTGGTGAGCTGAAATGGACTGCTACTGGCCATTCTGAATCGGACAATCATATGGTCTACTATGCTGGGAATGACAGCTCAAAGAGGAATGGTGTTGCATTCATCATCAAAAAGAACATTTCAAGATCTATCCTGAAGTACAACGCTGTCAGTGATAGGATAATATCCATATGCCTACAAGGAAGACCAGTTAATATGACTATTATTCAAATTTACGCACCAACCACTAGGGCCAACGATGAAGAAACAGAAGATTTTCATCAGCTGCTGCAGTCTGAAATTGATCGAACATGCAATCAAGATGAATTGATAATTACTGGTGATTGGAATGCAAAAGTTGGAAACAAAGAAGAAGGATCAACAGTTGGAAAATATGGCCTTGGTGACAGAAACAGTGCCAGAGATCAAATGATAGAATTTTGTAAGACCAATGACTTTTTCATTGCAAATACTTTCTTTCACCAACATAAATGGCAACTATACACATGGACCTCGCCAGATGGAACACACAGAAATCAAATTGACTACATCTGTGGAAAGAGACGATGGAAAAGCTCAATATCATCAGTCAGAACAAGGCCAGGGGCCGACTGTGGAACAGACCATCAATTGCTCGTATGCAAGTTCAAGCTGAAACTGAAGAAAATCCGAGCAAGTCCACGAGAGCCAAAATATGACCTTGAGTATATCCCACCTGAATTTAGAGACCATTTGAAGAACAGATTTGACACGTTGAACGCTAGTGACCGAAGAACAGACAAGTTGTGGAATGACATCAAGGTCATCATCCATGAAGAAAGCAACAGGTCACCAAAAAGACAGGAAAGAAAGAAAAGACCAAGATGGATGTCATACGAGATGCTGAAACTTGCTCTTGAACGTCGAGCAGCTAAAGCAAAAGGAAGAATTGATGAAGTAAAAGAACTAAACAGAAGATTTCAAAGGGCCTCTCGAGAAGGCAAAGTAAAGTATTACAATGACATGTGCAAAGAGCTGGAGATGGAAAACCAAAAGGGAAGAACACACTCGGTGTTTCTCAAGCTGAAGGAACTGAAGAAAAAATTCAAGCCTTGAGTTGCAATAGTGAAGTATTCCATGGGGAAAATATTAAACGATGCAGGAAGCACAAAAGAAGATGGAAGGAATACACAGAGTCATTATACCAAAAAGAATTAGTCGATATTTGACCATTTCAAGAGGTGGCATATGATCAGCAACCAATGGTACCGAAGGAATAAGTCCAAGCTGCTCTGAAGGCATTGGCAAAAAACAAGGCTCCAGGAATTAATGGAATATCAATTGAGATGTTTCAACACACAGAAGCAGTGCTGGAGGTGCTCGCTTGTCTATGCCAAGAAATATGGAAGACAGCTTCCTGGTCAACTGACTGGAAGAGATCCATATTTATGCCTATTCCCAAGAAAGGTGATCCAACCGAATATGGAAATTATAGAACAATATCATTAATATCACACTCAAGCAAAATTTTGCTGAAGATCATTCAAAAATGGCTGCAGCATACCGACAGGGAACTGCCAGAAATTCAGGCCGGTTTCAGAAGAGGACATGGAACCAGGGATACCACTGCTGATATCAGATGGACCCTGGCTGAAAGCAGAGAATACCAGAAGGATGTTTACCTGTGTTTTATTGACTATGCAAAGGCATTGACTGTGTGGATCATAACAAACTATGGATAACACTGCAAAGAATGGGAATTCCAGAACACTTAATTGTGCTCATGAGGAACCTTTACATAGATCAAGAGGCAGTTAGTTCGGACAGAACAAGGGAATACTGATTGGTTTAAAGTCAGGAAAGGTGTGCATCAGGGTTGTCTTCTTTTACCATACCTATTTAATCTGTATGCTGAAGAAATAATACGAGAAGCTGGACTATATGAAGAAGAACGGGGCATCAGGATTGAAGGAAGATTCATTAACAACCTGCATTAGGCAGATGACACAACCTTCCTTGCTGAAGCACTTACTAATGAAGATCAAAGACCACAGCCTTCAGTATGGACTGCACCTCAACATAAAGAAAACAAAAATCCTCACAATTGGACCAATGAGCAACATCGTGATAAACGGAGAAATAATTGAAGTTGTCAAGGATTTCATTTTACTTGGATCCACAATCAACAGCCATGGAAGCAGGAGTCAAGAAATCAAAAGACGCATTGCATTGGGCTAATCTGCTGCAAAGGACCTCTTCAAAGTGTTGAAGAGCAAAGATGTCACCCTGAAGACTAAGGTGCGCCTGACCCAAGCCATGGTCTTTTCAATCACATCATATGCATGTGAAAGCTGGACAATGAATAAGGAAGACCGAAGAAGAGTTGACACCTTTGAACTGTGGTGTTGGCGAATAATATTGAATATACCATGGACTGCCAAAAGAATGAACAAATCTTTCTTGGACGAAGTGCAGCCAGAATGCTCTTTAGAGGCAGGGATGGCGAGACTGCGTCTTACATACTTTGGACATGTTGTCAGGAGGGATCAGTCCCTGGAGAAGGACATCATGCTTGGCAGAGTAGAGTACAGGGTCAGCGGAAAAGAGGAAGACCCTCAATGAGGTGGATTGACACAATGGCCGCAACAATGAGCTCAAGCATAACGATTGTAAGGACGGTGTAGGACTGGGCAGTGTTTCGTTCTGTTGTGCATAGGGGTCGCTATGAATTGGAACCGACTCGACAGCACCTAACAACAACATATTTTTTTTATGTATGCATGTATTAAAATACATCTGTAAGTTTATATGTAATGTTTCCAACCCCCAAAGACAAAGATCAGATTTTTTTAAATGCTGATAATAAAAGGCAATAATAATGAAAACAAAACAAAAATAATCCTCTGCCTGGAATTCAAGGCTTCACTAAGTCTTGTTTTGTCCTGCAACCCACCTGACTTCCTCTAATACACCCTTGGCTTCCAAGCTGTTCCTATAGTCCAGCGCTACATATTAGAATAACACAGGGAGTTGCTTTTCTGTGGTGGTGGTGGTGTTTTAATCCTAATTCCAAAGCCAGTTAAATCATAATCTCCGGGTGTGGCACCCAGAAAAAAACCCACTGCCCGTCGAGTCGATTCCAACTCATAGCAACTCTATAGGACAGAATACCCAGACATCATTATTTTTCAAAACTTTCAGGTAATTCCAAATTACAGCCAAGTTGGAAACCCAGCACTCTAAGCAACAAAAATCATAATCCTTCTCCTGCAAGTTCCAATCTGCCAGGCGCTCCCTGGAAACTCTACAGGACAGTTCTACTCTGTCCTATAGGGTCGCTATGAGTCGGAATCGACTCGGCGCCACTGGGTTTTTTGGGTTGTCTCCTGCAATGTGTGATACAGCACAGATATGTACACATAAGTGTCACATTGTACTGTAATAACCTATTTATATATGAATCTTTACCAGATGGAAAACTCCAGACATCATTTCTCAGTCTTTTTTGCTTGACTCACCATATAGTTCAATGACTAGCATCAGACAGACATTCAATAAATATTTTTACTGAACCAATAAGTGGGTGAATGAAAAGCCACATGTTCTTAAACTTCTGCTTTCCTCTCCCCTTTTTCTCCTCCACTGTCTCACCCCAGGGTTCTCAATACTACCTGCACATTAAAATCACCTGGGGAGATATGTTAAACTACCAATCCTTAGGGCCCCAACCCAGACCAATTAAATTAGAATTTCTTAGACTGGAGCCCAGGTAGTTCTTAAAAGGTCCTCAGGCAATTCTAATCACGGCTAGAGTTGAGAATCATTGCCTAATTTTATTCACCATTTAAGACCCTCTTTTTAAGGACGGCAACGAGTTTTTAAGGTCCAACCTTTTCAGGAAACTTTGTCTGATACTCTTCCCACATAAATCTCTCAATTTCTTAATTCCAGTTGCTTTTAAGAAACTCATATGTGATTTCACTCTTATTTTCTTGTTTTATCCATTTACATGTTTTCTCTCTGCCACTAGCATTTGAAGGCAGGAACCATGCTTTCCTCGGAAAAATGAGAACAGGGCTGGGTCTAGATTTCAATAGTTGGAGACTACAGACAGTTATATGAATTTTATATGGGAATATGTTTCTTGAACCAGGTTGCCACACACTATTCAACCGACCCCCCAAAAATAAAAAAAAAGTTGCCATCAAGTCAATTTCGACACATAGTGACCTATAGGACCGAGGAGAACTGCCCCATAAGGTTTCCAATGGACAGATGGTGGATTCGAACTGCTGACCTTTTGCTTAGCAGCCAAACTCTTAACCACTGTACCACCAAAGCTCCTATAAATGATAATAAATAGTTTGAAATTTTGAATGTGATGTGGTAGCCAATTAATTTTCTCAGCCAGTCCCTAGTCTTAAAAGCTTTGATTTAAACTAGAACTTGAGTTTAACACCACACTGCCAGCTCCCCAAAAGGCATAATTCAATTTGTTTATCAAATGAGGATCAAAGAGCCTGTTTAGGGACAAAGTAAGAAGACTCAAAATGCAAATTGCATTGCCATCCTCCACATTTTTAACCCTTGACTGGTGTTTTCCCAAGGAAGTGAAGTTGGTGTAAGAAGTTGGGAGGTGCCTATTAGCACTCACCTTAGGCATGTGAGCACCTGATTATGTTCATGGCCAGATCAGAGAATACCATAATGCTTATTAAAAATGCTGATTTTTCTATTAGTCAGCATTACTGTACTGCTGAGTGATATTTGGTAACTTAGCAGTTACTGGATATGCATTTATTAATGACTATGAACAATTTTTAGTACAGTATTTTATATATTTTTCATTATATATTTTGTTAGACCTAGCTGCTTTGAAATACCTCATCTCAATTTTTAAAATTTAGAACTAAATCTTTAATAAGTAGGTCATCTCCCAGCCAGCAAAAATGCACGTGCTTCATTTGTATTGGATAGGTAAAACACAGACAAAATGAATAGAAAGATTTGGTCTACCCATAACTGATGGACAATATTCAACACTTGAGAAAAAAAAATACACACTCAGGATTGCATAATGCAGATGCAAAACTGCATTAACTAGCTTCCAAAAATACTCTTTTTGTTAAATAAAACCAGAAATGGTGACTTGCATAATCTTCTATAGTCTACAAGTTCAAATCAAACTAAAGCAGCTACAATTTTTTAAGAGAAATTTTGTGAACCATTTCTTTTTAGGATAAATATACCTGTTTCCTATCCATAAATGTTCTTAAAGTTAGTTTAATCCTGATAAGTACAAATTCTTGGAAGAAGTTGATGGGCATCTGCTTGGGGAAAAAAAATCTGCTAAATACCAAATATTTGTAAAACAATCTAACCCACACAGACATACATAGACACGCACAAACACACCCAAAAGAAGGGTTTTGGTTTATATTATGAGATTCAAATGGAGAACTGAATATGTAACAAAAAAGCCCAACTTAGTCCTAAGTGCACAGAAGTGGTTGAACGGAAACACTAACTCAAATGCCCTGCATTAAGTTAAATATTTACAACCTGAAGTCTTTACAAACTCAGATTTTTGTATCCCAGTGAAATAATGAAAACCTGGAAGTTTGTAATGAGTCACTTGTTTCAACTTTCTTGAAAAGGACTAACAGTAAGTGGTTTTTTCATGATTGAAACGTTTAACTATTTTTGGGTTAGTATTGTATTCATTCGAACCCACCCAGAGGCTCTTCAGAAAACAGGTCTGGAGGCCTGCCTTCTAAAGGTCACAGCCTTGAAAACCCTATGATGCAGTTCTACTCTGCACACGTGGGGTTGCCATGAGTTGGAATTGACTTGAAGGCAATCACCACCACTGCCAACAACATTGTATCCATATGGGTTAAGTTGCAAAAGTAGTCAAAAGAGATGAAAGCCGATTCTCTCATCCTTCTCCTATAAAAGCCATTGCCATGGAGCTGATTCTGATTCATGGTGAACCTATGTGTTAGAGTAGAACTGCTCCATGGGATTTTCTTGCCTGTAATCTTTACCCAAGGAGATCTCCAGACCTTTTACCTGCAGCACCACTGGGTAGGTTTGAATCACCAAACTTTATGTTAGTAAAAAAGAGCATAATCCATTTGTGCCACCCACGGACCTGCTTCTCCTATATCTACCAGATAATAACAGCAATAAGACTCAACATGTCCTTTTTAGCACTTTAATATACCTTTTAAAAAATCTGTTCTTTATAGTAACCTTGTTGTTGTGTTGTTATTGTTTGCAGCCAAGTTGATTCCAACTCACAATGACCCTACATGACAAAGCAGAACCACCCCATAGGGTTTCCAAGGAGCTGGGTGGATTCAAACAAACTGTCAGCCTTTGGGTTAGTAGCCTGAGCTCTTAACCACTTCACCACCAGGGCTACGTTTGTATTATTTTCCCCATTTACTGGATGAGGAAAAGAGATCAGAAGTTTAAATGACTTTTCCAAGTTTCCACAGTCAGTACGTTTTCAAGCCTCAATCTTTAAACTCAATAGGCAAATGATGTTCTATTTTATACGCAAATGCTTTATGACAGAGAAATGAGGGTAACACATTTTATCTCTAATAAAAGACACAATACCATTTGACTTTCAGATCAAAACCTGACCACTTTATTATACTGTCAATACCTCTATCTTGCTTCTGAAATACGCTGTGATGAGCAAGGCTTTCACAAAGATTCTAAAATATTCCTGAAATGTTTGGGAAATATGGGCTGCCTTAGGTCTCTCGTGAACTAATAATTGCTGTGATGGCTCCTAAATTAAAGTCGGGATAAGTCCAGTAGCTGAGAACAAAGCCCATTCACATTTAGTGCCAAATAGTCTATTCAGTCTCAGGAATTGGCATGAAGCTGGCAATATTTCTTCACGGAGTGTAAAAAGTGGTTTTTAATAAGTGTTGGTTCTTAACATCACGGCGGTTGTAAATGTTAATAAACTTCCTACAAGGGAAGTAGAAGTGGAAAGTTTTATTTGTCAAACACTTTATCACTCTACTTGGTTAGCACGGACAATTAACCCAGTTCCCCGAGGCTGGTATTCCCTGAGCGTTTAGCAGTTAATGAATATAAATAGCAGCAAGCTAGCAATTTTCAAAACCATAAATAATTGTTCCTCTGAAAGTTCTTTCTAATGGAAAAAATATAAATAAAAAGAACTTATGTAGCAAAAAAAAAAATCACTTATTAACTTAGGTCTAAATTGAAGTTCAAAAACTTACTAACTTGTACAATCCTAAAACAAACAAGAAAACAAATTCGTTGTCGAGTCAACTCCAACTCATGACAACCCCATGTGTTACAGAGTAGAAATGTGTTCCATAGGGTTTTCTCGGCTGAATCTTTTCAGAAGCAGATCACCAGACCTTTCTTCCATGGTGCCATCAGGTGGGTTCGAACTACCAACCATTAGGTTAGAAGTCGAGTGAAAACCATTTGCTCCACTCAGAGACCTTATCATAAGACAATGAAAATCTATTCAATCAAATCAAAGATGGAGCTTTACAAACGTCAGCTGTAAGCAACTGTTCCTCATTTCCATCTATAATATATATTCTTCATATAAAATAATCCCTTATAAAACAGAAAGACTACAGTTAATACCTATCAACAGGATAATGTCCATTCAGGATTAGTGAATGTTGTCTGGGTTGATATTTCCATAATTCTTTACTACTTTTTTAATTAAAAGCATTTTACTAAGAATACAGGTTTCATGAAGCAAATCTAACAACAGATAAATGAATAAAGAAAAAGCTAATAATCTCCTCCTCCTCTCTCTTCCCATTGGTTAAACACTCTAAGTTAGGGGTTAATAGATCAAAGAGCTATTAAAATAACCTGTGAGCTCAGGATTTTATTGGTGTTTTAATAGCTCCTTTATAGAAAAGGCAACAATCAGGTAAATATACAAAACCTGGAATAAAAAAATGGCAATCCTTGCTGAATTTTCTCTTTTGTTTATTATTATAGGGCATTTGTTGAGATTCGTGTTCCAGATTTTTGTATTAGTTATTATGTCCTCAGAAAAGAGATTTTTAAATTATGGGTAACAAAGAAAAAAAAAACACCAAAAACCAAACCCAGTGCCATCAAGTCGATTCTGACTCATAGTGACCCTATAGGACAGAGTAGAACTGCCCCATAGTTTCCAAGGAGTGCCTGGTGGATTTGAACTGCCAACCCTTTGATTAGCAGCCATAGCACTTAACCACTACGCCACCAGTATTTCCAGTAAAATATCCTGCATTCTGGGTTTATCTGACACTTGTCTCATTGTTAGACTGGGGTTATGGGTTTGGGGAAAGGCTACCACAGAGGTGAAGTGTCATTCTCATCACATCATAGCAACAGTACATACTATCAAAGTGGCATTATTGGTGATGTTAACCTAGATCATTTGGCTAAGATATTTTTGTCAGTTTTCTCCACTCTAAAATTCCTTTTTCAGTCTTCCCATTCTCTGTTCTTTGGAAGGAGGTCACTAAGTGGTAACTCACACTCAAGGGGTAATGGAATGGATTCACTATTTTTTTAAAAAACTTATCCAGAAATGCTTGCTCAATTTTCTTGTACCAAGCATGAAAAGCATCTTAGTGGTTAAGAGCTCAGTTGCTAACCAAAAGTTCATCAGTTCAAATCCACTAGGCACTCCTTGGAAATCCTATCGGGCAGTCCTATAGGGTCACTGAGTTGGTTTGGTTTTTTTGTTTTGTTTTGTTTTGGTTTTGGTTTTTAGCATGAAACCCCCAAACCAAACCCATTTTCATTAAGTTGATTCCAACTCATAGGGATCTTGTAGGACAGAGTGGAACTGCCCCATAGAGTTTCCAAGGAGCAGCTGGTGGATTCCAACTGCTGACCTTTTGGTTAGCAGCCATAGCTCTTAATCACCGTACCAAACATAGGCAACACAAATCAAGTTATTAATATTTTTCTCTGATTTCGAGGTTTGAATCCATATCCTCTAATTTGATGGAACATTCACTTATTTGTCATCTGCTATAGAAAATAAGCCCTGATGGTACAGTGGTTAAGCTCCAAGCTGCTAATAGAAAGGTGGGCCATTTGAACCCACCAGCCATTCGGTAGGAGAAAGACGTGGCTATCTGCTTCAGTAAAGATTACAGCCTATGTGGCAGTTCTACTCTGTGCTATAGGGTCACTATAAATCAGAATTGACTCAATGTCAATGAGTTTTTGGCTTATAGAAGAGATAATGATTGATTCAATGGAGGAGGTAAAAAATGGAAGGGAGGTAAAGAGAAAGAAAGGTAACATAGTAGTGTATTACAAAGCTATATAGCATAAACCTCAGAGTGTTGAAAATGCTTTTATTAAAAAGTAAAGAGTGTGTTTAAAATGGAAGGGCAGAGATAATTGAGGATAGAGAAGAAGGAAGTAGGCATCAACTGTGGTAAAAAAAAAAAAAAAAAAAATCCATGAGGTTACTATGTAAGTGGCCACAAAATGTTATTCATCTCTAGTATGGTTTCAGAAGTCACAATACCATTTTGAACAAGGAAATATTATACATAGTGTTTTATTTTGTATAAACCAAAACCCAAACCCGTTGCCATCAATTCCAACTCATAGTGACACTGTAGGATAGAGCAGAACTGCCCCATAGAGCTTCCAAGGAGTACCTGGTAGATTTGAACTGCCGACCTTTTGGTTAGTAGATGTAGCACTTAACCACAACGCCACCAGGGTTTCCCTATTGTGTATATCATTCAAGTATTCATTGGCTTATTTTCTCATACTTTCAGCACAAATCTACTGAGCACTTAGTGTATAATAGGCATTATAGGTAGTCCCCTGCTTATGATGGGTTTCCTTTCCGATAACTCTGTTTTAAGTCGGTTCTCATGCAACTCAAATGTCTCATTTTTTTTTTTAGTTTTCATTATAGTTGCTTTTTATTATCAGTACCTTTGTAAATCATAACATCGAACATCTGCTAGTGAACATCTGAGAATGAAAATATCAGCAAACTTCACACTGTAGCATTGTATGTAGTACATATTGCTGACTATAAAATGTACAAAAAAAAGATGGTTTAAGTGCAGTTTGTTGTAATTCAAACACGTTGTAAATCGTAGACTACCTGTATTCTGGGCATAAGGGATAGAACAGTGAGTAAGACAGTCACAGAAGTCAGATGTTTTTATGAAGCAACAATCTTTGGGGGAAAGGAAAGTAGGATGACCAGAGAGAAAGATAATAAGTAAAGAAATAAATGAATGAGATAATTTTGATTTACTATAAAAAGTTCTCTGTATACAAGGAAACAGGTGGCACGTAGGGAGAGGCTGCTTCTGTTGGGTGGTTTAAACTCTGATAAGAATGTAGAATGTAGAAGTTTGTGTTGTTGTTGTGGGTGTTGTAATTTGTTCTTTTTGCTTTGTGGATGTTGTAGTTTTTGTCTCCTCCACATCATTATACCATGCCACAAGTCCTAGAAAAGAGAGGAGTGGGTAGGGAAAGAACAATAAAAACTGAATAAATTCTAAAGTAAATCACAACCATTAGACTTCCCAATCTGATGTAAACAGAATGATCAGAGATTATATCCTCAAAGTAGGACCCTGCTAGAGGAACATTTAAGGAAATCTACATAATCATGGGAGTCCCTGAAACTAAAAACCAAATCTGTTGCCAATGAGTCAATTCAAACTGATAGTAACCCTGTAGGACAGACCAGAACTGACCCATGGGGTTTCCAAGGAGTGTGTGGTAGATTTGAACTGCTGACCTTTTGGTTAGCAGCTGTAGCTCATGGTAGCTCTTAACCACTGTCCCACCAGGGCTCCATATGGGAGTCCCTAGGTGGTGCAAACTATAAAGGGCTCTGCTGCTAACTGGGCTGCTAACTAAAACGTTAGAAGTTCAATTTCACCCAGCGATGCCTCAGAAGAAACGCATGGTAATCTGCTTTAATAAAATCAGCCATTAAAAACTCTTACACACAAGGAGTTGCCATGAGTCAGAACTGACTCCATGGTAACTATTTTTTTTTTTAACGTAACTATAAAGAAGTAAGATTTTTAACACAAGTACCAAGGTACCCAAATGAATGTTTTCTGCTAAATTAATCCCCTTAAATATTAAGCATTTAATAAAATGATACTATGACCACTCAAAACCCCCGAAGATATCAGAAAATGTTAAGCAAACAAGGAACTAACTAAATAGCCATCAAAGTTGCTAGATTGAAGGGGCCAATACTCATTCAGATGAATAATGTCTGGTAAATTGGTTTTTAAAAAATGAATCATCTTACTTTGTAGTCATTCTTCATATTGTATTGTAAACCACTCCTAAGCAGTTTCAGAGACCTTTTACAACTTGTCATTTATATTGCACTGCATAACTACATTCAGCATAGCAAGGGTTTTATAGCTTTGATTCATATATTGTATGAGATATTGTTGAGATATTGTTGTAATTGGGCAGCTACGCAATGTAAACCTCAATATGTTAAAGATGCTTTTTTTTTTTTTTAAGAGAGTAACTTAGTAACACGGTAAGGTGTGGTCTATTAAAAAAACACAAACACAAACACAAACTCAAACCTGTTGTCGTCAAGTTGATTCCGACTCATAGCAACCCTATAGGACACAGTAGAATTGCTCCATAGGGTTTCCAAAGCTGTAACGTGTATGAAACCAGACTACTGTATCTGTCTCCTGAGGAGTGGCTGGTGGGTTTTAACTGTCGACCTTTCGTTTAGCAGCCGAGTGATTTAAGCACTGCGCCACCAGAGCTCCTAGTAGTGGCCTATTACTAACACAAAATTAACTTATTATATAAAATTTCAAAATTAGAGGTCTACCCTCATCTATAAAAATAAATTTAACTTAATCGGTCTTCCATTAGTCCTATAAACAAAGCCTGTTGAATTAGAGCAGTTTGCAGTGTTAATTTTACTTTCCTTAAAATTAAAATTATCTACTACAATCAGTACTTAATCATGTAACTGTCAATATTATTATGTAATTACTAATTAAATTACTACTATAATAGTCATAATACCTATTTTCAGGAATATTTCCACCTTAAAGAGAAATATGAAGTATATATATATACATATATATAAATCTGTACAAATGATAAGGACTCTAATTCGTAATACTTTACTCCAACAAAAACATTCTCATATCAATGAAGCCTTGGCCAACTTTTCAGATAGCTGATGTAGGTAGGAGCTATGCACATTTCATTCCCTTTGTTAGTAGTTCTTCCATGAGAACTTTAGGAAAGTTACAGGCTATACATTGATAAAGTATAGTTAAGGTGGGCATGGCTGACTGATGACAGTGTCTCATTAATTTGCTTAGCTAGCTTTGGGTTGTTCTGCCCCAGGTAACGGGCACACCTAAATATTCCTTTAGAAGCTCATTATGGATTGTTCTAACAAGCTTCTCTGAATCGGAAGTAAACCAAATGAGGTAAAACACCTTTGTCTTTGTCATCCAAGGATGTGTCATTGATACTTGTTAGACCTGGCTACTCCCTGTTATCCACCCTTTTTTTTCTTTTTTAAACCTAGCAGGGCTTGGACTTCTGTCAAAAATTATAGGCAATTCGATTAAATTCCATTTGACAAATATTGTCCCTACTCTTTGATAGATGCTGTGTAAGGCACAACAGTGATCACAACTTTGTCTTTGTCCTCAAGACATATATAGTTTTGGGGGGGGAAGACTTTACAGAGGGAGTAAAGTCTAAGCCAACACATTAAGGAAAGCAGACTTTAACATAGATCACCACCTACCTTCAGGTGCTAAATCTGCTGGTCAATTCTCAATCTTCATCTTACTTGACCTATCTATCAGCAACCTCGACATGGTAGCTTGATTACACATCATTGAAATTCTTTTCTCTCTTGGCTTCTAGAGATCACTCTCATGGCCTTCCTACCATCTCATTCATTCTCCTTTGCTCAGCCTCCTCTGCTCCTAGGATACTTTGACAATTACTTAAGTAGTTCTGGGCTCAGTCCTTGAGCTGTTTCTCTTTTCTGTCTACATTCAATCCCTTGGTTATATTCATCCAGTTTATGGCTTTATGTTTCATGTACATGCTAATGACTTCCAAGTTTTTATTTCCAGCTTAATCTTCTCCCCTGAATCCAGAATTGTCTACTGAACAGCCTACTCAAACTGTCCACTTGGATTACCAATAGACATCTCAAACTTAACATACCAAAAATAAGCTTCTAACACTTCCTCTCATAATCTACTCTTTATGCAGCCTTTTCCATTATCAGTTAATGGTAACTCCATACTCCCAGCTACTCAGGTCCCAAACTTTACTGTAATCTTTGATCCCTTTCTTTATTTTACATATTACATGAACCCATTAACAAATCATGTTGAGTCCTCCTTAAAAATATATCCAAAATCCAATCAATTCTTACTAAAATTACTGCAATAACAAGGCCTAAGCCATGCTTATTTCTCTTCTTAAGCTATTTGAATACTGTCTTGTCTGTCTGGTTTTGTCCTTGCCCACTTTCGGTCCATTATCAACAAAGAAGCCAGGTCATGTTATGTCTTTGTTCAAAACCCTCCTTCCTATGGCTTCCCATTTTATCAAGAGAAAAGCCAAGGCTTCCACGATATAGACCTTCATTACCTCTCTGAACTAGTCCACTAAGCTCTTCCCCTTGCTCACTCTGTTCAGGCCCCACTGGTATCTGTGATGGTCTTGTAATTTTTTTCATAAAACCTAATGATTTTTTAGATATGAATGGGTGAGAGAAGGAATTAAGGATAACACCTAAATTGTGGATTAGGCCACTGAGGCATGGTGGTGCATTCACTAAGAAAGGAAACATGAATGGAAAATCTGTTTGAGGTTGATGGGAGGAGGGGTAATAGCACAGTTTTGAAAATGTTTTTGAAAATGTTTTACTTAGAGTTGCCTCTGAGCCATCTATGGAGATACAATAATAATTTGCTATATGGGCTTGGAGCTCAGAAGAGAAATCTAGATGGTACATTTACATTTAGAAACCATCATACGGATAGTAATTGGAGCTATGAGACATGATGAGATGACTGGCGAGTGAGCCTAGCAATGGGATAATTTTGAATACTTTATAAGCCAAGAGTTAAGGAATTCTTGAGAAACCTTCGAATCTAAGGAGAAACTAATATATACAGATACACAGATTAAAAAAAAAAAAAAAAAAAAACCAGGAGAGTGAAATGTATCCATTAGTATACAGATAGCAAGACATTCTACTAAATATACTAAATATAGCTTTAAGTAGGGACTTACTATCCACAAGACATCTGGAAGTAGGAAGCTCAAGTGGCTCAGAGACCATATAGAATCCAGACTCTTTCCATCTGTCTACTCTCCTTCTATTGGGTTTTGTTCTCAGATTTATTTAACAGACTCCATGTCATGCCCAGTGCTTCATAAAAGATAACACATTTAATCCTCATTATAACTCTTTCAGGTAGTTACCATTTTTGTCATCATTTCCATTTTACAGATTGGGGAAAAACAGCGAAGAGAGATTAAATAAATTACCCAAGTCATACAGATAGCATGTTGGGAAGCTGGAATTTGAATTCTAGCCATAAGACTCCAGAGTTCATGGTCTTAACCACTATGTTATACTGCCCCTGCTTCTTTAGTCGTCAGAAGGCTATCACAGTTTAGACACCATTTCCTCACACAACTCATTCAAGGCTGAGAGGATTTTTCAGTAGCCTCCAACAGAGTTCTCCTTATACCTTATTAGCCAGAACGAGATCAAAAATTTTCCTCTAAATCAATCACTGGTAGTGGGAAATGGAATACCCTTTTTCTGAATATGGTGTTAACTGATATTTGAACGAAATCTGGGTAAAAAAAAAAAAAAAAAAGAAGAAGAGGTGTATATTTGAGAGGAGATGCTGCTATTATGGAAACCTGGGGAAAGAATGATTCAAAATTTTAAATGTTATGGTGTAGTTAAGAGAAGGCTAAAAAGTATTAACTGGATTGTACGACACTGAAATCACTAGCGACCTTTTTGACAACAGTTTCCAAAGGGTCTGAGGGCAGATGCCAGGCTCGAGTGCTTTGACAAATGATGAAGCTATACAGAGTATTGAAATTTCTCTTTAAAGGGGAGTAGAGAGAGGGCAGTAGATAAGAGAGGGTATGAAGCTGAGAGAAATTTTCTTATTTAAGCTGGGAAATTGACTTGAGTGTATCTAAATGTTACTAGAAAGGGACCAGGAGAAGGAAACTAGAGAAGTGAGGTCCCTGTGAAAGGAGAGACTGGTATCTAAAGCACAAATGGAGGAAGTAAATAGCACGTAGTTATCTCTTCCATTTATATGTAGTGAAAATGTACAGATTTTAAGAAAATTGGTAAATATAACATCAGGAATTTGGGGTGGTTACTATCTAATGGCTACACTTGCATCCAGGTAGAGAGTATTTGAAGTGGCAGAACTTTTCCTGGATTTGGTAACAGAAGGTCAATATTATGGCAGCCTATTAAGGCTGCTCATGAAATTGCCCACAGTACTATAAGATTGATCAGAGTTGAATGTCGCACCTCAGCTCTCAGTGACTATCTTATAGCAAATAATTCTGGAGAATTCATTAAAAACTTAATATAAATATATTTTATATTCACTTTTTTTAGTGTGTCTCATGTTCTCGATTAGATTTTAATCCCCTCCAAAATAGAATTTCTTTGTTTGCCAGCTCCTAATACAGGACTATACAAATAGTGGGTGGACAATAAGTGACTGTTGCAAGGTGACAGTGATATTAATAGTTTTGGAGTAAAAATATGATAGGCTTCTAACTTTACCATGCATGAAGGAATGTAGAAGAAATATTCATTAATGTCCCTCATATTTTTTTTTAACGACAGTTCTGGGTTTTCCACACAAAAGTTGGAATTTTATAAATTTTACACGTGCAATAAATTAATTCCTAATGGCCAGTAGCCATAACATCTGTGATTAATGAGATTCATATTCCAGACAGAGCTGGAAAAGGAGTTCTGAAAATAATAGAACACCTAGGTGCAGCACATCTCTCTGAATCACCTAACAGTGCCCATCTGAATCATCATTGACCAAAAGTCAAATTAGGTCCAAGGAGAAACAACACTCTCTACACAACGAGGATAAGTGGGAATGGAAGATGGATGAGGCATAAAAGTAATATTTTTCCATATTTATAATTAAACATACTTCATAAAAAAATCTTTGGACAATTAACTGAAACAAGACCTATCATGTTCTGAGTTCAATTTCACCCAACAGTTAGAGACTAAATCTACTGCTTTTGTTTCAGTGAAAGGTAGGTCACCTCCATCTCTGGAAAAGGCAGGAAGAGTAACATTCATTCATTCCCTTACTCATTCACTCATGCACTGTTGATTCAACAAACATCTGCTGAGCACAAATTTTACATCAGGATACAAGAATTCAAACAGATATAGACATGCACTTTGTCTTCAAGTGCTCCACAACCCAGCCTACCAGTTCACAGTCCAATTGTGAATGATTCCAATGAAACACTGATCATCTAGTTCAATAATTTCTTCTTGAACCATTCATTGCCCTGAGCTAATATGAGGAATAAAATTCTCAATAATTTTTGTTCTTTTAATCTTTACATAAAAGGCAGCTAAAATAAGTAAATGTAGAATACTGGTTAAAAAAAAAAAAGTCCTGCTCTTTTGTTCATTACACAATTAATCAAAAACATTTACATTTCTTTTCTAAAGAGAAATGCATAAACCACTGGAAACTGTAAACATAAATTATTTCAGGTATACAGCAAATCTCTTATAAATAAGATGCCTAGTAAGCAGTAGCAATATGCAAAGAAAGTATTAGATAAATGCTCTTGACAGACACAGAAATGAAAAGCAATTGCATATGGTCTGAATATTCTGGTCTATATGTGGAAGATTTTTCTAAAATCTTTTAAATATAAAGAACATTTCAATGATTTGATTAATCTAAACCAAAAATTTATTTTGATATGTTGTGCTTCCTAACTAAACTGAGTTATTTTTCTTACTGCCAAAATTCAAATAACTATTCCCATATTCTATGGTTACCACATTTTGACTATTCTTCAATTATATATGAATTAACAATCAGTAAGACACGGTGATGATTCCTGTCTTTGTTATCTAGTGCTGCTATAACAGAAATACTACAAGTGGATGGCTTTAACAGACAGCAATATTCTCTTACAGTTTAGGAGGCTAGAAGTCAGAATTCAGGGCACCAACTCCAGGGAAAGACTTTCTCTCTCTGTCGGCTCTGGGAGAAGGTCCTTGTCATCAATTTTATCCTGGTAGTTTCTCAGTGCAAGAACCCTGAGTCCAAAGGACATGCTCCATCCACTCCCAGCTCTTCTTTCTTGGTGGTAGGAGGCCCCACTCCTCTCTGCTCCCTTCTCTTTTATATCTCAAAGGAAACGGACTCAAGATATAACCTAATTCTGTAATTTGAGTCCTGCCTTATTAACATACCTGCCTCTAATCTTGTCTCATTAACATCATAGAGGCTAGGATTTATATCACACATAGGATAATCACATCAGATCATAAAATGGAGGACAACCACACAATGCTGGGAATCATGACCTAGCCAAGCTGACACATTTCTGTGGGATACAATTCAATTCCTAACAATGTTCCACCTGTGTTCTCACTTATTTAGCAAGCACCTTACAATTTTTTAGCCTTTAATTCTCAATCATTTGTTAAAACAGTATTACTGAGCATTAAATACATGCAAGGCAATACGTTAGTCCAATTTAAAGTTTGTTTGTTTTCAGCAAGCTTTTAATTTAACAAAGGCAGTAAGACATGCATTCAGATAGCCATAATATCCAAATGTGTGAGAAGCCATAAGGAAGATAGACTATATGACATGAGCTCTCTGCTGAGGGTGATGCAGGGAACCGAAAAGGCTTGAAGGAAGTAGTAATTAGCTGGCTCTTGAGTTTGATATTAGTTAAAAAAAAAAAATCCATTGCCATCAAGTCGATTTTGACTCATAACCCTGTAGGACAGAGTAGAACTGCCTCGAAGGGTTTCCAAGGTTGTAATCTTTACAGAAGCCAACTGCCACATATTTCTTCTGTGGAGCTGCTGTCTACCTTTCAGTTAGCAGCCGAGCACTTAACCACTGCACCTCCAAGGCTCCTTTTATTCGTAGGGGTGGATAAAGGACATCCCAAGCTCAGGAAAGAGCATGTCGGGAAAAGATGAAGTACTGCAGGTTGGCAAGTATAGAAGATAGATCTGGGAGATGGGCTTAAGCCAAAGAATTGATCACCTGAATACAAAGTAATAGAATTTTGTGTCTAGTCAAGAGAAAATAAACAATAATTGAAGAAAAGAGGAAATTCTCCCAAATTAATCAAGAAAAACAAATGAGGTTTAATGCCAAAAAAGTTATTTTTTTTTTCCATTTTCAAAATAAGTGTCTTGGTATTAAAGAAACATAGCTTCTCATATTGGCCAATTACAAATCCAGACCACTATCCTTTTCTCCACAACAAAGCAGCAGCCTTCTGTACAGAGATTGTCAGAGATTCACTTAAGATGCTGCTTAAGGTGTGGTTGGGAGGGGCTATCAGAAGTCACCTCTTTTTCTTGCCAAGAATACATTCATGCTAAAATTATTGTAAATCACTGCAGTAACTACATGACAGGACTCCTCTCAATGATTCAATATATGAGTCATGGCAACTTGTTTTATAATCAGTGTGTTTTTCATTGTGTAAATAAATGAATATTTCCATGAATAGGGGATATTCCACACAACAGTCCGTCATACCATGGTCTATTATGCAGCCACGGAAAACAATGATTTAGAGCCATACAAGTTGACTGGGGGATTTTGACAAGGTGAGATAGGTAACAAACACTAATAACAACCAATGACTGTTTAGTATATGCCAATATTTTCCATATGTTATCCTATTTAATCCTCAACCAAATTCTATTGTTACTATTTCATTTTAATGAAGAAACTTAGGCACAGAGAGGGTAAGAAACTTGCTAAGTCAGTAGATTTATTATTGCTCCATCATTAGCTTTCTTTTTTTCTTTTTGTTTCTAGTTTTCATCAGCAAACTAGGATGTACGTATGTATGATTTTCTTTCATCTTCCTTAAGGTTTTAGAGTGGATTTTGGATTTTTAGAGTAACACCTTTTATCAATTTTGGAAAATTCTCAGCCATTATTTCTTATAATGCTGTTGCTTTATTTTCTCTTGTTCTTTCTCTGAGATCCCAGCTCTAAGACGCTCCTGCTGTATTTTCTCTCTCTTAATGTGTGCATTTTATGTCATTCTGGATATTTTCTTTTCAGCTACCTCTCAAATTACTGTCTCTTTTCAGCTACATTTTTAATGTACCATTGAAACAGCAGTTGAAGTCCTTTTTTTTTTTTTTAACATTATCACTTTGATGAATGTACAGTGGTATTCTCTGATAAGTACTGATGATGAGTCCCTATGTATACGCATATTGGCCATTTAGATTTCTTCCCTTGTAAACTGCTTATTTAAGACTTTTTTTCCTTTTTAATTGGGCTCTTAGTGATTAGTAGAGGATCTTCATATATTTTGTATATAAGAAATCCTTTATTGGATATTTGTATGGTATATCCTGATTCAAACTGCCGATCTCTTGGTTAGCAGCCGTAGCACTTAACCACTACAACACCAGGGTTTCCTTGTATTGTATATATTTCTCCCAAAATTGAGCTTGCTTTTTATATCTTTACCTAATCCCCAGTCAAGAAGACATTCTGTTTTTACCTAGAGCCTTATAATTTTAACCCTCACTTTTAAACCTGTGGTGTGTGGTGTCACACAGCAGTAAAAAGGGTTCCTTATGAAACCCTTTGTTTTGTAAAGGTATCCAGTTGCTCCAGTACCATTTATTGAACTGAACCAGCATCTTTGTAAAAAACAACAACAGCAACAACAAAAAGTGATAGTATATGTGTGAGTCTATTTCTGGACTTTATGTTCTATTCCACCAATCTGTTTTTCTACGTATAAACCAAGCACTTTATAAGTCTTGAATTATGGTAGTATTAATCCTCAAACTCTGTTCTTCAAATTTGGTTTAGCCTATTCAAGGTTTTTTGTACTTCTATAGATAGAGGAAACCCTAGTGGCATAGTGGTTAATTGCTACGGCTGCTCACCAAAGGGTTGGCAGTTCGAATCCGTCAGGCACTCCTTGGAAGCTCTATGGGGCAGTTCTGCTCTGTCCTATAGGGTCGCTATGAGTCGGAATTGACTCAACGGCACTGGGTTTGGTTTTTGGTTTTATAGAGATAGAATCTGCTTGTTAATTTCCATTAAAAAGCCTTCTAGTGAGCTATTTGTATCAGGTGGACACTTCAGACTGTGTTGGCATCTCCTGTCTGGAGGGGGGATGGGAGGATAGAGAGAGTTGGAAGCTGGCAAAATTGTCACGAAAGGAGAGACTGGAAGGGCTGACTCATTAGGGGGAGAGCAAGTGGGAGTACGGAGTAAGGTGTATATAAACTTATGTGTGACAGTTTGACTTGATTTGTAAACATTCACTTGAAGCTCAATAAAAGTTAATAAAAAAAAAAAGCCTTCTAAGAGAAAAAGCCTTCTATCTTAGCCATTTAGTACTGCTATAACAGAAATACCACAAGTGGATGGTTTTAACAAACAGAAGTTTATTCTCTCACAGTTTAGTAGATCAGAAGTCCAAATTCTGGGCACCAGCTCCAGAGAAAGGTTTTCCCTCTCTATTGGCTCTGGAGGAAGGTCTTCATCAACAGTCTTCCCTTGGTCTGGGAGCATCTCAGCGCAGGAACCTCAGGTCCAAAGTGTTCTGCTCCTGGCACTGCTTTCTTGGTGGTATGAAGTCCCCAAGTGTCTCTGCTCACTTCTCTCTTTTATATCTCAAAAGAGATTGGCTTAAGACACTACCTAATCTTGTAGACCTCATCAGTATAATTGCCGCTAATCCATCTCATCACATCACAGTGATAGGATTTACAACATATAGGAAAATCACATAAAATGGTGGACAGTCACACAATACTGAGAATCATAGCCCAGCTAGCTTGACAGATATTTTGGTGGACACAATTCAATCCACGACACCTTCTAAAGACATTTTTATCTTTATAGACATAAATACAGATATAGATCAAGATATCTCTCCCTGAGAAACTGTCCACATCTATTTTTCATCTTCTCTGCCACCTCTTCTGTAAGACAATGTTTGCAGCTGTTTCTTCCCATTTTGAGTCATGCCATATCAGCAAATGAAGCTTTATTCCATCTGCGTCATTAAGGTCAACTCTACTTTGAGGAGGCAGCTCTTCCCCAGTCGTCTTTTGAGTGCCTTCCAATCTGGGAGGCTCATTCCGACACTGTATCAGACAATGTTCTGCTACTGTTCATGAGGTTCTCACTGGCTCATTCTTTTCAGAAGTAAACTGCCAGGTCCTTCTTCCTAGTCTGTCTTAGTCTGGAAGCTCAGCTGAAACCTGTCCTCCATGGGTGACCCTGCTGACACCTGAATACCGGTGGCATAGCTTCCAGCATCACAGCAACACACAAGCCCCCACAGTACGACAAAATACATGGGGGCTTCTGTAAGACATCTCTAGGAAAAGAACAGGCCCAAATGCTGGGCTAATCTGTTTTCTTCTTCTCCTCCCAAATTTTGGCCCTATACATTTGGTTTCCAATGCCTTGTTAGCTTTCTTACACTACTAAGCAAACACTGAAAAACATTTAACTATGAATTCTTGTTGTTCTCAGTAGATGGGTTGGTTCAGTTTCCTACTCCACCATTACTGGAAGTGGAAGTTCCATCTAAAATTTCTGTTTTCCGTCTTCCATTCACTAGGTTGCCTCTTACTCCTCTAGGGTTGAAAAAGACGATAGGTAGATAGGAGAGGTAAAAAAATTTTTTTTTTTTTTAAGAGGTAGGAAAATTCTTACTTGACTGACACCAATATAATCTGGTATTGGTTTCCTCTGTCTTATTTCAGTGTTAAAAGCCCTCTATTTTCTCTTGAGCACTCTACTGGGACTTATCATAGATTCCCCTGGCTGGTGCCCCCTATTGCACTCTTTGATTCAGGCAACATTCTTCAGCTGACCTTTTATGACCACCTTCATCCAAAGGTTAATTTTAGAATCTTTCTGCTGAGCTTTCCTGGCTCCTTATATGAAGCCTTCTTTAGTGGTGTCTCTTTCTAAATAATTCCAGGACAAAATTCCTACTATAGAATCTATACCTGTCCTCTTAAAAAAAAATAATAGTTTATCCACTTTCAGCAGGAGAACACTTCCCAAACACTTTTCTTCAGTTTCTCTGCTATGGAGTGTTTTAGCCAGCTTCTGGCCTATGAACTTTCTTTTTTCATGAATGAATCAGACACAAATCTACTATGTCCCTTTAATCTAAAGGACCTATAAAAGGAATAGCAGAGGTTTATGCTTCCCTGAAGATCCCTGAGTTTGCACTCAGTTACTAACTATAAGGTTGGCAGTTCAAATCTATCAAGTAGTACCACAGAAGAAAGGCCTGGTGATCTACTTCCATAAGATTACAGCCACTGAAAACCCTATGAGGTGCAGTTCTACTCTGACACACACCCCACTGCAATCAAGTCGATCCTGACTCATAGCGACCCTGTAAGACAGAGTAGAGCTGCCCCGTAGAGTTTCCAAGGAGGGCCTGGTGGATTCGAACTGTCAACCTTTCGGTTAGTAGCCATAGCACTTAATCACTATGCCATCAGGGTTTTCCTGACACACATGGGGTCACCGTAAGTTGAAACTGACTCAACAGCTATGGGTATGTTTCCCTGAGCCCACTCTAGAGGCTGAAGTGTTCATTAATCCTTGTTGTTAAGAGGTTGGCTGCTGACCAAAAGGTCTGCAGTTCAAATCCACCAGCCACTCCTTGGAGACCCTATGGAGCAGTTCTACTCTGTCCTATAGGGTTGCTATGAGTCAGAATCGACTCCATGGCAACAGGTTTGGTTTTCAGAAACCCTGGTGGTATAGCGGTTAATATCTACAGTTGCTAACGAAAAAGTTAGCAGTTTGAATCCATCAGGCACCCCTTGGAAACTCTATAGGGCAGATCTACTCTGTCCTATAGGGTCACTATGAGTCAGAATCGACTTGATGGCAGTGGGGTTTTTTTTTTTTTGATCTGCCAAAACAAATTCACAATCCTCACTGCACTTACAGCAGAGCATGCTGATCCCTGCAGCATTTGCTTGTAATTGAGTAAAAGAAATACAGGCAGAGTGCAGAAGAAATGAGCACAGCTTCATAAATATTTAGGGACAGGTTTACTGCATTCATTCATTCAATGATTCAGTAAATACCTTGGGTGCAGCATGAAGTTCACCTTTCAATTTTCACAGAATTGTCTTTCCAAAAGGTACAATTTAATGGGTTTGGTTTTTAATAGAAATAAAAGGCACACTGAGTAAGTATCTAGAAAATGTAGGGTACTAAAAAATTTTTTTCCAGACAATACTCTATTTGCCTGCTTCATTCACTTATTACAAAATGTTGAGTGCTTATTATGTGTCAGGATGCATTAGGTACATGAGTTAAACAATGAATAAGGTATAGCACCTGCCCTTCTGAAGTTTACCACCCAGTGACAGCTGGCATATCTAGTAACAGGAAGCAGATTTGGCGAAGGAATGCCAGAGGAGAAACAAGAGAGCATAAAGCAAAAAGCAAGCAGGTGACTTTTGAGCTGAAATTTAAGATGTGGGTTAGCTGGGGTAGGGCAAAAAGAGCACTGAGCAATGTTGTATCACAGATTGACAAATAAACTAGAAATTTACGTTTTAACTCCAGTAAGATTTTTATTGCCGGATTTTTTTTTTTTAATTTCAGACAAAAGTTAGGAGGGATGAAACCCTCAAATACCTAGCCATGGCCCAAAATGGTGCTCTGTAAAAGGATGGAAAATCAAAGGATACTGAGCAGAGAAGGGGTGCATTACATATAAAATTTTCCTTTTAAAGTTATGATTAGTGGCATCTTTGATTATTACAATGGTACCAGAAGATTTTTTAAAAATTCCAATTAAATTCAATTCATACAATAAACAAGTTCCCTTCCACGAGCACATCCTTGTAGATAAGTCAATTCCATGCATTTGTAGAGTTATGGAGCATGGAGAGACCTGAAGCGTTGTAAGAGTCTTACTCTGCAGATGAGAAAACAGAGGGCCAGAAAAGTTAAGTGACTTTCAAATTTACACAGGAACTGGGGACAGGGACAAGTGAGTTGTAATCCACTGCTGCATTTACTAACCACATGGAATAAGGACAAGAATGCAGAGGGACATTAAAACCATTTTCTTTCTATAATCATTGTGCTCAGAGAAGCTTTAAATTTTCCTTCCACTATAATGTAAGAACTGCTAGTGCATGTCAGTACCAATAAATCTCGACTGATAATATTAAAACTGCACATTTAATTTTATTAATCAAATGATTTTAAAAAGCTGTCTCCTAAGATTAGGAATTTTCCACTTTCCAAGTTTTCACTATGTTTAAATAAGAATGGAAAAATACAGGTTAGAAATTTCTGTTGCAAAAATAATACATTCTCATTCAAAATGTATAAAGCTGGACTTCTTCCGTTTGAAATTTAATTATACATGCAAAAAAGATTTATTGAGCATATAATGTGTGTAAGGATTGTATCAAATGCTCATAAGAAAACAGTGAAAAGAAACTTAAAACAGGCAAGAGCCTTGCTCTTGGGGCAAAAGCGATCTGGTGAATCATCTGTTTCACTAATGGATGTTTCCAAAAGTCCTTATTTCCAGTGTAAGTCTATGTTGCCTTTCAAGGTTTCAGTAGCTTTTACTGAAATTAAAGCAACCATAATGACTTATTTCCATAAAACAACAAAATCAGAAAGCTCCTTTGCTGTACTTTTAATGCTTTTTGTTGTGCTTTTCATCTTCATAGGAAAAAAAAAACGTGCTTTGGCAACCAAGCTAAGAATAAATTGATAAAATCTTCTTAAATGTATGTAACTCAGTATTTTAATGTTATTAGAGAAGATATATTTTAACTAATAGTTTTTCTAACCCCAAAGAGATTTGTTCCATATGCTATAAGATACTGACTGTAATTTTTGACAACCTAGTGAATGTAAAATGGTATGGCATTGGGTTTGTAATTTCCCTATATCTGATTGCTAAGGAGGTAGAGCATCTTTTCAAGTATTTATGTACCATTTGTAGCTCTTCTTTGAAATAATGTCTACTGTCTTCAAATGTTTATTTAGTTTAGTCTTTTTCTTGCTAATGTTTAAGGAATTCTTCATTTGATCTATTATCTGTTATCATTTATATTCTGGTGTGTGAAATATAAAGGCCAACAGGCTTAATTTTGCCTGTGTCTGTTGGTGAATCCACTTTTATGTATATTTTAGCCAAAGCTGCTCTCACTTTGCATGACCAAATTTCCCCCAAGTTCCTGTCCTGAATTGGTAACCTACCGCCAAAAAAAAAAAATGTTCTAGAAGTTCTGCTAATATTTCAAATACAGCATTACACTGCTATGTCCCCAGGGCCTAGAGAGGTATCTGACACTCTGTGTACATGTAATAAAGATGAATAAAGGAGTGAAAGATGAATTAATGGCACTATTATTCAATATCTATGTCTCCCAATATTAGGACTACTTTATCTTTTCTACAATAAACATATACTTGATGTTTACTTGTAATAAGTAATTCAGAGATTATAAAGATAAATTTTTAAATGGATTCAAAGCTTTGAGTAGTAAATAATACATGAAAAATTACTTTTGGAATGGTAAAAATGGGAGTAGGATTGAATCATTTGTTTATCTCCCACTTCTTCCTGCAAAGGAAGCTTGAAGCAAAAAACTCTAGAATAAAAGAATAAAATTTAAATATGAATTAAAAATTAAGAATCAAGTAAATAAGAATTAAGTTAATATGTCAAAATTAGGAATTCAAATACGCAGGCTGTAAAATCATACACAGAGTTATTGTTTTTAAGATTAAATTTTAAAGTTACTGATAACCAAAGCAGAGATATAGCAGAAACTTCAGATCTTTTTTCAAAACGGAGAAAACAGTGTTTTAGGAGAAGAAAAGCTTTTCCTAGTACTTAGAACTTAAATAAAATTTCCAAGTGGCACTTCACAATGGAAGCAATGAATGATGTCCGTAACACTGTCCTCCATATATTCCCTCAGAAAACATAACAATGGGCTCTGTGTAGTACATTCTTGTGTACGAAAACACTGGGAGATTTTAGGAAAAATTTACCAGCTCTATCAACTTCTGTCTGCTAGGTCAAGAGGTGAAAAGAATTCCAAAAAGAGGACTGGGTAAAATTTGAAGACAATAAAAGGATAGAACGAGAGTCAAAACCAGTTCTATGAACTGAAGATAGAATAGGGTACAAGCCTGGTAACAGGAAAAGGAACCAAAGCGGTTAAGGAGATGATATTCAGGTTACTGTAGGAAGTCATAAGGGAACCAACTGGTTGCTTCATAGTTTCTTTTTAAGTCTTTACTTCATGCATTGCCTTGTATTAGTCTTAAAAAAGGTTAAGACTCAGAATTTGGAAGCTGCAAGTTTACCTCACTCTTCAGTACCAAACTGTCTAGGTCAAAAAGTATTTGAGAAAAGATGATGGGTATTTATATTCATTGTGTTCCAATTATGCACCAGGCATTTTTCATATATAATACTCAAAATATTCCTAGAAAGTATAATCCGCATTTTGCAAATTAGAAATTAATAGTCACTTAGTTCTGATGATTACTGTGAAGAATTCAAATGAGTAAACTAAGGCTTAAAGGGATAAGCTACTTGTTGGAGGTGACCAGCTTATGACCTAGTGGAGCCAAGGTTCAAAACTAGGTCTTCCTATTGGTAAACAATCAGAATATATAGCTGAATTTAGCATAAATCTATTCTTAATGGTAACCTACACCTGACCTTGTGGCTAGGTTTTATAAACTTCTACCTTAGACCAGAGTCTGCCTACTCACATTAGAAATACTATTCCAGGAACTCCTCCCCCTAGAGCCCGAGGTTATACCTTCTTCTTGCTACCACTTCCTCCCCTCAGTATAAAAGTATTCCGACCCTGGCCAGATTTCCAACTAGGTGAATTAAGCCTTTATCTCTTCATTTCTGATTTTCTAATACTAAAAAATTTCTATGTAGTCAGGGTTTTCAAACACAGCATCCCTTTGAGTTCCCCCTTACCATCCTTCCACCATTCATTAGGGCCTGTGCTAAAGCCTTTTGAAACTATGTTGCTGTTTTTCTGAAAAGCTATGTTCTGATGTCATACACTCCGGACACCACACCTTGCCTAAAATATAAAAGGTTTTATTGTGGCTCTAGGAAAAGCACAGTGTCTCCCCACCCCATAGTTAATGTGCCAAAATAAAGCTCACTCTAAACCTCATACACAATGAAAATTACTATTTTTAATTAATGTTCTTACTATTATCCAGGCAGTCCCCAGGTTACTAATGTCCAACTTAGAGATAACTTGTGCTTGCCCGTTAATGTTTTGTAAATTTAAACCAAATGAACCAACCCCCACTCATGACAAATTCTTCATCACTACCACGTTCACCTTCGCTTGCTAAAGTAAGGCTAAATAACAACCACATGCATCTGTTCTGACTTACCTACAAATTCCACTCAAAGATTTTAAAGACACATTTAGGATTGGGGCTCGTTCATAACCCGGGGTCTGCTTGTACAAGAAATCTTAAGGAAGAAGATTTACTTTCTTGGACATCGAAAACTATAAGAAAGAAGTTAGAACCAAGAGTGAGCATTTGATAAATACTATGTGGTGAAGCTAATGATGAACTAAATGTTTTACAGTCAATCATAATCATTTCATAATGAAAAATCATGATTATTTTTAATGTAAAATTAAATAGGAAAGATACTCATACTCACCTTTACTTTCAATATTACAACGTTACATTGGTCAACAAAGATCTATCAGCAGCTTGTATATGCAGGCTCTTTTATTACGAGCCTCTCCCTCTCTGTCCCATCATGTCTGGCATACAATTACAGTTTTATATACAATTTTATCTTTTGATTAATGTCCCATTAGAACAACCAAATTTGGGGAAAATTTTCCCCTGGTTTACTACACTGGTTTTTATGGAGAACAAACTAAGTCACAGGAAGTTTGGTGCCCATCAGGTGAGTCAGGTAAATCTTAAAGACCATACTCCAAATATCAAGTAAATACGAATTAAATTATTGTTGTTAGGTGCTGTCGAGTTGGTTCCAACTCATAGCGACCCTATGTACAACAAAGCAAAACACTGCCTGGTCCTATGCCATATTCACACTCATTGCTATGTTTGAGCCCATCACTGCAGCCACTGTGTCAATCCATCTTGTTGAGGGTCTTCCCCTTTTTCGATGACCCTCTACTTTACCTAGCATGATACCCTTCTCCAGGGACTGGTCCCTCCTGATAACATGTCCAAAGTTTGTGAAACAAAGTGTTGCCATCCTCGCTTCCAAAGAGCATTCTGGCTGTACTTCTGCCAAGATAGATTTGTTCCTTCTTCTGGCAGTCTGTATTCAGTATTCTTCACCAATACCACAAATCAAAGGCAGCAGTTTTCTTCCATCTTCCTTATTCATTCTCCAGCTTTCCCATGCACATGAGATTGAAAATACTATGGCTTGGGTCAGGAGCACCTTAGTCTTCCAAGTGACACCTTTGCTTTTTAACAATTGAGAAAGGTCCTTTGCAGCAAATTTGCCCAATGCAACGTATCATTTTATTTCTTGACTGCTGCTTCCATGGGCGTTGATTGTGGATCCAATTAAAATGAAATCCTTGACAACTTCAATCTTTTCTCCATATATCATGATGTAGCTTATTGGTCCAGTTGTGAGGATTTTTGTTTTCTTTATGTTGAGGTGCAATCCATACTGAAGGCTGTGATCTTTGATCTTCCTCAGTAAGTGCTTCAGGTCCCCTTCACTTTCAGTAAGCAAGGCTGTCATGTGCAAAGGCACATTGTTAATGAGACTTGCTCCAATCCTGATGGCCCATTCTTCTTCATATAGTCCAGCTTCTCAGATTGTCTGCTCAGCATACAAACTGAGTAAGTGTGGTTAAAGATACAGCTCAGATACACACCTTTACTGATTTTAGGCCATGCAGTACCCCCTTGTTCTGTTCAAACAATTGAGTCTTGGCCTATGTACAGGTTCTGCATGAGCACAATTAAGTGTTCTGGAATTCCCATTCTTCACAGTGTTATCCATAGTTTGTCATAATCCATACAGCCTTTGCACAGTCAATAAAACACAGGTAAACACCTTTCTGGTATTCTCTGCTTTTAGCCAAGATCCATCTCACATCAGCAATGATATCCCTCATTCCACATCCTCTTCTGAACCTGGCTTGAATTTCTGGCAGTTCCCTGTCAATGTACAGTTGCAACCATTTTGTAATGACATTCTGCAAAATTTTACTTGGGTGTTATGCTAATAATACTGTTTGATAATTTCCACATTCTGTTGGATTACCTTTCTTTGGAATGGGCACAAATATGGATCTCTTCTACTTGGTTGGTCAGGTAGCTATCTTCCAAATTTCTTGGCATAGATCAGTGAGCATCTCCAACACTGCATCCCTTTGCTGAAACATCTCAATCGGTATTCTGCCAATTCTGGGGCCCTGTTTTTCACAAATGCCTTCGGTGCGGCTTGGACTTCTTCTTTCAGTACCATTGGTTCTTAATCATATCCCACCCCCTGAAATGGTTGAACATCAACCAATTCTTTTTGGTACAGTGACTTTCTCTAGTCCTTCAATCTTTCTTTCATGCTTCCTGTGCCTTTCAATATTTTGCCCATAGATTCCTTCAATATTGTAACTTGAGGCATGAATTTTTTCTTTAGTTCTTTCAGCTTAAGAAATGCTGAGTGTGTTCTTCCCTTTTGGTTTTCTAACTCTAGGTCCTTGAACATTTCATTATAATACTCTTTCTTTTCCAGCTACCCTTTGAAATCATCTGTTCAGCTATTTTACTTCATTACTTCTTCCATTTGTTTTAGCTACTCTACATTCAAGAGCAAGTTTCAGAGTCTCTAGTGACATTCACTTTGATCTTTTCTTTCTTCCCTATCTTTTTGAAGACCCTTTGCTTTGTCATGTATGATGTCCTTGATGTCGTCCCACAGCTCATATGGTCTTTGGTCATTACTGCTTAATGCATCAAATCTATTCTCGAGATGGTCTCTAAATTCAGGTGAGATATACTCAAGATTGTATTTTAGCTCTTGTAGACTTGTGTTAATTTTCTTCAGCTTTAACTTGAACTTGCACATGAACAATTACCGATCTGTTCTGAAGTCAGCCCCTGGCCTTGTTCTGACCAATGATATTGAGCTTCTCCATAGCCTCTTTCCACAGATGCAGTCAGTTTGGTTCCTATGTATTCCTTCTGGCAAGGTTCACATTTACAGTCATTGATGTTGCTGAGAAAAGGTATTTGCAATGAATAAGTCATTGCCTTACAAAATTCTATCATGTGGTCTCTAATGTAGTTTCTATCACCAATGCTATATTTTCCAATTACTGCTCCTTCTTTGTTTCCAACTTTTGCATTGCAATCACCAGTAATTATCAATGCATCTTGACTGTCATGGACTGAATTGTATCTCCCAAAAATATGTGTCAACTTGGGTAGGCCATGAGTCCCTGTACTGTGTGGCTGTCCTCCATTTTGTGATTGTAATTTTATGTTAAAGACGATTAAGGTAGGATTGTAACACCCTTACTAAGGTCACATCCTTGAGCCAATGTAGTGAGTTTCCCTGGATCGTGGTCCATGCCGCGTTTTATCTTATAAGAGACAGAAGGAAAGGTGAGCAAGCAGAGAGTAAGGACCTCGTACCACCAAGAAAGAAGCACCAGGAGCAGAGCATGTCCTCTGGACCAGGGGTTCCTGCACAGAGACGCTCCTAGTCCAGGGGAAGGTTGATCAGAAGGACCTCCCTCCAGAGCCGACAGAGAGAGAAAGCCTTCCCATGGAGCTGACACCCTGAATTTGGACTTCTAGCCTACTAGACTGTGAGAAAATAAATTTCTCTTTCTTAAAGCCATCCACCTGTGGTATTTCTGTTATAGCAGCACTAGATAACTAAGACATTGACTGAATGATCACTTTCAGACTGCAGAAGTTGGCAAAAATCTTCAGTTTCTTCATCTTTGGCATTAGCGGTTTTCTTGAGGGCGTATGGATATTATCCTAACACTGACAGCATTGTACTTCAGGATAGATCTTGAAATATTCCTTTTGATGATGAGTGTGATGTCATTCCTCTTTGATTTGTCATTCCTGGCATAGCAGACCATATGATTGTCTGATTCAAAATTAAATTAGTACGTCAAAATCACACTTATCATTAGTTTGTGACCTATTCTAATCAGTTCTGACCTCTGGACTTTGTTTGCAAGTAAATATGGAATTCAGAGAAGTTTCTCAAAAGATTTCAACAGTTCTAAATTTTCACACCAAAGCTGTTAGATTCTAGGGTAAAGATGATATTCTGATCTGAAAAAGAGCTTTCTTTACAGAAGGCTCAAAACTTTGATTCTCTCTGTTGCTTATATCCATCAATAAAAATTTTATAAGACTAATTTAAAATGGAGACAAGCATATTCACTTTAAATATTAACTACAGCTTAAGGTTATCAACTGATTTCTCTCCTCGAACCTTCCCGAAGCCTCTAAAAGATCTTAAACCATCTATGATTGCTAAATCCTGGCCTTGTAACCTGTCACAAAAGGTGACAACGTTAGTCAAGAATTTTTCTTCCTCAATGAAGAAAACTAAAGACACAAGAGAAAAATTAGTCCAAAGGACTAATGGATCACAACTACCACATCCTCCACCAGCCTAAGTCCAGTACAACTAGATGGTGCCTGGCTACTACCACCAACTGCTCTGACAGGGATTACAATAGAGGGTCCCGGACAGAGCTAGAGAAAAATGTAGAACAAAATTCTAACTCACACAAAAAAAAAAAAGACCAGATTACTGGCCTGACAGAGACTGAAGAAAGCCTAAGAGTATGGCCCCTGGACACCCTTTTAGCTCAGTAATAAAGTCGCTCCTGAGGTTCACCCTTCAGAAAAAGATTAGACAGGCCCATAAAACAAGACTAAAGGGGCACACCAGCCCAGGGGCGAGGACTCGACGGCAGGAGGGGACAGGTAAGCTGTTAATAGGCAACCCAAGGTCGAGAAGGGAGAGTGTTGACGTGTCGTGGGGTTGGTAACCAATGTCACAAAACAATATGTGTATTAACTGTTTAATCAGAAGCTAGCGTGTTCTGAAAATCTTCATCTAAATAATAAAAAAAAAAAAAAAAGAATTTTTCTTTCTCAGATGCATAATAAGCTAAGAATTAGATTATGTTATTGGCTAATGTAAATGTCTGGTATCCACTCCCTCTCCAGCTCATTTCCCTCCTCATTGTATCTCTAGAAGGATCCAGCTTCTATTTATCTAAAGGGAAACTAATGTTTCCAGATAATACAGCAGGAGCACCGGTCTTGGTTAATATCTGCCCCGGGCATGACTCTGAATGTATCGTTGGGATGAGAGAAGGTCATGGTAAGAATCCATATTTTAAAGTTATTATGGTGGAATGCAAACGTGTGCAGTATGCAGGCAACAAGTTTTCTTTTGATAAATGGTCAAATGGTAAGATGCAAGCATTATTGTATCAGGAGATAAGTTGAAGGTGCTTGGAACATTATAAGAGGCATTTCTAGGAAAACATTTCGTGTAAATAATGAGGTTTTAGAATTAATGTGTTGCAAAACAGCATAATATTTATTCTCTCTCAGTAATGTTATGTGCAGGTCGTACACACTATAATATTGTGCGTAGTTCTCTAATTACGTCATATCTTCCATTATTTCAGGATACAGTATAGATTAACATTTCAAGTTTAAGTAAGACCCTTGGACATCCTCATAACCTTAGTTTTTGTTTAGCACTCTGCAAATGGATGACATATGATCGTTTATAAATGCATACTCATTTATCCAGGCTATTTCTAAAGTCTTAGAAAATATTGTCTTTCTTATTGTACTAGAATAATGCCTAAATAAATGAAAGTGTCAATCTGGAGCCATATTGCTCTACTTTAATAATTTACCTAATGGTAATACTTTATTCCTTAATTTCCAAACCAATGAGATGTGGCCATGCATAGATTGTGCAATATTTACAGGCCCATATAATAATATACCTCATGTTGACATGGCACTTTATATTACAATATTTCATTATCACAATAACCTCTTGGGAAAAGTCTTGTAATCTTACATATAATGTATGTTTTACAATTTAGGAAGCTAAGCCTCAGACAGGTTAATACAGTTCCCAAAGCCACAAAACTAGAGTCAGGAACAGGACTCACTCCTGGTTATCCACCCATAGTTGGTGTTACTCATTCAAACAGGCGGTTTCATATTCCCTACTGCCTCAGTCAGGCAGGTTCTTGGCTATCATCCTAGAATCTACATGTGGTATAAACCTTAAGCAAATTGCCAAGTCTTGACTGTTAGGGGTCCAGATGTTGCCTAGAACAGTACAGAGTATGAGCTTTGGGGGTCTATCAATATTTGATTCACACTCTAACTCCTAAACTTGCTAGCTCTGGGACTTTGGGAAAATTATTTAACTTTTCTGCACCACAGAATCTTTATGGCATTATTTTGAGTAATGAAAGTAAAGAACCTAGCACATCACAAAGAAAAAAAAAAAATTAATGGAAATTACAAAAGAGCAAAGGTGAAATGCTCCAACAGAGGTGGAAAAATTTGGTTCATCATCAGAATCACCTGTAGAGCTTTCCCGAAGCAGGTCTCTGAGCCCCAAACTAAGTCTGTAGAATCTGAACCTTGTAGATAGAGCTTGGTAATCTGCTAGTGCATAAAGCTCCCCGGGTGATTGTGATGGTCATTTGGGAACCCTTGATTGACTCACAGAATACATACATTTCTTTTTATTATTTATTTAACATAATGATGGAAGGTAGAAAAAATGTACGGAATGTCTTCTATAAGACAGAAACTTGGACAAGCACTTGATAGCAGTTTATGACTGAAACACCATAAGATGGAAACTATTTTTACTAAGTTGAAAGGGAACTGACACTTGAAGAATTTGTAAATGATAGAGCCAGAAATAGAGCTTACATTTGCCTAAAGAGTTTTACTCTACGCATATTCATGACTGCTTTAACTATGACATATGTTGTTACTACAGCTGCTTTTCAAGTTAATGTGATTACGGCAATGACGTACTTTTGAACCATAAAATTGTTGATTCTGATTAATGCCACATGAGGTGAATGAAAAAAATAGAGTGGAAATACACAGCGTTGTGTAAATCGTTAGATTTTTTTTTTTTTTTTAAAGGACCATGGTTGTTTACTTATTTCTTAAGACTGGGCTTTTGAATATAGTATCACTTATCTGCAGTGAATCACCTTTTCTAAATGATATTTAGTATAGATGTCATTTTCAAGTAGAAGATTTTAACCCTTTTCAATAAAATCGTATCTTATATGCAGAGAAAGCTTACCCAACAATCACAAATACCCACGTACTATACAGAAAATCTAATGCATACTTGTAAGTTTACATATAAATCATGTTGCACATTTTCCATAGTTTTTGCAGAAAGTTTACCAGTTACAATGGGACACTGGTGATATTATAATTCCATATGGAAGTTAAATATCTACAGGGATAGAAATCATAGCCATTTGTCATTCAATATATGGAGTGTACGCATTATGTTAAGAAGACAATGGTAAGGCCTCAAGGTCCTCCTTATGGAGCTTAGTCTATTTAGAGAGATGGCTCTTACCCAAATAATCACACAAATAAGCATAAAAATTTAACTGTGGTAAAGAAAAGGTATACAATGCCATCAGGGTTTACAGCTGGAGGTTCATCCCCAACAGGAAAACCAAGGAATACTTGATTTTCCTGTGGTTACACTGTTGAGCTACACTGAGGTCTGAAGGACATCGTTCATTAAGCAAAGGCATGTAGGAATAACATTCTAGGCCAAGGAGAAAGCCTGTGCAAATGCCCAGTGCCATGAACTGAAAGGTGATTATGACTAAAAAGAGAGAAAGCTGATGTGAGAGTTAGGTGGGACCACATTATGCAAAGTCTTGTAGACTGTGTGAATGATTTTTATCACATTATGCAAAGTCTTGTAGGCTGTGTGAATGATTTTTGTTTGTCTTAACAGCATTTGCAAGTCATTGAAAGATTTTAAGTAGAGGGGTGACTT
This sequence comes from Elephas maximus indicus, assembly GCF_024166365.1. Lineage (NCBI taxonomy): Eukaryota > Metazoa > Chordata > Mammalia > Proboscidea > Elephantidae > Elephas > Elephas maximus. The sequence goes on along the minus strand of NC_064842.1, from coordinate 50,456,216 downwards.
GTCTAATATTCATTTGTAAAATATCACTCTGGTTGTGGTGGGGAACAGACAGGAAAGAAATAGAAGAAGTAGGTGAGAAATGACGGGTATGGAGAAAATTATACAAATGCAAGAGACATTTAGGAAATAAAATCAATACGCCATGCTAATGGAGGTATCAAGGTTTCTAGCTTTTATAAGTAGACAGAATAATTTACTGAAAAGGGAAACACTGACAGGTCACATTTGATGAGGTGGGCAGGAAGAGGCAACAGGGGGTTTATACCACGACTTCCATTTTAGGTATGCCAAGTTTGAGGTCTCAATGAAACATTCAAGTGAAAAAAATAGACCTTTGGTTATTCAGGTTTGGAGCTGAAAGCAGAGATCTGAGCTAGAGATACAAATATCTGAGCCACCTGCATAGAATTCAGCCTAGGGAGAGGGCAAAGAAAACAGGAGAAGGCGGCTTAGGATCAAGTCTGAAAGAAGTCCAAAATAAGACAGGGGAAGATGACCCTAAAAAAGATGGGAGATGAAAACTGGTCAGAGATATAGGAGAAATTCCATGACAGTATGTTGAAGAGTCAAGGAAAAAAAAGAAGTTTAAAAGGAAAAAAAAAAACAGTAATTTATGCTGCTGAGAGATTAATTATCCTGAGGTTTGAAAATGCCCAAACCTATTATGTTATTTTACTTCATTTCTTCCATAATATATGCCTCTTGACTTTCATTACTTTAAATGTGTATATACATGCATTTAATTGACAAAATAGTCTACGGCTAATCAGGCATGAGAAACTTTTGCAAGCAAGTCATGCTTCCCATGTTTCTCAAATTAGGCAATGAATTGTTGTTACCAGGTACTAATAATACCTGCAGACCATTTTAGAACCTATGAACTATATGAAGTCATATGGGATCAAAAACAATTTGGGAACTGTGGGGGAAAAAAATGGATTTTAAAATTTCTCAGAGCTAAGTACTTTTGTTGTCTAAAAGTTAAGGAAAAGGTGTATACCCCTGACCGGATCATAAAAACAAAACCTATTTATTTGCAGTAGATAAAATACATACAAAACAAAATAGTTAAGGAAGACTACAAATAAGAGATCAGGTAAACAAATATAAAGAAAAAGAAAGCACTGGTCAAGATATCATCTTACAAAATTAAATTTAAGACAAAAAGCATTAAATGAAAAAAGAAGATAATTTTATAAGAGTTCAAGTAAAAATAAAGACTTATTGTGAATCTTTATACATGACATAAAATTTCATTGAAAATTACAGAGTAAAATTAAATCTAATGAAATGCAAAGGATGAACACACAGAAAACACATTAAGGAATTTTAACTTACCTTTGTTGCTGTTGTGAGGTGCCGTCGAACCATTTTTGACTTATAATGACCTCACATAACAGAGTGGAACTGCCCCATAGGATTTTCTTGGCTGTAATCTTCACAGAAGCAGATTGCCAGGTCTTTCTCTTGTGAAGCAGCTGGGTGGGTTTGAAGGGCCAACCTTTGGGTTAGCAGCCAGGAGCTTAATCTTTTGTGCCATCAGAGCTTTTTTAACTTAGCTTATTCAACCCATAATAAAAACCCATTGCCATTTTGTCTATTCCGACTCATAGTGACCCTATAGGACAGAGTAGAACTGCCTCATAGGGTTTCCAAGGAGCAGCTGGTGGATTTGAACTGCCAACCTTTTAATTAGCAGCCATAATACCAAACCAAAACCCGTTGCTGTGGAGTCAATTCTGACTCATAGCGACCCTAAGGACAGAGTAGAACTGCCCCTTCGAGTTTCCAAGGAGCACCTGGTGGATTTGAACTGCTGACCTTTTTGGTTAGCAGCCATAGCACTAAACCACTGCACCACCAGGGTTTCCTGAAGCCGTAATAGATAACCTAAAAATAGAGATATAGGTACTACCTATTATAACCAAATAACAAATATAAAATAGGACTTCTTTCAAGTGCTAATAGAGTATTCATAAAAACTGACAAAAACCCAAGAGAAATGAAAATATATGTCCACAACTGACTTGTACAAGACTGTTTTTGGCAGGCTTAATAACAGTACCAAACTGGAAATACCCAGGTGTTTCACAATACGAGAACTGATAAAGAAATTTGAGAGATTTATACAATGAAATACTTCTCAGCATTAAAAAAGGAATTATTGATACCTGCCACAACATGGATGAATCTCCAAAATATTATATGGAGAGAAAAAAAAGACATACACGAAAGAACACATATCATTTGATTCTATTTATAAGACAGGCAAACTAAACTATGGTGAAAAAATATCAAAATACTGTATTCCTCTGGGGGTGGCAGTGAGATTGCCTGGAAAAGGACACAAGACAACTCTAAGGGGGTGGTAATGTTCTATATCTTGATATAGGCTACATTACACTAGTGTGTGCACCAGTCAAACTTTAGATAATTACACTTGATTTGTACACTTCATGGTATGTAAATTTCACCACAAAAGGAAAAAAAAGTTGTGAATAAGTACTGCACTCTAGCTAATGATATGCATAATGAAGTATTAAGAGGGAAGTGGGCTGATATTTAAGGAGCCCTGGTGGTACAGTGGCTAAGCTGAACAAAAGAACGGCAGTTTGAACCCACCATCAGCTCCTCGGGAGAAGGATGTGGCAGTCTGCTTCCATAAAGATTTACAGCTTTGGAAACCCTGTGGGGCAGTTCTACTCTGTCCTACAGAGTCGCTTATGAGTCAGAGTCGACTCGAAGGCAGTGGGTTTGGTTTTTGGTTTTGGGACTGATGATATTTACAATTTACTTTGATATCGATGAAAAAATAATATGGGTGGATGCACAGATGAATGTATAGTTGAATAATACACATGAAAGTGAGTAGAGTGAAATGCCAATAGTAGAATCTAGATTGTGGGTATATGGGTGTTCTCTGTAAATTTCTTTCAGGTTTGCTGTATGTTTGAAATTTTCATAATAAAATGTTGAAAAAACAGAAAGATTAATAAAAGCTACATGTCAATGTACAATCTCAATGTAATAAAATTTAAAAATGGGAATAACATAAAAATTCTGACCGAATAAAAGATACACAAATAAGCAAAACAAAAGTCTTAAAACCAAAATGGAGAATATCTAGAAAATAACAATAATGTATATATTATAATGTACATATTACATATCAAAATCCTTGGAAAGCAATTAAGAGGGAAAAAAAAAAAGAACGAATTGAAATAATTGAATACAAACATTCAAGACAAGTTAGAAAAGGGCTGTTAACAGCCAAAGGAAAGTAGAAGAAAGGAATCTATAACTAAAGGCAAGAAATAATAAAGGTAAAACGGAGGGTGGGTAGTTAAACCAACAAACTAAAGATCTACTATTATAACTAAACCAAGTAAGCAATCAACCACTAGCTAACATTGCTAACCAAGCGAAAAAAGGTAGAAATTCCCCTCAAAAAACAAAAAAGTGTAAATGAGAAGAAAAAAGATTATAATAATAAAAATTACATACCTTCCTCCATGCTATTCAAAAACATTTGAAACTCGGGGGAAATGTTGTTTTAGGGAAATAAAAATATCAAAATTGAAAGAAGAAATAGCAACCCCAAACAGACAAATTTTAATGGAGAAACTGAGCAAGTGGTCGAAGATCTCCTTTCTAAGCCGGTAGCCAACCTACCTGGTTTCACAGACAAATTATATCGATTATTCAAATAACGAATAATTTCAATAATATTTACATTAATCCAGATCCCACAGGGAGAACATAAGCTTCCATTTTCTTTTTACAAACCCAGGAAATCATAGACCTGGGCCACTGGTTTTGTCACCCAACACCAGAATCTTCCCAGTCAACTGGAATTCTCCACGCAGGAAGTAGGGCCGCTTCTGCCATAAAAAGGAAATTGTGCCTTCCCAGCCTGCTTTGCAACCCCTGCTGGGCACAAAGTCTAGGTTCCGCCGGTGAGTTGTACACACCGTGGACTGTGGCGCAGACAGCGACTCAAGAGCCGAGCCCGTACCAAGTAAAACCTGGCAACAGGCTGCAGTATTGGCTGCAGCCACATCCGGTTTTCAGAGACAACAGTGGCAGCAGAGCTAGCGGCTCTATTTTAAGTCCCACGTTGGTTGATGGGCAGTACGGGCTGCAACGTCTGGGATTCAGTGGTGGCAGAAGCGGTCTCTTCTCCATGCTATCCTGGAGATTCTGCTTGGGGCATTGCTCCTGGTTTTGTAGCATCCATAGTGTTCCTAGAAATTCTGCGAGCCTCCCAGATGGGTTCGTAAATCCATTTTCTACTAATATTTACCAGAATATGTTTATATTTCTTCCAACTAAGAATCCATAGTGACCCATACGAAACACTGATAACAAAAACTGGCAATGACAGTCAGCCCTCCATATGCATAGGTTCTGTGTCTGGGGATTCAACCAACAGTCAATTGAAAGTCTCAAAAAGCAAAACTTGAATTTGTTGGGCTGAGCAAGACGCTGAATCCACAAGAATGAAGGATCGTGTAGGAATCCGGTGCTGTAGCCTCCCACCCTTTCCCTGATTCTCAGTCTTTTGCACTCCTTGTTGGGGCAGTGTTTGACTTGCGTCTTGTCACTATTCCCTAAACAACACAATAAACCTATTTATATAGCATTTACACTGTATTAGTTATTATAAGTAATCTAGAGATGGTTTGGAAACGCTGATGGCATAGTGGTTAATTGCTACGGCTGCTAACCAAAAGGTCAGCGGTTCGAATCCACCAGGAGCTCCTTGGAAACTCCATGGGGCAGTTCTACTCTGTCCTATAGGGTCACTATGAGTCGGAATCCACTTGAGGGCCCTGGGTTTGGTTTTTGGTTTAGAGATGGTTTAAAGCATAGAGGAGGATGTGTGTAGATTATATGCCAATACTATGCCATTTTATATAAGGGACTTGAGCATCTGTGTATTTGGGTATCTGAGGGGTCCTGGAACCAATGCCCTGTGGATAGCTAGGGACAACTGTATAGACCCATCTCGTATATGAGTATCAACATTAATGTAAAAATTGGCCAATTGAATCCAGCAGCTTATTAAAAGAATAATTCAGCATGACTCCTTGGGGTTTTCCCAAGAAGTGCAAGGATGTTTTTCAGTATTAGGAAATCTACTGTTATAATTAATATAATTAAAAGGTCAAAGGAAATAGCCATTTAATCATCACTATAGATGCCAAGAAGATTTATGTAAAATTAAACATCCATTACTAATTCAAAATAAACTTTTTATAAAACTGGAAGGATGGATTATTTTAGCACAATAAAATATTTTTTCAAACTCGAATTGCTTCATTCATCATAGAAAAACCGTATTTGTACCCTAACTAAACAGCAAGAACAATAAGCTTGACCACTACTTTTATTATTAATTACCATAATTTTTTAAAAACCAGTCAAAGAAAATTGAAAAGAGAAGAAATAAAAGTCATAAAAATTGAAGAACAGGAGATAAAATTTAATTTGTTTCAGATGGTATTATCGTATATCTGTGGGTTTGTAAACCCAAGGAAATCAACCCATACAAATTAAAAAATTAAGTAAGGTGGCTAGATAAAATTAATGTATAAACATCAATAGCTTTCTTACAATAACAACCAGTTAGGAAAATGTAAAGAAAGAAACTTTTCTGTTTACAATAGTGTGACTCTAATGTTCCGCAACATGTCCTCTCCTTTTCAAAATGGGTGATTGAGAGCTTGACATAACTAACGCCGTGATGAACCTATAAGTTTTTTTCTGCCTGCCTTCTCCTTTCCACATACTTTTGTTAATGACTTTGTTTTGTTCTGTTCAGCCACCCGTGACTTACGACCCACCACGTGAAGATTAGAGCCCAGAAGTCTGGCATGTGTGTCTTTAGCCTGATAAGGAGATGTCCAGCATGTATCTCTTTAGTCTGATAAAAGATCTCTTGAAATTATCTTGTAATGAATAATTCATCTGGCCATGCCATCTGAGGGATACCTGCCAAAAGACACTTTGTAACAGTGATATGTAAACTCTAACATAAAATTGCCTTTCGGGACTCCATAAAGACAGCCTGAGTTGCTGCCAGACTCCCGGTTAGTATCACTTCCTAATAAACTTTCTCTCTCTTTCTGACTTGGAGTATGTTTCATTGGCTTGACAGCTCCAGGGAAGGGAGCCTAATCAGGCAGCAGTAGCAACAACAATACCTAACAATACCTAAACATCACAGTATGTATGTGAATGAAAATTATAGCCAAAAAGAGACATTAAATGAAGTTGAATAAATAGCAGTACATACATTTTTTTCAGAAAAGAAGTTCAGTGCTATAACTGTGCTTACTTTCCTTAAATTATTTTATCATGTAATTTAACCCCAGTAAAAAAAATATAAGTATGTATTTGAGGGAACACAGCAAATCTACTGTAAAATCGATGTAGAAAAATAAACATAAAAATATCAGGAAACTATGGCAAATAAAGGAGTAGTGAGAGACTAGCCCTATCAGATATTTACATTTATGTACCTAGCTGTTATTCCTGTCATTGTTCAGAGTGTTTTATTTAAATGGAATAATATTTGTCAAACTCTGTTATGGTTTCCATGTTTTGAAGTGAAGAAAAACCTCCCCAATAAAATTCTCTCATGTTTTCATTGGGAACTTTTAATGTTTCATTTTGTTTATATTAAATATTGGAGCCCTGGTGGTGCAATGGTTAAGAGCTTGGCTGCTAACCAAAAGGTCAGCAGTTCAAATCCACCAGCTGCAACTTGGAAATCATATGGGGCAATTCTGCTCTGTCATATAGGGTCGAAATGAGTTGGAATCAATTTGATGGGATTGGGTTAGTTAGTTAACTAGAATTAGGTAGGAATACAGTTTGGTTTTCTTTCCAAACTGCCAAACAGTTGTCCAGAATTACTGGAAAAACAAAACTACATTGGGAGCGATGTTGGCAGGGGATTACCCTAAGAAATCTTGAGCCACTCCTGTGACTGAGTCCTGAACAAGGTAGGAAGGACAGTGACAAAGCTCTCATCTTCCTCCAGTCTCCCCTTTCCAGGGAACATGAATGATTTCACAGGTTTTGTAAGAGCTTATGGAGAACTGAGCTCATTCAAATGTCTTAACCTTTAGTCCTGAATGTATGACACCCTCCCTCCGCCCTCCCCCAACTCCAGCGTCCCTGGTGGATGCAGATAGGCAGCCTCTCTTTTCACAAAAGAAATTTATCAGGGAATGCTCTAGTGATTAATACCTTTAAGGTGGTGACGGAAATGTTTGTGTTGTTCTTAGCTGCCTTCCAGTTGGCTACAGCTCTTAGTGAGCCATGCACAATGGACGGAAACATACCCGGTCCTGTTCCAACCTTAGACTGATTGCAGACACGGGGGCTTTCATTAGCTGATTTTCAGAGGCAGTTCACCAGAACCTTCTTCCTAGTTTGTCTTAGTCTAGAAGATCCGCTGAAAACTGTTCAGCATCACCAACACACAGGTTTCCGCTGACAGGTGGGTGGTGGCTGCACTTGAGGGGCATTGGCATTTACCTGGTCAAGGGAAGAGTTCTACCAATGAACCACCACCACCCCAAGTGAAGGAATGTTGTTGTTGTTGGGTGCGGTCAAGTCTAGGATTCGGCAAAAGGAGGAACGGAGCTGCAGAGTACTCGTAGCAAAAGCATCAGTCACCAGACCCTCCCAGCAGGTGGAGAAAGGAGTTGCACACTATTAGAGCGTAAAAACATCACAAAGTTTAGTAAAGCAAAAAGAAAGTTTTATTGGGCATATATTCAAAGAGGCAAAAGTGGAAAATGGACAAGCAGGCTGCCAGAGCCGTTTCTGTCTGAGTCCAAGGAATATTACAGAATAAACAATATTGGGAAAACAGACAAGCATGCTGCTAGAGCCATGTCTGCCCAAGTCCGAGGCACCTGACAGAATCATTAGTACATATTAACATTATACATGGACAAAACCATTGAACACTTCACCTTTTCGCAGATTGGCTAGAAACCGTGGCCTTGCATTTTGAATTGTCTTTCTTAACAATCATTCCTACAGGTTTCAGTAAGGACAGTCAAGAGGGTCCTCACTGGTCCAACAAATCTTACTAGTCACTAAATGCTAACAGAAAAAGAGTAGAAAGTAAGTGGGTCTTTTGTGTTCTGTTTATGATTTGTTAATGTGCAAAGTTCCCTAAAAGATGTTTTCTAAGATTGTCCTAGCTATTGTTTTTATACCTCGGGGCCCAGTTGTTGTGTCCTTGTGAGCCCTTGTGTGCTTCGCTCCAGCTAGGTCACATTTTAGGACAGGGAATAATGCCTCCAATATTATCTACTACATCATCACTCCTGAGGAGGGTCCAAGCTCTGCTCTACAACATCCACCACAGACAGCAAAAGTGACTTGGACAAGCCTTGGCTTAGGACAGAGATGAACAAATGCAGAAAAAATTATTTTTCCAACAGGGCTTTAAAAAAAAAAAAAAAACCCATATATATAACCCTTGGCATTCATGTCTAATGAGTGTCTGATCCCAGACTTTGTGTTTTGTTCACTGCCTCAGGTCCAGTACTTAGAACAATGTCTCAGCAGATAACCAACTAGTGGATGGTGAAGAATAGATGCATAAATAAATATGATAGAATTAAAGTTTAATTTTCCTTAATATATAAAGAATTCTTTCAGACAATTTGTCAATATCTATCAATATTTTTTAATGCATATGCCCTTTGGCCTTTTAATTGTCTATCCAAAAATTTTTCCTACAGTTATATTCACATCAACAAAAAGACCAAACCAGTTGCTACTGAGTCCATTTTTACTCATAGCACAACTCTATAGTGACCCTACAGGACACAGCAGAACTGCCCCATAGGATTTGGTGGATTTGAACTGCCGACCTTTTGGTTAGCAGCCAAACTCTTTAACCACTGCACCACTAGGGCCTCTATGTGTGAATCTATGTGTCTATGTGTATATTCACATAGACAAGTAAAATGTACATGTAAGAATATTACTTATAGCATTATTTATAATAGTAAAAGACTGGAAACAGCTTAAAGGTTATAGGTACAGGATTGACATATCTGATGGCAGTCCAGCGTTGTCTCTAGTACAAAGCAATCTTTCTGTTTGATCTCACCTGGCATGAGTTTCCTGATCAGGTGAGATAGCTGAAAATAAACTGTGAGAGGGTCAAAAAAGCAAATATTACTTAGTATAAATTTATTTTCAGACACAACACAGCAAAAATAATTATCCATCGGGTAGAAATTCATTCTTGCACTAACTAGGGTGATTTTTAAAGCATGAGTGTGCATAATACAAGCCTCCTGAGTAAAATTAAGATGACTTTTCCAGAAGGACTCTATTAAATAAATCCTTATTTAAACATTTCTTGGCTTTTTTTCTTAAAAGAGTTTACATTTCTGTTCAAATAGGATGTTTGAAAAATACATCTGTGGAAATTTCTCTACGAACCTATCAGGGCCCAAGCCTTATTTTATAGTCATCAACAACAAGATTTTCTTTTAGCACAACATTGAAGAGCACTGACTCTGGTGTCAGAGTGCCAGGGTTCAAATCCAAGTTCTGCCTCTTAGTGCATGTGTAACCTTAGAAAAATTACTTGTTCTCTCTGTGCTTCAGTGACTTTGCCTGTAAAATGGGGATAGTAATATTACTTACCCTTTCGGAGTTTTAAAAATTAATTGAGGTTATATGGTTTACAGTGTGCTGACTGTGTGGTAGGCACTGTTCTAGGTCTTCTACATGTATTATCACATTTAAGTGTTTTATCAGTATTGCTATCCCCACTTTATAGATGAGAACACTAATGGAATGGGAAGTTAAGTAATTTTTCCAATGCCAGACAGACGATAAGCAATTAGCAGAACCTAAATCCAGAGTCCATGCTCTTCACCATGTAGGATCCACCTCTAAATAGCTTATTTTGTGTAGCTGGAGTAACAAATATATAAATGATTATGTCTCAGCATTGTAATTCACTAGTTGTGTGGCCTTGGCCACTGTGTGTTCTTATCCATAGAATCAGTGTTCTCATTCGTGGAATCAACTTTAAAATATACATCAGGTTGTGAAGATTAAACTCTGCTCTGTACTATGCCTCACTGCAAACAGATTTGCAAAAATGCTCTGATAGAATGAAGAACGATCCAACTGCTGATGAAAACTCTATAACTCTGATGTATTTCTTCAAATTATTTTAAATCGATGGGCCACAGTAAATGCTTGATTATGGATACTTTCCTGTTTAACAATCATTAGCCTAGAGAACAGTGACAACTCCATGGAAATAACTGCTGAAGTATTTTCTTTTCTATCAGTCAACCAATCATCTTGTCAGTTTGTCGTACTGTGATGGCTTGGGTTTTGCTGTGAAGCTAGAAGCTATGCCAACGGTATTTAAAATACCAGCAGGGTACCCGTGTGGACAGTTTTCAGCGGAGCTTCCAGACTAAAAAAAACTGGCCATTGAAAACCTTGTGAATAGCAGTGGACCATTGTCTGATACGGTGCCAGAAGATGAGCCTCTAAGGTTCAAATGCACTCAAAACATGATTGGGGAAGAGCTGTCTCCTCAAAGTAGAGTTGACCCTACTGATGTAGATGCAGTAAAGCTCTCAGGACCTTCACTTGCTTATATGGCACAACTCAAAATGAGAAGAAAAAACTGCAAGTGTCCATTAATAGTCAGAATATGGGAACTACGAAGTACAAATTTAGGAAAATTGGAAGTTGTCAAAATTGAAACGGAACACTTGAGGGTAGATGTCCTAGGCATTATCCATCTAACTGCAATGGACTGGTATTGGCCATTTTGAACTGGATAACCATATGATCTACTATGCCAAAAAAAAAAAAAACTATGCCAGGGATGACAAATTGAAGAGGAATGGCATCGAGTTCATTGCCAAAAACAACATTTCCTGGAGCCCTGGTGGTACAGTGGTTAAGAGCTCAGCTGCTAACCAAAGGTTGGGAGTTTGAATCCACCAACCATTCCTTGGAAACTCTATAGGGGAGTTCTACTCTGTTCTATAGGGTCACTATGAGTTGGAATCTACTTGACGGCAATGGGTTTGGTTTTTGTATCCTGAAATATACTGTCAGTGATAGGATAATACCCATATGCTTATGAGGATGACCAGATGATACAACTATTATTCAAATTTACGCACCAACCACTAATACCAGAGATGAAAATATTGAAGATTTTTACTAACTTCTGTTGTCTGAAAGTGATCAAACATGCAATCAAGATGCATTGATAATCACTGGTAATTGGAATGTGAAAGTTGGAAACAAAGAAGGATCAGTAGTTGCAAAATATGGCCTTGGTGGAAGAAACAACACCTGAGGGTCACATGGTAGAATAGACCAACGACCTATTCATTGGAATTACCTTTTTTTCAAAAGCATAAATAATAATTATACACACGGACCTTGCCAGATGGAAAACACAGGAATCAAGGTGATACATTTGTGGAAGGAGATGATGGAGAAGCTCAATATCATCAGTCAGAAAAAGGCCAGGGGCTGACAGTGGAACAGACCATCAATTGCTCATAGGCAACTTCAAGTTGAAGCTGAAGAAAATTGAAACAAATCCACGGGAGCCAATGTACAACCTTGAGTATATTCCACCCAAATTCAGAGACCATCTCAAGAATAGATTTGATGCATCGAACACCAATGACCAAAGACCAGATGAATTGTGGGATGACATCAAGGACATCATACATGAAGAAAGCAAAAGGTCATTAAAAAGACAGGAAAGAATGAAAAGACTAAAATGGATGTCAGAAGAGACTTTTAAAGTTGCTCTTGAACATAGGGTAGCTAAAGCAAATGAAAGAAATGATGAAGAGGGCTGAACAGGTTTGAAGGGGTGGCTCAAGGAAACAAAGTAAAATATTATAATGACATGTGCAAATACCTGGAGTTAGAAAACCAAAAGGGAAGAACATGCTCGGCATTTCTCAAGCTGAAAGAACTGAAGAAAAAAAATTCAAGCCTCAAACTGCAATATTGAAGGATACTATGGGCAAAATACTAAACAACGCAGGAAGTATCAAAAGAAGATGGAAGGAGTACACAGAGTCACTGTACCACAAAAAAACTGGTCGATGTTCAACCATTTCAGGAGCTGGCATATAATCAAGAACCAATGGTATTGAAGGAAGAAGTCCAAGCTGCACTGAAGGCATTGGTGAAAAACGGGCTCCAGAGATTGAAAGAATACCAATTGAGAGGTTTCAACAAATGGGTGCAATGCTGGAAGCACTTACTCATCTAGGCCAAGAAATTTGAAAGACTGACTGGAAGAGATCCATATTTGTTCCCATTCCATAGAAAGATAATCCAATGAAACTCAGGAATTATCGAACATATCATTAATGTCACACGTGAGTAAAACTTTGCTGAAGGTAATTCAAAAATGATTGCAGTAATACATTCACAGGGAACTGCCAGAAATTCAAGCCAGGTTCAGAAGAGCATGTGGAACAAGGAATGTTGTAGCTGATGTCAGGTGGATCTCGGCTGAAAGCAGAGAATACTGCTTCCTGATCAATCTGTAATTCTTGATTACTAATTCAATGCCTTCATAAAATTTACCTCAATTTATAAATGTATGCATTCCTTCTTTTATTTATCTTTTGTCTCCCCCCTTATCTTGTAAGCTTAAGAGGCCAGGGACCTTAGTTTTGATAATCAGTGATAATACTAGAGACTTTAACAAAAATAGCTCTCGTGGGTACAATGATTAAGCCCTTGGCTGCTAACTGAAAAGTTGGTGGTTAGAACCCAGCCAGCGACTCTGCAGGAGAAAGGACCTGGTGATCTGCTCCTATAAAGATTACAGCCTAGGAAAACCTATGGAGAAGTTCTGCCCTGGCCTATAGGGTTGCTATGAGTCAGAAACTACCCGATGGCACAGAATAACATAATGAAAACAGTGAACATGGTTTCAAGCATGCAAAAGAAGTCATGTACAATCTGTCATTTGCCAAAGATCTATTGAGTATTTACTATGAGGCAGGGATTACCATCTACCCCTAATAGCATGTTTACTCATAAAACCAAGTCTTCATGGTCTAATTAATTTGCTTTATTCACAATCCAGCTATGAGTTTTGACTCAGATACAAGCATAATATCGCTTATCCACAGAAAATATCTAATAAATATTTTGAGAAAAGGGAATGAAAATATATACAGCAATCATAAAAAACAGACACTGTATACAGTGAAAAAACATAAAATACATATACACTTTACTGTATTAGGGTTACTTGAAGTTAGTTTTTGGAAATGAACAAATAATGGCTTAGAAAATATTAAATGCACCAATTAAATATTTTACTATTTCTTTTTTTTTTTTTTCCCGAGTCTTTTTTTTCTGGAAAGGCTTTATTACATTACTTGGGGGAAAGGATGAGACACTCTACAAGAATGAGGAGGTGCTCAGTCCCTGGCAGTCGCTTTCGTCGTGGCAGCTAGGTCGTGACTGCTAGGTCATGGCTCACTTCCTGTCGTTTCCTCTTTGCGTGGATGTGTGTCCCCCCCCTTTTCTCGATAAACTTGAGGGCTTTCTAGTCGGTGGAGACCTTAAGTGGCGTCATGTAGCCCCACCGGTAGGGCGAGCAGCACTCCTTCTGCAACACACCCCGCACGAATTTAGTGTGCTTGCTGAGGCACCTGCGCAGCAGCTGGGCCTAGACTTGCTCACGTTCTTGGTCACCTTGTGGCCCCTGTTGAGGCCCATGGCCACGGGGTAGTGCACAGTCATAGCTGCTGTTCTTCAATGGCTGCTGTGGTGGAAGGACCAAATCATTTTCCATACGAAAATAATTGGTAAGGAATTTAAAAGTTGGGGGCAGGTATCTTCTTTAAATAGACTTTTTCCCCCTATTTGCTTGTAAAATAAATTACATGCAGCATTTATAAATGAAAACAGCTGATTTACAGAGTAAGGTTTTGCTTAAATGTCAAATGAAGAGGCTAAATTTAAAAATGGTATTTGCAACTCTTCAGATAGTATAAAAATGGAACCAAGTTGAACCACAAAAAGGAGACATGTTCTGGAATGTTGAATGTCATATCAGTTCTATGATCATCTCTGTAGGAGATAAAATTTTTTTACAAAAGCCAACAGCCCAAGGATTAATCTAAGAACAGTTCAAGTGTAAAATTAAAAAGAGTAGAAGTGTAAAGAGATGCAAAATCTCCCAAGAGCAGAGCACAATAATGACCGAGTTGCATTTGAAGCAATGAATTTCAGAAAGCCTGAATGTATTGACTTAGATTTCTTCTGCTAACTTAAAAGAGTTTATATATTTTATTTATTTTCATGAAAAACTTACGAGGTAGATGAAAAACTGAGGAACAACAACAAAAAATGTCTAGCCTAAGGTTTTATGGGCAGTCTCTCAAATTCAATGCTTCTTACATTAAAATATATTGGCAATAATGATGGAGTCTTGATAGAGGATTTAAATCATTTACATCAAATCAAATTAGGCTATGTAAATAGGGAGTACATGATAAGAAAAAAAAGATAAGAAGGAAGAAAGAAATATAAGTACAATGAAAAAAAAGGCCTTTGTATCTAACAAAATACAATCTCTGATATTCTTTTGAATGAAATTTTATTTCTAAATACATTTTATTAAAATATGTGTTTATTGTTAAACTAATAAGCATTTGTTATGGATTGTATTGTGTCCCCCAAAAATACGTGTTGGAAGTCCTAACCCCTATACCTGTGGAAAGGATCCCTAGTAGCTCGACAGTTGAGTACTTGGCTGCTAACTGAAAGGGTGGCGATTCAAACCCACCCAGCAGCTCTTCAGGAAAAACACCTGGTGATCTGCTCCCTTAAAGATTATAACCAAGAAAACCCTATGGGGCAGTTCTACTCTGTAACACACGGGCCACAGTGAATCGAAATTGACTAGAGGGCACCTAACAACAACAACATACTTGTGGTTATAATCCCATTTGGGAATGGATTTTCTCTGTTATGTTAATGAGGCAGTATTAGTGTAGGATGTGTCTTAAATCAGTCTCTTTTGAAATATAAAAGCAGATTAAGCAAGTAAGCAACCAAGCAGGGATGGGGGAAGATAGGTGGCATGCCACATGAAGCTCACCAAGGATCCAAGGAACAGAAGCTAAAAAGAGACAAGGACCTTCCCCCAGAACCAACAGGGACAGAAGACCTTCCCTTAGAGTCCTGTGCCCTGAATTCAGACTTCTAGCTGCCTAAACTATGGAAAAAATAAATTTCTGTTTGTTACAGCCACCTACTTTTGGTATTTCCATTACACCAGCACTAGATAACTAAGACAGCATTTATTTAAAAAACAGAGAAATGCAGATTAGCAAAAAGATGAAAATAAAAATAAATGCAACCATCTATGGACAACTGAATTTGACAAGGGGCCATGATCTATTCAATGGTGAGGAAACAGTCTCTTCAACAACTGTTACTGGCAAAATAGGATATACACATGCAGAAAAATGAAACAGGATCCATACCTCACACCATGCGCAAAAATTAACTCAAAACGTATCAAGGACTTAAGTGTTTAAGCTAAAACTTTAGAGTTCTTGGCAGAAAACATAGGAGCAAATCTTTGGGACTTAATTTTTTTTTATTGACAGATTACCAAACACAACTACAAATGCATGAACAGCAGAAAACAAATTAGA
Source organism: Elephas maximus indicus (assembly GCF_024166365.1). Lineage (NCBI taxonomy): Eukaryota > Metazoa > Chordata > Mammalia > Proboscidea > Elephantidae > Elephas > Elephas maximus. Next base: position 50,440,476 of record NC_064842.1, on the reverse strand, counting down.
TAACTGGAACTTCATAAGAATTAAATACATATGCTCATTAAAAGACTATCAAAAGAGTAAAAAGATAACTTAAAGACTGGGAAAAGAATTTCAGAAACAACATATCTGATAGGAGTCTAATATCTATAATATATATAAAATTTCTACACCTTCACATCATAGAAGTAAATAACCCAATCATAAACTGGACAAAGAATATGTACAGACACTTCACCAAAGAGGGCATTCAAGGAGCCAACAACACATGAAAAGATGTTCACTGTCATTAGCCATTAAAGAAATACAAATCAAAACTACTGTGAGATACCACCACACCCCTGCTAAAATGCCATGATGGGGGGAAAAAAAATGGAAAACAACAAATTTTGGCAAGGATGTGGAGAAATTGGAACCCTTATCCACTGCTGGTAAAAATGTAAAATGGTACAACTACAATGGAAAAAAGCATAACTATTCTTCAAAAAATTAAAAATAGAACTACCTTATGACCCAGCAATGCCATTACTGAATGTTCTGATTAGGGTCACAGTAGATGGATCCTGATAGAAAAGGAGAAAAATGTGAAACAGAACTTCAAATTCTCAAAGAATCCAGACTTACTGGATCCACTGAGACTGGAGGAATCCCTGAGACTATTGCCCTGAGATACGCTTTAAACCTTGAACAAAAACTATCCCCTGAAGCCACCTTTGAACAACATAGCAGGTTCACTCTTAACCACTGTGCCACCAGAGCTCCTTGTTTAAAAACTAGAAACCTTTAAAATGACGTATATTAAGTCCAACTGCTACGTGTAGCTGTTGTGACTCATTGGCTCATTTAACAAGAAAGCCACAGGTTTGGGCAGGCTCTAGAAGAAACCTATCAGGACTCCACCTCAATAATACCATCAAGGACCAGGCTTTTTATAATATTTCTTTCTTATACCATTGACATGTTGACATGGCTGCAGCAGTTCCAGGCATCACATCCAGATGACGCCAGTAATATCTGCAATACTATTGCATTAAAATAAGAACCTCAAGGAACCTTAACAGAATTTAATAACTTTACCAAGAGCTTTAAAAATGTTGATAACTTTAATTCTGGGAAATAACTATAAAATGAAATAAAGGTATTCTGATTTTTAAAGGCAATTTCATAGAGCATAGATTCACCCATTTATTCAATGTTTATACAGCATTAGCATGTGTTAGTCACTGTTCTAGGTACTTGGGATATAACAATGAACAAAGCAGACAAAATCCCTATCTTCAGGAAATCCACGTATTTTGTGGGAGAGGCAGATAATAAAATATGCAAGTTATATAGAATATTAGATGTTGAAATGGTTATAAATGATAAACCTGGTGGATTGAGAGCCTGTTAACTCCTATAAAGAAAATATAAGGAAAATATCTTTTTTTGTTAAGAAGATAAAATTGGTTTTTAGTGTGAGTTGGAATTGACTCAATGACAATGTATTTGATTTTGTTTTGTTATATGAAAATGTCAGGGAACCACTGGACAAGTAGGTTTGAGGTTCAGGTAAGAGTAGAGGGTAAAGATAAAGCTTTCAAGGCAAGAAACTCTAAATTGCTTGTTAGAGCTATTGGAATGGATGTGAACATCTAGAAAAAGAGAGTAATTATCCTCTAGCTAGGAGGAAACAGAGGAACGAAATAACTTCTACAGATGTTTGCAAAGGAATCATTGTCCCTAGGGTAGAGTGAGGTTTTAGTTAAGAAAGGAAGTAGACTTTCCATGACTACCCTAAAAGATCATCTGACATTATTCCATTAGCAGAATTTGACCTTAAAGATTTTCCCCTGTGATTGTAAATAGTAAAAAAAAAAAAAAAAAAAAAAAATATGCATTGCCTTCGGCAAATTAGTGTTGTGGCTCTTGAAATGGAGGTTCTTTGCTCACATCACTGAAAATGAAAAGAAACATCTGGGAGAGGAGGTAGAATTAACATATGAATAAGTAAAAAAGAAAGAGAGAAAAAAGCTGAAATCAAAAGCCCTTATTTATGGGCTCAGGTTCATTTTCAAAAGCTACAAAAATTTTGAATAACTTCTCATATTCTCTCTTTACGTCTTTTGAGATCAGTATATCATGAGGGATTTTGCATGTTATAATGTTCCTGTTGGAGCCCTGGTGGTGCAGTGGTTAAAAGCTCTGCTGCTAACCAAAAGGTTGGCAGTTCTAATCCACCAGCCACTCCTTGGAAACCCAATGGGTCAGTTCTACTCTGTCCTATAGGGTTGCTATGAATCAGAATCAACTCGATGGCAATGGGTTTGAATTTTTGGTTTGGAATGTCCCCGTTGAGGCATTGCTGGTTCAATGGTAGAATTCTCACCTTCCGTATTGGAGACCCAGCTTCAATTTCCAAACGTTATGCACAGCAACCCCCAGTCTGTCCGTGGAGGTTTATGTGTTGCTATGATGTTGAACAGGTTTCAGTGGAGCGTCCAGACTAAGACAGACTAGGAAGCAAGGCCTGGTGATCTACTGAAAAATCAGCCAATCAGAACTCTGCGGATCATAATGGCCTGATCTCCAACCGACCATGGGCTGGCACAGGGCTGGGAAGTGTTTCTTTCCATTCTGTTGTGCGTGAAGTCACCGTGAGTCAGGGCTGACTTGGGGGCAGTTAACAACAAAGCGCCCTTGCTAAGTGTTTTCAAAGAGTACAGTTGATGTTTTTGATGAAAATCTTCCCTCCCTCTGACATAAAAAAAAACAAATTTCTAAGGAGTGCTGAATCTTGGTAGTGAGAAGCTGGGCTTGTTCCTCTTCTTTTTATCTGTTGGGGGACATTGCTGTAGTGTCCCCACCTAAAGGGAATTGAAAATCTGTTGCCTGTTCATTCTATGAAATACATACCGCCTCATACCTCTCTCTTAGCTCCAAATCCTACTACTTTCCCTCTAGCTCACTGTGATCCATCTAAACCAGGCTCTTTTGTTCCCAGAACATCTGCGTATCCCTTTACACTCTATGTGAGGCACTCACACTTGCTGTTTCCTATCTAGAGTGCTCTTCCCCCAGAGAGACACAAGTCTCAGTCCCACATCTCTTTCAGGTCATTGTCCCAGGGGCACTGGCTCAGTGAGGCTCAATTTGATCAACCTGTTTAAAATCCAACCCCATCTTCCCTTATCCCTTTCCCTGCTTTTATTTTTCTCTATAGCATTTATGAGCATCTAACATACCATATATTTCACAGACTTATTGTTCTTATCTGCCTTCCCCAACAAATATGTAAACTGCAAAAAGGTAAGAGTTTTGTCTGCTTTGTGTACTGTTGAATCCCAAAGACCTTAAACAGTGATTAGCAATTATTAGCAGTCAATACATATTTATTGACTATAAAGATTAATCTGTCTTACATGAAATCAACTTCCCTAGGCATTTCTTTCATACTTGTTTACTTTTCTGAAATATTTTTCCATCCATTATAATCTTTCGAGAGACTCATCAACTCCAACTGCACACAATGCTGCAGGTCAAGATGCCTCAGGCTTTTTTTTATATGGGGGGATTTTGATAATCTTTTCTGGCTTCCTTAAGGAGCCTGATGTTTTACTGCTGAGTGTGTCCTCACCACGCCCACCCCAAACTGCCCTGATCACACTCCCCCAAACTTCTTTTTGGCCTTGCAAGATTTCTAAGCCAATACAAGGGCTGTGTTGGATGCATTTTGGTTCATCCTAGTAGTTGTGAAAAGCAACCATGAAAAATTAAAAAAATCCATCAGGGAATTTAGTTTGAGAAAAGGAAGGAGGGTGATTAAAAAAAAAAGAAACTTAGAAATGGATACCTTTTGGTATTTCTTCATTGGTTTATTTGACAAGGATTTCTTTATTTAATTTTTTACACTTTTGTTTATAGTAGGGAATCTTGGTGGCACAATGGTTAAGCACTCAGCTGCTAACAGAAAGGGTGGCCGTTCGCACCCGCCCGTCACTCCACAGGAGAAAAATGGGGCAATCTGCTTTCTTAAAGATTTACAGCCTTGGAAACGCTTGGGGCAGTTCTACTCTATCCTATAGGTTCTCTAGGAGTTGGAATTGACTCTAGGGCAATATTTATTTTATTTATTTATTTTCTGTCATTGGTGTTGCTGCTGTTTGTTTTCTTTTGTTTAGAGCCTCAAAACGTCTTAATCCTGTGTAACCAGGGATGGGTACATAATCAGGATTTACTCAAGGATTGAACCAGAGGTTTTTTATAAGTAGCATTCGTGCCCTTTGAGGAACAGACATAATCTATGGCTAAAATGTACTGAAATGTCTCTTAAGAACAACTTTGATGCAAGATGGCAAAGCGATTTTTCCAGCCAGCATGTCATGAATGAAAAAGACAAGGGGCAATCTCCACTCTCGTTAAGTGAATCAATAAGCCAACCAAAGTGAAGGCAGGAAAATGCCTGAGATCATGGACGTGAGCATCTTTCCATGTCCAAGGAGTAGGAACTGTTTCTCTTAAAAACGTTAGCTCGATAGCTAATCACATCAATTAATGAATTGTTCATTTCTTTTCGTATATTCGTGAAAGTTAAATTAAAATGAGCACGCTGCACATATGAACTTTTAGGAATATTGTATGTAACACTGGACAATAAAATTTGTCTAGGGATCTTTTTCGCAGAATCTTAGGAAAAAAGAAGTTGGTAAAAATTCACGCAGCAGAAGGGGGCAGTAAAACTCAACAGAATACTCTGGAAGATTTTTAAGTTTCCTAATTTCCCTTCATACGGAAGAGTTTCCAACAAATTTGAGAAAATCATAAATGAAATATTATACAGCAGACATACCCAAAACAAAAACCCAGTGCTGTCAAGTCGATTCCGACTCATAGCGCCTAAAATATACACAGAAACAGTAAATATATACAAAATGAGTTATAATATCTCCATAATCAAAACCTTATTTTCCACAGTGAAATATATCATTGTACCATAATCACAGTGCTGTTCCATATAAAACAGGTTTAACCCTCTTGGTTTGGTTTGGGACATTTAACAACCCCCCCATAACCAGCATCGAATCCCCTTCAGTGCACTTAATGATTTGATTTGATTGTCTCAGTAGTATCAAAATTATTTAATAAATTCAGTCATAAGGATTTTTCCATAAGCCCATACTTTGGATTCCCTCTCAAAACTATTCCCATCCTTAAAGTCTTAGTTTCTTCTTAAACTTTTTCTGACTTTAAGGGTATATGGAACTCAGCCACTGTATGCTGCCAGGGAAGCTACAGATTAAACCAAATAGTTTAAGCAAAGAGGTGTTTTTTGAATTTCCACCAGAAGATGAGTTCAATTTCTTTAAGTTCCCAGTAGTACACACATGATTATTCTTGAGGCTTCATTTTGTTCTCATCTTTGAGTTCAGAGTACCTCAGAACACACAACAGAACATCCTTCCACATATAGTAGGTATACAGTTAACTTCTGATGAGGTAGGTGATAACTACAACTTCAAAATGAACTCAGTGTTACAGTATAGAATTTTAGTACACTGTCGGAGTTGCTATGAGTCGGAATCTACTCGCCAGCGATGGGTCTGGTTTTTGATTTTTTTGGTCATAGCATGGATTCTTACATGGCATCTAAACAAAGCTAGATTTAGTAGCTCCAAATACCAATTAAACATTTGAGTAAATAAAACCTTCTCAATTAAAATGAAACAGAAAATCCAAATTAAAAGAAAAATGGAATGATCTCTGCTCTCAGTGGAAATTTCATGTAAGGTTCAGTGCAATAAATGGGAGTGTCACAATGCAATGATTAAATACTAGTACGGCACGAAAAAGGCTTCCTGGGTGAGATGGAGTTTGACTCATTTGTGTCTCATGCAGAATCAGATAATGTGTACATTAAACAAAATGATAAAAATTTTTTTTTCATTTACTATTTGTTTGTGTGTGTGTGTGTGTGTGTGTGTGAAGCATCTACAAATTGAGAGATCTGGTGCAGTGGGCTTGGGTGTAGTTTTACTTCAGGTTTTATGTCACCTTTTTTCCATTAATGCTGGAAACCCTGGTGACTAGTGGTTAAGAGTTCATCTTCTAACCAAAAGGTAAGGAGTTTGCATCCAACAGGTGCTCCTCGGGAACCTTATGGGGCAGTTCTACTCTGTCCTATAGGGTTGCTATGTGTCAGAATCAACTCATCGGGAATGGGTTTCCATTAATGATGCTAAGAATTCATGGCTTAACTGAATTTTTTATTCTCCATTTGCAGCTTTTTTTTAAATTAGTATTTCATCTTCACCCATTCCCCCCCAACCACTACCATTAAAAAAATTTTTTTTTATGTAGATAGAAAATAAAAAGAAAGGAAGATTAAATGCAAAACTACCAAAAATTATTCCTCCTTTACATCCAGTTCCTCAGCTAACTCTGCTCCAAAATGAGAACAGAAAATTAGCTCTAATAAATCCAGACAACTAAAAAGTAAAGGCTACGTTTTACTTTGACCCATTATCACAACTTACCATCTTGGAAAAGTGAGCAAAAACGAAAGAGTTTTTTTTTTTTTTTCATTTTCTGTGAAGGGCTGGTTGGTGATCAAAGTGGCGGCAACAATGCGGCAGAGAAAGATAGGCACAAGAGGGTATGTTTTGGACTTTTAGCATCCCTGTAAATCCTGGGCACCTCAGCTTCACGTATTCATTAAAAACGAAAAACCCAAACCCACTGCCGCGGAGCAGATTCCAACTCATAGCGACCCTATAGGACAGAGAAGAATTGTCCCACCGAGTTTTCAAGGCTTTTCCCTGCAGAGGTGACCTTTCGCTTAGCAGCAGCCAAGCGCTTTAACCACCGCGCCACCAGGGCTCCTTTGCTTGTTCATTAGAGGAAAGCAAATATACTAGCGATCACTTGCGCTCACAGGGATAACAGCTTAGGAGTGGTACTGTAGAGGAGAATGTAGTGGTGGTGGAGGACAGTATCTCTTTTTTTATGTAAAACAAACAAAAACTTAGCTAAAAAAAAACTTATGTACAGTGACTATGGCTATTATACCTCCTTCGACAAATACAAGTGCCTATATATATATATATTTGTTATGTATGTGCCTCGTCGTCGCTAAAATCAAACTGTAAAATTTGTCAGCCTCTTTTAGCCTTTCTCGCTCCAGTCTGTCCCGTTTGTGACTCCCTCGCCCCCTCCCGCAAAGACCCGGGGCCAAGACGAGCGGGCGGCGACGCGCGAGGGGATTCTCTGCGTCCTCTGAATGGCCACCGCTCGGCTTCCCGGAGAGGAAGCCGAGCGCCCCCACCCTGGGTCCGCCAGCGCAGACTCTCGGGCGCTCTGGGTCCGGCGCTGGAAGGAAGGCCAGCAATCTGGCGCACGACCAGACGGACGCGGGGGCGGAGGGACGGGGAGGGGAAGGGGGGACCACAGCGGGGAGAGGAGGGGGGACCACAGCGGGGAAGGCTCAGGCCGCTTTGCAGCCACCGTGGGGCAGTCGAGGGCGGCGTCCCGGGTTTCTTACTTTCCAGTTTACGTGGTTAAAAAATTCTTTTCCCACCCCAGGACTTTCGCAATTATTGAAGTGGGGAGCGGAAGAAAAAGAAAAAAAAAAAAAAGATGCGGAAGGTTAAGGAGAGGCGGGAAGAAACAGTCAAGGCATTTCGTCACGTGGGCTCGGTTTTCACGCATAAAAGGGGAAGCTTCTCCGTTAGCTTCCAGTTGTCAAGGGACTTGGCGGCGAGCATCAGGAGTACGCCCAGCGACTCCCCAATAGCGCCTCCTCCAGCTCTGCAGCCTGGGCTCCACGGCCCTACCCTCCGCCTGCCCTGCGCCTCGCACCGCGCCCGCCGCCGCCAAGATGCTCGCCCGCGTCCTGCTGCTGTGCGCAGCCCTGGCGCTCGGCCACGCAGGTGAGTACCTGACGCGCCACACCGGGGTCTCCTTGGTTCCTGGTCCAGGGCAGAATTTCTGCTCCGACTCCCTGGTCCTTGCTAGTGTGCCGAACACTCTCCTCCGGATGGAGAAGTTGCATAACTTTGTACAGAGCTTGGACTACCTGAGGAGGAACAACCTGGATGCCGATCCCAGCTGTGTTGTTCATGGACCAGTTTCTTCACCGGTGTGAGCCTCACTTTTCTCACCAGCTAAGTGAGAATAGTGAAACTGATTTGCGGGTCGTCAGGATGACAATATAGGATCCTCTACGGATATGGGAAATATTTGTCTGTGGTGGTACCAACTCTAACTGAACGGGAATAATTGTTTGAAATATGATAGTGCTTTTCTGCCCCCCGGAAAGCACAAAGTCATTTTTTTAAGATAAGCAAAAGCTTTTAAAAATATTTTACTTCGAAAATACCCTAAAATTTTTTTGACTGGATGCATTCATTTTGGTTTTTAAACCACTAGTTATTGAGCTTCCTAAAAATGCTAATCTGGACACCTAAAAAGTTATTAAGAAAAAGGCTTAATGAAGTGATTTCTCAGGTTGAATATTCTGTTACTCTTATTTAGAATAAGAAGTTGGTATTTCAAAATTTTAACTGTTTTGTGAGGCAGGTTAAAAAAATTGTTTTCCCTTCTACCACCTGTATAGCTCTTGAGTTTATTATTGTAAAGTCGACGCATAATGTCTTAGTAATCTAGTGATACTATAACAGAAATAACGCAAGTGGATGGCTTTAACAAACGGAAGTTTATTCTCTCACAGTTTAGGAGGCTAGAAGTCCAAATTCAGGGCACCAGTTCCAGGGGAAGACTTTCTTTCTGTCAGTTCTGGGGGAAGGTCCTTGTCATCAATCTTCCCCTGGTCTAGGTGTTTCTCAGCACAGGGTACTTGGGTCCAAAGGGCATTCTCCACTCCCAGGCCTCTGTTTTGGTGGTATGAGGTCCCACTCCTCTCTGCTTAATTCTCTTTTGTATTTCAAAAGAGTTTAACTGAAGATGCAGTATAATCCTGTAGATTGAGTCCTGCCGTATTAACATAACTGCCTTTAATCCTGCCTCATAAAAAAAAAAAAAAAAAGTTGCTTTTGAGCAGATTCTGACTCAATGACCCTGTAGCACTGAGTAGAATTCTGACTCATAGGGACCCCATAGGACTGAGTAGAATTCTGACTCATAGAGACCATATAGGACTGAGTAGAACTGCCCCATGGAGTGTCCAGTGAGCACCTGGTGGATTCAAACTGCCAACCTTCTGGTTAGCAGCCATAGCTCTTAATCACTACACCACCAGAGGTTAATATTTACAACAGATAGAATGATCACATCAGATCACAAAATGGAGGACAGCCACACAATACGGAGAACCAGCCTAGCTGAGTTGATACACATTTTGGGGGGACACAGTTGAATCCATAACACATAGTAAGTAAAACAATTAAATGTTGAAGTGAAGATGAGGACACTAAAGAATGATTTATTTCCTGTCCTTACTTTTATTGTAGCAAATCCTTGCTGTTCCAGCCCGTGTCAAAATCGCGGAGTATGTATGACCACAGGGTTTGGTCAGTACACATGCGACTGCACTCGTACAGGATTCTACGGGGAAAACTGTTCGACACGTAAGTTCACCCTTGGGTGCCGGCATTTGAGATGGAGCTAAAGACAAGTTTTTATTTGACAGATTTATGCCTTATGATTGGTCATGTTAATTTCTCCCCCTTTTTTTTTTCTCTTTTTGCAGCTGAATTTCTGACAAGAATAAAAATGTTACTGAAACCCACCCCCAACACAGTGCACTACATACTTACCCATTTCAAGGGAGTTTGGAACATTGTCAATAACATCCCCTTTCTGCGAAATGCCATTATGAAATACGTGCTGACATGTAAGTATGAGTCTCTTTCTAAGATTTTCAGCTTCCTAAAAGAAAAGCGTGCTTTACATTATTGTTGACTACTTAGCCTAATCCAAAAACTTATTTCCAACCTTGACAAAGTGAATTCAAATATACCTTTTCAGTATAGTTTCTGTGTTAATGGCCAAAAAATATTGAACTCTGAGTCTCATCCAGTTTGTACAGTTCAAATTCGTAGTCATAATTCTACTCATAGCCCTGCAGGCTTCATCTCCCCTTCGCTCTCCCACTGACCCTGCCAATTTGAAAGGAAATTGTGGTCCACTTGTTTCTTTGTTTCTTGAGTGGCAATAAGCCATGGAATTGCTCCGAATGTGTAGCACCCTTTTTTTTTTTTTAGAATGGCTAATTTTTATTTGGATCAACCAAAAAAACAAAAACCTTTCTGTAACTGTAAAGTGAGTGCCGTGCCAGCAATTCCTGTTGGGAAGTGAACGATTGTCTGAAAAATCAAGATTGCTAGATTGCTGCGTAAATTAACGAAAGATCCATTCTAATGAATCACTCTTTCCTCTTTTTTGGTTGCAAGTGGCAATTAGACTTTAAAGTATAGTTGTTTTAAAATACACACTCTTTGATCAGAACCCTGGTGGCACAGGAGTTAAGAGCTTGACTACTAACCAAAAGGTCGGCAGTCCAAATCCACCAGCTGCTCCTTGGAAACCATACTCTGCCCTGTAGGGTGGCTATGAGTCGGGATCGAGTGTGTGTGTGTGTTCCGGGATCTTAGAGCACTGGAATTGAATTCAGTTTCTAGTGCTACTTTCCTATTTTAAGTTGATTTGATTTGCTTTGCATATGGCAACAAATATATTTTTTTCTTGAAAATTTCAGCAAGAGCACATTTGATTGATAGCCCGCCGACTTATAATGTTCACTATGGCTATAAAAGCTGGGAAGCCTTTTCCAACCTCTCCTATTACACCAGAGCCCTTCCTCCTGTACCTCATGACTGTCCTACTCCCATGGGGGTGAAAGGTAAGCTACAAGAAGCAAAGATGTGTTAATTGCACTAGGGGTTGGATTGCTGTCTAGAAAATTCGACCTTAGATTGTCATCTACTTGTTAATAAAAGTATATTTTTCCTTTATTATGAATATATAATAAAGAGCCCTTGTGGCACAGTGGTTAAAGTGATCAATTGTTAACCAGAAGTCAGTGGTTCGAAACTACTAGCGGCTCCTTGGGAGAAAGGTGTAGCAGTCTGCTTCCTTAGAGATTTACAGTCTGGGAAACCCTGTGGGGTTGCGATGAGTCAGAATTGACTCAGTGGCAGTGGGTTTGGTTTTTGGTTTAGATGAATATATACGCAGAAATTACTTTTTAAGAAAGACTGTGTAAATTATTGCATGATAGTGAGTGAGCATTTTGGTATAATATCTTAATACTTCCAAATTATTTCATTAAAATTCAGCTTAAACAAGTTAAATAAAAATAGATAAAATCAATAATAAATTGTTCCCCCATATTGCAATCTTGTTCACAATTTATCTTGTAAGTGAAAAATGCCTTGGTAAATTGACAATCACTGTCTGCTTCCTTGAATATATGAATTCTTACCTTAACTTTCTCATCTTTCAGGAAAGAAGGAACTTCCTGATTCGAAAGAGATTGTGGAAAAATTTCTTCTGAGAAGAAAGTTCATCCCAGATCCCCAGGGCACCAATATGATGTTTACATTCTTTGCCCAGCACTTCACCCATCAGTTTTTCAAGACAGATCATAAGCGAGGACCAGGTTTCACCAAAGGATTGGGCCATGGGGTGAGACAGAGTCAGATTAGAATTACAGCATATCTTAGTGAAGGGCTAACAGTAAAGGCAAAAACAAAAACAAAAAACAATTGTTTGCTACACCAAATAATTCACCCTCTTTTTAAAAAATTCCATATCTATAAAAAACCTTAATGGAGTTTTTCATTTTAATTCACTGCCTTGCTTAGACATACATACATAGAGATTATTATTATTATTACTATTATGACTCTCATGTTTTTAGGTTAATATGTTTTTACTGCAGAATGTCATGACTTTGAAAACTTTTTAGTGTCTTGATTATACAGCTTTAAATGCTATAAAATGAGATGTTTTTACATCTTTATTTTCTCCTGGATTTCAGTAATATGGCTTCAATACATCAATAAGAATTTTACATCTGTAATAAGTTATCTGATGGTTAACTTATTTTTTTTAATAAGTTATCTGATGGTTAGTTTAAAAATACTATGTAATTATAGTGAAGTATATGGTATATTTGTAAGTCCCATATGGGATATTAATACCATTGAAAACAAGATACATATGTTTGTTGCTTCAATGGCTAAACAAATGTGTTTTGATATTATGATAAAAATGTGTGTTTTATTAAACAGTTTTAATTAAGGCAAGCTAAATCATCAAATTATTTAAGGATAACTTATATAATAGACATTTTATATAAAAACAACTTCAGCAGTAACAAATTGAACCTTTTCCATACTTTCCTAGGTGGATTTAAATCATGTTTATGGTGAAACTCTGGATAGACAGCATAAACTGCGCCTTTTCAAGGATGGAAAAATGAAATATCAGGTGTGTTCCATTTGAATGTTAAGAATTCGTTGTGACTCACCACCCAGATACATATTTTAAAATCCTTAGTCATAAAAAATGTCTTTCTTAACCCTTTTCGTTACTGTTTATATATTACTGTTTTTTTTTTAGATAATTGATGGAGAGATGTATCCTCCCACCGTCAAAGAGACTCAGGCAGAGATGATCTACCCGCCTCATGTCCCTGAACACCTGCGGTTTGCTGTGGGCCAGGAGGTCTTTGGGCTGGTGCCTGGCCTGATGATGTATGCCACAATCTGGCTTCGGGAACATAACAGGGTGTGCGACATGCTTAGACAGGAGCATCCAGAATGGGACGACGAGCAGTTGTTCCAGACAAGCAGGCTCATACTGATAGGTAAGCAAGAGGAGAAAATAATTTAAATCAAACCCTCTTAAAAAAAAAAGAAAAGAAAGAAAAAGAAAACCTCTTGCCCAGAGAAAACTACTTCGTTATCTTTGCTTTGCTGGAGTAATTCGGGGGGACTGTCTCTTTATAGTAAATATAAACCCACATGCTCAATATTCATTCAAAAATAGCCCATAGAGCCACATTTTTATTCTTGAGCATGAGGGGTAATGTCATGAATTACCTTTTGTCTTGACATTAAAAAAAAAAAACAAAAACAAAAACAAAAGTCAACCAAAAAACAGAGGTGAAGCAATATGAAATTTATAAAATTGTATTTCAATTGCTTGAAAGTGTGTGATCAGAAAGGATTAATGTTCTTAATTCTTTTTGTGCAAATAGGAGAGACTATTAAGATTGTGATTGAAGACTATGTGCAGCACTTGAGCGGCTATAACTTCAAACTGAAGTTTGACCCCGAGCTGCTTTTCAACCAAGAATTCCAGTACCAAAACCGTATTGCTGCTGAATTTAACACACTCTACCACTGGCACCCTCTTCTACCTGACGCCTTTCAAATTGATAACCAGGAGTACAGCTATCAACAGTTTATCTACAACAACTCTATATTACTGGAGCATGGACTTACCCAGTTTGTTGAATCATTCACCAGGCAAATTGCTGGCAGGGTAAGTGTTATTATTCAAAAACGAAAGACTAGTCAGTAACTTTCAAATTTCTGTCACAGAAATGACTATTCTTAAGCTTAACTAGTAAAATATTTTTAACATAAGAAGCCTAACTTTTTTTTTTTTGAGAAGTCTAAACTAAAATTTTTTTCAACTATTGCCAAGAAAGCAATAAATGTCAATACCTTAAAAATAGAAATCTTCAAAAACTTGCTGTAATCTTAGTGTAAGTATTTGAGACTTGAATATCTTTTAGATTTTATAATTTTAAAAGGCAGAATCATTCTAGACTAATGTTCCATTGAATTTGAAGCACCACTCTCATTTAAGTATGTAAACATCTTTTCAGAAAAGACGGACAATGTCTTACAGAAAGCGTCAGTGTTATTTTGTACCCAAGGAATGCTTTTAAATAGGAATTGTAAATATGCCTACAAATCTTGCCCTACAACTTTATTCATCTTCCACAGGTTGCCGGTGGCAGGAATGTTGCACCTGCAGTACAAAAAGTAGCACAGGCATCTATTGATCAGAGCAGAGAGATGAAGTACCAGTCTGTCAATGAGTACCGCAAACGCTTCCGGATGAGACCCTTTACGTCATTTGAAGACCTTACCGGTGAGAAATAGTCTAAGCCCCTTAATAGAATCAGGGGTCGAATTGAAACAACAGATAAGTTGAAAACAAATTGTGCAAGAGGGTAAAACTTTTTTTTTTTTTTTTTTTAAAGCTTTACCTTGGTTGACTCTGTTTCTCACCTTTACAGGAGAGAAAGAAATGGCTGCAGAGTTAGAGGAGCTCTATGGTGACATTGATGCTATGGAACTCTATCCTGCCCTTCTGGTAGAAAAGCCTCGTCCAGATGCCATCTTCGGTGAGACCATGGTAGAACTGGGAGCACCATTCTCCTTGAAAGGACTCATGGGTAATACTATATGTTCTCCTAACTACTGGAAGCCTAGCACTTTTGGTGGAGAAGTAGGCTTTAAAATCATCAACACAGCCTCAATCCAGTCTCTCATCTGCAATAACGTGAAGGGCTGTCCCTACACCGCATTCAGTGTTCCAGATTCACAGCTCAGCAAACCAGCCGTCATTAATGCAAGCTCATCCCACTCCAGACTAGATGATATCAACCCTGGAGTACTGCTAAAAGAACGTTCAACTGAACTATAAAAGTCTATTGACCTTATTTATTTATTTATATGAAGTATTTCCTCTAACTTAATTATTTAATAATATTTATGTTACACTCCTCATGTTACATCTGTAACAGGAAGCAGTTCTCCTGTTGCAGAGAAAGGGATCATACTTGTGAAGCTTTTTGTATGTTACTGCTTTGAAGACGTATTTTCTTCATGATAAAGGGGAAGACAGTTTGTGTTATAATAAGAACAAAAGCAGAAACAATAAGAACAAAAACATATAAGAACACTTAACAAAAACCAAATGCTGTTAACAAGATGGCAAAATGCTGGAAGTTTCTGCACTGTTGATATTGCCAGTGTATCTTCCATGTTGCATCAGAAGCAACTCAAATTTTGGAATACTGAAGTGGTTCTAGACATTTTATCTGTTATCAGACAAACAAACAAAGGCACAAATGCATTTTTAAATGCATTTCTAAATTACACTAGCGATAATCTCAGGTCAGTTTTTTTTAAAGCAGCATTGAAACAACTTAAAATTGGCTTTGAGAATGTAACAGAGGATGTGCATAAACAGGAGCGCTCTGTTTAAAAATGCGTCGCAGGGTAGAATCACTTTTAAAAGCTTGTTTTATTTCCTGTACTAAAGTATAGGAAATAAACTTGTACTTCCATCAATAGAAGCTGTCACAAATTTAAATCTATAAAATCAGTGCAAATTAGTGATTAAAACATTGCTTAAGAGAGAAAATCTACTTAATGTTATTGTTATACCTTCCTCTGAATATCAAAATGCCAGATGTATTAGGTGGTGGAGCCACTGCGGGCATATCTTCAATTAAAATAAGAACATTTAAGAGATTCCAGAATTTGTTTATATGGCTAATATCAAACAAAATCTATAGCAGCCAAAAAATCCTATGTTTAAAACAGACAACAGCAAAGAAAACCAAAGTATAGTTCAACTTTGCGTTTAAACTCTTGAAGGACAGACTTCTGTTACTGAGTACTGCAGGCCTGGTGCTCAGGAGATTTTGCTGTGAGGTTACTGAATTACTGAGCTGGTCTTAGGTTACAGTTTGTTTTCTCAGATTTACTATTGCACAGTATGACTTAGCAGTCCATGGTACAGTGCAAAAAGGTAGCAAAGGCCTCATAGAATGCCTCTGAAAAATCCGTAAATTCATTTGACACATTAATTTATTGGATTCTTGACTAAGCCAACTCAGTATGTACGTTTGAATCAAGCCGGATAACCTGCATGCTGCTCCGTTGATTCACTTTCAGCCATTTTGCTGAGAGAAACTCTGTTCTGGTCATTTTACCTCTTCTATTTTGTTTTCGTAGTTTTAAGATCTGAGTTAGTCTGTCTTTGGACTCTTGGCCTATATTTTCTTACCTAAACTTTTGCAAGTTTTCAGGGAAATCTCAGCTCAGGACTACTATTTAAGGCCTCTTAAGATAATTAAGTCCCTGGGTAGTGCAAACAGTTAACCCACTTAGCTGCTAACTGAAAGGTTGGAGGTTTGAGTCTACCCAGAGGTGCTTCAGAAGAAAAGCCTGGTGATCTGCTTCCAAAAAATCAGCTCTTGAAAACCCTGTGGAGCAAAGTTCTACTCTGGCACACATGTGGTCACCATGAGTTGGAATCAACTCGATGGCAATTAGTTTTTTGGTTAAGATGACTTAAAAAAAAAAAAAAAAAAAGAAGCTCTTAAGAAGACGGAGCATGAGCTTACTTTAAGGGAAAAACAGAGAATGTTGCTTATAATTCAGCTATCTGTAACCAAAGAGGTTAGTGTCTTAGAAAGAACTGTAGGGATTCTGTACAGAAGGAAGTTACATTCCTATTCTAAAGAATGCCCTTTCTTGTTTAAAAAAAAAAATTCCTGAACAGCTGCCAGCAAGGTGATACTTCTTCTTTTCCACATCTCATTGTCAGCTGACATTTTTCTGGTACTGTATATTATTTAATTTATTGATGATTATTATTTATGTTTTATTAGGATGTTTATGTTATAAACTTGGTTTAAGCCTGCAATCGTTGATTTTTTTTCATTATGTCAGAATCAATATTTCTTATTTTGAGTTACCTCTCTAAATTATTATGGAAACATAAAATGATTAGATTAAGATTTGTGAATAAATTATACTGTAGCCCAACTACAGTATAATGAAACAGCTAAGGTTAGAATTCATGTCGTTAGGGTTTACCTACACACCAGCCCACAGAGAACATTGTCTCTCACTAGCCTGGATGTGCCGTGATACTGACCTTATAGTACTGACCTTTTATGCATTCTTTGAAGAACCTGTGGGTGCTTCACTAATTCATTCAACCATAATTTATTAAGAAAATATTCTGTACAAAGTACTGTGGGTTTTAATATTTTTAAATCAGGCACTACTTACAGATAATATAGTGTTTGTGTAAATAACTGAAAAAAAAGTGTCTCTGGAAAGTAGGAGAAATGAGACAAGTGTCATTAGAGAAATAACTCAGGGGAATTTTTCTTTAAGATTATATGCTTAAAAGGTTTCATGTTAAAAAAGAAATAGTCACTGTTAGAAGTGCAAGTATAAAAAATTGTTTAACTTCACTAATCTTTGCAAAAGAAAACTTGATTTGTTTTTCACATCCACCTGCTGACTGATCCTGAGTATTGGGGATCTGTATGTGAATGTTTTAGTGCCTCAGACAAATGTATATTTAAATTAACTTATGTAAAAAGGAAGCCTGGAAATAAATGTCTGTTTATTTTTGTACTATTTAAGAACCGAAAAATCTCTTCTGAAAATAAATTTTGATTGTCTCCATATCTTTGACATGTAATTTCTTTATATACTTTGTCCTTAAAGTAAACCACTGACTTGTGTTCTCCTACCTATTCAAAACTATACTGGCCCTTAATAAAATGGTTCTATCCTCAATCATGGGCTTCCTAGGGCCACTGTTTATTTACTACAACATTGGGTTGTAAAATGTGTGCTTTGTACTATATGCAATAGCAACAAGCTTGAGCACATTGCCAAATCTAGAAGAAGGGGGAAAAAATCGAGTACACATAAAGCAAAGAATAAAACATGTTATGAAGGAGGTAAAAAATTTAAAAAGAAAATTCGAAATAAGGAGAGATTATGCTTAGTTGGGCAAATCATTGGTGGCACATGTACCTGGCTCACGGGCTTCCGTTGTATACCTACTCTTGACATCTTGGTAACTTCAATATCCACGTGAACCACGTACTTAGCATTCTGCCTGGCCTCGCTCTTCCTTGAGTTTCTCCATTCCAGTGAAGACGTCTTCCACCATATTTCCCATGATCATGCATATCTTGATCTTGTCATCATAAATGACCACTTTTGAAATCTTGATTTCAAGCATCCTTTTTTATTACCAAAACTTCTATCCTTCCAGCTCTCCTATTTTAGTACTCTAACCTCTCACTCTCCAGTTTTATTAAGCTTTCTGATTCACTAACCTCATCACACTTCATTATCTGTTGCTTCCCCATGTCCTCATTCCCCTCTTTATTCATCCGGTGTTTGTCATAATCACTGTCTCACTCCCTGTCTACTCTCATTCCATTATACACAACTGGAAAATCTTGATTAAATTCAGCAATCCTCGTAATCTGTTCCTATCCTTGAGCACCTGAATGTTGCTAGAAGAAAACACGAAGGTACTGTGAATAATAATGAATAATTTCATGGTCACATTCCCAAATAGATACTCCACCCTGCCAATAAATCTTATAACACTTTCTAGTATTTTCCATTTCTCACTCCCTGTGACAATTATTTCACACCTCTGAACACTCAACTGATGCCCTTGATTCATATTTCATTGAGAAAATCAGACAAGAACACCTCCCTTTTCTCACACACCACAAACCTATCAACTTACCTACACATTCCACAAATGTTTTCAAACACTTTGCCTTCTTTCCTGAAACATGAAGTTAGTGCACATTTTCCTGCTAAAAGCCAACCACTCCATTTGTATTCTGGATCTTCTGCCCTCTCAGCTTTTAACATAATTTTAGTTCTTTAAATATCTCCTCTTTCCACACTACGAATTTCTCCCTCTCTACGAAACTATTCCCAACAATATGCAAAACTTGCTTCAACTTCTGCGTCATTTTCCAACTCATATTCTTTCTTTAACCCTGTGCAGTTGGTCTTCTGAACCAACCATCCCTTTGAGACTTTTCTGATTAACAAGGACTCCATATTCCAAATACAAAGGTAATTTCTCTATTCTTATCCTATTTGACAGCTCAGCATTTAATACAAATGTTTATAACCTCCTTACTCAAAGTGTATATATATATTTTTTTTTCCTCTTGGCTTTCATGGTTTGATACTCTCTTGGCCTTTCTCCACCTTCACAGATTACCACATCTCAGTCTTTGTTATAAACAATTCCTCTTCTGCTGTATCTGTATATTGGAGTATCTTGATCCTTCATTCTCTCTTCTGTCTGTACTGCTTTCCAGGTTAATCTTATCCAAACTCATAGTTTGAAACACTAACTAATAACTCCCAAATTTATGTCTCTGGGACCAATCTCTAATTGTCAATTGACAACTTCTCTACTCAAATTTATTGCTTAGTTTACATCTCTGCATCATATACCTAAAATAATAGTTTCCTACAATAAAAGACACCACCATCCCCTAGGTCTTAATCCAAAAATCTTTTTTCCTCACCTCCATAGCCAATACAGCAGGAATCCTGTTGACTATCTCTGCAAACAAATACTAAATCTGGTACATTTTGTCCAACTCCACTACCACCAACCTAATCACAGAAATAATTTGTGTTTTCTATTATCGTTCACTCCAAGCCATTTTCTTGGTAGTTGTAAGAGTGATCTGTTTGGAAATTTTTCCAGTGGCTTATTCCGTTGATCAGTGAATACGAATAGGCTTCATGAAAGTAGAATATGTGGCGATTCTGAAAGAAGGATAAGATATTGGAAAGCAGAGATATCTACTCTGGTTGGGCAGTTTCTTCTAAAATTAGAAATTCATTTGCCATACGTATTAGTTTTCTATCGTTGCTGTAATAAAAAGGCACAAACTTACAGAATGAAAAGCACGGGTAAATTATGAACTTCTTATTCTGTCTTATGAGACTCTCTATGGGCTGTCACCTGTCTACTTATGTGATTTCTTCTATTACAGGTTCCCAACCTTGTTTTCTGTACTCCAGCCACATAGGCATCTTGTTGTTTGTGCGCTAGCAGCAATCCTCATGCTGTTGCTCCTGCCTAGAATGTTCCTTCTGAAGGCTCTCAGTTTCAATGTCCCTTCTTCAGAAAGACCTTCTCCAACCACCCAATCTAGACCGACAATTAAAGTTGTTTCATTTTCTCCATGCCATCTGTTACTATCTGACATTTTATTGTTTTGTATGTTTATCTGTTGATTATCTCTGTCCCCTGTGTAGTACCTTAATCTGTGAAAGCAAGATTATCTGTGTACTTCATTGTTCCCAGAACAGTACCTGACACTTAATGTTGTTGTTGTTGTTAAGTGCCCTTGAGTTGATTCTGACTCATAGCAACCCTGTGTACAACAGAACGAAAAACTGCCCAGTCTTGCACCATCCTCACAATCATTGCTGTGTTTAAGCCCATTGTTGCAGCCACTGTGTCAATCCATCTCATTGAGGATCTTCTTCTTTTTTGCTGATTTTCTACTTTACCAAGCATGATGTCCTTCTCCAGGGACTGGTCCCTCTTGATAACATGTCCAGAGTATATGAGACAAAGTCTTACCATCCGCCCTTCTAAGGAGCATTCTGTCTGTACTTCTTACAGGACAGACTCGTTCATTCTTCTGGCAAACCGTGGTACTCTTCGCCAACACCACAATTCAAAGGCATCAATTCTTCTTCCATCTTTATACTCATTGTCCAGTTTTCACATGCATATGAGGCAACTGAAAATACCATGGCTTGGGTCAGCACAACTTAGTCTTCAAAGTGACAGCTTTGCTTTTTAATGCTTTGAAGAAGTCTTTTCAGCAGATTTGTCTAATGCAATGCATTGTTTGACAGCCTTGAAAACCTTATGGGGTAGTTCTACTCTGTTCTACATGATCACTATGAGTCAGAATCAAATTGACAGCAATGGATTAATGACCTTAAATCAAAAAGAAACCAAACTCACCACCGTCGAGTTGATTCCAACTCATAGCGACCCTACAGGACAAAGTAGAGCTGCCCCACAGAGTTTCCAAGGAGCACTTAGTGGATTTGAACTGTTGACATTTTGGTTAGCAGCCAAACTTAGGCACTCAAAAATATCTGATCAATGAATAAGAGGAGGCTTCATGAAAGTAGAATATGTGGTGATTATTGAAGAAAACGTAGGGCATTAGAAAGCAGAGATACCCACTCCAGAATGTAATTTGGCAGCTTCTTCTAAAACCCAAAATTTACTTGCCATATGTTTTAGTTTTCTATTGTTGTCATAACAAATTATCACCAACTAACTGGCTTAAAAAAACACAAATTTATTAACTTAGAGTTCTGGAGTTCATAAGTCAAAAATAGGTCTTATGAGGTTAAAATCAAAGCCTTGGCAGGGATGTATTATTTTGGGAGGCTCTAGGGCAGAATGTGCTCCTTGTATTTTCCAGTTTCCACAGGTCACCTGCATTCCTTGGCTCATGGCTCTTCCTCCATCTTCAAAGCCAGTAGGGTAGCATATTCCAACCTCTCTTTGACTTTGACTCTCTTTTCTCCTTCTTATAAGGATTCTTTGATTACATCGGGCTGACATAGATAATTCAGGATAAGCTACTCATCTCAAGATCCTTAAATTAATCACATTTGCAAAGCTCTTTTTGACATATAAGGTAATGTACTGAAAGGTTCTGAGGATTAGCACATCTTTGGGGGTCATTCTGCCTACCACACCATAAAACCACTTGCCTGTGGAGTATTCCTACTCATTTAGATCAGAGTTTGGGGCTACTAGGGGCTACCGTAATTTGTGACTGAAGAAACCAGAAGTCTTTGCCTGAATACTAATCTATACATACACAATGTGATACCCTGGAGGCCAGGTAAACACCTGGCAAACTGGGAGCTGAATAACTATGAGAGTTCACACAGAACTGAGAAATATTCTAGTTCTGAGCATCTAGAGTAGCAACATCTCATATAACACCTTGAGTATTCATTAGAGACTCCAGAAAGGGCATGATTTAGGAACAGGCTAATTCTGTCTTAGTTATTTAGTGCTGCTAGCAGAAATACCACAAGTGGATGGCTTTAATGAACAGAGATTTATTTTCTCATAGTTTAGGAGGCTAGAAGTCTAAATTCAGGATGCTAGCTCCTGGGGAAGATTTTCTGTCTCTGTCAGCTCTGGGGAAAGGTCCTTGTAATTAATTTTTCCCTGGGTCTAGGAGCTTCTCAGTGCAGGGACCCTGAGTCCAAAGGACACATTCCACTCCCAGCTCTTCTTTCTCGGTAGTAGGAGGTCCCTTTCTCTGTGCTCACTTCTCTCTGCTTTTATCACTTGCAGGGCTATGAATCAAGATACATCTCACCTTAATCCTATCTCATTAACATAACAAACATAACGTAGCCCTCATTAACATGACCTAATCCTGCCCCATTAACATAACAGACAGCTCACTCCCTAATGGGACCATAACCATAGGCATGGAGGCTACGATTTACGACACATCACAAAATGGAGGATAATGAAATCACAAAACGGAGGACAACCACACAATTCTGGGAATCATGGCCTAGCTAAGTTGACACATATTTTGGGGGGACACATTTCAATCCATGACATTCCTTTCTTTGGTCCCCCAAAATTCATATCCTTGCTACATGTAAAACACATTCACCTCATCATATCATCCCAAAAGTCTTAAAACAACTCCAAGCCCAAAATCTCATCTTCTGCAAAATTCTTCATCTCTGAGTCTGTAAACTCTAAAGTACAAGTTATTTGCTTTCAAAGTACAATGGTAGAACAGACATAAGGCAGACATCCCCATTACACATGGAAAGAAGGGATAACAAGCAGCAAGCAACTCTAAAACTCAGCAGAGCTAGACCATCTGGACAATGGTCTTACCCTCCAGATTCTGTGTGTTGTTCACACTCTCTTAATTATGGCTAAAGAGCCCTCAGCCCTGGGCTTCAGCTTTGCCTTCCAGGCTCACTGGGATGGCAACTCTGTTCCCTTGGCATTGAGGTCCCATTCTCCCAGTCTATCTGAGTGGCAGCCCCATCCTCTTGTCCCTGGCAGGCTGCATTCTACTGATGTTTGGGCATGGCCATGCCACACTCTTAGCTTTGGGCAGCAGATCTGGCCCCATCTTCCTGGCAGCCCCCCACTCCAGAACTAAGTTGGTGAAGATTTGAATCTTTGAAACCTAGGAGGCCATGGTCCCACCCTTTGAAATGCCAGATGCCATTGCCCCACCCTTTGAGACCACAGGGGCCATGGCTCCACCATTTGAGACCACTTCCATGGCTCCATCCTTTGAGACTGAGGTAATTCTGCTTCCTATGCTCCTTATCTCATCAATTTCTGCTTACTTGGCCTCTCAGCTGCTCAGCCACTTGGGCATCTTGGGCTAGCCCCACATCTACCCTACTCAGACAAGTGTTACAAAGCTCTTTAGCTCTACCAACAAGTGCCCACCCCAACTCCACCAGTTAGCCTTGGCCCAAAGGCACTTAGCTTGCAAGCTCTGTGGGTCAGCAAGTCTAGCTCTGTTGACAAGTGCCTGGTGGCACTTTCCTCCCCCTAGGAAGCCTCCTGCCTGAAGGCTCTCAGCTCTCTTGTCTATGGGTTGGCTCCCGCTTGTCTTGCACTTGTCTCCTGGTTCTGCCACTGCTGTTTCTCTGCCACTGCTTTTTACCTTCTGTGTCACTCTGGTGTTATAGCTCTCTTCACTTCCTTCTGAGCCCTCACCAGAATTGTCTTTGACATCCGTAATTCCAACTGTCTTTTCAAGGCAATCTAGTCTTTTACCATTAAAAAATTTACCATTAGGTACCTTAAAACTCTTCCAGCCTCTACCCATTACCCAATTCCAAAGCCACTTCCATATTTTAGGTGTCTATTAGAGCAGCAAGAAGCCATGGTTGGGCAGTGCTGAAAGTGCTCAGCTGCTAACCAAAAGGTCAGTGTTTTGATCCCATGAGCCACTCCCCAGGAGAAAACTGTGGCAGTCTACTTCCATAAAAGATTTACAGCCTTGAAAACCCTATGGGACAGTTCTACTCTGTCCTATAGGTCACTATGAGTCAGAATTGACACAATAGCAGTGGGTTTTTTTTTTTTTTTTTTAGCTACAGCAGCACCCCATTCCTGGTACCAAATTTGTCTTAGTCTAAAAAAATTTTTAGGTTCTCTAGAGAAGCAAAACAAGTGATATATATATATATATACTTGTAGAGAAAGAGACAGAGAGAGAGAGATTTATCTCAAGGGAATGGCTCACATGGTTGTAGAGACTGGCAAGTCCCAAGTCCATGGGTCAGGTGTCAGGCTGGAGGCTTCTCCTGCCTCACATACCTGCAGGGGTTGATGAACCCAAGATTGGCAGGTAAAATGGCAGGCTGCTGGTTCAAGTCCCAAGAACTGGAGGTCAGATGATGGTGAGCCAGACACAGGATCCAGAGCAAGCAAAAGCAAGAGAGCCTTGCCAGAATATCTATGTATATTTTATGCAGGCCACACTTCTGAGGAAAAAGTTTACAATAGGCCTACCCTAACAATGTTTAAAATTATTCCTGGAATAATCAAGCTGATTTGTGAGTAAGTTAACTGCAATGCAGAATAAAACTCAATGTTTTAGTAAGGAAGACAACAGAATCCAGACTCAACAATATAGCATTAATAATGTCCAATATATGATCATAATTGCTAGACATGTGAAGAAGCAGAAATATGTGGCCCTTAATCTGGAAACAAATAATCAATCAATAGAAACATATAAATGATGGAAAAACCAAAAAAAAAAAAAATTCCATTGAGTCGATTCCAACTCATAATGACCCTATAGGACAGAGAAGAACTGCCCCATAGGGTTTCCAAGGAGAGTCTGGTGGATTCGAACTAATGACCTTTTGGTTAACAGCTGAACTCTTAACCAAGATTTCCTCATTATGTTATTGTTTCCTTTAAATCCATAAACATATTTGTACTAGTTATTTTAAAGTCCTTGCTGCTAATTATATCACCTCTCTATCATTACAATAACATAATGAGGGAATGAATAGAGAGTCTTCAAAGAGAAATCCATAAAAGGAACCAAGTTGAAATTTTGGAACTGAAAAACACAATACCTAAAGAAATATTTCTGAATTGGCTTAATATTAGATAGTACTGAGGAAAATATCATTATACTTGTAGGAGGGGCAATTTCTATTCCATTTGAAGCACAGAGAGAGAGAAAAAGGTTAAAAATGAACAGTCCTCACAAGAAAACTACTAGAACTAATAGAAAGATTCAGTAGAGTAGCAGGATATATGATTCATATTCAAAAATCAGCTGGATTCCCATATACCAACAAAGAGAATACCGAAAAGGAAATCAAGAAAATAGCATCATTTATAACAGCCCCCAGAAGAATAAAATACTTAGAATAAATTGAACCAGGAATGTGAAAGGCCTACCAAAATAAAACTACAATACACTATTACAAGAAACCAAAGGAGATCTACATAAATAGAAACACATCATGCTCATGGATAGGAAGGCTTAACATTGTTAAAATGTCGATCCTATCCAAAGTGACCTACGGTATAACACAATCCCTATCCAAATACCAATGGTATCCTTTTATGAGATGGAAAAATTAATCATCAACTTTATATAGAAAGAAAAGAGACCCCAGATAAGCAAAGAATTTTTGAAGAAAAAGTACAAAGGAGGAGGCCTCACACTACCTAATCTCAGAACCTATTGTACAGCCACAGTGGTCAAAACAGCCTGGTACTGGTATAACGACAGACACACAGATCAATAGAACGGAATAGAGAACCCAGATGTTAATCCATCCGCTTGTGGTCAGCTGATATTTGACAAAGGACCAAAGTCCACTAAGTGGGGAAAAGGCAGTCTTTTTAACAAAAAGTGCTGTCAAAACCAGATGTCCATCTGTAAAAAGAAGAAACAGGACCCATACCTCACATCATACACAAAAGCTAATTCAAAATGGATCAAAGGCCTTAGTATAAAATCTAAAATTATAAAGACCATGGAAGAAAAAATAGGGACAACTCTAGGGGTTCTAATACATGACATAAAGAGAATACTAACCATAACTAACAGTGCATAAACATCAGAAGATAAACTAGATAACTGGGAGCTCCTAAAAACTAGAAGCTCGTCAAAAGACTTTACTAAAAGAGTAAAAAGAGAAACTACAGATTGGGAAAAAAAACTTGACCTTGACATATCTGACAAGGGTGTAATCTCTGAAATCTATAGAATACTTCAATACCTCAAAAACAAAAAGACAAATAATTAAAAAAATGGGCAAAGAATATGAACACACACTTCAACAAAGAAGATATTCAGGCGGTTAACAAACACATGAGGGAATTCTTGTGATCATCACTAGAGAAATGCAAGTTAAAACTACAGTGAGATACCATCTCACCCCAATGTTACTGGTGCTAACCAAAAATATAACAAAAGTTGGAAAGGTTACACAGAGATTGGAGCTCTTATACACTGCTGATGGGAATGCAAAATGGTACAACTGCTATGGAAAACGATATGGTGCCTAATAAAAACCTAGAAATAGAAATACCATGCCATCCTGCAATCCCACTCCTAGGAATATATCCTAGAGAAATAAGAACCGTCATATGAATAGACATATGTACTGCCATGTTCATTGCAGCATTATTCACAATAGCAAAAAGGTGAAAACAATTTAAGTGCCCATCAACAGAAGAACGGAAAAATAAGTTATAGTGGATAAATACAATGGAATATTATGTAACAGGAAAGAACAATGATGAATCCTTGAAACATCTCACAACATGGATGAATCTGGAAAGCATTATGCTGAGTGAAATAAGTCAGTTACAAAAAAAACAAATATTGTATGAGACCACTGTTATAAAAACCCAAGAAAAGGTTTTCGCACACACAAAAAAACAATCTTTGATGGTTACAAAAAAGGGGAGGAGGGAGGGGAAATCACTAACTAAATAGTAGACAAGTATTAACTTTGGTGAAGAGAAAAACAACACACAGTATACAGAAAGTCAGTACAACTTGACCAAGGCAAAGCCATAGAAGCTTCCTAGACACATCAAAACACCTTGAGGGACCAAGTTACTGGGACTGAGGGCTAGGGACCATGGTCTCAGGGTACATCTAGGTCAATTGGCATAACATAGTTCATAAAGAAAATGTTCTACATTCTACTTTGGTGAGCAGCATCTGGGGTTTTAAAAGCTTGGGAGTTGCCATCTAAGACACATCTACTAGTCCTATCACATTTGGAGTAAAGGAAAATGAAGAAAACAAAAAGCACAAGGAAAATATTAGTTCAAAGGACTGAAGGACCACATGAACCATAGCCTCCACAAGCTTGAGCCAAGAAGAACTAGATGCTGCCCAGCTACCACCACAGACCACTCTGACAGGGATCACAATAGAGAGTCCCAGACAGAGCAAGAGAAAAATGTAGAGAAAAATTCAAATTCACGAAAAAAGGAGCAGACTTACTGATCTGACAAAAATTAGAGGAATCCCCGAAACTATGGCCCTCGGACACCCTGCTAACTCAGAACTGAAGCCACTCCCAAAGCCCACCTTTAGCCAAGGATTAGACAGGCCTGTAGAAAACAATAACACACCTGAGGACCATGCTTCTTAGTTCAATCAAGTGTATGAGACCAAATGGACAATGCCTGCCCAAAAGCAAAGACGAGGAGGCGGGAAGGGACAGAAAAACTGAACTAATGGATGCAGGAAACCTGAGGTAGAAAGGGAAAGTGGGAGAGTGCTGACACATTACAGGGGCTGCAACTAAGATCACAGAACAATTTATGTGTAAAATTTTTGAACGAAAAATGTAAAAAAAGTCTGATGATCTGTGGGGCAATATATCAAGTGCCTAACCAGAAAGAAAAAAAAAATTGAAAAATAATGACCAAAATTTCTCCATACGTGATGAATAATGTAAACCCACAAATTCAGTAAGTTCAACAAACCACAAGTAGGATAAAGGAAAAAAAAAAAAAATCCAAATCACATCATAATACAACTGAAACCAATGATAAAGAAAAAATCTTGAGAGCAGCTGAAGGAAAAATATATATTAAATTACAGGTGAACAACAATAAAAGTTCTGCTGATTGCTCATCAGAAAGCAATGGTACAGTATATTTAAAGTGGTAAAAGAAAAATCTTGTTAACCTAAAATTCTATATTTAGTGAAAAATCTTTTTTTAAATGAAGGCGAAATAATGACCTTTTCAGGTCTCCAAAAGCTGAAATAATCGTGTCACCAGCTGAGATAGTATACAAGAAATGTCAAGGAAACACTTCAAACTAAAGGAAAATAATTCCTGAAGGAAACCTGTACGTATAGAAAATAAGTGAAAAACATATGGCGGAACATAAGAGAAGTCTTCATAATTTTAAACACAATACAATTAAATTGAATTAAATCAAATGAAATAAGAAATCAAAACCGGAAGATGTCTGAAAAATCCTCCAAATATTTGGAAATTAAACAATACACTTATAAATAACTCATAACTCAAAGAAGAAATCACAAGGGAAATAAGAAAGTGTTTTTCCACCGAGTGATAATGAAAACACAATAAAACAAAATGTGAGGTATATAGCTAAAGCAGTTGTTAGAGGGAATTTTTGTTTAATGTTTACATTAGAAATGATAAAAAGTTTAAAATCAGTGATATGCTCATGCATCTTAACAAATACAAAAGAAGAGCTAAGTAAACTAAAGTAAGGCTGAGGAAAGAAATAATAAACACATAGAAGGAAGTCACTGGAATAGAAAATAGACAATATAGAAAGTCCCCCAACCCAAAAGCTGGTTCTTTGAAAAAGATTAGTAAAATTGATACTGTGTTCATTCAAAATTGAACCCCTGATGTTCCCTAACTTTTCTTCATTCCATAGATAAAGATATATAGATCTTTGATGTGTTATAACTTTTTGAAAAATTGTATTTTAACAACTAATATTACAGACTTAACAGATGCAGAGATTTTTTTTTTTTTTCCTGTTGTTTTCAACAAAGCTGAGGCTAAAAATTTACTGTTAGACTTGGGCTTTTGTAGAACTTAATTACTTTCTGACTGTAAAAGAGAGGGGAGTAATCGAAGATAAATACGAAACAGGTTAATAATTCTACTTTTTATCCAGAATGGGGAAAAAAAAAACAACACTACTTTTGAGAACCCTCATTAAACACAACTGACATTTAAGAGTGATCAGATACCTCTCACTGTAATAATTAATTTGAATGTCTTAAGTAGAATTTGGACTAAGTAGAATTTATTTAAGCATTTTTTCTTGTAAATTTGCTCAGAAAAATAAATGACCAAATTGCCTACGAACTGAACCCATGGACAGAACTTCAGAGAATTCATCATTATTTGATAAAATAAAGGACTCAGGAACAACTATCTTCAATGTATTTCCCAGTCAACCTTTTTCCTAGATTCTTCATAACAGAAATAAAACAGAAGAAGTTTAAGATGTGGGCTGGTCTTGTGCTTCAGCCTCTCCTGCTACAATTTCTCCTGCTTCTATGTCTTCGTACCTGGGGACTCTGGATATGCACTCACTTGCCCTTTCATGTTGTTCCTGACAGTTCCTATCAGGTGATGTGGAAGCACTATAGCGTGACTTTTCCCTGTTACTCAGTATCTGTTCATGTGATGACAACCATTCACAAAACATAGGGTGTGGGATAATTTGCATGCTCTTCAAGGAATGTTTTCCACTTACATAGTACTCTGAAAGAAGCAAGGAAAACACCAATGGGTAAACAATCTTTCTCGTTAAGCGGAAAAAGGTTGGAGGTGATGCAAAGAACAAGGATGTTTCTTTCACTCACACCCTGAAACCTACCCTTTAAAATGTAAATTTTCTGTAACATTATCATCTTATATTTTATTTAGCCTTGACTATTATCACTATTAAGTAACATACTAAATATTAGGTTATCTGAAATGGTCTTTAAGTTGGAAAAAGCCTGCACTGAAGACAAAGAGTGAGCCTTCCAATGTTAAAAGCAGTATAATTATATTAAAGCTTCAACTCTGGAGAGTTTCAACACCAAATAGATTCACATGGCCCTCTCTTTTCTCATATTAACTTTTATTATTAATAAATAACACATATGTGTTAATAAAGTGAATTTAAGTAAATAATTTAGAATATGACTTCTTTTTATATTTAGAAATTTGTAGCATCACTGACCTTAACAAGAAATACTTTGGGTATCATAAATCAGCTGTGGGTTTTCAGCCTAAATTATTTAAACTGAACCTTACGAGTCAAGAAATATTCCTCATGAGAAAAGCATGGTAATGGGCTGGCTCAATGCTGGCAGCCAGAGGATGGGTTTCAGATTTGTGAAAACCTGTGTGTGAATCCTGACCCTGCCACATTCTAGCAGTGTGGTCAATATGAACCCTGTATTCCTCACGTTTGAAAGGTAAAATGGGTACGACAACGTCTACTGTATTCCTAGCTCAGGATTGACATACAATTTAAGTAGCAATTTTTATTTTTCTATTTTAAACTATAACTTAAGGCAAATTACTTTTCTATTTCTTCATTTCTCAATACTATAATAAATAACATCAACAATAATATGGCACCGAGAAAATAAATTGAGGAAAGTGGAAGTAATTTAAGGCTCCAATATTGACTTTTTATGACTTTAAGAACTAGAAATCTCTCTGGGTTTCATTTTCTTCAGTTATACCACGAGAAGTTTTAGAGATGCCTACATAATTCCTCTTCTTATATCTGACTCTTTAATAGCCACATATCCTTAATTTAAGAGTTATTTTGGAGGTGGAGCCGAGATGGCGGAATAGACAGATGCTTCCGGTGAGCCCTCTTTACAACAAAGACCCCCCCAAAAAAGTGTAACGAATATATCTGTGACAAGCTATAAGCCCTGAACATCAAAGGCAAGCTTAGAAAACAAACTAAGAGGCAGGGGGAGGAAGAGACCGTTCATAAGCCAAGAGGAGTTACCAGACCTGAATCACAGGGAGCCCTCAGGCACTATTCCTGGAGGGGTGGTGGTGGCAGGCTGGTACTAGCTTTTGGCCGCAGTTTCCTCAGGGAGAAGGAGCCAGCCACACAGCCTACTCGCACCTCCAGAACCAGAGAAGAACGACGCTCTCGGCAAAAACTAAGTACTTGCATATATTTTACTGCACCCGCCCACCCTCAAGCCAGCTTCAGCAGCTCAATTCCCTGGGTCTGAGATAGGCACGGTTGAGTGCCTAGAGCCATTCTCCCCCCAAGCCTTGGAGAAGGAAAAAAATTGCAACTGGGGGGAAAAGATAATTTGCCAGCTCCACTAACTGGGGGAGCTCAGGACAGAAGTGGCTCCCATCCTGGCATAAATGGTTCATGGACTTCGAGTGCCTTTCCCTTCGGCATGGACTTGTGGGGGCCTATTTCAGGAGAATAGGCCCTTGTTGGCAGATTCCAACCGTTTCAGCTGTGCGGTGGAGAGGTGGGTGTTTGATGTTTGACATTGCTTTGCCTATTAAACAGGGTCCTCACCTACCCACTTCAGGGGCCTAAGAACTGGTAGCTCCACTCAGGTCACCCAGCCACCTGCAAAAGGGGCCCAAGGATAACTAGTACCTCCCAGTCTTTACAACCCAAAACATTGGGTGCCCACGGTCCATCTGCAGAACCCACCCACCTGCACGTGCCAGGGAACAGGGATGCACTTTCCTCACAGACACTTGGGGGTCAGTTCTCAGCCCCCTGCCTTGTTCAGAGAGTGACCTCCTGCTGCAGATACTGGTACCTACACCAATCACCCCTGCCCCTCTAAGACTGTAGGACAGAGCCTTCCCACACACTTGATGATGAGCTACCTGGACACCTGAGCTGAATTCATATAAGAAAACCGAATGGACTCCTAGACTGATATACCTGATAACGGCTCTAGCCAGCTGGGAACAGGACGTCAGAAATCCAAAGGCAAAAATAATCAAGGTAGCTCACTCAAGCAACCCATCTGGGTATATCAAAACAAAACAAAGCAAGAAGCTACAACACAGTAAGCTAGCAAAAACTAATACAATAATTTAGAGATAGCTCAGAGACAACAGTCAATATCAATTCACATAAAGAAACAGACCATGATCTCCTCAACAAGCTCTCAAAACAAAGAATCCAGGGATCTTCTAGATGAGAGTGCATTCCTGGAATTACCAGATGCAGAATACAAAAGGTTAATATACAGGACCCTTCAAGACATCAGGAAGGAAATTGGGCAATACGCAGAACAAGCCAAGGAACACAGAGATAAAGCAACTGAAGAAATTGAAAAGATTATTGAGGAATATAATGAAGAATTTAATAAGCTGGGAAAATCCATAGACAGACAGCAATCAGAAATTCAGAAGATTAACAATAAAATTACAGAAGTAGACAACTCAATAGAAAGTCAGAGGAGCAGAATTGAGCAAGTAGAAGCCAGAATTTCTGAACTTCAAGATAAATCACTTGGCACTAATATATTTGAAGAAAAATCAGGCAAAAGAATTTTAAAAAATGAATACACATAAAGAATCATGTGGGACTCTATCAAGAGAAATAACCTACGAGTGATTGGAGTACCACAACAGGAAGGGAAAACAGAAAATACAGAGAGAATTGTTGAAGATTTGTTGGCAGAAAACTTCCCCGATATCGTGAAAGATGAGAAGATATCTATCCAAGATGCTCATCAAACTCCACATAAGGTAGATCTTAAAAGAAAGTCACCAAGACATAGTATAATCCAACTTGCCAAAACCAAAGATAAAGAGAGAATTTTAAGATCAGCTGGGGATAAATGAAAAGTCACCTACAAAGGAGAGCCTATAAGAATAACCTGGGGTTACTTGGGAGAAACCATGCAGCCAAGAAGGCAATCGGATGACTTATTTAAAAAACTGAAGGAAAAAAATTGCCAGCCAAGAATCATATATCCAGGAAAACTGTCTCTGAAATATGAAGGTGAAATTAGGACATTTGCAGATAAACAGAAGTTTAGGGAATTCGTAAAAACCAAACCAAAACTACAAGAAATACCAAAGGGAGTTCTTTGGTTAGAAAATCAATAATATCAGGCATCAACCCAAGACTAGAACACTGGGCAGAGCAACCAGAAGTCAATCTAGACAGGGAAATCACAAAAATAAATCAAGATAAAAAAAAAAGCTCAAAACAAGGTAACAACGATGTTATTATATAAAAGAAGACAACAGTAAAACAATAAAGAGGGACTAAGAAATGTAATCATATATCTTCCATATGGAGAGGAAGATACAGTGATACAAAGAAATAAAAGTTACGTTTAACTTTAGAAAAATAGGGGTAAATAATAAGGTAACTACAAAGGAGACAAACTATCCCACTCATCAAAATAAAATACAAGAAAAAAAATAGAGACTCAGCAGAAACAAAATCAAGAACTACGAATAAGAGGAAAGGACAACATATAAAGATAATCTACTCAGCACATAAAATTAAGTGGGAAAAAGAAACTGTCAACAACACACAAAAAATGATATCAAAATGATACCACTAAATTCATACCTATCCATAACTACCCTGAATGTAAATGGACTAAATGCACCAATAAAGAGACAGAGAGTGGCAGAATGGATAAAAAACAAGATCCGTCTATATGCTGCCTACAAGAGACACACCTTAGACTTAGAGACAGAAACAAACAAAAACTCAAAGGATGGAAAAAAATATATCAAGAAAACAACAATCATAAAAGAGCAGGAGTGGCAATATTAATTTCTGACAAAATAGACTTTAAAGTTAAATCCATCAGAAAGGATAAGGAAGGATACTATATAATGATCAAAGGGACAATACACCAAGAAGATATAACCATATTAAATACTTATGCACCCAATGAGAGGGCTGCAAGATACATAAAACAAACTCTATCAGCATTGAAAAGTGAGATAGCTCCACAATAATAGTAGGAGACTTCAACACACCACTTTTGGTGAAGGACAGGACATCCAGGAAGAAGCTCAATAAAGACACAGAAGATCTAAAGGCAACAATCAACCAACTTGACTTCATAGACATATACAGAACACTCCACCCAACAGCAACCAAGTATACTTTCTTTTCTAGTGCACATGGAACATTCTCTAGAATAGACCACATATTAGGATATAAAGCAAGCCTTAGCAGAATCCAAAACATTGAAATATTACAAAGCATCTTCTCTGACCATAAGGCCATAAAAGTGGAAATCAATAACAGGAAAAGCAGGGAAAAGAAATCAAACACTTGGAAACTGAACAATACCCTGCTCAGAAAAGACTGGATTATAGAAGACATTAAGGATGGAATAAAGAAATTCAGAGAATCCAATGAGAATGAAAACACTTCCTATGAGAACCTTTGGGACACAGCAAAAGCGGTGCTCAGAGGCCAATTTACAACAATAAATGCACACATCCAAAAAGAAGAAAGGGCCCAAATCAAAGAATTATCCCTACAACTTGAACAAATAGCAAGAGAGCAACAAAAGAAACCCTCAGGCACCAGAAGAAAATTAATTAAAAAAATTAGAGCAGGACTAAATGAAATAGAAAACAGAAAAATAATTGAAAGAATTAACAAGACCAAAAGCTGGTTCTTTGAAAAAATCAACAAAATTGATAAACCATTGGCCAAAATGACAAAAGAAAAGCAGGAGAGGAAGCAAATAACTCAAATAAGAGATGAGATGGGCGATACTACAACAGACACAACTGAAATTAAAAGAATCATATCAGATTACTATGAAAAATTGTCCTCTAACAAATTTGAAAACCTAGAAGTGGATGAAACACACTACCTACCTAAACTAACACAAACAAAGGTAGAACAACTAAATAGACCCATAACAAAAGAAGAGGTTGAAAAGGTAATCAAAAAACTCCCAACAAAAACAACAACAACAAAAAGCCCTGGCCCGGACGGCTTCACTGCAGAGTTCTACCAAACTTTCAGAGAAGAGATACCACCACTACTACTAAAGGTACTTCAGAGCATAGAAAATGATGGAATACTCCCAAACTCATTCTATGAAGCCACCATATCCCTGATACCAAAACCAGGTAAAGACACCACAAAAAAAGAAAACTACACACCTATATCCTCATGAACTTAGATGCAAAAATTCTCAACAAAATCCTAGCCAATAGAATTCAACAACATACCAAAAAAAAAAAAAAAAAAAAAATTCACCATGACCAAGTGGGATTCATACCAGGTATGCAAGGATGGTTCAACATTAGAAAAACAGTTCATGTAATCCATCACATAAATAAAACAAAAGACAAGTATCACATGATTTTATCAATTGATGCAGAAAAGGCATTTGAAAAAGTCCAACACTAATTCATGATAAAAACTTTCAGCAAAATAGGAATAGAAGGAAAAGTCCTCAACATAATAAAGGGCATTTATACAAAGCCAACAGCCAACCCCACCCTAAATGGAGAGAGCCTGAAAGCATTCCCCTTGAGATTGGGAACCAGACAAGGATGCCCTTTACCACCACTCTTATTCAACATTGTGTTGGAGGTCCTAGCCAGAGCAATTAGGTTAGATAAAGAAATAAACAGTATCCAGATTGGCAAGGAGGAAGTAAAATTATCTCTATTTGCAGACAACATGATCTTATACACAGAAAACCGTAAGAAATCCTCAAGAAAACTACTGAAACTAATAGAAGAGTTCAGCAGAGTATCAGGATACAAGATAAACATATAAAAATCAGTTGGATTCCTCTACACCAACAAAAAGAACATCGGTAGCCCCCAAGAAGATAAAATACTTAGGAATAAATCTTACCAGAGATGTAAAAGACTTATACAAATAAAACTACAATACACTTTTGCAAGAAACCTAAAGAGACCTGTGCAAGTTGAAAAACATACCTTGCTCATGGATAGGAAGATTTAACATTATAAAAATGGCTAGTCTACCAAAAACGATCTACACACTTAATGCAATTCCAATCCAAATTCCAAAGACATTCTTTAATGACATGGGGAAACAAATAACCAACTTCATATGGAAGGGAAAGAGGCCCCAGATATATAAAGCATTACTGAAAAAGAAGAACAAAGTGGGAGGCCTTGCCTTCCCTGATTTTAGAACCTATTATACCACCACCGTAGGCAAAACAGCCTGGTACTGGTACAGCAACAGGTACATAGACCAGTGGAACAGAATTGAGAATCCAGACATAAATCCTTCCACACATGAGCAGTTGATATTTGACAAAGGCCCCAAAACAGTTAAATGGGGAAAAGACAGTCTTTTTAACAAATTGTGCTGGCATAACTGGATATACATGTGCAAAAAAAAAATGAAACAAAACCCATACCTCACTCCATGCACAAAAACAAGCTCAAAACGGATGAAAGGCCTAAATATAAAATCTAAAATGATAAAGATCATGGAAGAAAAAATAAGGACAACGTTAGGAGCCCTAATACATGCCATAAACAGTATACAAAACATTACTAACAATGCAGAAGTAAAACTAGATAACTGGGAGCTCCTAAAAATCAAACACCTATGCTCGCCCAAAGACTTCACCAAAAGAGTAAAAAGATTACCTACAGACTGGGAAAAAATTTTTAGCTATGACATTTCCAATCAGCACCTGATCTCTAAAAGCTACATGATACTGCAAAAACTCAACTGCAAAAAGACAACCCAACTAAAAAATGGGTAAAAGGTATGAACAGGCACTTCACTAAAGAAGACATTCAGGTAGCTAACAGATACATGAGGAAATGCTCATGATCATTAGCCATTAGAGAAATGCAAATCAAAACTACAATGAGATTTCACCTCACTCCAACAAGGATGGCATTAATCCAAAAAACACAAAACAATAAATGTTGGAGAGGCTGTGGAGAGATTGGAACACTTCTTCACTGCTGGTGGGAATGTCAAATGGTGTAACCACTTTGGAAATCAATTTGGTGCTTCCTTAAAAAGCTAGAAATAGAACTACCGTATGATCCAGCAACCCCACTCCTTGCAATATATGCAAGAGAAATAAGAGCCTTTACACGAACAGATATATGCACACCCGTGTTCATTGCAGCACTGTTTACAAATGCAAAAGGATGGAAGCAACCAAAGTGCCCATCAACGGATGAATGGATAAATTATGGTATATTCACACAATAGAATACTACCCATTAATAAAGAACAATGATGAATCTGTGAAACATTTTGTAACATGGAGGAATCTGGACGACATTATGCTGAGTGAAATTAGTTAGTTGCAAAAGGACAAATATTGTATAAGACCACTATTATAAGGACTCAAGAAATAGTTTAAACAAAGAAGAAAATATTCTTTGATTGTTACAAGAAGGGAAGGGAGAGAGGGTGGGAGAGGGGTATTCACTAATTAGATAGTAGATAAGAACTACTTCAGGTGACTGGAAAGACAACACACAATGCAGGTGAGGTCAGCACAGCTGGACTAAACCAAAAGCAAAGTAGTTTCCGGAATAAACGGAATGCTTCAAAGGCCAGTGTAGCAGGGGCGGGGGTTTGGGGACCATGGTTTCAGGGGACATCTAAGTCAATTGGCATAATAAAATCCGTTAAGAAAACATTCTGCACCCCACCTTGGAGACAGGGGCCTGGGGTCTTAAACGCTAGTTAGCGGCCATCTAAGATGCATAAATGAGTCTCAACCCACCTGGATCAAAGGAGAATGAAGAACACCAAGGACACAAGGCGATTACGAGCCCAAGAGGCAGAAATGGCCACATAAACCAGAGGCTATATAGGCCTGAGACCCGAAGAGCTAGATGGTGCCCAGCCATAACCGATGACTGCTCTGACAGGGACCACAACAGAGAACCCCTGAAGGAGCAGGAGAGCAGTGGGATGCAGACCCCAAATTCTCGTAAAAAGACCAGGCTTAATGGTCTGACTGAGACTAGAAGGACCCCAGTGGTCATGGCCCCCAGACATTCTGTTGGCCCAGGACAGGAACCATTCCCAAAGCCAACTCTTCAGGCATGGATTGGACTGGACAATGGGTTGGAGAGGGATCCTGGTGAGGAGTGAGCTTCTTGGATCAGTTGGACTCTTGAAACTATGTTGGCATCTCCTACCTGGTGGGGAGATGAGAGGGTAGAGGGTGTTAGAAGCTGGGGAAATGGACTTGAAAAGAGAGAGTGCAGCGAGGGAGCGGGTTGTCCCATTACAGGGAGAGCAATTGGGAGTGTGTAGCAAGGCTTATATAAGTTTTTGTGTGAGAGACTGACTTGATTTATAAAGTTTCACTTAAAGCACAATAAAAATTGAAAAAAAAAGTTATTTTGCTTCGGGATTGGTTTGAATGGTATACGGGGCTGGGGTTAAGAAGCTTTATAGCTCAGGAAAGATCTCCCCTGTCATGCTATCACAGGAAACATTACCTAGAGCATTTTATGACTTGGTAGTTGTGGTGGTTTAGTGGTAGAATTCCCTCCTATCAATGAGGGAGACCTGCATTTGATTTTTCATGTACAGCTGCCCCTCATCTGTCAGTGGAGGCTTGCATGTTGTTATGATGTTGAACAGTTTTCACTGGAGTTTCCAGGTTAAGATGGGCTAGGAAGAGAGGCCTGGCAATCCTTCCGAAAATCAGCCAATGAAAACACTATGTTTCACAAGAGATCTTCCCCCAGTCAATCATGGGGATGGCTCAGGACCAGGTAGCATTTTGTACTGTTGTACATGGGGTCACCCCGGGTTGAGGTTGCCGTGAATGAGGACCAACTCTACTGCAGTGAACATATCAAGTTGTGGCAGCAAAAGAATGCCCCCCTCCTAAATTGTCCGTGGTTTAATCCTCAAAACCTGTGTTATGTTATGTTACATAGCAAGGGGAAATTAAGGTTACAGATTGATATAATGTTACTAAGGATCTACCTTAAAATAAAGAATTGCAGTTTTGAATGATTGGGCAAAATACTGAACAACCCAGGGAGCACCAAAAGGAGACAGAAGGAATACACAGAGTCACTGTACCAAAAAGAATTGGTTGACTTTCAACCATTTCAGGATGTAGCATATGATCAAGATCCAATTGGTACTGAAGGAAGAAGTCCAAGCTGCACTGAACGCATTGGCAAAAAACAAGGCTTTAGGAATTGACAGAATACCAATGGAGACGTTTCAACAAACAGATGCAGTGCTGGAGGTGCTCGTTCATCTATGCCAAGAAATTTGCGAAACTGCTCCCTGGCCAACTGATTGGAAGAGATCATATCTGTGCCCATTTCAAAGAAAGGTGATCCAATATAATGCAGAAATTAATGAACAATATCATTAATATCACATTGTCATGGATTGAATTATGTCCTCCAAAAAATGGGTGTATCAGTTTGGCTGGGCCATGGTTTCCAGCATTGTGTGGTTGTCCTCCATTTTGTAATTGTAATTTTTTGTTAAAAGGATTAGGGTAGGATTGTAACACCATCCATACCCAGGTCACGTCCCTGATCCAATGTAAAGGGAGTTTCCCTGGGGTGAGGCCTGTACCACCTTTTATCTCAAGAGATAAAAGGAAAGAGAAGCAAGCAGAGAGTTGGGGACCTCATACCATCAAGAAAGCAGCACCAGGAGTAGAGCGCATCCTTTGGGGCAGGGGTCCCTGTGTCTGAGAAGCTCCTTGACCAGGAGAAGATTGAGGACAAGGGCTTTCCTCCAGAGCTGACAGAGAGAGAGAGCTTTCCCCTGGAGCTGACACCTTGAATTTGGATTTTTAGCCTACTTTACTGTGAGGAAATAAATAAATAAAATACTTGTGGTATTTCTGTTATAGCAGCACTGGATGACTAAGACAAACATGCAAGTAAAATTTTGCTGAAGATAATTAAAAAACCATTGCAGCAGTACATCAACAGGGAACTGCCAGAAATTCAAGCCCGATTCAGAAGAGGACACGGAACTAGGGATATCATTGCTGATGTCAGATGAATCTTGGCTGAAACCGCAGAATACCACAAAGATGTTTACTTGTGTTTCATTGACTCTGCAAAGGCATTCAATTATCTGGATCATGACAAATTACGAATAACAGTGTGAAAAATGGGAATTCCAGGACACTTAATCATGCTCATGCGGAGCCTGTACATAGACCAAGAGGCAGCCGTTTGAACAGAACAGGGGGATACTGTGTGATTTAAAGTCAGAAAAGGTGTGTGTTAGGGTTGTATCCTTTCACCATACTTATTCAATCTGTATGCTGAGCAAATAAATAATCATAGAACCTTGAAATGTATGAAGAACAGGGCATCAGGATTGGAGGAAGACTCATTAACAACCTGCAACAGGAAGATGACACAACCTTGCTTACTGAAAGTGATGAGGACTTGAAGCACTTACTGATGAAGGTCAAAGACCACAGCCTTCAGTATGGATTACACCTCAACATACAGAAAACAAAAATTCCCACAGCAGAACCAATAGGCAACATCATTATAAATGGAGAAAATATTGA
This sequence comes from Elephas maximus indicus, assembly GCF_024166365.1. Lineage (NCBI taxonomy): Eukaryota > Metazoa > Chordata > Mammalia > Proboscidea > Elephantidae > Elephas > Elephas maximus. The sequence goes on along the minus strand of NC_064842.1, from coordinate 50,400,085 downwards.
CATTTTCAAGGATTTCATTTTACTTGGAGCTACAATCAACACCCATGGAAGCAGCAGTCAAGAAATCAAGTAACATATCAAATCAGGCAAATCTGCTACAAAAGACCTCTTTAAAGTCTTAAAAAGCAAAGATGTCACTTTGAGGACTAAGGTGCACCTGACCCGAGGCATGGTATTTTCAATTGCCTCGTATGTATGTGAAAGCTAGTCAATGAATAAGAAAGACTGAAGAATCAATGCCTTTGAATTGTGGTGTTGGTGAAGAATATTAAATATTTCATAGACTGCCAGAAGAACAAACAAATCCGTCATGGAAGAAGTACAGCCAGAATGCTCCTTAGAACCGAGGATGGTGAGACTTCGCCTCATGGACAATTTATCAGGAAGGAGCAGTCCCTGGAGAAGGACATCATGCTTAGTAAGGTAGAGGGTCAAAGAAAAAGAAGACCCTTGATGAGATGGTTGCAGTAGCTGCAGCAGTGGACTCAAACGTAGCAATGTTTGTGAGGACAGCGCAGGACCAGGCAGTGTTTCGTTCTCTTGTACATAGGGTCGCTATGTGTCAGAACCGACTGGACAGCACCTAACAGCAACAATAAAGATCTACCCTTGATAGAAGGAAATAATCCTGGATTATCTGTATGGGCTCTATGTAATCGTTATGGTCCTTACACATCAAAGAGGGAGGCAGAAAATTCAGTGTCAGAATGATATGATGTTAGAAGGAATCTATCAGCCATTGCTGGCTTTGCAGATGAAAAGGGGCCAGGGGTCAAGGAATGCAGGCAGCATCTGGAAGCTGGAAAAAGCAAGAAAATACATTTTGCACTAGAGCTTCCAGAAGTTAACGCAGTCTTACCAACACTTTGATTTTAACCCAGTGAGATTCACTTAGGGTTTCTGAAATACAGAACTGTAAGAAAATTAATTTGTGTTGTTTGAAGCCACAGAATTTGTGACAGTTTGTTACAGCAGCAAAAGGAAATAACACAGTAGTTAACAAGTACAAGAGAAGAACATGTTGGGAGCGATGGAACATACCTTCTATAATGAGAATGACATATAAATTCCTCTCTTTCTCTATATATACAGTGAATCATACAATGAGTTTTGAGCTCAGTCTCTTTCTACTACATGTGAATGCTATGGCCCCTTTTAGACATACTTCTGTGCCTCCCATGTGACAACAGAGTGTGGACTCTTACTTCAAAGCCCTTTTTTATTTATTTCTCTTTGGTCTTGTCTTGTGTACTTTATGTACAGTCTTTAAGCCCTATATTGTCATCAGCACATTTCTTCAAGAGATTTTCTTTTTTAAATTTTCTCTGCAAATACTGGCTCTAGAGTTGATTAAACTGTTTTTCTTACTTGTATACTCACTCCCTGCTGTATCTCTTTTGGGATCAACTCTAGTCTATATTATGTACAGATTGGAGGGAGAGTTTAAAGAGGTATGTGTCATTTTCTTCTTAGAATCAAAATTGAAAATGGAAGCCTCCACTTGCAAAACAAGTATACAACACAAGTATACTACCAGTAAACTCCCTGCTCTCACCAGTAGAATAATAGCTTGAGATAAGATTCCCAGTATTGTGTGGTTGTCCACGATTTTGTCATCTGATGTGATTTTCCTATGTGTTGTAAATCCTAACCTCTATGATGTTAATGATGCAAGATTAGAAGCAGTTATATTAATGAGGCAGGACTCAATCTACAGGATTAGGTTGTATTTTGAGTCAATTTCTTTTGAGATATAAAAGAGAATTGAACGGATAGGATAGGGACCTGATACCACCAAGAAAGAAGCACCAGAAGTGTAGCACATCGTTTGGACTCTGAGTCCTTCCACTGAGAAGCTCTAGACCAGGAGAAGATTGATGATAAGAACCTTCCCCCAGAGCCAACAGAGAGAAAGCCTTCCCCTGGAACTGATACCCTGAATTCTGACTTCTAGCCTCCTAAACTGTGAGAGATTCAGTTTCTGTTTGCTAAAGTCATCCACTTGTGCTATTTCTGTTACGGCAGCACTAGATAACTACGACTACTTGTTAGATGCTTCATACTCAATACCCTACAGTTTTCATAAGATCCAGAAGGAGGAGGCAAGTCAGCTTGGAGATTACCACTGCAGGGTGAAATGAAAAAAAAAGCAGTTTAAGTGTCAGAGAAACTTGTGTACTCAATATATTTAGTCCTCTTCAACACCCCCTTATCATCTTCTCTTTCACTAAACCTTTGTAACAGGATTGGGGTACTCATTTTTCTATTCTCAGCGAGAAGTTCAGTGCTGGGAATATCCAAAATACTCTTCCTGGCTTTTGACTGGATGAATACGCCACATCTAGCATAAAAAGACAATTGCAAGTGAGGTCACTGCTTACCGAATGCACACTTTTGGGGTCATAGGCTACTTTGAGATTCCGATAAAAGCTATACACCTAAACTAATCAACCAACCACCCAATCAAACAACAACACAATTTGTCAAAACATTTCCTATGGTTGGTTGTATAAGCCCTGAGGATGATTTGAACTTAGAATACAGATGAATGAATTCTGCAGAGAAAGAGAGTCCGTGACGAGTTGGAAACAACAGAAGAGAATGATACAAGGAGAGCTGCTAGTGATGTCATAGAAAGATCTCTCAGTTGAGAATCAAGTAACTGAGAGAGACAGTTCTGCTGTGAATTTACTTTGTCATATGTTAAAAAAGGTTTTGGCAGAAAACATCAGACTAATGACTAATCTTAATAACCTTTTAAATATCTTTTAATCTTGAGTTTCTACCATGCTCTCTGGGTCTGTTTCTACTTTACAAAATAAACGTGTTAGATCAGATAATCCCATAGACGGTAGCATCACTTCCATTTCAGTACTTTCCTGAATCTATAGTTAGTCAAGTCCCTTCTAGTCATTATAAGAAACAAGCGTTCATGGGCACATCCTTTGCATATTTTGTAAAATGATTCTCTGGACTATTACACATAGTGTCTACCTATATTTAGTAGACATTACTATCTCTTAATGTACATTAACCAATGAGAAAAAAATGTGCACTAGGTTGATTAATGATCATTTAAGGTAGCGGGATGCATTTTAAATGTTTTTCAATGTATTGCTACAGCTCATCGTTCTAAATACAGCAATGTGAATCACTGTTACTCATTGGCATTTGCAACTTGAAAGTTGGAAAGCAGGAGTGTTCTCGTGTCAGCAGTCAGGACACATTCTAATGCCCTAAACTAAGTCAGATATAATAGCTGCAAAAGGTATTATTTTCACAAAAACAAACCAATAAAATCAACACTTTTACTCAACATTTTATTGAGTACCACCTTTTCCAGATACTGTGTGGTAGGCATCTTTAAAGACTTTTATTTTTTCTTTTGCATTGTGAGATAATACATCTAAAAAGGAAAAGTCTTTTTTTTTTTATTTTAAACTGTTAAACTACTTAAAAGACATCCTTGAAGACTACCAATACATTTTGTGTCATAAAATGACTTCAACAATTAATATATTTTGACCTCTGTAATTTTTTTTTAGTTTTATGTATAATGTTTTCATTGAAAATTTCCAACTCAGTGACAAAAACTGCCCAGAGTATTGAACAAAGCAATATGCTTGCAAAATATCTATATGCCCTGGACATTCATTATACCACTCAGAATAAAATATTTTGTATTTCATAGGGCCAGATATTTATAATTTAATAATTTCTACTTTCTCACTTGAAAATAAGAAAAAATATAATTTTTACATTATTTTAAAGCTATATTCATATGATTAAATGAAAAAAATTATATCAAGTGTTCCTGACTCGAGTCATTTCTATGTACAAAAACAGTGAAAGAAGAAAATCAAAAGGGACACATAGCTCTCATCGCCAAAAGGCAGAAAATATATCTTAAATTTATTGGGGAAACTAACAAAATGCTAACTGTGCCCACAGATACAGTTTTATTAGTTTTTCTAGAAAAGGCTTTGTTTTGTCCTGTTAAAAAGATTTCGTTATACTTTATGTGACTCATGTGACGTATAAATCTTCACAGACATCATACAGAGTTGTGTATAATCTACTGATTAACTGAAACTGAACATACTCCCGAAGATAATTTTATGTAGATTACAGCAGTTAAGAACAATGACCTTTTCTCAAAAATAATAAAAATATTTAAAACAAACAATACATGTCTAAAGAAGAAAGCAAGAATAGAGAAAAGAGGAAACAAATAAAAATTAAAATTGAGGTGAACCTACTTTTTGAGAGGAAATTTTTAGAATGTTTTCTTTTAAAGGGTGTTAAACAACCTAATTTGTGATGGTATGAAGAATGGTTTGACAAAAGATAAAAATTGTCCAGAGATAGCTGTTTCTTATAAAAGATCTTGGCGAAAGTCATACACAAAATATCAAAATATATTTCTGTTAAAGCAATTCTATCCATAGTTAAAGTGGTATGGTTCAGGTATATAGATAGGTCTCAAAGAATACACATTTCCAAATTAGGAGTAGGTTGATATACGCTAACATTATCCCTCTTTCTCAATTAAATGGGAAAGGGCTCTAACTAGGAAGGGATTGTGATTTGTCGTAATGAGATATAGACTTTCTGTAATATTATTGTTGTTGTTAGGTGCCGTTGAGCTGGTTCCAACTCATAGCAACCCTGTGGGACAGAGTAGAACTCTCCAAGGAGCTGCTGGTGGATTCAAACTGCCTACTTTTGGTTAGCAGCCGCAGGTCTTAACCACTGAACCACTGGGGCTCTGTTCTATGATATATAAACCATTTAAAAATATATACACCAATGATGCTTGGCAAGAGATGCGCAAGGCTGAACTCCTATAGAGAGAGCATGAAGCACCATAACAACAATAGAGTAACCCGAGGTTTTGTGAGTCAAATCTGTATGCTTGATATCTTAGTTAACTAGTACTGCTATTAACAGAAATACCAAAAGTGAATGGCTTTAACAAAGACATATTTCTTTTCTCAAAGTTTGGGAGGCTGGAAGTCCAAATTCAGGGTGCCAGCTCTAGGGGTAGACTTTCTCTGTCAGCTCTGGGGCAAGGTCCTTGTTCCTTGGCTCCTTGGTGATTACCCTATGGTGTGGCATCTATTTTCCACCATCATTTCTGGCTTGCTTGCTTGTTTAATCTCTTTTATATTTCAAAAGAGATTGATTCCAGACACACCCTACATTAATCATGTCTCATTAACATAACAAAGACAACCCATTCTCAAATGGGATTATTACCACAAGCATAGAGGTTATGATTTACAACATATATTTTGAAGGGACACCATTCATTCCATAACATTCTACCCATTGGCCTCTCAAAATTCATGTCCTTACCACACGTAAACCCATTCACCCCATCACATAATCCTAAAAGTCTGAAATCAAGTCCAAGTCCAAAATCTCATTTTCTGAAGAATCTTCTGTGCCCTCACCAGAACTGCCTTTGATATCCATAATTCTGCTAACAGTCTCTTCAAGGCAATCGAGGCTTTTACTGTTAAAAAGGCACCCTGAAATGCTTCCAGCTTTAACCCATTACCCAATTCCAAAACCACGTCCACATTTTAGGTATCCGTTAGATCCACACCCTACTCCCAGTACCAAATTCTTAGTTACCTGGTGCTGCTAGAACAGAAACACCACTAGTAGACGGCTTTAACCAACAGAAATTTATTTTCTCAAAGTTGAGGAGGTTAGAAGTCCAAATTCAGGGCGCCAGCTCCAGGGCAAGTCTTTCTTTCTCTGTCAGCTCTGGGAGAAGGTCCCTGTTCCTTGCCTCCTTGGTGATCATCATGTGGTATGGCATCTACCTTCCTCCATCTCTGTTTGCTTTTTTAGCCTTTTTTATATCTCAAAAGAGATTGACTTAAGACACTCCTTACACTAATTCTGTCCATTAACATAATAAAGACAATCCATTCCCAAATGAGATTATAACCACAAGCATAGAGGTTAGGATTTACAACACATATTTTTAGGGGACACAATTCATAATACTCAATAACACTCTAAAATTTTAAAGATCCAAGGCTACTGAAAAGAGATTCAAGTATTGGTAATAAAAGTTAACTTCTAATAGCTACCATATTTCATAAAACCTAAGAAACCATTGATTCAAAAAATGCACTATTATTTCGTGTACAGCTAAGAAAAAGAAACAATGTCAGTAAATTTCATGATGATATCAACTCTAAGACACACACTAATTTCAGGTGTGTTAAAATGCAGCAAAAATGTGCATCTAAGAACCTATGACATACTGTTATAAAAATTTGTATTTATTGTTGAAAATTCAGTAACTGCAGAAATCACGTAAAGGCAGTACAAAGCAAGAGGTTAGAAATCTAATAAAATATGAACAAATGTAAAAAACTTGTGGCCAAATTCATGCTTCTGTTACTGAAGAGAATGCATTAACCAAAGGAAAGCCCTTATAGTCTAAAAAGACAGATGTGCCAGCAAAAAGAAATGTATTCTTGTGTCTGCAACATTGGTGACACAGAGTTAGGCTAAAACAGAGGTCTCATCCACTGGGGAATTACAGTCCCAGAACACCAGATTAATATAATTCCCTTGAATCTGTTAAGAAATTCATGCTTATACTTTACCAAGGAGAAAACACACAGTTAAAAATTAAGCAACACTAACAGACTATTAATTCTGCAATTTAAAGAAGCTAAACATTGCTCTTCAAAATGTGTGTGTATATACTTATTATGGAAGTCTTCATTACCTTAGAGGACTAACAATCAGCAAAATTGAAGGAGTTCTGCTAGCAAATGGTCTTCCCTGGATTCCTTCCTTAGTTAAAAAAAAAAAAACCTAACCCACTGCTGTCACGTCAATCCTGGCTCACAGGTAGTTCACTCAATTCACTCAACGTCCATGGAAGCAGCGATCAAGAAATCAAACAACTTATTGCATTAGGCAGATCTGCTGCAAAAGACCTCTTTAAAGTTTTAAAAACAAAGATATCATTTTGAGGACCAAGATGTGCCTGATATTTTCAGTCTCTTCATATGAATGTGAAAGCTGGACAAGAATAAGAAGACTGAAGAAGAATTGATGCATTTGAATTATGGTGTTGGCAAAGAATATTGAATATACCATGGATTGCCAGAACAAACAAATCTGTTTTGGAAGAAGTACAGCCAGAATATTCCTTAAAAGCAAGGGTGGCGAGACTTCATCTCACGTACTTTGGACATTTTATCAGGAGGGACCAGCCCCTGGAGAAGGACACCATGTTTGATAAAGTAAAGGATCATTGAAAAAGAAGATCATCAATGAGATAAACTGAAAGAGTGACTGCAACAATGGACTCAAGCATAGCCACAATTGTGAAGGTGGCACAGGACCAGGCAGTGTTTCATTTTGTTGTACATAGGGCCGCTATGAGTAGGAAACCCTCGCCAGCACCTAACAGCAACAACATATAGGTTACTGTATCTCATTAGGGAGAATCCTGGTGTCTACAAAATATTGAGTGAATATTATTAAAGGGCTATGTTGTCAGAAGAAACAAACTGCAGGTCTTGAAGGAAGGTTCATACCAGCAGGATTACTTTTATGGCATGTTATGAGAAAGAGAGAAAAAAAAAATCCTAGAATCTACTCTAATTGTTGGCACTGATCACCAACATAGTACCACCCATGGAGAGCCAGAATAGCATGTTTTTTTGGCGGGGGGGAGGGAAGTGTGAATGGTTCGGGGTAAAAGGTGGGAGTGGAAATGCTTGTAAAAGAACATAAATAAAATGAGGTTCTTAAGTAACTTCCACTGAAAGAATCTGACTAATCTTGACAGTGTTTTCTTGGCTTCCACACCTTCTTTATCAAACCAGGAAGTAGGTCATCCAGATCTGAGGCAGACAAGGTAGTCGGTTGGTATGTAAACAGTTAAAAGATTCTCCTGTAAATTAGTAGTGGATTTGTCAGATTCTTAGACTTAAAAGGCTGCTTGTCAGATCTCAGGTATCCTCCCCACCTTTTCATCCCCTTCACCCTGAATTCGCCAATACAACGAGGTATGCACACAAAGGCAAAGGCAGAAATATTAAGGAATGGAGTCAGTTAGAAAGTTACCATTCTCAACATTAAAAAAATACTGCATAAATGATTCTAAACAGAGGAAAAATACAGTCAGAATAAATAATAAAACATAATGATTCTTTGTGACAAATATGATTCCTCTTAGATTGATCTTAAAAGATGACATTTACGAATAACAAGTTTTAGTTACTGGTGAGTGTATTAGCTTCCTAGATCTGCCCTAACAAAACACAACCAACTGGGAGTCTTATAAGGACAGAAATTTATTTTCTCACAATTCTGGAGGAAAGAAATCAAAATTCAGGGCATCAACAGGCCCAAGCTCTCTCTGTCTGCTTTAGGAAAGGATCCTTCCTAGTTTCTTCTGGTCTCTGGTAGCCCCAGGTATTTTTTGGCATTCTTTGGCTTATAGATACTTCTTCACATCATAGGTTCTCCTCTGTCTGCTCTCTTCTTTTATAACAGATTAGATTAGGTTCCACTCTACTCAGGTATGACCTCATATTAACTAATAACATCTTCAAAGGCCCTATTTTCAAATAAGATCACCTTTGCAGGTACTGTGGAATAGGACATCAACATATGTTTTGGGTAGATACCATTCAATCCATAAGTATGATGGAATATTTCTTTGGATAAAGTAGCAACTAGAGGTATGGTCTACTGACCCCCTAGTCCATATTATTCTTGGACAGTCCTTAATTAGTCATTAAGAATTTTGATACCTGACTCAGTCTTGCACTCACTACAACTCTTGCTCACTTTTTAGAAACTTCCATGGGTTAAGTAGATAACCCATTCAATGATCTATAATTTTCAATTCTACTCCAGTCCAGGTACCATCCTTCCATTTCCAAGGGAATTCCTATCATCATTCAGAACTGTATTATGTCATAAAATTTAACCCACGATCTTTCTACTGACTCCTATACCAACAGTTCTCTGTCATCTTAGCTCATACCACATTACACTTCTACCTTATGTAGTACTCTAGTCTATTAATCCTCAATTTTATTTCAGTCAGGAGTCTTCTTTTGAGTTTTCTTTGTTCTCTATCAAATAATCCATCAGAGATTACTATCCTACTATTTTGGAATATAAGAACATTCCAATGTTGTCTTAACTTGAACAGAACTTTTATATTTTTATGTAGTTAACCCTATGAATTCTGTATTTTTTAAAATTTACAATCTTGCTAAAAGTCCTTCCTCACTCTAAGGTCATAAAGATAATCTCCTACAGTTTATTCTATGAATTGTATAGTTTTATGTTTCATAATTAGATGTTCAATTCTTCAGGAGCTCAACTTCATATAAGTTGAGTAGGAGGAGTGAATACTCCTGAAAGGCTTAGTTACAGCTGAGGCAGCAAGAGAACACGGGGGTATGAGTTAGGCAGATTAGCTAAGCCATCTATTAGTTGACTCTGGAGCCATGCTAATACACACCCACCTTTCACTCCCCAGGCAGGAGACTGTAGGCTTCCTCTCTGGAGAAATTAAGCCAGATTGACTTTAGACTTCTGGATAGCAGAGGGAAGGAGTGAAGAGCAGGGCCAAAAATAGGAGGAATAAGTGAAAGTCTACATACTAAATGGTCAGACCCAAACAGTGTCTGAGTTCAGAACAAGTAAATGCCCTCTGTTGAAAACCAATGCAATGAATTTATTCCACTGCTCTGACACCAACTAAATCAAAGGAATTCAGTTCAAATTCAAATCTATTCAACTCAATTGCAATTCAATTGCATGTGCAGTGCTCCTTCCTCTGATTCTAACCACCAGAACTAGGTCAGATCTCACAAACTAAAAGGGCACAGTCTTCCAGAATGCCAACTCTGCCAGAGGCTTCAGATGCCAGATGCAAGCTTGGGAGTCCCCAAGCCCCCTTACTTCTCACTGACTGGCTACAATTTGGGAGGTTGCCCGCTACCCTCCCAGGATTCCGGCTCTAAGTTTGGGGATCCCTAGGCTCTTCTCACTTTTGACCTGTTGGCAATAAATTTTGTGGTTCTCTCCATCCCCTCAGAAAACCAGAAATAATCTCAGGGGTCCCCAGACCCCCTTCACTTCTGACCTGATGGCTCCCACTGCTCCCTCCGGTTCAATAATTCACTAGAATGACTCACAGAACTCAGGAAAGTGCTCTATTTACAACTCTAGTCTTATCCCAACAGAAGATATACAATTGAAGAGATGCAAAATGCAAGGTCAGGGAGGGTTCCCAATGCAGAGCTTCGGTGTCCCAAATGACATGCTACCCTTCCACCTGCATCGATATCTGTCCCCAACCAGGGAGCCTGTGGAACTTCCATGTCAGAGCCTTTATTAGGGCCTCGTTACATAGTCATGATTGATTGAATCATGTCTCCCTCCCCTAAGGTCAGCTGATACCACAAAGTGGGTTTTTCTGGGATGGTCAGCCCCCACCTAAGTCATCTCATTGATATAATCCTTCAGGTGTAATCTGGGGCCCTTATAGATAAAACAAAAAAACCAAACCTGCTGCCATCAAGTCCATTCCAACTCATAGTGACCTTGTAGGACAGAGTAGAATTCCCCATAGGGTTTCCAAAGAGTGGCTGGTGGATAGAATTATATTTGGATAATGGGTGAGGAGATGAGCAAAGAGTGTGTAAAAGCTAAAAACTCATCTGCATTGCAGGAAGTTAAGAGATGTCTGAAATGGATTAAACGAAGATATACCTGCGTACGCATAATATCTAGAAATGTGAAGGTTAATACCAGAAAAAAAAAAAAAAAGAGTTAAAAGGTCCTTCCAAGACTGCTTCTGGGGAGTAGAAATCGCTGGGATTGGAAACTGCTTTTCTCACTATAAGCCTTCTGATTTGATAATCAAATGCTGTGCATTTATAATTTCGATGTAATAGTACTTAATGAAAAATGTTTATTTCACATATATTTCTACTCATATATATTTCTACTCTTAGGATGGTGAAATCTGAACATATCAACTGTAGCAGTAGCACAGAAGGAGAACCAGAAGCAGTCTTGGAAGGACAGTGATTTCTTTTTGGGACATGTTGACAGATTAGACATTTTGCACATGACACCAAAATCTAAATCTGGAGACCATGCCTTTAACCTTCAGTCTCACATATCCAGTTCTGCTGGTTATATTTCCTTGGATGTTTTCTTCACCTTTACTTCAAACTCGGTTTTCCCAAAACTACATTCATGATTATCCCTACCTCCAAATCACCTCTTGTATGATATCTCTCAACTGGTGGCATTATCATGAACCCATTCCCCTCCAGCTAGAAACTGGCATCATCCTTGACCATTCCCTTTTACTCATCTCAACAGTCATTTTCTAAGGACTGTTGACTATATTACTTAGTTTTTAATATGTACCTTTATCCGTCCACTTGTCTAATTCGGGATTCCCCCACGTGTCTGTCAGTTTGCCGCACTGTGGGGTCTTGTGTGTTGCTGTGGTGCTGGAAGCTCTGCCACTGCTATTCAGATACCAGCAGGGTCACCCATGGAGGAAAGGTTTCAGCTAAGCTTCCAGACTAAGACAGACTAGGGAGAAGGACCCGGCAGTCTACTTATGAAAAGCATTAGCCTGTGAAAACACGAATAGCAGCAGAACATTGTCTGATATAGTGCTGGAAGATGAGCCCCCCAGGTCGGAAGGCACTCAAAAGATGACTGGGGAAGAGCTGCCTCCTCAAAGTAGAAAAAAAAAAAATTTTTTTTTTTTTTTAAAGTTGAGTCAACCTTAATGACATGGATGGAGTAAAGCTTTTGGGACCTTTGTTGGCTGATGTGGCATGACTCAAAATGAGAATAAATGGCTGCAAACATCCATTAATAATAAGAACCTGGAATGTACAAAATATGAATCTAGGAAAAGTGAACATCTTCAAAAATGAAGTGGAACACATAAACATAGATATCCTAGGCATCTGTGAGCTGAAATGGACTGGAATTGGCCATTTTGAATGGAACAACCATATAGTCTACTATGCTGGGAATGACAACTTGAAGAGGAATGGTGTTGCATTCATCGTCAAAAAGAACATTTCAAGATCTATGGTGAAGTACAAGGCTGTCAGTGATAGGATAATATCCATACGCCTACAAGGAAGACCAGTTAATATAACTATTATTCAAATTTATGCACCAACCATGAGGGCTGCAGTCTAAAATTGATTGATCATGCAATCAAGAGGCAGTGATAATCACTGGTGATTGAAATGCAAAAGTTGGAAACAAAGAAGAAGGATCAACAGTTGGAAAATATGGCCTTGGTGATAGAAACAATGCCAGAGATCGAATGATAGAATTTTGCAAGACCAACAACTTCTTCATTGCAAATACCTTCTTTCACCAATGTAAACGGTGACTCTACACATGAACCTCTCCAGATGGAACACACAGAAATCAAATTGACTACATCCGTGGAAAGAGATAATGGAAAAGCTCAATATCATCAGTCAGAACAAGACCAGGGGCCGACTGTAGAACAGACCATCAATTACTCATATGCAAGTTCAACCTGAAACTGAAGAAAATCCGAGCAAGTCCACGAGAGCCAAAATATGACCTTGAGTACATCCCACCTGAATTTAGAGACCATCTGAAGAATAGATTTGACTCATTGAACACTAGTGACTGAAGACCAGATGAGTTGTGGAATGACATGAAGGACATCATCCATGAAGAAAGCAAGAGGTCATTGAAAAGACAGGAAAGAAAGAAAAGACCAAGGTGGATGTCAGAGGAGACTCTGAAACTTGCTCTTGAGCATCGAGCAGCTAAAGCAAAAGGAAGAATTGACAAAGTAAAAGAGCTGAACAGAAGATTTCAAAGGGTGGCTGGAGAAGACAAAGTGAAGTATTATAATGACATATGCAAAGAGCTGGAGATGGAAAACCAAAAGGGAAGAACACACTCGGTGTTTCTCAAGCTGAAAGAGCTGAAGAAAAAATTCAAGCCTCGAGTTGCAATAGTGAAGGATTCCATGGGGAAAATATTAAATGATGCAGGAAGCATCAAAAGAAGATGGAAGGAATTCACAGAGTCATTATACCAAAAAGAATTAGTCGAAGTTCAACCATTTCATGAGGTAGCATATGATCCAGAACCGATGGTACTGCAGGAAGAAGTCCAAGCTGGTCTGAAGGCATTGGTGAAAAACAAGGCGCCAGGAATTGATGGAATATCAACTGAGATGTTTCAACAAACAGATGCAGCACTGGAGGTGCTCACTCTTCTATCCCAAGAAATATGGAAGACAGCTTCCAGGCCAATTGACTGGAAGAGATCCATATTTATGCCTACTCTGAAGAAAGGTGATCCAACCGAATGTGGAAATTATAGAACAATATCATTAATATCACATGCAAGCAAAATTTTGCTGAAGATCATTCAAAAACAGCTGCAGCAGTATATCAACAGAGAACTGCCAGAAATTCAGAATGGTTTCAGAAGAGGCCGTGGAACCAGGGATATCGTTGCTGTTGTCAGATGGCTCCTGGCTGAAAGCAGAGAATACCAGAAGGATGTTTACCTGTGTTTTATTGACTATGCAAAGGCACTCGACTGTGTGGATCATAACAAATTATGGATACCATTGTGAAGAATGGGAATTCCAGAACACTTAATTGTGCTTCTGAGGAACCTTCACGTAGATCAAAAGGCAGTTGTTCGGACAGAACAAGGGGATACTGACTGGTTTAAAGTCAGGAAAGGTGTGTGTCAGGGTTGTATTCTTTCACCATATCTACTTAATTTGTATGCTGAGGAAATAATATGAGAAGCTGGACTATATGAAGAAGAACGGGGCATCAAGATTGAAGGAAGGCTCATTAACAACCTGTGTTATGCAGTTGACACAACCTTGCTTGCTGAAAGTGAAGAGGACTTGAAGCACTTACTAATGAAGATCAAAGACCACAGCCTTCAGTATGGATTGCACCTCAACATAAAGAAAGCAAAAATCCTCACAACTGGACCAATGAGCAACATCATGATAAAAGGAGAAAAAATTGAAGTTGTCAAGGCTTTCATTTTACACGGATCCACAATCAACAGCCATGGAAGCAGCAGTCCAGAAATTAAGAGACACATTGCACTGGGTAAATCCGCTGCAAAGGACCTCTTCGAAGTGTTGAAGAGCAAAGGTGTCACCTTGAAAACCAAGGTGCGCCTGACCCAAGCCATGGTCTTTGCAATCGCATCATATGCATGTGAAAGGTGGACAATGAATAAGGAAGACCACAGAAGAACTGATGCTCTTGAATTGTGGTGTTGGAGAAGAATATTGAGTATACCATGGACTGCCAAAAGAAGGAACAAATCTGTCTTAGAAGAAGTACAACCAGAATGCTCCTTAGAAGCAAGGGTGGCGAGACTGCGTCTTACATACTTTAGACATGTTGTCAGGAGGGATCCGTCCCTGCAGAAGGACATCATGCTTGGTAAAGTAGAGGGTCAGTGAAAAAGAGAAAGACCCTCAAAGAGGTGGATTGACACAGTGGCTGCAACAATGAGTTCAAGCATAACAATAATTGTAAGGATGGCGCAGGACCGGGCACTGTTTAGTTGTGTTGTGCATAGGGTTACTATAAGTTGAAACCGACTAGACGGCATCTAACAACAACAACAACAATCAGGTTTTCAACAGTCAAAGCCTGAGTTGTAATAGTCACTTATTCATCAGAATGATCTTATCATGTTTACCTTTATGCCTAAATCCATTCAGTGATTCTCTAGTACACACAGGGCAAAATCTAAGTCAGTGGTTCTTATACTTTGTGTATATGTGTGTATTCATGACAGAATTTAGAAAAGGAAAATTTCAGTGATGTTAATATAAAGATAAAAAGACTCAAATACCAAGTAATTCAGCAATAATTACAACTCAATTATTGATGCAATGTCACAATTACACTCATTCATTCAGTCAAAGAATAACTGTTGAGCACCCACTATGTGCCAGAGAACACTAGGTTCGGGATTCAGTGGTGGCCAAAGCTTCACAGAGCTTACATTCCAGAGGAGAGACAAACCATAGACATATGGACAAATCTGTAGTGATAAGTGATAAAGAGAAAACAGGACATAAATTTGGGAAGGTTATTTTATTTAAAGGTCAGTAAATGCCTCATTGAATAGGTGACATGAAAGAAGTGAAAAAGAGCCACGTGGGTACCTGAGAGAACGGTGTTTCAGAAAAAGGAAACAGAATGTGCAAAGATTCTGAGGTAGGAGTACTTGGAATGTTTGAGGAACAATAAGGAGCCCAGTTGGTTGGAGTGGAGCAAGAAGGAGACTAGTCAAAGATGAAGGCAGAAAGAAATCCAAAGGCTGGATCATCTAGGGCTTCATAGGCCATGGTGATAACTTGGGATTTATCCTAAATGTGATGGAGATTCTCTGAAGGACTTAAACAGAAGTGTGACAAGATATGACCACATATAGTGTATCTGTCTACTCTATGGAGCTTTTAGGGGGTGTGATCATTAAGACTGTGTCAACTTGGCTGGGCCATGATTCTCAGTGGTTTGGCAGTAATGTTGTAGTTTGGCAGTAGTATAATGATGTAATCACTTCCATGATGAGATCTGATATAATGAGATCACCACCATGATGGAATCTGCTGTGAGTAGCCAAGCAATGGAAAAGGAGTTTCCTTGGGGATGTGGCCTGCATCCAATACATGTGGACTTTCTAGAAAAGCTCACTGGCTTTTGCTCTGCTCTGGGTCCTGCCTTCTGCTTGTCAGCATCTAACTTCCAATTCCTGGGACTTAGGCCAGCAGCCTGCTGTCTTATCTGCCAATCATGGATTCGTCAGCCTTCATAGGCATGAGCCAGCAGCCTGCTGTCTGACCTGTGGATCTTGGATTCTCAACCCTTGCAGCTATGTGAGTCAGGAGAAGCCCTGAACCTGATGCCTGATGCCTAACCCACAGACTTGGGACCTGCCAGCCTCTGCAACCACCTGAGCCATTTTCTTGAAATAAATCTCTCTATATACGTATAATCGACTCGACGGCATTGGGTATATATGTATAATTGGGCCCTGGTGGGGCCGTGGGTAACAGCTCAGCTGCTAACTGAAAGGTCTGCAGTTCAAATTCACCAGCCACTCCTTGGAAACCTTATGGGGGCAGCCATAAGCCTATAGGGTTGCTATGAGTTGGTATCAACTTGACAGCAATGGGTTTGGTTTTCGCTTTACATATATATTGTGTGTGTGTGTATATATATATATATATGCTTCACTAGTTTTGCTTATCTTGGGAACCCAGCCTAAGACAGGGGGGGTGGGAAAAGGTAGACTAGATAAGAGATAATTGTAATTGTCCAAGCAAGAGATAATGGGAGTTTTGACTTTGGTGGTAACAGCGGAAGTGGTGAGACATGGTTGGATTCTGAACATATTTCTTTCAGTGTCTATAAAGCATCTATGGTCAGTGGACCTGGCTATCCTTTGGCACTGTATTTCTCTTTAAATAGACTTATTATGGCCTTCATGGCAGTCTCATGTATAGAATGGGTGGCATATAATTTTTAACATAAAGCAAGATACTTTTAGATGTGAAAGGAAGGCCTATTAATAATTATACCAAGATAACAGGTGTAAACCAGGTCCATCTGAGGCAAACTAGGATGTATGGCTATGCTGGAGGCTATCTTCATTTCCTTGATATATTGGTCTCTCCATATGACAGTTTACAATAGGGTACACAAAAACCAAACCCACTGCTGTTGAGTCAATTCCAACTCATAGTGACCCTATCAGACAGAGCAGAACTTCCCTATATGGTTTCCAAGGCTGCAATCTTTATGGAAGCAAACTGCTGCATCTTTCTTCTGCAGAGTGGCTAGTGGGTTGGAACCACTGACCATTCAGAGCTGGCTTCATTAGAACAAGCAAGCAAGAGAGCCAGAGAGAATGTCTGAGCAAGACAGAAGTCACAGTCTATAACCTGATTTCAGAAATCATATCCCATCACTTTTGCCATATCGCATTCATTAATTAAAAGAAATTCTCTTGGTCCAACTCACTCACAAGGAGAGGGCGTTATGAAAGAGTATGAACACTGGGAGGCAGGGATCATTAGAAGACATTTTAGAAACTGTCTAGTACAATATTCAGAGGTAAATTTCCCCGTGCTCTTATAAACTTGCAACCTAGTATGATGTTACAAGTTCCCTGAGTTGTATCCCTCTTATTCTGCATCTCAAAACCAATTCAACTTATTATAATATAGTCGGTAATCCCTTCTTTCTTTAGTCTCTTAGGGTTTGTGGTCATTAAGGTTAAGGTTATATGTCAACTTGGCTGGGCTATGATTCTCAGTGGTTTGGCAGTTGTATGATTTTGTGATCACTTCTATGAAGAGACTGATATAATGTGATCAGTTCCATGATGGGATCTGCTGTGTGTAGCCAATCAGTTGAAAGGGAGTATCCTTGGTCATGTGGCCTACCATCGAATATAAGTGGACATTCTGGCAAGGTTTGTGAGCTTTTGCTCACTCTGGATCTTGCAGCTGGCTCCTGTTCCTTGGGCCTCTGGCTCTTGGGACTTGAACTAGCACCAGGCAATGCAGTCTTGCCTGCCCATCTTGGCATTTGTCAATCTTCACAGCCTGTGAGCAAGAGTCTTGCTCCCTGACCTGCCTATCTTGGGTTCACCAGCCCCTGTGGCCCTGTGAATCAGGAGAAGCCTTTACCCTGACCCACGGACTTGGGATGTTCTAGCCTCTACAACTCTGTGAACCATTTCCTTGATATAAATCTCTGTATATTTGTACACTTTACTAGTTTTGCTTCTCTAGGGAACCCAGCCTAAGACAGGGTTTGTCTCTAAGTTTTAGTGGCATGGATAAGGGAGAAACCAAACCAAACCCACTACCATCAAGGTGATTCTGACTCATAGTGACCCTACAGTATTTCCAAGGCTGTAAAACTCTACAGAAGCAGACTGCCACAGCTTTCTCCCGTGAAGCCACTCATGGTTTCGAACTGCTGACCTTTTGGTTAGCAGTCTAGCACTTTAACCACTGCACCACCAGGGCTCCTTGGGATAAGGGAGAGAGCATCATAAAAACTCTTCCTTAATGTCTTTTTACCTGGGTTGATAAACTTAAGTGTGGTCATTCTTGGATGGATGCTCTTTGATATTCAGTGTCCCATAGTCCTCACCTAGGTACTATCAATGCACGTAAAAGGCCATAAAGAAGGTGGAGAATCTACCTTCATGTGCCAGGTGTCACCTAATCTACCTTTCCCCAGGAAGGTTTAACAGTTTTTTATTCAAAGATTTATTCAAGGGCTTTGTCCAACATTTGAGTCAGCAGAGAGGATTGTACTGTATGCTCAATTAACCTCATTCATTTATACAACCAATAGAAATTAACCTCCCTCTTTAGACTTTCATAGGTACCCCACATGACTAATTCCTCCAGGTCTCTGGTGAGCACCTCCTGTAAATTTCTCCTCTTTTCCTGGCTCCTGAGAGCTCTCTACATTTTTATTCTTTTCATTTCTAGTTTCCTATTTCTCCAGTTTCCTAAAATAAACTGTTCGTTGAAAAAAAAAAAGATCAAGTCCTAAATTCTGACAGATTAGAGCCTCTGGCATCTCTTCTACCCTGTTTCTGCTTTCTTGGTAAAGAGAAGGGTCTTGATGTTTGTTCACTCTGTTGGATGAGTTGGTGAGGAGGGGGAGAATAGTGGAGGCTTTCCAGTCCAGGATGTGGTTCATGCTCTCTTTACACACAAACATGTCTAACACAGTTTCTTTAGAAAACTTCACTTACTAGTTTTACGTATCTTTGATTTTATTTCGAAAGAGCTAATATTAAAGTAGAGGGTCAGAAAAAAAGAAAAAAACTTAAAGCTCTCTAAGCCTCATTTTCTTAATTTGTTAAGCATGGTCAATAATGGAACCAAAGGAAATGATGCAAATAAAACACTCAAAAAATTCTTTCAGGCAGCAGATGTGAGATTTTAGAGAATCAATAAATTAACTTTACTCAAAGAATTTGGTCTTTGTCCTTGCTTCCTGAGAGACAACTCTACTCTGACATGATCTCGTTAACGAAACACAAGGAAAACCCTTAATTCCAAACAGGATCATATTTACAGGTACAGAAATTAGGATTTCAATAGATATTTCTGGACAACACTGTTGACTCTGTAACATAGGCCTGTAACAACCTAGGTTTTTACTCTGTGTGAAATTGGAAATCTCTGGAGGGTTTTGTGCAGAGGGACATGATCTGATGTGCCGCAAATGTACTGCATTTTCTGATTACTAGGAATGTCTCCAAGTGGACAAACTCAAAAGAGGAAGAGGGATGCTCGGTGAAAAAATCAATTTTCACGTTTCACTTCTCTAACGCCAGGCTGTGTTGATCAATTGAAATCAATTTATTATCAGTTTTGTTCTCCTCTGTTCCACTTCTGTTCTGACCCTAGCTGCACATGAGCACTACTTCCTCTGACTCTAACCACCCACAGCTAGGTCACACTTCACAAGTTATGAGCCACAGTCTTCCAGATTTTACGTCTGCCCAAGGTCTCAGACACCAACTGCAAGCTTGGGAGTCCCCATAACACCCTTACTTCTGAGCTGCCGGCACAAATGTGAGATTTTCCCACTACCCCTTCAGAGGTTCCCAGCCTCCCTCACTTCTGATTTGCTGGCTCCTACTGCTCCCTCAGGTTTGATAATTCACTAAAACTGACAGAACTCACAGAAAGTGCAATATTTTGTATTACAGTTTTATTATATCAAAAAGGATACAAATGAATAGACACATGGGATAAGGTCTCTGAGGGTTTCCAACACAGACCTTCCATGTCCCAAAAAGGGAAGCACTACCTTCCCACATGCATTGATGTTTTTCACCAACCAGGAAGTTCACAGAGCTTCTCTGTCCAGAGGCTTAATTGGGGATCTCACTATGTAATTCAAATTCCAGCTCCTTCCACCTAAGGTAGTCAGTATCAGGAGACAATCAGGAGGTTTATACCATACAGTGGGTCTTTCTGGCCTGGCCAGCTGCTATATAAAAGCCACTTCATTGGTACAACCTGTTAGGTTAGGTATGGTCTAGAATCCTCATCAAAGACACTGATGATTACTGGAGACATTCCAATGTTATAGAGATTACCTCTCAGGAACCAAAAACAAAGAACAAATTATTTGAGTAATGTAAAGCCCACAGGCCACACCCTGGTCTTTGGCCACAGTTCCTTATATGCCTAATATTTGGAAGATTATTCTTCCTTCAACCCCAATCTCTTTGATTACATCTTGAGTTAGCTGTAACTCAATTCCTCAGTACATTTGGCCATCAACATACATTTTATCATCTCAGTCTCAGTCAGTCATTAGCAATTAGTCTAGTCCATCATCACATTATATGACCAAAAGTTTCCCAGGATGAGGCCACACAGGTTTACAGGATTCCATCTTATTTTTTCAGGTTCCAAAATCAGGGGTAGTCTTAGCGATATATGGCTTCACTCATTTAGGCATCTGGCATAACTGAGCTAAGAGAAAATTTCATCTCTTGCTCTGAGATTCTTTCATTGCATTAATGTAACCAACTCAATTTATTCATTCCTTTACCCTCAGCTACTATTTTTGCTGAGCTCCATTTATACACAAACTTTTCCACTTTTGAAGGCTGGTGGCACAGTGGTTAAAAGCTTCAGCTGCTAACCTAAAGGTTGGCAGTTCAAATCCACTATCCACTCCTTGGAAGCCTTATGGGGCAGTTATACCCTGTCCTATAGGTTAGCTATGCGTTAGAATTGACTTGACAGCAACGGATCTGGTTTGGGTACGGGACATCAGGTTTGGCTGCTATACTAGTCTAGATTGCCAGTAGTCCTGGAACCACTTACTGCATCAGGTAGGACTTCTGGCCTGTGAGAAAATAAATTTCTGTCCTTTAAAACTACCCATTCATGGTATTTTGTCACAGCAGCACTAGGAAACTAACACATCCTACAAGACTCTGAAATCTTCCTTCTGGCTCCTCAAAACCTGCTACCTCTCTGACACGTCTATGTTTTCCCCCTGGTTCATTTTACACAGACATACTGGCCGCATTACTATCCTTCAAACTTTCAGGAAATCTCCGACCTCGGGGCCTTTACACATGGTACAATGGTTAAGCACTAAGCTACTATCTAAAAGGTTGATGGTTCAAAGCCACCATCAGCTCTATGGGAGAAAAGACCTGAAAATTTGCCTGCATAAAGATTACAGTCTAGAAAACCTTATGGGGCAGTTCTACAATGTCCTGTAGGGTCATATGAGTTGGAATCAACTCAAAGGCACAAAATGACAACAACACTCTAGGCACATGCATGCACGTGGCTTGTTCACTGCTTAAAGAAGGAAATAAACACAGTCTCTGTCCTCACTAAGCTGAGAGTTTAGTAGGGAGGTTGGCGTTAAATACATAAACCAATATGATATAATCACAAAATGTGGTGGTGAGTGCTATGACAGAAAACAGACATTCTGAGGGAGAATAATGAGACAGAGATAGTTAATTCAGAATGGTACACAAGAAAAGGGCCCTACCAGGAAGTTTCATTTAGGCATATAAAAAAAGCATATAACATAATCAGAAAGCACAGATCATGCCCAAGACCTTTTATCCAGGCTAGCAGAGACAGAACAAAAGCAAAAATAAATAAAAGAGCAAGCAGACAATTAGGTCTAGTTGCACACAGTCACTAACAGAGGAGAGTTAGAAACAGGATCTTCAGTATATGTGGGAATCCAACAAAAAGGAAACCAGTCTAAAAGGATCTAATTGTAACCAAGGGCAAGACTAAGTCAATGTTCTTCTGAGAACTACTCACTGAGCCTTCTTATAACCCCTCCTTCTTAGGGAGAATTGTTCCTGGAGAAAAGTCAAGCCCTCTCTCTACCTCTCAGTGCATATCAGAATGCAAATAAGTAAGGATAACATTTTTATAGCAATAATCCTGAATCTTTGCAGACTGATTTTTTTTTTAACTTTCCCTGTCCCCTCTCCTGACAACCACTCATCTATTCTCCATCTTTCTAGTTTCGTCAATTCAAGAATGTTCTGGAAATGGAATCATACATCATGTAAACTTTTAAGACTGACTCTTTCACCAAACATGATGCCCATGGGACCCAGCCAAGTTGTTGCATGTTAATTCCTTTTTATTGCTGCATAGTATTCCATGGTATGAATATACCAGAGTTTGTTCAACCACTCACTCATTGAGGGGTATTTCAGTTGTTTTCTTTCAAATTTATTTTTAAAAAGCAAATAATTACAAATCTAGTTTGCAAATCACTCTTATAAATAGCTTTCAATCTACTTCACAGATCGCTGAAAGTTGCCGAGTAAGATGACTGCAGTTTGAGGTGAAAGCCAAATGTGTCATGAGAGCTGCTACCATTTCGAAAGAATATCACATGAGATGTCACTCTTTGAATTAATATGACTTTGCAAGGGTGGCTTTTTAAATTTCCTAAACACTAATTAATTGATTATCTTAAACTGTGTCAAGTCTCAAGAGCCGTGGGGGGAGGGGCAAGAGATAATGGGCATGCGGCAAAGAAGGCTGATCCTATTTAAATGTTAGACTAAGGAAGAGGGTGACAATGGGAAATGGTGTGCCAACGCGTAGAGCATCACCATCCCTGTGGTTCTGAAACAGGAAGGATGACGACACAGGCAGTGTTCCCGCTTCCTATTTCCCTCGAGTCATTAGTGGTTGGGCTGTCACTGTCATCTCAGTGCCACGCTACTTTGAGCTTGCACTTTACGCCTGACAATGATCATTTCATCATACAAAGCTATATATGGAAAGAAGACAAAAATGACAACGTTTTGTGTGAGAACAAATTCAGAAGAATGTATTCTCTTTTATGTCAAATGCGTTTTTAAACATTTGAAGTTAGCTGTAGCTCACTTTTTTTTTTTTTTTTTTTTTGTAGCTCACTTTGGGTAAATCATTTACCCTATCTAGATTTCAGCTGCTACACTTGCAAAAGAGAAAAATCATCTCTTATCTACATGAAGGCAAAGAAACAAGTCGAATAATGCCTTGAAGAACCACTTTCACTATTTCATTTAAATAAATAGTGTTGTATCAGAATAGGTGATGGGAAAGAGATTTTGTAAGGTAGCAGAACAAAGACATATTTTGGACACAGTCCATGCTCTGAATGGACTCACAATTTAACTGGAGAAACAAATATTGAAAGCACGTAAGGACAAGGCCTGGAGTGTATAAAAATGGCTGTAGTAATTAAAAATAAATATTTCTTGATTTGTTGGCATCCTTCTTTTCAATAAATTTTCCTCTGCTCGAACCCCTGAGGGAGCAGGAGATCAGTGGGGTGCAGACCCCAAATTCTCATAAAAAGACCAGACTTAATGGTCTGACTGAGACTAGAGGAATCCCGGCGGTCATGGTCCCCAAACCTTCTGTTGGCTCAGGACAGGAACCATTCCCGAAGACAACTCATCAGACATGGAAGGGACTGGACAATGGGTAGGAGAGAGATGCTGATGAAGAGTGAGCTACTTGTATCAGATGGACAATTGAGACTGTGTTGGCATCTCCTGTCTGGAGAGGAGATAGGAGGGTAGAGAGGGTTAGAAACTGGCAAAATTGTCATGAAAAGAGAGACTGGAAGGGCTGATTCATTAAGGGGAGAGTAAGTGGGAGTATGGAGTAAGGTGTATATAAGCTTATATGTGACAAACTGACTTGATTTGTAAACGTTCACTTAAAGCTCAATAAAAATTATTAAAAGAAAAAGAAATTTTCGTCTGCTCCACCTTAATTACACACTCCCATGATCATCAACTAGGTGATCAAACTGTTAAATCAAACATCCTGCTCAGTGACCATATCCTCCTATTCTTCCAGATCTCTTGTTTGGATAACCTCAGTGGGGTCAATTCTGAACTTCCTTGGACGCTCCAGTCCTTTAGCACCTCTACTGTATCCCTTTTCCATAGCTTCCTTCTGCCTTTTTTTCTCTCTTTATCCAATATAAATTCAGTGGTCCCTCTCCTCAATAATTTTGTTTTGCCAAAATCCTAAACTACCTTCCCATTTTTTCATCCCTTTTTTATGACAAAATCTCTGTAAGGAGCTATCCACTAACTCCGTACTATCTCCACACTAACTCCATACTTACGTACCAGAATTTAAATGGAAAATTCATACAGGAGAAAAGCTTGTTGCCCTTACAAATTTATGATTATTAAACTCAAATGTGCCCTCAGGATTCCTGGTAATCTCACTGCTTTTCTCTGACCAACTTGCTCTCCCACTTTCCAAGAGGGCTTTTTCACACCTTCTTCTATCTCCTCAAACTTCTGCTCCTACTCCAGTTTCCCCCTTGATCCCTGAAGATGATCTACCTCCAACTTAATAAAGGACATAGAGACCATCAGAGGAAAACCCCAACAAGCTCCTCTATTAAATGCCCCTGACTTGGACCCACTATAGCCTACTTGACTCCTGCTTCAGCAAAGGTGTCCCTTCTCCTATTTAAGACTAAGCCTCAACCTGGGTTTCCACTCTTTTACAAACCTAATACCATCCCTTCTTTCTCTGGTATCTTTACATCTTCCTCTATAATCACTCCTTCCAACCAACCAATATAAACATGAGTGTTTATCTCGAACAAAACTCTCCCTTAATCTCACATCTTCTTCTTCAGTTAACAATCTCTTTATTCCTTTCCACAGTTTACCATGAAAAAATAATAATTTGTTTACTATGATGATTACAGATTTTGCCCCATAACTGTTCACTAGTGCCATCCTCCCTATCTACCCCTTTTCTAGTAAAAGACCGTGCCCTTGACCACAGCAGGGACATATGCCCCAAGCTTGACCAATCATGTTCGTTCTCTGGCCTCAGCAGTTGGTGATTGCTCATGAAGTCTGTATCACTTAGGTTTAACAAGCTAAACAGAAACTACACTGGGTAACTCAAAAAGAGAGGAATTAAACTAGTGAACTGTATTCATAGGTATTGGAAGACTGAAAGAGTAAAAAGATTAATAACTGCTTAATAGCTGCAGAAAGCATCATTACCCCTTAGGCCTAAAAAGAAACATAGGAGCTCACTGGGGTGTGGGCCCTTGAGGAGGAGACTTGGCCTGGCTGGTGGTTGGACGCCCAGGAGCTACAGCCTAATAGGTGAGGTGTAGTAGAACAACTGCTACGCCAACTGCCTGGCAGTTGCTGGTTCTTCTAATGAGTACAGTGAATGTGGTTCTGGGGCCTCAGAAAAAAGCTGAAAGCTGAAGTGATGATCTAGGATCTAAAAAAAAAAAAAAAAAGAGGAAGGAAATTCCTTTCTTCCCTCCTCTTGCCTCTAATCATCTTCTAAGGCCTCCTGTTAACAGACTTGATAAGAATCCATCTGGCAAAAGAGTCTGAGAAATGTGGTTTGCCAAGTCCCAGCCCCAGCATAACAGAGCAGAGTAGAAAATTTAGCCTTACAACTGAAAGTCAATAGATAAACACTTGGCATACGACCTAGGCTGAATTTAGCAGAAGCAGATCAAAAAGAACCTCTCTCCCCTCTCAATTCAAAGAGCCCTAAGGCTTGATCCCAGAGGGTAGGCAGCATGTCTCCAGTGGAGAAGTCAGATCAAAGATAACTACAGGGAAAAGCAAACAGGAATGGGAGAGTCCTACCTAGCGCTGTTGTTGCCCAGCTTCTAAACCCTGTGCCCAGCTTCTAAGTTGCCCAAGTTTGGAGAGTAAGAAAAGGAATAGGGTCTCCATCAATTTCCATGCAGGGTTAGGGGAAGATTGCCCTATTACATACATTTTAAAAGAAACTTTTAATAATAAAATTATGTTTTGTTTATGTGAAATAATTGGTTTGTCAGCGTACTAAGTTCTCCAACCACTTTGAAGAGGAAACTGGAGAAGGAAGAATCTGGAAAGGAGGAAGAAAGACTCTTGGCAGAGATCAAAACAATGCCCTAGAAGTCAAATTCAGAGAAGGCCTCAAGAGCTGGGCAGTAATATCCAATATCATTGAATGAATTACCCAAAGAGTGAATGATTAGGCTAACGCTATTTGTTAGTGGTCCCATGCTAAAACTTCATAATCAATGATTCATTTTATAAGTCCCCCCACTCCCTAGAAACCCTTTAAATAAACTCTTTCTAGATTTCTGGTTAGAATTGAAGGCAAGACTCTTGGTTAACAGCTTTCAGAACACGCTTACTTTTCTTTTTTGAAAAATTGGCACTTAAGTTAAAGATGCGTGGTAAAGATGAGAGTATTGAGCTTTTACCAGAGAACACACACAGACAATAAGAACATGGTGCAGCTCCTTTTACTGAAGGAACCCACAGGCTAGCCAGTAAGACCCTTCTGATTTAAACTGAGGAGTTCTGGACCTTTAGCCAACTTCAGGTAAAACCATGAATTTTATTCCTTAAAGCAGATATATTTGAATTTTTTTTTTTTTTTAAATCAGGAGATATGTACTAGGTCATTTTATATTTCACACCTGGAAAATAATTCTAGACAGTGTAGTGATTTGCCCATCAAGTCAGGATGATTCATAAAAGCAGCAGATATTCCACATGAATGAAGGTAGTTTTCTAATTCAGCAAAAGCTTATTTTTAAAGAAATTGGAGAAATATCACAGTAATTCAAGCCAAACTAATATAAAAAATGCATATGAAGAAACATCATCTGCCTAATAAATATTAGCACTTACTTTGGGCTTGGGTCTGATTTAGGAGATAATATTGAAACCATTACTTCCAGTCCTAAAATGTGATCCAGCTGGAGCTGGACTCACGAGGACACATCAACTGGGCCCTGAGGTATAAAAATAATAGCTAGGATGGTCTTGGAAAACATCTTTTAGGGAAACTTTTACATAAATAAGTCATAAAACAGCACAAAAACTCACATACTTTCCACTCTTATCTTTCTTTTTAACATTTAATAAATAGGAGATTTGTTGGACCAATGAGGACCCTCCTGACTGTCTTTGCTGAAACCTGTACCAATGATTGTTAAGAAAGACAATTCAAAATGTAGGATCACAGTTTCTAGCCAATGTGTGAAAAGGTGAAGCTTTCAAAGGTTTTGTCTGTTTGTAATGTTAATATATACTGATGATTCTGTGAAGTTCCTTGGACTCGGGAAGAGAAGACGTGGCTGTAGCAGCATGCTTGTCCACTTCCCACTTTTGCCTTTTTGAATACATGCCAAATAAAACTTTCCTTTTGCTTTGCTAAACTTTGTAATGTTTTTATCCTACAACAGGTCCTCCTGGCGTCAATCTTCTGTGCTTGATTGGGCCAGGCCCTCTGCTTTTCACCGTAACAGCCGGATGTGATATCTGCTGTTCTCATTGCAGTTCAGATCCTTTAAAGACAAGCCCTTGGGAGTGTGTATACTGTTTACTTTGTATAGCCCTTCATGGCAACAGGATTTGGTGTCCTCCTCATTTTAAAAGCTTTTTTTTTTTTCCACACCCCTCAAAAGGCCCTCTAGGAGAAAAACATTCTTCACATAGCCGGCTATGTATCTTAGTAGCTGATTATACCTGTGTGTTTATTTCCAAAATACTGCCCGTCACAACTTGCACAACTTGGAAGTGAGTATATGGGTTCATTACAGGAAAATCTACATTCACATAAAAAAAAGTCTCTTTTTTCTGCTGGCAGCAAGTTGCAGTGCCCTGCCCTTAGGAGCCATTCATGGAGTTTGGAAGAGCAGGGCACTGGCAAAGCATAAGCTCACAGATCATTGTCTAACCTAAAGATGGGCTGGCTTTAATGCTCCTCAAGGGAAATTATGTGTCTTCCGTTAGAAGGCAGGGAGGGAAACCCTACATCTCTTCCTCTAAAAAATTCCTTTAGAGAACAGGGCAATGCTAGAACCTGCCACATAGGATAAGCCTGTGCCTAGAAACAGAGAACCCCGAACAAAAGTGTAAACAAAATCACCAATGACAAACCATTATACTAATTAGTGTCAAAAGTGAGTGAGTATGCAAACTCTAAATCTAAGAAATTTATCCTTACTGATTATCAATGTGATAAACGTAGTATTTTAGAATCGAGAGGTGGGAAAAGCATTCTCCCTCCCCAGATAAATTGGGGACATCTGTTTTTCTGGTAATATGAACCATGTAACAAGTTTTTCCAAGCATGATGCCACGGCTCCCAGGTGTACCTGGATTGTTCACAGGTGTGTTCAAATATTGATCTTCTCAGTCTTCAGGTTAGCTGCAGCCCAGGGTTGATAAAGTAGGCTCTTGTTTTCCATCGTGTCCCTTAAAATAATTACAATGTTCTGTTTGTTCTACGACAGAACAAGGAGTAAGAGGCCAATAGTAACTAACCATATTTTACTCTTTTTTTTTTGGAAGATACCAGGAAACTCTTGAGACAAATGTGCAGTTCAACTGCACATATTATCATAGAGTTAGATTATTTTCATTTTCTTTTCTCCTTTGGCTGAGTTTTCAATTTTATATGCCTCATTTTGCATGTCTTTCATGCAGATGAATCAAATCCTTTTGAAAAAAACTAAAATAAATCTTTCTGTTGGTGGTAGTAGAGAAGTTGAAATATGAAATTCAACCCTGCAGACATCATCCAGGCTGCTTTATAAATAAAATTGATGACCGTCATAACAAGAAAAGTGATCTTTTATTAAAATCTTGCATTTGATTACAGTTAGGAATATATATATTTTAAATCTAATTCTCAGTTGCTTCTTCCCTGTGATATTCAATATACCAAACCCATTGCTGTAGAGTTGATTCCTACTCACAGTGACTTTATGGGACAGAGTAGTAGAAATGCCCCATAGAGTTTCCAAGGATTGCCTGGTGGATTTGAACTGCCAACCTTTTAGCTAGTAGCCTTAACCACTACACCCCCAGGGTTTCTGATATTCAATATCTTCTTTAAAAATATATACCTAATGAATCTTCATCAGATCAATTATATTCAGGCAGTGCGTACAGCACATTATTTAATAAAACCAAGCAATTAATGTGTGATGGTACACTGCACTGGAGGGGATGGAAGAGGTAGGGGGCTTCCAAGGTGACTTTGAAACCCATAGCTGAAAGTTTCCTTAAAAATAAGTACCTCAGTTCTATTTTAGCATATTCCGTCTTCAAAGAATTTCTGCTTTTCACATCAGTATATTATAGCTAACAATTCTAACCAAGGTCTTGGTATCAAAGAAATAATGGTTAGAAATACTAAAATATTCCATGACTCCATTTCTCCTATGAATGGTTCATAATAATGCTGGGCACTATTAAATTTGTCCAACCGCCATGAGATAGGTCAGAGTGAAGGTAAAACAGAAACATGATCACTAATGCGACTCATGGTTCATAGGAATTACGCAAACCTCCAATCAAGAAAAGCCCAACTGCTCTGAGATAACCTTAAACCAAAAACCATCTCCTAAAGTTATCTGAAAATCAAACAAAAGTTTAAGTAGTAAAAAAGGAATGCCTTGAGCATTGTGCTATTTTAAGAACTACCTAAAAAATAAAAAAAAAAAAAAAAGAACTATCTATGTGGGATCAAATTGACCAAAGCAACTCAAAAGATTAGAGAGGAACCTTAGGGGATAGTGAGTTTACATTAATGCGGGAGGCACAACTTAGAAAAGGAGGTTGAGAATGGTTGGACAGCTCAAAGAATGAAATCAATGTCACTCAACTGTACATACCGAAACTGTTGAGTTGGTGTGTATTTTACTGTGCATATTCTCAATAACAACAAAATAAATTAAATTTAGAAAAAAATGAAGAAAAGATAGAAAAGGCCAATTATTCCTGTTTTTTTTTTTTTTGAGTTCATAAAGAGGAATACTTTTCTAGTATCTTTGGATGTAGGCTAATATATAATGCCAAAAATCAACTCAGTAAATCTGGAGTATGTTTTAACTCAAAGATAAAGTATTTGTGAGAAGAATGGACTACATACTCTTCAGAAAACATTCCAGAAATAAGTGTTTTTCTACCAAACTTCTTTTAAGTGTAGAGTAGCAATAAGTTTAAGATTTTTACTCATTAATAAATGCTTGGAGTTTAGATATTCAGCACTATTTGTTGAAAGAAAATCCATCTGCTTTTTTTTTTTAATAGTAAGCAAAGCTAGAGGTAGAATTGAAATTCAATAATTTATCATTTTCATTAGGATGTTAGTCTATATAGAAAGGATATTGCATCTCCAAATAAAGGTAGATGCCTAAGCCAGTATTTTCTTTAAAGGATGTGTCTTAGCTAAAATATTCCATCAAATTCAATCTGCATTTGAGCTTTGGTTTTTGCTTATACTATTGCTTGTACTATAGATGTGAAGATAAATTGAAATAAAATATTTTATCTAGTCATCACTTTCCTCCCAAATGTCCAAATTAACATAAGACCAAAGTTTTGGACCTTGGCAAAATAACCTAACTTCTCTAGCCCTTAGTTTCTTTATTTGTGAAATGGAAATAATAAATACCTACTTCATAGGGTTGCAGTTGTTTTAAGAATTTGAGGAAATAGCATATGTAAGGCAATGAATATTTCTACACGTCCAAAGAAGGAAAACCTCTTCCATGCCAACTTCAGATAAAGCACAAAAGCCAATATTTGTGTGTATGTGAAAGCAGTATAATGATCCCCAACAGTAAGTACAAGACTATGAAGGTAACAAATAACCAAATAGAAAAACACTCTTTAAGGCATTTGGTGCTCTTGCGAAAGTCTAGCCAATCAGCCACTTTAAAATAAGGGATTCTTAAACATGCTCGTACTTAGCAATTTTATTCTAATTCTTTTTGTTTTGACATTGAATATATTTTTTAAAGTCCTATAGACTGCAAGGAAACTCTGGTGGCATAGTGGTTAAGCGCTACGGCTACTAAAGAAAGGGTTGGCAGTTCAAATCCGCCAGGCGCTCCTTGGACACTCAATGGGGCAGCTCTACTCTGTCCTATAGGGTCGCTATGAGTCGGAATTGACTCAACAGCACTGGGTTTGGTTGGGTTTGGTTTATAGACTGCAAGGCAAGGTACCAAAAACACTAACCCAAGATTTTCCCTGTTTAATCGTAGGAAAAACAAAAGTAGAATCTTCTGCCCTTTTTCATTGGTCTTTGTGGGGGTTGAATCACCAACTGTTTGTGAGCATTTTACAGATATGTGTAAATTGTTGTTAGATGCCTTCACATCTCTTTGGACTATAACAACCCCAAGTTACAAAGTTGATCTGTCTCATAGGATCTCCTTTACAGAAGCAGATTGCCAGTTTTTTCTCTAGTCTCTAAATATTGATTACATTTCAATTGTTCAAACAGTTTAAAACTATTTTTATATTCATAAAGGGGGGAAAAATTGTCTGGCTCACACTCCATTATTCATTCATCTGTTCAAGATATGACCCTCAAGAAGACACAATTTATGGAGCAGAGAGTTGTTACGCAATGGGGTAATCAGTGCAATAGCAGACGTAGACAAAAGGCATTATGGGAATAGAGAAAAGGGAGCAAGTCTCTCTGCCTGGGAGAAGGAGGAGGGAGGTGTGGGAAGGATGGAAAGACAGAAAGGCTGTCTTTAAGCCTGCTTAAGAGAACCAGTGGACAAGGCAGGGTTTGAGGTGTGGCAAAGGTGGAGGAAAGGGCAGTGGCGTCACTAGGAGGGTGCTAGGGGTGCAGACCATACCAGGTGTCAGAGGAGCTGACACCAAAATGACTGTCTATAAAAATATCCCTGTAGTTAGTTATAACCTGGTCATATAACCAAGAAGTCAGCAGTCTGAATCCACCAGTCACTGCCTGGAAACCCCATGAGGCCGTTCTACTCTGTCCTATAGGGTTGCTAGAGTCAGAATTGACTCGACAACAATGGGTTTGTTTGTTTTTTTTTTTTTTTCTGGTAGTTAGTTATAACAACAAAAGCATTTTTCCTAAGCCAGACTTACAAGTATCGATGATATACATACAAGGCTAAACCTCTATGCTAATTTACTTTTTAATTTAAACCTTCTTAGGTGCTCTGGTCAGAGCGGTCATTATTACCCAGTTACGATGACGATCGGATCACGTAGTTTCATCGGCACACACTGCAAGCACTCGCTACAAGCACTGGCTTTTGTTTTCGTTGCTGCCAGTATTTCTACAGTCACTGATTTTGTCCAATTTACTGCTGTTTTAATTGTAGTAATTAGTATCGTGAGCTTCTATCAATAACTTTTTTGAGAATGCAGTAGTAATTGAAGGAAAAGAAAGGCTTGATATATGGGAATTATGATTTACAAGTAACAGTGGTTCAAAAAACATTATTAAGGATTTTGTACGGTCTGGTACAGCCGGAGGCCCATGGGATGGGGGTGATGACACCATGAGTTACCACACCGGGTGACAGCAACCCTAGTGACACCACTGAGAAAGGGCATTCCCAGTGGAGGGAAAATCTGCATACATGCATAAAGGTTTGGCAGAGCATGGCGTGTTTGGGGAGTTGATAATTCTTTTTGCCTAGAAATTACAAGAGAAATGAAAAATCGCAAGGGGGAGAATGGTGGGAGATAAAGTTAGAAAATCAGGCAGTAGATAGGTGGTGAAAATAAGCCATACTAAAGGATTTGAAATGGATCCTCTAGTGATTTCTGAAGCAGGGATTAGCGGTACTTTTTTGAACAGTGTGTTTTAAAATAAGGAACAGAGACTAGTAAACAGCCCGTTGTAATAAATAAGGTGCAGCTGAACTTTGGCAATGGAAATAAAAGGAAGAAAATGCGTAGAAGATAAAAGAATAACACAGAGAAGCAGATCAGATGCTGAGATGCGGAAGAAAGTCTCCTAGCATGAATCTCTAATGTAATATTAATTAATGAATTATAGAAATACTGAAGGAAAAAAAAATACAGCTGCCATAGAGTTGCTTTCGACTCATGGCAACCCCGTGTGCGTCAGAGCAGAACTGTGCTCTACAGGGTTTTCATTGGCTGTGGAAGTAGAATGCCAGGTCTTTCTTCTCTGTGTTGATTTTTTGTTAGCAACCAAGTGTGTTAACCTTTTTTGCCACCCAGCAATCTTCATAAAAACACAGGCAAAACCAAATACAGGGACACCTTTGAGGTCGACTTCGCATATATTGGGAAACCCTGGTGGCATAGTGGTTAAGGCTATGGCTGCTAACCAAGAGGTCAGCAGTTTCAATCCACCAGGCACTCCTTGGAAACTCTATGGGGCAGTTCTACTCTGTCTTATAGGGTTGCTATGAGTCGGAATCGACTGGACAGGCAGCTGGTTTGTTTGTTTGTTTGTTTGTTTTTTGGTTTCGCATATATTGAGATTGAGGTGCTTCTAGGACAGCCAGGTTGAGCTATTTCATTGTCAGTTAGGTAAAGGAGTCTGTAGCCAAGAGAGAGGTCTGGGCAAGAGGTAAAAATTTGCTGGTCATTGACATTCAGTTGGCAGTCTAAGCTATGGGATGGGAAAAGACAGCTCAGGGAGAAAAGGTAGACCAGAGTAGTGAATCACTCTCATTGTATAATAGCTGAGTCATCAGATGGGATTCTCTGGCCTGTCGGCTGATAATTCTTAAAAAAGACCTGGGCAGGGCTGGATTGTCCCGAAAGGCAAGGAATGATCTCTTTAGTGCCCCTCTGGCAAGGGTGGAGAAGTTAATTTTCCTGGTCTATTTTTTTTTTCCTTTGAATTCTTCTCATCCTTTCTATCCGTTTCATTTTTACTGCTTCTACCTGGTCTACCAGAAATGCTGGTGGCCTAGTGGTTAAGTGCTACAGCTGCGAACCAAAGGGTCGGCAGTTCAAATCCAGCAGGTACTCCTTGGAAACACTATGGGGCAGTTCTACTCTGTCCTATAGGGTCGCTATGAGTTGGAATCGACTCGATGGCACTGGGTTTGTTTTTTTTTTTTTTTGGTTTCACCTGGTCTACTGGCCTCCCAGAGTGTCCTCTGCAATCCATCCTATACATTGTTTCCAGACCTGTCTTCATAAACACAACTCCTGATCATCTTGCTCCCCCCACTCCCATCTCACAAAAATATGTAGTCAATAAATTTCAGACATTTCACATTGCACTGCATAGGGCAACGAGCCAAGTTTTGGAGACAGACCAATCTAAACTCAAACGTCCATTCTTACCTAATATTACATTGAATCATATGGAACTGCCATTTTTATAGGTTAGATACAGTTGAATATCAGCAGTTTCATGCAGTTCAACCTAATAACTTTGTGACCCTGGGCAAGTCAAATTATTAACCTCTCAGAGCTTAACTCCCAGGATCTCTTATATTCAGAGATTAGTGAACTGTTGCTGCCCCAAAGGTGTGTTCCCCCAAAAGTGCCCCATACCGTGCATCGCTAAGTGGGAACAGTCAGGGAAAGATGGCTTTGATCGACCTGATTAGAAAGTCCGTCTTCCTTGGGGAGGTGCTGGTAAGAATGCTGGTTGGAAAGATGCTAAAAGCATGGGTAGAAAATCTCTTCTCTTTGGGAGACAGAAATGTCAGGAGAGAATTTTTGGCCCAACAAATGGAATTAGGTGGAACTATTAGCATAAATCTTCCTGTTGAGGAGTGAAGCTAGAAAAGTTTTCTGAGTTTCATTTGTCAGGGATCTTTTTGGAGGGACACATTCTTTCTTCAGAAATGTTAATATCGCTAAGTTAATGCTTATTCAGGCCTGAAAACCAACCAGTTGCCCTCAAGTTGATTTCAAGTAACAGTAACACGGTATGTGTCAGAGTAGAGTTGTACTCCATAGGGTTTTCAATGGCTGATTTTTTGGAAGCAGATTGCCAGGCCTTCTGAGGTGCCTCTGGGTGAACTCAAACCTCCAGCCTTCTGGTTAGCAATTGAGGGCATTAACCATTTTCACCATCCACGGAACTACCCTTTTTATTCAAAGTGACTTTGCATATTTCTTATCTCATTTCTTAGTTTGGATTTTGTAGTTTAGCTATCAGAGGGCAACCTCATTATCAATTTCTTGGGGACAGCTCACTGTGCTCCCACGTACAATTTGCATTAGTGGTTTTTGAACATTTTTAAAACAAGAATACTGTCATTAAATATATATTATATTATGTTGTGTTATATTATATTACATTTATATTGTGTGTGTCTATGTAGATAGATATAACACCACCATATAAAACAAATAAAAGAGGAAATTCTCCCGTTGAAGTAGAAGTGAGGGCACAAAAAGCCCCCAAACCTGCCTCCCTCTTGTCCCTGGTGCATCAGGCCTCCACAGAAACACCATAAACTCCTTAGTAATATCTGAGGATCTATCAGCTTATCTTTTTTTTTTTTTAACTGTTTTATTGTATTTTTGGTGCAAATATACATAGCAAAACATATTTTCATTCAACAATTTCTACAAATAATTTTCAGTGATATTGGTTACATTCTTCACATTGTGTCAATATTTTCATTGTAGTTGTTTCACTTGGTCTCACTCCCGCCCCCCAACTTCTCATCTATGCTTTAGAGTAACTGTTGTCCTTTTGGTCCATATAGCTAATTTTTTAGAACAGTGTAGTGCTCAAGGGTGACATTCTTTACTTTTTGAGGCAAACTACTATTTAGTTTACAGGTGACTTCAGGGGATAGTTTCACGTCAAGGTTTGAAGAGCATCTCAGGGAGTCCTCCAGTCTCAATGGACCCAGTAAGTCCGAATGCTTTAAGGATTTGAAGTTCTGTTCCATGTTTTTTGGGTTTTTTTCCCCTCAACTTATCCTTTTGATTGAAATTCTATCAGATGAGTGTGTGTATATGTGTGGGGGGGGGGTGGTCGTAGTCCCATTTCAGATGCTGGTAAACAGAATTCGTTGATAAAACAATACTCCTTCCAGTGGCACCCTAAAAGAAAAGTTTTGATAAATCAAAGAGCTATTAATGATGGAAAAACTTAGCAGTTTTAAAGGTCAGAAAACCAGAACATTAATTAATTTGGAGTTCTGTATATAGTTACTGTTCATTGAACTCTCCAAAGCAGTGTACTTTCTGACTTACATCTCGACTCTAGCTACTATTTACTGGTTAATGTCAAGTTGTCATGCAACCTGATGCAGGAATTTACAAACAACAGCCTTCTATAGTGATGATTCTTAATCTTGTGTGGGTCATGGACTTCTTGGAGAACTAGAAAAAACTATGAATAGTTCTTACCAGAAAAATACTCATTTGGTCACAAAAATTCAAAACTTTGTGTATACTTTAGAGGATGACAAACCCTTTGAAATCATTCATAAGCTATAGGCTAAGAGGTCTTTCTGCAGTAAGAAATCCATCTACTAATTGAACAGGATTTCATATTAAGCGGGGAAAAGAAAGAAAACAGTTTCTAATTGTGCCTTCAATGGGTCAGATTTCCTTCCTCATGACAACCTTAGGTTACAGGTATTATTATCCCTAACAGGTGACTCTGCTCTATTTCTGCTGCTCTGTTTACAACTGCAACTAAATAGTGTTCACCCCCTTCCTGGGTTAGAGGTTTTGTTATTAGCAACTTTCCATCTCTTTATATCTAGGGATGTCACTATCAGCCTCTCTTTCATCCCACCCCACTGGCCACTGAAAGACTTTAATCAAGATCAAGCAACTAGTTTTCATCAGAAGTTTACTGATTCATGATATATGTATACAATCAAATATTCTCAAATCTTCAAGAATCCCGTCACTTATTATACATGTCTGCACTTTCTGTTCCTTGTATCCAACCCTTGTTGATAGAGAATTTAATTCCTGGAATTGGGGCATTATTGCAACAAAACCAAAAATGTGTGGCATTGGCTTAGTGACTAGGTGGTAGTTGGCAAACAAAGGGACAGATCTTGCAGAATGAAACTTAGGGATACTTGTTTTACAATGAAAAAATTTTGGCAAAACTGTCTCTTGCAACAACTTTGAACATGAACCATGAGCCGACAGTCTATAATTTAAGTGGAAATAATTAAAAATGCAGAGTATTAGTGTGAGTCAACTGCCTCTGATCTCCTTTACCAAAGTTAGAAGAGAGACAGGCATGCTAGTTAAAAGACGTAGTTCTTACCCTAGAGAGGTGGCCTTATCAAGGAATTGGCTGTAGCTCAGTCTTTCTCAAGCATTTCCATTAAGATCACAGGCACTAGCTCGCTGGAAAAAATCCGATCGATAGTGCTACCATCTTCTTACACAAGGCTTTTATTTCAGATGGTTTCAATTTTTAGGGATTGAGGGAAGGGGGATGGGCAGACGGGGCATCAAGGGCAGGAAATAAAAGACCAGAGCTTTCAATCATACTATCCCTAGATGATAGGTTTGGCTGTGTTTACTTGGAAATACCAGAAGCATACCAAGTTTTTGAGGAAAATTTATTGCTAAGAAATCTTTAAGCTTGACTCACAAAAGCCTGTGATTTTCTCCTCTCTAATGCAGCCCCTGATCCTCCAAACCTGTATCATCAGGAAGCAGGTATAACAGTTGTTCGGCCTGCTAGAAGGGCATAGCCCCACTACCCACTTCAGATGTAACCACAGGGAACAGCAGGCAAGCGAGTCCCTCCAAGAGAACAGGGTCAGGAACTGAAGGACTAACCAAAGTTTATCCACTGTCAGGTTAGGGGGTTTTCCCAATTCCTGCCAGCGGGATTTGAAAATTACAAGGTATCAGTGATTTTAATGCATTTCCAATTCTTTCATTTTTCTGAATGGGGGTTTATATTTCACTTATTTTGTTCTTATTCCATCTTTGCACCTGGATTGGGGAGAAGGGTATGTGGAGAAAACATTTCTTTTAGCTTATGTCTCTGGGTCATAAGGACTTACATCCAGACTTACCTCAAAGCACTGCATGTCAGCCAGAAATACTGGACTTTGCATCACCCAACAAGCCAGGACATTGCACTAAATGCAGTCAACAGATAAGACTCAAGGATTATCTCCTTTGTGTAGGGGGTGAATAGGTTCTATGTGTGAAAAAAATAGTGCACAGGAATTCTTGGGTCACCAATGTGCCAGACTTTGGCAGAAGTTGCTAGTTGTACCTTTGATGACACAATCACAAAACTAAAGACTACATTCTCTAGCTTCCTTGGTAGCTAAGTATGACCATGTGACTAGGTTCTGGCTGAGGGGAAATGGGAAGAAATAAAGTGTGAAACTTCCATGTATGTCATTAAAAGCAAAGAGTGTGCCCAGCCTTCTACTTCTCCCTTTCCTGCTGGTCAAATCGGAAACAGTCACATTGGAACACAATATGGAAACCACACCTCAAGAACCTGGGTCCCTGCATGATTTCATGCTACAAGATGCCATATTTGCCACAGACCACCTACCTTGGAACTTAGATAAGACAGAAACAAATTAAATTTGTTTAATGTGGTGCTATCTTAGTCTTTTTACAGCAGCAGTAGTAGTCTTCTATTACACTGCACCTTCTCCTAGTGATTCTCTTTCTCAACTACACCCCTTCCCACCCTATTCATTTTTTGTTGTTGTTGTTTTTTCTCTCTTTTCTGTCTTCTTCATTAGAGTATAACTCCTTGAGGCTGGAAGAACTATATCCCTTGTTCATCATGGGTTTCCCAGTATTTACTGCCTGGAATGTAATAGACACTGAATAAGCAGATGTTGAGGGAATAAAAGATCCAGTTTTGGACCTGATCTAAATTTCTTGAATTTCCTCAGACATCGCTTCTCTTATAACATGTTTTTGCTGTTTTGACCTAAAGGACTATACTATGATAAGATTAGAGAGTATTTTTACCTAAGTGGGTATAGCCCTGGTGGTGCAGTGGTTAAGAGCTTGGCTGCTAACCAGAAGGCTGGCAGTTCAAATCCACCAGCTGCTCCTTGAAAACCCTGTCGGGCAGTTCTACTCTGTCCTATAGGGTCGTTATGAGTCGGAATTGACTCGACAGCAGCAGGTTTGGTTTTTTGGTTTTGATATAACAGAACCTTCTATCATTCACCTATGAGTTCATCATACTGTGGTGGCTTGTGTGTTGCTCTGATGCTGGAAGCTGTGCTACCAGTATTTCAAATACCAGCAAGTGAAGAGGTTTCAGTGGATCTTCCACACCAAGACAAACTAGAAATAAAAGTCTGGCAATCTACTTCCAAAAATTAGCCAATGAAAACCTTACGGATGACGACAGAATTTTGTCTGATATAGTGCTGAAAGATGAGCCCCTTAGGTTAGAAGACACTCAAAACACACAAAGGACACAAAGATGGACTTGAGCACACCCACATGAAGATGACACAGGACCGGGCAACGTTTCACTCTCTTGTGCATGGGTTGCCATGAGTCAGGGCCAACTCAATGGCAGCTAACAACAACATAGCTGAACTTTAGTTTTGTGTGCAGGCTAGGATAATTACTTATTTCTAGGGAGAAAAAAAACTAATGCAAAGGTAAAAATATAGTATTGAGGAAAGAGCCCAAGATCCACAAGACTGGGTGACTGTCTCAGTGCTATCCGATACTAAAAAACCAGTTGCCAATAAGTGGATTCCAATTCATGGTGAACCAACATGTGTCAGAGTAGAACTGTGCTGCATAGGGTTTTCAGTGGCTGACTTTTCAGAAGTAGGTCACCAGGCCTTTCTTCCACAGTGCTTCTGTGCAGATTTGAACCTCCAACGTTTTGGCTAGCAGCCGAGTGATTTAACCATTTGCACCCCATAGACTCCTATCCCATACTGAGTGAATCACAGATGATTAAAGAATCATTAATTTTCATTAGCTGATAGAAACTGGTGCTCTCTCACACACATTACAGAGTTTCTCTGAGGTCGGTAGACCTGAGAAATGTCCACACTTCAGGGGATTTTTTTTTTTTTTTTAATGAGAAAAAATTAAGAAAGCTTTTTAGCACTTGTTCCCCCTCCTCCCTGTACTCTGATTATTTTTCTAATAGCTTGCTTCAGAAGTAATATGATGATAAAGAACTGAAGGTATAAACAGAGGTCTGCTAAATTATTAAACTGCATTTTGAGTACTCATGTATTCAATTTCTTCCCGTTAGATTGATTTGGAAAAACCTGGTTTCCACACTGGGCTTTATTCTCAGTTATATTTTATACCAAACTTATGCTATTCAACCATTGCATTAAAAACTAATTTATAAAAGAGTACTCGAAGGTTTCTGTATTTCCTATTGACGTCTACAATAATTTTGTTTACATAAATCATTTATCCATTTTTATATTAGAAAAAAATAGTTTGGCTATTAAAATCATTGTCAAAAAAAAGTCAAGCCTTTCTCAGGAGGAAAAGATAAATAAATGGTTCAAAAGAAAAGGTAATACAGTCATTTAGAGTCAAATTGCATCAAAGTTGAAAGATCCTGTAGTGAAAGTTTACAAAATGCAAATTAAGCAGGTAATTTTCAGTGAGTTTGAATAAAATTTTTTTTTTTGATCCCGAACTTTCTAAAATACATTATCAGATGAGTTCAAAATTTCAAAAAATGTCAATGATTTTTCCTGTTTCTATCAGTTACCCGGTTTACAGCATCAGTATTTGTTTTGGTATCATGTAGGTAAGAAATTCCAGAAAAGGATTTAAAACCCAAAAGAGTTCTTAAGTCCTAGCCTTGAAGAATTCCAGGTTCGATTGGTTATAAACATTCTCCAGAGCTGGAAGGGCCCTGGCATCTCCTAGGGGAGCCTCTGAGCAGTTCTGGCTTCTGTTAGTGAGAGCACAGATACAGCAGGTCATGTAAACATGCTGCACAAGTAAAACGGGGGGTTCCCTAAAATAGCAATGGCATACCAGAATTACAGAATACCCCAAAAAGGATAGAAAATAGTAAATGACCCCAAGTAGGGTTAAAAATGGAATCATATTATAATTAGAAAAAGAAACATTTTTAATCAGAGAAGTACCACTCAAGGAAAGTATCTAGAAAATGATCCTAAAATAACTTTATAAGCAGTGGCATAAGACTCATAAAATGTGTGTTCACAGTCAAAAACAATTGAAAACAACTGTGGCTGAAGTTCAGAGACATGGAGTCACAGTGTTGGGATGTATTAGGTATGGCTGTTGTTCATTGGCTTAGACTATGATTAGAATTTGCATTTATATTTTAATACCTTGGTGTCGATAAGAAATAGACAAATGAAGACACAGAGCTTTGCTAAACAAAAAAGCCAAGATGGGCAAGCAGATAAGAAGTTCAGATGGAAAAGGACACCCTTTTTTTTTTTTTTTTAATTTTTGTTGTGTTTAAGTGAAGCACAAATCAAGTCTGTCTCTCCTACAAAAATTTATATACATCTTGCTATATACTCCTAGTTGCTCTCCCCCTAATGAGACAGCATACTCCTTCTCTCCACCCTCTATTTGCATGTCCATTCAGCCAGCTACTGTCCCCATCTCTCTTCTCATCTCCCCTCCAGACAGCAGCTGCCCACACAGCCTCATGTGTCTACTTGATCCAAGAAGCTCACTCCTCACCAGTATCATATTCTATCCTATAAAAAAATAGTCCAGTCCAATCCCTGTCTGAAGAGTTGGCTTTGGGAATGGTTCCTGGGAAGAGGACACTCTTAAAAGAAGCTTGCTTAAGGAAGAATGAAGAAAACAAAAAACACAAAGGAAAGATTAGTCCAAGGGACTAATGGACCACAACTACCACAGCCTCCACCCCACTGAGTCCAGCACCGCTAGACGGTGCCTGGCTACCACCGACTGCTCTGTCAGGGCTCACAGTAAAGGTGAAGTAGAGAACATGCGTTTTCTTCAGTGTTTTAATATTAAAGTAGAGAGAATATATTTTCTCGTTTGTTTTAGTTTAGCTGTATAAATTGTGATTAATCTCTAGTCTTTGGAAAATAGCATAAGCTCTTTTCAAAATATAGCTGAGCAGCCTGTTCCACTCTTAAATATAACAAACATCCTAATACCTTACAATATGTTTTCGCTATTCAAAATGAGTGATTGAGAACTTGACATGACTAAGGCCATAATGATGCTCTAAGAAATCTCTAAACATTTTTTTATTACACCAGCTGCACCAGTCTCTTCCAAAGGGGTGTGGAGCTCTCTCAGCTCCTGTGGCCTTGGTCTCTCTTCTCTTTTTCTTCTGTTCTCTTGAGAAATGGCCTTCAACCTGCAAAACGACAGGAAGGCTGTCTGGCATTTTTAATCTGCAACTTTCTTTCTTGCTCCCTATCTCAGCCAGAGTGGACTTGGCAGGACAGTTCCACTACCCTGAGAGATTCTTACTTTTTTTTTTTTTTTTTCCAGCCTTTTTTTTTTGTTACAAACATAGTGATTAGAGCCCAGATGTCTGACATGCATATCTTTAGTGTAATAAAGAGTTT
Organism: Elephas maximus indicus; assembly: GCF_024166365.1. Classification (NCBI taxonomy): domain Eukaryota; kingdom Metazoa; phylum Chordata; class Mammalia; order Proboscidea; family Elephantidae; genus Elephas; species Elephas maximus. The sequence continues at coordinate 50,357,639 of NC_064842.1, read as the reverse complement.
CTTGTAGTTGTTTTGTGACGTATAAGACCATCTGTGGACTATGTGCTCAAAACATTGGGTAACCCTGACCTTCCCCATATAAAACCCTCCTAACAACCCTTCAGAGTAGACAGGATTTGGGAGAAATTTAACCTCCTCTGTCTCTTGGATACCGGTATTCAGTGAAGTCCTCTTGCTGCTTACCTCCTCCTGTTTCAGTATTGGCTTTGCAGCAGGTGGCTTGAATCCATAATTTGTGGTAACAGGGGGTCCCAGACAGAGCTGGAGAAAAATGTAGAACAAAATTCTAACTCAACAATAACAACAAAAAAAGACCAGACTTACTGGTCTGACAGAGACTGGAGAAACCCTGAGAGTATGGGCCCTGGACACCATTTTAGCTCAGTAATAAAGTCATTCCTGAGGTTCACCCTTCAGCCAAAGATTAGAGAGACCCATAAGACAAAACGAGACTAAATGGGCACACCAGCCCAGGGGCAAGGATGAGAAGGCAGGAGGGGACAGGAAAGCTGGTAATGGGGAACCTAAGGTCTAGATGGGGAGAGTGTTGACATAACATGGGGTTGGCAACCAATGTCACAAAACAATATGTGTATTAATTGTTTAATGAGAAGCTAGTTTGCTGTGTAAACCTTCATCTAAAGTACAATTTAAAAAACTTAAAAAAAAAAAGTTTCCTTCGAGTTTGATCATAGGAACGGCTACAGAGGAAAGAGAAAGAAGGGGATGATAGAGAATGCTCTGAGATGTAGGTGCTTCAGACTGTTGCAGGGAGGAGTGATAACTAAAGACTTTTCTAAATCTGTAACTCTTAACTGGTATGATAATAAAAAAAATGTATAACCTAACATAACAAACCTAACCTAACCTAACAACATAACATAACATAACATGCTTAGACTGTTCAGTGAACTTTGACTATATTAACCCAGATATGAGTTAGCTATAATCAATATCATTTGTTTAGATTAATGTGAATTAATTAGTTGCTTTATTTTTAGATTTTTTAGCCAACCTACCTACTGTTGGTTGGGATTTACCAGTCCCCAGACACAATCTTGATGGTGCTGCTCTTCAGTAAGCTTGAAATCTCAGGCCAACTCACCACTGATGGCAGGCAGCAAAGAGGCCAGAGGCAAATTCCAGAGAGCTCAGATATGCTCCTTTAAAGATTTGTTCCAAATTACAGAGAAGCATCTCTTGTCATTGTATCTAAACTGTCATATCAAATCCTTACTCCATCAAAAATGGTAACAACTTAGAAAGGCACAAATAAAAGAAAGTAGGTATTTTGATATAGCAGTTTTACTACAGTGACAAGAATTTTAGGTTATATTTCAAGACAACCCAAAAAATGCACTATTTTTTTTCTTTTTCAATAATTTATGCTACAAACATCTTCATCCCTACTCAAGTCTAAGTTCCATTCTTGAGTTTCACAATTAAGACAGGTTAGTTTGTGAAATAAACTGAGGTTCAGGAAAGGGGTAGGTTAAGATTAGGGTGAAGTTCAGGGTTGAACCTACGCTTAGGGCTGAGATGAGAGATTAACTGTGGCTCAGGAATTGGGCAGCTCAGGAATGATGGGGGTGAGGGACGGGCTGAGGGTCTGACAGAAATAACCTAACATGTCTGTGAATCCATATTAAAGCTATTACCCATATGGTTCAGTGGAGAGCAATTACACTCAAAGAGCAGGCAAATAGGAAGTCTGATGTTTACTTACGCTGCTACCCAAATCTTAAGAAGAATCCAAGTTGATAACTCCACAATAGTTCTTATTAAAATTTTCTGTCCTTCTCAGTTCTCTACAAAAAAGCCAAACCTGTTGCCACTGAGTCAATTCCAACTCATAGTGAACCTACAGGACAGAGTAGAACTGCCCCAAAGGGTTTCCAAGGAGCAGCTGGTGGGTTTGAACTGCTGATCTTTTGGTTAGCAGCCAAGCTCTTAACCACTCTGCCACCAGGGCTCCTCCCAATTCTCTAACACCCTGAAAATCCAGGATATGTATCACTAATTCTCTAACACCCAGGATGACTCCTTCTCTCAAAAATACCAACCTATTCCCATAGCCTCCCACATCACATCTCTCATCTCTGCACCTAAGCCTCACACAAGACTTGCTAATAACACATCACATGCTCTTATATTGACAACCACTGAAGAGTATGGTTTATCTTTTCTTCTCACTTCTTTTCCTAAACAAACAAAAATCCATGACATCTTTCCTTGCAACCCTTTCCCAGACTCGGGATTCCACATAACACTCTTCAGAAGTAGGGTGGATGAGACAGAACTTTTTTTTAGTGGACATAATCAATGCAAAGCCTGAGAATATTCATGTATTAGCATTTTTTGTCCAGTCACAGATATATGTAAATCTTAACAGATTACATTATCATACCAGCAAAACAGGTATGAAAATCAGTATGTCCAAGACAACTAAATACTGGTCATGCTAAATGTCAAGAGAAAAGGAAAAGAGAAAAAACAGCTATATACATTAAAAAAAAAAAAAGGAACAGGAACAACCTTCTCTTTTTATGCCACATGATAATGATGACTAAAGAGTTAAGGATTCCCAGAATGACTGAAGTACAGATGGCCTATAAGTACGTTTAATCTTATCATGAAAACATTATCTTGCCTCTAAAATTTGCTAAGGTTGTTAATCTTAAGTACAAATCTGGATTTGCTACTCTCTTTATTTCAAGTACTTTATAGTAGCTATACTCCACAGTCACTACCAGATTCTGTATTAATCGTTTTGCTGAAGTGACAAGTCGGAAGTCTCAGGGACTTACAACAACGAGCATTAGTTTAAATTTTCCTTCCTACATATCAGTGAACTGTGGGTCAGCTGCTGTGGCTGTGCTTCACATGTCTCCTCCTGAGACCCAGGATTAAGGAGTAGTCCCTATTGGGGACATGCATTCTCATGGCAGAGAGCTAGTGTATATAGGCCACAGTTCTTAAAACTTCTGCTTGGTTGTGACAAATAACCACCTTTGCTCATATGTCATTGGCCAAAGCAAGTCACATGGCCAAACCCAATGCAGTGGGGTGGGGATATGCTCACCCTGTAGTAGGCACTATAAGTTTTATGGAAGCGGATGGATTGTATCATCCTCTAACAGCTGGGATTGATAACATAACCAATGTTTCATAATTACAGGATATTAGGTTTGACTGTAAATCCTTTGTATGGCGGAACACAACACAAAAACACTCAAATGAAAGGCAGAACTGTTATTTACAGCTCCAATGAGAGAAGGCTGCCACGTAGGGCCACACAGGGGTTGCACCTGGGACAGGCTGGGTAACAGCAAGCTGGAGCCATAGGAGGAACCTTAAAAATGGCAAGCGAGGTAGGGTCATTTACCTCTAGGTTTCATAGGGTTTCTGTGGACTGACTAATTTCACAGGCTCTGGTGCATAGGGTCTGTCCCTAGTTGTTTCGTTCCTGCCCCCAGGGTGATTAGGGTGGAAGCATAGTGGCCCAGGACAGTAAGAACTCTATAAATGAAGTCATTGGGGTGTGGATTTTATCAGCTGCTCAAAAGGGAAACTGACCGGCCTCTAGTTAGGGCCTCAAAACTAAGGAAAAAAACAGCATTTCATTAAAAAACATATATTACAATCTACCATGCACACTTTATGTATCAGCTGTGGGGAGTTACGGAAAGGTTTCCATAAGGAGTATCTGATTCAGATCTATATTCAAGATTGATCCCATTAGCAAATTTTGGAATCAAATCAATGCCTCCATGACAAAACTCATCTTTATAGCCCCTGTCTATGTCTTGCATAACTGGGTCATCTCCAATCTCACTCTTTTGGTCCTCCTTTTTCTCTCCTTTATCTTCAGCTTCTCCCTCTATACTGATTATTTTTCCCTTCAACAAATAGACATGCTTAAGTTGGGTCCCATGCTCTTCTCCCTACCCTCACAGTAAAATTTCATGAACAACTTGAGCATAGTTCTCTGCTCCCTCAGTGAGCACTCAGGCTTACTTCTTTATACCCTTCCATTCTTCCAAAAGTACACTTGGAAAGGTCATCCGTTACCCTTGCATTCACTTTAGAGGGCTTATTTTGCTTGCCCTTTCTTCAGCAAAGTGCTACAGCTGCTAACCAAAAGCCCAGCAGTTTGAATCCACCAGGCGCTCCTTAGAAGCTCTATGGGGCAGTTCTACTCTGTCCTATAGGGTCATTATGCGTCAGAAAAGGCATAACTCTTTTCTGGCTCCTCTCTGACCCCTTCTCAGTGCATTTCCCACGCCCTCTTTTCTTCTAACTTGCAAAATGGTATGGTTCCCCAGTGTCCTTGGTCACAATTGCCTTCCTTCTGTGTGTGCTCAGCCTGTATTATCTCATTCATGACTTCAACAGTCTCCAGAGTTAAGATAATTTCACAGCTGTGTCTCAGACCCAGATCTTGCTCCTGACTTTCAAACTCATGAGTCCCCACCAGGCATTTTCCCAAATATTCCATGCTTCCTTGCACCTCCAGAACTTCATGACCCTGTTCCTCCTGTTCGAAATATTCTTCCCTTTATCAGCTTAACCCTTATTTATACTTCAATTTTCAACCCAAGTATTCTCTAGAAAGCTTTCTCCAGTTCCCCATTGAGGGCTGGCAGCCTATTCCATGATATCCTGTGCATGGCTCCATCATGACACTCATCACACTGTATTGGCATTACTAGTTTGCTTGCTTCTCTCCTCTACTAGAAACTCAGCTCCTTTAGGGTAGAGACAGTGATTTGTCTTTGTATACATAGCAACAACGCATGACTGGCACATACTAAAAAAAAAACTAAACCCAATGCCGTCAAGTCAGTTCTGACTCATAGCGACCCTACAGGACAGAGTAGAACTGCTCCATAGTGGTTCCAAGGAGCGCCTGGTGGATTCGAACTGGGCACGTAGTAGGTACTCAATAATGTTTTACAGTGACTGTATAAAGAATGTATGAATGACTAAGAGATAGATGGGATGTCTTTGAATCAAAAGATAAGTTTAGAGACAGAGAAAGAGTTAAGGAACCTTATGCCAAATTTTTTTTCCTCCAGAAAAGTTCAAGGCTACAGTGCCTGCTTCAAAAAAGGGTAATGAGAGTAGGGAGAGAAGGGTAAGAACATTTATTGTTCAAGATCTCAAAAACTTGATATGCAAAGAGCCCAATAATAAATTACACCAACACGTTTCAACATATTCTAGGATACCTTGTAAGAATTTTTTTAATTGTGAAGTTCCATTTTTTTAATCTTCTAAAAAATACTTTTATTCTGAATTATGTGAATGATCTCCTTCTAACCAAGTATGCCACATGATTTTATTGCTCAAAGTTTCATTCGTGTTTCTCATCATGTTGTTGCTGAGTAGAGTTATTTTCATTAACTTTGGCTACATCAGACAGGAATTTCAATCAGATACGACAGCTAAGAAAAAAAAAGTACGGGATATATATATTTACATATTTATAAAACATATATTTTGTCTGTTTGTTTATTACAGGGATTTGACCTTATACAAGTATGGGAGCTGGTTAAGAATCAGTCTCTGTAAGTCTGTTGTCTTCACATCTGATGCTGGAGCTTAAAGCCCATAGGGCAGGCAGTCAGGAAGGAAAGATGGATGTAAAGTTGGATCCAGAACAAGCTAGAAACCATAGGCATGAACTGGAACTGCCAAGGATGGACTAAAACTTGTATCAGGTCCTGTTGCCTCTGACCTTAGTGGTATGGGTGTCCTGGAGAAATCGAGGTACTTCACCATGGAGCTAAACACGCACACCTGTCCCAGGAGTCAGAGAAGCTGAAGGATCCAGGGAAAGATGGAGGAGCCGTAGGACTGGCCACAACCTCACACAGACTGGGTGAGCCAGGATTTAAGTGAGAAAGTGTATGGGCTCCAAAATAACTGTTGCTTCATTTCTGCTCTTCAAATCTTGCACAAGAATATCTCTTGTGGCTCACCCTAACCAGAAACATACAGGAAGGGGGAATTTTGGGAAATGTAGTTCAGCCTCCCAAGTTGACATATTGCTCATGAAAAATAAATTTTAAATGATCTGTGTGTACCAAATGTCATCACAGCCTGGTATTAGGGTTCATTGAATATTTTTTGTGTGCTCTATTCTTTGGGATTTTAGGTATTGTTGTTGTCCCCATTTTCCAGATGTGGAAATTAAATCACAAAGTGGTTGGGAAACTTGCCTAAGATCATAGAGCCAATAAGTAACAGAGGCAGGATTTAAACTACGCAGGCCACCTAGCTCTAGAGCTTCTGCCCTTAAGTGCTACACTCTGCCACCTCCTTGTGACACAATGTGAGAAAAGCAGTAGCAAAATTGAGTCAACAACTGGCACGTTGTAATCTAAACCTGTCAGGTGCAAAAAGACCTGGGCCATAGCAGTCAGTACCGATTTCCAGCTGGGAGCAGCGATAGCCTCAGCAAACAACCCCATTGTCTGATTAAGCTAATGATTTAAATTTTGCTTGCATTTTCTTCTTATAAATTTATTTTGGTTTTTTGATGTATGAAATCTATAAGGCAGTATAAGAAATTATACACTACTTATATTTATATGTGTAACTTTTATGATGAAAATAAATTAATATGGCTCTCGTAAAATGAACAGCTTTGTTCATCCTGGGCATGCTTAGCTGGTTTTGTCAGACAATGGGAAATTAACAACCAACATCTCTGAGCTGATCGTTAGTGAAGTGTGAACATGTGAACTAACAATAAGTGAGTGAATCATTAATTAAACCTATAAGAAAACGTTTTTTAAAACCCTCAAAAAAAAATTGTCATTGAGGCAATTCCAGTGGTACAGCGGTAGAACTGCTCCGTAGGGTTTCCAAGGAACAGCTGATGGATTTGAACTGCCAACCTTTTGGTTAGCAGCCGATCTCTCAACCATTGCACCACCGGAACTCCTTAAAACCCTCTGAAGCCAAACTAAACCCACTGCCCTCGAGTCGATTCCAACTCATAGCAACCCCATAGGACAGAGTAGAACTGCCCTGTTGAGTTTCCAAGGAGCGCCTGGTGGATTCGAACTGCCGACCTTTTGGTTAGCAGCTGCAGCACTTAGCCACTACACCACCAGGACTCCTTAAAACCCTCAGTCTCTACTAAATAAAAGATGTTTTTGTCAGATGACACTGAGTTATTGGATTGAATGTGCGTGCCCTCTTCATCCATTCACAAAAAGCCAGATTTTCATGACGAAATGCTTCCTCCTTTTCTCTGGCAACAGGTTTTCAAAATGTCCCAAAGGCAGTGGGATGCAAAGCAGTGGGAATCACGGTATGTCAGAATGATTACGGCTGTCTGGTTGGAAGGCTTCTGAGACTGCCCTTGCACAATCGCGTGTGTAATTCAGTATTTGAAAATAAAAACGCATTTGGAGTTTTCTGTGACAATGGCTTTGTATTGCACAAGTCCCGAGCTGCTTTCATTTGACCACTTCCCCCTTACAGGCATTGCCTACACTTCCTGTGCAGTACTTTATGTACTAGGTGAGGCATCATGTGTGTAACGTGTATCTTTGGCGCCAAACGCTGCAGAATCGCACTTGGCACTAAGTGAGCCCCTGGCTCGGAGACCTGGTCCCTATCCACAGGCACTTTATCCTGAAAAGCTAATTTGTATGAAATCCTGAAACTGCAACTCTCGGAAAAGATCTTTTAGTTTTTACAGAGTGTATTTCTTTAAAAAAAAAAAAAGTTCGGTGAAAAGCCTTGCCTGCAGATCGCGTGCCTGCCTGGCTCTGGAGCTCTCCAGTTCTGGGTCGTTCAAATCCTCGCCACAGGTCTGGGCCGGCCAAATCCGGCTAGGCCTCACCTGCCGCTTGGAATCCTCTTTGTTTACTTACTGAATCGTTGTCGATTCCCCGCAAAACTCTTCCAAGCCATTTCTACCTCCCGAAATCAAATTAGCTCCCTGTCATTCTTGCCAAACCCTGGCAGGCCGTCCGACGGCCCTCTATTTCATCTCAAAACGCTTTGGGATCTACATGTAGGGGAATATGACCAACTCAAATGAAATTCTTCCCTGACTCCTCCAGGCTGTTGACCGTTTTTCCCTCCATGCTCGTGTAGCTTGGCTCAGACCTCTTGCACTGTCTCTTCCTTTCTTTTCTTTTTTTAATTTGGCACATGGTGCTACCGTTGCCTCTTAAAAAAATTGAAAGTCCTGGTTTCTAATTTGGCCTCCTCTACTTAACCATGTGACCTTGAAGTCACCTTATGTTTCTGATACTCAGTTTTCTCATCTGCAGTGTGTTAATAATAATAATAAAATGTAACAAGAGTAATAAGATCTAGCATGTACGGTGCTTACTATGTGCCAGGCATTCTTTTAAAAGTGTACATGTATTATTTTTTTATTATGGTAAAATATACAGAATATTTACTATTTTAACATTTTTAAGTGGACAATTCAGCAACATTAATGACTGTCACAATGTTGTGTAATGATCATCACTGTCTATTTCCAGAACTTTTGCATCATCCCAAACAGAAATGCTGTACCCTTTAAGTAATACCTCCCCAATTCTCTCCTCTCTCTAGCTCTGTATAACCTCTCTTCTACTTCCTAACTCTATGAATTTGCTTATTTTGATGTTTCATATAAGTGTAATCATACGATATTTGTCCTTTTGTGTCTAATTTCACTTAGCAAAATGTTTTCAAGGTTCACCCATCCCGTAGCATGTATCAGAACCCCTTTCCTTTTTATACTTGAATAAGACTCTATCATATGTATATACCACGTTTGGTTTATCCATTTATCTGTTGATGAATACCTGGTTTGTTTCCACCCTTTGGATATTGTGAGTAATATCTGTTCCGGTCCCTGTTTTCAATTATTTTGTGTACACACCTAGGACTGAGATTTCTGGGTCACACGGTAGTCTATATTTAACTTTTTGAGGAACCATCAAAATGCTTCCATAATGGTTACACCATTTTATATTCCTACCATGAACATTTAAATTAGAACTATATATCTGAACGATATTTCTCTCTGTCTATAAACAAGTACTTAGGATTTTTACAAGGCATGTGTTCCTATTCCTATAGTTTAAATTTTTCAGTGAACATTAAAAAAAGAATAAGTGAAAATGACTATAAAAAGAAAATCTGACTGTAACAAACATTCTGGAATTGATAATTTAAGTAAATCAGTTTTGTACTCATGAATGCTGAAACTTTGCTAGAAATTATCCTTATTCCAAACACAATTTTTAAAATATTTTTTATATACTCCTTTAGGAAGTGCCAGCTATGACAGCATTGCGTTTTTCTGAATATTTCCAATAACAACACATATTTCACATTTGGGAATGTTTAATATTTTTGAAACAGTTAACAGTCATATGTCATCAAGGGTGATGAATAAAATTGCCAATCAGGCTAGGTAATGCCGCTTAGTCAAAACTGTATCACAAAGTCTCACTCTCATTTAAAACATGGTCATTTTTAAAGGATTTTGGGGGCAAAAGTTCACTTCTTATACAGTATATAGACTCAGAAAAGTGTTTCTAAATGTCTATTTCAAAATAATAAGCCAATTGTGCTTTGTGGGAAGAAATCTTCATGAATAGTGTAAACGATATTTGAAAAAAAAAATCTGTACTCACTTCGTTTGTAATTTCTACATACCAGTAGAGTCAGTGGAAACCCTGGTAGCATAGTGGTTAAGAGCTACGGCTGCTAACCAAAAAGTCGGCAGTTTGAATCCACCAGGCACTCCTTGGAAACCCTATGGGGCAGTTCTACTCTGTCTTATAGGGTCGCTATGAGTCGGAATCGACTTGACAGTGACAAGTTTTTTTTTTGTTTTTTTTTTTTGGTTAATAGAGTCAATGACTTTTTTTGCTCCAGTCATAATAAAAATAATGTTTCTTCACCCATTAAACATTTAACATATTCTCAATATTTCATTATTTTATCTACTGTCCCTTGGAAGATTGAAGCAAAGTCAAGTACTTCTTATATTTGTTTAAAACTCAAAATGTATTTCATAAGTGTCTCAGAAATTATTATTGTGGTCAAGGTTGCTGTTGTGTTTTGGGTAGAAGTCCATTGACTTATGTAAATTTCACTGTTAGGTTTCCGTTCTTCTAGTCAGTTACCAAATGCAATGAACTTCTAGAATTTTTCACTAATTTTATCAGTCTTGGAAGTTATTAGATAAATGCCTTACTTATTAGCTTAGAATTTTTCCTACTTTCTTTTAATAGTATTACTCCTGTCCTTACAACATCTCTATAAGTATCTTTTTAACATCAAGTATCTTATTTACAACAGCCCTGATGGGGCAGTGGTTAAAGAGCTCAGCATCTAACCAAAAGGTCAGCGAGCGGTTTGTACCCACCAGCCACTCTGTGGGAAAAAGATGTGGTCGTCTGCTTGCATAAAGATATACAACCTTGGAAACCCTATGGGGCAGTTCTACTCTGTCCTATACGGTCACTATGAGTCAGAATTAACTCGACAGCAGTGGGTTTGGTTTTTTGGTTTATCTCACATGCTTTATAACTCATTCTTGCTCTGAGATTAAAAAAAAAAAAAAAAAAACCTGATTTTACCGTAGTTACCAGCACAGCATGACTAAAAACCCATTGCCTTTGAGTCGAACAACATGACTAGCAGATCTTAAAAGTTCTGTTACTTTGATTTGAAATCTGTTGCAGCAACGCTCTCAACTTCCTTCCCCACCTTCAACATTTATCTGATTCTGCCACTGGAGCTTTCCCTATGCCTCTTTCATTTAGTAAGAGTGGGGAACCTCCTCCTATGCAAGATTACTCTCTCAACCTACTTTTAGAAAACTTATTCTACCATTTAGTGCCTTTCATTCTTATCAACAGCCCGTTTTTCCCTCTTTTTACCCAGGTTTTGTCCCTCAGTATTTAAACCAGCGCAAGCTTCTCCCATGGAAGCTAAAGAAAGACAGAGACAAAGCGAAGAGAAAAAGAGATAGAAAACTTTTCTCTCCCTTAACTTCTGACCAATCATTTATTTGCCTTTTCCTTTAAAGAAAACTTCTTAATAGAGTAGTCGCTACTTGCTCTTTTAATTTACTCACTTCTCACGATCTTCTCAAGTCATAACATTCAGGGCTTTGCCCCAACTATGCCATTTAAATTATTTTAATTATGGTCACTAATAGCCATCATTTTACAAGCTTAATGGATAATATCAGGCATCTTACTTGACTTCTTTGGAATCATGACATTTTGCCACTCTTCACTACCTTCTTCTTGAAAACATTTACCTTGGTTTCTGTGAAACCACACTCGGTTTTCCTTCCACCTTGTGATGATTGGAAATGTCAACTTGGCTAGCCTATGGTGTTCAGTTGTTTGTTTAAACACTAGTCTAGAAGGTTCTATGAAGGTATTTACATGTGATTGACATTTAAACCAGTTGACTTTAAGAGAAGCAGATTACCCTCCACCATGTGAGTAGGCCTCATTCAATCAGTTGAGGCCTTAAAATAAAAAACTGAGGTTTCCTGAGGGAAAAGAACTCTGCCTCAAGGCTGTAAATAAACATCCTACTAGAGTTACCAGCCCCCTACCTGGTCTACAGATTTTTAACACAAGGCTACCAGAGTTTCCAGTCTGTCACCTGACCTATAGATTTTGGACTTGCCAGCTTCCATAATCACACAAGCCAATTCCTTAGGATCTACCTCTCCCTCTGTCTGTCCCGCACCATCCATCTATCTTATTGGTTCTGTTTCTCTGGAGAATCCTGACTAACACACACTTCCTATTCCCTTCTTCTTTTTTTTTTTTTTTTGGTGTATTTTGGAGGTTTATTATTTAAAACTTGATACTTCACAAAATTCCATCATAGGCCCTTTTTTCTTCTCAGTCTATATACACTTACCTTGATCATCTCTTCCTTGACTTAACTACTGCTTCCATCAATGACATATTAACCTTTGTGCCCAAGCTTAGCTTTATCTCCTGAGTGCCAGTTGGAACTCATCATGTTGCCCCCAAAACCTTCTTATCCTCTCTTTTTTGGCAAATGGTAATACACAATTCTTCAAATCAGAAATATGGAGTCCTCCTAGAATTTTTCTCTGTCCCTCATTCCTCATATCCTTTGATCTTTACACCTTACCAATTCTATTCATTAAGTGCTTCTTCAAGTGTTAGTTTAGGGCTTTTTCGCTTCTCATCCAGATTCCTATCAAAGCCTAATTGGTCCACTACCTTTAGTCTCATTTCTTTCAACTTGTCCTTCCAAAGCCACCACAGTAAACTTTCTAAAAACAGATCAGTAACTTCCCATCAACTTCCAGATAAAACCCACACCCAAGACTGTTCATAATTTAGCTCCTGCCTACCTTTCCAGTCTTATCTTCTCCAGAACTCCACAGGCATCCTGACATCTAGCCACATGCAACAATTTGTAGTTTTATGAACATGCCATATTCTCTCTTCCTATGTCTTCCCCTCTCCTTCCTCTCTTCTCAGCCTGGCTAACTATTATTCACTCTTAAGAGCATCTCAGTTTTCATCTCTATCAAGATTTACCTTACCTGACTCTCGTGACTTCATCATCCAGAATGGAACTATGTGTTTTCTTTGGGCTATCATAAAAAAAAAAAAAAAAAAAACTATCATAGGGCTGGTTAATTCTGTGGCAAAAGGAAGTCATCAAGAGCCAATAGTGTTTCCATCTTTCTGCTCTATCATCTTCAGAGGGTAGGTGTCTTGGTTATCTAGTTCAGTGGTAACAGAAATACCACAAATGGATGGTTTTAACAAAATGAAGTTTATTCTCTCACAGTCCAGTAGGCTCGAAGTCCGAGTTCAGGGCGTCAGTTCCAGAGGAAAGATTTCTCTCTCTGTGGGCTCTGAAGGAAGGTCCTTGTGATGCATCTTTCTTCCCTTGGTCTGGAAGCATCTCAGCATAGGGACCTCAGGTCCAAAGGATGCACTCCAGTGCTGCTTTCTTGGTGGTATGAGGTCCCCAACTCTCTGCTTGCTTCCCTGTCCTTTTATCTCTTGTAAGATGCAGGCCACACCCTAGGGAAACTCCCTTTACACTACTTGCTCATCGTTGCAATTCAACACATTAAGAGCTCCTATCTACGAGTCGGAATTGACTCTACGGCACTGGGTTATAGTAGAATTACTATTCTCTTCTTTTGGACTTTAATCCCCTAGTATATATAGTTAAGAGTTTGGAAGCTGGGTACGCTTCTTATTTTCATTCTTTATACAAAAATGTATGTGTATTTGTGAGTCGGCTCTCCCAAATTGAAATATACTATATTCTATAACATTTTCTTTCTGGTAGATGCACATTTTTCCATAGTGTAGTATGCCAGTTAATTTATTGCCTTTCTGCTCCAAATCCACCCTTCTTTGCCCTGCTTTGTGATAGTAGAATTATATCTTCAAATATTTCTCCTTTGCCAGCTGGTTCAATTTTAGGCTTTGTCAATAGAGGGTACTGGACCAAAAGACCAGAGCAGGAGGAAGAGGCTTTCCTTACTACTTCCAGAGTGTTGTTTTTGGCATGTGTTAAGGATTGAATTGTTCCCCCCCGCCCCCCAAATATGTGTTGTAAATCCTAACTACTATGCCTTTGGCTATAATCTCATTTGGGAATGGCTTGTCTTTGTTATGTTAACAAGGCAGGATTAACGTAGGGCGTGTTTTGAGTCAATCTCTTTTGAGATATAAACAAGCAAACTATCAAGCAGAAATGGAGGCTGAAGGAGATTGAAAAAGAAAGGAACTAAGGCTGAGAGTCAAACCTCTGGACAGGCTGTGGCTGTCATAGGAATTCACAGCCTGTTGGTGGCAAGAAATGTGCTGGAGGACACGCTAGAGCTGGTCCATAGGACCAAACTTCAGGTGGTAGAAAAGTTTGTCAGAAGGCGCATGAAGTGATCTACTGAGGACAGCACTACCAGGCAGCTGTCAAGCCCTTCAATTGGCTGCCCTGCTGTCTTAGTTTTTTACTGCTACTCTAACAGAAGGGACAAGTCCCTGGAAAAGGACACCATGCTCGGTAAAGTAAAGGGTCAGCAAAAAAGAGGAAGACCCTCAACGAGATACACTGACACAGTGGCTGCAACAATGAGCTCAAACATAGCAATGATTATGAGGATGGCACAGGTCCTGGCAGTGTTTCTGTTGTGTGTAGGGTTGCTATGAGGTAGAACTGACTCAATGACACCTAACAACAACAATATAACAAATGGGTGGCTTTAACAAACAAAAATTTATTTTCTCACAGTTCAGGAGGGTAGGAGCCTGAATTCAGGGTGCTGGCTCTAGGGGAAGGCTTTGTCTCTATGACTGCTCTGAAGGAAAGTCCTTGTCTATTTTGAGCTTCCGCTCCTGGGCAATATTAGTGTGGTTTGGCATCTCTCTCCATTTCTGCTTGATGGTATTCCTGTTATAGCAGCACTAGATGCCTAAGACACCATCTGTCCTTGATCATATGCTACCTCCTGAAATAGTTGAACGACAGCCAGTTCTTTTTGGTACAGTGACTCTGCGTATTCCTTCTATCTCCTTTTGATGACTCCTGCATAGATCAATATTTTGCCCATAGAATTCTTGAAAATGCAACTTGAGGCTTGAAATTTTTTCTTCTGTTTACCAGTTAGGAGGCTATTATTCTCATCCACATGAGAAATACTGTGGCCTTGAACCAAAAGGGTAGCAATGCTTGCTGTGAACAATGGAAGGGGACAAATGTAAGATATAGCTTACAGATCTTGCTGACTGATAATATGCGGTGGGTGAGATGTAGTGTGGAATTGTTACCGGAGAATGGCCTCGGTTCTTGTCTTCGGTGCAGGAAAGAATTCAAACACTGAGACAAATAGTGCCAAGCGAGCAGAGGTTTATTAGCAAGCGGAGGGTTACTAGTAAAAGTACACTTGACTAGGAAGCCTCAAGTGGGCTACTCAGGTACAGAAAGACTCCGAGTGCCCCGATAGTCATATCTTTAGGGTTTTATACGCTTTTTGTCTCTTTGTCTATTTCCTTGGCTTAAGGTTTAATTACCCAGTTAGGGATCTTATCAAGTTAGAGACTTTATCAAGTTAAGGACTTTATCAAATCAAAGACCCCTGTAAAGATCCTTTTCTTGGCTTAAAGTTTAACTATGCAGGGACCATCTTATTGAGGAATGTCACCACCCCCTGCCTCTTCCTCTTTCTGAGTGCAAGCTCTCCCCCTCCCCCTTACATCCTTCCCCCCTCAAATACCATTCTCCCAAATCTTTGGGGTTGTTGAAGGGAGGTGGTCTGTCTTCTGTAGCTACTTTTTGCTGTCATTGGGGCATAGAGTTGGCCTTAGGAGAGGCACTTGTTCCCTAATTGGGGGGGCTGCTTGACTTTGGGAGCCGAGGATGGAAGCGCTGGGCAGCTTTATCTAAAGGGCTTTCAGAGCTTGTGTTATTTGGCAATGTCTGAATTACAGCCACTTCTAATTGAAACTTTTGTAATCTGGAGGATACAAAACAAGTTAGTATTTTAAGGAGGCAGGGTCTAAACAGTAAAATAAGAATCACAGATATTGAAGGACCAAGGAACGGTATTAGCCAAGATCCCCACGACAAGATGGATGACCAAGAGTTCCATCTTTGTTTGGCTTGTGTTTGGAGTTGTCTGGCTTTATCTAAAAAGTAGCGGATATGTTCTTGGACTTGGCCAGTTTGGTTCACCCAAAAACAGCATTGTTCACCTAGCGTGGCACATGTACCCCCATGGCTAGCCACCAACATGTCTAATCCTCTTCGATTTTGAAGTACTACAGCTGCCAAAGAATTTATTTGGGTTTATAGAGTAGCTATAGAGGCTGTTACCGGGGTATTGAGCTGGGCTAGTTCTAGTGAGAGGTTTGCATAAACTTGAACAGTTCCAAGTGCCCTGGTGGTTCCAGCTGCAAGGCCAGCCATTACTATGAGACTGCTAAGTCCAATGAATATGGGAATTAGGGGCCCTGGTCTTTTTGTCACCTTATGAATGGTGCTTAAAGGTAAAGGGAAAGGAGCTTCTGCTTCAGCTAAAGACACAGGAGGAAGGACATATCCTACTGTGCGTAATCCTGTACAGTTTGTGGGCAGGAATATATAATCTGCAGTTCCACATACGTAATATAGGCCTGAAGCTAATGGAAGACTACCTGAGACATGGTATACACTTGATGAAGTGTAATTGTATGGAGTTGGTTTTTTGAAGGTGGAGGTATATTTCCAATTGTATATGGCAGCTAAGGCAACAGCTGTTAGTGGACTAAAAAAAAAGCAGGGGGTAATGTTATGGGTGGCATTGTTTTCTAGGTTTTCCCAGAAGATCATTCTGCGGATGGATTTTATGAAAACCTTTTCTTTGGCAGTTTCAGGTACCAAGGTGAAATTACTTCCATTGTTGCCGGATTTCCATGTGGAAGCTGCCAGAAGGGCCAAATGGTTGCAACCCAGTGGTCTTCCCTGGCAAAACCCTCCAGTGTAGTCTAACCGTGTGTCTGAGGAGGTATTGGGAGGGAAGTTTATCCATCTAGACGAGAGCGGAGGATCAGGAAGAGAGGTAGTCAGGTTTCTGAGGTTGTGTGTTATCGTGATGGTTACATTGCAGATCCTATCTGATAAGAGTCTCTTTGGGGGCCCAGTGAATAAACACACAATGGGCTTTGTCCCCTCTTATTTGTACTCCTCGGTACACAGCCCCCATGATAGGGTGTACAGTTTGGTTATCGTGACTTTTGAACACCCCTTGTGCTCCGGTAGAGAGGGTATAGTGAAGAAAGCCTGACATTTGATCCCAGACCTGCCAAGAGGCAGGCCAGTCTTCTGCGGACTGTCCCCAAGCCTGTAGACAAATCTAGCAGGACTGGTTGTATTTGGTATGAGTGAGTGCCTTTATGACTCCCTGCAGTGATTTAATAAAGGGGGTGATAGGCTTGGGCCATGTTAGTTGGCCAAGTGAAAGTGTTATGGCACAGAAAAGAACACAATGCATTTTGATTTATCTGTTGTTATTGTCTTGTTTTCTTTTGAACAGATACTTCAAGTCTTCTATGCATTCACTCGTCCACTCTTGATGGCTGGCTCGGGGCTTCTTCAAATGTATCTTTAGTGTGGTAGGGTTTCACCCCGGAATGATGTATCCAGCTAGAAATTCCAGGCACTTTTACAGCAGTGGGGGTAGAAAGCATAACAGTATACGGCCCCTTCCATGTTGGGGCAAGTTGGGATGTTGGGGACCCACCTTTCCAAGTTTTGACTAGGACTAAGGTCCCCGGCTCATATAAAGGGACTGAGCTGTATATTGGAGATTTTGGTACCCCTAGCTCTTGAATTGCTTGTTGGAAACTTCCCAGAGAGGTTACAAAATGTACTAGTTGGTTGGTTTTCTCATCTAGGACCAGATCTGTTCTAAGGAAGGGTCTGCCATACAGAATTTCAAAGGGGCTGAGCTTTAAATGAGAAGTAGGGTTTATCCTCACTCAGAGTAAAGCTATATGGAGAGACTGGATCCAATTTTGGTGGGCTTCCTGGCCCAGCTTGGCTAAAATTCTTTTTAGTATTTGATTTGCTCTTTCTACCTTTCCTGAGAATTGAGGCCTCCAGGCCAAGTATAAGTTCCACTCGATTCCAAGTGCTGTACCTACCCTTTGACTTATGGTTGAAATGAATGCTCTACAGACCTAGGAAGTCCATACCTGGGGATGATTTCTTTTAGTAGTTTATATATAACTTCTTGGGCTCCTTCTGTTTTTGTGGGAAATGTCTGTATCCATCCTGTGAAGGTGTCTATGAAGACTAATAAATATTCGTAGCCTAGGCATTTTGGCATTTGGATGAAATCTAATTGCCAGTCTTCTCCTGAATATGACCCAGTTCTTTGGACAGGTTTACTAGCACAGGTGGCAGGCGGGCAGCTTGAGGGATGTTTATTGTACAAAGGGGGCACCCTTGGATAATTTGTTTAATAGTTTTCTGAAGCCCTTTACCTCAAAACAGGCGGGAGCAAAGCTGAGTTGTTTTATCTCAGCCAAGGTGGCATGAATCATGCAGACCCTTTAGGATTTCCCATTGAATATTTTGGGGCAGATGAAGGACTCCTTCTCTATAATACCACCCATCTTTATCTTGGGAATAGCCATTTTTCTCAGCCCACTGGTTTTCTTCTTTGCTGTACTGTGGTGTAAGGCATTTTAAGTTGGCTGAAGGAAGTAGGGCACCAATTAATAGGTCCTTGGATACTGTAGCTATCTTTGCTGCCTGATCAGCTAGTTGGTTACCTAGGGCTGTTTTACTATCTCCTTTTTGGTGTCCTTTGCAATGTATTATGGCTACTTGTAGAGGCAGGTGGACTGCCTCTAAAAAAATAGAAGCTGTAAAATATGGGGCCCATATTTTATGGGACTATTCTTAGCGTTTAGATACCCTCTTTCTTTCCATAAAGCTGCATGGGCATGAAGTATAAGGGAGTCATATTTAGAATCCGTAAAAATGTTCACCTTCTTTTTCTTTCCCAGCTCGAGGGCCTGGGTAAATGTAATTAGTTCTGCCAACTGTGCTGAGGTCCCTGTGGGTAAAGATTTAGCCTCTATTACCTGGTGTAGAGATAATGATCGCATACCCTGCGTGTCGTTTCTCTTCTTTGATGAAACTGCTGCCATCAGTAAGCCGTTCCTTATCAGGGTTTATGAGAGGTTGGTCAGTAAGATCTTGTCAATTGGCATAGATCTGACTAATGACATCACAGCAGCTGTGAAGGTTTGGGTCCTTAGGATTGGGGGCAGGTAACAAGGAAGCGGAGTTTAGAGTAGAGCATTCTTTTACTGTGACTTGTGGATTTTCTATTAAAACTACTTGGTATCTTAGGATTCTGGTATTTGTTAGCCACTGAGGGCCCTTGTTGTTTAACAAGGAGCTGATTTGGTGTGAAGTATATAAATCAATTTTCTGCCCTAGCGTTAATTTTAGAGCCTCTTCTACAAGAGCAGTGGCGGCTGCCATCACTCAGAGACAGTGAAGCCACCCCTGAGCTTCTGTATCAGTTCTTTAGATAGATATCTTACTGATCTCTTATCGGGCCCTAAGGTTTGGGTGAGGGCTTCTTTTCTCTCTGTTACATATGGTTGGAAGGGTTTTTCTGGGTTGGGTAATCCCAAGGCAGGAGCTTGTAGGAGGGCCTTTTTTAGGTTTTCGAAGGCATGTCTCTGCTCTTTGGTCCACATTAATTCATAAGTTCCCCGCTGGTTGTTTATTTTGAGGGCATCATATAGTGGTCTGGCTTTTTCATCGCATCTGAGAATCCATAGCCTGCAAAAGCCCGTTAAACCTCAGAGGGATCTGAGCTGTTTTGTGGTGGTGGGCTCAGGGATGTTTGTTATGGCTAAAACTTGTTTTTCTCCTGGGGCCAGCCTTAGTCCTAGATATTCTACTTCTTGTTGTAAAAGTAGAGTCTTTTCCTTTGAGACTTTGTACCCCTTTTCTGCCAAGTGATTTAGAGTTTGAATAACATGTTGGCGTCCCAATTGCTCTGTGGGAGAGCAGATGAGCAAGTCATCAACATATTGAACAACTTGCCCACCCCCCTCAAGTATTAGGTCTTCTAAGTCCTGTGCCAAAAAGAAAAAAGCTTGGCCAAAAAGGTGGGGGCTGTCCCTGAACCCTTGGGACATGTTAACTGTAGTTCGTCACCAGCAGGGTCAGACCATTGAAAGGCAAAAAGAAACTGACAAGCTGAATCTAAAGGGATGCAAAAAAATATATCCTTCAAGTCTAAAACAGAAAACCATTGGGTGTTAGGCAGTATTTCTCCCAAGATGGTGTAAGGGTTAGGGACCCCAGGGTGGAGAGGAATTACAGCCTCATTAATGATCCTAAGGTTTTGTACTAGCCTATATTTCCCATCTTTCTTTTTAATGGGGAGAATGGGGGTGTTGCAGGGAATTAATATTCCGTGTTTTAAGAAGGTAGTAATTATGTTTTGCAATCCCTGCCTAGCTTCTAAGTTAATGGAGTGTTGTTTTTTTCTTGGAAATTTGTTGGGGCCTTTTAACCTTACCATTACTGGGCTGACATTATGTGCCTGCCCTGGTATCTCAGTAGCCCATACCTGGGGGTTTAACTCTTGTTGTTCATCTATATCTATGTAAGTTCCATTTTGGTTAATTTGTAAGGTCATTATTTGCTTAAGAGTCAGATCTTCTGTTGAGAAGATCACTCAAGTTTTTACCTTACTTAATATGTCTCTCCCTAGAAGTGAGATAGGACATTCTGGGAGGATTAAAAATTGGTGTGAGAAGCATGTTGTACCCCACAGACAGTGTAACGATGGAGTGAAATATTTTACCGTGGGTTGCCCTTCTACTCCCTGAACCATGCTTTTGTTAGAAGAAAGGGGTCCTCGATAGGAGGTTAGTACGGCAAAGGCAGCTCCCATGTCCAAAAGAAAAGTTACTGACCTTCCTGCTACATCTAGGGTGACCCTCTGCTCCTCTGCACCGATGTTGATGCTTTCTGTGTTTTCTCTGAGAGCTTCTTGGAACCCAGGGTCCCGTCAGCTTAAACCCATTTCCATTGAGGGATCAGGCCTGGGAGTCCTTTGACCCTCGGGGCAGTCTTGGCTCCAATGGCCATGTTGTTGGCAGTTGGGACAGGGCTTCTGGGGCAGTTTGTTCTGGGGGCAATCCCTTTTCCAGTGGCCAAGTTGACCACATTTGTGACTCCCACTGGGTGGAGTATCTTTGGGTCTTCCTGCTGGCAGTGGGTTGTACCTGCCCTGTAGGGTGGCTAGGAGATGGGCCTGTCTCTTCTCATCCTTTTTTCTCCTTTTCTCAGAGCCTTTCTTCTTCTTCCTGGTCTCTATTATAGAAGACTGAGGAAGAGACCTTTAACAGTTCATTTTAGAGAGTTTGAGGTCCTAGCCCTTGTATATGAAGTTTACACCTAATGTCTGGAGCAGTTTGAGTTAGAAACCTATCTTTTAAGACTAATTTTCCTTCTGGTGATTCTGGATCTAAATTGATATATTTTAAGAGGGCTTCTTTTAGTCTTTCTAGGGAGGCCGTGGAGTTTTCTTGGGGCCCTTGGTCTACGATGGCAAGCTTATTAAAATTGGTAGATTTTACCCTGCAAGCTTTCATTCCCTCAACCAGGCACACTAACATGTGGTCTCTCACCTGTCTCCCTCCTTGGCTATTATAATCCCATCCTGGGTCTATGCCTGGGACTGCGGTGGTGCCTATGGAGTAGGCCTATTGGTTTTGTATATATAGCCCATCTGCAAATCGTCCGGCTGCCTCAATGAGATTTAATCTTTCTCCCTGGGTGAGTGTTTGGTTGCAGATTATCATTATGTCTTTCCAACCCAAATCAAAGGTGAGTGTTAAGTTCTTAAATTTTTCTATAGTTGTTAGGGTCATCAGAGAAACTTTCTAGCTCTGTTTTTAGTTTTCCTAAATCCTGCATTGAAAAGGGAACCTGTACCCTGACTGGTCCATTAGGGCCAGCCACTTCTTGAAAGTGGCACAGGTAAGGTGGTGAAGGTGTTGCGGGCGAGGAATTGGAGTAGGGAGGAGTAGGAGGAAGAGACATTTCTTTAGTATTTAAGGATGGGGTTGTAAGGTTGGTAGGGTTTGGGTCTAAGTTGTCTATTGTTTGGTTTATAACAATGGCAAGAACTGCAGGGTCTATCTTACACTTTTTACACAGTTCTGAATTTTCCCTTAAGGCCGTAAAAACCTGGACATAAGGGACCTCTGTCCATTTGCCTTGTGTCCAGCAAAACAGATCTAGCTGAAGGATCGTATGATAATTCAAATTTCCCTGTTGTGGCCAAATCTGTCCATTTCCCAATTTATATTGAGGCCATGCGGTGTTATAAAAGAAGACTAATCTCTTTCTCTTCAGGGTTTGAGGGTCAAACTTGTCCCAATTTTGAGGATACATCCCAGAGGCAAGGCCGGTGGTACTGAGTTTTGGTTTCCCAACTGGAAAGGAACAGAGTGAGTCATAGGGGAGGATGTCTCCTGTGCCCCCTGTTAAATCACTGCCCGGAGAAGGAGTCCTTTCTCAGGCCTGGGCTTCCAGAATTAACTAGTCTTACTCTGTAGCCCGCACCTGAAGTTTCTTGTCTAGAAACTTCCTACTGCCTCTGTCCTAGGGGTCCTTGTTTACATTGGGCTTCTGGAATTAACTAGTCTTACTGTGTAGCCTGCCCTGAAGTTTCTTGCCTGGAAACTTCCTACTGTGTTGGGCTTCCAGGATTAACTAGTCTTACTGTGTAGCCTGCACCTGAAGTCTTGCCTAGGAACTTCCTACTGTCTCTGTCTCAGGGGTCCTTGTTCTTGTCTATGTCTGCAGTCTTGGCGGGACATGAATCTGTATATTTGTTGATGTCCTTGTTCTGCCAGGAAACTAATCGCATACCCCGCTTGCCATTTTAGGGTGGGGGCCCTTTGTGCCTCTGTCTGGGAAGCCTTCATTTTATTGGCGAACTTTACTATCTATTGAAGCTGACACCTTGATTGCCTGGCCCCCTGACACACCACATAATCTTGGGGGTCCCTTGGAATTGGGCATAGGAGATGATTTAGCATTTGTGGGAGCCCCTCTTCTGTCCATACCCAAGGGGGGGGTAATCTTATTATTTTCTGGGCCCCTCCCTTCCTTTTCTCTGCAGAACCAGCAATCCCATTCCTCATGTCTGCCCCTCTCTGTATACATTATGAATTGTTTCTGCACACTGAAAGAGGGAATCAGGGCACGGAAGGCTGTCATAAACTACACTCCTATAGCCCACTTCTTTGTATATCCTTGGACATTCAAATTCTTTGTAAGGTGGGTAACAGATGTAACTTTAGTTAGTCTAATGAATAACCTTAAGATTCTTGATTTGATGAGGCAGAGCAGAGTGTCCCTATTCATTCTTTTATAACATGAAAGCAGGAGGAGCTGATCAAGGAAAGGCTGCCTGTGTTTAGCTTCACAATGGCAGTATAAACAGGAAAGGGAGAGAGGTCCTTCTGGGGAACAATTATCCCTTAACCTATCACAAATACAGCACTGATCCCTTTTGCAAAGCATGCACAGAAGATATAGATGTAAGTATGAAGTTGGATGGGGTTGAGAGGTGCAAAAGGTAAATGGGTGACTGGTCCCTTAAAGAGACTCACCTACTTGGCATGACTATTGCTGAGGTTAGCAGGTGGGGGGTGGGGGGGCTAGGAGTTTGACACAGACACTTCCACAAAGTGGAGGGAGGAAGTGCCTCTTTTCTTCAGACTCTGAAAGAATCACTCATTGTTACCGTATTCTTGTTAATAGTCAGACCAAGTACATACAAATCTTTCTAGCACCTTTCAGGCCTCTCTCTCAAAAAGAAACAAAACACACACACACATAGAGGTAGGGATACCTCAGCGCTGGGCTGGAAAGAAAGAGAGCCGGCGCTCTGAGGTGGACTCACTACTTTCCGGATGAAGGAGGAGGAAGCTTGTTATCCGAGTCATGGCACCAGAATACGTTACTGGAGAATGGCCTCAGTTCTTGTCTTCAGTGTAGGAAAGAATTCAAACACCGAGACAAACAGTGCCAAGGGAGCAGAGGTTTATTAGCAAGCAGAGGATTAATAGTAAAAGTACACTTGACTAGGGAGCATCAAGTGGGCTACTCAGGTACAGAAAGACTCTGAGTGCCCTGATAGTCATTTTTTAAAGGGTTTTATACCCTTTTTGTCTCTTTTTCTGTGTCCGTTAACATTTAAAAGCCAGGACAAGACCCCTATAAAGGCTATTTCCTTGGTTTAAGGTTTAATTACCCAGTTAAGGATCTTATCAAGTTAGGGACTTTATCAAGTTAAGGACTTTATCAAAGACCCCTGTAAAGATCATTTCCTTGGCTTAAAGTTTAACTATGTAGGGACCATCTTACTGAGGACTGTCACCACCCCCTGTCTCTTCCTTTGTAGGGACTGTATTATTGAGGAATGTCACCACCCCTTGCCTCTTCCTCTTCCTGAGTGCAAGCTCTCCCCCTCCCCCTTTACAGAATCAGAGGTAATTTCCAGGCGCGGCCTGAGAAAATGATTAAATACTGATACTTTCTATCTGAGATGTAGGTGACTGAGGAGGGCAATTTTAGAAAATACAGCAGTCCGGGAGTTCACTTGAGAGGTGACAAATTTGATTTGGCTCTTAGCTATTCTAGTGGAAACAATGAGAAAGCAATTCAATTACTGGGTGTGAAGCTCTGGGGGGAGATTGAGACTGGAGTTTCAAATTTGAGTTTTGTGAAAAAGGCAATGAAACTGGTCTGTATCACATGATAAGAGAAAGTAGATAGAGTGCTAAGAACCGAGCTCTGGAGGCAACAGGAAAAGCATCCAGAAAAGGTGACCAAGAAAAAGAGAGGTAGGAAGAAGACCAGAAGAGTATGGTATCTTGGAAACCAAGTAATATCACAAATTCAAATAATGACATAATAAATATCTTTGTATATATTCATTTATTTTCTGCTACTTTACTTTCTGTCAAAGAAATTTCCAGGATTTGGTCCACTGGGTCAAATAATACGCACTTTACAATTTTAAAGGAGCCATGATGGTGCAGTGGTTAAGCACTCAGCTGCTAAATTAAGGTTGGTAGTTTGAACCCACCAGCCACTCCGTGGGAGAAAGATGTGGCAGTCTACTTTTGTAAAGATTTACAGCCTTGGAAACCCTATGGGGCAATTCTTCTCTGTTCTATAGGGTCACTATGACTTGGAATCAACTCATCGGCCACGTGTTTGGTTTTTGGCTTTATAATTTTAATAAGTTTTCCCAGATCACTTGCCAAATA
The DNA here is from genome assembly GCF_024166365.1 of Elephas maximus indicus. NCBI lineage: Eukaryota > Metazoa > Chordata > Mammalia > Proboscidea > Elephantidae > Elephas > Elephas maximus. The sequence continues at coordinate 50,332,770 of NC_064842.1, read as the reverse complement.
TATTCAATGTCAAACTGTCGGTAGCCAGAAATATGGGGGCCGGCAAGAATTCTAGAATGAGGAAGTAACCTGACTGCTAAGCAGGAGACTAATGCTGAAGTGTAATCAGGCTGCAGTGATGTTGGTGCACAGGTGACCCACAGCTTAGCTTTAACCAACGGGATTCCTGGACTAAGGCAGCAGAAGATAGTCTAATATCCTTCACTCTTCGGTGGGACTGAGGTTCCTAACATTTCTTAACCTGCTCTTAAATGGCTCAGAGAATGAGCTGTCTAACCACGCAAGACAAAGCTGAGTGATTAGAAGAGCTGAACTGGGCCAGGATGCAGGAAATGACTACACAAGAAACCTGTATGATGATTTCTGAATTATATGTTTGTGTACCTTCCTGCTCTGTTCGGAAGTCAGTCGCACAGGAGCTTTTGCTTTTCTGACTGACATTTTTAAAAATTAAATCATTTGGTTTTATTTGAAATTATAGTTGACAAGTTATTTTAACTATAAAGTCAGAAAAATACAGATCAGAAAGTCACATATGTAAAATGGTCAAAAAGAAACAAAGAAAAAGGCTTTGGGAGAAATTATAAAATCAAATTCCGTCTTTTTGGAATAAGAAAATTACTGTAAAATATCAAAACTTAAAACCGATTGATGAACTATACATTTTAGAGAAGTAAAATAACTGCCAGGATCATGGCATTTTCAAACCTATTTTCCTTACTGAATACTGTGCAGCATTCCATACCATTCTCTAAAATAAAGGCCGTTGCCTGATTCAGGGTATATCTGTGTACAAATAACAACTCCCATTCTTAATAGCATTAAAAAAAAAAAAAAAAGTCGTATTTATTGGAATAATTTAGGAAAACACCTTGTTCCTTAAAAGACAAATAAAGCCATTTTTTCTTGGGACTGGAACTCGTAAGTCAGGAACCGTGGTTACAACATTTATGAAAATTCAAGGTCTGGCTCATCATTTTTTGTCTCTTCACCTCTGTCTTATCTTTCTCTCTCAATTGACTTGCACATAACTCAACATAGTCACTCCGGCTCCCAAGCTTTACATTTGTGTCATGGATTGAATTATGTCCCCCTCAAAATGTGTGTATCCGTTGGTCTGGGCCATGATTCCCTGTATTGTGTGATTTTCCTAAATGTTGTAAATCCTGCCTCTATGATGTTAATGAAGGAGGATGGGCAGCAGTTGTGTTAGTGAGGCAGGACTCAGCCTACAGGATTGGATTGTGTCTTGAGGCAATCTCTTGAGATATAAAAGACAGAAGCAAGCAGAGAGACGGGCGACCTCATACCACCAAGGAAGCAGCACCAGGAGCAGAGCGTGTCCTTTGGACAAGGGGTCCCTGTGCCTGAGAAGCTACTCGACCATGTGAAGATTGAAGACAAGGACCTTCCTCCAGAGCTGACAGAAAGAGAAAGCCTTCCCCTGAAGCTGACTTCCTGAATTTGGACTTTTAGCCCACTTTACTGTGAGGAAATAAATTTCTCTTTGTTAAAGCCGTCCACTTGTGGTATTTCTGTTACAGCGGCATTAGATGACTAAAACAACTTGTTAGCCCAAAGGCCCACCAACTTCTTGCTAAATCAGGAGCCATAAAAACAAATGCCTTCAGGGATCAGGCAGATAGCATTAACTGTAAAGTGAAAAGGTATAATTAAAATGTAACAGATAAAATGTGGTCCTGGCTGAAAACACTGCCTAGAGGCAATATTGTAAGCTCAGGATGCCAACAACATCAGAACCACAATCTTGTATCTCTAAGAGCAAATGCTTCAGACAATGTATCTGATTAGCTCTGCCTAACCTGTACTTGTGTTATCTGTTGTCAGATATCAATCTGTCACTCAACAGTGGCTAGTGTGGGGCGGGTTGCATGGTAGAAATAAGCAAAATCTCTTAAAAGGAGCTATGGGAAAGTAGACCATGGTATCTCAGGCAAAACCATTTTTAAAAGAGCCAAGTGTTCCCATGACCGATTTAATTAATGTGAATTTAGTCACTCAAACCGTTTTAATACAACCATTTACCCTCAGTTAAAGATGAATTATAAAAATCTTTCATTTACTCAAAATGTCTTTTCCTCACAGTGAATAAACGTGTGTTAAATAACTCCATGAAGAGAAGATACGATAGATTAGTTCACTGAGATCCTTTTCTCCATATTTAAATCAATTTAACGAAGCCATTGAAAGAAACAAGTTGTTAGAAGAGGTACCTACAAACTTTTTCTGTAAGGAGCCTGAGAGCAAATAATTTAGGCTTTGTAAGCCATAGGTCTCTGCCTCAACTACTCAACCCAGTCAACTAACTAATCAACTCAGGCATTGTAGTACAAAAGAAGCCTTAAACCCTTGCTGTCGAGTCGATTCCTACTCATAGAGACACTATTGGACAGAGTAGAGCTGCCCCATAGGGTTTCCAAGGAGTAGCTGATGAATTCAAACTGCCAACCTTTTGGTTAGCAGCTGAGCTCTTAACCACTGTTCAACCAGGATCCTAAAGAAGCCTTAGGTAACCCGAAAACAAATGGGCATGGCTTAGTTCCAATAAAACTTTATTTATGGACACTGAAAACTGAATTGCATATAATTTCCATATGTCACACAATATTATTCTTTTTTTGATTTTTTTTTCCCCCCAACAATATAAACATGCAAAAACCATTCTTACCTCACAGGCCAAATTTGGCCCACAGGCCACAGTTGCTGTATTAAAAGGAGCAACTTTATACCTATGACAGATTCCTTTTACAAAAACATTCTTTTGATAGGGATTCCAAGGGACTCCAAAAATCACTTGTGGAAAGAGAGCAACGATAGGAATTAGAAGTTCTGAGTACTAGTCAACCAAACTCCACTTGTTAATTGGATAATATAGGACAAGACATTTAACTTTGACCATTTTCAACTACTCATCTGTAAAAGGGAGTAACAATACATTCTTTTTTTTCTTCACTTTTTTTATTGTACTTTAGATGAAGGTTTACAGAACAAACTAGTTTCTCATCAAACCGTTAGTACACGTATTGTTTTATGACATTGGTTAGCAACCTCACAACATGTCAACACTCTCCCTTCTTGACCTTGGGTTCCCTATTACTGGCTTTCCTGTCCCCTCCTGCTTCTTGGGCCTGTCCTTGCCCCTGGGCTGTTGTATCCCTTTTATTTTATGGGTCTGTCTAATTTTTAGCTGAAGGGTGAACCTCAAGAGTGACTTCATTACTGAGCTAAAATGGTGTCCGGGGGCCATACTCTTGAGATTTCTCCAGTCTCTGTCAGACCAGTAAGTCTGTTTTTTTTTTTGTTTTTTTTTTTTAAATTGTACTTTAAGTGAAAGTTTATAGCTCATGTTAGTTTCTCATACAAAAATTTATGCACACATTGTTATGTGACCTTAGTTGCTCTCTCTGTAATGTGACAGCACACTTCTCTTTTCCACCTTGGATTTTTTTTTATTCAACCAGCTCCTGTCCCTTTCTGCCTTCTCATCTTGCCTCCAGACAGAAGCTGCCCACTTGTCTCATGTATCTACTTGAACTAAGAAGCACACTCTTTTTTCGAGTATCACTTTATGTTTTATAATCCAGCATAATCTTTGTCTGAAGAGTTGGCTTTCAGAATGGTTTTACTTCTGGGTAAACAGAGAGTCCAGGTGTCTTAGATATCTAGTGTTGCCATAACCGAAATACCACAAGTTGATGGCTTTAACAAAGAGAAATTTATTTTCTCACAATCTAGTAGGTTACAAGTCCAAATTCAGGGCGACGGCTCCAGGGGAAGGCTTTCTCTCCCTGTCGACTCTGGAGAAAGGTCCTTGCCCTCAACCTTCCCCTGGTCAAGGAGCTTTGCAGGCGCAGGGACCCCATGTCCAAAGGATGTGCTCTGATCCTGGTGTTGCTTTCTTGGTGGTATGAGGTCCCCAACTCTCTGCTTGCTTCCCTTTCCTTTTATCTCTTGAGAGATAAAAAGTGGTGCAGACCACACCCCAGGGAAACTCCCTTTACCTTGGATCAGGGAGGTGACCTGAGTAAGGGTGGTATTACAATCCCACCCTAATCCTCTCAACATAAGGTTACAATCACAAAGTGGAGGACCACCACACAATACTGGGAATCATAGCCTAACCAAGTTGATACATTTTTGGGGTAACATAATTCAATCCATGACACCGGGGGCAAGTCTGGCCTCTTTTTGTGGGTTAGTACTTTTGTTCTACATTTTTCTCCAGCTCTATCTGGGACCCTCAATTGTGATTCCTGTCAGAGGAGTCAGTGGTGGTAGCCGGGCACCATCTAGTTGTACTGGACTCAGTCTGTTGGAGGCGGTGGTAGGTTGGACTAATCTTTCCCATGTGTCTTTAGTTTTCTGCATTCTCCCTTGCCCCCAAAAGGATGAGACCAGTGGAGTATCTTAGATGGCCGCTCACAGGCTTTTAAGGCCTCAGACGCTACTCACCAGAGTAGAATGTGGAACATTTTCTTCATAAACTATGTTATGCCAATTGAGTTAGATGTTCCCTGAGACCATGGTCCCCATGGCCGTCAGTCAGCCCGGTAATTCTAGCCCTCAGGGATGTGTCTATGGAGCGTCCAGGACCTTGCCTTGTACAAGTTGTGCTGGCTTCCCCAGTATCATGTACTATCTTACCCTTCACCAAAGTTACCACTATCTATTGTCTATTTAGTGTTTTTCCATTCCCACCTCTCCCCTCCCTCATAACCATTAAAGATTGTTTCTTTTTTGTGTAAACCTTTTCATGAATTTTTATAGTAGTGGTTTCATACAATATTTGTCCTTTTGTGATTGCCTTATTTCACTCAGCATGATGCCCTCCAGATTCATCCATGTTGTGAGATGTTTCACAGATTCATCATTGGTTCTTTATCATTGCATAGTACTCCATTGTGTGTATGTACTATAGTTAGTTTATCCATTCATCTGTTCATGGGCATCTAGTTGTTTCCATTTTTTCTTTATTGTGAAAAATGCTGCAATGAACATGGGTGCACATATATCTATTCATATGACAGTTCTTATTTCTCTAGGATATATTCCTCAGAGTGGGATTGCTGGATCGTATGGTAGTTTAAGGAAGCACCATACCATTTTCCAAAATGGCTGTATCATTTTGCATTCCCACCAGCAGTGCATAAGAGTTCCAATCTCCCCCAGCCTCTTCAACATTTGTTATTTTCTGTTTTTTTGATTTGTGCCAGTAATGCCGGGGTGAGATGTTATCTCAAGGTGGTTTTGATTTGCATTTCTGTAATGGCTAGTGATCAAGAGCATTTCCTCATGTGTCGGTTAGATGATTAAATGTCTTCTTTGGTGAAGTGTCTGTTCATTTCCTTTGCCCATTTTTTAATTGAATCATTTGTATTTCTGTTGTGGAGGTATTGGATTTCCATGTAGATTTTAGACATTAGACCTTTGTAGGATTTGTCATAGCCAATTTTTTTTTCATTCTGTATGTTATTTTTTACTCTTTTGGCGAAGTCTTTTGATGAGTATAAGTGTTTAATTTTTAGAAGATCCCAGTTATCTAGCTTATCTTCTGGAGTTTCTGTGTTGTTAGTTATAATTTGTACCCTGTTAATGCCATGTATTAGGGCCTCTAGCATTGATCCTATTTTTTCTTCTGTGATCTTTTTAGTTTTTGGCCTTATATTCAGATATTTGATCCATTCTGAATTAGTTTTTGTGTATGGTGTGAGGTATGGGTCCTGTTTCATATTTTTGCAGATGGACATCCAATTTTGCCTACACCATTTGTTAAAAAGACTATCTTTTCCCCATTTGATGGACTTTGGGCCCTTGTTGAAGATCAGGTGGCTGTAGGTGGATGGATTTACATTTGGGTTCTCAATTCTTTTCCACCGGTCAACTTATCTGTCATTGTATTTGTTAAAAAGACTATCTTTTCCCCATTTGATGGACTTTGGGCCCTTGTTGAAGATCAGGTGGCTGTAGGTGGATGGATTTACATTTGGGTTCTCAATTCTTTTCCACCGGTCAACTTATCTGTCATTGTACCAGTACCAGGCTGTTTTGACTACCGTAGCTGGATAGTAGGTTCTGAGGTCAGGTAGTGTGAGTCCTCCTACTTTATTCTTCTTCAGTAGTGCTTTACTTATCCGGGGCTTCTTCCCTTTCCATATAAAGTTATTGATTAGTTTTTCTATCTCTTTAAAAAATGTTGCTGGTATTTGGATCAGGATTGCATTGTATTTGTAAATTGCTTTGGGACAATACCTTCTTAATAGCTTAATTTTATAGAAAGTAAATGAAATAATGAATACAAAACACCTAGCACATTTCTTTGCACGTAGTAGGAATTGATGTAATTCTCCTTAACCTGTTTCCGTATATTCATTCATATAACAAATACTGTTGAGTGCCTAGTATACCCAGGTACTTTTTCAAATACTGAGAATAAAGCAGTAAATGCTGTAAAAGGAGATATAACATTGGACCTGTTTATTTCACAAAATTGTTTTGAAGTTAAAAGGAAACAATGCATCTGAAAACTGTCTACAGGAAATACTGCATCCTCAGGCTGCCAATGACATCAGAACTATGATCTTGTATCTCTAAGAGCAAATGCTGCAAACAGTGTATCTGATTAGCTTGGCCTGACCTGTACATGGGTTCCCTGGGGTCAGGTGTCAATCTATTACTGGTTGCATCAGCAATTCTCAACCTCTTTGGCCTCAAAACTCCTTTTCAGTCTTAAAAATTATTGAGTACTTTTCAAAAAGTTTTTGTTTATGTAGGTATCTCTTTCTCTCTGCTTCTCTTTCTCTCTCTGTGTGTGTATACGTGTGTGTGTGAGTGTACAACCACATATATTATCACATACAGTACTATAAACCCATTGCCATGGAGTCAGTTCTGACTCATAGTGACTCTATAGGACAGAGAACTGCCCCACAGGGTTTCCAAAGAACTGCTGGTGGATTCGAGCTGCCCACCTTTTGGTTAGCAGCCAACCTCTTAACCACTGCACCACCAGGGCTGCTACATATATTATTATAAATATATTTATGCATAATAATTGTTTTCTATTAAGTATAATATATATACTTATTATATATAAGTATAATATTAAGTATAATGTCATATTTATTAAACATATATAGTAACCCAGTGCCGTAGACAAAATAGAAAAGTTGAAATATTTATTCATTTAAGAATAAAAATGAACTTGTTACATGTTGACATAAGTAGCACACATTTTATGAGTAATATATTTTGAAAAGCAAAATAATGTTTAGTGAGTGGAGAGGTATTGTTTTATAATCTCATTAATGTCTGGCTTAATAGAAGACAGTTGAATTCTCTTATCTGCTGCTTTGTTCAATCTGTTGGAATAAATTGCTTCAGTTGTAATACATAAAGAAAACCCAACCTCACTTAGCTATGTAATTTGAAAGGGAAAGATTATTTCAATAACCCTCTCAGATAATTGCAGATATTCTTCTTCAATACTATGCTAACACTTGAGAAGTAGTAGTTTTTTAAAGTGTGGTCTCTGAAAACATATCAATTAACTTTTCATAACATTAAATTCATTGAATCCATTGTTCTTTCTTGCTTTTTTAAAAAAATGTATTTATTTTCTTGTTGAGAATATACAGAGCAAAACATATACCAATTCAACAGTTTCCAGAGGTACAATTTAGAGACATTGATTACATTCTTCAAGTTGTGCAACCATACTCACACCTTTTTTCTGAGTTGTTCCTTCTCCATTAACATAAAGTCACTGCCCCTAAGAGCTGCTGTTGTCAATTTGATCCCATATAGATGGTTCTTAAAAGAGCCTAATGCCCAAGGCAGAAACATTTTTTACTACTAAAGCTAAACTATTGTTTGGTTTTAAGAAGATTTCAAGGGATATTTTTGGTTTAAGGTTTAAAGATTATCTCAGGGCTATAATAGTTTCAGGGGTTCATCCAGCCTCCATCTCTCTTGCAGTTTAAATGAATCTTTTATCCATAAATGATTTGACCTCATGGATACCTCATGGATACCATTAATTTCACAAATATGTCTTGAGTTGTTACTGTATGTCAGACACTTTTCTATGAGCTAGACATACAAACAAATGACTGAACATGACCCTTTCCTTCTTAGAGCTTATAGTATTTAACATATTACCACTGAGTGCCGTTGTTGTGTGCCGTTGTCCCTACAAAGATACTACCTGGAAGAGAGCTCTCTCAAACCAAAATATTTTGTAAGCTAAAATGTTTCAATTCAAACGATTTTAGGGAGTACTTAACTGTGAAAAGAAAAAGAAAAAATGACATTTTTTTAGGTATGTCAGAAAATGCAACAAAACTTGTTTACACATATACTTTCTGTAATGCCTTATAACTTCTACCATCATAATAAACCACCCATATGGAATCCTAACTTCAGAATCTCCTATTCAATTCCAATATACTTTGCTCTTCCAGGCATAGATTCATAATAAACTGTTACTTCATAAGGTGACCTCACACATAAACTCCTTGAGCCCTGTATACATTAATCAAGCCAGAATGCTTTCAGATTAGGGGCAATCCCATATACCTTCTGTGGTTGATACTTTCCCTAACCCTGCCAATGTTTTCATTAATCAACACTATGTTACAGGTATAATGTTCAATTATATAGCATAGTTTCCTAATCAGAATGGGAAGCGTAATAACAAAACTAAAAAACTTAACTATAAAAATATAGATCAAATATTACTATTCATAAGAGTAACTGCCTGATACTGGAAAGCAAGGATTTTATTTGTGTGTACATTTGTAACCACTACATTTTCTACTTAGATTATAGCAGATGCTACGAGAATGTTTGTCAAATTGAATACAAGAGGAAATTCTAAATATAAGGGAAAAGTTTTATTACTTTAATGGAAAAGTTTAGGGTTTAAAATTTATCTGGCAAGAAATTACAATAAAGGTGGAAATAACAAGTGAACTAGTTAGTCTAGTTAAAGGATAACCCTTAATCAACCTTTAAAAATACCTACAGCACCAAACGAGAGGGCTTAGGTGCCACAGTCCCTTATTACTATAATGAGATAACTAACACCTTCTAAAGGTTATTAAAGGACTTTAAAGGGGGATAATGGATACATAGCACTTAATGAAGTTTCTGGCATTTAATAAAAACCAGTTGTCCTTGAGTCAATTCTACTCATGGCAAACCCATGTGTGTCAGCATAGAACTGAGCTCCATAGGGTTTCCAGTGTTTGATTCTTCAGTAGTGGATCATCCGGCCTTCCTTCTAAGGCCTCTCTGGGTGGATCCGAACCTCCAACATTTCAGTTATCAGCCAAAAGTGTTAACCACTTGCACCACACAGAAACTCCTGGTACCTAATAGGACTACTCAACTAATGTTATTTCATTTCTTTCCTGCTCATTGAACCTCCATAAAGATGATCCTTGGAATACACTCTTCCTGATTGACTAGAGCCAAACGGCCATGAATTTTACTGAAAATGACTCCAGCCTTTTTCAAAATGTCTTCCTGCATGAGTTTTTTTTTTAAAGCAGGAATTTGTATCAGTATGTCTTCATGTGATGACTATTCACTGAGCATTTGCTACTTGCCAGGTCCTGGAGATGTGGCTCTGCATGTGTCAGACATGGCCTCTGCCCTTAGGACTCTCAAATCTCAGGGGGAAGAAAACCATCCATCAAACAATTATGCAAATAATTAATTACAAGTCTTCCTATTTCTTGCCTTTTCTCCTTAATTCTTCTCATTGGATATGATAAAATACATTTGGCCTATTTATCTTGTTTATTGCCTGACTCCCTTGCTAGATTGTCTGTTTTATTCCCTGCTGAAGCCACCTTGATCAGTACCTGACACATAACAGGCACTTAACAAATATCTGTTGAATAAATGAATGAATTACAATTTTATTAAGCACTGATACTATATCAGCATATAATAGGGGGATTAACCCAGTGTTTCACATCAAGGATAAAAGAAAGAGGTTTTAAGATGTCTAAAGGGAAATGAGGAGCCCTGGTGGTGCCGTGGTTAAGATCTTGGCTGCTAACAAAAAGGTTGGCAGTTTGAATCCAGCAGCTACTACTTGGAAACCCTATTGGGCAGTTCTACTCTATCCTATAGGGTCACTATGAGTTGGAATCAACTTGACAACGATGGGTGTGTGTATGTATGTATAAAGGAAGTAAGGTAGTTTGTGCAGGGTCTGGTCATATAGAAATATAAAGCGATAATTGATGTATTCAATCAGAGAAGCCATAAGAAACTTGTCTAAGTGCTGAAGTCAAGGTTAGAATATAGAAAGAGATTCAGAATGAGTAAAAACTGTTTGCACCTTATCACTAGTATTAAAAAAAAAAAACAAACCTGAGATTAATTTAAGAAAAAAGATAAGTAACTCATTAAACACTCAGGGGGAGATGCACCCTGTGTGCTAGTTTAAAAAGATAATACCCTCTAAAGTAGTGAGTAGGGCGAGAAGACGGGAATAGTCAGATAAGCTGCCCCATCTGACCATTACTTTAATTAAAAGTATCTTTTCAACAGGCAAAAGACATAATTGGCTAATCTGAATTATAGTCTTAATACCTCTCTGGTATCTATGTGTGGAAAAAGATAAACCCCTTAGCCCATTGAAGTTAAATCTAAACTGGCAGCTCCATAAACTGTTTCCATAGTGCCTGAGAGTCAAAAATCATTTTTTTGTAGGGCTAGTGTTCAAACAAATGAATGCAAAACAACACACGTGACTATATCTAATCTGTGAATATTTTTAAAAAGTATAGAGGAAACCCTGCACTCTTTCTAAAAATTCTACGTTCCTCTTTATGAAACTTCTGAAAAAATAATATTCAGGAAGTAATTACATCTACCTATCAATGTCCTCAAATGAGTTTGTTACTTAAATGAACTCAATGAATATCATTTAGAGCTTCTGAATGTTTTCATTATTTAGCAATAGCAAATAAAATGTCCAGTTAAACCAAAGAAGAGGAAAAAGTCAATAGTTATAACAGAATGGATGTATAAAAATGGATCTAAAGGGCTACCTTCTTGTAGTCTCAAGACTGAAAGTACAAAGGCAAAGAACTCCAGTAGCTATATAAATATTAAAACTTACCTTGAGTTTTTATTCTAAATAGACGGTGGAAAACAACAGATAAATCAATACTTTTTAATAAAATTCAGATAGTGTTGGGAAGACCATAGGTCAGTTTTGAGTAAGAATGGGTTCCTTGTTATTTATCTGTAGCACTTTTACCTGGCCTCCTAATCTGACTCAATTCCTTGAATTAGATGACTAAGGTTTTTTTTTTTTTAAGGGCCTATATTTCTCTGCCTTCCACAGTAATTTATATCTTTTCTCGTATTTGTCAAATATGTCCTTTTTCTCCAAATTGTTGGATAATTTAAAATGGGTGTCATCTTAAATTACACATTTTTAAAAACACCTTCTTGGAATTTTTGTTTTCAGCTCATTCCTAACTTCATGTACAGACACGGTCCTGTTGAATCTTGCTGAGAATATCCAACAAAAAATGTTCTCCCTGTTAACAGATGAATGAATGGAAAACAAAATGTGGAACATACATACAATGGGATATTACTCAGCCAGTAGGAGAAATGAAGTCTTGATACATGCTACAGTTTGAATAGAGCTGAAGACATTATGCTGAATGAAATAAATCAATCATGAAATGGCAAATATTGTATGACCTCATTTATATTAAAAAAACAAGAAAAGGCATATGTATCAAAAACATTTATTAGTGGCTACCGGGGTGGGAGGCTGGAGGAAAGGGGAGTTAGTTATATGGAAATAGCATGTTGATTAAGGGTAGGGTTGCACAGCCAATTATTATGATTGCTGTCAATAAGTTGTACACATGCAAAAGTTGAAGTGGCAAAAGTTGTGTGATAGATATATTTACAACGACAACAACAAAGAGTAGTGGCTGAAGCTACTTATGTGCAATCAAAACCTAATGGAGTTTGGTTTCTTGGTTTGGAGGTTTAGGGTCATGGTTTCATGGGATGTCCCAGTTAATTGGCCTAATAACATACTTAGTGCCTCTGTTTTAACTCCTAGTTCAATGCATAGTGCCTGGGCTCTTAAAAGCTCGCAAGTGGCATCCAAGACACAACAAATGGTTTCTATTTGCTTAGTGCAACAGAGGAAGGAGAGTCAGGAGTAGGAGGAGGATATAGAATGTGTGGCTAATTGTCTCCATGAACAACTGCCTCCTTTTCCATAAGATCAGAAGAACTGAATGGTACCTGGCTACCATTGCTGAACATTTTGATCAAAGATTGCATAGAGGACTCTTGAATAAAGGGGGAAAACGCAGAACAGAATTTCAAATTCTCATGGACTGCAGACTTCCTGGAGTCATGAAGGTGGGCTGAACCCTTAAATGATTACCCTGAGGTAGTCTTTAAACCTTAAACCAAAAATATCCCCTGAAGTCTTCTTAAAACCAAACAATAGTTTAGCTTAACTAGTAAAAATATGTCTGCCTTAGGCATTATGCTCTTTCAAGAACTATCTTTCAAGATCAGATTGGCAATAGCAACTCAAAAGATTAGACAGAAACCTTAGGGGGCAGTGAGTTTACGTTAATGGAGGAAGAACAACTCCGAAAAAGAGGGTGAGGATGGTTGCACAACTCGAAGAAAGCAATCAATGTCACTAAATTTTACAGGTAGAAACTGTTGAAATGGTGTATGTTTTGCTGTGTATATTCTCAACAACAACAACAAAATAAATAAAATGATACATAAAATAAGTTCTCAATGTTTTTCTAATAATAGGTTCATTTTAAGGGGGTAGTAATTCTCTGGCTCTTCCAAGTGGCCTCTTTCTGAACTGCTGTGGCTTTCACCAACTCTGTAATAGCACTCAAATATTTGAAGGAAAACAACCCTGGGAAATGACCCGATTTCCCCCTTTTTAGCCACTTTCAAAAAAACCGTATGAGTAATTTAACCACTGTAAGTTCAAGATTTACCAATTGTTATTATTTTTTCTTTAATCAGTCCATTCTATGGTAGGGATGCCACAATATATTAATAATAAGATAAACATAATCTCACTTTCAACCCAGAGATAGAGTTGAGAGGGTAGGAAGGCCAGAGAAAGCAAGATGAAATCAAGGAGCTTCAGTTAATTTTGAAGAGTTAGATTGCAAATATGATCCGGAAAGAGTCAAGGTGTGAAACTGGAGAAGCAGGTAGGTGTCAGATCATTATAGTCCTTTTTATGCCCAACATATGTTAGTAAGGCAAAAAAAAAAAAAAAAAGAGCTGCTTATAATTTTTGAATGATGTGAACAGTTTGCATAGTATAAAGACACTCCTGGAAGCAGTTTGGTGTAAGAGTTGGGCTAGGACAAGTAGGGAGAAAAGTGGTTGTAGGTTACCGTTATCACCAGACTAGAGGAAGCTAAAAGCTAATAATAACTGGACCAATAAACAACATCATGATGAATAGCAAAGGAGTTGCCAAGGATTTCATTCTTCTTGGATCAACAATCAATGCCCATAGAAACGGCAGTCAAGAAATCAAACAGCGTATTACATTGGGCAAATCTGCTTCAAAAGACCTCTTTAAAGTGTTAAAATGAAAAGATGTTACTCTGAGGACTAAGGTGCCCTGACCCATAAACAAAAAACCAAACCAAACCCAGTGCCATCAAGTCGATTCCAACTCATACCAACACTGACCCATAGCCACAGTATTTTCAATTGTCTCATAGGCATATGAAAGCTGGACAATGAAAAAGGGAGACTGAAGAAGAACTGACACATTTGAATTGTGATGTTGGCAAAGAATATTGAACATACTGACTGCCAGAAGAACAAACAAATCTGTCTTGGAGGAATACAGCCAGAAAGCTCATTAGAAAATAATTGCTTATTTGGGACATGTCATCAGGAGGGACCAATTGATGGAGAAAGACATCATGCCTGGTAAAGTAGAAGATAGGAAAAAAAGAGGGAGACACTCAATGAGATGAATTGACACAGTGGCTGCAGCAAGGGACTCAAACATAGCAGTGATTGTGAGGATGGTTCAGGACTGGGCAACGTTTCACAGCTATGAGTCAGAGCAGACTGAATGGCATCTAATAACAACAGATTAAAAAAAAAAATAACAACAGATTAGAGGAAGCTAACTCATAAGACAATAAGTAATGAGAGCCTAACTGAAGGTAGTAATAACAGGATCAAAAAGTTGGAGCAGATCTGGGAAAATAATTAGATATATAAATACATAGTTATTTTTATTAGAACATACACTTAGTTCTTTTATTTAAAAAAGAAAAGTTGCTAATTAGCCATACAACTTTATTCTTTTCCCTTTTTATACTCTCACGTCTTGATTCTTCACTGTTCTTCCCCATAAAAAGAAACAAAAAAAAAAAAACCTACTGCCATCAAGTAGATTCCGACTCATAGCAACCCTATAGGGCAGAGTAGAACTGCTCCATAGAGTTTCCAAGGAGCACGTGGCAGATTCAAACTGCTGACCTTTTGGTTAACAGCTGTAGCACTTAACCACTATGCCATCAGGGTTTCCAAATACATTCTTTTTTCATGTTCCTGATTTCTAATTCTTCCCTGAGTGTTAAAACACCACTTAGCCACTATGATGTCATAAAAACTACAAACTCCCTGAGGAGAGGAGCCAAGTTTTACTTATTCACTCCCCAAATGTGTGGTAACAATGTCTTGTTGTTGTTAGCTGCTATCTAGTTAGACACTGATTCATGGTGACCCCATGTGTTACAGAGAAGAACTGCTCCATAGGGTTTTCTTGGTTTTAATCTTTACAGAAGCCGTTTGCCAGGCCTTTCTTACACAGAGGTTCTGGGTGTGTTGGAGCCACCAACCTTTGGGTTAGCAGCTGATTGCAAACCATTTGTGCCACCCAGCCTCCTTAACAATGTCTGTTATTGTTGTTAGGTGCTGCTGACTCAGTTCCAACTCATAGCCACCCTATGTACAACAGAATGAAACACTGTCCAGTCCTGCACCATCCTTACAATCGATGCTATGTTTAAACCCATTGTTGTAGTCACTGTGTCAATACATCTCGTCAAAGGTCTTCCTCTTTTTCCCTGACGATGTCCTTCTTCAGGGACTGGGCCCTCCTGATAACATGGCCAAAGTATGTGAGAAGTCTCACCATTGTTGCTTCTAAGGAGCATTCTGGCTTCTAAGACAGATTTGTTCATTCTTCTGGCAGTCCATGGTATATTCAATATTCTTCACCACCATCATAATTCAAAGGCATTAATTCTTCTTTGGTCTCCCTTATTCATTGTTCAGCTTTTGCATACGTATGAGGAGATTGAAAATACCTTGGCTTGGATCAGGTTCATCTTAGTCTTCAAGGTGACATTTTTGCTTTTTAACACTTTCAAGAGGTCTTTGCAGCAGATTTGCCCAATGCAACATGTCCTTTGATTTCTTAACTGCTGCTTCCATGGGTATTGATCTTGGATCCAAGTAAAATGAAACCCTTGGCAACTTCAGCCTTTTTTCCATTTATCATGATGTTGCTTATTGGTCTAGTTGTGAGGATTTTTGTTTTCTTTATGTGGAGGTATAACCCATACCGAAGGCTGCAGTCTTTGATCTTCATCAGTAAGTGCTTCAAGTCCTCTTCACTTTCAGCAAGTAAGGTTGTGTCATCTGCATACCTCAGGTTGTTAATGAGTCTTCCACCAATCCTGATGCCTCGTTCTTCATCACATAGTCTAGATTCTGGGATTATTGGCTCAGCACACAGATTGAATAAATATGGTGAAAAGATACAACCCAGATATACACGTTTACGGATTTTAAACCACACAGTCTCCCCTTGTTCTGTTCTAACAAGTGCCTCTTGGTCTATGTACAGATTCCTCATGAGCACAATCGTTTTGGATTTCCCTTTCTTTGCAATGATATCCATAATTTGTTATGATCCACACTGTTGAATGCCTTTGCACAGTCAATAAAACACAGGTAAACATCTTTCTGGTATTCTCTGTTTTCAGCCAAGATCAGTCTGACAATGATTTGCTGCTATTTGTAAGATTTTCACTGACCAATTTTTTTAGCAGTAGTTTGCCAGCTCATTCTTCCTAGTCTGCCTTAGTGTGGAAGCTCTGCTGAAACCTGTCCACCATGGATGACCCTGCTGGCATTTGAAATACCAGTGGCATAGCTGCTAGCATCACAGCAACACACAAACCACCACAGTATGACAAACTAACAAATAACAACAACAACAAAAACCCAAACGCATTGCCATTGAGTTGATTCCGACTCATAGAAAGCCTGTAGAACAGAGTAGAACTGCCCCATAGAGTTTCCAAGGAACACCTGGTAGATTTGAACTGCTGACCTTTTAGTTAGAGGGCATAGCACTTAACCACTACACCACCAGTGTTTCCTAAACTGACAGATGAGTGGTGGTAATAATATGTAATACAGAGTAAATACTCAACATATTCTTTTTGAATAAATAAATGGTTAGCCCTGGTGGCTCAGTAGCTAAGAGCTATGGCTGCTAACCAAAAGGTCTGCAGTTTGAATCTACAAGCCACCCCTTGGAAACCCTATGGGGCAGTTCCACTCTGTTCTACAGAGTAGCTATGAGCCAGAATCAACTAGAAAGCAACAGGTTTGGTGTTTTTGGTTTTCCTTTTGATCAAGTTTGAAAAGTCTACTGATTTCAGCTGGAGTACTTTGTTGCTAGTTACAGAAACCATCTCTGGCTAACTAAGCACTAGCAATATATTGGAAGGCCACTGGGATATCACAGACTCTATAGGAAGGCTAGGAGAAACCCAAGAACGGAAGCAAGTCTTTGTGGGCTAAAATATGGAAACTTTGTGGGCTAGAGCGTTAAGGCATCACTAAAGGAATGAATTAATTCTAACTCTTTGTCACTCTGTTCAGGATGAAACTACTAGGCAATAATATCTAATTGGCATCGTTTGCATGCAACACCTAATTTTAATTAAAGCTAAAAATCTAGCATCTGGATTAGAAAGTGGAGCCCCTACAAGAACTTAATAATAATTGAAATGCCCAAGCTTTGATTAAGGAGGACAGGACACCTGATTACTGTCTCCTCTGATTGTATCCAAGAGAGAAAATGTTAATTCCTTAAAAGCAAATCTCTTGATAGAAACAGCAGAAGGTAAAGATGTAAGGGGGAGGGGGAGAGCTTGCACTCGGGAGGAGGAAGAGATGGGGTGGTGACATTCCTCAATAAGATGGTCCCTATGTAGTTAAATGTTAAGCCAAGGAAATAGTCTCTGCAGGGGCTCCTGAATTGGCTGTTACACATTAACAGGGAGAGATAAGAGAAAAAGGGTATAAAACCCTAAGAAAATGACATTGGGGCACTCAGACTCTCTGAGTAGCCCGCTTGACACTCCCTAGTTAAGTGTACTTTTGCTACTAACCCTCTGCTAGCTAATAAACCTCTGTTCACTTGGCACTGTTTGTCTCAGTGTTTGAATTCTTTCCTACACCGAAGACAAGAGCTGAGGCTATTCTCGGGTATCAAAAATACTAGGAATACAGTAATTTTTTAAATTATATTAATAAAAAAAAAACCCATAGTGCTCAGGAAATCCTGAAACTAATGAAAAAAAAAGGCACTGCTGAGATCAATAATCTTTAACAAGAAAATTTGGATGTTGAACTGGGATTATCCCCATTTCTCTATTTCCTTGTTTCTTGATTTTTGTCCCCATTTCGTGCGAAGTGAACGTGAAGTCTGGGTTCTACTTACATGCCTTGCCTTGTTTTGTTATTACTAGTTTCAGCTGTTTATGCACCGCCTTCTTCTTCTTCCTCCTTGGAAAGCAACAAAAGGGATTATTTTCTAATCTGATGATAATCTTTCTCATGTCATTCTTTCTTTACTTCCTTGCTTTATTCTGGAATTCATTTTCTGTCCTTGATCTAACCAATCTAGTTTATTAACTTTTACAGTATGCTGTAACACTAAACATTTCCCCCTAGTTGAGTGACATAAATAAGGACAGCTTTTACTATTAAAGTTGAATGATTTGCTGTTTTGAAATGTATGTCCTTTACTAGGTGTCGGGGGACAGCCCCAGCAAAGAAAGCCCCTCACTGTGTGTCCTGGCAGATAGCCCTTTCATGCATTTATTCAGGGAAACTTACTGACACGGACAAGCAGCTGCTCTCCAGTGGCTGCCGGCTGGAGTATTTTCCGCAACCACCTAGCAAGGGACCCAAGCTTATATATCATTCCAGCTGGGTCCAAGGCTCATTATTTTCTCCCACGTCCTTGAGCAGTCAGTGTTCCCAGAGACTTCATGTCCAGCCCCAGATGTTTTCCTTCTTGTTGCTAAGGCTGCTGGCCCAGTCATACCACTCCCGGTGTTGTGCCTTAGCCCGAGTGCGTCCCGAATTCATCCCCAGCATGCTTCAGGGAAGAGCAAAGCTGATTCCATTAGGGAGGGGAAGCATACAGCTGAATAGCATTACCCTACACTAGGTCTATATGACATGAGATGTAATAGACTATTACGAAGAGTGAAATTATTTACAGAAATAAAAACACATTATATTATTTGAACGTCTAATTTGTGTGTTGTCGGTAAGATAGCCGTTAGCTTTATCAAAAGCCTTGCAATTACTGATTCTTATAATGTATTTTTTTTTTTTTAATGTTATCTCTAACTTGTTGAAAAGCCACATGAGAGGAAAGGAGAAAACTCATAATGGTATTGTATTTCAGGGGTTTTCAGCAAATGTTCCTGATGAATAATTCTTAGAAGGAGATACAATGAGATGAATGTTGAACTGTAAAGTGAAGGGCAGAATGAAAGGGATGCAGTTCTAGTCCTTTTCTCCCAAGTAGTGTCCCTGAGTGAGAAGAATTTGGTTTCCAGTTAATCAGAATGATTGAATATCTTATCACAGAATAATATAAAGTAAAATGTAATAACTGAAATTTTGATGCTCCTTGAGACACATTTAATTACTTGTCTAACTGCAGTACAGTGGTGCAGTGAATGGTTAGACAGACTTGGGTTAAAATTCTTGCTCTACTATTTATTAATTGCACGGTCCTGGATAAGGTTTCACTTTTTAAGCCTCGGTCTCTTAACATAGAGGTAATGCTTTCTTTACAGAGTTGCTTGAAGGAATTAATCAACGTGTGTAAAGCTCTGTAAACAGTTCCTGACACGTAAAAATTCTTAATACATGAACAGAAAATATTTGTTTCCGGAATATTGTTATTCATGAGACACCGAACGGAAAATGCAATTTAATCCTAAAGACTCTGAAACAACAATAACGACAAAAAACCCAAACCTTTGAGTCGATTCCAACTCATGGTGGTCCCACATGTGTCAGAGTAGGACCGTACTCCATAGGTTTTTCAGTGGCTGATTTGTCAGAAATATATCACTAGGCCTTTCTTCTGAAGTGCCTCTGGGTGGACTCTAACTTCCAACACAGGCAAACCTTCCGTGACTGTAACATTCAAATAGTGTACATCAACAAGAAAGTCAAGTTTTATTTACAAGTGTGTAATTTCCTTAGAATTTCTAGGGAATACAACAACTATCTAATATGAGTTGTCTAATAATAATCCCCTGCCTGGTGAAGAGGAAGTGGTATGATCATCTTTTTTAATTTAAATTGATTTAATGAAGATAACTATATACCTAGATGTAAAAAATACAGCAAGTGGAGCTTTCCCCCAGACTAAACAAAGATAGAGAAAAGGCCCTTAAAATAGTAATGAAATTGCCTTTCTCTGCCAGTGTCTCTCAGCCACAAATATAGGGACTCTAGACTCAGCTTGTGCTTAGAGGCATCTGAGTTTGTCATATTTATACTTCACAATCAAGCCCTCTAGTACCACAAGGCTTCTTCCTCCTTTCCTGCTCTGGTTGTTGCTATGTTGTCTCTGAATGTAACATTGTCCCTTGCTTCTTTTCTTTTCCAAGTGTTGTCTCTGGTCCATACTCAACCTACAACAAAAAAGCAATCATAAGTGGAGAAGTTTTCCTAAACCCACAGCTTTGCTACATTCTGTTGTATGAGATACAAAGAAGTACCCTTGTCTTCACAGTTTCTTAAATCTCTTCCACTTTACCATCTCCTCTTCTGGGACTCTGACACGAGTGCCTGGGGACAAGGGTAAAATAAAGAGACAAACTCAGCAGCACATCCCCAGCTTTGCACAGAATTACCACTTGACTTGGGAATGACTCACTCTTCTCTTAGAAAGACTTCTCTTCCAGGTGGCTCTCCAGTCACCTACATAAATCAGAACTTGGAACCAGTTTGTTAGGGGTTGAATCCCTGCTGAGAATTTGTATTTCTAACAGGTTCCCTGCTGAGAATTTACACTTCCACCCCAGATATACTGAATCAGAACCTACATTTTAACAAGATCCCCAGGTGATTCTTATGTATAGCTTCTTGGGAATGAACGGTTCAAAGCCCTGATGCAAACAGATTCCTTTCGGTTTTCACAACCCAGTTTTACAGGCATACGCAGACATCTAATCTAATGGGGGACTCTGTCTAGTCCTATGGGGAACCCAGAAGATAAGTTCTGCAAAATGATTTCTGCCTCATAAAAAAAAAAAATTCCTCATAGAAAGGGGAAAATGCTCCTTAAAATGTAGCATAAGATTCTTGTGGGTCCTCCCAGATCCCACCACTGATTACACCCTTGTAGAACATACTGAAGAACTCTGATTGCCTGATTCACTGGACTTATTCAATTTTAATTTTGCTTGACCTTAGTGCTGTCTATTTGGCACTGTCTTACTGAAATACTTGTTTTATTTTTTTTCCCCAAAGTTATTCTCTCCTGGTTTTCCTTCTACTTTCACTGTTCCTCAGACAAGGATAATGATTTTCACATCCCTTTTTCTAGCCTGATTATTTTTATAATAGCAAGAATATTCATTACCTTATCTCTAACTGCCTATTTTATATGTGGACCTGGGTGGTCCCAAGCATCTCAATCTGACACATTTAAAACCAGCTTCTCTCCTTTTTTTTTTTTTTTTTATCATTCAGTCCTTTATTACTGTCTTTGTTAACATTGTTATCCACTTACTTCCATATTTAAGGTCATCAACCAACTTCCACTTCTCTTTCACTCACTTCCAACATCCAACTCCCATCAGTTTTTACACTTTGCTTACTATAGCTCCAATGAGCCTCTGAAATATAACCTTCCTTTTTAATTCCAATTTCATAGCCCTAGTTCGATCACTTGTTATATTTTGAATAATCAACAATAATTTCTGTCAGTATCTTCCACTCGCAGACATCCTTCACAGTAACTCCAAAGGTATCTTTCTATATACACAGCAAGCTATGTCACTCTACTGGTTATGTCTTTAATGGTTCCATTTTCCATCTGGTTCTGACTACTCTTTCCACCCTTATATCCCTCAAGTTTCCTACACTGTAGTCAAAGAGTCCATTCACCATTTCCTGAACATCCTATTCCATATCGTACCTCTCTGTCTTTCTTCAAATGAGCGCTGGTGGCACAGTGGTTAAGAGCTTGGCTGCTGACCAAAAAGTTGGCAGTTCGAACCCACCAGCCGCTCCTCAGGAGAAAGATGTGGCAGTCTCCTTTTGTAAAGACTCTAGCCTTGGAAACCTTATAAGGCAGTTCTACTCTGTCGTATGGGGTCACTGTAAGTCGGAACCAACTTGAAAGCAAGGTGTTTATTTGGTGTTAGCCTTTCTTCATGCTGGTAACTCTCCTGGAATGCCTCCTTCCCTTTCTCTGAAAAAAAAAAAAAATTTTTTTTTTTTTTTTTCTCTATCACACATCTATTGGAGCCCTGGCGTAGTGGTAAAAACCTCAGCCTTTAACGAAAAGGTCAGCGTTCCTTGGAAACCCTATGGGGCAGTTCTACTGAGTTCTGTAGGGTTGCTGTAAGTCGGAACAGGCTCAATGGCACACAGCAACAACATGAAGGTTCTATTCAAATACCACCTCTTTATAATGTCTTCTGCCACTGCGCATCATAGATCCCATTCTCTCAGAGATTTATACTGCTTTCTGCTGCAAATAAGGCTTACATGCTGTTATTTCATTATCTTTAGCTGGAGTGTAACTGTATCTTCTTCACTCATGTACACCAATATCCTTCACACTGCCTGGAACACATCTGGGAAAAGACAAAAGCAAGACACCAAAACTACAGAAACAGAGTAAACTTAAGAGGTAAGTTTTGTAATACAGGTATACACCAAGTTAATTTTTCTGCTAACTGATTAAAAGCTTCAGTTTTGCCAAAATAATGGCCTATTCAGAATTCTCTATACTGTCCTTATTGAAAGACCTGGACTTACATATTCAATGACAGTTTAAAAGCCTCCCCTCCCCCTCTTCCCTCACCTTTTTTTCTGCATCTTTACCCTCCTCCCCTTGCTGTTCTCTTTTCCAGGTCCATAGGTCAGAAAACATGGCGGCCACAGAGCCCAAGATTTACATGGTACAGAAGTTACATCATTCAATAAGTTGCTGTTTTCACCTTTTCATTCAGTCTAATATCATATCCCTTTTGACCCAACTTGGGTCAGATGGCCACCTACTATCTAATGGACTATGGCCAGGAGGCAGGATCCTACTGTAGAAAAAGCCCAGGTCCCTATTCTCTATAGTATAGCCAGGAGGGGCAGTTCCCAGAAAAGGTGAGTAGAAAAGTACTAGGAAAAATGGGAGGTAGGTTACTGGACAATCAATCAAATAAATGTGCAATTTACCTAGTTAAAACCAAAACAAATTAAAGAATCCAAAAACTAGAGATACAAATAATTAGCAAAAATAAACTGCCTTACATTTTAGCTCTTCCCTTCCCTAACTAAGATTTAGTTGAAATAACTTGTTGGGTTTTTTTTTTTTTATGATTAACAATATAGAGTAGGTGATAATCAAAAACATAGGTTATCTTAAAAATTGGCTAATCAATACCTGAACAAGCAAAAATTGACAGTACGGCAGGATTTGCTAAGGGGTATTTCTTGAAAAAAAAAAATTATTTCTTATTTCTTGAAGCACTAGTTCCATCAATGTCCCAGGACAAAATTTTTCCACGGTCAGATTCTTTTTGGAAAGTTAGCCTATTGCAGCCCTCTCTTGGACAGGCACAATACATATGCTTTTTTTTTTTTTTTTTTTTTGAGAAATGCTTCTGTATAAACACCAGGAAATTGTCCACATTTTAAAATGATTCCTTTTTAATGAATTTTGGACTTACTGTTTTTCTAGCTAACATTTTATGTTATCTTTACGACTATTTCTCTTGTGTCTCAAGTTCTTCTACACTCTTAAGTCCTTGGATAAAGCCAGGAAAGATTAGAGTCTTGGGTTTATTGGACCATCTCTAGATGGTCAAGAGAGAGCTTGGGAACCTAAAGAAGAAGCTTCGTGTATTCACTCAGAAGCAAGGTCAATGTCATGATCTTTAATCAACCCTTTGTCAGACTCTCTAACAAAATCGACCTTATTGAAAGTTCCAGATACTTCTAATCCTTATTTTATTTCCAAGACATGTAGGATTTTGGAGAAATTGAATACAATTTAAGAAAATAATGTTAAGCTAGTTTTCAGGCTTAAGTGCAAAAATTGTATCTAGGCGAATTTATTTCTAAGAAATCTAAAGTTTGTTTTTGTTGGCCTTGAAAGATTTTATTGTCTCAACTTTGGAAAATTCTCTAATAAGTTCTTATTTATATTGACTTCTTCTGAGAACAGATGGAAATTCATAATATTAATGATTTTTATAGGGCAAGTCAGGGGGAATAGAATCATTCACTACATGCCAGATTTCTCTTTAAGCTCCTAATTCTGTCGGGAAATTCCAATTCTACCTTTAATTACTTATTTTTTAAACTTTTTTATTGTACTTTAGATGAAGGTTTACAGAACAAACTAACTTCTCATTAAACAGTGTGCCTATTCTATTGTTCTATGACATTGATTACCTATCCCACAACATGTCAACACTCTCCCTTTTCGACTTGGGTTGCCTATTACCAGCTTTCCTGTCCACTCCTGCCTTCTAGTCCTTGCCCCTAGGCTGGTGTCTCCCTTTAGTCTCGTTTTATTTTATGGGCCTATCTAATCTTTGGCTGAAAGGTGAACCTCAGGAGTGACTTCATTACTGAACTAAAAGTATGTCTGGGGGCCACACTCTCAGGGTTTCTTCAGTTTTTGTCAGGCCAGTAAGTCTGGTCTTTTTTTTGTGTGAGTTAGAATTTTGTTCTACATTTTTCTCCAGCTCTGTCCAGGACCCTCTATTGTGATCCCTGTCAGAGCAGTCAGTGGTGGTAGCCATGCGCCATCTAGTTGTACTGGACTCAGTTTGGTGGAGGCCGTGATAGATGTGGTCCTTTAGTCCTTTGGACTAATCTTCCCCTTGTGTCTTTAGTTTTCTTCATTCTACCTTGCTCCCGATGGGGTAAGACTAGTGGAGTATCTTAGATGGCCACTCACACGCTTTTAAGACCCCAGACACTACTCACCAAAGTGGAATGTAGAACTTTATAAATAAACTATGTTATGCCAATTGAGCTAGATGTTCCCCGAGACTATTTTTAAACTTTTTAAACAGTTAACAGGGAAGGTGAAATCTGTCCAAGAGTAAGGCGCACACTACATTTCAGCATATATTAAGTCATCATCTTATAAAGCATGCTGACACAAAGCCTACAGTGGCGTAGGAAACTGAGAGTTAATATATTTTGCATAAAAAGGAAGATGGAATTTTGTCAAGATACCTATAATTGCAAGATAATTTTATAATATGTATTAAAAAGTATGTGTTAAATAGGGTAGCTTTTTCGTTACCAGTGTTTGCATATAAAATGTTACTTGTGAGTCACCAAGCATAGAGAAGGATCTCAGTGACCTTAAGAACACTCCTTGCCAGGTGTTTTCTAGCATGTCATTTATAAGCAGGGGTCACGGGGCTACCCCACAGTGTAGTTATGAGAAATTCAAAGGAAAACATGTAAAAATTAAAGGTTGGAAAATCCCAAATGCTTCCTTTGTGATGGAAAAATCCCACATGGCTGAACAAATAAATAAAGGGTTATATTCAAACAGATGTCACAGATAAGTGACCAGCATAGGTTTAAATCATCCCCATGTAGCTACTGCAATACCAAGAAACTCACTGGCTGAGGGCAGAGAGTCTTTTTAAACAATATGCACACGTGACTCTAGAATAAAAACACATAAAATGAATTGTAAACAAAAGATTGAAAATAAATATTAGGACTCTTACGGAGTCCTGTGACATCTTTTCTAAGGGCAGTATTTGGAAATATGCAGTAATGCTTAGATTTAATATCTCATGTATTTATTTTACTTTAGTCTATATTCTTTTTGACATTGAAAACACATTAGCTAAACTTCAGAAATTACTTAAACATTATCTGCTTTTGAACCTACCGACTTTTTATACTCAAGTCTTTTATAGTTTTGGGTGAGGGGGAAGGATGAATGGAAAATCAACTTCCCTTTTTTAAATATTCAACAAATATTTGTTAAACCTTCACCTTACTCTCTGCCAATCGATATTCTAAATACTATGGAAGTAGAGGTACCTTGGTGATGCAGTAGTTAAGAGCTCGGCTGCTAACCAAAAAGTCGGCAGTTTGAATCCACCAGGCACTCCTTGAAAACCCTATGGGGAAGTTCTACTCTGTCCTGTAGTGTCTCTGAGTTGGAATTGACTTGATGGCAACAGATTTGGTTTGGTTACTATTGATCAAGGCCACCACCCATCTTTCAATTTGTCATACTGTGGTGGCTTGCACGTTGCTATGATGCTGGAAGTTACAACTAGTATCTCAAATTCTAACAGGGTCAGGTTGAACAGGTTTCGGTGGAGCTTCCAGAGTAACCCAGAGTAGGAAGAAAGGCCTAGCAATCTACTTCTGAAAATTAGCCAATGAATACTTCTTGGATCATAACAGAATATTGTCTAATATGGTGCTGGAAGATGAGCCCCCCCAGGCTGGAAGGCACTCAAAATACACAGTGGTCAAAAAAATAGACTTGAGGATACCAATGATCATGAAGATAGTACAGGACCAGGCAACATTTCATTCTATTGTACATGGCGTCGACATGAACTGGAGCCAACATGACAGCAGTTAACAACAACATTGGTCAAGAAATCTGGTATCTGCCCTGATGGAGTTTTTGTTCTAATAGAGAGACAAATACCAATCAAGTAGTCATTCAAATAAAGGAATAATGGCAAAGTATAATAAAAATGATACATGGTTCTATGAGAAAGTCTCACAGGAGAGCCATCTTAACCTGGGGAGAGTCAGGAAAGTCTTCCTTAAGAAAGCGCATCTGAAAAATCCTCAACAAAATTCTAGCCAATAGAATTCAACAACATATCAAAAAAAATAACCCACCGCGACCAAGTGGGATTTATACCAGGTATGCAAGGTTGGTTCAATATTAGACAAACAAATAATGTAATCCACCATATAAATAAAACAAAAGACAAAAACCACATGATCTTATCAATTGATGCAGAAAAGGCATTTGACAAAGTCCTACACCCATTCATGATTAAAAACTCTCAGCAAAATAGAAATAGAAGGAAAATTCCTCAACGTAATAAAGGGCATTTATACAAAGCCAACAGCCAACATCATCCTAAATGGAGACAGCCTGAAAGCATTTCCCTTGAGAACGGGAGCCAGACAGGGATGCCCTTTATCACTGCTCTTATTCAACATTGTGTTGGAGGTCCTAGCCAGAGCAATTAGGCTAGACAAGGAAATAAAGGGTATCTGGATTGGCAAGGAAGAAGTAAAATTATCTCCATTTGCAGACAACATGATCTTATACACAGAAAGCCCTAAGGAATCCTCAAGAAAACTACTGAAGCTAATAGAAGAGTTCCACAGAGTTTCAGGTTACAAGAGAAACGTACAAAAATCAGTTGGATTCCTCTACATCAGCAAAAAGAACATCAAAGAGGAAATCACCAAATCAATACCATTCACAGTAGCTCCCAAGAAGATAAAATACTTAGGAATAAATCTTACCTAAGATGTAAAAGACCTATACAAAGAAAACTACAAAGTGCAAGAAACTAAAAGGGACCTACATGAGTGGAAAAACATACCTTGCTCATGGATAGGAAGACTTAACATAGTAAAAATGTCTATTCTACCAAAAACCATCTATATATACAATGCACTTCCAATCCAAATTCTAACGACATTTTTTAATGTGATGGAGAAACAAATCACCAGCTTCATATGGAAGGGAAAGAAGCCCCGGATAAGTAAAGCATTACTGAAAAAGAACAAAGTGGGAGGCCTCACTCTACCTGATTTTGGAACATATTTTACAGCCACGGTAGTCAAAACAGCCTGGTACTGGTACAACAACAGGCACGTAGACCAATGGAACAGAATTGAGAACGCAGATATAAATCCATCCACATATGAGCAGCTGATATTTGACAAAGGCCCAGTGTTAGTTAATTGGGGAAAAGACAGTCTTTTTAACAAATGGTGCTGGCATAACTGGATATCCATCTGCAAAAAAATGAAACAGGACCCATACCTCACACCATGCACAAAAACTAACTCCAAATCGATCAAAGACTGAAACTAAAGTCTAAAGCGATAAAGATCATGGAAGAAAAAATAGGGACAACATTAGGAACCCTAATACAAGGCATAAACAGAATACAAAACATTACTAAAAATGACGAAGAGAAAACAGACAACTGGGAGCTCCTAAAAATCAAACACCTATGCTCATCTAAAGACTTCATCAAAAGAGTAAAAAGACCACCTACAGACTGAGAAAAAAATTTCATCTATGACATCTCCGACCAGCACCTGATCTCTAAAATCTATATGATTCTGTTAAAACTCAACCACAAAAAGACAAACAATCCAATTAAAAATTGGGCAAAGGATATGAACACACACTTCACTAAAGAAGATATTCAGGCGGCTAACAGATACATGAGGAAATGCTCTTGATCATTAGCCATTAGAGAAACGCAAATTAAAACTATGATGAGATTCCATCTCATTCCAACAAGGCTAGCATTAATCCAAAAAACACAAAATAATAAATGTTGGAGAGGTTGTGGAGAGATTGGAACACTTATACACTGCTGGTGGGAATGTCAAATGGTACAACCTCTTTGGAAACTGATCTGGCATTTCCTTGAAAAGCTAGAAACAGAACAACATTCTACTCAGAAATCCCACTCCTTGGAATATATCCTAGAGAAATAAGAGCCTTTACACGAACAGATATATGCACAACTATGTTTATTGCAGCACTGTTTACAATAGCAAAAAGCTGGAAGCAACTGAGGTGTCCATCAACGGATGAATGGTTAAATAAATTATGGTATAGTCACACAACGGAATACCACGCATAGACAAAGAACAGTGATGAATCTGTGAAACATTTCATAACATAGAGGAACCTGCAAGGCATTATGCTGAGTAAGTGAAATTAGTCAGTTGCAAAAGTACAAATATTATATAAGACCACTATTATAAGATCTTGAGAAATAGTTTAAACTAAGAAGAAAACATTCTTTTGTGGTTACGAGAGGGGGGAGGGAGAGTGGGAGAGGGTTATTTACTGATTAGACAGTAGACAAGAACTACTTTAGGTGAAGGCAAGACCAACACTCAATACAGGGGAGGTCAACACAACTGGACTGGACCAAAAGCAAAGAAGTTTCCCGAATAAACCGAATGCTTCGAAGGTCAGTGGAGCAGGGGCGGGGTTTTGGGGACTATGGCTTCAGGGCACATCTAAGTCAATTGGCAAAATAAATTCTACTAAGAAAACATTCTGCATCCCACTTTGAAGTGTGGCTTCTGGGGTCTTAAACACTAGCAAGCGGCCATCTAAGATGCATCAATTGGTCTCAACCCACCTGGATCAAAGGAGAATGAAGAACACCAAGGTCGCAAGGTAATTATGAGCCCAAGAGACAGAAGGAGCTACATGAACTAGAGACTACATCATCCTGAGACCAGAAGAACTAGATGGTGCCAGGCCACAACTGACAGGGAGCACAACAGAGAACCCCTGAGGGAGCAG
This sequence comes from Elephas maximus indicus, assembly GCF_024166365.1. Taxonomy (NCBI): domain Eukaryota; kingdom Metazoa; phylum Chordata; class Mammalia; order Proboscidea; family Elephantidae; genus Elephas; species Elephas maximus. The sequence goes on along the minus strand of NC_064842.1, from coordinate 50,303,585 downwards.
GAGAACAGTGAGATGCAGACCCCAAATTCTCATAAAAAGACCAGACTTAATGGCCTGACTAAGACTAGAAGAATCCCGGCGGTCATGGTCCCCAAACCTTCTATTGGCCCAGGACAGGAACCATTCCCGAAGCCAACTCATCAGACATGGACTGGACTGGGCAATGGGTTGGAGAGAGATGCTGATGAGGAGTGAGCTACTTGCATCAGGTGGACACTTGAGACTGTGTTGACATCTCCTGTCTGGTGGGGAGATGGGAGGGTAGAGGGGGTTAAAAACTGGCAAAACGGTCACGAAAGGAGATACTGGAAGGAGGGAGCGGGCTGGCTCATTAGGGGGAGAGTAAGTGGGAGTGTGTAGCAAGGTGTATATGGGTTTTTGTGTGAGAGACTGACTTGATTTGTAAACTTTCACTTAAAGCACAATAAAAATTATTAAAAAAAAAAAAGAAAGCGCATCTGAAAAATAGATGTTAACTACGTACAGAGGAAAGCATTCCAGATAGGAATAACAATAAATGAAAATGAAAGTCTCCAGATACAGATACAGGAGTAATAATAAATGAAAACAAAAGTATCCAGATAAGAATAACAATAAATAAAAGACTCATTGCTTAAATAGTAACCATTATAAGTACGGGCAAGGAAAGCATTTTTAACTACTTCAAACCACCACTTAAGCTTTCACTAGTTTGTTAGTCATATTTTATGTTTTATATTAAATGGTATGTCAGTTACCTGGCAACCATCACTGATACAAAACAGTGACATATAATATTAAAGCAGAATGTGAAGTAGCATTGGTTTCCAATGCACCCTAATTTAAAACACCTGAACCAGAGCATTCATTTAAAAGAATAAAGACTCATTCTTTGTACAGTATTATATTTCAAGGGCATAAAACAAAAACTTTAGAGAGAGGCGGGGAAGTACAATCAGTGATTCACAGATCAGCTACTGCTTTAAGGATGAATTAAAGCCTTTTTGTCCACAGTTTAGCCTACCAACTAAAAAGAAAGAGTGTTGACAAATCTTTCTCGTGGGTCCCTTACAGGGTCTCTTCCTCCTGTGTGCATGTCTATGTCTATTCTGCTCTTTTTACACGATATCACTCAGAAGCGATTAGATCTAGAATCCACTCTATCTGGTATAGCCTCATTAATATAACAAAAGAAAACTATCCCCAAACAGTTATATATTCACAGGTACAGGAATTAGGACTTCCACATTTCTTTTGGGGGGATACAGTTGAATCTACAACACAATAGTCTTGAAGTATTCATTTTAATCAAAGTATACAAAGGCATCAATAAATAGTAGCTGTTGTTGTAATAGTAATAAAACCAAACACATTGCCATCGAGTTGATTCCAACTCATAGCAACCCTGTAGGGTAAAGTAGAACTGCCCAGTAGGGTTTCCAAGGAGTGGCTGTCGGACCCGAACTGCTGACTTTTTGGTTAGCAGCCAAGCTCTTAACTACTACACCACCAGGGCTCCGTAATAGTAATAAAAATTACTGTTTATTCTTAGGTTACCACAAGCTTACCAAGCTGCGCTTTATCTCTAATGTTTACAATAACTGGCCAAGACAGGTATTATGATTCTTGCTTTACAGACAATAAGGTTAAAGTTCAGAGAGGTTAAGTGAGCTGCTCAAGGTCACACAGGGAGCAATGGAGCGAGGACTCAGCACTGGTCTTTCTGATTTTCTGTTCTAGGCCAGTATTGCTTGGACCCAGGGAACTTGCCAAATTCTGGTTCTGACAGTATAAGTTTCTCCATGGGTGGCTCTCTGGTTTCATACCTATAAAATAGTGAGGCCCCCTTACGTATTTCAGGTCAGATGAAAGCAGAAAAGTCATTTTGAAAATATGTGAATTTCTTCCAGAGTGCTAGACTGATGCTCAAGAATGTGCTTACTAATTAATAGACTGTCTAAGGAAAGGCATAATGTTTTTTGTAACACAAAATTCTTCACAAAAAGAGTATTACATAAAAATCGCCAACAGTAGTGCCTTCTTTGAATCATGATTTCCTTCATTTTTGAAATTTTACTTGGTCCAGTAATGTTCAGAAAATGAAAAACATTTTCTAAATAGAAACAAAAGTTAAGAGGATCTTAGATCCTATCTTCAGTGAGGTGTCTGTCTCAGAAAGAAGAGAATTAGAAATGGAATGAAGCAGAAACTTACCATAATGTAGCACAGTGACTTATCAGCAGCAAGGGTCAGATGCAATTCAAAATAATAGCCATGTACTATTGAAAAATACACATAAAATATCCTTTCAGCTGGGTAGTGGCAGAACCAATAATTAAACCCATGTATCGATCTTTTTTTTTTAATCGATCTGGGTATGGTGTTCTCATCCTGCAGCCCTGGTGGCAAAGCGGTTAAGAGTTCAAGCTTCTAACCAAAAGGTCAAGAATTCGAATCCACCAGCCACTCTTTGGAAACGCTTTGGGGCAGTTCTACTCTGTCCTATAGGATCTCTATGAGTCAGAATCGACTCAACGGCAACAGGTTTTTTTTCTTTTTTTTTTCGGTAAATTTTAGACTAAATACACAGGATTTATTTGACTTGAGGTCATCTGCCATGTAGACTATATTGGAAATAGATGAATCAAACTCCCACACAGACTTAATATTATCTGATAGTTTAGCCTGAGTCAGGGAAGTAGGTGAAAATGTAATCACATTTAAAGAAAAAGGAAAAAAAGAGCATCAACAAAATTTTCCTTTCCTCTAGGTAAAACGAAATGGAGACAAAAGGTTATAAGATGATACATTTTATAATCATAATAATCATATTAAGAAGTTATATCTTCATCTCCTTCACTCGTGAAGGAAGAAAATGTCTCTTTTTTTTTTCATTTCTACAATGGTATAAAAATGAGACAGTTGCTCATGCCAGAATCTTGAGTTATACCTGATAGCTCCCTCTCTCTCACAATATGCAACAATGTCCTGCCAATTCTGCCTGCAATGAGAGACAGAGAGAGATCCTCATAGTTCGAGGCCTTGAATAGCTTCGTTCATAAAAAAATAATAATAATAATATAGAGAACAATGATTGGCCATCCCAGCAGCTAAAAGCTAGTTTGACAGAGGTAGCGTGTGGGGAAGAGACGGCAGGATGAGAAAAAGAAAGAGAATACCATAAATTGCACAGAAAAGGTACCAGAAGAGGGAGAATGACATAAACAAAGCCCAGGTTTAAGAACGAAAGGTCTCTCTGCTGCTGGAAGTGCAGGTAGAATAAGTTAAATAGAGTAGGCTTGATGCTTGCAGTTCCCCACACAGGTGGACTCCAAATATATTAATTGTAGCAAGTAGCTTAAGTCTGAATTAAAAGCCTGCTTATTCCTCTGGACCCCATAAACAAGCAAACGACTGATCACAAAAGATATCACATGGAATAAAAGAAAAGAAAATGTTGAATGCTTAATGATTGTGCTCAGAGATTGGAGAGAATACTCCACTCACGACTCAAGAACAGTGTTAGAGTAAAGAAGCAATTAGAAAAGAAGAAATAGATTTTAGATACTGAAATATTGTCAAAAAGAAAAATTAAACAGAAAGGCAAATTTAGAGAATTAACATGCTTAAACCTGTTGCCGTCGAGTCAATTCCAACTCAAAGCAACCCTGTAGGACAGAGTAGAACTGCCCCAGAGAGTTTCCAAGGAGCGTCTGCTGGATTCAAACTGCTGACCTTTTGGTTAGCAGTCGTAGCACTCAACCACTACAGCACCAGGGTTTCCTTAACATGCTTAGGAACCAAATTATTAATCCAGAAGATAAGACAGTACCCCAGGGAATAGAACAAACAAACACAAACAAGAAAAAAAGAGAGAGAAAGTGGGATAGTTAAGAAACAGGCAGGATAAACAAAAGAGGTTCAATTCACCTGGGAGAGATTTCAGTAGAAGAGAACAGAGATAAGTGAAGCAAGAAAATAAAAAGTAATATAATAAAATAGATTTTCCCAGGACTAAAAAAATAAAACAGAACAAAATCAAATTTTCAGCTTGAAAAGGCCCAAGGTGCCAAGCAGGGTGCCAGAAAGACCCACATCTGGGTGATCAGACGAGGACTCACTGGCCTACTACCCCTCTAAACCTACAAGCCCTCCTGCCTCTAGATCATCTTCTCTGTTTCCCTGTTGTTACAAAAGAGGATCGGATTGTCCATCTCACCCTTGTACTCTGGATCTGAGAAGTTAATGAGATCTGCTCACGGTTTTTGCTCCTTCAGGTAACCCCTTTCCCTCTCTAGCCATATCATTTCCATCAAGAGGCAACTACACTTTAGAACTTTTACCCTAAAGCAACAATAAATATCCTCCTTTTATGTACATTCTGTTTTATGTCCTACCTCATTTCTCAGCTTGGAGCGTTTCTTTGTTGTACAAATTTTAAAAAATGAGAGATAATCTCTTCCCTCACTAATTTTTTCCACCATTTTTAAAAATAGTCGTCTGCTCATGCTGTCTCCAAGTCCTCACTTCCTATTCACTTATCAGCCCACTTCCATCTGGACTTCAACTCCCCGACTGCGCTGACATTTCATTGGTTAAGGGCATCAGAGCCTGTACACTGCCAAATTCAATGGATTTAGTGCCAATTTACTCAGCCTCTCACCAGTGTTTGACACAGTCAATCACTCCTTCCTCCTCAGAAACTTACACCTTCCTGTCTCTTTTCTTTACATTATTAGCTTCTCTGTCTCAGTCTCTTTTAGTGACCCCTCTACTCTTACTAAGCCCCTAAATGATAGAAGTCTTCAGGTCTTATGTTCTCTTCTCTCTCATGTCTTCCTTTTCTACACTTTCGCTAGGTATTCTCATCGTTCCCTTGGTGTAGCTACTACAGACCATAGTCAACTCCCAGATCTGCATTTCCAGGGCGGACTTCTCCTATATACCTCAAACTCACACATTCAATTTCCTCTCTGACATCTCAACTTGTGTATCTTACCAGTATTTCGAACTAAAAATATCCAAAACATGAAATGTCCCATGGAACCTGTTCCTCACCTGCATCCCAACGTTTTTCTATCTCAGTAAATGGAATCACAATCCACCCAGTTTCCCAAGCCAGATATCTAGGAGTCATAAATGATTTTTCCCTCCTTCAGACCCTTCGTATCTAACCCACAGCAAAACTTATTATTTCTCTAAAATAAATCTTCAACTTTCCTACTTCCATTTCCACTATTACAAATAACCAATTATAATGACTTGTAATATTATAGTCTCAGTTACACCATGCTTTTATAAGCATAATCTCATTTCATTCTCACAATAATCATGTGATGTAGACTAGAGAGGAAAGAGAATCTTATTTAAGGTAAGTAATTTGACCAAGTTCACAGTAAACGGTATAGACAAAATGCTAAGCCAGTGCTCACAAGTGTCCGAACAAAAGATAACTAACATTTGTGATTACCAACTATGCGTTAAGCATTTTCCATATTTTATCTCATTTAAGCCCCATAACAAGAAATGTTGTAATATTGCAAATAAAGCTCACTGCTATTATGTCAGCTGTCCAGAATTACAGAGTTCACTTTGTTTCTAGATTCAACTTCCTCTTTTCCATTCTTCTCAATATCATTATAGACAGTTTTCAAAAACACAGTTCTCATCATGTCATTCGTCTGCTTAAAATTCTTTTATCGTTCAGAATTGGCTACAGAATTAAGTCCTTATCATCACATTAAGGTGCTCTTATGATCTGGCCCCTTCCTAACTTTTTATCTTCCTTCTGTTCCCACATCCCATCACACCTGCTGGATTCCAACCATATCAACCACTTCAGGGGTCAAGTGTGAACAGGCTATGCTCTTTCTTTCCTCTCTGCCTTTGTCCAAGCTTTTCCCTCTGACTTGAATATTCTTTCCACAAATAGTGGCCATTGTGGGTGTCTTGCTACCATCTACTTTTATTTCAATAGCTACTCCTGCTTTTGTTTAAATATCCACATTTCCCTGGTGCTATGAGTTGAACTTATGGCTCAGGCTTTAGCTAATCAGTGTGATTCCACACACTGTTTACAGCTGTTGGTTCAGACGACCCAATTAAAGTTAGTCTGACATTTAGGAAAGGTTTATGTGAAAAAAAAATTCTTGACTCTTCTGAAGAGGTGCTGAAGTTAATGCTCTCTCTTTTCCTCTTGTCATACATGAGGAGAATGTGTCTTAAACTGAAAGTTGACACTCTGGAAGACAGAGGAGAAAAGGAAGACACCAGGCCTTTAATGACAACATTGAGCTGTGGAAACAAACCAACACCGAAACTGACTTTACCTCTGGACTTTCCAGTTATGTGTGCCATTGAATCATCTTTGTCGTTGCTGTTAGCCACCTCCACGTTGGTCCCCAACTCGTGGCAATCCCATGCACAAAGGAACGAACACTGCCTGGTCCTGCACCATCCCCATGATCGCTTGCAGATGGGACCACTGTGATCCACAGGATTTTCATCAGCTGGTTTTCAGAAGTAGATCACCAGGCCTTTCTTCCTTGTCTGTCCCTCATAGGGTTTTCAAGGCTGTAAATCTCTACAGAAGCAGACTGCCACATCTTTCTCCCTCAGAACCGCTGGCGATTTTGAACTGTCGACCTTTTGGTTACAATCATTTTAACTACTGCACCACCAGGGCTCCTACTAAAAATAGACCTTCCTTAAACTCTGTTGAATTTTTTTTTAATTTTCTTTTCTGATTCCAAGTTTACTTCTGTATACCTCTATGAAGGCCCATATTACATTGCATTAATTATTAGTCTGCTTCCCCAGGAGACCATGAACACCTTAAGGAAAGGAGTTCACACCGCTTGCTGATTTACAAGTTCATTATAAGATTGACTACGCTTAAAAAAAGCCCACCCTCCAAAAAAACACTTTTATTTTATGCAAAGTTTCTCAACCTCACCATTATTGACATTTGGGGCCAGATAATTTTTTTCGTTGTAGAGAACTATCCTGTGCAATGCAGTGTAGAATGTTAAGCAACATCCCTGGCCTCTATCAACTAGATGCCTGTAATCATCACCACCCGCATTTGTGACAGCCAAAAATGTCTCTAGATTTTGGCAAACATCTGTCTGGGGGACAAAATTGTCCTGAGTTGGGAACAATTGACCTAACATAATGACCAAGAGTTTAGATGTTTTACAAACATCCTCTTGGGCTTTTAAGTCAAAAATAACTTAAAGAAGTTTATTTTTAGAGGATTATATTACATCTACCCTTGAGTACAGAGCCCTGGTGGCACAGTGGTTAAGCATTTGGCTACTAACCAAAAGATCGGTAGTTTGAATCCACCAACCACTCCTTGGAAACCCAATGAGGCAGTTCTACTCTGTCTTATAGGGTCGATATAAGTTGGAATCAACTCAGCGGCAACGTGTTTGGTTTAGCTTTGGGGCCCTTGAATATGGACAAGGATTAAATATCCCACAAAGGGCAAATCACATAGATTTCATGTGAAACTATTGGTTTGGTATGTAATAAAGGAGTGGTAGGGTAAACTCCACCTTTCCTGGGCATACGGGATGTGATCTCATACACCAAACCTGTGTTTCACATAAGCCAATCCCTCTCAAGTAATTTCCCATTCCAGAGAGATGGGTCACTTTCATCATTGGAAAAGAAAAGCCCCTAAAGAGGATAAAGTTTCTTGTATAGAAGAGATATTATAATCGGTGACTATAATAGAAGAATTAGGCACCAAACTTCTTTCATCGCCTTCTCATTTCTTATACATACCCAACCTAATCCCTAACTGGTTGCTTCCCACTTAGAGTGAGATCTTTCAAACTTACTAAATATAACCTCATTCAGAGGCAAGGTGTTTTCACTCAGAGTGAACATGCAGGTACCTGAGCCCACACAAACTCCTTGGCCTCAGGGCAAGCAATTCTGACTGAAATTTTTTTTCTAATAGACAGGATGATGAAAACGGAAGGCGTGGAACTGAATGAGCTGTGCCAAAAACCTTGTTTGGATGATTAAGTTTTCTCTAATATATAAAGAATTCAGAGAAAAAGTGCAATATAAGTGCACCTCGCTGTGATCTGACATAATAATCTGTAGTCTTTATCTTTACGTCCTGTTAATGCATATTTGTATTTATGTAAAAATCACTACTTGAATATATCATTTTGATAAATTTGAAAATTGATTATTTGAGATGAAAAATGCAACATATAAACATCCATTTGGACTTTTGTTTTTCTCTTTATCTCAAATTGATGCCAACCAAATTTTTTATTTGAGTCTTTTGTTGTTGTTGTTAGTAGGAACTAACCTTAGTAGGAACTAACTGTGGAGTTGGTTCAGACTCACAGTGACCCCATGGACAATAGAATTAAACACTGCCCAGTCCTGCGCCATCCTTGCAATCGTTGCTGTACTTGAGCCCATTGTTGCAGCCACCATGTCAACCCATCTCACTGAGGGTCTTCTTCTCTTTTGCTGACCCTCTACCTTATCAAGCATGACATCTTTCTCCAGGACTGGTCCCTCCTGATAACATATGTAAAGTACGTGAGAAGTCTCCTGCCCTCCTCCCTTCTAAGGAGCATTTTGATTGTACTTCTTTCAAGACAGTTTTGTTCATTCTTCTGGCTGTCCATGGTATATTCAATATTCTTCACCAACACTGTAATTCAAACGCATCAATCTTCGGTCTTTCTTATTCACTGTTCAGTTTTCATATGCTCATGAGGCAATTGAAAATATCATGGCTTGGGGGGGAGGTACACACCTTAGTCCTCAAAGTGACATCTGTGCTTTTTAGCACTTTAAGGAGGTCTTTTGCAGATTTGCCTGGTTGTTAATGAGTCTTCCACCAATCATGATGCCTCATACTTCTTTATATAGTCCAGCTTCTGGGATTATTTGCTCCAAATACAGATTGAATAATATGATGGAAGAACACAATCCAAATGCACGCCTTTCCTGATTTTAATTAAACCATGAAATATCCCCTTGTTCTGTTCAAATGACTGCTTCTTAGTCTATGTATAGATTACACATGAGCAAAATTACATGTTCTGGAATTCCCACTCTTCCCAATGCTATCCATAATTTGTATGATCCACACAGTCGAATGTCTTTGGATAGTCAATAAAACACAGGTAAATCTATTCCTGGTATTCTCTGTTTTCAGCTAAGATCTATCTGACAACAGCAATGATATCCCTTGTTCTACATCCTCTTCTGAATCTGTCTGGAATTTCTGGCAGTTAGCTGTCAACATACTGCTGCAAGTGTTTTTGAATTATCTTCAGCAAAATTTTACTTGGGTGTGATATTAATGATACTGTTGGATAATTTCTGCATTCTGTTCGATCACCTTTCTTTGGAATGGGCACAAATATGAATCTCTTCCAGTTGGTTGGCCAGGTAGCTGTCTTCCAAATTTCGTGGCATAGATAAGTGAACACTTCCAGCATTGCTTCCATTTGTTGAAATATATCAATAGGTATTCCCTCAATTCCTGGAGCCTTGTTTTTTTACCAATGCTTTCATCCTGCAGCCTGGACTTCTTCCTTTAATACCATCGGTTCTTGATTATACGCTACCTACTGAAATGGTTGAACATCGACCAAATCTTTTTGGTACAGTGACTCTGTGTATTTCTTCCATCTTCTTTTGATGCTTCCTGCGTCATTCAATATTTCACCCGTAGAATCCTTCAGAATTGGAACTTAAAATTCTTAAATTTTTTCTTCAGTTCTTTCAGCTTGGGGAATGCTGAGCATGTTCTTCCCATTTGATTTTCTAACTCCAGATTTTTACATGTTCTTTATAATATTTTATTATATGCCTTTGAAGCTTCTGTTCAGCTCTCTTACATCATCATTTACTCTTTTTGTATAATGACTCTGTGTATTCCTTCCATCTTCAGTTCTTTCAGCTTAAGAAATGCTGAGTGTGTTTTTCCCTTTTGGTTTTCTATCTCCAGATCTTTGCACATGTCATTATAATACTTTGCTTTCTCTTCTTGAGCCACCCTTTGAAATCTTCTGTTCAGTTCTTTTACCTCATCATTTCTTCCTTTTGCTTTAACTACTCTATGTTCAAGAGCAATTTTCAGAGCCTCCTCTGATATCCACCTCGGTCTTTCCTTTCTTTTCAATGACCTCTTGCTTTCTTCATGCATGATGTCCTTGATGTCATTCCACAACTTGTCTGGTCTTCAGTCACTAATGTTCAATGAGTCAAATCTATTCTTGAGATGGTCTCTAAATTCAGGTGGAATACACTCAAGGTTGTATTTTGGCACTCGTGGACTTGCTCTGATTTTCTTCAGTTTCAGCTTGAACTTGCGTATGAACAATTGATGGTCTGATCCACAGTCAGCTCCGGCCTTGTTCTGACTGATGATTGAGCTTTTCCATCATCTTTTTCCACAATTATAGTGGACTTGATTTCTGTGTATTCCATCTGGCGAGGTCCATGTGTATAGTTGCCATTTATGTTGGTGAAAAAAGGTATTTGCAGCCAAGAAGTCCTTGGTCTTGCAAAATTCTATCATTCAATCTCCGGCATTGTGTCTATCACCAAGGCCGTATTTTCCAACTATCAATCCTTCTTCTTTGTTTCCAACTTTTCCATTCCAATTACCAGTAATTATCAATGCATCCTGACTGCATATGCCATCAATTTCAGACTGTAGAAGCTGATAAAGATCTTCAATTTTTTCATCTTCTTCCTTAGTGGTTGGTGTATAAATTTGAATAGTAGTCACATTAACTGGTCTTCCTTGTAGGTGTATGGATAATATCCTATCACTGACAGCGTTGTACTTCAGGATAGATCTTGAAATGTTCTTTTTGACAAAGAATACAACACGATTCCTCTTCAAGTTGTCATTCCCAGAATCGTAGACTATATGATTATCCTATTTAAAATGGCCAATACCTGTCCATTTAAGCTCACTAATGCCTAGGATATGGATGTTTATGCATTCCATTTCATTTTTGACAACTTCCGATTTTCCTATATTCATACTTTGTACATTCCAGGTTCCAATTATTAATGGATGTTTGCAGCTGTTTCTTCTCATTTTGAGTCATGCTACATCAGCAAATGAAGGTCCTGAAAGCTTGACGTCATCCACATCATTAAGGTTGACTCTACTCTGAGGAGGCAGCTCTTCCCCAGTCATCTTTTGAGTGCCTTCCAACCTGGGGGGCTCATTTTCCAGCACTATATCAGACAATGTTCTACTGCTACTCATAAGGTTTTCACTGGCTAATGCTTTTCAGAATTAGACTGCCAGGTCCTTCTTCCTAGTCTGTCTTAGTTTGGAAGCTCAGCTGAAACCTGTCCTCCATGGGTGACCCTGCTGGTATCCGAATACCAGCGACATAGCTTCCAGCACCACAGCAACACGCAAGCCCCCACAGTAAGACTAACTGGCAGACACCTGGTGGGGGGGGGGCAATAAATATATATGCACCAAATGGAAGGGCTCCAAAATATATAAAACAAACTCAAACAGCATTGAAAAGGGAAATAGAGAGTTCCATGATTAAAGTAGGACACTTCGACACACCACTTTCAGCAAAAGGACAGAACACCTAGAAAGAAACTCAACATTTATACAGAAGATTTATATGCCACAATCAACCAACTCAACCTCATAGAAATATACAGAACACTTCACCAAACAGGATCAAAGTATACATTCTTTTCTAATGCACGTGGAACATACTCCAGAATAGACCACATTTTAGGCCAAAAAGCAAGCCTCAACAAAACCCAAAATATTGAAATAACAAAGCATCTTCTGTGATCACAAAGCCATAAAAATATAAATCAGTAACAGGAATAGCAAGGAAAAAATCAGACACATGAGAACTGAACAACACCTTGCTTAAAAACTACTGGCTAATAGAAGAAATCAAGGGTGGAACTTAAAAATTCATAGAATCAAATGAGAATAAAAACATTTCTTGCCAAAACTTTGAGACACAGGAAAAACAAGGGTCTAATCTCCAAAACCTACAAAATACTTCAACACCTCAACAACAAAAGACAAATAATCCAATTAAAAAATGGGCAAAGGATACGAACAAACACTTCATCAGAGAAGACATTCAGGCAGTTAGCAGACACATGAAAAAATGCTTGTGATCATTTGACATTCCAAAAAACAAACCAAACCCTTTGCCACTGAGTTGATTCTGACTCAGAAAAATGCAAATCAAAACTACGATGAGATACCGTCTCGCCCTGAGAGTACTGGCACTAATTAAAAAAAAAACAAAAACAAATACACAGAACGATAAATGTTGGAGTGGTTACAGGGGGATTTAAACTCTAATGCACTGCTGGTGGGAATGTAAAATGTTCAACCACTATGGAAAATGATATGGCATCTACTTGAAAAGCTAGAAATAGAAATACCATACAATCCAAAAATCCTACTCCTAGGAATATATCCTAGAGAAATAAGAGCTGCCACATGAATAGACATATGCACACCCATGTTCATTGCAGCACTATTCTCAACTGCAAAAAGATGGAAATGACCTATGTGCCCATCAACAGATGAATGGATAGATAAACTATGGTACATACACACTGTGGAATACTATGGAACAATAAACAACAATGATGAACCCACAAAACATGTTACAACATGGATGAATCTGGAGTGCATTATGCTGAGCAAAATAAGTCCGTTACAAAAGAACAAATATTGTACAAGACCACTATTACAGAAACCCAAGAAGAAGAAGAAAAACATTCTTTTATGGTTACGAGGGTAGGGAGGGATGGTGAGGGCAAATCATTAACTAGATAGTAGACAAGTGTTAACTTTGGTGAAGAGGAAGATGACACACAATATAGAGGAAATCAGTACGACCTGACCAAGGCAAAACCATACAAGCTTCCTATTCACATCCAAACACCTTGAGGGACCCAGTTACTGGAGCTCAGGAGTGGGAACCATAGTCTCAAGGACTTCTAGGTCACCTGTCATAACATAGTTCATAAAGAAAATGTTCTACATCCTACTTTGATGAGTAGCGTCTGGGATTTTAAAAGCTGGTGAGCGGCCATCTAGGATACAGCTATTGGTCCTATCCCATCTGAAGCAAAGGAGAATGAAGAAAATCAAAGACACAAGGGAAATACAAGCCCAAAGAACTAAAGGAGCACATGAACTACAGCCTCCATCAGCCCGAACCCAGAAGAACTAGATGGTGCCACCACTGGCTACTCTGACAAGGATCGCAATAAGGAGTCCTGGACAGATCAAGAGAAAAACGTAGACTAAAATTCAAATTCACAAAAAAAGACCAAACTTACTGGTCTGATAGAGACTAGAGGAAATCCCAAGACTATGGCCCCCAGATGGACACCCTTCTAACTCAGAACTAAAGCCACTACTGAAGCCCACTTTTCAAACAAAAATTAGACAGGCCTAGAAAACAAACAATAACACAAGGAAGGAACGTGCTTCTTAGTTTAACCAAGTATGCAAGACCAAATGGGCAACTTCTGCCCAAAAGCAAGATGAGAAGGCAGGAAAGGACAGGAAAGCTGGACAAACAGACATGGGGTTCCTGGAGTAGCAAGTGCTGTCACATTGCAAAGATTCCAACCCATGTCACAAAACAATATGTGTATAGGTTTTTGAATGAGAAACTAACTTAAGCTGTAAACTTTAGCCTAAACCACAATAAAATTTCAAAGAAAAAAAAATCAGTACTGGTAGGCAGGCACCATCCAGTTCTTCCGGTCTCATGGCAAAGGAGACGGTTTGTTCATAGAAGCAATTAGCCACACATTCCATATCCTCTTATTCCTGACTCTCCTTTCTCCTCCGTTGCTCCAGGTGAATACAGACCAATTGTGCCTTGGATGGTCTACTGCAAGATTTTAAGACCCCAGGCACTATGCAACAACTAGGAGGTGGAATAGAAGCACTAAACATGTTATTAGGGCAATTAACTGGGATGTTCCAATATGCCAGGACCCTAAACTTCCAAACCAAGAAACCAAATCCCATGAGGTTTACATAAGCAGCCTCAGCAGCTCTTCTTTTTTTTTTTTTATCGTTGTAAATATACCTGTCACACAACTTTTTACAGGTGTACAACTTACTGACAGCAATTTCAATAATCAACTGTGCAACCCTACCCTTAATCAATGCAATTTTTCCATCACTTTTATCCCTCCTTTTCCCCTCCGTTCCACCCCTTGCAACCACTAATAAACTTTGGTTAACATTTGCCTTTTCTTGTCTTTTTGTATAAGTGAGGTCATACAATATTTGTCCTTTTGTGATTGGCTTATCTTGCTCAGCATAATGTTTTCAGGCTCCATCCATACTGTAGCACGTATCAAGACTTTATTTCTCCTACTGGCTGAGTAGTATTCCATTGTATGTATGCACCCTTTGCTTATCCATTCATTTGTTGATGGGCATTTAGGTTGTTTCCAACTTTTGGCTATTGTGAACAGCTTGAAATGAACATTGATGTACAAGTCTCTTTTTTGAGTCTGCTTTCTAGTCTTTTGGGCGTATACTTAGGAGTGGAACCGATGGGTCATATAGTAGCTCTGCAAACCCTGGGGGCATAATGGTTAAGAGCTACAACTGCTAACCAAAAGGTCAGCAGTTTGAATCCACCAGGCTCTCCTTGGAAACTGTACGGGGCAGTTCTACTCTATCCTATAGGGTGGCTATAAGTCATAATTGACTTGAAGGCAACAGGTTTTTGGTTTTTTTAAATAGTAGTTCTATTTTTAGTTTTTTTGAGGAACTAAAATGTTTTTCACAGTCTGTACCATCTTGCATTCTCACCAGCAATGGATAAGAGTTCCAGTTTCCCCAAAACCTCACCAACTTCTGTTATTTTCTGTTTTTTTTTTTTTTTTTGTATGTTTGTTTGTTTTGTTTTTTATCTTAGCCTAGTGGGAGTGAAATGGCATCTCACTGTGGTTTTGATTTGCATATCTCTGATGGCTAATTATGCTGGGCATCTTTTCATGTATTTGGTAGCCTTTTGAAAGTCCTCTTTGGTGAAAAATCTATTCAAGTCCTTTGTCCATTGTATGATTGGATTTTTTGTCTTTTTGTTGTTAAAATGTTGAAGATTTATCTATATTTTGGTTTTTAGATTCCTGTCAGATATATGATTTCAGAAGATATTCTCCCACACAGTAGCTTGACTTTTCATATGTTGGCTAAAGTCTTTTGTTTATAATTTTTAGGAGGTCGCGTTTATTTATTTTGTCTTTCGCTGTTTGTACTTTTGTTATTATATTAGATAATCCATTATTGAAAGCTAGGCTTGACAGTATTGCCCCTTCTTGAGCATCAAGGAATTTTATGGTTTTAGTTTGCACAATCAGGCCCTTAACCCATTTTGAATTTATTCTGTTTCACTTCTTTGCACGTGGAAATCCAGTTTTCCCAGCACCATTTATTGAAAAGACTCTTCTTTCCCCATCAAATTGACTTAGCACACTTGTCAAAAATCAGTTGATCTAGATGTGTGGGTTTATTTCTGGACTCTTGATTCAATTCCATTGGTCTATGTGTCTATTGTTACTTAAGTTCCAGGCTGTTTTGATTACTGTGGCTGTATAGTGTGTTCTTAAAATTAGGAAATGTGAGTCCTCCCTCTTTGTTCTTTTCTTTCAACATTGTTTTAGCTATTTGGGACCTCTTGCCATTCCATATAAAGTCAAGGACTGGTTATTCTATTTCTGTAAAGAAGCCTGTTGGAATTTTGATTGGGATTGCATTGAATCTGTAGATCACTTTGGGTAGTATTGACATCTTAACAATATTAAGTCTTACAATCCATGAACATGGAGCATTTTTTCATTTATTTAAGTCTTCTTTAATCTCTTTCAGCAGCGTTCTATAGTTTTCATTGTATAAGTTCTTCACTTTCCTGGTTAGATTTATTCCTAGGTATTTTATTCTCTTAGATGCTATTAAAGTGGAATTGATTTCCTAATTTCTGCTTCAGATTTCTCATTGCTGGTGTACAGAAACCCAATGGATTTTTGTTTGTTGACCTTGTACCCTGCAACTTTGCTAAATTCCCCTAATAGGTCTAGAAGTTATCTTGTGGACTCTGAGATTTTCTGTATATACGATTATATCATTTGTGAAGAGAGATAATTTTACTTTTTCCTTTTCCAATCTGGATACCTTTTATTTCTTTTTCTTCTCTTACTACTCTGGCTAGGACTTCTAATACAATATTGAATAGAAGTGGTGAGAATGTGCACCTTTGTCTTGTTCCTGATTTCAGGGGGAAGGATCTCAGTCTTTCTCCCTTTAAGTGTAATGTTGGCTGTTGATTTTTCATATATGCCCTGAATCATATTGAGGAATTTCCCTTCTATTCTAATCTTCTTTAGGGCTTTCATCAAGAAAGGGTGTTAGATTTTATCAAATGTTTTTTCTGCATCCGTAGAGATGATCATGTGATTCTTTTCTTCTATTGATGTAGTGTGTCATCTGGATTGATTTTATAGTGTTGAACCACCCCTGCATTCCTGGAATAAATCCCTCTTGGTTATGGTATATACTGTTGGATTCTGTTCAGTAATATTTTGTTGAGGATTTTTGCATCTGTATTCGTAAGAGATACTGGCCTGTAGTTCTCTTTTTCTGTGGTGTCTTTGTCTGGTTTGAGTATCAGGGTTAGTTGTTTGCATTTTTAAGGAAGGGTTTTCCCAGCTGGGTTGTATGCTTATTCTAGAACATCTGTTTTAGAGGCTATGCAGACTTCAGCACATCATCTGTGAGTAGTTATAATTTGGCATATGAATGTGTCAGAGTAGCTGGCCACTTAAAAATATAGTCAGTATTTTATAATTTCAGGAATGTAATTTGAAGACTATATTTGGAAAAATACATTCGCATTTCTTCTCTTCCTATGTATTCATTCCAGTTTCTTAAATTTCTCCCTGCCCCCAGCTACAGCTCACATTCTTAATCATCTCATTGTGCCAACTCTCATTTTAAAGATGGAATTTAAATTCCATTTCTAGTCCTCTTACCCAAGTTCTAGGGCTCTACAACTGCCACTTTCTTACTCTCTCCTTCCAACAAGGTGAAAATCTGCTGTTTCCATCTTGGAAATACATCCTCTGCTGTACCCTCCCCATGCCCACTGCCTTAATTTGTTGCTGTTGTTGGATGCCATTGAGTTGATTCCAACGTACGGTGACACAGCAGAACTGCCCAGTAGGGTTTTCTTGACTGTAACGTTTATGGAAGTAGATTACCAGGTCTTTTTCTCATGGAGCAGCAGGGTGCTTTAAATCACCAACGTTCTGGTTAACAGTTGAGTGCTTAACCATTTGCAATACCAGGGCTCTTTTGCCTTAATTTAGCCCTCTTATAATCTTTCACCAAGATGATAGAAATAGACTCTGACAGGTCTTCTGTTATTCTGCCTGACTATATTTTCTCATTCTTGTGTAACATCTATATTATCTGGTCGCTTTATGGCTTAAAACCCTCTGTTGTACCCCTCTTGCCTTCAAGACAAAACAGGAACTTATTGGCACTGGAATTCACAAATGGCCCCCAATTGATGTCACGAGCCTTATCTTCTCCCATACTACTGTGCCTGCAATGTTCTTTCATTTCACTTGGTCTGAAAAGGGTTTCTCATTTTATCTTCTCTACACATTTTTTTTATACATTATATATATATACATAGATATTTTTAATTTTTATATATAACAAAACAAACACAAACCTGTTGCCAATGAGTCGATTCTGACTCATAGCAACCCTATAGAACAGACTAGAACTGCCCCATCGAGTTTCCAAGGAGCAGCTGGTGGATTCAAACTGCCAGCCTTTTGGTTAGCAGTCATAGCACTTAGCCACTACACCACCAGTGCTTCCATAATAATATAAGGTGTCAAAAAGAAAGAAGACATTATCTCTTGATCCTTTGACTTCTGTCACAGACTTGAGTTCACTGAAGACAGTGGCCTGACTGTATTCATCATCCACTCAATTGGACTTTTATCATTGACACATGGTGAGTGTTCAATATTCTTTTCTTAAATAGATGATCTCCTTAGAGGAAAAATTAATTACTAACTGTGATGGTTAAAGTTGTGTGTCAGCTTGGTTGGGCCATGATTCTCAGTGGTTTGGTAGTTAGGATGTAGTTTATTAGTAGTCGTATGATGTTGTGATCACTTCCATGATGAGACTTGATATAATGTGATCATCTCCATGATGGAATCTGCTGTGAGTAACCAATTGGTTGAAAGGGAATTTTCTTGGGCATGTGGTCTACATTGAATATAAATGGACATTTTTGCAGGGCTTGTAGTCTTTTGCTCACTCTGGATCCTGCAGCTGGCTCCTGTTCCTCTGACCTCCGGTTCTTGGAACTTTAGCTAGTAGCTTATTTGCAGTCTTGCCTATTGATCTTGGTATTCCTCCATCTTTGTAGCCTGTGAGCAAGAGCCCTGCTCTCTGATCTGCTGATCTTGGGTTCACCAGCCCCTGCGGGGTGACTGAAGAGAAGCCCCTATCCTGACCCATAGTCTTGGAATGTTCCAACCTCTACAACCATGTGGGCCATTTCCTTGCTATAAATCTCTCCATATATAGATTTATATACTTTACTGGCTTTGCTTCTCTAGAGAACCCAGCCTAAAACACTAACCTGTGCCAGTGTTTTAACACTGGATTTCATTTAATTATGTTTTTTCCAATTGTTTAATATGTTCAAGCATAGTCTGCCCAATAGAAAGACGACAAGGTTCTTGAGGTGAGGCATCCAAAAAATCCATACTGAATTAAATAATCCTGATTTTGGAAAATAGAACCTACATTGTATATATCAAACTAGTACCATAACTTACTATATTTCAAAGGATAATAATTATATCATGGAATATGCTTCGGATTGTAAATAACAGAAAACTTGGATTCAAGCTGAATTAAATAGTAAAATAGTAATTAAATAGTAAAAAACAAAAATTATTACTTCACATTCCTAGAAGTCTAGAAGTAAAAATAGGCTCTGTATACAGGTTAATGATATCCTAAAAGACCCAGGTTCATTCTATCACTCTGCTCTGATAGCTACATATTAAAGCTGGGTTCTCTTCTAGTTGCAAGGCTCAATTGCCACTGGTAGCTGGGTTACAGGAGTCTTTGTTCACATCTACCAACAACAATAAAAAATGAAATGGTTCCCTCCCAACCACAGAATGCCAGTTCTTCCTCTTTGATTGGGCTACTATAGGATATGTGTGCATTCCTAAGCCAAAATGTCATGTGATAACTAGCAAAGATTCTAATAAAGAACACCTCCTCCTGGGATTGGAAATGAAATTATCTTTCCTAAAAGCACATAATTGCTTAGTGGGCTATGAATACTTAAATATCTTAAGTCTAGTTCCCCACAAGCAACCAGTAAGGTAATGGAGGAAACAGGCCAGGAAAAGGGAAGAAAAAGCAAGCAACAGTACAGTATCAAGCAAAATCCCAGACTCTGCCTCATCTTGCCGGGAGGCTCTGAAGATCTGTCTGGATTAGAGATAGAAGGGAGGCTTTCATATTCCTACCAGTTAGTCATCCATCAGTTAAAAAGTGAAAAGAGGGAAGGGGAAGGAAAAATGAGGAGATTTATACCCCTACAATTCCCACCTCTTCGCCCTTCAAACTCTAGTAGCCCATAGTCATTGCTCTGAAGAGAGTTACCAAGCCATTAGAGTCAAAGTCAATAGAAGCCTGGGGGAAAGCACCCAAGAAGGGTAAAATGCATACAACGAGGAGATGGGGTGGACTACCAACAGTGCGACACTGAACCAAATCAGGGACGTGCTGAGAAGAGAAAGAGGATAATAAATGGTGACTAAGAACATGACAATATCCAAATCCATCTCGTAGTTAATAGCAAGGCTCACTATAATTGACTCCCATTAAATTAAAAAAAAAAAAAAAACATTGTCTTCGAGTCAATTCCAACTCATAGTGACCCTACAGGACAGACTAGAACTGCCCCACAGGGTTTCCAAGGAGCACCTGGTGGATTTGAACTGCTGACCTTTTGGTTAGCAGCCATAGCTCTTAACCACTATGCCACCAGGGTTATGATACATATAATAAAACTTAATAAACTACCTTTACCTCAAAATTTGTTCCCTGAATTGATTTCTTTTATATCATATCTTTACAAAAATACCAAAATTTGATGTAATCTGTAATGTGGTCATTAGATAATCTACTTGGAATGTAATTTGAATATGTTAGCGATTTGGGGATTTTTTTCTAGAAAAATGTTGCATAATGTGGATGAGTATCAGAGTTGACACAACAAACTGGAATCACTCTCATTCAAGGTTACATCACCAGTTACACGATAATCAAGAGAAAAAAGGAAAAAGCAGTGGGTAACCCTTAAGCATCTTAGAGTTTCCGATTGTACCACCATTTATACCAATTTTAACAATCTGAATAAAATCCTAGCACTCTGTGTATGCTTTCTGCTTACTTGATTTTTAATAACGTAAAACTGTTTAAATTCTATTCATATACTTTACCTAAACTGGACAGATTTTAATATTTTTAAAATCATTTGTAATAATTACATAACTCCCTCATAGGTTTTCAGGCTTTTTAGTTTCCTTGATATAAACTTATGAGAAATGAAATTTTTTTAATTTTTTGACTTTGGCTTAATAGTAAATCTCAATAGTTTCCTTGCCAACTAACGTTACTAATTAGAATCATTCATAATTATAAATATCTGATTATATAATTATATTATTAAATATCTAAGAATAAATTCTACAGTCTATCCCAAGGAATCAATTCCAAACTATAAAAAATATGTGCCAAGTAGTTTATTACATCACTATGTAAAATTCAAAGTTGAATATAATTTTAATTTCTAAAAGTAAATATGAAAATATTACACTGTATATAATACAGATTAATTTAAAAGGCTATTAAAATGCCTACGTCCATTACATTTTTAAAAAGCAGAACACAAAATTTTCTGCATATTAGGGTTACAAATATGTAAAAATGATTATCTAGAGTTGAGGGAGCCTTAAGGAAGAGACTCCAAAATGTCAATGATGATTGTGTCTAGTTTATAGATTCCGGGAGATGACTTTTCTCCCTTTCTTTATTTACAAAACTATGACGTTTTTTCATTTCTTTTTAATTTACTATTTAAAAATAGTATTTATAATAATATATACTCAATAAACTACCCCAACAAGAGATCTGTTTGCAAACTGAGACTTTGTCACTCAGTTTATTACTTCCGGGTACTTAACCGGAAACACTGGTGGGGTAGTCCGTAAGAGCAACGACTGCTAAGGAAAAGGTCAGCAGTTCATCCACCAGGTGCTCCTCGGAAACTGTATGGAGCAGTTTAAATCTGTCCTGTATAGGGTCGCTATGAGTCAGAATGAACTTGAAGGCAACAGGTTTGGTTTGGTTTTGGTTAGGTACTTAACATAAAATTATGTTATCTTTACAATATTTACACAGATACAAATAATATCAATTCATGCAAGTCCTTACTCTATTTGCCAAAAAAAGATGGACCACCACCATGCCTGTTCTACTTATTCTCACACTTCCCTATTCCATTTGTTCTTCAATTCCAGTCCATTTCCTTTTGACCTTCTTCAAGTCACTAAGGGAATGCATGGATTAAGGCCTGAAAAATGGAACAAGTTCGGCCTACCCATAGATTTTCTCTCTATACTTGGCTCTGCCGATAAAATAATAATAATAATAATAAAGGCATCATCTTGGGGGCACTTATATGTGTTGCAGGCAGTGTCAAACATTTAAATTTTTATCTAATTACATCCTCTGAGCAGACCTACCAAACGGGGCACTGGGTTTGGAATTTTATATATGAGAAAACTTCAGTATATTAATATTCATGGCAGTCCCTTACTTCAGTAAGATTTCTCTGTTGTCCTCTAGTCCAGAGACCCTCATTTTGTTCCTTTATCTAAGCCTCCTGTCTTCGAAACAAGGTCACAGAGGGCAGTTTTTCAGTTGTAGAGTAAGGGAGGTAGGCTGGGTTTTTAAACAGAATGTCAGCCAGTCATCTTGTTCTTAACTCCATCTGCACTCCTACTTTCACAGGTACTTGGTGCCAATAATTTCTGAGCCTTTGGGGAATCTACAGTGAAAAATTAGGTGGCATCTTGGCTTTCTTCACTGCTAGTTTAGTTTTCAGCTTTCTTCCATCTATATACTTTCAGTTTTCAAAAGGTTGCTTCTCTTTCCCCCTCCCTCAATTATATTGTGACATAAAATACAGATACCAAAAGTGAATAAACTAAAACATATATGTACCTGTGGTAGGAATTAAAAAAAAATAACTTTCTGGGTCAGCATGAAAAATAGTTTGTAAAACGTAATTTGAAAGCTGAAGACTAAGAAGTATCAGCTTATGTTGCCAAGTTTCAGATGAAAACCAAATGTTAATTTTAAATTTTGTGTAGAATAGGTTCTATTTTGACACAAGAGAAATGCTGTGACTCTAACTTTTTCTGAAAAACAACAAAAGTCAGTTAGCCATACCTTGAAAAACACATTGACTTAAATTTTCCTAACATTCAAGGGAAACAAACTTGCATAAAAAGTGAAAAACCAGACAATAAACACAAGTGATAAAAGAAAACTTTCCCGTATGTTACAGAAAAGTCTTTTTCCTTGCTCAATACAGTACATCCTAGTATTATTCAAATAAACTTAAACTCATACACACTAAAAGGTTATAACTCAGAATGACCCATGGAGCTTATTTCCTGTTAGATTGTATCCCTAGTTCTGCCCTATAATTCTACTTGAATAAAACATTTCACAATGATTCATCTTGTCAGCCTGCCAAAGCTCCTTCCTACTGAGCGTGTGGCATGTACTTCACGTACTTAGCAGGAACACAATGAAAACTTTTCCCAGATTGCCCCAGTTACCTTATTTGGTTCTCAAAATAAATTATACTTTTTAAAAAAATCAGTAATATGCCTCTCTAAGACTAAATATCATGACAGAGAAAGTTAATTTAAAATGCTGAGGGACCATTACCAGGGGGTGACTTTGACCTGCTTTTGGGGGACTTGGCTTCCTTTAGTGAGGCTCATCTCTGGGAAACTGTGAATTCCACCTTGGTGATCAGGGTGAGCCACTTCCTTCTAGACCCTGCCGGCGCTGATGGGCACATGGCTCATCTGATAGCACCACACACATTCCTGTTATGATGATTCTTGTGCCGTAATATAGTAAAGATATTTTAGTCAGGACCATTATTTTTTTACTGTATTCTCATCTAACCCTAATCCTAACTTCAACCTTACTCCCTGCCACCATCTCTATCTACTTCAGAGCTTATAGCTGATGCCCATGAAGAGCTAGGCTATAGTAATAATAATCATAGCTACTATTTACTGAATAATAGCTAGTATTACATGTCAGAGACTCCTAAAAATGTTTATGTGTATTAATTCATTTAATTCTCACAACTATCCTATCAGATAAGAAGAGGAATTACCCTTTTTATAAATAAGGAAATTGAACCATATGATGGGTGAGTCACTAGCCAGTTACCTGTTGCCATGGAGTTCATTCGACTCATAGAGACCCTGTTGAACAAAGTAGAACTGGCCCTTAGGGTTTCCAAGGCTGTAATCTTTATGAAAGCAGACTGCCACATCTTTCTCCCATGGAAAAGCTAATGGGTTTCAACCTCTGACCTGTCAGTAAGCAGCTGATCTCTTAACCACTGGGCCACCAAGGCTCCTTTAGCCAAAGCTAGAAATTGGTAAAGTTGAGATTTAAACCTTTAGTATTAGCCACCACACCAGAGCTCTAGAGCCTATATTCTTAACCTCTACACTACAAAACATTTTGCAGTACTTTGATTCACCTTTCTTCCTTCATATTTAAGACTTCATTATTGGATATGTTCTTTTCTAGAAGGTTCCAGTTCCCAAATGAAAATAGGCTCCTTGTTGACACATTCTACCACTCTATGACTCTAAACAGACATAGCTGGATTGCAGTGGCCCTGACTTAGGCTCAAGCTGGGATTTTAATTTCCCTAACTCCTAGGCACCAGTGATCCCACAGTTCTTCCTTGTCCTTTCTTCATCTCCATTAAGCTGGATCAATAATTTACATTTTTTCTTCTCCTACTCAATGCCCATATTGGAGACAACATTCTTTCCTCAACTGGGGATGAGTGAGAACAGAGGGCAAATAAGGAATCCTCCCTCTTCACTGGATCAGAAACAAGAAAAGGATGGAAACCCTCTTCCCCACATGACTCATATGGAGGCTTGTTTGGCAGCAAGGGCCATGTGTTCTTAAGATCCAAATTTCCCAGCTGCAACTCAGAAAATCCTATCTTTTCCCTAGAGAGAGCTGATCAGGCCAAATCCAGAAAGTCATCTCTTGAATTATCCTTCTTAACTCTCTCACTTCCATACAACTACCAAATCCTACCTAGTCTAATCCATCTATTTCCCTCCATACTCACCCTTGGTATTCTTCCAAAGGCCATCATCATTCCTCACGTGAGTTGCTGACAACATCTCTTACCTGATTTCTCAGAGTCTCATTTCCCCACTCTTTTCCATTTCACTCTTCATACTCTAGCCTATTTTTTTTTACAAAATGCAAAGCTGGTTAAATTACCTCCATGCATAAAATCATTCAATGACTCCATATCGCTCTTAGGATAAACCAAAACATGCCAACATTGTTTTCAGTGACCCAGCCCAAGTTTACCTCTCCAGAGTCATCTTTCATCATCCCTCCCAACAGAAGCCCCTCATTCCCTTCCTTCCCACTACTCATAACTTCTCTTTGTTCCACTGAGGTACTATATTTTTCCTTGCCTTTTCTGTGCTGTGTCCATTCTTTGCCAAGATATCCCTTCTGTATCTTGTGCGCTTTCATATCATCCTGTACTCATTGTTTTCATGGCTGGTTGCATTTTAATTGCTGTTGCTTGTGTGGTTTGTATCTCTGGCTAAACTGTAAGCTACACAGGAACAGAAACTGCTTTATTTTCATTACTATTGTAGCCCCAGTACATATTATAGTGCTTGGCAAATAATAGGCATTTGGTAATGATTTATTGAATGATCATATGAGTAATCTGTTACATCGTGATTTAAATAGGTTCTCATGGATCTATTTTGCAGCTAAACTTTCCCAAATTAACTTACAGAACAGTTTGTTAATAATTTGATATTTTGCTCCATTTTATACATTTGTTTTTTAGAAATGGAATGTATTTTTACATAATCATCTGTTTCCTTCTTCCCTAGTTGCTGTTTTCATATTTCTTGCATCTGTTATACAATCAAGCAGGAATACAGAGTAAAACCATGATCCAGAGTAGAGAAGTTAGAAATGGTATAAGGAGAACTAGAAAGATTGGAAAACAAAAAAATTAAATGTTATTTATAAACTGTCAAAATACCTGGTGTTTATTGGATGCCTGATACACACAGTGTCTGGTACTTTGTAGGCAACCCAAAAAGATGTGTAGACTTTCTAAATGAATGAAGTACTTTTTCAGATAAGTTTTGTTCCAATATCCTTGATAGAGAGAAGAATGTTCACACTCAGCAGAGCAGATACCCCTTTGCCTATGGTATGAAGTCAAAACATTGACTTTAAAAAATGCTGTTTCTAATACGTCAATGGAATACGTTTTCTGTGGATCTTCCCCCCATAAAACCATAAGCTGTGGGTAGGACAGAGTCTTCGAGGCAATGTTGATGTCAGAAATAATGTTCCAAACAAAGATTTGAAAGGTCTGTTAGTAACTTTTGGGAGGAGGAGTGGTGGTAGATAGAGTTAGCTGTAGTCAGAACAGGGATAGTGTAGGCAGCCAAGAGGGGTCAGGTTTCCCTAAGTGCAGATGCTGGTAGTAGCACTGCTATTGGATTACTGAGTCTAACGTCAGCACTGTGGCGAGTTGAGCCTTTACTTCTACCTGATCCAGGATCCTTAAAAGGAATGAAAGAGGTCCTTAGCTGTTAGAACACATTGGGTATCAGCAGAGGAACAAATAAATTCCCTCTGCTGGAATGATTGCCTAATTTAGGCCCACTTTTTAGAATGGCATTGAGTAAGATTAGGCAATTAGCTTAAAATTAAAGGTTGCAAAGAAAAGACAAAGTTAATATGAATTAAAATTAGCAAAAATAATACATTTATAGCCCCAATATTTTATGTACACAATTAAAAGATAAAGAATGCTGAGCAAATATGTATGGATTGTTTAGGGAAATAAAGGATGTTATCACAAAGATAACCAACTGAAAACTATAAACGTATAGATTTGAGGGAAAAGTGAAACCTCTAAAAATGAAAATATAATGGTTGATTATAAAAAATTCAACAGTAGAGTAAGAACATCTGAGAAGAGAATTAATGATGGTGTGTCTTAAGAAATTACACAGAATATGCCACAGGGAGATAAAGATATGGAAAAATATGGAAGAGGTGTGAAGGACGGAAAGAGAAGGTCTAATATACTCCTAATCAGAGTTCCAGAATAACAGAATAGATAGAAAGAAGGAGAAGCAAAATTTAAAGAAATAATGGCTGTAAATATTTTAAGATCTAATTAAAAAAAAAAAATGAAGCTTCATAAATTTAGGAATCCTAATATTTTCCAAGTAGGCTAAATAAATAATAATCTTGAAAACATGAGATCATATATGAAGTAAAGACAATTGAAATGGCAGCAACAGCAATGATGGTAGCCAGGAGAGAGTGGAATCTCTTCCAACTGCTGAGAGAAAAAATTGTCTCCCCAGAATTGTGTATCCAGCAAAACTATCTTTCAAGAATGTATAAAATACCTGATTTTAGAACATGTTATACTGCCACAGTAGTCAAAACAGCCTGGTATTGGTACAACAACAGATACGTAGACCAATGGAACAGAATTGAGAATCCAGACATAAATCCATACACATATGAGCAGCTGATATTTGACAAATGCCCAAAGTCAGTTAAATGGGGGAAAAGACAGTCTCTTTAACAAATGGTGCTGGCATAATTGGATATTCATCTGCAAAAAAATGAAACAAGATCCATACCTGACACCATGCACAGAAACTAACTCAAAATGGATCAAAGGCCTAAATATAAAATCTAAAACAATAAAGATCGTGGAAGAAAAAATAGGAACAATGCTAAGAGCCCTAATACATGGCATAAACAGTATACAAAACATTACTAACAATGTACAATGAGAAATTAGACAACTGGGAGCGTCTAAAAGTCAAACTCCTGTGCTCATCCAAAGACCTCACCAAAAGAGTAAAAAGATTATCTACAGATTGGGAAAAAGTTTTTAGCTATGACATTTCCAATCAGCGTCTGATCTCTAAAGTCTACATATACCTCAAAAACTCAATGATAAAAAGACAGATGACTCAATTAAAAAATGGACAAATGATATGAACAGGCACTTTACCAAAGAAGACATTCAGGTAGCTAACAGATACATGGGGAAATGCTCAAGATCATTAGCCATTAGAGGAATGTAAATCAAAACTACAATGAGATTCCACCTCACACCAACGAGGCTCGCATTAATCCAAAAAACACAAAATAATAAATGTTAGAGAGGTTGTGGAGAGACTGGAACACTTAGACACTGCTAGTGGGAATGTAAAATGGTACACTTCAGAAATCAATTTGTCACTTCATTAAAAAGCTAGAAATAGAACTACCATTAAAAAAAAAAAACCATATGACTCAGCAATTCCACCCCTTGGAATATACTCTGAAGAAATAAGAACCTTCACACGAACAGATACATGCATACCCATGTTCACTGCAGCACTGTTTACAATAGCAAAAAGATGGAAGCAACCAGGGTGCCCATCAATGGAGGAATGGATAAATAAATTATGGTATATTCACACAATGGAATACTATGCAATGATTAAGAACAATGATGAATCTGTGAAACATTTCACAACATGGAGGAATCTGAAAAACATTGTGCTGAGTGAAATTAGTTGCAAAAGGACAAATATTGTATGAGAACTCTAAATAAAGTTTAAAAACAGAAGAAAATATTCTTTGACAGTTACAAGGGTGGGGAGGGAGGGAGAAGGAGATTCACTAAATAGATAATAGACAAAAATTATTTTAGGTGAAGGGAAGAGCAACACACAACACATGGGAAGTCAGTACAACTGGACTAAACCAAAAGCAAAGAAGTTTCCTGAATACTACCAAATGCTTTGAAGGCCAGAGTAGCAGCGATGGGGGTCTGCAGACCACAGTTTCAGGGGACATCTAGGTCAACTGGCTTAACAAAATGTATTAAGAAAATGTTCTGCATCCCACTTTTGGTGTCTGGGGTCTTAAACACTAGCAAGCAGCCACCTAAGATACATCAATTGGTCTCAACTTACCTGGAATAAAGGAGAATGAAGAACACCAAAGATATATGGTAAAGAGGAGTCCAAGAGGCAAAAAGGCCCACATAAACCAGAGACTCCATCAGCCTGAGACCAGAACTAGATGGTGCCTGGCTACCACCAATCACCGCCCTAATGGGGAACACAACAGAGAATCCCTGACGGAGCCGGAGAACAGTGGAATGCAGATCTTAAATTCTCATAAAATGACCAGACTCAATGGTCTGACTGAGACTGGAGGGATCCTGATGGTGTGGTCCCTGGACCCTTTGTTACCCCAAGATTTGAACCATTCCCGAAGCCAACTCTACAGACAGGGATTGGACTAGACTATAAGACAGACAAAGATACCAGCAAGGAGTGAGCTTCTTGGCTCAAGTAAACACTTGAGACTATGTGGGCAACTCCTGTCTGGTAGCAAGATGAGAAGGAAGAGAGGACAGGAGCTGGTCGAATGGACATGGGGAATACAGGGTGGAGAGGAGGAATGTGCTATCTCACTAGGAAGAGAGCAGCTAGGAGTACATAGCAAGGTGTGTATAACTTATTGTATAAGAGACTGACTTGATTCGTAAACTTCTACCTAAAGCACAAAAAAAAAAAGAATGTGTAAAATAAAGACATGTTTAGGTAAGTCAAGACTGAAGAGCTTTATCATTAAGAAACCTGCAACATAGGAATTTCTAGTAGGAAGGAAAATTAATCCAGAAGAATGGTCTGAAATGCAAGAAAAAATGATAATCAAGTGAAGTGTATTAAATGTGTATAAACTTAAGAAAACATTGACTACATAAAATAACATTAAAAATAATAATGTCAAATTTACAGAGTTAAAGAAAGAATAGGGTTAAAAATCCTGGCTAAAATTAGCATATACATTTAAAAATAGGACTGATTAAAGTGTTGTAGAAGGAGCCCTGGTGGCATAATGGTTAAATGCTGGGCCGCTAATCAAAAGGCTGGCAGTTTGAACCCACTTGGCTGCTCTATGGGAGAAAGACCTGGCGATCTGCTTCTGCAAATATTACAGCCATGAAAACCCTATGGGGCCATTCTACTGCATCACATGGGGTCACCAGGAGTCAGAATTGACTTGGCAGCAACCAACAACAACAACAAAATGTCATAAGGTTTTCATATTTTAGGTGAGAATGTTAAGATATTGATTAATTCTTATTTCTGGTAATGGTTTGTTAGGTTATTCAGGTAATATTTCTGCTGGAAACAATGAAAATGTTGGTTAAGTTGTAAATAAAATATTTTTTAAGCACTGAAGATTTGAAAAGACAGTGGGGAACTCACAGGACAATTTTTGGAAGAAAGTCTCCAACCGGAAGTAAGGCAAGCTACAAGGAATATAAACTGTAGATAGTAAAAAATAACCAGGTACACTGGGCAAGAAAACAAGACCCAAAGAAGCAAGAAATGGACATTCATATTTTTCATTCAATGAATATTTATCATGCATCTACTAGGAGGGGACACTTTTTTTTGGTGTGAGGAACTATTTTATGAATTTCTGAAACAAGAAAGAAAGAGAGAGAGAGAAAGAGAAGAAAGAAAGAAAGAAGGAAGGAAGGAAGGAAGGAAGGAAGGAAGGAAGGAAGGAAGGAAGGAAGGAAGGAAGGAAGGAAGGAAGGAAGGAAGGAAGGAAGGAAGGAAGGAAGGAAGGAAGGAAGGAAGGAAGGAAGGAAGGAAGGAAGGAAGGAAGGAAGGAAGGAAGGAAGGAAGGAAGGAAGGAAGGAAGGAAGGAAGGAAGGAAAACAGATCCACAAAGGGTCCCGATATTGGAACTATTAATCAAAGATTTTAAAATAACTATACATACCATATTTAAAAAAATAAATAACAAACAAAAGTACCCATAGGAAATAGTAAATCATGAAAAGGGACATAGAAGATATGAGAAAGAACCAAATAGAACATTTAAGAATGAAAAATAAAATAAGTGAAATTTTTAAAAAGCAATGGACATAGTTGGCAGTAATTGGATGCAAAAGAAGAGAGAACCAGTTGATGAACTGAAATAGAAATTGGGAGCAATTATCCAAAACATAGGATCGAGAGACAAAAAGACGGAATAAAGCAAAAGCAAGAATATGCATGTGAAGGAGAAAATCTATCCTATGTGTGATTGGAAACCATAAAAAATGAGAGAGAAAGTGTAACAGGAGCCATATCTGAAGGGATAAAGGCAGAGAATTGTACAGATCTGAGGAGATATTCCCAACCACAAATTCAAGAAGCCCAGCAAGGTATATGACAAAGACCCAAAGTCTGTTAAATGGGGAAAAGACAGTCTCTTCAACAAATGGTGCTAGCATAATTGGATACCCATCTACAAAAAAATGAAACAAGACCCACATCTCACACCATGCACAAAAACTAACTCAAAATGGATCAAAGACCTAAATATAAAATCTAAAATGATAAAGATCATGGAAGAAAAAATAGAGACAATGCTAGAAGCCCTAATATATGGCATAAACAGAATACAAAATATAACAATGGACAAACACCAGAAGAGAAACTAGATAACAGGGAGCTCCTAAATATCAAACACTTATGCTCATAAAAAGACTTCACCAATACCATATGATCCAGCAATCCTACTCCTAGGAATATATCCTAGAGAAATAAGAGTAGTCACACAAATAGGCATATACAGACCCATGTTCATTGTAGCATTGTTAACAATAGGAGCTGGTTGAATGGATTCGGGAAATCCAGGGTGGAAAGGAGGAGTGTGTTGTCACATCATAGGGATAACAACTAGGGTCACATAACGATGTGTGTATAAATTTTTGTATGAGAAACTAACTCGAGCTGTAAACTTTCACCTAAAGCACACACACACACACAAAAGAAGACCAGCAAATAACAGAAGATAACTTTTTTTTAATCTACACTTGCCACATCACAGTGAAATGTCAAAAACCAAAAGCAATGAAAACGTTTTAAAACCAATCATAAAAACAAAACAAAAAAGTCAATTATCTTCAAAGGAGCAACAGTTATTCTGAAGTTGACTTCCTATTAACGTCAGTGAAAGTAAAAAGGAAGTGTCATATAGTCAAAGGGAGGAAAAAATTAACCATCAACCAAGACTTGTATAGGAGACATAAAGGTGAGTCATTACCAGTAGGTTCTCACTAAAAAAAAAAGCATATTCTAAACAATACAATTTAGGCAAAAGAAAGTGATCCCAAGTGGAATGTCTGAGATACAGAGCGTAATGAAGACCAAAGAAAGTTGTAAAAATATGAGCACATTTAAATGAACATTGATTGTATAAAAAAGTATACAGTGGAGGGTAGGAGTACTAACTGACATTTAAGTATTAATTTAGGAGTATAATTTTTGTGGTAACCATTTCCAAATCAGTAAAAACAAAAATTATGAAAACCAATCAGGCAAATAAATAAGGAAAAGAAGTACAAGAAATAGGGCAAACAGAAAGCAAAGAATAAGATGATAAAAATAAACTAAATCAATCATTGCATTCCCTGTACATAAACTAAATGCCTCAACTAAACATGAAGTTTGACAGATGAATAAAAATAAAATCCAACTGTATGCTGTTTTTTTCAGAGTCTCTTCTGGCATCTATTTTGGTCTTTTCTTTCTTTTCTGTCCTTTTAGTAACCTTTTGCTTTCTTTTCATTTCAGGTTTTTGTTTCTGGCATCAATTTTGGTCTTTTCTTTCTTTTCTGTCCTTTTAGTAACCTTTTGCTTTCTTTTCATTTCAGGTTTTTGTTTCTGGCATCAATTTTGGTCTTTTCTTTCTTTTCTGTCCTTTTAGTAACCTTTTGCTTTCTTTTCATTTTACTTGGGTCAGCAATCAATGCCCATGGAAGCAGCAGTCAAGAAATCAAATGACATATTGCATTGGGCAAAATCTACTGCAAAAGATCTGTCTAAAGGGTTAAAAAGCAAAGATGTCACTTTGATGACTACAGTGTTCCTGGCCCAAGCCATGATTATTTTCAATTGTCTTATATGTATGTGAAAGCTGGGTAATGAAAAAGAAAGTCTGAAGAAGAATTGACACATTTGAATTACGGTGTTGACAAAGAATATTGAGTATACCATTGACTGCCAAAAGAACAAAGAAATCTGTGTTGGAAGAAGTACAGCAAGAATGCTCCTTAGAAGCAAGAATGGCAAGACTTTGTCTCGCTTACTTCAGGAGGGACCAATCCCTGGAGAAAAACATCATTCTTGGTAAAGGGTCCACAAAAGAGAAGAAGACCCTCAGTGAGATGGATTGACACAATGGTGCAACAATGTGTTCAAACATAACAACAATTGTGAGGATGGCACAAGATAGGGCAATCTTTTGTTCTGGTATACATGGGGCCGCTGAGTCCGAATCAACTTGAGGACACCTAACAACAACATGCTGGTTAAAAATATGACACAAAGACTGAAAGTCATACGATTGAAGAAGATACACCATGCAAGTCCCAACTGAAAGAAAGTGGTCTAAATTTATAAATACAAAACAAAATTAACTTGAAGTCAAAAGCATTACTACATACAAAGTCAAAATCATAAAAGGTAAAAATCATATGGAAGATATAACAATTTTAATTTTGTAAACACATAATAGTGTGGTCTCAAAATACCACATCATCTGTGAATAACTATTTTTCCATTCTAACCTCATACCCTGTTTGTTTTCATGCCTATTTGACCTAATTAGACCTTCTAGTACAACGTTTTATAGAAAAGGTCATAAAAAGCACCCTTGTCTTATTCTGGGTCAAAAACAGAAAGTTTTTACAAATGTCACTATTGACTGTGAGATTTACTAGATGTTTATGTAAAATCCTTCATCAAATTGAAGTTTCCTTCTATTCCTAGTTTTGTTTTAATCATGTGTGGATGTTGAATGTTAACAAATGCTTTTTTTCTGCAAAAAGTGGGAAGATCATAGAATTTTTCTCCTTTTATCTGCTAACGTGCTTACTTATAGCGACTAATTTTCCAATATTGCGTTCCTGGGATATCCCAGCTTGGTCACCAAGTATGATCCTTTCTATATATTGTTGAATTTAGTTTGCTAAAATTTTGTTTAGAATCCTTGCCTGTATATTTATGAGTGGAATTGGCCTGTAATTTTCCTTTCCTTTTTTATATTATTCCTGTCAGGTTTTGAAATCAAGGTTATGTTGTCTCCTAAATGAGTTGGGGAATTGTTGTTGTTGTTAGTTGCCATCAAGTCAGCTCCAACTCATGCTCACCCATGTATAACAGTACAAAACATGGCCCGGTCCTGCACCATCTTCACGATTGTTAGTATGCTTAATTGTTGTGGCCACTGTGTATTTTGAGTGCTTGTCAAGCTTGTCAAGTTGGGGGGCTTCTCTTCCAGTAAGAGTCTGTTGTGATCCATAGGGTTTTCATTGGCTAATTTTTAGAAGTAGACTGCCAGGCCTTTCTTCCTAGTCTGGAAGCTCCACTGAAAGTTGTCTACCATGTGTGACCCTGCTGATATTTGAAATCCTGGTGACATAGCTTCCAGCATCATAGCAACACGGAAACTACCACAGTACAACAAACTCGCAGGGAAGGGTGGTGTTGGGGAATAAAATCACTTTTTCTCTTTTCTGCAAGAATTTGTTCTAAGTTCGGCAAAATTGGCACTATTTTTTCCTTGAATATTTGCAAGAAGTAGAACTCACAAAAAAAGCCACCTGGGTCTTAGATGTTCTTTGTGCTGTGTTTTAACTAATTTGCCTTTTTCATAGTATTATTTTATTATCTATTAGTACCTGCAGCATTTATAGTGATTCCTCCTTCTCATTCCTCAAAGTTATTTATTTATTTATATTTTGTTCTTTAACGCTTTTATAGTAAAATCAATCCTGACAGATATTTGCCATTTTCTTATTAATCTTTTCAAGGAAATAACTTATGCTTGGCTGATCACAATTTGTCTCTATTCCATTAACTTTTGTTTCCTTTTCTTATAATTATTTTTCCTTCCTTTTGGTATCTTGAAGTTTAATTTGTTGTTCTTTTTCTCATTGTTAGCATTATTGGTTCAATGACTGATGAATTCAATCTATAACTACTCTTAAAATGTTGAAAGGCTTATTCTTTGGATCCCAAATAAGACAAGGCAAACCCTTATCACCTTGTACTAGAAGTCATAATCAGTGCAACAGAAATGAAAAAGAAACAAAAGGTATAATGACTGGAAAGGAAAGAACGAAACTATTATTCACAGATTATATGGTTGCTCACGTGGAAAATCTAAAAGAATTTATGAAAAAAATATGAGGATTAGTAAGAGTCTAGCAAGGTCACTGGATACAAAATCTATATGCAAAAATCAATTGGGTTTTTACATAGCAGCAACCAACTATTAGAAAATTAAATTAAAAAAATACAACTTTCAATGATATTAAAACTAGTATGTCAAGTACCTAGGAATAAATCTAACAAAAATGTGCAAGGCCTCTACTGGTAAATTATAAAACATTATTCAAAGAATCTAAACTCTACCTAAATAAATGTAGAGATATACCATGCCAACGTATTGGAAAATTCAATAAGGTAATTCTCAAAATCATTCCCTGTAATCCCATCAAAATCCTAGCAGGTTCTCTCCGTGTGTGTGTGTGTGTGTGTGTACTTGATAGGCCAATTCTAGAAGTACCAAAAAAGAGCATGAAGAAGAAAAACAAAGTGGGATAACTGCTCTACCAAATATAAAAGCATGAAGTTCTATTAATCAAAACAGTATATTATTGATGCAGATACAGTGAAAAAACTGAGAATCTAGAGTACAGATAAAGAGATCCATGAATATAAAGCCATGCAGGGAGTACCGGAGAGATGTGCAATAAATAAATAATATTTAACTCTTACTTCACACAATAATCTAAAACCAATTCCAGGTAAATTAAGGAACTAAATGTGACAGACAAAACTATAAAACTTAGAAAATAATAGAGAAAGATGCTTTAATGACTTCAGGATAAGGAAGGATTTCTTAAACAAGATGCAAAAAGCACTAACCATGAATAAAAACATTGATAAAAGGCATGGCACCAACATTAAGATATTCTATTTATCAAAGGGCCCCAAAGAATATTAAAAAGACAAAGTACAAAGAGTAGAAACAAATTTAACCATCAAAAGATTTAATTCCAGAATACATAAAAACTGGTCTTTCAAACCAATGAGAATAAGGTAGATAACACAACAGAAGAGCAGATAAAAAACAGATCAAGCACGTAACAAAGGAGGAAATCTAAATGACTAACAAACATGAAAACATGCTCAACCTTTTTACAGCAATGAGAGAAATGCATTTTAAAACCACAACGAGATTACACTACACAATCTCCGTATTGGCAGAATATTTAAAGTATAATAACACCATGATGATGTAGAGTCACAGGAACTCTTACACACTGCAGACATGAGTGTAAATTGGATCAATCCGTTGTGAAAACTGGCATTATTCACTATAGTTGACATCATGACCAACTTTTAACACAATAAATCCACTCCTAAATTAACACCCAGCAGAAATTCAAGCACAGGTTGCACCAGCATACACATGCAAGAATGTTCTTAGCATTATTCACAGTTTTCAAAACTAAAACTAGTCCAAATACCCATCAATACAACCAGACTGAAATACAACCATATAATGAAATATGACCAACCAACCGACCAGTTGCTGTCGAGTTGACTCTGACTCACTGCGATCGCATATGTATCAGGGTAGAGCTGTGCTCCATAGGGTTTCCAGTGGCTGATTTTTTGGAAGTAGATCATCAGGCCTTTCTTCTGAGGCACCTCTGGGTGGACTCGAATTGGCAACCTTTCAGATAGCAGGCGAGTGTATTAACTGTTTGTATTTTTTTTTTACCACCCAGGGACTCCAATGAAATACTATACAGGTATGATGAAAATGAACAAACTGGAACTACCTACAAAAACATAGATACATTTTAGAAACAGAGTTGAGGAAAAGAAGCAAGCCATAAAAGAAAATGTGCAGAATGATTGCATTTATATAAAATTTAAAAGGAGCAAAAGTAAATGCTATTTATTTTAATGTATATGCAACTTATAAAGAAAGGAGATTGTTATTAAAAATCAAGGATCGAGATCACTAAAAGGAGAGGAATGAAGTGCAAAATGCCAAGTCAGTTCAAAGAAAAGAATGGACCTGGAGTGGGAGAGGGGAAAAATAGGGCAAATAGAATTCTTAAAAATAAGTAAGATGGTTTATATCCAAATATATAACAATCAAAATGAACATCGATGAATTTTTATGTTCATATTGGATTAGAAGCAAAAATAAAAACAGAATTCAACTCTTTGCCGTATAAGACAGGTTGCAAGGAAAAGGATAGAAAAAAATGTACTAGGCAAATGCTAATCGATAGAAAATGGTGATAGTTATGTTAATAAAAGATAAAATAGACTGTAAGACAAAAAAAATATTGAAGACAGACAATTATAATAGCAATGGAACATCATGCTGAGCCTAAAGGTCTCTTTCTTCTGCAAGTCTATATAGCAGGCTTTCTCACTTTTCCAGCAAAGACAAGTTTACCTTAATGAAGAAGCCATTGTGCTTATTAAACTCCATCTCCTGCTTTGCTTGTACACTCTGTTGTCTGGCCTAGTATGATAACTCTCAGTGCTGCCTGAATTAGAATCTCATGGGGAGCTTTCAAAGAGTTTCAAGACTATAATTCATTGGTTCAAAGATAGGGTACAGGTATCAATATTTTAAAAGGCTTCTAGGAAATTCTAATGTGCTTCTGAGATTGAGAACCACTGGCCTAGAGTAACTGTGGAGGGAGCAGCGGAGTCTCCTGCTCTTTAAGTCACACACAGCGCACTTCCTGAAGCCCTTTGAGGCACTTAGTTTTGCAGCCTACGAAGAACACATGACCCATCCTCACCCTCATCCCACCATCCTGAGCTTGGACAAATTTGTGGGATTCTTTTTTGTTTGTTTCTTTTCATTAAACAGCTAGTAGGCATATTGTTTTATGACAGTGGTTATCAACCCCACAACATGTCAACACTCTCCGTTCTCGACCTTGGGTTCCCTATTACCAGTTTTCCTGTCCCCTCCTACCTTCTAGTTCTTGCCCCTGGGCTGGTGTGCCCCCTTAGTCTTGTTTTATTTTATGTTATTGTTGTTGTTGTTAGGGGCTGTCAAGTTGGTTCCGACTCAGAGCGACCCTATGCACAACAGAACGAAACACTGCCCAGTCCTGTGCTATCCTCGCAGTTGTTGTTTTATGGGTTTGTCTAATCTTTGGATGAAGGGTGAACCGCAGGAGTGACTTCATTACTGTGCTAAAAGGGTGTCTAGGGGCCATACTCTCCGGGTTTCTCCAGTCTGTCAGGCCAGTAAGTCTGGTCCTTTTTGTGTGTTAGAATTTTGTTCTACATTTTCTCCAGCTCTGTCTGGGACCCTCAATTGTGTTCCCTGTCAGAGCAGTCAGTGGTGGTAGCCAGGCACCAGCTAGTTGTACTGGACTCAGTCTGGTGGAGGCCATGGTAGATGTGGTCCATTAGTCCTTTGGACTAATCTTTCCCTTGTATCTTTAGTTTTCTTCATTCTTCCTTGCTCCCAAAGGGGTGAGGCCAGTGAAGAATCTTAGATGGTCGCTTACAGGGTTTTAAGACCCCAGACGCTAATCAACAAAGTAGAATGTAGAACATTTTCTTTATAAGCTATATCATGCCAATTGCTAGATGTTCCCTGAAACAATGGTCTGAAATTTGCAAAATTCTGCAAAGGATTCCGGCCATTTTCCAGATGACCTTAGCCTTCAGATGCAGTGAATTTCTTGTTGGCTGATCTAATCTTTCCCTAGTCCTGCTTTACATGACACAGCCAAGCAATCTTTTCTACCTCAGTCTAGTCTCGTTCCTGCCACTCTATTCCACATGAACCCCTCCGTGGTCTCCCATAGCCTTAAAATAGGGTACAAACTCTTTGTCTTGGTTTACAAGGCCCTCCTAGATTGGTAACCTGCCTTCCTATCCAGGCTCAGTACCTGCCACTTGTTCCCCAAAATGCTATATCCCATTAATACTGACCTTCTGTCCGTCACTGTGTTCGTTACCTGTCTAGTCTCTCCTGTCTTTCAGCCATATTTCCTCTCCTTAAATCTCTCTCATTGGCTTTCCTTCCTCTACCCGTTTTACTCTTATACTTGCTTACTCAACTCTGGTCCAGGTCTCTATATGCCTTTCATTTCCTCCAGGTGGCCTGACCCCTAGGATAGATCTCATCGTTATGAAGCAACCCAGCACCTGTATTCTGGAACATTAACCTGACTTTGGTTAAATTATTGTAAAATGCTATTTGTCTTCCTCCCAAACTCTAAGTTCCAGGAGGGCAGGGATCTGTGTGGCTTATTCAGTACTGTCCACCTAGCAACTGCGCACAACTGGAATGAGAACAATGCTCCAGAAGTATTGACTGATTGATTTAATGAATCAATAAAGTATCCCCTTCATCCATCCAATCTTCTTTCTCCATTTCTAGACCCTGCAAGTTCTGAGACTAATGTAATAAACGTGAGAAAACTGATAATGCAACTCAGCTTTGAGGAGGCTCTTTTTACACAAAATGATGCTTGAGAAATGCTAACAAAAGGTTAGTCTTCACAGTGAGAAAGAGTTAATTGTTTTAGATGCCCTGACCTGAGGCCATCCTACCAGGGCCAGATTAAGGCATGTGAGGGCCCTAAACACTGATAATCTGTTGTGCCCCCTCCTCTGCTTTCAAATGGAATATGTGGGTTTTATATATACCTCATTTATTAACATATACAGAGTAATATCAAGCACTGTGTCCTGTGCAACAGACAATAAAAAGCAGAACTCACTTGCTACATAAATTAAAACTTTTTGTGTTTGACAAATATTAGTATTTCCAGTATTTTTTGGACATTTGCTATGTTAGAGTGAGTATTATATTATTATGCATGTTAGTATTGTATTAAACGTACGCGAGATTTCATCCATGTGTATGCCAAACATATTTTAAATTTAAAATTATAAATATTATTATTTACAAAGCTTAGGACCTAACTGTACATAAATGCTATTCAGTTAAAAAGCAACTTGATTGAATTCATTGCAATAGTTGACTTATTTGAGTTCATTGCTCACTTTTGTGTGTCCTGTGGAACTGGAGTTCCCATTGGTTGTTTAACAGAATTTGTGCAAAAGCATACCCTTGTATTTGTATCATGGCAAAGAACATTGCTGGCCCTCCTGGCTGAAGTTGCTAGATCAGCAGATGTGGATGTAAAATTCTCTCAAAATGGATCAGAGACTTGTTATCTATTAATGTAATTCGTCCTTGCCCAATAACAGTTCATGTTGCATCCAGTTGAATATTGGGTTAATGTAGCAAGATTTAGACTCAACAGCCCATCCCCACTTCTTATTTATTAGTATAAATATTAGAAACAGTATACTCCTATGAGACTCATCAAGATAAGGAGTTTCAATTACGCAGGAGGGGACTGTAGGAGACAGATGTCACTGAAGATGCTGAAGTAGTAGGAGTCTCATAGCTTGTGTTTGGGTACCCTCATGACCCAGCATGAACATTATTTCTGGCAGGCACACTTTCACGCTCTGGAGTGATCAGTTCCATTTAGTGCCCGGCCAGCTCCCTTCCACTACCGTGCTTGCTTTTCCTTGTGTCCTAGCTGCTTCGCATCTATGGGTCTTTGTCATGGACAACTAATGCCCCTGTTTTGTTGACGACCTAAGAACATGCTTACCTTGTTCATTGGGTAATCTGTCATTGCATCCCACTCTGACAGCTTCTGTCCCACCCTCAGGATTTAAAGCCCTAGGCTCCCCTCTTAGCAATTGCTTTCATATTCCATCTAGGCTGACTTTTTAGTTTTTTAATTTTTTTTTAAATTCTGAAAACTCTTCCCTCATGTGTCTTTCACAGCATTTTATATACTGTAAATAAACTCCACTGACAGTCAGTATACTACCTGCCGTTCCTTTCACATGGCAAACCTGGTTATCCATCTAGAATTAAAAGTTTTGCTTTTATAAACTTATCTGGCAAGCATATCACATTGTCTTAGATTCATTTGAAACTCATTTATTGCCCTTTTTATAATAGCTTTCAGAGATTCATTCTTCTCGTAATAAATAGAAGAATTCCAAGAAATGGACTGAATTCAAATGAAGCATTTCACAAAACACCCACACATCAACAGACTATTATTCCCTCAGCTACACATGATCATTGTCTCTTAAAATCAAAATAAAAGAAAAAGCTCAGATTATCTCTTCTTAAAGTAATCTGTCTCTGGAATCCTAACATTTTTCCCCCCAAAATTCTTCTGTCATAAAATTTTTTTTTTTCTGTCATAGAGCCTGATAAGTCCCATGTTACGTTTCATATTAAATATAAAAAAAGTCACCACCGTATATTGAGACAGAAAGTTCTTGATTATTTCTGTTTTAATGGAAGCATAATAAATGTTTAGTAAGAAAAAAGTACAGAACACGATTACTCTAGGTAATAGAATATGCTAATAGCCATTTGAAATATTAAAAGAGGTATTTCAATGCAAAATTTTAAGACAAAAAGAGGTATGAAAATAGACACATATGAGGCAAAAAAAAAAAAATCCCATGACTCAATGCTTTAAAAAAACAAGCACCCTAAATTAAAATGATACATCTATAAATACAAATAAGCTCAGTAAAATTTCACATATAATTAAAGCAATAACTAAACTGGACAGTCAAGGATAGCAAAACATTTAGCTAAGGGCACTTATATGTACACCAATGATCTAACTTGATTATGAGACTGTGATACCCCAAAACAAGATGCAATCTCTGAAAATTCACATTTAGTAACAAAATTTAGTAACTGATAAGAGACGAGATGCCCTGGAGATATCATCAAAAAATCCAAAAAAAACAAACAAAAAAAAAGCCCTGGCCCAGATGACTTCACTGGGGAATTTTACCAAACATCCAGAAAGTAGTTGATATCAATTCTACTGAAACTCTTTCAAAACATAGAAAGGAAAGAATATTCCCTAACTCATTCTATGAAGCCAGCATCACCCTGATACCAAAGCCAGAGAAAACATCACAAAAAAGAAAATCTCAGACCAATATCCCTCAAGAATCTAGACACAAAAATTCTCAACAAAATTCTACCAAACAGAATTCAACAACACATTAAGCAAATCATATATCATGACCAGGTGGGATTCATACCAGGAATGCAAGAGTGGTTCAACATTAGAAAATCAATCAATGTAACCCAACACATAAATAAAACAAAAGAATCACATGGTCATCTCAATTGATGCAGAAAAAGCATTTGATAAAATCCAACACCTTTCCTGATTAAAAACTCTCAGCAAAACAGGAATAGAAGGAATATTCCTCAACATAATTAAAGGCATATATGCAAAACCAACAGCCAACATTATTCTCATTGGAGAAAGACTGAAAGCCTTCCCTTTGACAAGAATGAGACAAGGATATCCATCATCACCACTCTTATTCAATATTGTACTGGAGGGTCTAGCTAGAGCAATAAGGCAAGAAAGGAAAATAAACAGTACCCAAGCTGGAAAGGAAAAGGTAAAACTATCTCTATTCACAGATGACATGATCTGAAATACATAGAAAACTTCAACAACTCAACAACAAAAAGATAAACAACCCACTTAAAAAATGAGCAAAGGACACGAACAGACACTTCACCAAAGAGCACATCCAAGCACCCAACAAACATATAAAAAATGCTCGTGATCATTAGCCATTAGAGAGATACAAATCAAAACTAGGATGAGATTTCATCTCACCCCTGAAAAAATGGCATTGATCAAAAATCAGAAAACATCAAATGCTGGCATAGTTGTGGAGACATTGAAACTCTTATCCACTGCTGGTGGGATTGTAAAATGGTACAACCACTAGGCAAAAATGGTATGGTACTTCCTCAAAAAGCTAGAAATAGAAATACCTTATGATCCAGCAATCCCATTTCTATGTATACACCGTAGGGATCTAATAGCAGTGACACGAACAGACATATGCACACCTTTTTTTTTATGTTCATTGCAGCACTATTCACAATAGCAAAAACATGGAAACAACCTAAGTGCCTATCAAAGGATGAATGGATAAACAAAATGTGGTACATACACTCAATGGAATACTATGCAATCATAAAGAATAATGATGAGTTCTCAAAATAGATTATAATGTGGATGAATCTGGAGGACATTATGCTGAATGAAATAAGTCAATCACAAAAGGACAAATATTGTATGATTGCACTTTTACAAGAAGACAAGAATAGGCATATATACAGAAATCAACATTCATTGGTAATTACTAGCAGAGGACGGGTAAGGAGGGGGAACCACTCTTTAGATATTAGACTCGTTATTTTTGGTGATGAGAAAAGCAAGACCAACTGTGAGTGAAGTGTGTATAACTTGACCTAGATAAATGACGACACTAAGAATTATACAAGAATAAGTTATGTTTTTGGTAAATGCTATAACGTATAATTTTGCAACAACAAGAAATAACAACCAAAAAATATGCGTGTGATTACATAGGTAGATATGCATGTATATATGCATATAGGAAGGTATATGCATATATGTATATGCATATCTATAGCATATGTATATGCATGTGTCTGTGCGCTACATATACACTCATAAATACAATAAAGCACATAGGGGACACAGTTACAGATACTCCCTAGACATAACCAAACACCTTGAATTGGTTTCAATTCAAACTGAATTTGAAGGCTTAGAACCAAAGTCTCGTGGGGCAACTCAGTCAATTGGGATAAAGTTTATGTTCTACAGCCTAGTTTGGTGAGTAGCACTGGGGTTATAAAAGCTTGCAGGCTGCAATCTAAGACACAACTATTGGTGTCTTCTCATCTGGAGCAAAAGAGAAAGTAGGAAACCATAGGCTCGAAGAAGAAACTGGTCTATAGGATGAATAGCCTACACGAACCACAGCCTCATCTATCCTGAGACTAGAACCAGATGGTGTGCATCGTGCGCGGCTATCACTATGGACTGTTCCAACCAGAGACACGATAAATGGTCCTTTATAGAATGGGATAAAATCGTAGGACAAAACTCAAATTCTTGTAAAATGTCAGACTTATTAGACCAATAGGGACTAGAGGAACCCCTGAGACAATATCCCTGAGATACCCTTTAAATGATGTACTGAAACCACACCTAGAAGTCACCTTTCAGCTAAATAACAGATTGGTTCATAACATAAACAATATAACCCATGAGTACTCTGCTCCTTAAAAAATCATATATATTTGATCAAGTGGTCAGTATTTACCCTAAAGCAAAGATGAGAAGGTGCAGGGGAGGGGGAGGGCAGAGCAGGGAAGCTAGATTAATGGAAATTGAAAAATCAGATCAGAAATAATGAGAATGTTGATACATTGTAAAAATGTAACCAGTGTCACTAAAAAATACGTATTAAAAAAAAAAAAACCACACCCACTGTTGTCGAGTTGATTCTGACTCATAGTGACCCCATAGGACAGAGCAGAACTGCCCCATAGAGTTTCCAAGGAGTGCCTGGCGGATTCGAACTGCCAACCTCTTGGTTAGCAGCTGTAGCACTTAATGACTACACCCCCAGGGTTTCCAAAGAATATGTATAAAAAAATATGTATAAATGTATAAAAAAAAAAAAAAAGACATTGTTAAATGGGAGCTCAATTTGCTGTGTAAACTTTCACCAAAAACACAATAAAATATTATTTAAAAAAAGAGACTAGATGCCAGTCTCAAAAATTTCTGTGTACTTAATTTCTGTGTGGAAATTCCATGCAATTGTGGGGACTACCCAAGGGTTCAAACCAGGAACTTAAGCCTCCGCTTTTAATGGCTATTTCCACTTTATAGAGTACACAAACGGCTCCAATTTCCCATTCATCTGGGATGTTTCAGGACTTAAGCTCAACATTTTTTTTTTAATGAAATCCCGTATCAGAGAACATGTGCTTCCAATATAGGGAGACTTCTGCCAACATTTC
Organism: Elephas maximus indicus; assembly: GCF_024166365.1. NCBI lineage: Eukaryota > Metazoa > Chordata > Mammalia > Proboscidea > Elephantidae > Elephas > Elephas maximus. The sequence continues at coordinate 50,259,016 of NC_064842.1, read as the reverse complement.
CAGAAGAAAAATTACATGCACATGTAATTGCTTAATGTCTTAGACTGTTTATAACCCACCAATTTCTGTCTTTCATTCTCAGCTTTGTTCCGGCCGTGAGCATAGGTGACTGATAGAGCAATAGCTTTTTATGCTTTGTTCTTAGGGCATCTTCTCTTGCTGTGGGCCTCTAAACGGGCAGCTTTTCAGATCACCTGGTTAATGGCTCAAAGCAGGACACACAATGTGGGTATATGGTCCTTCCAAGGAGTACCAAGTGATGGGCCTCTTTCATAGTGGTACAGGGCCAAAAACACAGCAAGCTGTTTTCCTCTTTGGTGGGGATATATTGGCATCTCCCAGATGTACTTTCAATGTTACAGCAGGATCTAGAATCAAGGTAGTTTGGCCTTCTCTTCATTCAAGGGGATCTGATAGTGTAATCCTTTGGGTTAAGGAAATGGCTAAGGGATCAGATCACGGCTTTTCCATTTTGTGGCTTAAATAAGACCACTATTCACTAGACCTAGAGTTTTTGTTTTGTCTTATATCATTTGGTTGCTGCATCCCCAATGTTTTCCTACAAAATCCATCCATAATCAATTAAGCATAGCAAGATAGTGCTTCCAGGCAGATCAGTATGATGGCCACAACACTTCCACTGCCTATTATGATCTTTCCTGATCTCTACCACCCCAAATCCTCCCATCCCTATAATGCTGCTCGTTTCAAAAGCAAAATTCCACACTTGAATTTCCACCCCTAGGTGGAATAGCTGGTAAAGTGTGCTTCCTTCATCAATACAGAGTTCAGATGTTGAAGAGGCAATTGTCTAGACCCTCTAGATTTGGCTATTTCTGTAACATTTCAGACATTCTAACATCTCAACTTTCTTTGGCTGTTGGATGCATTTGTGTGTGTATGTGTTTGTGTATGTATGTTAACTAAGACAAAAAACAAATTGTTAGAATCCACCCAGCTAGTGTATTGCATATAGAATCCCTGGACAAATTCAGTAAATTACACTGCACTGCATTTGGTTAAGCACCTGTGAAACGCATCCTCACATATTTCCAAGGTTCGAGATAACACACATTGTCAAACTTCTGTTGTTATTCTTTTGATGTGTAAAATTTCACCTCCCAAGATTTATTTTGGACTCTGGAGCATTTTTTGGGGGTGGGGGGGGGGCATTCCAGGCTATAATTCTAAATAATGGCCAAAGAATAAAAAGATATGGGGAATGAAGAAGATTCTTGACTTCTTTCTCAAAGGGAAATTCCTCATTAGAAGGTGCACTGGTATCTGTAAGCAGGACAGAAAATGGCTTTTCAGGAAAAGACAAACAAGAGTCACTTTTCTGTCAAGAAAAGCTCAGTCAGTGGGGATGCAGAAGGGTTTGGAGGTTCCAATTACTCCGAAGCCTGTAGTTCACTGTTTTCTGATCTATGTCCTAACTTCCATGAAGAAATCTCACAAAACTGATAGTAGTCATTACTGCTTCCCACCAAATATGCCGGTTGTCCTACTAGGGAGGATTGCTCTTCCTTGTCCCCTTGAAGTTATAAAAGGCCATATGACTTGTTTTGACCAAAATTATATGAGAAGTATCTCTTACTTCCCTTCAGAAGCTCTATGAGGCAGTGCACAATTTACCACACTCTCTTCCCTTACCTCTGCCACTATAACCAGCAAGGCTCTAAACAGTGGGTACTGCATCAGCCTGAGTCCTGGAGTGAGGATGATGCATAGCAGAACTGCCAACCAATTTGTGTGGTGCGAAATATATTCTAATTGTTTTCTGCCACCAAGATCGTGAGGTAGTTTTGTTTCTACAGCACAACCCAGCCTATCCTGACTGATATAACTCTGAATTCAATTAGCAGTTAAAAGCTAAGTTAGATTCCTGGCTATCTCAGTCCAATATGTGTAAGGTATAGAAGATTCTTTCAACATATTCATATAAAGTCCCTTCAATCACATTCATTTTTTTAAACTGATTGTTTTATAACTTAAGTGTATCATTCTTTTGCTTGTATTAATCCAATTCCAAGGAACCCTGGTGGTAGAATAGTTAAGCATTTGGCTGTTAACTGAAAGACGAGCCATTTGAACCCACCCAGCAGCTTTGTGGGAAAAAGACATGGCAATCTGGTTTCATAAAGATTACTGCCTAGTGAACCCTATGGGGCAGTTCTACTCTGTTACATGGGGTTGCTGTGGGTTCAAAACTTGACAGCACCCAACAACAACAATATCCGATTCTATCAGAAGAAGCTATCTACTCTGTTATCCTCAAATTCCTCACATCCTTTATGTTGTTTCATGGTAGAAATTATTCCAAGTCCCCAAACTACTTTTTATTGAGATTTTTTTCAGATGGCTGTAAGTGATCATTTACTTAGCTATTTTTTTTTCCCCACAGGCCACCGTGCTTGATACCTCACACTTCCCTAAGGTTCTATGGCCTAAAATTTTTCATCACTTACGTTCCTTGGTTGAAAGCAGGAGAAAGTGACTTTGGCGAACTTAAAACACAAGGGAGTTTATTGGAAGGATATTGGAGTCTCCCAGAGAAGACAGCAAGTTAGGGGACCAAATTTGGGATCTTTAGAAGACAAGGAAAAGAAGCAGGAGGCAATGGCCATCTTAAAGCCAGAATGGCTGTTACCACCATGAATGATCTCTGGTTGTTCTGTCTGTCCGTGTACCACTTGCTCAGAATTCAAAGTCTTAGGTGATTGTTTCCAATTAACCAAGCTTAGATTACAAGCTTACCCACCTGCAGTTCCAGAGAATGGGAAAGGAAGGGTCTAGCCATTTAAAATTTTATTGTTAGAGGCACAGGGCTAAACTTCTGTCCCAACAAAATTATTCACAGTGGGAGAGAAATAAATTCTCAAAGAATCAAGATGTTATTAGGAAGAAGCATGGATGTTAGTCAACCAAAAAGAAGTAGAGTGAGAAAAGCAGACAAAAACATGGTCCTCATTAAAAGAAAGGTTTATGCCTTCGTCATGTTACTGGGTTGTTATTGCAGGAACTCAGGAAGTACTCAAGTGCATTTTTTCATGCAGGGCCATGTAAGTGAAGGCACTTTGGAATCACACAGCCCTAATTCAAACCAAGGTCTGTCACTTACTAGGTGCTTAGGGGTAGGTTTCTTTACCTCTTTGAATCTCTGTTACCTCCTAGAGTTGTCTGAGGATCCTGAGTTAATATATACAGAATGCCTGACTCACATCCTGCACTAAATAAACATTAGTTTTCATCCCCTCAGAAATGCTATTATTCAGAAAAAACAGCCCTCCTTCTCTTTATAAAGATATTCACTAATGAATATCACCAAGCTGTTAAAAGCAGTTGGGCAAAAGTTAGCTACGAGTGGGCCTGTGAAGTGATAGGGCGGCAGGTATGAGACATGAGACAGTAGGTCCCAAAGGTCAGGTATTCAAGCTTTAGAAGAGGCTCATCCCTATGGATTCCTCTGCTGTGGTTAAAAAAAACCTTCAATCTCTTCTCCATTTATTATGATGTTGGTGATTGGTCCAGTTGTGAGGATTTCTGTTTTCTTTAAGTTGAAGTATAATCCATACTGATGGTTGTCCTCTTTGATCTTCATTAGTAAGTGCTTCAAGTCCTCTTCACCTTCACCAAGCAAGGTTGTGTCATCTTCACATCTCAGGTTGTTAATGAGACTCCCTCCAATACTGATGCCTCGTTCTTCTTCATATGGCCCAGCTTCTCGGTTTGTTTGCTCGGCATACAGATTGAATAAGTGTGGTGAAAGGATACAACTCTGACACACAACTTTCTTGGTTTTAAACCATGCAGTATCCCCTGGTTCTGTTCAAATGGCTGCCTCTTGATCTATGTACAGGTTCCTCATGGCACAATTAAGTGTTCTGGAATTCCCATTCTTCACAATGTTATCTGTAATTTGTTATCATCCACACAGCTGAATGCCTTTGCATAGTCAATAAAACATAGGTAAACATCTTTCTGGTATTCCCTGCTTTCAGCCAAGATCTATCTGATATCAGCGATGATATTCCGTATTCCATATTGTGATTGTTAAGACGCGTCAATTTGGCTGGGCCATGATTCTCAGTGTTTTGGCAGTTATGATACAGTTTGGCAGTCATATGATGTGATCACTTCCATGATGAGATTTGATGTAATGTGAGCCCCTCCATGATGGGATCTGCTGTGAGTAGCTAATGAGTTGAAAGGGAGTTTCTTTGGAGGTGTGGCCTGCATCCAATATAAGTAGACTTTCTGGCAAGGCTCCTTGGTTTTCGCTCCCTCTGGATCCTGCAGCTGGCTCCCGTTCGCCTGACCTCTGGTTCTGAGGACTGAGCTAGCAGCTTACCTGCTGTCTTGCCTTCCCATTTTGGGATTCATCAGTGTCTTAGTCATCTAGTGCTGCTATAACAGAAATACCACATGTGGGTGGCTTTAACAAAGAGAAGTTTATTCTCTCATAGTCCAGTAGGCTAGAAGTCCGAATTCAGGGCGCCGGCTCCAGGGGAAGGCTTTCTCTCTGTAGGCTCTGGAGGAAGGTCCTTGTCATCAGTCTTCCCTTGGTCTGGGAGCATCTCAGCACAGGAACCTCAGGTCCAAAGGGTGTACTCTGCTCCCAGTGCTACTTTGTTGGTGGTATGAGGTCCCCATTCTCTGCTTGCTTCCCTTTACTTTTATCTCTTGGAAGATAAAAGGTGGTGCAGGCCACACCCCAGGGAAACTCTCTTTACATTGGATCAGGGATGTGACCTGGGTAAGGGTGGTATTACAGTTCCACTCTAGTCCTCTTTAACATAAAATTACAATCACAAAATGAAGGACAACCGCAGAATATTGGGAATCATGGCCTAACCAAGTTGACACATATTTTGGGGGGGGGGTGCACAATTCAATCCATAACAGTCAGTCTTCGCAGCCTGTGAGCCAGAGCCCTGCTTTCTGACTTGCGAGTCTTGGGTTTGCCAGCCCCTGCAGCAGTGTAAATCAGGAAAAGCTTCCAGCCTGACCCACAGGCTTGGAACTTTCAGCCTCTACACTCGTGTGAGCCATTTTCTTAATATGAATCTCTCTCTCTTTATAATTATATGCTTTACTGGTTTTGCTTCCCTAGAGAACCCAGCCTAAGACACATGTCCTCTTCTGAACCTGGCTTGAATTTCTGGCAGTTCCCTGTTGATGTACTGTTGAAACCATCCCCTATACTCCTACTGATCCAGTATGGCTGGGCTTTGTTTCCATTTTTCATTGACAACAGGTCGTTCAATAAAACAAACATTTATCTGGGTAAAAATATTTGAGGAAAAGAAACAGAACATCTGAAGGATTTAATAATATTATTTATCAAAATAATATTGCCACTTAAAAATTAATGTAATATTTAAGTCAAGCCATACAAAATCACTATTATTTTACCACTTTAACCTACAAAAATGCCAAAGTCTTATAGTTCTGTTTAAAATGTGTAAGAGCAAAAGTGAAGCCAAGGTAACATCAGCAAACTGGCAAACCCTGTCCTATAAGCTATTAGATCATTATTCCAAATCCAAGGGCATATAACTTCTTATTGTGAACTGGCAGCAGAATTGAAATTTTAGATACTGACAATTCAACATTACCAAATCAAGGCCTTGAGATCAAGGGAACAAATGGTAAAAATGGTGATGATAAGAAGTGGGGACCCCTGCTTCATATAACAGAAAAAAACTCTTGCAAGCAGGAAGAGTGGCTTAGATAAGCAAGGACAAGATTATTCCTGGGGAGGGGCTGGGGAGCTGTGGATGTGTATGTATGCGTATGTAGGTGGATGTGTGTATGTTTATGTATGCATAGGAATGGGGTGAGTGCGCATGTTTAAGTGCGTGTATGTGTATATTGGGGTTAGGTGTATGTGCGTGTGTACATGTGTGATTATGTGCATATATGGAGCCCTGATGGCTCAGTGGTTAAGTGCTCCACTGTTAACTGAAAAATCAGCAGTTCAAACCCACCAGCCACACCATGGGAGAAAGATGTGGCAGTTTGCTTCCACAAAGATTGCAGCCTTGAAAACCCTATGGGGGCAGTTCTACTGTGTCCTGTAGGGTCACTAGGAGTTGGAATGAACTCAACAGTGACAGGTTTGGTTTCTTAATGTGTGCATAGGTATAGGAGTGTGTGTATGTGTAATTGTGTGTCTGTTTATATATATATATATGGAAGTTAGATGTATGTGCTTGCATATAGTGTATAAATGTAGATGTTCATATAAGTGTATGTGAGATAATATTTTCCAGTCATGGTAAGGACAAGGCTACAAATAAAAGAAGACTTATACCTCATTATCACATTACTGCACATCTAGGTGCTGTCCTAGGTGTATGTGAGGTAATTTTTTTCCAGCTGTGATATGAACAGTATTCCAAAGAAGAGGAGGCTTGTGCTTCATTACCCCATTGCTGTAGGTCTCAATACTATCCTAAGGTTTCCCATGGGTATACAAGGCAGTTTCAGAATTGAATTTCTCCTTTATAGATAGGAAATATTCTGAAATATAAAGCAAGCCCATCTTCCTCCTTCCACTTTCTCTTTGCTAGTTCTTCACTTCCTCTTTCCCCACTCCCCGCTCTAGAGGTACGGGAGTAAGGAAATCGTCTCGTATGAGAGACACTGGCTGCCCTAAGAGGAGAAGTTGCTCCTGTTCTGGTTAACGAATGAGTTCTGCATATTCTCCCTTGGCCGTGACTTCTGCTTCCGAAAACTGACACACTGATTCCTCATAGTGCATGGAAACTTAAGGAATTTACTAGTTTAACTTCTTGGCCACACAGCTTTTAATTTTTTTTGGTTATATATATATTCCTTTTAATACAGAGGCTGAATACATGAATTGTTAAATTGATCAAGTAAAGAGAAAAAAAAAAACCAATCCTACTAAAGGCTTGAATTCAAGGAATTCTTAGGAACTATATCGTGTGTTTCCCAAAAGCACTTATTTTCTAGGCTTACCACTTCAACAAAGATCTTTCCATCTTTGCAAATACTAGTCACAGGCCAAAACACTAGATCCTGGGAAAGCAGAAGATGACAAAATCCAAGAAAATGTACTTGAGCTGGGAAAACTCTAGATTGTTCTGAAAGATGTACAAAGAAAAATACATAATACTATCATTGGAAAACAATCTCCAGGTTATGGGTCTGGTTACTGTCTTAACCATCTCATTTTCAGTTCAGATTATTAATGGATATTTTACAAAAATAAGTTTGAATTAATTCAAGGTATGATAAATCCAAATGTGCCAAACTTCTTTTTAGCTCAACAAGTATTCAGCATCTACAATATGCCAGTCATGATGGAAGAAACAGAATTAGTAAAAAAGAGTAAAGCTTTAAGAAGTTCAAAATGCTTCCTGAGAAGTGGATATTCCAGTTTTGGTAGCAGCCCTATGAAGCCTTGGTTCACAAAGTTCCACCAACCTGGACATTCCAACACACTTAACTCACAGCTTTTGAGACTGCTTTCAAAATACCTATGCAAGAACATGAATACACCTATGAAAGTAATAAGGGAAGTAACCATCGAAGAAACCTTGTGGACCCTTGCCTGGGTTCTGTAAATATTGGAAAAACAGCCCCCCTTGAGGTCAGAGAGGTCAAAAATGAGTATTTATGAACCAGTTTGTCTCAACAAGCAGGTGCTCCAACCCCCAGCCTGCTCTCACAGCTCTCCTTCCTGTGGTTGTCAGGACCCTGGAGCACTAAGCCCACCCTGCCTCCCCAAAACCAGTCCTCTTCGGGATAACTAGACTAGCACTACTTGATTCTACTTCACAGGTTTCAGACTATAAGGAGCTATTCAGTAGATCCTTTCTCTTCTGATTCCAGAGGTTCCTGACACAACACAGGACTCCTTTTGAATGGCATACATTGTTGGGAATTTAAAACTGAGAGTAAAGAAATAGCGGTACCCAGTTATTCCCTCACAAAGCTATCATTCTTTCTGAACAACCAGAACAAAAGAAACTAAAGATAGGGCCCTCATCCTAAGGACTCTACATTTAGAGGGAAAAAAATTTTAATATAAAACATGTATATGAAACAACTCAGGAATAATGTGAGGAACAAGAAATAACAGCATTATGTTGAATAAAAAGTACTGTGGACCCCCCGTAAACAGTCGAATTGGCAAAAATTCTGTGGTAGATATATTTACAACAATGACAAAAAAAAAAAGTAGTTGCTGAGGCTGTTTATGTACAACCAAACATCTCATGAGATTTGGTTCCTCGATTTGGAGGTTTAGGGTCATGGTTTTATGGGACATCCCAGTTAACTGGCCTAATAACGTGTTCAGTGCTTCTGTTCCACCTCCTAGTTTGTTTCATAGTGCGTGGGGTCTCAAAAGTTTGCAAAAGGCTACCCAAGGCACAATTTGTCTCTATGCACCTGGAGCAACAGAGGAAGAAGAAGAATCAGGAACAGGAGGAGCTAATTGTCTCCATGAACAACTGCCTCCTTTTTCATGAGACCAGAAGAGCTGGATGGTGCCCAGCTACTATTACTGAACATTTTGATCAAAGATTCCATATAAGAATCCTGACCAAAAAAGGGAAAATGTAGAATAGAATTTCAAATTCTCATGGACTCTATTCTTTCTGAAGCCATGGAGGGTAGGTGAACCCCTGAATCTATTGCCCTGAGATAACCTTTAAACCTTAAACCAAAAATATCCCTGAAGTCATCTTAACACTGAACAACAGTTTAGCTTAAAAGGCTCTGCCTTGAGCATTATGCTGTTTTAAGAACTATCTATATGGGATTAAATTGACAACAGCAGCTTGAAAGTTTAGATAGGAATCTAGCCCCAGTGAGTTTATGTTAATGAAGGAGGGAAAACTCAGAGGAGGGTAAGAATGGTTGTACAACTCGAAAAATGTAATCAATGTCACTAAATTGTTCATGTAGAAACTGTTGAATTGCTGCATATATTCTCGACAACAAAATCAAAATAAATAAAATTTAGGGAAAAAAGTACTGAGGAAAAGGATTTGGAATGAATATGAGAAAGCTGATCAGAGGAAGAGAAATGTATTCAAGATAAAGGAAATGGCATGGGCAAGAAACAGAAATAGAATTTATTAAGTTTCATATAACAGTGGTGGATTTTACCTGAATCCTGTGATACTGAGAAAGAGTGGTGGTTCAAGATATCTTCTCACCGTTTGTGTTCCAGAAAACAGCTTTCTACAAAGAACCACCCTGTCTCATATGACTTTGATTAGACTCATGGATGCCCCCTTGTTTATCTATGACAAGTCCAGACACAGACCCTCCAAATATCAATTTTTGCCTCATAAATGGTTAGATAAACTGCTTGCCCCCACTGATCAATCAAAACAAAATGTTTGTTAACCATCAGTTAGGGTGAGGGTTAGGGTTAGACTGACATCAGGATAAAACACTCTCCAAAGCTACTATCACAACACCCTTTAATTCTACTTCTCCATGCTGGGTTCTTCCTAGCGCTGTCTACTCTTCTCTCTACGTAAAAGCAAAACACCTTTTGCCCTAACTTTTAGATGTTTGCTGATCTTATAGTCAGAGGGTTCTCCCTATTGCAGTAGTCCCCCCTTCCTACTGCAGTCCTTTCCCCACACTTGCAAAGATCCTTTTGAATAAAGTTTCTCTTTGCCAAGTCGGGATTTGTTTTTTATTTGACACATGCAATCTCTATGTTGATACTCTTAGCAAGGATATACATACTAGTTCTAGAAGGAAAAAAAAAAAATACTGGAAAAGGATATTTATTTATTTATTCTCTACTTTGAGAAGGAAAATAGGAATAATACCAGTATCATCAAATAGAATTTTGATTCTGACTACTTAGTAACCTTGACTATGAATTCTAGATTTTAAACGAAGTCAAAATTGGCAACATATAAGTCTAACCTCATAAAATGTCACTTAAACTTTTAGTATTGACACAACCCTAATTTGGAAAGAATGCTTGAAGTTTGCCTTTTGATTTAAAAGTAATATTTCACTCCTTCCTCTTATTTTTATAATAATACTTTAGAAATCTAACAAACATTTATGTTACATATTTTAGAAAAAACAGATGGTTGTGTTAAGGGCATGGATTTTATCTCACTATATGGATTTACACTGTAATGGTTAGGACTTTCCAAAGGGATGATGGTCACCCATATAATTGAATAAATCCTCATTCCTGGAAGTGTTCAAAAGACTCAGTGCTTAGGAGATACTGAACTTCTGTTAAGAGTGATGGAAAAATTTGGGAACTAATGGTGAATGCTGAACAACGGGATGAACATAAATTAATGTCACTGAATTATACATGTGAAGAATGTTGAAATGGCAAGTGCTTTGTTACATATGTTTACTACAATCAAAAGAAAAAAAAGTAAAACAGCCAACAATTTAGAAGGGTCACATGGATTTTTAAGGTCCCTTCTAACTTTGATTTCTTTATTTCCTGTTTCTCACTGATTGATTCCCCCCCTTTATTCATGCAGTCTTCAGTGAAGACAAAAATGAGCTATATCGCCCTCCTAAGACCAATCTGAGGCTCCACTCACTTGTCCAGCATTTTACAAAGTTCGATTCTGGAGACATCTCTATCACAATCTCTGCAATGCTTAGTAAACTTTCAGATTCCTGGGCCCCATCTCAGACCTACTAAATAAGAATCTTTATGAGTGAAGCCCAGGAATCTACATATTTTAACAAGCTTTCCAAGTGACTGTTATAAGCACCGTAATTTGTGAACCACTCCCTGGGGCTATAATTCTTGACATCCCTGGTAAAAGGGGAAACCAGTAAGAATTACTTGGAGTTATGATCGGAGTTATCTAGTCATCTGTTCCTTAAGGAGTGAGTTAAGCGCAAAAGCATTTCAAACACCATTCAAGCATCCAGCCACCTTTGGAGAGTGAATATCTACCATGTAAAATCTTCCTTGATCTCTTCCTTTCAAGAGATAATTTTCTGTTTTCATGGGCATTACAATAACAGCAATCTCTTCTGAAATTCTTTATCTCATCAAAGAACATTGCATGAATAAGCCCTCAGTTATCAACAGTGCCTGCTTAAGATTTAAATCTATAAATATTTTAGCCTCTTTAGCTTCTATTTGCTATTAGAAAAGAACACAGTGTTCAGATCACACTGGCAACTTAAACAACAGAACACAAGAAAGTCAAGGAAATCATTTCTCTTATCCCCATTTTACTGTGAAAGTAAGTAAAGTGTCTACTTACCACCAAACTGTAACCGCTTTACCATCTGTCATTAGGTTCATAATAGCACAAACAAAACTGAGGATTCTAAAAATCTCATCTACCATTTTTTCGTTATAATTTTTTTAAAGATATAATGTAGAATATTGAAAATAAAGATTTAATAGTAAGAATCTTGCTAACCTGGGGTAATTGAAGTAAAGTTAGTCCCAACTGATGAAAAGATGGATCAGTAAGGTTTTTACAAATATATTATTTTCAATAATCTATAGTATACAAAATTTCATATGTGTAGTGCTAATAGTGAACATGTGTAACTTTTTTAAGCATATGGAAGTAAAGGAAATAATTAATATATTGAAAACTCATTCTGCATAAATACGCCATGCCCAAATTCGGTCTGAATTATCACAAATTTCCAAACAGAGGGGTTCTGAATTTGTACTATTTAACTGTCTTTGGGTTAGGATAGTCAAGTGAATATATAGATTCGTTACCTTTCATGCCTGCCTCAATTTATCTCCTAAGGACTGTCTTATCAAGATATGAATAAAGAATACTCTTTAAGCAGAAATTGTAATTTTGTTCCTAAGGCAATTCCTGTTACTTCCCTTAGGAACAAATCAAACATAAAGGAAATGTTAACATTAGGATGTTGTTAAATCTTCCCATGAGGAATACTTAAAAAGGTCACTTTGATTTATCAGAACACATTTTGTCAAAGTTAAGAACCTCTTAAATTTACAAATTCTAAATTTTAACTTGACTGCTCATAACCAAAGCTTCACTCATTCTAGGGAAAAGAAAAAAAAAAAAAGGTAGTTTTCGGTTTTGAGGGCTAAACAAGATCAGAAGTGAAAATAATTATTTTTGACAAATACCCTGTTATGACCCCATTTTACAGAGAATGAAAGTAAAACATTCTGAAAAGAGTATATGTTTTGTGAGGAGCATGTTAAAATCTGTTATAAGTAAATAGCGAGTGTCTCTGTCAGCTGTATTTGAACTATGCATATAACCACAGAGCGAGTGCTGGAGCAGAGAGTGAGGTGGTGGAGTACAGTATCATAGACAAAATACATACCCTAAAGGCAGAAAGCCTGTAAATAACCCTGCTGTCACCTGCCAACTGTATCACCTTGAACAAGTCACTTTGTCTAGCTAACCCTTAGTTTTCTCCTTTGTAAATGGAGTTAAATGATACCTACTATCCAAAGTTTTTACAGAGTCCCTGGGTGGTAAAAATGAAAGTTAGGCAGTCCAAACCCACCCAGAGGTGCCTCAGAAGTAAGGCCAATGAACACAAACAACAACATCAGGGTTTTTATAAAGACTAAATGAAATAATAATTGAAATGTGCTTAGTACCATATCTACTAAACCAAACCAAACCCAGTGCCATCGAGTCAATTCCGACTCATAGCAACCCTATAGGACAGAGTAGAACTGCCCCAGTGAGTTTCCAAGGAGCGCCTGGAGGATTCGAGCTGCCAACCCTTTGGTTAGCAGCCGTAGCACTTAACCACTATGCCACCAGGGTTTCATATCTACTATATATGAAAAATTCAATAAGTATTAATATATACATGTGCCTGTGCATGAACACCCCAGAAAGAATATAAAGATATACACTATAAATTGTTACTAAGTTCTAAAAGATTACAAATGGATTCTAAATAATGGAGCCATTAAAAACCATATTTTGAAAGATAATCAGATGGAGATATGGTAATGACATAATGTCATGTAAAAAGGCAAAAATAAAACTACAAATTCTATGGAAAAAAATGCATGTGTATAAAAGAATAAAAAGAACAAAAAAACATTGCCATTGAGTCAATTCTGACTCGTTATTTCCCTATGGGACAAAGTAGAATCGACCCCACAGGGTTTCTAAGGCTGCGATCTCTACAGAAGTAGACCGCCACATCTTTCTCCCACGAAGCAGCTGGTAGGTTTGAACCATTGACTTTTTGGTTAGCAGCCAAGCACTTAACCATTGCATCACCAGGTTCCTATATAAAAGAATACTGGAAAGAAAGTACTCAAAATATAAACAGTGATGGTCTCTGGGTGGGGCCATTATAGATGGTATTATATAGAGTATGATTTCTACCATCACGGTTACTCTGTTTGAATATATTCCAGTTTATTCACATTCTTTTCAAAATATTGATCTTTGGAGTCCCTAAATTAACATAATATTCCACTTGTGTTCTAATATAACAGGATGATCACTCCTTGTGATCTGAGTGCTCTTTATATAATCAAAGGTGCATATATTTATTGAGCACTTATTTAACACTTACCCTGGGCCAAGAACTGGGACATAAAGACACAAAATCTGTCATAAGGAGTTTATAGTCTGGTAAAGACAAAGAAAAAGTAAACAAGAGAAAAAAGTATAACGGATATTCTTATAGGGGTTATACAAGTACTCTAGAGGCACAAATGACAGCAGGCAACTTTTTTCCTTGAGTTTAGGGTACATGGTGAGCTGAGTCTTGAAATATGAGTGGAAAATGTCTTTGATTTGACCCTTGTACTGTGTGATGCACGTGGGATATCCGGATGGAAGTAAGCACCCAGCAATCGGTTGGGTATATGAAAGTGGAAGAAATCAAGAAAGAGCTCTGGGTTGGAGATGAGCATTTGGGGGGCACCAGCACTCAGGCTGTAGTTAAAGCCATGAGGATGAATGATACCTGACAAAAGTGGGCATGAGAAGGAAGCAGGAACATATGCAGAACAGAAAAAGGAAAAAGGCCCACAAAAACACCATTAGTTAAGGCATGTATATAGCAAGAGGGGCCCAAAATAAAGGCTGACAAGAAATAATCAGAGATGTGAGGAATCCCTGGATGGAGAGGTTTTAAAAGAAGGTAGGGGATAGACAGTACTAGAAGATGTCCAATAAGGTGAGGCATGAGGCTAATTAATTGGACTTAGAAGTTAGGCTCTTTGGGGTCACACTTGCTAGAGCAGTCTAAAGCTTGTCTGTGTGAGTTTGTGTACGCACACTCTTGTGGGGAAGGAAAAGTAGGGCCTGAAGGAAGGCACTATATTAAAAAATGAATGAGAGCAAAGGGCATAAACAGACAATTCACAAAGAAGGAAATACAAATGTAAAACAAATATATTTAAAAATCCACCTCCCCTACATAGAAATGCAAATTAACGCCAGATTCCAGTTTTGCTTGCCAAATTAACAAAGTGTTTTCAGTGATAACACTCCAAACCGGCAAGGGTGTGTTAAGACATGCAAGCTACTGATAAAAACAGGATATAATTCCACATTTCTTCTGTTATCTGTTATAACTGATCCTTCTTTCCTTGGTAGTGCCACTGTATGCTACCGGTAACATTTAATCGTACTTTTACTCCAAATCCCCCCTCTATTGGGCTCATAAGGTTTTTTGAGGATAGGGACCCAGTCTGACTAATCTCTAGCCTCACTAGTCTTTAGCTTCTATCACAGTGCCTGACTCCTGTAAGTACTCAAGAGGGGTTTGTTGAATGTATTCATAAATACTGGACTTCTTTTGATATATGTTGTTCTAGGTTAAATTGGAAACATCCATTCCAAGTTCATGTTATAATTCAAAGAAATTAAGCCAGCAAAAATGATTCCCTCTACAAAAGTCTGATATTGTTTGTGGAATCAGACATAAAGGTATAAACATATATTCCGCACACCATGCACATCCACAGATATTTATGCTGTCTGAGCCTCCCTCTGTTTTATTATTTTAATTCTCTTAAGGCGAGTATTTTCCTTTATGCAAGTCTTCATTTATCACCTCGCCATTCTTGGAGTGTAAGTTTTAAAGCTACCAAAGCTGCCTAGTCAGATAACCTAAGACAGTCATACCCCCTGCTGTCCAGCCAAGTATGACTAAAACTATGAGGGGTAACACGTTATTGAAATAGATGAAAATGGAAAAAGCATAAATTCGCTTGGTATTTGAAATGGGAAAGTAAAATATGAGTAGGCTTTGAAGTGTATTTTTAATGTGCTCTGTATTTCCTAAACTGTAATTTTAATGAATCATCAAGAAATTATTGTGTCTGTGTGTACTATTCAGGGAATCTCAGGAAAAGTACAGTCATCATTGGGTCCTCAGGAAAACAGGTATAAGATTTTATGATGCCTTTTCTGTGAAAGTAGAAGCACAGAAGTACCTCCATCGGCATTATTGGTATTAATCTTCTAAAGCTGATCAACACCACCTGGAGAGTGAACCGAGCCAGCTCTGCCAAAGAGCTTGGCAATTTTCTTTAAATATGGCAAAACTGTACCAGCATTCCTTTGCTTGCTTTTGAAAACATCGAAATGAAGGCAATTTCTGTAATTATGCATTACTATCCTTGACGTGCGAAATCAGCGATTCTCAAATAAGGATGATAGATTTTGGCCCCCAGGGGACATTTGGCAATGCCTGGAGACATTTTTTGGCTACAAGCATCTAGTAGGTAGAGGCCAGGGCTGCTGCTAAACATCCCACAAGGTACAGGACAGCCCCCCCAAAATGTCATCAGTGCCAAGGTTGAAAAATTCTGAGCTAAATGATGGAATGTATACAATGTTCAGAAAATTCCATCTTTTAGGGCTCAACTAAAATTATGACCCCTTTTACAAGGTTTTTTTAGAGCATCTCCACTTATCATGACATCTCCCAGGTTGGACTTTCCATATATCTTCAGGCTTTGTTTGATGGTGACCCATCTCAAAGACATTTTGAGCAACTAAGTGTTCATATCCTGCTGACAATTTTTTCTTATAGTTTTATATATCAAACAGCTCATTAATTATGCTACTTTCTCTTTCTAAATTGTTCCTTTTTTTTTTTTTTTATCTATTTCCCTGGGTCTTACTTCTGACTCATAGTGACCCTGTATATGAGTTGGAATTGACTCGTCAGCAAAGGGTTTGATGCTTTTCCTTTTTTTGGAAGGGTCTTCCTATAATACTGGTTTCGCTGATAATAGATAAGTTTTTAAATGAGAAAGAATAACTAACTATCCTATGGTTTTCCCACCTAAAGTGTTTGGGTAATATTTCTAGTCATTCATATTGCTAATGTTCTTTGGCTGCTCTACAAGGAATAAAAATAAAACAAAGGCTGTTTTTTTGGCCACTGATAAATCACGTAATTCACTTTCTATTTAAAGCTTAAAGATTTGGCCTGTTATTTCTAATGCCAGGAATTCACACCCTCAGTAGCCAGTCATTAGTGGGAATGGAAGGCATGAAAAAAAAAAAAAGATCTGAATCCAAGTCAACAGATGAACACAGTTCACTAGCAATACTTTTAAGAAACAAGTGGTTTTCTTGAAAATAAAGGTACTTTAATAAGTCACTGCCACTTATAGTACCTGTAAGTGCATACAGTTTATGATCTTTAATCACATTATGACCTATCCAATTAAAAAAAAAAAAAATCAGCTATATAGCCACAATACTTCGTTGTACATTTCCAAGAAAGAAGGGGCCGTTATGACAAGGCCTGAATTCTGCCTAAGAGTTAAGTGGATGTTGAGGTGGTAAATACGTCACCAGCAGAGGCCAGCTAGAAGATTTCAGTTTTTGTACGGAACTGAAACCTGTCTTCCTGTTCCTTCTACAGTAGTTCTTCATCTGAAGTAACACAAACCAAGTCCAATCTGCCTTCCACAGTCAGATAGATACTTGAAGACAGCTACCCTATTCCCCCTAAGTCTTCCCTCTGAACTCATTTTGATTTGGGGACACATAAAATATGTAGAACTAAACAACCAAACCCTCCAAACCCGTTGTCGTGAGTCGATTCCCACTCATAGCGACCCTATAGAACAGAGTAGAACTGCCCCATACATTTCCAAGGAGCAGCGGGCAGATTCAAACTTCTGACCTTTTGGTTAGCAGCTAAGCCTAACCAAAGACAAGAAAAATTCAGAGACCAACACTGTACAATACTGACACCTGAGTGTAACCCAAGTGCAAGGAGTCTATCTTTGAGATTTAAATACATTGTACTTGAACTTCAATCTCCATATGTTGGAGTATGTCTCTAGCTGTCTTCAGGGATCCTTACATGGGGAGGGGAGTTTGGGACTCATTTTTCTTTTAGTTATCTCTGGCTCAGATCCACTGTTTGCAGTGAAAATTCAGTCTTACTTGATTCTCACCTTCTGTGAATGTTCTATTCTCTTCAGCACTAATTTAAACATGAACCACAACCCCTTGTCCTAGATTTCCCCAAAACCAATCATACAGGGTATTTGTATCAAATTTTACTATAGTTTGGGGGCAATAGAAGATGTTTACATCGTAGCACTGCAAATTGACTTAAAATTATATAGTAGACATGCTTGTTCTTAAAAGTCCTTTAGCCATCCTGGTTGGTCCTCTGCCCTTTTAAAAATGCTTGCATGGGTTTCACTCATTCTCCAGCATCGACCTGACATCCTCTGCCTTGAATTCCAGCCTATCTTGTTACCTTTTATAGACAGGGTCAGGTTTCAGGTCATTTGCAGTATCAGCAGTACCACTATCACTTTAGCTCAGAATCACTTTAGTGTATTCAAGTGTTGCCTTTTTGTCACCAAGCACTGTTTGCTCATACTTTCAATAATAATATACATACTCCCTGCCCTTCATTTCCACAGTCCAGGCCTCTTTCACCATATGTGTGGCTTCTCCTTTCAGTCTTGGTCAGATTTAAGCCCCCACTCACACCACAACCAGATTTAGCTTCCAAAGACACAGCATTCATAATTTCAACTCTGTACCAAACCTTGAACCAGACCCTGCTGGGTCAAGTCTCACCTTTTTCGGTATACTTTTTTTTTTTTTTTTTTTCCACATTAGCTTGCTTCTCTAAGATTTGAACCAAACATTCCTCAACATCAACCTACAATCAAGGCAATATTTTTATTAGTCCTTTTCTAAGGAAATATATATTGCTGCTTCCACATCTTTGTTCATAATTTCCTCTATCTTCTTAAGGTTTCTCCTTCTTCCTCCTTCTCTTCTCCAAATCCCAACCAACCTTTAAGGCCACATTCAAATCCTAGTGCCAATTCTACTTCCTAATCATTCTAGCTGGACTTTCTCTCTTCCTCTTCTAAGCTCCTACCCCATTCACTTTGGCACTTGGGTAATTCCATCTTTCTGGATGCGGATCTTCTGTCCCCAGAAAGTTCAAGTTCTCTGGAAAAAGAGGCCGCAGCTCCTCTTGAATTAGCCAGAATGTTTCTATGTATACACTAGGTTATTGGTGAGTGCTTGCTGAGTATGGATTCAAAACTTTACTAGACTCAGCTTCCTCAATCTATATTGTCTTTTTTAAAAACACTTTTCAGAGTCGTATTTACTATGATACTGCTTTCATGAAAAACAGATAAATTCCTAAATAGGAAAGAGTCACTAACTACCTTTTTTTTTTTTTTTTCCAACTTAAAAGTAATGGTTCAAATCTTTGAGAAGAAGGAAAGTTTTCCCTCCATATAAACTCAGGTGTGATTTCTCCTCTAATTCACACTAAATCTTAAACTTCCTATCCCTAATTGTTTTTTCCTCTCCTCTCCTCCATTTGAATTTAAAAATCAAGTATCAGAGCACAATGTGCAAGAAAAAAAAAATTTTTTTCTTAAATAGCTCCTCGAAATATATTTTTCCAACATCTTTGTGACCAAATACCATAAAATATAGCCTAATCAACTCATTCATTTTTTTTTCTTGCACATTGTGCTCTGATACTTGATTTTTAAATTCAAATGGAGGAGGATCTTTTAAAAAAACTATACTTCAAAAATTCAGTATTTACCTCATGAATGTAATATTAACTAACATTTATAGAGCGCTCACAGGCAGAATACTTTCAAATCGGTCTGCTTGTATTATCTGTTTTAATTTTTAAAAACTCCCATTTTGTAGTTGAGTAAACTAAGGCATAAAAAAACCCAAAAAACTAAGGCATAGAAATGTTAAATAACTTGCTCAAATCATGGTGAAGTAAAATACAAGTAGTCTGAGGCCAGTACTCCAAGACTTAACTACTATGTATGGTCCCACTCCAAACAAGAAAGAGATGTATTGATATCTCTCACTCTCTCTTAGTGTTCTTCTAAAACCTTAAACTTTAAATTCATAATTATAAATTATTTTTCTAACGCAAATTGCATATCCTTTTGATAAAGATATTCAATAGAAAAATATAAGTGTATTTGTTCTTTCCAATATTTCAATCAGCTGAGCAATGTTTTTTTTAAAAAAAAAAGAAAGGACTCCGTTTAATTTTTTTTTGCATTATGTGGTTTCCTTTGGAATCAGTTCTTTGATAAAAAGGGTGGAACCAGACAGCTGGCCTGTATGTAATTATGCTGCCCTCACGTGACAGACATTGTGAACTGCAAGTGGAGTGGAATCCTAGCTGAGACCATGAAGTACAACTCAGAGGAGGCGAAAGTAACCCCAAATTTAAACTCATTGCGGTGGAGTAGATTCCAACTCATAGCGACCCTCTAGGAGACAGCAGAACTGCCAAAGATTGACTGACCACTTTCAAAGCTACTTTTACCTGTGACCTCAAAATGTTAATGCAGTTTTCACGTGTATCTAACTTAATTCATTGAAGAAATATACCAAGTCGGAGACAATGCAATTAGTGCAGGTATTTACAATACTGTGTACGTACGGGTGTTACATGTATTTACAATACAGTAGAAGGCAATATGAAAAACATTCTATTCCCTGGAATATCAATATGTTAACAGATAAAACTGGTTTATTAAATTGAAAATAAGTGGAAAAGTCTTGAACTTTCTCCAGAGGTGTACATAATTTAAATGTTTGATGATACAACCTGGCAAGGCCTGTCATTCTTGATTTCCTTTTAGAATTAATCTTAGAGACATGGGATTTATAACATTAAACTTAAGGCCCTCTATTCACAGTTACAAGTACGGGAACAACCGGTGTTGATTAACTAAAATGGCCAACAAAAACCAAGGCAGTTCTCCAATATGATTTTCTTCTCTCCTTGATAAACAGTCTGCTGGCTTGCAAAGAAAATGGGGATGACTAAAATTCTCTGTTGGTTATAAATTCACATGATAGTCTCATCGACTACAAACAGGGCGTCAAAAATCCACCCTAGATTATGAAAACATTCTGCATCCCACTTTGAATTGTGGCGCCTGGGGTCCTAAATGCCAACAAGTGGCCATCTAAGATACATCAATTGGTCTCAACCCACCTGGAGCAAAGGCAAAGGAAGAACACCAAGGCCACACGACAACTAAGAACCCAAGAGACAGAAAGGGCCACATGAACCAGAGACCTACATTATCCTGAGACCAGAAGAACTAGTTGGTGCCCAGCCACAATCGATGTCTGCCCTGCTAGGGAGCACAACAGACAACTCCTGAGGGAGCAGGAGGCCAATGGGGTACAGACCCCAAATTCTCATAAAAAGACCATACCTAATGATATGAATGCGACTAGAGGAATCCCAGAGATAATGCTCCCCAGAACTTCTGATGGCACAGGACAGGAACCATCCCTGAAGACAACTCATCAGGCATGAAAAGGACTGGTCAGCGGGGGGGAGAGAGATGCTGATGAAGAGTGAGCCAATTAAATTAGGTGGACACTGGAGAGTGTGTTGGCAACTCTTGACTGGAGGGGGGATGGGAAGATAGAGAGAGAGGGAAGATGGCAAAATTGGCACGAAACGAGAGACTGAAAGGGCTGACTCAATAGGGGGAGAGCAAGTGGGAGAAGGCAGTATGATGTATGTAAACCTACATGTGACAGACTGATTGGAATGGTAAATGTTCACTTGAAGCTTAATAAAAATTAATTAAAAAAAAAATCCACCCTAGAAGAAGGCAGCTGCTTAGAAACAGTGATCTGAGGCCACCAAAGGTCTTTCATGCCTCTAAATTACCTCTTAAGCTTGCCTGCCCCAGAGCCTAAGATTCCTGCCATTAATACATCTTTTTCCTACTTATGACATAATGTCTCTGATAGTTTCTTATCAAAATACAATGTTCTCTGGAGAGATAAGCCACCGAAAACCAAACCTGTGCCATTGAGTCAATTCTGACTCATAGCAACCCTATAGGTCACAGTAGAACTGCCCCATAGTTTCCAAGGAGTGGCTGTTGGATTCAAACCCCTGACCTTTTGATTAGCAGCCAAGCTCTTAACCACTGCACCAGCAGGACTCATTCATCAAGATACTACCAAAAGGAAAGCAGTAAATAAGACCTTGAGGGAAAAAGTCAAGCTGCAGGTGGAGAGGGGAATAGAGGAGTGATCCAAAGGGTTCTGCTGAGGAGATGGGCTAGTGAGGGCTTTAGAAGCAGGAGCAAGGGAACCTCAGTTCAACAAGAGAAGCTGAATATCAAAAGAAAAAGTGAGATGAAACAGAAGTCAAACTTGGACTATTTGAGAGTTTTATGTAGGGCTGACCCTGTTGACTAAAACTAAGATACGGAAATTACCCAATAAAGCAGGAAATTTTCTTATCAGAGTTACAGGTTAATTAAGGCAAACAAAAGGGCAGAAAAACCATATTTCTTTTTAAGGACCTTAAAATCTATGCCATTTACCACAAAATAAGTTTTTACTTTTTAAAATAAAAAATTCCACACAGAGAAATGCTAAATGGTAACTGAAAGCTAAACCCTCTGTTTGACAGTGAACAGATGTTCCACCTCTTCTAGGATGGGATGGAGAAACGGCCATATTCTGTATCTAAAGACCCTGTTCATTTTCTGCCTTTGAATGTTTGCTGTTGTTAGTTGGTTTTGAGTCACCCCGACTCGTGGCAACCGTATGTGTAATTGAACAAAGGGTTGCCCAGTCCTGCAACATCTTCATGATTTGAAATGTTTAGAAAGAACTAAATAAATGTAGAAAATGAAACATAATCAAAATAGTGTAGTAACAAATAAGGAAAAGGGATTCTCACAACTATGTCAAAATCTGATCCAACCCCCCCACTATTAAAATGAGCACTAGAAAGTTAATCAAATAAGTGGTTATGCAAATAAGGCTTTTTTTTTTTTTCCTGTACATATGAAATGGCAATCGTTGGTTGATCTTTTTCTAATGATCTCCTTTTCCACGTTGCAGGCTTATTTGCAACATAACAACTCTTCTTCCCACGGGAAATGTCGATTGGGTATCCGTGCTCATCTGTGAACCGCGGTTGCTCTCAGTGATTGTAACTGCTCTTTAACATATAAAACAAACATTCTGAGATCCCATTTCCCATACCTTCGCTTAGATTCGTCTCTTTTGTGGTCCGAAAAAAAAAAAAAAAATTCCCGCAGAACAGTAGGAATATAAACTTAGACATGAAGTAACAGCGTCAGATTCCTTGGTGGCTCAGCCTCTGAACCAGAGCAAAGAACGCCACCACAGCTGTGGGGCTGACGACTCCTTTCAGTAAAGGGCAGGAAGTGCTCTGAAATGATTTCTCTTTTAGTCTCTTCCTTTCTCCCACTTAAAGGACAACTTTACTTTAGGTAAAGGATCAACTTTTAGTTTATATTCCTGAAGGATGATATTCTAAGTATTTTCTTTAAAAAAAAAAAAAAAAAAGCATACTGGAGCGCTAGCCAATCAGAACAGGTCCTGGCTATAAACAACAGGTGTCTAGTCACCATATTGTTTCCTCCCTGGGTAGTGCAAACTATTAACGCTACTAACAGGACGACTGGAGGTTCAAATCCACGCAGAGGTGCCTCAGAAAAAAGGCCTGGTGTTATACTTCTGGAAACTATAACGATGAAAATCCTACGGAGCACCATTTTAGTCTGATACACAGGGGGCCACCATGAGTCAGAGTCCATTTGTCAGGAACTGTTTTTTGTTTCCTCGACTTCTTGCTCTATCTCAGCTCCATTTTTCATTCGTCTTAGTTTTCCATTTTAATAAAATTTAAATTCCATAACTTAATGTCTATGCTTTTAGAATAAAGCTAAACATGTATTGTTTACAATTATAGACAAAAAGCTGCTTGTAACTTGTTAGTTTAAGGCTTACTCAGTCACACAACATATCACTACATATACCAAAAAACCAAAAACCAAACCCACTGCCATCGTGCCAGTTCCGACTCATAGAACACAGTAGAACTACTCCATACAGTTTCCAAGGAGCACCTGGTGAATTCAAACTGCCGACCTTTTGGTTAGCAGCTGTAGCACTTAACCACTATGCCACCAGGGTTTCCTACTACATCTACCATCTACTGCTTAAGAAGGAAATTAAACAAGAATCTACAACTTTGACACTATTTACATGAGAGTTAACATGCAGAATTCTTCCTACGTTTTGTTTTTGTTTTTATTTTGGAGGGGACAATTGTCATGATTTCTTTTAAAATTCTTTTCTATAATTTAGCTTCTGCTTTTTTTTCCATCACCACAGCAATAAATGATGAAACATTTCTGCTTCCCTGTCTCTCCCTTCCTAAGGTTTTAACATTTTAAAGCACATTTACTGTACTGAAAGACATGCAGAGAATTTTTTAAAGATGAGACAGAAAACTATTTATAATCTCAAGACTATACATTTGAGAATTACATAGGAGGAATAAACCAAATAAAAAAAGAAAAAAGTTGCCATTGAGTCGATTCCGACTCATAGTAACCCTATAGGACACAGTAGAACTGCCCCATAGAGTTTCCAAGGAGCACCTGGTGGATTTGAACTGCTGACCTTTTGGTTAGCAGCCATAGCACTTAATCACTACACCACCAGGGGTTTCTAAGGAGGGATAGATATTAACTATCATAAACAGAAATATTTTTGTCAATCAAGTAAAATCCACAGCACGTAAGGTTTATTTGAGCTGATAAAACACATTCTGTCAAAGTCCTTAGAGAAGTAAATTGCAGAAAAAGTAGAGATGTAGGTGTAAAGGGAATAAAAAATCCATACGGAATCAGAGAAGATCAAAGGCCAAGTCCTGGTCTCAACTTACTGGTTTTTGGATCTTGAGCAAGTTACTCAACATTTCTTAGCCTGTTTCTTCATCTACTATGTGGTAAAAATAACCTCCCCTCCATTTGGTTCATTGTTACAATCAAAAGGAAACTGTGTTGGTAAAAGTATTGTGTAAATTATTAAATGAAATGCAAATGTTACCCAATTAAACATCAAAATATAAATATACTATTAATAATAGTGTTATTAAAATACTGTTTTAAAATACTATGAAACAGTATTAATAAGCTATCTTTTAAAATAGATTCCTCCAAAAAAAAAAAAAAAAGTTGTTTCCCTCATAAACTATCCTTTAAGTTATTAAAAATGTGACAAGAATGTAAAAGCTTAACAAATGTTTTAAGGACTGATCCCGGATTAAAAATGTGGGTAGGCTAGACAATCTTTCATCAGCTTGACAACACCTTGTATCTCACACTTGAAAATGAATGTTATTTATAGATAAATCTGCCCAGTTAATTCTCACAAGAGGATTACAAGGCTGCCAATCAAACAAAAGCCCCAGCAGGTGGGGCTAACTTGAGCTGATAAAACAAGTTCTGTCAAAATCCTTACAGAAGTGAATTCCAGAATCACTGGCCCTCCCACATTCTCTTCTTCTTTATCCAAAAAGTTGTGTCCTCCAGGTTAGAACAAAAAATAAGAGCCTGGTATTAAACAGATGAATGCCACCTAAAATACATTGTAGGTTACACAGAGAATACGTGTGTCCTGTACACCTATGTTTTGGAAATGCTTCTAAGAATTCAAAAGGCCATCTGATGTTTTCCAGAACATCTCAAAGTAAACTATATTTATTTGTCAGTTACAACAATATTCTTCTGTACCCAATCTGGACCTAAACTCCAGGTCAGAATTTTCACATGTACTTAGGACAGCTCTCCCTGGACAACCCAAAGATACTTCAAACTCATTATGTCCAGAGACAGCATTGTCCTCAAATCTCCTCTTGGGGTTCAGTCTGAGTATTATCACCATGATTTTAGCCACCTCGTTAACCTTTTTATGTCATCCTTGACTCTTTTTTCATCCCCACACCGACCAAAGCACAGCCATTTGCCTTTGGCTTCCACCTCTGAAATATCTTGCACTCATTGATTCATCTCTCTTCATTCCTACTGACACTGTCCTTGTCCAGGGATTCATCGTATTCCAACTGTACCATCTGCACCATGTCTTAACTGTTCTCACTGACTCTCTCGCCTTTCCAAATGTACTTTCCACAGTCCTAATAAAGGAGTCTTCTAAACAATAAGACAGTAAGATTAAAACTCCTTAGTGAGGCACTTGACAATGTGGGTCATATATACCTTTCAGTCTTATTCCTCTGTTGATGTGTCTCTTCAAAAGGCCAGGAGACATGCTTTAAAATCATAGTGACCTGAGTGTCAGGTAAAGGAAGGGCTGTTTTAAATTTAAAACATTAAGTTAATAATTTTGTGAAACATCACCCAGTATATCTCCTATAAGTAGAAAATATAAATGGATTGGCAATTGTTTGGAAAACAGTTATGAATGATGGCCTCATAGATGACATCACAAAGAAGTTACTTAGTCTTTGAGGCTGATGACAGGAGAATAAAATATCATCTCCCACAACACATTCCTCACCCTCTCAGCCAGGAATAGAGCCTTGGAGTCTGTGGAACCTGGACCATGAATTGATCCAGCAATAATAATCATAATTAGTCTTCATTAATCCCTTATGTGCTAGGCACTGGGCAAGCCCGTTCATATGATTTGGCATATTTACTGCTCACAAAATCCCCATGAGGTTGGTGCTATTATTATTCTACAAACGAAGAAACCAGGACATGGAGAGTTTAGGTAATTTGCCCAAAATTACACTGCTGTAAGTAGCATAACCAGGACTCAAGTATGTGTCTGTCTCAATCTGGAGCCCAACCTCTTAACCACTCAGACTGTTTTCACTCACTCTGTAGTCTACTGTTACTTTGGATTTTTCTTTTATAAAGGGACATTTTTTAGTGTGATTCATTACATTATAAATACTAGCTTCTTTGAAATACTCACTCAAGCAAAACACTCGTTGTTTAGGCAATCCAACTTCTTTAACAAAAAGGGCAGACATAAACAAATTACAATTTATGTAGTCTGAATTTCAATACCATAAAACCAGTAGGCACAGTGTACGTTTATCTATCCACAGACTTTTCCTAGAATGGTCTGAAAAGGCCAATGACATCACTGGGGGGTAGACTAACTTCATATTGTATGACTATACGGTGATGTATTCTAGCCATGTTTTTATCTTACTCTTTTAAAAGGTCATATGGGAAACACGTCAAATAAGACATTTGACTTCAGCTTTTCCCAGTTTGGCCACATTATCTGGCAGTTGCATTGCTGTTTTCTTGCAGGTTCTCTTTTTCTAGTTAGATATCACTGTTTTGCTTTTAGTTGGGGTTCTCACTTAAAAAAAATGTCCTGTTGCCCTGAGGTAGTCTTTAAACCTTAAACCAAAAATATCTCCAGAAGTCTTCTTAAAACCAAACAATAGGCTAACTAGTAAAAAAAATCTGCCTTGAACATTGTGCTCTCTCAAGATCTGACTATATGGGGTCAAATCGACAACGTCAACCCTAGGGGGCAGTGAGTTTATGTTAACAGGGGAGGAACAGCTCAGAAAAGAGGGCAAGAATGGTCGCACAACTGAAATAATGTAATCAATGTCACTAAACCGTACATGTACAAACGGTTGAATTGGTGTATGCTTCGCTGTGTATATTCTCAACAACAATAAACAAAAATTTTTAAAAAAGAACAAAAGCAATAAGCTTTCTCAAAAAGAAAAAAAAAATCTTGTAAATAATGGTTCTCTTGATTTGAAAAGTCCATACCTTGAAGGAGAATTTAAGTTTTAAATGCTCATGTTGGGCCTGCTAGAAGAAAAAAGAAATGTGTACAACGAAGAGGAGCATTCAGGTTTTACCATAACCAGCTCTGTATTCCTTTTCTCCGACACATTTTAAGAAGCAGAAATATAAACACACAATTCAGAGGGTTTAATTTAACACAATGATGGTTTAGGGGCCCAGCATCTGACGATAGTAATTACACTTTTCTTGGAAATTCAGCATTTTGAAGTTAAGACAAAGCTTTCATTTAAACCTGACTTTCAACTAGTCATAGAGTTTGAGGTTATTCTTATTGTTTCATCAAACAACTCAAATGCTGTTTCTAAGTGATTATCCCAAAATTCCAGAAATACCAACTAAAAAATATTTTTCTCTCTAAATGCTTTGAAGTATTATGTTTTTGTACTTCTGTTCTTTCATCTTCTTCGGCTTTGTATTTCTAATTCTTTGGCCAAGACCTAGAGTTATTAAAGTCTGGGTTGATTCTGAAGGGAGCAAAGATCCTAGGCAAATCACCCTATGTGCTTTTTTCACATATTCTCTTCTCCAAATTTTATCTGGAGGAAAATATATATTAAGTCATCAAATTGCAAAATGGCAATACAGTTCAGATGGGTATATGTGGAAGAGAACAGGGGCATTCCCACTCCTCTGCCTTGTTGAAAATAGGGACTGTTGTATTCTGGTTATATGTACAAAAAAAAAAAAAGAAAGAAAGAAAGAAAACCAAACCAGTTGCGGTCCAGGCGATTCCGACTCATAGTGATCCTGTAGAACAGAGTAGAACTGTCCCATAGGGTTTCCAAGGAGCGCCTGGTGGGTTCAAACTGCCAACCTTTTTGGTTAGCAGTCCTAGCTTTTAACCACTACACCGCCAGGGTTTCCAGTTATAAGTATAGTAGAATGAAATTGTATTTTTTTTTACCATTTGGAGAAATCTCACCTTCTTCCCACTAAATGTCTACCAAAATCTGTGTACCTCAGCTTCTTCTGTTGTCACTGTTAGAACTGAGTCATTAGTTTAATTTCGCCACGATTCTGGTCAGTCAAAAAGCAGCGATCCTTCTCCTCCACCATGTCGCATTCTGAAGTGACTCTTACACAATTCTCCGATAATACTTATTCTGTCCTACAATGAAATCCAGTGCCATTCATTTACAAAACGTGGTCAATGTACGTTTAATAATTGGAAGAGGAGGCAATCTTCCCCCAAATACACTGTACCTACATGTCTGTTTTTAAAGACAGAAAGGTTATTAGCAAATATATTCAAGTCGATTTAGTGACCTTTCAAAACCAAGACCCTCAAAGGTAAAAAATGAAGTGAGCCACTCAAGAAAATTCAGGATAATACCTTTGGTATGATATTAATCACAAAATATAATAAAAGGATATTTTTCAAGCAAAAAGATATGAATGAAATAATACACAGACAAAATACAAGAATAACTAAGAATCACAAATCTTTAATGTTCTAATCTTTAAATCATTTCTTATATTAAGAAAAAACGGTTGCCATCAAGTCGGTTCCTGCTCATAGGGACTCCATGCATGTCAGAATAGAACTGTGCTGCACAGGGTTTTTAATGGTTGACTTTTGGAAGTAGATTGCCAGGCCTGTCTCCTAAGGCTCTTCTGGGTGGAATTGAACCACCAACGTTTTAGTTAACATCCAAGCACATTAACCATTTGTACCATCAAGGGATTCCTTCTCATTTTAGAAGACTCAAATAATGGCAGACTCTTAAATGGCAACCGCAGCTACAAATCAGAGGGTAGTCATAGGAGATCTCATTTTGGAAAAGAGAACACTAGCCCTGCCAGTATCACAATGCATAAACATGAGAGAGAAAATATCAAAATCTAATGCTTATTGGGCACTTATTTTTATTAGCAGCCTTCAAGTTGCCACCAACCCATGAAGTTGATCCAGCAAAAAATTCATGTAAAAAAGGATGGGACCGTTGTCACCTATGGGATTTTTCATTTGTTGAGTTTTTTGAAGCAGACAACCAGGCATTTTTCCCTAGTCTATCTTAGTCTGGAAGCTCCCCTGAAAACTGCACAGCATCATAGCAATGAGCCCCCACTGACAGAAGCAGGGTGGTGGGTGAGCATGAGGCACACTGGCTGAAACCGAACCTGGTTCTCCCACATGAAAGAGGAGAATTCTGCCACTGGACCATCATAATATTTTTTCTTACATGATTAGTTCATCTAAAGAGATTAACACAACCACACACTGTTCCCACTTAAGAGACTCAGTTAAGCACTTTGTCCAAGGCCAGACAAGTGCAGAAGCCAAGCAGACACTTCTATGTACTAAGCTATTTTCAGTGAATTCTAAAAACATAGGCAGTTTCCCTCCGTAGGCCATATAAACCCTCTCCATGGTATTGTTTTGAGCTACTGATTCAAATGACTATCATTATTATGGCTTACAAAAGATGAAATAACACCTTTCCAATATCTCTAATCCAAATTTGTTATAACTCTTAAAAGAATGGTTTTATTTGAAACCCTTTAAACCAGATAATTTTCAACTTCTGTTATTTCTTGAGACTGAATCCTATAAAATTTCTAACTCTGTGTAAAGAAAGTGTCTTATGTTAATTCACTTATATTTATTTCTTTCATGCTTAAAAGGGTGTTTCTTATATTAAATAAGCCCATATTTGCAAGGCCCACACCTTTCATTGTTTTATAAATTATAAGCATGTCTATTCTAAGGCAATACTTTCCCAATTCTTAGGATTCTATTAAAAATATTTTTATATGAGTGTTTCTAATCACTTTGATTTTAATTATCATTTTTCTCTGGAAAATTTCCAGCTGTATTATTTCTTTTTGAACTAAACCTAACCCTTCTAACATGGTTACATAACACCAAAACCCAAAACCCACAGCTGTCAAGTTGGCTCTGACTCATAGTAACCCTATAGGACAGAGTAGAACTGCCCATAGGGTTTCCAAGGAGCAGCTGGCGGATTCGAACTGTTGACCTTTTTTTTTTTTGGTTAGCAGACAAATGTCTAACCACTGTACCACCAGGACTCTGGTTATACAATACCCAGCAAAACCCAGTGCCATCGAGTCGATTCCGACTCATAGCGACCCTATAGGACAGGGTAGAACTGCCCCACAGAGTTTCCAAGGAGCGCCTGGTAGATTTGAACTGCAACCCTTTGGTTAGTAGCCATAGCACTTAACCGCCACGCCACCAGGGTTTCCGATTATACAATAACTTTATACAAAAGCAAAATGTATTCTTTGTTTTATTTCTAATACCATCCCTGATGCTATTCAATAACTTATTGGTTGTGGAAATTATAAGCAAGATGTTAGTCAATTATTTAAAAAAGAATCATCAATTTCAAGCTCCCGTTACAATTAAACATAACTGAGAATAAAAACTGAAATGAAACCCATCGCCCTTGAGTCGCTTCCAACTCATAATGACCCTATAGGACAGAGCAGAACTGCCCCACAGGGTTTCCAAGGAGCTCCTTGGGGATTTGAACTCTGACCTTTTGATCAGCAGCCGTAGCTCTTAACCACAATGCCACCAGTTTTTTTGTTTGTTTTATAATTGAGAATAAAAAAAATAGCTTCTCTAAAATCCATTAATTTTCCAAATATACACAAGAAGAACTGCTATGTACAAACCACACTTCAAGTAAAGAGTTGGCTATCAAGGGGCTAACAATCTAGTAGAAGACACCACCATGAATAAGTATAACAAGAGGCAGATAATGTTTTCCAAGTACTTCCTTTATTCATTGAGTTTATATATTATACAGTAGCACAAAGCGTATTTGTTTTTCTAAACTTTATCATTTTTTGCTGGAGTCAAGAATGAAGCTTCTGTTTTCTTATCCAACTTTTTCATTATTAACTGCTCACTACCAGTGGTTGTTTCAAGTTAAAAAAAAAAGTTACATAATTTATCTTGAAGAATGAGGAGGAGGTGGGAAGGACGGAAAAAGGAGAAGAGAAGAAGAAGGCGAGGGGGAAGAGGAAAGAGAAGGAAAAGAAGAAAAAGAGGAAGAAGAGAAAAGTACTATGAAGGAGAAAAACCACCAAGCAATTTGATTCAAGGGCTATTAACGGTTTCACTATATTAGCTGAATGAATGAATTACTGTGGTAAAAGTAACTGAATTGTAGACTCACAATTATATTTATTGTCTATTCAGTACCAGGGAGTTGAGCACCTAGAACTTTTTCCTTTATGAGTAATATTTTTGCTAATACATGGGATTCACCTTTTCTGAGTGGAGTTTTATATGTAATACAGCGATCTGTAATAGCACCTACTAACTGTTGCTCACAAGTTTTCTTAGCAACAATTTGAGATTCAAGAAGTTGTAAATCTTGGCAATGAGCTAACAATTTATTACAATGGTAATAAGAAGTAAATATTCTCTAAATTTAATAATATAAACTCTGATGTTCTTATATTGGTCAAGACTTCAAGCTAGAATTAGAATAAATAAACAGATAAAAGAAATATAATCCAATCCAATAAAAACAAATACATATTTTGTACTTACTTTTCAACACAGATTGACTTTTAATAATGTGCAGGTCCTACAAATAGCATACATTTTACTAATAGGTTCCAAACTATGGACTCAAAATACAAAGTGAAAAATTGAATAAAATCACTGAAAAGGGAAATAATACGAATGCATTCATTAGAAAGGTATGTCTTTCTAATCTTCAAAGGTCAGATACGTAGCTTTCTGAGAGTGTGAAATTATAGTCTCCCACAGAAGAAATCAGTCTTGAATACTGTGGAGTAAAAGGAAAGGATAAATTTTTAAAAATGAGCACTGGAATTATCTGAATTGCAACTAGACAAGAGAAAGGATATGTAGCAACAAGGTAAGTGGAGTCAGCAAGAAGAGTAATCATTATAGCTGATTATCTGCTGCTCACTATGTGCCAGGTACCATGTTAAGTTATTTATATGCAACAGATTCTCACAAGGATGCTCTAAAATCAGTATTATCATCATTTTACAGATTAAGAAACTGAGGCTCAGAGAAGAATGTCACCCACAGCAGTAATGGTGAAGCTGGGACTTATGCTTGGGCATTGCTTACTCTAAAGACAACCTTCTTAACCATTACCTTATGCTACCTACTTCACAAACAAAGTGAATTAGGAGTATTCACGTTTTAATTTTTTTTTTTACTTTTTTATTTGGAAATAATTTCAAACATACCTAGAAGTTGGAAGAATAGTACAAGAAACTCCCATATACACTTCCCCCAGATTCCCCAATAGTTAACATTTTATCATATTTGTGTAATCATTCTCTCTCATATTATTCATAAAAAATGGTTTACGTATGTTTTTTGGTGGTTGTCGTTAAGCGATATCGGTTCTGATTTTTAGAGACCCTATGTACAACAGAACTAAGTACTACCCGGTCCTGCGCCACCCGCACAATCGTTGTTATGCTTGAGCCCGCTGCTGAAGCCACCACGCAATCCATCTCACTGAGGGTCTCCTTCTCTTTGCTGACCCTCCACTTCACCAAGCATGATGTCCTTCTTCAGGGACAGTCCCTCTTGATAACATGTCCAAAATATGTGTTTTTTCTACATATAATAATTTTTTTTACTGGTCATTAGAAAGTAGGTTTGCAGGTGTGATGTCCTTTTACCCTAAGTTTCCTATATTTCCTAAAAACAAGAACATTCTCTTTCATAGCCACAGTATATTATCAAAATCAGGGAATGAATATTAATTTTAAAAACCATCTTCAAATTTATGACTTTATACAAATTTCCCCAATTGTCTTCATTATGTACTGACTAGCCAAGAAGTACACCTACTCCTCACTTACTATTTCATCTGACATTTCACATTTAGGTCAGTGGTAAAAATCTACCATGTGATTATTTTGTGCATTAAGAACATATCTCTGGCAATAATAAATGTCGGAATGCAAGGTGAGAATACGCTGGTTGTGATGGTTGAAGTTGTGTGTCAGCTTGGCTGGGCCATGAGTCTCAGTGATTTGACAGCTATGCAATGATGTAGTCCTCCATTTTGTGATCTGATGTGGTCATCTTCAGTTTTAGCGTTAACGCCAATTTTTGTATAATGGCCCAGTCTTTGACACCTAACCATGCAGATCCCTGAGGAGCAGATGTACTATAATTCAGGATCTTGTAATCCAGGATCACATACTGCATTTAGCTGTCATGTCTCTTTAATCTCATTTCACCTGAAACAGTTTTTCAGTCTCTATCTTTTATAACCTTGCCATGATCGGCTAGTTCACCTTGCAGTATGTCCTTCAAGTTGGGCTCATCTAACACTTCCTTTTGATTAGATTCAGGCTGCACATTTTTTGGTTAGAATATCACAGAAATGATGCTGTGTCTTTCTTAGTGTCAGAGGCACCTGATGTTCATTCGCTTCATTGCTAGTGATGCTAACTGATCATTCCGTTTTGGTGCTGTCTTTCAGGTTTCTCCACTATACATTTGTAATTTTTCCCTTTGTAAATTGATAAGTGATTTGTGGGGAGATACTATGAGACTATGTAAATATACTGTTTCTCATCAAATTGTTATATAATTGTTTTAGCATCCATTAAAAATAGTGATTTTTTTAGAATTCCATCATTCCTTCCACATGCATTGGTTGACATTTTACTGTAAATAAGGGTTTTTCTTTCTCTTCCATTTATTTTTATTCACTTATTATTTACAATGGTATAAATTATTTTATTATCTAGTATTTTTAAATCTATTTGTTTTGTCATATAGATTATAACCCATTATCAAATTGTCCCAGAATTGACCAGCAGGAGCCCCTTCAAGGTAGCTCCTGGATCCTTTTCATTCATACTCATGATTCTTTGAGCATTCCTTAATTTCTATTATAAGATGATATCCCAGCCTTATCTCATAGTTTCTTTGCTCCAAGCCTGATTTCTTTTCCAAAGATCCCTGGTTCTTTTCATGAAGCATGTTATTTAGAAACCAAGATTTGTGTGCTAAGTGTGCTCACTGTCACTAGGACACCATTGTTTCTAGGATTTCTAGTGCAGAGCTAGGAAATGTATGTGTATATGTTTGTAGATAGATAAGTAGAACAAACCATAAACTCTGATACCTCTAATCCTAATCCAACACCACATAATTCACTTGCATCTCCCTCTAGTCCATAGTAGTAATCCCATCACCAATACTGAGAAACCAGATTCCCTTTACCCTCTATGTAGTTATGTTTTCACCCAATCCTTAAAAACACAAAAAGCAATATCAAGATGCTAACCTACAACACTGGGAAAAAAAAAAAAATCCTACTACGAATTAGAGTTCAATATTTGTGTAGCATTCTTTTTATCTTTGTTCTAAGGATAAGTTTTCAAAATACTGTGTCCAAAAGTTACTTGAGTTAGTTGCCCACATCTCCAACATGACTGTGTGTTTCATTTGAAATAGTTTCCCTTGTTTCTAATTCCAATTTATATGTCCCCAGTTCTTATTGATTCTATATTATTTTGGAGGTTTAGTTGGAATATATAAAATATATGAATGATTCCAAAAGTCAAAACTGTATACTTTGTGTGTACATCTATAAAAAAAAAAAAAAAACATCTATATATACATATAAAAAGCCCACTGCTGCCAAGCCAATTCTGACTCATAGTAACCCTATAGGACAGAGTAGAACTGCCCAGAGGGTTTCCAAGGAGCATCTGGTGGATTTGAACTGCAGACTTTTTGGTTAGCAGCCATAGCTCTTAACCAATATGCCACCAGTGTTTCCATATATATACGTATAGACGTACATACATATATGTATATATATATCTTTGTGGTGTATATGTGTATATATATAAAGGCCATATACATAATACATATTCTATACCTATTTTATATATATACACACACACATAAATATACACACATATATATGTGGAGTACCTAAATGGTGAAAATGATTAAGCTCTCAACTACTTGCCAAAAGGTTGGCAATTCAAACTCAACCAGAGGTGCCTCAGAAGACAGGCCTGGTGATCTGATTCTCAAAGGTCACAGTCTTGAAAACCCTATGAAGCAGTTCTATTCTGCACACATGGGGTCACCATGAGTCAGAATCGACTTGATAGCAACTAACAACAATATATGTATGTATGTATATGTGTGTGTGTACAATAGCTATGACGTCAGAAGTCAGGAAAATGGAGCATGTTAAGTGATGATTGAAAGTGTACATGAAGGGGTTTCCCAAGGATGGCATTGTTCTATTTCTTGCCCTGGATGATGGTTACAAGAATATGTTCACCTTATGAAAATTCATTGACCTATATATTTGTAATATGTATACTTCTGGGTATATTTCAATAAAATTTATTTTTGACAATGAATTTCTTTTGTGTATCTTCAAAATGAGAACAGTAAATTAAAATGCTAGAGAAAACATAATGCAAGAGGCGGCAAAAAAAGGCATAAAAATTACATTAATAAAGCAGAACACATGAAAAGTATAAGTATTAAATATATCAGTAATCACAATCAATTTACATGTACTAAATTTTTCAATAAGGGAGAAACATTAGCAAGTTGGATAAAAGACAATATATACTTACATGCTGTTTACAAGAGGCATGCCTAAAACATGAGTATATTAAAATTGAAAATAGGAGATAAAACTTCCCAGGCAAAAACTACCAACAGACATTAAGACAGAAAACAATTGTTATGAATAAAGAGAGTTACTACATATAATAAAAGGACAATTAACAAGGATAATTTAACAATTTTAAACTTATGTACACTTAAAAAGAAGCCTCAAAACATATAAAGATTGACAAAAGTATAACATGTTGAACCCACAGTTATGATAATAATGGACTGAACAGATAAAAAGTGGTAAGTATATAGGAAATATGAACAACACGATAAACAAGTTTGATTTCAAGACAGCCCGTAACACTCAACAGAGAAAATACAATCTTTGTAAGCACAGGAAAAACATTTACTAGGTCATAAAGCAAGTCTCAGCAAATTTCAAATTTTATCATACAGACCACATCCTCTGACCCAAAGCAACAATAAGGTGACTTTTAAAAATACCCTATATTTGAAAATGAAAAAAGATTGATTTATAGACGTCATAAAGCTCTGGTCTTCTCGGTACAAACTGAGATAAAGCAGATGGTGGGAGAGCAGAAGTGAGAGGGCTGAGATGCAGATTTCAATGACCAGACTGCCAGTCTCATATTCTGGCAAACAGATGAAATGGGAAACTCTCTGAAGCAATTAGAATCAATTTGGCAAGAACTAGTCTTTTAAATAAATCTACTCAAAACATTTTGGCTAAAATAATGCAGAAAATACATAAACATATAATCTGGGCAGAAGCAAGGCAAGAGAATGTCATTGGCTTTCTGCTTTCACATCTGTCTGTTGGGCAATCACCCAACTTTCTGTTTTACTAAGTATTTGGGGCAAAGAGATGCAAAAAAAAACCTTTATGGTATATTTAGAATTGGTACCATTTGAGAAAAAGGCATGTGATTTAAAAAACAGAAACCTATGTATGAATCCATTTAGTGATTTCTGTTTCAAATCTTAAACAATATGATTAATAATGTGGAAAACAATTGAGAAATAAGCAAAGAGAAGGAAGCCAAAACAACAGATGAGAAAAATGAGAAAGAAAAAATCTTGTAATTAAATTATTTGTATGTGGTAGAAAAGCCTGAGACAGCAACAGTTGAGTCTTTCTTCTATTGATGATATTAACTACATTTCCTCAAAAAAGATAAAAACTAACAAAAAATATTAATGGCATTGCCACAGGAAATCCAATATAATGTATCTACTAATTAATCTATTTTTTTTAATTAATCTAAATCACCAGTAGCATTAGAAATACCATTCACTATAATCCTAAACTAAAAAAAAAAAAAAAGCCCAAACCCACCGCTATAGCATCGATTTCAACTCACAGTGGCCTAATAGGACAGAGCTGCCCCATAGGGCTTCCAAGGCTGTAAATCTTTTTTTTATTATTATTATTTTTTATTGCGCTTTAAGTGAAAGTTTGCAGATCGAGTCAGTCTCTCATATAAAAATTTATATACATCTTGCTATACACTCCTAATTGCTCTCCGCCTAATAAGACAGGACACTCCTTCCCTCTACTCTCTCTTTTTGTGTCCATTCCACCAGCTTCTGACCCCCTCTGCCCTCTCATCTCCCCTCCAGATAGGAGATACCAACGTAGTCTCCTGTGTCTACTTGACCCACGAAAGTCACTCTTCACCAGTATCATTTTCTATCCCATTGTCTAGTCCAATCTGTATCTGAAGAGTTGGCTTTGGGAATGGTTCCTGTCTTGGGCTAACGGAAGGTCTGGGGACCATGACCACTGGGTGCTTCTAGTCTCAGTCAGACCATTAAGTCTGGTCTTTTTACGAAAATTTGGGGCCTACATCCCACTGCTCTCCTGCTCCCTCAGGGCTTCTCTGTTGTGTTCCCTGTCAGGGCAGTCATCAGTTGTAGCCAGACACCATCTAGTTCTTCTGGTCTCAGGCTGATGTAGTCTCTGGTTTCTGTGGTCCTTTCTGTCTCTTGGGCTCCTAATTACCTTGTGTCTTTGGTGTTCTTCATTCTCCTTTGCTCCAGTTGGGTTGAGATCAATTGATGCGTCTTAGATGGCCACTTGCTAGCGTTTAAGACCCCAAGGCTGTAAATCTTTATGGAAGCAGACTGCCACATCTGTCTTCTGCAGGGCATCTGGTGGGTTCGAACTGCCAACGTTTTGATTAGCAGCCAAGCACTTTAACCACTGTGCCCCACCAGATCTCCCACCATAATCCTAGTATTAGGTAATTCTAAAAATGTTAAAACAAACAAAGGTATTCTTAAAACATATCATGGTTCTAGGAAAGAAATTAGATACTCTGAGAAAGTTCAGAAATTTTCTCAGGCAACATTTTGTTACTGACTAACAGCCAAACAAATGTAATATGCTTAACAACTGTTTATTTTTTCACATTCCAGAATTCTGGCAAAATGAGTGCTTCAGATAAACTCTAATTATTTTTGTTGATGAAAGTGCTGAAATTTGGGACAGTCTGAAAAGATTCCAGAAAATCCATGTGCCTGAGAATATGACCAAATTAGTTTTGAAAACTCCCTAGCAGGGTGGGGTCACTGCTCAGTTGTACTGGGAGAATGGGTTCACGCAAAGCCAAGGGAGCAGAGTTGCCGTCCCAGTGGGCCTGGAAGGCAGTGCTGAAGCCCAAGGCTGAGGGGCTTCCATCCAGAATCCAGAGAGCATGGCTAACACCCAGAGTCTGGGGGGGCTGGGCCACTGCCTAGATGATCTCAGAGAACAGAGGATTATTTTCAAGGCTTGAGACCTAATGTAAATTGTTCTTCTGGGTTTTTTACTTTCTTGGTGCCATTATTCCTTCTTTCCCTCCAGTTTCTCCCATTTGTAATAGCAGATAACTTGTATTCTAGATTAAACAGGTTCACAGATTAAGAAGAATTTTGTCCCACAATGAAATTAGGACTTGGAGCTGATTTAAGACTTTTGGAATGCTTGTTGTTGTTATTAAGTGCCACTGAGTCAGTTCCAACTCATAGCGACCCTATGCACAACAGAACAAAACACCGCCCGGTCCTGTGCCAGCCTTACAATTGTTACGCTTGAGCTCATTGTTGCAGCCACTGTGTCAATCCACCTCATTGAGGATCTTCCTCTTTTCCACTGATCCTGTACTCTGCCAAGCATGATGTACTTCTCCAGGGACTGATCCCTCCTGACAACATGTCCAAAGTATGTAAGACGCAGTCTCACCATCCTTCCTTCTAAGGAGCGTTCTGATTGTACTTCTTCTAAGACATATTTGTTCATTCTTTTGGCGGTCCATGGTAAATTCAATATTCTTTGCCAACAGCACAATTCAAAGATGTCAATTCTTCTTCAGTCTTCCTTATTCATTGTCCAGCTTTCACATGCATATGATGCGATTGAAAAGACCATGGCTTGGGTCAGGTGCACCTTAGTCTTCAAGGTGACATCTTTGCTCTTCAACACTTTAAAGAGGTCCTTTGCAGCAGATTTACCCAATGCAATGCGCCTTTTGATTTCTTGACTGCTGCTTCCATGGCTGTTGATTGTGGATCCAAGTAAAATGAAATCCTTGACAACTTCAATCTTTTCTCCGTTTATCATGATGTTGCTCATTGGTCCAATTGTGAGGATTTTTGTTTTCTTCATGTTGAGGTGCAATCCATACTGAAGGCTGTGATCTTTGATCTTCATTAGTAAGTGCTTCAAGTCCTTTTCACTTTCAGCAAGCAAGGTTGTGTCATCTGCATAACACAGGTTGTTAATGAGTCTTCCTCCAATCCTGATCCCCCGTTTTTCTTTGTATAGTCCAGATTCTTGTATTATTTGCTCGGTATACAGATTGAATAGGTATGGTGAAAGAATACAACCCTGATGCACACCTTTCCTGACTTTAAACCAATCAGTATCCTCTTGTTCTGTCCGAGCAGCTGCCTCTTGATCTATGTAAAGGAACCCTGGTGGTGTAGTGGTTAAGTGCTATGGCTGCTAACCAAAAGGTTGGCAGTTCGAATTCACCAAACGCTCCTTGGAAACTATATGGGGCAGTTTTACTCTGTCCTATAGTGTCACTATGATTCGGAATCGACTCCACGGCAACCCAGGGGTTTGGGATGCTATGATAGGGTAAAAGTGTTTTACATATGGCAAGGATATGAATTTGGGGGGCCCAACAGGTGGAATGTCATGGATTGAATTGTGTCTCCCCAAAATATGTGTCAACTTGGTTAGGCCATGATTCC
This sequence comes from Elephas maximus indicus, assembly GCF_024166365.1. Taxonomy (NCBI): domain Eukaryota; kingdom Metazoa; phylum Chordata; class Mammalia; order Proboscidea; family Elephantidae; genus Elephas; species Elephas maximus. The sequence goes on along the minus strand of NC_064842.1, from coordinate 50,219,033 downwards.
CAGTATTGTGTGGCTGTCCTCTATTTTGTGATCTGATTATCCTCCATTTTGTGATGTGTTGTAAGTCCAGCCTCTACTGGAGCCTTGATGGTGTACCAAAAGGTCAGCAGTTCGAATCTACCAGCTGCTCCTAGGACACCCTACGGGGCAGTTCTACTCTGTACTATAGGGTTGTTATGAGTCGGAATCGACTCGATGGCAACAGGTACGGGTAAATGCCTTGGTTATGCTCCCATTTGGGAGTGAGCTGTCATTATGTTATGGAGGCAAGATTAGTTCACGTTAATGATGATTCGGGTGGGATGCAACATCCTTATTAAAGTCACAGCCCTGATCCCATGTAAGGGGAGCTTCCCAGGGGTGTGGCCTGCATCACCTTTTATCTTACCAGAGACAAAAAAAAGAAGTGAGCAGAGAAGGAGGGACCTCAGTACTGCCAAGAAAGAAGAGCCGGGACTGGAGCATGTTCCTTGGACCTGGGATCACTGAAAACCTCCTAGATACAGGGAAAGATTGATGCCAAAACACATGGAGATCTCCAAAGAATGCCAGTTGTTTAAAGGAACAAGTACCTTCCCCCAGAGCTGGCATAGAGAGAGAAAGTATTCCCCTAGAGCTATCAACCAAAAAAAAAAAAAAATAGGCTGTGAGAATTTGAGGGATTTCAAATACACCAGGCCAGTGAAGAAAAACTACGTATTATCCCTTAACTCATTTCCATTAAGTCGATTCTGACTCATAACAACCCTACACAACAGAGTAGAACTGCACCATAGGGTTTACAAGGAGCAGCTGGTAGATTCAAACTGCTGACCTTTTGGTTAGCAGCCAAGCTCCTCATCATTACCCCACCAGACATATTATCCCTAAAACCAAAGCAAACCAAACTAAAGGCCTACAATTAACTCTAGACACCCAGACCAGGAATAACTTAGATCTAAGAGAAGAACCCCAGGATCAAGATCTCAGAAAATGAGGGTATACTATCAAGGGAGCTCATGTCCTAACTGGCTCTGGGCCAAATGTTCAAGAACCAGGTAAAGGCAGAAAGCTGGTTTACCTTTTGGAGGCTTTCTATATTCAATTAACTGTTTTCAGCACGGCACTGCATGACATTAATTGAATGACTAGTGACTAAAAGTCAAAAAGTTTGCCAGACTCTGAAAGATTCCTGACTTCAAAAGAGTAGATTGCTCACCCAGAAAGTAAACAACGACAAAGAAAACTAACATAAAAGTCATTCAATTTTAACAGATACAAAACAATGATTGCCTAATTTCAAACCTTAGTGGGTCCTAGATGAAAGAGCAGTGGCCAGGACTGGGTCCCAGGAGCTAGATCTAGGGTGAGGTGTTTTACCAGAAACAAGAAAGATCAGGAAAAACAGAGCTATGAACTCAAGCCAAATGATACAACATCTTTCCAGTACACCACCAGGTTCCCACAAAGAAAAAGTAGATCAGCAAATATGTCTAAAGGGAGAAGTGTAGTTGACACTACTGAACTTGGACTGGATCAGAAGGAGGGTTGAGATCAAAGCGATAGGGAATCTAAGCAACTGTTGTCTACAGAATTGAGTGACCAAGGTTAGCTCTATGGTACTTTGGTAGGTTAGGCCCATATAAACAATGATTAACTCACACCTGAAGAAAAGGAAAAAAAAAAAAATCATGTGTTGGATATATTTTTCCACATTATTTCCATAAAGTATGGACTACATAACAAAATATTTTCCTACCCTAAAAAAGCATAATCAAATTATGGGGTGAAAAATTATCCCACAGTTTACTTCCTCCAATTTTAATTTTTACCCAAGTTTTGTGAAAAAAGCCTCAGCATTAACTATAGAACTCTATCCTCCCCCTCCCCTCCACTAAAACAAAGATTTAGTTTTTGACCGGAGAAGAAAAACTACAGGGGATGCTATCAAACAACTGATTATTTGGATAAAAGAAATTAACCTGGTAGTTTGTCAGAATCCAAATTCTTTTCAAATGAAATAGTACATTTCATTGGATTCACTGAGAGATTTATCAAAACAGATTGGAACTGTAGGGAGATATTCAATTATTCAGGGATTTTCTCCTAGATTTGTAAGATGAAAGTCAGTTGTAAAAGTCAAGTGCACCTAAGGCCATTAATAGCTGCAGATACTCCAATTCTTTTTATTAGAACATATAAATTTTACTATCATTTTTTAAATCACTTTGAAATCTCCATAGAGCTCATGATTCTTTTAAGTAACAAAAGCAGTTGGAATAACTCAAATTAACAGCTATAATGATTAAAGTCTGGAGAAATTATATCCATGCTGCATTCTTAATTAAAAAAAAACTCTCTCTAAAAATAAAAATAGAAAATGTAAACTAAGTAAAAAGTAGTTAAGCAATGATGTGTGGAGTATTTCCTTAGACTGTCTTCAAGAGATTGACACAGTTATATGGGCCATGTGACTGATGTGTTGCACACCAGTCAAAATAATAACTCTGAGTTGTAAGTGACATCTGGCACTACATAATTCACAGAAATTTTCATTGAACTGTCTACACCCCAAAATTTCCATTTGCATTTATTTAATTCCTCTTCTAAGACGCTCTTTAGAGTCCTAAAGTAATGAAAGGACTTACTGTCCATGTGAATGTACTTACATTGTTTCCAAAATTCCTATGTTATATGTGATCTTACTTATTACTCAAATGCTTTGGTATTGCAGAGGTAATATAGAACGACTGTTGCTTTGATATCACTGAAGCCTTAAATAGTGTTATTCCAATTTACATCGAACTTCGAAACACTGGTGATATAAACAATATTTTAATTGTAATAAAAATTAAATTATGTTTATTTCTAAAATCATACTCAAAAAAATAACTGAGCGTGTGCTACAACTTCATGCCAGACAAACTGCTATCTTCTCAGGCAATGTATCCAGAGTGTGGCAAAGAATATGTTCTTCACTCTCCGTTATGCAGATTTTTGCAGAAAAAGAATTTTTGATAAAACACAAAAAGATCTCCAGGAACTACGGAGTCTTCAGCAGAAAACCAAGAAACTTCAGAGCCCAAGTGGTGTTTTCATTTTCTTCTTCTAATTAAAGATCAAGAGATAAGAAGAGAAGATGAAACACTGAAGAAATTTAAGAATGAGATGGGATTTTTCTTAATCTTATCTCTCTCCAGGCTCTCTGGGCCTGGGATAAGAGTAATCCACAAAATCTGGGAAGGCATTTCCCTGAAGACTTTCCAATCAAATCAGTGAAGATTTAAACTGAAAAAGAAGATAAATGGGGAAAAATATGCAAAGAACTGTAAAAATGATTCCTCTAAAAGACATCAGGAATGAAGCCAAAGAAGAGTAGTGGTAAAGATTCACAGGAAATCAAAGAAGAAAATTCGAAAGAATGGGAAGGAGGTTACAAATAATGATAACATATTTACATAAACCAAAAAGAAAACAAACAACCCATTGCTGTTGAGTTGATTCTGACTCGTAGTGACCCTATAGGACAGTGAAGAATTGCCCCATAGGGTTTCCAAGGAGCCCCTGGTGGATTCGAACTGCCAGTCTTTTGGTTAGCAGCTATAGCTCTTAACCACTATGCCACCAGTGTTTCCACATATTTATGTAGAACTTTAGAAATTACGACATTACATGTATTATATCATTTAATCCCCATAACAATATGTGAAGCAGTATTATTAGCTCCATTTTACAGATGAGGAAGCTGACTTTTAGAGAACCCTAGTAATTAGTTAATTGTCAACAGCTAGGAAATGATAACCAGCGTTCTAACCCTCTACTGCATCGCACATAGATTATGTCTGTACACCAATGTACAGATCATTGTAATAAAATTAAACCTAAACTTCCAATAACAGCAAGTAAATTCATCTTGGCATTTTTCATCAACATTTGATATGAGAGAACTCAGAGGAAAAAATGATATGCTGGGGTAACTGGAGTTCCACATCCAAAAGAATGAACCTTGCCCCACACCTCACACCACATATAAAAATTAACTGAAAATGGATTGATGACTTAAATATAAGAACTAAAACCATAAAGCTCTTAGAAGAAAACATAGGTATAAAGCTCCAAGATCTTATTTGTGACAATAGGTTCTTGTATATGACACCAAAAGTACAAAATACAAAATAGATAAATTGGACTTCATCAAAATTGAAAACTTCTGTTCATCAAAGAACTTTATCAAGAAAGTGGAGACAACATACAGAATGGCAGAAAATATTGGGTAAGTATACCTCTGATAAGGGCTTAATAACCAGAATAGATAAAGAGCTCATACAACTTACAACTCAACAACAAAAAGACAAACAAACCAATTTTAAAATGGGTAAAAAATCTAAGATACAACTACTGGTCTCTACTTGTCTGGAGCGATAGAGAAAGAAGGAAACCAAAGACTCAAAGAAAAAACTAGTCTACAGAACTAATAGTATACACAAACAACGGCCTCACCTACCTTGAGACCAGAAGAACTAGATGGAGCCTGGCTGCCACTACCAACCACTGACCAGGGACTCAATAAACAGTCCCAGATAGAATGGGAGAAAAGCGTAGAACAAAACTCAAAGTCCTTTAAAAAAAAAAAAAAAAAGGGACAGACTTACTGGACCAGTAGAGACTGGATGAACTCCCAAGATTATTGCCATAGGACTCCCTTTAAACTTGGAACTTAAACCACTCCCAGAGGTCACTTTTCAGACAGGTGACACATTGGTCCATAAAATAAATAATATCCTTCTGTATTCCTCTAAATAATCATCTGGATGAAATCAAATGATAAACATTTTCCTTGACCAAACATGAGAAGGTAAGGGGGGACAGGGAAGCAAAATTAAGGGAAATAGAGCAACCAGAAAAGAAATAATGAGAATGCAGATATATTGTGAAAAATGTAATCAATGTCACTAAACAATATGTATAGAGATTGTTAAATGAGAACATAATTTGCTGTGTAAACTTTCTCCAAAAACACAATAAAATATTAAAAATAAACAAAAATGGACAAAGGACTTGAATGAACATTTCCGCAATGAAGATATACAAATGAACACATGAAAAGATCCTCATTAGGGAAATGTAAATCAAAATCACAATGAGATATTACTTCAAACCCACTTAAAAAAAAAAGAAAAAAATCCGTTGCCATCAAGTCGATTCCTACTCATAGAGACCCTACAGGACAGACTGGAACTGCCCCACAGAGTTTCCAAGGAGCACCTGGTGGATTTAAACTACTTTTGGCTAGCAGCCATAGCACTTAGCCACTACACCACAGGGTTTCCTCACACCCACTTGGATGATTATAATAAGAAAAAAAAAAGGGAAAATAAGTGTTGACAAGGATTTGGAGAAATCTAAACCAGATCTCTTGTGCATTGCTTGTGGGAATGCAAAATGGTGAAAATGCTGTAGAAACAGTTTGGCAGTTCCTTAAAGAAAGAATTACCATGTTGTTGTTGTTGTTAGGTGCCATCAAGTCAGTTCCGAGTTGTAGCGACCCCACAGACAACAGAATGAAACATTGCCTGATCCTGCACTATCCTCATGATCTTTGTTATGCTTGAGCCCTTTGTTGCAGCCACTGTGTCAATCCAGATCCTTGAGGGTCCTTCTCTTTTTCTCTGATCCTCTACTTTAACAAGCATGATGACCTTCTCCAGGAACTGATCCTTCCTGATAACATGTTCAAAGTATGTGAACATAGTCTCATAATCCTCACATTCTGGCTGTACATCTTCCAAAACAGATTTGTTAATTCTTTTGGCAGTCCATGGTATATTCAATATTCTTCACCAACACCATAACAAAGACATCAATTCTTCTTCGGTCTTCTTTATTCATTGTCCACCTTTCCCATGCACATGAGGTGACTGAAAACACCATAGCTTTGGGTCAGGTGCACCTTAGTCTTTAAAATAAAACATTTGCTTTTAAACACGTTTAAGAGTTCTTTTGTAGCAGATTTGCCCTTTGCAATGCGTCAATTGATTTCTTGACTGCTGCTTCCATGGCTGTTGATTGCGAATCCAAGTAAAATGAAATCCTTGACAACTTCGATCTTTTCTCCATTTATCATGATGTTGCTTACTGGTCCAGTTGTGAGGATTTTCGTTTTGTTTATGTTGAGGTGTAATCTATACTGAAGGCTGTCGTATTTGATCTTCATCAGTAAGTGCTTCAAGTCCTCTTTGCTTTCAGCAAGCAAGGTTGTGTCATCTGCATAATGCAGATTGCTAATGAGTCTTCCACCAGTCCTGATACTGTGTTCTTCTTCATGTAGTCCAGCTTCTCAGATTATTTGCTCAGCATACAGATCAAATAAGTATGGTGAAAGGATGCAACCCTGACATATACCTTTCCTGATTTTAAACCACGCAGGATCCCCTTGTTATGTTCAAACGATTGTCTCTTGATCTATGGACAGGTTCCTTGTGAGTACAAATAAGTGTTCTGGAATTCCCATTCTTTGCATGTTATCCATAATTTATTATGATCCACACAGTCCAATGCCTTAGCATAGTCAATAAAACACAGGTAAACGTCTTTCTGGTACTCTCCACTTTCAGCCAAGATCTATCAGACATCAGCAATGATATCCGTCTTTCCATATCTTCTTCTGAATCTGGCTTGAATTTCTGGCAGTTCCCTGTCAAAGTACCGTTGCAACCGTTTTTGAACAATTTTCAGCAAAATTTTATCTGCCTGTGATATTAACGATATTGTTCAATAATTTCCATATTGATTTGGATCACCTTTCTTTTGAATAGGCTTAAATACGGATCTCTTCCAGCCAGTTGGCCAGGTAGCTGTCTTACAAATTTTTTGGCATAGACAAGTGAATACTTCCAGCACTGCCTCCATTTGCTGAAATGTCTCAATTGGTATTCCATCAATTCCTGGAGCCTTGTTTTTCACCAATGCCTTCAGAGCAGCTTGGACTTCTTCCTTCCATGCCATCGATTCTTGATCATATGCTGCCTCATGAAATGTCTGAACGTCAACCAGTTCTTTTTGATACAGTGACTCTGTATATTCCTTCCATCTTCTTTTGATGTTTTCTGTGTTGTTCAGTATTTTGCCCATAAAATCATCCACTATTGCATCTGGGGCTTGAGTTTTTTCTATAGTTCTTTCAGCTTGAGAAAAGCCAAGTGTGTTCTTCCCTTATGGCTTTCTAACTCCAGGTCTTTGCACATGTCAATATAATACTTTGTCCTCTCAAACCTCTCTTTGGAATCTTCTGTTTAGCTCTTATACTTCATCATTTTTTCTGTTCTCTTAAGCTACTCTACATTCAAGAGCAACTTTCATTGTTCAACAGCAAGTTCCAGAGTCTCTTCTGATATTCATTTTGGTCTTTTCTTTCTTTCCTGTCTTTTTAATGACCTCTTGCTTTAATCACGTATGATGTCCTTGATGTCATCACACAACTCATCCCGTCTTTGGTCATTAGGGTTCAAGGTGTCAAATCTATTCTTGAGATGGTCTCTAAATTCAGGTGGGGTATGCTCAAAGTCATAATTTGGCTCTCATGAATGGGCTTGCTCTAATTTTCTTCAGTTTCATCTTGAACTTGCATATAAATAATCGATGGTCTGTTCCGCAGTTGGCCCCTGGCCTTGTTCTGACTGATGATATTGAGCTATTTCATTGTATCTTTCCACAGATAGAGTCAATTTGATTCCTGTGTATTCCAACCGACAAGGTCCATGTGCATAGGCACCACTAATGTTATTGAAAAAAGGTATTTGCAGTAAAAGTTGTTGGTCTTGCAAAATTCTATCATGCAATCTCCAGCATCATTTCTATCACCAAGGCCATATTTCCCAATTACTGATCCTTGTACTTTGTTTCCAACTTTTGCATTCCAATCACCAGTAATTATCAATGTATCTTGATTGCATGTTCAATCAATTCCAGACATCAGAAGTTGGTAAAAATCTTCAATTTCTTCATCTTTAGCCTTATGGTTGGTGCATAAATTTGAATGACTGTCATACTAACTGGTCTTCCTTGTAGGCATATGGATAGTATCCTATCACTGGTAGAATTGTACTTCAGGATGGATCTTGGAATATTCTTTTTGACAATGAATGCAATGCCATTCCTCTTCAATTTGTCATTCCTGGCATAGTAGACTAAAATAGCCAATACCAGTCCATTGCAGCTCACTAATGCCTAGGATGTTGACGTTTATGCATTCCATTTCATTTTTGATGATTTCCTATTTTCCTATTTTTGTACTTTGTACATTCCACATTCTGATTATTAATGGATGTTTGCAGCTCTTTCCTCTCAGCACATGAAGGTCCTGAAAGAATTACCATATGACCTAGTAATTCCATTCCTAGGTATGTACTCAAAAAACTTGAAAAAAGGAACTCAAACAGATTCTTGTTCACCAATGTTCATAGCAGCATTATTCATAATAGCCAAAAGGTGGGAATAACCCATATGTGCATCAACAGATGAATGGATAAACAAATGTGATATAAAGAGAAGTGAGGTTCTGATACATGGTATGCCATAAATGAACCTTGAGAACATTATGCTGAGGAGGCAGTCCAAGATGCTGGAGAATTCAGATGTCTCATAACATCCTTCCCCCACTCAAAAAAAAAAAAAAAAAAAAACCAAGTGGATCAGATATAGATGAAAACTTAGGAACTCTAAGTATCAAAGACAAGACTGAAGAATCATCCTGAGTGCCAAGGGGAAGGAGAGACAATACAAAAACAGCAGAAATGGAGAATTTCAGATCGCCAGCACCCTGCTAGCTAAACCTGAATAGTGTGAAAATACTGAAACAAAGCATGCAGCATTCCCAGGCAAAACCCCTACCATCTGGTGCAGCCAAGCAGGAGCAACTGTGTATGCATGTCCAGAGCAAGACAGGAGTGCTTCCTGCCTGCCAAAGTTAAGTGTATCTACCCCATCCACAACGCCCACTCCAGCTCCCCATGCTAGAGGTACATAGGCCTATAGGGCACTCCCACCCTTCTATCCATCTCCTCTCCCAACTTGCAATTGCTGCCCTGCAGCTCCCACCACTGGTCTACCCCCTAAGCTGGCCCCTTTGTTCAGCCACTCACACCAGGAGCACAAGGCTCTATGGCAGCTTCTGCTCCCTCCAGTCATCTGCACTGTTGCCCTGCTAGTCAAGCCTACAAAGTGTGACCATATTGAGACAAACCAAACAGCACTCCCAGATGAACCCCACCATCTGGTGCAGCCAAGCAGCAGCGATTCTGCATTCCTGGCCAGAACCAGGCTGGAGTGCTTCCCACTGTGGGAAAGTCAAGGGCATGCACCCCACTCACCACGCCCACCCCAGCCCCCAGTGCCAGATGTACACACGCTTGTGGGGCACCCCTACACTCCTCACCCATCTCCCCCACCCCGCTCACAAGCACAGCCTGGTGGCTTTCACCATCACCCCGCCCATAAAATGGGATCTCATGGTTGGGAGGCACCTGCCCCTTCGCTCTGCCACTCATGCTGGGGGCCCATGGTCCTGCACGACCTTCTGCTTCCTCTGGTCACCCACAAAGATGCACTACTAGCCAAGCCTGCACAGCGCAGCCATATTGAAACTAAGCAAGCAGCATTCCCAGCCCAAGCTGCCATCACCTGGTACAGCCAACCAGGAGTAATGCTGCATTTGCACCCAGAGCCAGGCAGAAATGCTTCCTACTCTGCAAAAATCAGGCACATACGCCCCACTCATCACGCCCCCTCTGACGACCCATGCTGAGGTACATGCACTTGTGGGGTGCTCCCACCCTCCTTGTCCATGTCCCTCCCTGCTTACGAGAGCAGTCTGATGGTTCTCACCACTGCCCCATCCCATAAGCTGGGAGCCCATGGTCTGGAGGCCCCTTCCCCTTCACTCAACTGCTTGTGCTGGGGACCCGCAGTCCTGCACTGCCTTTTGCCCCCTCCAGTCACCAACACATGCACCCTGCTAGCCAACTCTGCACAATGTTGTGGCCATATTGAGACAAAGCAAGCAGCATTACCAGCTGAAACCCCCATAACTTGATGCAACCAACCTGGAGCAACTCTACACTCACGGCCAGACCCAGGCAGGAATGCTTCTCACTCTGCTCACACCCATCACTGTTCTGCTACCCAAACCTGCACAGTGCAGCCATACTGAGACAAAGAAGGCAGCATTCCCAATCAAACCCTCATCACCTAGTGCAGTCAAGTAGGAGCACTCTGCACTCATGGCCAGAACCAGCCACTCAAGCTGCGATCCCAAGAATCGGCGGTGCCACCTACTCTCTACAGCCTCCTGCACCAGGGGCCTGATGACTGGCTGCACAATCTCCCACCAGATGTGCTGTAGTGGACAGAGGCATGCACTCCAACTGGGCTCCCATAGACAGGTGACATCCTCCTTGCCTCATCCCTTGCATCATCCCCCCTCTGCAAATAGAGGCTTGTGCACCCTCCAAGACCAACCCACAGCCCTGCCCAACCAGGAATGTCAGTGAACATTTCCGCACAACCCACCTTGTGATCGACAACCAGGGCACCATTTCCCCCAACCACCCGGCAATCAACAGAGTAGTCACACACATCCAATCCAGTGACCAGAGAGAATGTCCCCTGCACGCACAGTCAGGTGACTGGCTGGGCAGATACACCACCTCACCAGAAACATCAACTACATCCTCAGTAGCCCTGAAAGACCAGCAAAAAGAGATCCATGTTCACACACCCAGTCGCTGCTCCACCCATCCAGAGACAGGAGATGAAAGCCTCAAAACAGCCAAATTAGCAACCAGAGCAGCACACATGCCCAGACTACTTGTATCTATTGAAACAAAACAAAACAAAAATTCAGGATGCCGCAAACATACAATAGATAAATAAACAAATATAATAACTTCTTGATGCCTCAATGACAACAGACAATATCAAATCACATAAATATGCAGAACAAGATGGCAGCAGCAAGTGACCAAAACAGAGGACAAGACAACCTCCTGGAGGAAGAAATGGCAATGGAACTACCTGACAAAGAATTCAAAAGACTAATAAACAGGGCTCTCTAAGAGATCAAGAAAGAGATCACTTTCTATGAGAGCAAGGAAAGCACAGAAAAAACAATAGAAGAATTCAGGAAAACAATATAAGAACAAAACTACAAACTAAAAATAAATTAATATAGAAAACATACAAGAACAGCAACCAGAAATCCAAAAGATTAACAATAAAATCTCAAAAATAGATAACTCAATAGAAGGATATAGGAGAAGAACTGAAACAACAGAGGACAGAATAATTAGTGAATTTGAAGCCAAACCTCTTGACACCAATTTGTTTAAGGAAAAAAAAAAAAGAATGAAGAAAACCTAAGAATTATGTTGGACACTATCAACAGGAAAAACTTGCGTGTGATCAGAGCTCCAAAACAGGGGTGGGGGGACAATGGAAAGCACAGAAAGAGTGGTCAAAGAAATGCTGGCAGAAAACTTCCCTAACATCATGAAAGATGAGAAGATATCCATCCAAGAAGCTCAACAAATCCTATACAAGATAGAGTCCAAAAGAAAGTCATCAAGATGTATCAACATCAAACTTGCCAAAACCAAGGACAAAGAAAGAATCCTGAGAGCAGCTAGGAAAAACTAAGTCACTGTCTTAGTTATTTAGTGCTGCTATAACAGAAATACATGCCACAAGTGGATGGCATTAACAAACAGAAATTTATTAGTTCACAGTGTAGGAGGCTAGAAGTCTGAATTCAGGGAGCTGGCTCCAGGGTAAGGCTTCCTCTATCTGTCAGCTCTGGGGAAAGATCCTTATCATCAATATTCCCCTGGGTCTAGGGGTTTCTCAGCACAGGGACCCTAAGTCAAAAGGATGTACTCTGCTCCTGGGTCTTCTTTCTTGATGGTAATGAGGTTCCCCTCCTCTCTGCTCTTTTATATTCAAAAGAGATTGACTCATTATACAACCTAATCCTGTAGATTGTGTCCTGCCCCATTAACATAACTGTTTCTAATCCTGTCCCATTAACATCATAGTGGTTAGGATTTACAACACATGGATAATTACATCAGATCACAAAATGGAGGACAACCACACAATACTTGGAATCATGACCTAGCCATGTTGACACACATTTTTGGAGGACACAACTCAATTTATAACAATCACCTAAAAGGGCGAACCAACAAGACCAAGCTCTGATTAGCCAGTAGAAACCATGCAGAAAAGAAGGCAGTGGGATGACATAAAAAACCTTGAAAGAAAGAAAAGTGCTAACCAAGAATTGGATAGCCAGCAAAACTGTCTTTCAGATACAATGGTGAAATTAGGGCATTTCCAGATAAACAAAAATTAAGAGAATTTGTAAAAGCCAGACCAAACTTACAAAAAATATTAAAAGCAGTCCTTTGGACACAGAACCAACAACATCAGACAACAATCTAAGATTCAGACACAGGACAGACGACCCAGACACCAATCCAGATAAAGAATTCTCAAAAATAAAACAAAGCTAAAAGACTGAAAGCAAGGAACCAGTGACATATGTAATGATGAAAACATCAAAACAAAAAAGAGGGAATAAACAGTGTACTTATAGAATTCTCATAAGAGAGGAATTCAAAGCGATATCAAGAAATAAGACTGTTTTAAACAAGGATGATAATGGTAAATTTAAGGTAACCAAAAATAAGTGAAAAAACCTACCCATCAAAATAAACAAGAAGAAAAACATAAAGACTCAGTAAACAAAAAATCAACAACAAAGAAAGAAATGAAAACCCACATTCAGCACAGAAATTTAAGTGGAACAAAGAGACCATCAACTCCACACAAAAAAGTCCAACAAAATGACAGCAGTAAACCCATACCTATCAATAATTACACTGAATGTAAATGGATTAAATGCAACAGCAAAGAGACAGAGAGTGGCAGAATGGCTAAAAAATGCAATCCATCAATAGGTTGTTTACAAGAAACACACCTTGGACACAAAGACATAAACAAACTAAAATTCAAAGGATGGAAAAATATATCAAGCAAACAATAACCAAAAAAGAACAGGAGTAAAAACAAAATTAATCTCTGATAAAATAGACTTTAAACCAAAATCCACCACAAAAGATAAGGAAGGACACTATATAATATTGAAGGGCCAAACCAACAGGAGGATGTAACCATAATAAATATATATGCACCAAATAGCAGGGCTCCAAAATACATAAAATAAACTTTAACAACATTGAAAAGAGAAATAGTTCCACAATAATAGTAGGAGACTTCAAAACACCACATTTGATGAAGGGTAGAACATCTAGAAAAAAACTCAACAAAGGAACAGAAGATCTAAATGTCGTAATCAACCAACTTGACCTCATAGGCATATACAGAACACTCCATCCAACGACATCAAAGTATACATTCTTTTCCAACACACATGGAACATTCTCCAGAATAGGCCACATTTTAGGCTACAAAGCAAGCCTTAATGAAATCCAAAACATCGAAATAATACAAAGCATTTACTCTAATCACAACATCATAAATGCATAAATCAATAACAGGAATAACAAGGGAAAAATACGTAGAGGTGAATAATACCTTGCTTAAAAAACACTGGGTAATAGAAGAAATAAAAGATGGAATAAAAAAATTCCAAGAATCTAATGAGAACGAAAACACATCTTACGAAAATCTTTGGGATCCAGCAAAAGCAGTGCTTAGAGGCCAATTTATAGCAATAAATGCACACCTCAAATAACAAGAAAGGGCCAAAATCAAGACATTAACCCTACAACTCTCACAAATAGAAAGAGGGCAGCAAAAGAAGTTTACGGCCACCAAAAGAAAGGAAATAACAAAGATTAGAGCAGAAATAAATGAAATAGTGAGCAGAAAAACTATTGAAAGAATCAACAAGACCAGAAGTTCATTCTTTGAAAGGATCAACAAAGTTGACAAACCATTGACCAATTCGATAAAAGAAAACCAGGAAGGAGGAAAATAACCCAGAGAAGAAATGAGATGGGTGATATCACAACAGAACCAACTAAAATAAAAAGTGTCATAACAAAATACTATGAAAAACTGTACTCCAATGAATCTGAAAACCTAGAGGATATAGACAAATTTCTAGAAACACATTACCCGACTAAACTAAACAGATCCATAACAAAAGAAGAAATTGAAGAGATAATTAAAAAAACAAACAAAAAAAAACTCTTCCCCAAAAACAAACAAAAAAAAAAAGCCCTCACCTGGACAGCTTCACTGGAGAACTCTACCAAATACTCAGAGAAGAGCTCACGCCAATATTACTCAAACTATTTTAGAGCATAGAAAAGGAATATTCCTGAATTTGTTCTATGACACCAACATAACCCTAATACCAAAGCCAAGAAAAGACACCTCAAAAAAGAAAATTACAGACCAACATCACTCATGAATACAGATGCAAAAATTCTCAACAAAATTCTAGTCAATAGAATTCAACAGCATATCAAAAAAAATAATACATCATGACCAAGTGGGATTCATATCAGGTATCCAAGGATGGTTCAACATTAGAAAATCAATCAATGCAATCGGACATATAAATAAAAGGAAAAGAATCACATGATCTTTTTCCTCAACACAGAAAAGGCATTTGATAAAGTCCAACACCCATTCCTGATTAAAAAAACTCTCAGCAAAATAGAAATAGAATGGAAATTCCTCAATACAATAAAAGGCATTTATACAAAACTAACAGGCAACATTATTCTCAATGGAGATAGACTGAAAGCATTCCCCTTGAAAATGGGAACCAGAAAAGGATGCCCTTTACCAGCACTCCTATTCAACATTGTGCTGGAAGTCCTAGCTAAAGCAATAAGGCAAGAAAAAAGAAATGGCATCCAAATTGGTAAGGAAAAAATAAAACTTTCCTTATTTGCAGATGATGTGATCCTATACATAGAAAACTCCAAAGATTCCACAAGAAAACTACTGAAACTAACAGAAGGATTTAGCAAATTAGTAGAGTACAAGATCAACATACAAAAATCAGTTGGAGTCCTCTATACCAACAGATAGAACTTCAAAAAGGAAAACAGGGAAACAATACCATTTACAATAGGCCCCATAAGATTAAAAAAAAAAAGATAAAATACTTAGGAATAAATCTAACCAGTGTTGTAAAAAAAATCTATACAAAGAAAACTAGAAAACATTGCTGCAAGAAACCAAAACAGACGTACATAAATGAAAAACATACCATACTCAAGGACAGGAAGACTTAACCCAAAGCAATCTACACATACAATGCAATTCCAATCCAAATTCCAAAAACATTCTTTAATGATATGTAAAAACTAATCACCAACTTTATGTGGAAAGAAAGAGGTCCTGAATAAGCAAAGCATTATTGAAGAAGAACAAGGTAGGAAGCCTCACACTATCATATCTTAGAACCTCTTATACAGGCACTGTAGTCAAACAGACACATAGTCAAACAGACACATAGGCCAATGGAACAGAATTGAAAACCCAGATGTAAATCCATTCACCTATGGGCAACTGATTGACAATGGTCCAAAGCCCATTTAATGGGGAAAAGATAGTCTCTTTTAGCAACATTACTTGCACTAATCAAAAAAACAAAAACAGAAAAAAACAAATGTTGGAGAGGGTGTGGAGAGATTGGAACTCTTATGCACTGCTGATGGGAATGTGAAATGGTACAAATACTTTGGAGAATGGTATGGCACTTCTTCAAAAAGCCAGAAATAAAAATGCCATATGATCCAGCAATACCACTCTCAGGTATATACCCTAAACAAATAAGATCTGTGACATGAATAGACATATGCACACCCATGTTCACTGCAGCATTATTCACAATAGCAAAAAAATGGAAACAACCTAAGTATCCATCAATAGATGAATGGATCTACAAACTGTGGTACATACTCAACAATAAAGAATAATGATGAATTCGCTAAACGTCTCACAACATGGGTGAATTTGGAGGACATCATGCTGAATGAAATAAGTCAATCAGAAAGGACAAATATTGTATGAGACCACTATTATGAAGAAACAAGAAAAGCTTTACACAATGGAATAAATAAATAAATAAACTTTCTTTGATGGTTACCAGGGATGGGGGCGGGGGGAGAATTATCAAATAGATATAAGGCACATGCTAATTTTGGTGAAAGGAAAGGAAATACACAATATGGGAAGACAGCAAAACATGACCAAGGCATGGGAGGACACTGAGAGGAATGTAAGAACTAAGGGCAACAACGGTAATTACTACAGCACAGACAACTCTGCGACAACAGTATTAACAAACGCTAATTTACGAATGGATACATAACTAAATAGATATGACAAGAAGTGTGGAAGAGTATACGGGAACACACCCATCCACAAATATAGGTCTGATGGTGGATATTTCTACCTACATAACTGTAGGTGATGTCTCTATATAGCAATATAGACAATAGAGCACACAAGGGCCACAGTCAGGGCAACTTCTTAGACATAACCAAACACCTTGCGGGACAAAATTCCTAAGCTTGAAGGCGAAGGACCATAGACTTGGGGGACATCTACATCAGTTGGCACAAAATAGTTCATAAAGACAAAGTTCCACATCCTACTCTGGTATCACCTGGGACCTTAAAAGCTTGTGAGTAGCCATCTAAGATACAACTAGCAGTCCTTTACCAAACGGAGCAAAAGAGAATCATTAAGAAAACCAAAGACCCAAAGGAGCAATTAGTCCAAAAGACCAATGGACCGCACAAGCCACAGCCTACACGACCCTGAGACCAGAAGAACTAGATGTGCCCAGCTACCACTACTGACTGCTCTGACTGGGATCACAGCAGAGGGTCCCAGACAAAGCAGGAGAAAAATTGCAGAACCAAAAATCAAATTCACACACAAAAAAACACACTAACTGCTCTGATAGAGTCAGAGGAACCCTGGAGACTGTAGCCTTAAGACACCCTTCTGAAGTGGAACTGAAGCCATTCCCAGAGACCACCCAATGAGCCAAACCATAGACAGGCCCATAAAATAAACATCACTTGAGAGAAATGTGTTCCTTAGAACAACCTATTATATGAGATCAAAAGGGCAACATTTGCCCAAAAGCAAAGATTAGAAGGCAGAAAGGGGTAGCAATTCAGGACAAAAGGAAACAGGGAAACTAGGACGGAAATTGGGAGAGTGTAGGCACACTGTAGGGAATGGAACCAATGTCCTGGAATACTCTGTACAAACTATTGAAATGGGAAACTAATTTGCCATGTAAGCTTTCACCTAATGCATACACACACATATATTAATAACATAAAAAAGAAAACATGCTGAGTGAAATAAGTCAGGCCAAAAGGACAAGCATCGTATGATCCCACTTATATGAAATATCTCGAAAAGGCAAATGTGTAGAGACAAAAGTTTGTTATTAGTGGTTACCAGGGGCTGAGGGGGTGAGGGAATGGGTGCTCATTGCTTAAGTGGTACTGAGGTTCTGTCTGGGGTGATGAAAAACTTTTGGAAACAGATAGTGGTGACGGTTGCACAAGATGGTGAAGATAATTAATGTCACTGAATTGTGCACTTAAATTAGCGATTTTTTTGTTATACATATTTTACTAAAATAAAAAAATTTTAAAGAATAAAACATGTTTAAAAACATGATACTATGAAAGTGAGGAAGTTTATACCATATGTCCCCTAAAAGGAGGCATTTGAAAATCTTAAGGTATGAGCAAAAAAAGCAGCAGAAATTAAATGATATTGACACGTGCTACAGAGATGAAATAAGAGACTGGTGTATTTCCTATATAGATCACAAAGCTAGACTAGGTATGGGGGAGTCCATTTTTTACAAGCTCCCTTCGGTTCAAATGAAAACTTCTTGATTAGTTTTGTTGACAAAATTCCTTAGAAGATAGAGGATGAAACTAAGCAAATTGCTACCTCGGAGTTAATTCTGGCAAGCAAAGGAAAACTGGCAGTACAAGGAAATGTTGGAAACCTCTGAAAAGAAACAGCTGAGGGACTTGAGAGCTTCCAAATGGAAAAGAAAGAGAAGACTGGGCATAGGAAAGTAAGTATTAAGTCTTATGGAAATCAACTTAAGTTCTGAGAAAAGAGTTGTATGATCCCAAGAGCAAAGACACTCAGAATACCCAAAATAAAATTCTGACAACTGTCTTCTCTTATCTCTGGGAAAGGAGAAAGATACGTAAAGTGGTTGATGATCTATCACTAAGCGTGTTCAGATAAATTCAGGTTTTTTAAAGGTTATCTATTAAAGATGTAAAGGAGGACACGTGACCAAGAATGATAAAAAAATAGTAAGAATACTATAATGCAAAATAAACTAGGTTTTAGAAAAATATTAAGAAAAAACAGGAGATTTAGAATTATGTCCAGGGCAAGAAGACAATGAAGGAAGATGTAGGCCTCCTCTTTATATGAATGGTAAATTGAAAGAGAAAGAGGACGCTAAAATTCTTACTTTGCTTCTTCCTTCTTAGACAAGGAGAATTAAGTTCAGACAAGAAAAAGTAGAACAATACTGGCAAAAGAGAAATAAAACCCTAAACAAAAGAGATTATAGCACTGTCTCACTCTGGAAAGCTACTTCAACATTATGGCCCTTGTTTCCTAAATTTCCTCCTGGCTGTAAATTTTATTTTGATATTTGAAATTCGAGAGAGGCGTTTTTGAGCTCAAACTAAGTTCTGTTTTGTTTTGTTTTAGTAAGAGCAATGTCAATCACAACTCCTGCCATATCTACAGGCTTTATAAATAAAAATGCCTCAGCCCCTGCTAAAGGGTTGGTTTGTTGGAAGGTACTGTCAAGTCAATTCTGACTCATGGTGACCTCATGAGAGAAGATTGAACCGCCTAGTAGGGCTTCCTAGGCTGAAATCTTTATGGGAACATATTGCCAGGTCTTTCTCCCACAGAGCCGTCAGGTAGGTTCAAACCACCAATCTTTCGATGAACATCCAAGCTCTTAATGATTAGCCCTATACAGATCACATTGATCTTGTCCCAGGGCTAAGCTGATTAGATCCATGGCGTGCCCTTGGCCAAAGTATTCAATGTATAGACTGAACAATGAGTTATGAAGTGACTTGAAGCAAAATGGCTTGAGCTAAACCAAAACAGATTCTCTCACAATATTAATTCGGAAACACGGAAATAACCAAGCAGTTATCAGTAGGAGATAAAGCTTAGATAATTCCTATAGATCAGAGTCCAGAGATAGAATCAAGACCACGAGGTCCATCGTGGCAAACAACAATTATAAGAAGGTATAAACTCTAAGCAGAAACTGTAAGGTAGAAAAAATATACATGAGCTTAAAAAGAACAAGTCGTCATTAGTGACATAGAATAGGTCATGGGAAGAGTGCTGCAACTTTGATGATTGAGTCCTACTGGGACCATCAGCTGACCCCAGCTGCTAAGGTGTTTAGAGGAGCATTGTATCCTACAAGTTCCTAACCGTCATTTCACTCTCCTAGGGCCTGCGTGTATCGCTGTCCTTGAGTTCCTCAGAAATTCATGCTTTTCCATCAATATTATCCTTACAATTAACCTTTTGATGTTCAAGATATTGAGGAGGCAATGGTAGATATGTATGAGGGCTCTGAAACCAGAAAATCTTCACTGGAGTTTGAGTGCTGCAATTATTCATTTTCTGACTGGGCGCTTCTCTAAAGGCTCAGTTAGGTTTGGTTAACCAAACCAACCTTGATGCCATCGAGTCGAATCCAACTCATAGCGACCCTACAGGATACAGTGGAGCTGCCCCATAGGGTTTCCAAAGAGCAGCTGGTGGATTCAAACTGCTGACCTTCTGGTTAGCAGCCAAGCTCTTAACCCCTGTGCCATCAGGGCTATTACATATACAAAAGGATAGTAATAATAACTAACCTAACTCAGAGGTTAGTGAGGAGTTGTTGTTGGTTTTAGTTCCCCTTATGTGGATTCTGACTCATGATGACCCCACATGTTACAGGGTAGAACTGTTCCATAGGGTTTTCTTGGCTGTAATCTTTATGTAAGCAGATTTCCAGGCCTTTTCTTCCTTGGTATTGTTGGGTGGGTTCAAACTGCTAACTGTTAGGACCTTTAGCGAGGAGTAACCCATGTGAAATGCACAGTCCAGTGCTTGGTACATAGCAAGTGCTCAATAAATGTTATGGATTGTTGTTTTGGAAACTTGAGTAATACTGTTTCTAGCACCTGAAAGAATCTAAGTGAAGCAATTTTATAAATATTAAAAACAACACCAGTGTCATCAAGTCGACTTCTAAATATTAGAATCA
Organism: Elephas maximus indicus; assembly: GCF_024166365.1. Taxonomy (NCBI): domain Eukaryota; kingdom Metazoa; phylum Chordata; class Mammalia; order Proboscidea; family Elephantidae; genus Elephas; species Elephas maximus. The sequence continues at coordinate 50,198,659 of NC_064842.1, read as the reverse complement.
ACCAAAAATAAAACGTCATCTTGAGGAACTGGTTTCCCTATCAGTTGTTAACAGAAGCTAAACAATGATTTCACAGGGATGTGGTAGAGGGCACAGGCATGTCTGAGGGGGGTTGAATTAGATGACCTCCATCTTCTATTTGTGCTTGACTACTAATATAACTGTTGGCAGTTCAAACCTACCTAGCAGTGCCACAGAAGAAAGGCTTGGTGATCTGCTTCCATAAGATTACATTTAAGAAAACCCTGCGGAGCAGTTCCACTCGGTAACACATGGGGTCGCCATGAGTCAGAATCAACTCAACAACAACAGGTTTGGCTTTGATTATCTTCTCTCCTCAACTCAGATTACATGATTCATAACAAGTTTATGAACTCCAGGAGTATAGAAGCCCTGTCTTCTTCACTTTAGTAATCTTTCCAAAGCCTTTCATACAGTAGATACACAAGACATGAAATTCAGGTTGAATTAAAGCTGTTAGGGGCTTACAGACTTTTGAATGTAATCATTTAAACTCATTTAGACCTTAGAGACCAAACATACTCATCTAGTGTCTAAAACATCAGTGAAATTTCACATTAATCTTGAACTCAGATGTAAATTGACATCTTTATTTCCTTTAACGTATCCTGATGCGTGCTTTTCCCCATGGTTTTCCAATCTAAGCTCTTGTACAGTTTAAGCATTCTTAGCACACTGTCTTCAAAATTACTAGAGATAAATCATTCCAAACATTTTAAGATAGTCTCAACATTTCCAAACAATCTGATGCAAATGAGTATAAATGTCAATTTAATGACTGGTATATTTGATCATGAAATGTATAGAAAGAGTGAATTAGTCATGTATAAAGATAGAAATAAAATACAACAAAAACTACCCACATTATGGTGATGGGAAATTTGGCAATGATTATGGGTGATAGTTGCATATCATTAATGTAATTATTGACATTACTAAACTGTACATTTGAGAAAAAAAAAAATAGAGACTTCAGTAGCTTTCGTTAATAACAGCTTCCATTCAGGAAAGATAAATTAGGTTGACATATCTTTTCTTTCACTTAATAGCATACTGAGATAGAATATTTTCTATTTTCCAAAGAAACAAATGAGGAAGAGCTTGTTAACAATAAAGCCAATAGTCATTCAAAGATTTACTTTCAAACTTAAATTAATAAAACATGTAGAGAGAAGGCCTATTGGCATGATCCAGAATATTTCACTAGATAAGGATGACTTTCAGGAAGGGAAGCTTGAACACAAACTGAGAAGCCAGAGAGCTGAAAAGTAAAACATAGTGTATGTGGTGGGGAGGATATATAAATCTAAAATGAAGCAAAGTGTAAAGCAAAGATGTGAGACTATGTTTCAGACAATATTTCTCTAGTTCAAAACTGGTAAAAGATAACAATATATTATATTTTCACTTATATTTAATCTAAAAAAAGAATAAGCATCTTTAATTAAAAGAGAATAGCAGAGAATACCAGAAGAATGTTTACCTGTGTTTCATTGACTACGCAAAGGCATTCAACTGTGTGGATCATAACAAATCATGGATAACATTGCAAAGAATGGGAATTCCAGAACACTTAATTGTGCTCATGAGGAACCTTCACATAGATCAAGAGGCAGTTGTTCAGACAGAACAAGGGGATCCTGATTGGTTTAAAGTCAGGAAAGCTGTGTGTCAGGGTTGTATTCTTTCACCATACCTGTTCAATCTGTATGCTGAGCAAATAATCCAAGCAGCTGGACGATATGAAGAAGAATGGGGTATCAGGATTGGAGGAAGACTCATTAACAACCTGCGTTATGCAGGTGACACAACCTTGCTTGCTGAAAGTGAAGATGACTTGAAGCACTTACTAACAAAGATCAAAGACCACAGCCTTCAGTATGGATTGCACCTCAACATAGAAAGAAAACAAAAATCCTCACAACTGGACCAATGAGCAACATCATGATAAACAGAGAAAAGATTGAAGTTGTCAAGGATTTCATTTTACTTGGATCCACAGTCAACAGCCGTGGAAGCAGAAATCAAAAGACGCATTGCATTGGGTAAATCTGCTGCAAAGGACCTCTTCAAAGTGTTGAAGAGCAAAGATGTCACCTTGAAGACTAAGGTGCGCCTGACCCAAGCCATGGTCTTTTCAATCACATCATATGCATGTGAAAGCTGGACAATGTATAAGGAAGACTGAAGAAGAACTGATGCTTTGAATCGTGGTGTTGGCGAAGAATATTGAATACACTGTGGACTGCCAAAAGAAGAAACAAATCTGTCCTAGAAGAATTACAACCAGAACGCTCCTTAGAAGCAAGGATGGCGAGACTGCATCTTACATACTTTGGACATGTGGTCAGGAGGAATCAGTCCCTGGAGAAGGACATCATGCTTGGCAGAGTACAGGATCAGTGGAAAAGAGGAAGACCCTCAACGAGGTGGATTGACGTGGTGGCTGCAACAATGAGCTCAAGCATATCAACAATTTTAAGGATGGCTCAGGACTGGGCAGTGTTTCGTTCTGTTGTGCATAGGGTCACTATGAGTCAGAATCGACTCAACGGCACCTAACAAGAACAACAATTAAAAAACACTAGTTAAAATCTTGGAAACCCTGCTGGTGTAGTGGTTAAGGGATATGTCTGCTAAACAAAAGTCTGGTGGTTGGAATCCACCAGGGAACTCCTTGGAAACCATATGGGGCAGTTCTATTTTGTCCTATTTCAGTTCCTATGAGTCAGAATTGACTCGATGGCAACAGGTTTTGTTTGTATGTTTTAGTTAAAATTTCTATTTACTCTAAGAATTTTCAGATTCTATGTTCATTATAAGGTTAAAAATGAATTTCAAGTAACGCCAGTAGTACTCATCCTATTGCCATTGAGTCAATTTTGACTCATAGCAGCCCTATAGTAGTACTAGAGTCCTACAATAACCTATTATTTGCCATATAACCTTTTAAATATGCTTAATATTTAAAGAAGATTCCATAATTTCATGTTTTCAGAGGATGTTTAATCTGCCTTAGGCAAGACAGTTTACTCATTAATAGTGTGGGACCTGGAACTAAGTCACACCTGAGTTCTAATCCTGGCTTCTTTATAGACATACTGTAAACTTTTTGAACATAAAAACTTTGTTTTCTTTGCTGCTGTATACCTTGTTCATAGAAGAGTGCTTGTCACAGAGCAGGCATTCCATAAATACTTGAGAACAAATGCGTGAAATTGGATGTTACAAAATCTATTTAGTCTGTTTCTTCATCTGTAAAATTATACTTGACTTACTTCAGAGGATTGTTGTGAAGATTAAATGAGAGAACATCTGTAAAGCATTTAACACCTCATCTGGCATGTTAAGCACTTCAAGCATGCTAATTATTAATATTGTTCCTGTTTTCTAGGACATTCTCAGCTGGCATAAAATATTTTTCTTTGTAACGTGACAGTATTCCAGTATCCTTAAAATTGGATATAAAATCTCAACAAATAATTTTGTAACTTTCAGTAATATTCAAAATCTATCAGGAAGCATGTGTGTGAAATAATAAACTTGGTGGGTTTTGACTTGATGGGATAAACTTTTTTTTTTCCCCCCCTTTAGAAAATGGTAAGTGATTTCTGAGAATCGGTATCAGTCCATGCTGGAAAAAGAGAAGTTTTTTTTTCTCAAATGACATAAAATAGGTGAAAAAAGATTGTATTTACCATAGAATTTGAAACTCTGTTTTGTTCGTTTTTGCCCCCTGCCCCTTCCCAGCTAACGAATAGGCTTTGCTAATAATTCTCTTACGTAAATCCTATTACTTGTTCAGAGCTATTTCTGCAAGGGTCATCAATATCCAAGGATCTAAACCGGAGCTTAAACCTGTCCAAGTTCAAGAGGAGTACAGTAGACAGGGAGCCTCCGCCACTGAACACAATCAAGGACACCAGACAAACTGTGAGTCCACAGGTCGTCTTCTTGATAACATAATTTTTCAATTTTTACTTTAGGGGGAAAATGATTTTATTATTTATATATTATTCTGTCTTATTTTAATATATTTCAAAGTAACATAAAGTTCTGATTTATTAAACTGTACAGACAATTAGATAGTGTATATCTTTCCCTCTTAAAATGGTTTCCGTTAGTCATCTCCACCAATGGAAATTCAGGGTAAACATGCAGTTTTGCTCTCCGGTATTCTTGACAGTTAAAAGAAGACCGTGAATAAAGAAATGATTTTGAAATTTCAAATTCTTCAGTCCTTGAGTGAAGGGAGTACTGAAGGGAAGAACTGATGGTTCCTCGCACTTCATGCTTGGGATTGGGCACTGAGGCTCCAGAGTTGTGAGAGGCACTGTTAGAACGCTAAAGCATTCTCAGACCTTTGAATCATACACTTATCAGCCCTGTGTTGACATTTTTACTAAGTAGTGCTTTTTGTTGTTGTTTTTGCTGTCGGGGCTGCTGCTGTTGTTCCAATCTTTAAAGTGGAGATAATGATGTCTGTTTCAGAAAGTTATAGTTTTTTGATATTTCTTAAATTAGGTGAAAATTCTTTCAATTGGTTTTATGTTTCTTCTATTTTGCTCCCTTGGAGTTGGTTATTATTACTAGTAACCTTGTAATTACTAGTAACGTAGCCGATTGTACATGGTAGTTAAAATCACCTAACATTAAAGCCAGAAAAAAACTTCAGAAATCATCTCATTCATCATGGCAATTTTCTATTGATTAAGTCTTGGCTTGACTATTAATAAACTGGATTTGATATTTTATAAGCTATTGTCAACAATATACATGAAGCTTTCACGAGAAAGTCTGAAATGGAATTCAAGCAGTATGTACTATAATATATATTACATATATGGTTCATATATTTACAAGATAAAGCAGTACTTTAAAGGAGAAAGCTGCTCTAATTTTTTTTTTCTTTTGTGAGATTCTAACACTTCTATTTTTCTCCAGAACAAGTAAGAGAGTATCTGTAGGTGGTGACAGCAAACCTGGATAGGTTGATGGATTTTTCTTTCATTTAGGGACAAGAATTAAGTATAATTTGAAAAGCTTAAATTATCTGAGAATAAATATTTTTTACCAAAGATACCAGTTGGAAAATAGGAGATTCCTATTCACTATGCATTCCTGACCTACAAATTGTTTACAGGTTCCCACCATCCCCCATATGCCAGTCTCAGCTATTGGAAAAATAAAACTCTCTGAGAAGGGTAGAAGCTGGGAAAATATTTCATTTGCACTGCAGCATCTTCTATCAAAGTTTTCATCACAGTTTTATCAAAGTTGTGAAGCCCTTTATATAGATGCTGGGGGAAAATTTTGTACATAAAGTAAGGAATGTCTTCAATAGAATCAAAGTGTGTTTTTACAGGTAAAAGAGAAAACTCACATTTACTGAACATCAACCATTTGCTTAGCATTTTCTTATTCTCCACAGCCATTTTGAGGACGGTGTGTCCTACATTCCACTCAATCTTCTGAAAATTTATTTTTAAAGAAAACTCATTATGATACCACAAAATCAGAAGTAGACCTACCCCAAAATTAACAGCTAGAATTACTAAAGGTAACAACACAAACCCTGAGTGTTAATACCATCTCTGCAAATTCCTATACTGTTAAAGATCTGAAATTCAGGAAAGATACATAAATTAATACATATTTTAAATTAATATAAATTTTAAACACAAAAAGGCAAATCTAAGAGAAAATCACTAAAATACACAAAATTGTGGGTAGGAAAGTCAATCACTGGAAAACAAGTATGTTCCATTCAAAACAAATCCTCACCTCCCATTGCCCACATGTAGGGTAGAGAAAAGGGAAATAATGGCATAGATGAAATAATTAGATATAGGCAATTATCTGAGAGACAATGGAAGCCTCCACAAGCCCAGTAATAAACCCCGTAATCTGACATGGTTCTGTCAGACCTGTGTGATGTGGGATTCCCATCACTAATCTTCTTTCAATAAGAAAGAAAAAGCAGAACATTTTTTAACAGAAGTCCAATATGACATTGGGGAAGATAGTCATAGCAGGGGTTAACACATCTCATATGTATACATTAGTGCTGGTGAGCACATTAGCCTGGCTTAGTTGATCAGATTAGCTCATAGTCACCTTGGAAAACGTAGGGAAAAAAGAGGCCTAAAGAGATGTACGGCTCTAGGTGGAGAAAGACAGAACATGAAGCCAGTGGCGTAACTAGGGTTGGTGTCACCCAGTGGGGAAACTCATGGTATCACCCCCCATGGACCTCCTCCCATACCAGATCATGTAATAAATAATTGTTATACATGTAAGTTTACCATCAATTTTAATCATACAATATGTGATAAATATAGTTGTAAATTGCTTAAAAGTAATATTTCTTAGATTACATGAATGCTAACAACAAAATCTTTCTAAATTGAATTACAACATTACTAGGCCCTTTACCACCTTAGACAGGACAGAGCCTAGCCCTGTCCAGCTGTCCCTCAGTTCATTCAAACTGTGAACTTGTGCAGCCCTGCCCTTTGAGGTTGTTGTACAGCCAATCGGGTTTGTTCCCTCAGGTGAGACAAAGCAAGAATGGAGGATGTGGGTGGGCTGTTGTTAGGTACCAACTTAGTTCCGACTCATAGCAACCCTGTGTACAACAGAACGAAATACTTCCCAGTCCTGCGTCATCTTCACAATCGTTGCTATGCTTGAGCCCATGGTTGCAGCCACTGTGTTAATCCACCTTGTTGAGGGTCATCCTCTTTTTCACTGACCCTCTACTTTACCAAGCATGACGTCCTTCTCCAGGGACTGGTCCCTTCTGATAACATGCCCAAAGTACATGAGATGGAGTCCCACCATCCTCACTTCTAATGAGCATTCTGGCTGTACTTCTTCCAAGACAGGTGTCTTTGTTCTTCTGACAGTCCGTGGTATATTCAATATTCTTTCCCAACGCCATGATTCAAAGGCATCAATTCTTCTTCGGTCTTCCTTATTTATTGTCCAGTTTTTGCATGCGTATGAAGAGGCGATTGAAAATACCACGTCTTGGGTCAGGCACGCCTTAGTCCTTAAAGTGACTTCTGTACTTTTTAACACTTTAAAGAGGACTTTTGCAGCAGATTTGCCCAAGGCAATGTGACGTTTGATTTCTTAACTGCTGCTTCCGTGGGCGTTGATTATGAATTCAAGTGAAATGAAAATTGGTCCGGTTGTTTTCTATATGTTGAGGTGTAATCCATACTGAAGGCTGTAGTCTTTGATCTTCAGTAAGTGCTTCAATTTCTCTTTGCTTTCAGCAAGGAAGGTTGTGTCATCTGTATTTCGCAAGTTAATGAATCTTCTTTCAATCCTGATGCCGACCGAGTTCTTCTTCATAAAATCCGGCTTCTCAGATTATTTGCTCAGCATACAGATTAAATAAGTATGGTGAAAGGATACAGTCCTGATACACACCTTTCCTGATTTTAAGCCACACAGTGTCCCCTGTTCTGTTAGAACGACTGCCTCTTTTTCTCTGTACAAGTTTGGCATGAGCACAATTAAGCATTCTGGAATTCCCATTCTTAGCAATATCATCCATAATTTGTTATGATCCACAGCTGAGTGACTCTGTGTAGTTGATATATTACAGGTAAACATCTTTCTGATATTCTTTGTTTTTGTCAAGATCCGTCTAACGTGAGCAACAATATCCCTTGTTCTGTGTCCTCTTCCGAATTCAGCTTGAATTTCTGGCAATTCTCAGTCAATGTACTGCTGCAACTGTTTTTAAACTATCTTCTGCAAAATTTTACTTGTGTGTGATATTAATGATATTGTTCAATAATTTCTGCATTCTGTCGGATCACTTTTCTTTGGAATGGGCACAAATCTGGATGGATCTCTTCTAGTTGGTTGGATCTCTTCCGAACTTCTCGACATAGATGAGTGAGCACTTCCAGTGTTGCATCCATTTGTTGAAATATCTCAAATGGTACTTCTTCGGTTCCTGGAGCCTTGTTTTTTGCCAATGCCTTCATTGCAGCTTGGGCTTCTTCCTTCAATACAGCCAAGGTCTTGATCATATGCTACCTTCTGAAATGGTTGAATATCGACCAGTTCTTTTTGGTACAGTGACTCTGTATTTCTTCCATCTTCTTTGATGCATCCTGCATCATTCAATATTTTTCCCATAGAATCCTTCAATATTGCAACTCGAGGCTTTAATTTTTTCTTCAGTGCTTTAAGTTTGAGAAATGCTGAGCATATTCTTCCCTTTGGTTTTCTAACTCCAGGTCTTTGCATATTTCATTAAAATACTTTGCCTTCTTGAGCTGCCTTTTGAAATCTTCTGTTCAGCCTTTTTACTTCATCATTTCTTTCTTTTGCTTTAGCTACTCCAGTTCAAGAGCAAGCTTGAGTCTCTTTTAACATCCTTTTTGGTCTTTTCTTTCTTTCCTGTCTTTATAATAACCTTTTGCTTTTTTCATGTATGATGTCTTTGATATCATTCCATAACTCATCTGGTCTTCGGTGTCTGAGGTAAAGAGGTGTAATTTCTCTTCCTCCCTTCCCTGCCCCTGCCCAGTTTTCACTGGCTCTCATCCTCAGGGAGGCAAGGGAAGAATCCTTTTTGTTCTGAGCACCTGTCACTACTGGGTGAATATTTCACAAGTTAATTGGTAAAAAGCGTGTTAGATCCGGTTTTGCCCCTTCCATTTCCCCTACTGAGCCTAGAGGGTGGTCATTTTGGTGTCATTCCCTCTGACAGAGTCACCCTCTGTGGTCCACACACACCCCTCATGCCACCCTAGTGACGCCACTGCATGAAGCTCTGCATAGGTGAGCGGCATACAGTGTGATACCCTTATGGAACACAAATTAAGACACAGAATCCAGGTTTCTAACAACAGTGAAGGTTAAGGAAGATGTGTGTAGCTTTTGTCTACCCAGTAGTTTTGCTTGGTTTCAGCCATCTAACAATGCAGTGTGCTCCAGGTACTGTCTTAAAGATAGATAGTTTGCTAAATTCCTTTTATTTGAGTTAAAGAGTTATTGTACTTCACTACTTGATTCCCAGTCATTTCCATCCCATGGCTAATCATGTTCAAGCGCAATAATGCCATTTTTAGAACAGCACTTTCTCTGAAACATCTCCTCCCAACAGGGAACATATGCATTCATGTATAAAAGAAAAGGAAGATAATTTTATTTTAAATTCCACAACAAAAGAACTATCTCTTGAGAATTTTACATTGGGACTATTTCAAGGTTCTATTGTTTTCGTATTTTGTGTGCCCATGAAAAGAATGCAGGTATGTCATAGGTAGAGAATCTGTTCTCATGTTTGGTTGTTTAAACTCTTTACTCTGTACTTATGGAAACCAGTATCAAAATAAGGCATTTAAGCCTCTACCAGTAATTTGAAGGAAACCAAAAGAAGGAATGAACCTCAGCCCTTCTGAATAAAATTGAGCACTTCTGTTGAGCATTTTTTTTCTCAGGCATTTCCCTTTTACTTCTCAAGGGAAAACAACAGTTGTTGAAATGCTTAACTTTTTTTTTTTTCCTCAGTGTGGAAAATTCTGCTACACACTGTATTCTTAGATGTACTTCTGTAGTTACTTGAGTTTATCTAACTAGATGAGCACATACTCTTCATCTTAAGTCTGTGTACCGCTCTTCTGATTTACTTCTTTACAGCAATATTCTCCATTCTATTGCAGTGAGTACAGAATACCAATATTTTCTTTAGGGCAGCAGAACAACTCCAAAACTGGCCAAGAAAATAACCGCTATTTATATTACCTGCATGCAGGGGCTTCCTGCCCTATATTTTTGTAGGGCCTTCTGTGTCATCCCAGGAATATGGGTCTAGAAGCAGGGAAAGAACTAGTAAAGAATCCAACAAATGGACAAGTTAATTCTATGCATAACTCATTCGCCTAACTGCAATCCTTAGAGGGTGGGTGGGGAACCCTGGGAAATCCAGAGGCTCCAAATATTTTGGGAAGTAAGGAAAATGCAAGCTATGGAGAGCCAGAGCACAGCGACAAGCATCTACATAGGATTAGATACTTCTTTATGAAATACAAAACAAACCAACTGTGTTTGTGATTCTTGACAAATGGAAAAGTGGCAGAACAAGTTTGAGAGACTGAAGTGTTAGTTTTTAAAGATACGCCGCACACTGAGAAGATTTTTTTTTTTAAATAAAACTTGAGCTAGATAATAGCAGGCCTAAGGAACAAATTTTAGGAATTGGTTTTGAAGACTGCTGAAGTCACAGAATTGTTATTTCAATTGTGTTAAGAAGATCAAATACCATTCTTTGGAGTATAGATTTAATTCTTTTAAATGATATGAGACCACACAAAGCTCACAGTGTAACGTTTCCATAATTTTGCCACACATGCAAGAGTGTTATAACGAGCACTGCCTAGTTTTATTTTGATATACAATTGATGCATATTGCCTATCACACCTACTTTTATAAATGATACAGAGACATAAGAGTAATGATAAATTTTCAACCAAGTTGTATGATTGTCAAGAACCAATAGCAGGCAAGCCCATTTTGTTTTTTCTACTGACTTTCAACTGCTATTGTTACCAGTCATTTAGAATTAAATCAGATAACTTGGGGAAAAAATAGACTCTTTTATTACATTCACTATAAGTGAATGAGGTTTTATCCAAAACAGAGAAATGTATTACTCAAATAAACACTGTATCAAGCAGTTTAGGGACATGTTGACTTATTGATTTGTTATTTTCTGTGTCCTCACTTTGGTTCTAATGCATATACAAAAAAATTAGATTGATTTGCTTGGTTAATGGATTCATTCATTAAGTATTTTATTAAAGACACCACGGCATAGTGGAAAAAATACTTTTGTGAGAATTAAATACATGAAGTACCTACCAAATGGTTGTTGTTGTTGTTGTTGTTAGTTGCCATCAAGTTGATTCCGACCCATAGTGACCCCAAGTGTGCAGAGTAGAACTGCTCCATAGGGTTTTCAGGGCAGTGACCTTTCAGAAGCAGATCACTAGGCCTTACTCCCAAGGAACCCCTGGGTGGGTTTGAACTGTTAACCTTTCTGTCAGTAATCCAGTGCTTAGCCCTTTGCAGCACCCAGGGACTCCTTAGCACATTATTTTTAAAAATGCTGCTCTTACTTACTATTTACATTGTGTGAAACAAATGTAAGAAACAAGACAAAGACAATTAAAAAATGTCTGTCTTCAAAGAACTTCCAGTACTGAAGGAGAGAGGCATGAAAACTAAATGCTGTAAATTGTTGTGGATGCCAGGAGAGAAGTCAGTTTAGGATAAAGTGATGAGATCACTCGCCTGTTTGAAAATCTGCCAGTCATCTACAACAGAAAGCAAAGCTTTTCTTGAGAAATACTGAGAACAGACAAGTCAATTCTAAACTAGATATTCTGATTAGATTGGATGAACGTATTTAAAATGATTATCAATTGTCATCATCACAGTGTCATGTGAACAATGATAATGAAATGTCTTAGCAGCGTATTTGAGTTTTTAGAGTCTTCTTAAACCAAAGTCTAAGAAGTTTACTCATTTATTTTCTATTCTAGACCATCATTATTATGCATGAAACAGGGACAAGATACAGAATCATTTAAAAATTGCCTCATTTTATTTCATGGTAAAATTACTAAACTGGTTGGGAGTAAGGTGTTAGGACAAAGTTTGAGAAATGTTATTTTGTCGAAGCCACTATTTTAAATTTTTATTAAAATCTTACATTAAGAGAAAAGTAAAATCCTACTTGGGTAGAAGCCCCGCCCCCCCAAAAAAAGAAAGAAAAGAAAACAAACCTGTTGCTGTCGAGTAGATTCTGACTCATAGAGACCCTATGGGACAGAGGAGTAGAACTGCCCCAGAGAGTTTCCAAGCAGGGCCTGGTGGACTCAAGCTGCTGACCTTTTGGTTAGCAGATATAGCTCTTAACCACTAAGCCACCAGGGTTTCCATTTTGGTAGAATTATACATTAAACTATATTCTTCACCAATATTAACTTTTTTTTTATCTTTTGAAGAGTGTGTTCATACAGTTTTAAATGAATACTATTCCGTCAAAAAATACCTAAATAAAAAATTTCTTAACGACACAAATATTAAGGCAGTATTGTAACTGTCTAAAATCAAAAAGAAACATACCAGCTTTTTATAATAATGCAAGAGTTAAGCACTCAACTACCGGCTGAAAGGTTGGCAGTTCCAACCCTCTCAAAGGTGCCTCGGAAGACAGGCCTAGCAACCTGCTTCCAAAAGATCATAGCCTTGAAAATCCTATGGAGCTGGTCTGCTCTGCACACATGGGGTCACACTGTGTCAGAATTGACTCGATGACAACTCACAACAACTGGATGAAAAAAATGTAACTCTTTAAATCACAGTGAATCCTGATGACGATAATGTTTTTCTCTCTCCTTGCCCTGGTTTACCTCCAATTTCCAATCACACACAGATGCATTCACTACCACCAAAAGCCTTGTGATGAGTCTATTGTTATTTTGAAATCTTTTAACCTAGAGCAGACATGGAATTTTTTAGCCACTAATAATACTATGCAGAACCCTGGTTATATGCTCAGCTGCTAACTGAAAGGTTGGCAGTTCGAATCCACCAGAAAGATGTGGCTGTCTGCTTCCATAAAGATTACAGCTTTAGAAACCCTGTGGGGCAGTTCTTCTTTGTCCTGTAGGGTCACTAGGAGTCAGAATTGACTCGGCAGCAGTGGGTTTGGTTTTTGGAAATAATATTATTGCAAATCAAATGTTGATCATATTTTTAAATGACTGATTCATAGTATATACATAAAAATAAGATATATTTTTATTTCATTTAACAGACTCATATAGAACTTACTTTTTGCCAGGATGGAGCCCTGGTGACACAGTGGTTAAGAGTGTGGCTGCTAACCAAAAGGTTGGCAGTTTGAATCTACCAGCTGCTCCTTGGAAACCTTATGGGACAATCCTACTCTGTTGTATAGGTTGGCTATGAGTTGGAATTGACTCAACGGCCACAGGTTTGGTTTTTTGTTGTTGTTGATAAGCACCTTACAAATATCGTTTAAATTAATTTTAGGATGATAGTGCAAATTTTGAGGAAGGTAATTATTTGAGATAATTAGAAAACCCCAGAGTGAGTTAGATGACGAGGATATTAATAGGAATGTATATCAAAACTATCGATAGCTAATTATACTCTACTTGTTTCTTCCTCTAAAGAGGCTTCAAGCAGTGCAAGTAAGCAGGACAGATTATCCAATAAGCAAGGTAAGCATGGGCTTACTTGTGCTTACTTACTTATCTGTATGAACAATTTCACATGAGTTTCACCACATTTTTGATATCAATTGTTACTATATTCTCCCAGACTTGAAATTTTCAGGAAAATCACAACTATGTTAACTCCTTATTGGATGTGTCAATACAGCTAAGAATTGAGTTTTGTAGCTACTTAAAGGATAAATAAGCTAACAGGTTGGAATTAAGTAAGAAATTAAAAAATGTCCTACTTGAAGACATCAAGCAGTTTCCTGTGAGTAAAAGTCCATCCACTTTTAGTAGATTGTGTGATATATATTTTAGTTTCTCAAAAGGTCTGTAAGCTTAGCTCCTGGTTGTTTTCATTTGTTTGGTAGGTAATGTTGACATCAGAACTTACTCTCTGGTATGAAGACATGTTATAGTATTCAGGTTTTGAAGCAAAGTGTTCCTTATACCATCATTCTTTAATGCCTATTCAGCTGTTGGATTTGTCAAACCCCATTAAGAAAAATGATTGTTTTCTAGTATATTAACTGCTATAATAAGGTAGTAGTTAAAAGAGTTGGCTCTAACTTCTAATAATTTAGGCTTAAATCTGCTCCACCACTTACTGGGTGTTTTGAGGCAAGTAACTTAAAACTCTCTGTACTTCAGCTTCCTCAGTTGTAAAATGGTGTAAATAATTGTCCTTGTAACATACGGTCATATGAAAATAAATGATTATAAAATAAAATAATTGAAACGATTCTTAACAAATATTAAGTGTTCACTATACCATTAAAAAAAAATTTTTTTTATACCATTATTATTTTTTAATTTTTATTATTGTGCTGGGTTTGTACCATTATTATTTTTTAATTTTTATTATTAAAATATTGGGGTATAATTTTATGAATTTTGGTAACAAAAAATGAAAACCAATAATAAACAATGTTCACTAAGTATATAGACTGAAATTGAAAGACTTAAAGAAAAATAGACAAATTTTACATTATGCAAAATCCTCAGGTCCAGACATCTTTACATGAGATAAGATCTCTATCTCTATATGAGTATATAGAAATATACACATATATCTTGGAATTCTTCAGTCATCATTATATTTTGTTCATCCTCTAGATTATATCAAATCCAATCCCTAAAATGGAAGAAGCCAAAAGCCAAAGTTTGGAAGAGGACTTTGAAGGACAAGCCACACATACAGGTAAGCAAAGCTCCAAAAGAAAAAAAAAATCAATACAGAATTTATTTCAAATAATACCTTTGTATGGTTTGATAGAATTATCTAAGAAATACTTGAGTTGGTAAATTAATTTCAAATTGGACAACTTTTATTTACATAGACACCAAAGAATAACAAAAATACTAATTATTAAGAATTTCTTGCTGCCCAACTAACACAAAACTTCTCTATTTACACTATAATTAAGCCATTATCCTCTCTCCTAATTCCCCCAGTATGGACTTCCCTTGCCATTGTGAATAATAATAACCAAAAGGCAAATAAATATTTTGAGTCTTAAATTTTAATAATTTGGATCTGAAAAACATAAAGGGGATGATAAAAAAATTCTTGAATCAAACAGATTTTAAGATTTCTCCAGAAAACCCCAAATTTCAATTCATTTAATCTATAATCTGTTTTCTTAATCTGTTAAGAAATGGTGTGTGGCTGTCTATATACCACTAAGAGCTTACAAGTCAAATAGTATGACTTACATTAAAACAAAAAAGCCGGGTTTCTTTTAACTGTACTGAATATCATTTGATTGACATTTCCCTTTTTCTTTTAATAATATGGAGTCTTTAAGTTTATCCAGTGGGTGGGTTAAGTTTATCCAGTAAAAAAAAAAAAATTTTTAAATCCAGTAGTGTAAATAAATTCACACAAGTACTGTACTAAACACATAGGAATTCATTGTATAGTAGCAGTGAGAGCAATATCTTTCTAAGCATGACAGAAAACCTACATGTAAAGCCAGCTGCAGAAAAGAAGGAAGAAGGAAAGAGGGAAGGAGGAAGAGAGGGAGAGGAAAGAAAGAAGGCAGGCAGGCAGTGTCTGCTGCCTGGCAAAAGTAACCAAGAACGAATCCAAAAAACATTCAGTAAATCGGGAAATAACATTTGTAACTCATATGACAGGCAAATGGTTAATTTCCTAATATGTGTTAAAATCTCCTACAAATCAATAAAAAAAAGAACAACAACCTAATGGAACAATGGGCAAAAGACAGGACAGACCAGTCACAGAAAATTAAAAAAAAAAAAAGACATAAACTTAGAACTAGAGTGAGATACAATTTTCCACACAGTTGGTAAAAATGAAAATGTTTAATCACACTTTTGGAAAGAGGTACCCTCCCGTATTTCTGGTAGGAGTGTAAATTTGTACTTTTTCTGTACTGGCAGTTTAGCAAAATCAAAATTAGAAATGTATATACTCTCTGACGAAGCAATTTTACTTCTTTAACCTATAGATATACCTTCAGGCATAGACAAAACAATGCATCTGTAAGATTCATCACAAAGCATGTGTCCTTTTAAAGTGGAAACAACAATGTGCATCAATAAGAAACTGTTTAATTATGTATATGTACCCAATAGAGTGCCATGATTTCTTTAAAAAAAAAAAACCTCTACATATCTATATGAAAGAATCTTTGAGATATGTTACAAAGTGAAAAGAGAAAGATGGGGAAAAGTATGTATAACATACTATTCGTAGAAAACAGGAAAAAAAATTCTCTTTTCTATACACAAAAACACACACATGCACTTTTGTATATGCATAAAATATATCTGGAAGACTATACAAGAATACAAAATCATGGATTACCTGAGTATAATTTACATAACAAAAGCATAAAATATGCTTATTAGAAAATATGGAAGAGAAAGAGAATGCAGTATTAAAGGCACGCAGTTTTAGGGAAGAATATTCAATGTAATACTGAATATTTTCAAGAATTTGAGACCCTCCTTCCAAGCACTTTGATTTATCAGGGCAACTGAGTATCAGAATTCCAGTTGGATTGTCCTTGATTTAATCAATTTTTCTTAAATCTGAAAATCACATCCTTTCTATGTTTGTAAAAGATGTTTACAATCTGAAAAAGGACTGGCTGTTTTTGTAACGGTTTTCTTGAGGTCATTTTAGTTTTGTTAATTGAGGTCAGACCTCCCACTCACTGGTTGTCTTTCATGTGACATTATTATCGTTGTTTCCTGGATCCTGATAATATTGTAATTTGTTTTCCCAACAATCCCAGTTTCCTTTATTAATAGTGTGGTGACAATTTTAGTTTATCTTTGAAGCTTCTTTCCTATTTAATAAAAGTGATATTTTTCTAGCATTCTTATTTCCTCCCTACACTTAAAGTTTTGAATATCTTTACCCCTAAATTTTGCCAATAATTCAAAGTACTTAATTTGGATTTTCATTTGTTCTGATGTTTCAGAAAGATTCTTTGCCAAAACTGATTTAGCAAGACTAATGTAAATGAGCGTTTTTACGAGCAGGGCGGTCAGAAATTTCTAGCCCAAACAAGATGTCTGTTTCTGACGCAGGAGATGACAAGTCTATTCCCATGGTGATATTTACACAAATTTCAATTGTGGAAATGGTCCTTCTGAAAATAAAAAGGGAACTCATTTATTTTTAATTTTATTCTAGGACCCAAAGGAGTAATAAATGATTGGAGAAAGTTTAAATTAGAGAGTGAAGATAGTAATTCGATCCCTCCTAACAAGAAGGAGATTCTCAGGCAAATGTCTTCTCCTCAGAGTAGAGATGACAAAGACTCCAAAGAAAGATTCAGCAGAAAGGTAAGATAAGGAAAAACCAATAATAAATCATTTGCTATATGTTTTTCGGTCTACCTGACTGTAAAGAATCACTTTAGAAAATCTACGAAATATAGACACATCACAAAAGCATTGCTTGCAGCATTATTTGTACTGGCAAAAAAATGAGAATGAAGCGAATGCCTGTGAAGGCATTTCATCCTAACAAACACTTGGCAACTGTTAAAAGAAGGAGTTATAACTGCATAAGCCGACTTAGAGGCAGTTCTACAATGTACAGTTATGTGAGAAAGAAAGCAAGGGACAGAGAATTTTAAAGTATATGATCCCATTTAAAACAATGGAAAAAATTTATATACGTATGTTTATGCTTATTTAATTACATGAGCATGTATCTTCATATACATGTTTGTATGAAAAGCCACTCACTGAGCTGACAATATTGGTTATTTGGAAGGATGGGATTGATGGGGAGGAAAACAGGAGAAGGAGGGAGGTAAGTGGAATAAGCCACATTTTTTTTAACCCACGATAAAACCAAAAAGCAGCATTTTTTTTTTTTTTTTTTTTACAATATATCCCTTATTTACCTAAGGTATATAATGTGTAGGGGTCCCCAGATAGCGAAAACAGTTAAGAACTTGACTCCTGGCCAAAAGGTTGGTGGTTTGAGCCCACCCAGAGTTGCCTAAGAAGAAAAGGCCTGGCAATCTGCTTCTGGAAAGTTACAGCCTTGAAAACCCTATGGCGCAGTTGTACTCTGTATATACGGGATCACCATGAGTCAGAATGACCTCAAAGGCACCTAACAACAACAACAACAATATATAATGGGTATGTCTATACATAAGGAGATATGTTAAAAGACAATTTGTAAAATGTTAATGGAGATTATCTCAGAGCATTAAACTCATTGCCATCAAGTCTATTCCAACTCATGGCAACACCATGTATTACAGAGTAGAACTGCTCCATTGGGTTTTCTTGGCTATAACCTTTCAGAAGCAAATAGCCAGACCTTTCTTTATTGGCACCACTAGGTGGGTTCAAAACACCAACCTTTAGATTAACAGCTGAGCTAAAATGGTGAAATTTCAGTATTTATTACTTCCTTCATTTTTTATGTAATTTTAAGGTAATTTTTTAGTGTAAACATAAGCGTGTACTATTTATACAGTAGTAATAACCAGATTCCATTGCCATCAAGTCAATTCATAACAACCTTATAGGACACAGTAGTACTGCCTATGGGGTTCCCAAGGAGCAACTGGTGGATCTGAACTGCCAAACCTTTGGTCAGCAGCCATAGCTCTTAACCACTGCGCCACCAGAGCTCCACAGTATTAACATAAACCACGAAGTGCTTTTCATTGCAGGGAAAATATCACTTTAGTGTCATCTTTATCTGCAAACAGTGGGTATGAGTTCTGTATACTGATGCTGGACAGATTGCATCAAAAACATGCTTTGGTTCAGGCTTCTAATCTTTAAGTCTAAGATTTTGTTTTTGAGTTTTGGTTCCTTCACTGGCTTACTATGTGATATAGATAAGACAAGTTTTTCCAACTGAGGAATTATAATAACACCTCTTCCACCTGTTTTAAAGGAATGTAAAGAGAAGATCAATGTGAAAGTGTTTTGAAACATGTAAAATGATGTACAAATGTGAGACATTATATTTATTAAAAATTTGGTACTCAGGTTGTTAGTCGCTATAGAGTTGATTCGGACCCATGGTGAGCCCATATGTGCAGGGTAGAACTGCTCTGTAGGGTTTTCAAGGCTGTACTTTCAGGAAGCAGAACGCCAGGCCTATCTTTGGAAGCACCTCTGGATGGGTTTGAATTGCCAAATTTGCAGCTAGTAGGCGAGAACTTAACCATTTGTGCCATCCAAGGACTTTTAAATTTACACTAAACGTCGGCAGTTCAAATCCACCAGCCCATGAGAAAAGACCTGGTGATCTGCTCCTGTAAAGACTGCAGCCTAGAAAATCCTATAGAGGCGGTTCTCCTCTATCCTATAGGATGGCTATGAGTTGGAATCACCTCAACGGTGCACAACAACATATCTATATCTAAGGTCCCTGGGTAGCACAAATGGTTTGTGCTTGTCTGTGAACTGAAAGGTTGGTGGTTTGAACCCACCTAGCCACACTACAGATGAAAAGCCTCTCCATCTGCTTCCGGAAGTTTACAGCCTTGAAAACCCTATGGAGCAGTTCTACCCTATAGAGTGAGAATCAACTTGATGGCAACTAACAACTCCCACCCACCACTTCGCAGAAAGTTTTACAGAAAGAGAACAGCGTTACTGTCTTTGTTTTACCCTTGTCTTTCTATAAAACTTTCTCAAAGTGGCGGGGAGTTAAAGGGCTGAGTTCTGGCTGAGACTGTGAGCATCTCATGGTTGAACTATAGTCAGCCAAATTTATTTTTTCTTTATACATGCATTTAATCATTCATTTAATCATGAAATAATTAATGAATCCCTATTACGTGCCAAACACTATAGCAGATGTTAGACATACGGTGATGAATGAGACAAGCAAAACACCTACCCACATAGACTCATCTGTTGGAAAAACTGGCATTAATAATTAAACACATAAATATATAACACAATGCCAAGTAGTGTTCATTGCCATGAAGAAAAATAAACCAGTATAAAGAATAGGAAGTGCAGAGATCTTTTAGGTAGGGTAGCCGAGGAAGGTGACATTTAAACAAAGGGTTGAATGAGGTGAAGGAAAGACCATATCAACAGTGGGCAGGGAGATGGTTCCGTCAGAGAGAAGAGACAAAAACTCTTGGAGCTAAGAATGGGTTTGCTGTGTCTAAGGCATATAAATTTCTGACTGAATGATCTCTATCTATTCCTTTCATCTACTTCCAGATGAGCATTCAAGAATACGAACTAATCCATCAAGACAAAGAGGATGAAAACTGCCTTCGTAAATACCGTAGACAGTGCATGCAGGACATGCACCAGAAGCTGAGTTTTGGACCTAGATATGGGTTTGTATATGAGCTGGAAACTGGGGAGCAATTCCTGGAAACCATTGAAAAGGAGCAGAAGATCACCACAATTGTCGTTCACATTTATGAAGATGGCATCAAGGGCTGCGATGCTCTAAATAGTAGTTTAACGTGCCTTGCCATTGAATACCCTATGGTCAAGTTTTGTAAAATAAAAGCCTCTAATACAGGCGCTGGTGACCGCTTTTCCACAGATGTACTCCCCACGTTGCTGGTCTACAAAGGTGGGGAACTCATAAGCAACTTCATTAGTGTTGCTGAACAGTTTGCTGAGGAATTTTTTGCTGGAGACGTGGAGTCTTTCCTCAATGAATATGGGTTACTACCTGAAAGAGAGATACATGGCCTGGAGCAGGTCAACATGGAAGATGAGGATACTGAATAAGGATTTACTACACCAATATCCCGTATTTCTCTTTTACACATTGAAAGTTGATTTTGGTAGTATCCATATTCCTTTAGGGAAGATCAAGTATAGCCATGGCTATTATAATTTGGGGAGGAAAAAAAAAGATCAACACTAAAATTATATTATTAGCATTTCTTAGTTATGTTTAAGTGATATAACATTTTACTACATAAACACTGTAGTCTTCAGCAATATTGTTAGTAGACAATATAAAAAATTTTTTTTTAATATAGATATGGATAATATTGTGACATTTTTCAAAAAATTCTTTCACATTATGTAAGGAAGTGTTGGCTTTTTTACATCTTGATTTTCCCTCAGTGTTATTATTTGGGCTTTTTGAATTATATTATTAATTATAAATTTGCTTGTGTAATATGAATAAAGTCTCAAGAGAAAATAAATTTTCTACTTGAAGTCTACTATTTCTCAAGTATTAAATTTTCAAGGCCCTAAAAATATTATAAAGCCAAAATTACAAAAAGTTATCATTCAGTAAAAGATATAGTCCAACCAAACCAATGCATGAGAAACTTAGAAATACTGTGCCACATTAAAGTTGTAAAACAAAAGAGTATTTGTTAAAACTACAATTTCAGAATCTTATCTAGGAAAAAAAGGTAGAATGAAGGCAAGGCCTTTGTATTCTCTACACAAAAGGATATTATTTAGCAATAATAATATTAAAACTAACTATCATTTGTCGGTCACCTATTGTGGGCCAATACTTTATATATACTAAAACCTGCCGCTGTCAAGTCAATTCCAACTCATAGTGACCCTATAGGACAGAGTAGAACTGCCCTATGGGGTTTCCAAGGAGTGGCTGGTGGCTTCAAACTGCCAAGCTTTGGGTTAGCAGCCAAGCTCTTAACCACTACAATATATCTATCCTCATTATTAACTACAATTCTGTAAGTAGACAGTATTACTTTTGTTTTACAAATAATGAAACTGAGACTCAGAGAAGTGAAGGGGAAGTTCTACTTCTATTTCCACATAAAACATTTGGAAATCTCTCCTATATATGAAGTGCAAATAAATATAATTTTCTAACTATAATTCTGCAAATGTTTTAAATGCACAAATGTGTTGAAGGGCAAGATAAGGGAAATTTTCTAGGTGTCTGAGTCAGTGCAGAAACATAATGGTAACAGCTGAACTGATAGGGCCTACAACTGAAGATCCAGCGCTTGATTAAGTAACCAGAAACGGGCTTCCTGTGAGAATTGTGCTTAAAGTGGGCTTGCACATTTCCTCCTGGTTGCCTGATGTTGAAACCAGACAGTTGTCACAAATTCTAGCATCTACTCTTCTAAATGACTATTTCATAGCTTTTCTCCTTTCCTGAAAACATTTACTCCCCTGCCCGACTCCAACACTCAACGTTGTTCATAAGTCATTGAAAAAATAGAAATTATCAGATGAGACCTGCAGCATCTTTATGTCATCAGATCTAAAATGTGCACCTGCAGATACACACTGATTCCTCTGGTGTTATGATGGAAGAAGAGTCTAGACAGCTATTTAAAGCCAACTTTTTTTTTTTTTTTTAATCAAACTGTGCTCTGGATTCTATCCTCATCCACACTGGAATTTTCCTCCTGTGATTATTGCCCCTCTCTCTGCATCATGTTTCTCCCTTTCTCTATGTGATGTTATTCATGTTGGCTTATAAATGAATTTTAAAATTGTTCACTATTTAAAATATGCTCATCTATAATTTAAAATTGTCAGCTATCTGCTTTCCTTTATAATCAGGTCTCCTGAAAGAAGTATCTAATGTCACTTCACTCCCAATTTTTTTTTTTTTAATCCCATTCCAATCAGGTATTTGTCCCAACAACTCTAATTACAGTTGTAGTTATCCTGTCAAATTTAATGGTCATTCTCATTTCTTATTTTGTTCTATTTCCCACAGGCATGTGTAAGAGTAGACCATTTCTCCTCTTACTGAATTACTTTCTTTGACTTCTTTGACAACTTACTCTGCTGGTTTGTCTTCTCTCCTTCTATTTCTTACAAGTTTCTTTCCCTAACTTCTCTAAAGAACTCCTAAGTAACCTCCTCCAGACCATAGCCTTAAATATCATTTATATGCAGAACACTCTCAAATTCATATCTAGGGCTTTACCTCTTCCCTAGACTTCACAACCTACATCTCAACTGCCGGTCTTCTCTTGAACTTGGAACAGGTGCTTTTTTTGTTTGTTTGTTTGGTTTTTGAACATGTTCAAAAAGAAAAAAAGAAGGAAGGGGAAAAAAAAAACTGACTTTTCTCTCTAAAACTAGCCTTTCTCCTGCATCTCCCTAATCTGAATTTCTGCCAGTTGGCTGCTCTAAATCTAGGATTCATTCCTGATTCAGCTCTTTTGCTCACCTCTCACCTCCAATCCTTAAGTAAATGGTTTTGTTTCTGTTGCCAAAATATATTTCAAAGTCTAATCTCTTCTCTACATTTCTATGTAACCATCCTAGTCCAAGCCGCCATAACTTTGACATGGCTGTTCTAATAATAGATTTCCTCCCTAATCTTCTTGCTTCTAGTTTTGTGCCACTTCCCAGGTAAAAGCCAGAGTGAGCTTCTAAAAAATTTTTTTAAATCCTTAAAATTTTGCAATGGTTCCCCATTGTACTTAGGCCCTGCATGATCTGGCCCCACCCAATCTCTCCCAATTCATCTATTACTATTCTTCCCTTTATTTATGATACCCCATGCAACCAAGCTTCTCATTTATCTATCAAAACACCAAGCCAAAGCAAATTCCCATACCAGGGCTTCACATTTGCAGTTCCATACCAAGAAGAAGCCCTGATGGCACAGTGGTTAAGCACTCAGCTGCTAATCAAAAGGCCGGCGGTTCAAACCCACCAGTGACTCTGTGGGAGAAAGATGTGGTAGTCTGCTTCCGTAAAGATTACAGCCTAGGAAACCCTATGAGGTAGTTCTACTCTGTCCTATAGGGTCACTGTGAGTCAGAAAAGACTAGATGACAACAGGGTTTTGTTGGTTTTATACTTGGAAGGCTCTTAAATCTAGACACACTGAAGATCTCCGGATAAAATGTCACTTCCTCCTTTCATGTGTGTGTGTGTCTGTGTGGGTGTGTGTGTGATTAAAAACAGAACAAACAAACAAACGGTTGCCCTCCAGTCTATTCCAATTCATGGCAACCCCATGTGTGTCAGAATAGAACTGTGCTCCGTAGGTTTTTGGTTTTTTTTTTCCCAACCATCAGTGGCGTTTTATTTTGGGAGTTTATATGTATCACGCAGGTATTAATATCCTTCCTCTCACACCTACTTCTCCAACAAAACAAGATTAAAAAATTAACATATAAAAATATCTAGTTTCTCTAAAGTCTTAGGTTAAAAAAACCTTAAGTGGTGCCTTTCTCTTGTATGAGAATACTACTTTTTAAGGAGAATTCAGTCTGTTCACTACAGATTTCTATTTCTTCTGTGGGGGGAAATGGTCAATGCTTCTGTTTCCTTTAATAAATTCATTCCTCGATTATTATACATTATCATCCCCCACTTAACACTTCTTAGAAACTTGATTGTTGGATGCGTTTTCCATCGGCAAAATTTCAACGTGGCTTTGTGTGGTATGTCTAAGTGTCAGAAACAGCAGTGTTGATGCTCTGGTTTTGAGGGGAAATATACATAGAGATGCATAAACTCCCTGGTAGAACAACTATAGAAGACTGAAATAGGGTGTGCACAGATTCAAGAAGGCCGACAGAAAAAACTTGGTTTTGAATTCTGTGGCTGTAGGCCACCAAAGACTGCACTGAAGACCAAAATATCAATCTCCCCAGGAAGAAGTTTGGCTAGACACTGTGAACTAACAGGGATTCTGCTTCATTTTGTTCCAAGTATATCAGGGCAGACACACACAAGGTGGAGTAGCATGAGTCATTCGCAGAAATATAACCTGTGTCTGAACATCATAGGCATTTCTATCAACCTAGGCACTGGAAAAGAGAAAAGAAGCATCCTGCTAAAATATAAAATACATTTCCATTTCTGGCTCACCTAAGACCCCAGGCTTCCTTAGCTATGTCATTTGAAAGGTCAAAATGAAGTTTACAGTTTGTGTCATTCTAGGTCATGTGGGAGTTGGTTCCTTGGTGCCTTCTCAGAGGCCCGAAAGACCTAGGTATGGCCGGTAAGGCAGCAAGTCTACTCAGAAGGGTATGCCTTAATGATCTTCACATTGTCCTCAAGGCAGTCCTGAGAGTTTGTTTCCACCATTCTCACTCAATTTACCATTCCTATGCACTTTTTTTTTTTATGCACTGGCACACCCAGTCAAAAATAGTGTGTTTGCTGTCTAGCTACTGGGTTCCGGGCCAGGGTCACAAAGAACTGGCTACTGTTTATGTTGGTTTCACATTGGCCATTGCAAGAATTCCAGGCCCCATGATTCTCAAGCCTGGATGAAGTTCATCTTCAGACTGCTTTCCATAGATAAGCTGCACCGCCTCGAAGTGTTCCTGTTGGATCACCTCCCTGGATCATGAACTCTTTCATGATCCTGTGGAGTTTGGTGCCATTGTAGTAACCTGGTGGAGCCAACTCAGCAAAATTCTTACAGGTCTTTGGAGCATGCTTTCAGCACAACTCCAGCAAAATGATCCCCTTTCTGGTCTCCAAGTATATTTTAGGTGGCTGCCAGTGTTACTGGAATAAGGTTCTTGCCTTTCACTGGTCAAGAATGAGCAGGTAAGGCAAGTAGAGTTTTCCACACGAGCCAAGCTTTATTGAAGAGGCTTGCAAGCAGAGACAAGAAAGGCCTAAGCAATGCATATCCCCGTCTCACACAACAAAGGACTTGCCTGGGTTTTTAAAAGTTCTTGGGCAGGAAAAGATTCATGTTTATTCATAGGCATAGGCGGGGATATGTTAACTACGATGCGCATGCAGCAGCTTTCTAAGATGGCTTCTGTCCCAGAGGCCTCTGGGATTCATAGCAGGACTTATTATGGGGTGTTGCACCAGCACAGTCTCTCGCTCCCCAAATTCAATTCCCGGCTGCTGCTGCTGCTGCCCCTTGCTGCCCCTGGTGGAAGGTCACACAGCGGTCACAGGTGGATGTTCTGTGTATGTCCCTGGGGCTGGTTTTATCCAGCTGCTTCAGTAAGATAACGTTAAAGGAGTTTGTGGGCTATTTTCTGATACCCTGCCCCATTGTTCTGGAGAATGGCTTTGTTTCTGCGCCCTAGCCCATTTCGTGTTACTTTGTAGATTTGGGGGCCCTCTGTTCCCTGTCTTACCAGTAGTCTGGGGAAATCCCTGCCATAGCAAAACTGGGGCATCCTTTTCTAGCAATTGCTACTTACTTCTGGCATGGATTCACTGATCCCTGCCATTCAACCCTTTCATCCCAGGATTTGGGGGGGTTGGGGAACGAGGAAGAAGGACCTCTCCTCCTCAGGTCAGGAAGCTGGGGTGGGGGGTGAAAAGAGACAGGGCCCAAGGACAGAGTAAAGTGCCATAAGATTTTCAGTAGTTGATTTTTCAGAAGTGGATTGCCAGGGTTTCCTTCCAGGAGCTTCTGGGTGGACTCAAAACTCCACCCTGTAGGTTAGTAGTGGAGTGCATTAATCATTTTCACCATCCAGAGATTCCATATAGAATACCCTCTTGTATTTAATCCTTTGGAGAAAGGTCTTATTAAAAGTCAGAGAAAAGTTAAGCAGTTTGCCCAGGTTCAGACAGTAAATGGAAGAGCTGGAATTCAAACTAGACAGTTTTGCTCCAGGGCTTGTGCTCTTCACCAGTATACATTATAACTCTTCTGACTGTATTATTAAGTAAATCCCTCCATTTTATCCCAAGATACTCTATCATTCTACTTTATTTTTCACAATGCTTATCGTTATTATACTAGCAAACCTCTAAAACCGAGGCAGTTGGCATAATAACATGAAGTCTGAATCAAAACTCCTTTTTGTTGCAGGCTTCTTCTTCTGCATTCCTGAGAATGTAAACTTGACTTCTTCCCATTCATATGTATATGGCCTTGGGCTTCCGGCTAGAGATCAGAAGGCCCTGGCCCCCTATCAATCATCTTGTTTAATCCACCTGGCTCATGTTCCAACCCATTCTTAGCAACTAAAAATGGAGGTGAGGAAGGCAGCTTAGACATTCTTAGTAAATAAGAGTGAGGGGTTAGGAATACTATTGTAGGAGAACAAGCTTACTCAAAATGTTTAGGAAGATGGTAATTGAAAACAGAGTTGATAGTGAGGTACCCATCTTGTGACCATGTGACCATCACACACTTCCCTTCGCCATCTTTACTATAAAACACACCTCTCCCTCCATCCTCCGGAGCATTGGTAGCTTCCTCTTTGCCCTGTGTTTCCCCAATTCATGAATTATATTACCCTCAATAAATCTTTAACAGAATGAGCGTTCTTACTCTAAGACATTATCTATCTGATATTATCTCTACTTGCTTATTTACTTGTTGAGTGTCGATTTCCACTTAGGATAAACAAGCTTCAAGACAGCACAGCTTGGGGCATTGTCTCTTTTCAACACCACTATATCCCCAGCACCTATATAAGTGCCTGGTACTTAACAGACTTTTGATATATACTTTTGGAGAAGGAGGAAAGGAAGATTGGAAAAGAAAAGGCTCTGTAATTGTACTGAATATTGATGATGCAAAGATGGATAAGATAAGAATTCCTGACTATGACTAGCTCACATTGGCCAGTCCTTAACATATGGTCACTGCAGTAGGTACTGTTTTCTTGTTGTTGTTGTTGTTCATGAATCTAAAATTTCATTCTTTATTCTCTTTTAAAAATTGGGAAAAGCATTTTAAATATCTTATAGCCTATTTCTAAATTGGTGAGAAATGGTCGTATCACTTGAGGAAAAGTCCTAAGAGGGAGACATGCAGAGTAATTGTGTATAAAATAGGGAGGGAGCTTTTAAAAAATAGCTGTACATGTTTTCTCCTATCAAGTAATTTCTAACAAATGTATTGATTTGCACTAAGTTCAGTAGTTCAGGAACTAATGAAATTAAAAAAACTATGGTAGAACTAGCACCCTTGCATGAAATACTTACAGTGTAAAAACTCTTTAGTAGAGCAACTCTTTAGATTGACACTAATTCCATGGACTGGAAGGGAACACTTAAAAGGATAATGGTAAGGCAGTGAGGAAAGACAATCGAATGTGTATCTCAAAATAGAACAGTATTTTGATAGAACAAGTTGTATTTAAAAGAAGAAATAGAACAAGAATAAAATATAAGTTATTTTCAATTACAGATAATTGTTAACTACAGTGTAGTGTAGATTTGCTGGGCAGGAGTAGAAAAGCAAGGCTATACAGTGAAAGAAGACACTCATCTATGAAAAAGAAGAATACAAATGAATGAGTGCTTTGAAAGATTTATGTTCAAAGGAAGTTTTGCACTTATAAGAAATAACCTACCATGCATTAATTTAAAATAGAGAGCAAGGAAGCTTAAGCAGGACTAAGCCCAGGAATGTATTTAACCCATCATTGCCAAAACAAGAGTAACTAGGTGGCACCTGTGTAGGGAGTAAATGATGATAGCAATCATTCGAAATAAGCACTTGGTTACTAATGAATGACAGAGTAATGCTTTGATCATAATACTCATCAGCCAGAGTGGAACAAAAGGCAGGATTTGACTAGAATATTTGAACCTGCTGCTGTGGAAATCCTGGGTTGCAAACTCCCCTCACGTAAACACTTAATTTGCTGTTTTATTTGGCAGGCGGAGAAGAAGAGATCAGTTTGTCCCAGCAAAAGAATGAATTTTTATTTGTAAAAATTTTAAGTGTCGTAACATGTCTCATAACAAACCATCCAAATAATAACTGGAATAGGTTTGAAAGAAATGCCTAGAGTGTTATTTATAAATAATATGAAAATAATAGGAATATCTGTAGGGAATAGCAAACTGGGAAGCCCATTCACTCATTTGTTCACCAAATATTTATTGATGAGCTGCAATGTGCCATGCAGTGTCCTTGACCCTAGGGAGTTCGAGGTAGAGAAAACAAGCATTTAAACAAGCAATAAAGGACAAATGCATATATATGTATCTATATTTAAGTCTGTATTAGTAGTGGTGCCAGATTTCCTAGGCTTGAATCCATTCATTAATTGTGTGACCTTAGGCAAGTCAATTATCGTCTCTGGGCCTGTTTCCTTGTCTGTAAAATAAGGACAATAATAACAGATAGACATTGGATTGTGGTAAAGATTAAATGAGTAAATCATGTAAACTATTTAAAAGAGTGCCTGAATCTAGCCTGAGACCAGAAGAACTAAACAGTGTCTGGCTACTACTATGGCTACTACTACGACCATTCTGACCAGGGACACAATAGAAGGTCTCAGATAGAAAGGGAGAAAAAAGTTGAACAAAACTCTAAAAAAAGGCCAGCCTTACTGAACTGATAGAGACTAGAGGAACCCCCAAAATTATTGCCCCAAGATACTCTTTGAGCTTGGAATTGAAGCCACTCTTGGTGGCAACCTTTCATCCCAATAACAAATTGGCTTATAAAATAGGTAATATCACCCATGAGTATTGTGTTCCCTTAAATAATCAACTATATAAGACCAAACGATCAACATTTACCCTAAAACAAAGATGAGAAGCTAAGGATGGGCAGGGAAGCTAGATTAATGGAAACAGAACAAACAGAATAGAAATAATGAGAATGTTGACATAGTATGAAAAATGTAACAAGTGTCATGGAAAAATACTATAAAAATTTTAAATGGGAACCTAATTTGCTCTATGAGCTTTCACCTAAAACACAATATTTTACTGTTCCTAACACAAGGTATTACTCAAATGTTAGTTATTGTTATTTTTTTCAATAGATACAGGTGAAGTAAAACAATACATACAATATGTAGATATATTAAAGATATCCTTACATAAACAGAACTTAATTTAAAGAAAATGTTGGGATGCAATGCATCTATTCCAAACACACCACTCACATTCTCTATATAAGGACCTTATTAGAAATCCTATACATTTTAATAGAAAAAGCAAGATCCTTAAAAACTGCCATCTCAAACTGACTGAAGATACCACCATAAACATGAGTTAAATTAGTACTGAAAACAAAAGTGAAAAATAAACATTTTTAACACACAAATAATAAAGAAATTTACAGAATTTTGAGGGTGTTTATTGAATATATTGAAGAATATAATTATGATCATGTATTTACTTATTCAAATATATCTAGCATATTATTATCTTATGATGAAAATTTGATTTGTTTTTCTTTATTCTCTTTTTCATTTAAACATTCTACAAAGGTTTAAGTGTCTATTATGTACAAGGAATTATGTAGGCAATGTGGGCATGATAAAAATGTGTAAGATCCATCCACGTGTGAGCAGTTGATATTTGACAAAGGCCCCAAAACAGTTATAAGGAGAAAAGACAGTCTTTTAACAAATGGTGCTGGCATAGCTGGATATACATCTACATAAAAATGGAAGAAGACCCATACCTCACTCCATGCACAAAAATCAGCTCAAAATGGATCAAAAACCTAAACTTAAAATCTAAAACAATAAAGATCATGGAAGAAAAAATAGGGACAATGTTAGGAACATGGCATAAACAGTATACAAAACATTACTAATAATGCAGAAGAAAAACTAGGTAACTGGGAGCTCCTAAAAATCAAACGCCTATGCTCATCCAAAGACTTCACCAAAAGAGTAAAAAGATTACTACAGACTGGGAAGAAGGTTTTAGCTATGACATTTCCAATCAGCACCTGATTTCTAAAATCTACATGATACAGCAAAAACTCAACTGCAGAATGATGAATAACCCAGTTAAAAAATGGGCAAAAGATATGAACAGATGCTTCGCTGAAGTAGACATTCAGGCAGCTAACAGATACATGAGTTAATGCTCACCATCATTAGCCATTAGAGAACTGCAGATCAAAACTACAATGAGATTTCATCTCACTCCAACAAGGCTGGCGTTAACCCAAAAAACACAAAACAATAAATGTTGGAGAGGGTGTGGAGAGATTGGAACACTTCTACACTGCTGGTGGAAATGTAAAATGGTACAACCACTTTGGAAATCGATTTGGCGCTTCCTTAAAAAGCTAGTAATAGAACTACCATACGATCCAGCAATCCCACTCCTTGGAATATATCCTAGAGAAAGAAGAGCCTTTACATGAACAGATATATGCACACCCATGTTCATTGCAGCACTGTTTGCAATAGCCAAAAGATGGAAGCAACCAAGGTGCCTATCAACAGATGAATGGACAAATAAATTATGGTATATTCACACAGTGGAATCGATAAAGAACAGTGATGAATCTGTGAAACATTTCATAACATGGAGGAATCTGGAAGGCACTATGCTGATTGAAAGTAGTCAGTTGCAAAAGGAAAAATATTGTATAAGACCACTATTATAAGAACTCAAGAAATAGTTTAAACAGTGAAGAAAATATTCTTTGATGGTTACGAGAGGGGGGAGGCTGGGAGCGTGGGAGAGGGCATTCACTAATTAGATAAGAGCTACTTTAGGTGACGGGAAAGACAACACACAATGCAGGCGAGGTCATCACAACTGGACTAAACCAAAAGTAAAGAAGTTTCCGTAATAAACTGAATGCTTCGAAGGCCAGCGTAGCAGGGGCAGGGGTTTGGGGACCACGGTTTCAGGGGACATCTAAGTCAACTGGCATAATAAAATCTATTAAGAAAACATTCTGCATCCCACCTTGGAGAGAGGTATCTGGGGTCTGAAACCCTAGCAAGCCGCCATCTAAGATGCATCAATTGGTCTCAACCCACCTGGATCAAAGAAGAATGAAGAACACCAAGGACATAAGGAAATTACGAGCCCAAGAGACAGAAAGGGCCACATAAACCAGAGACTTTACATCAGCCTGAGACCAGAAGAGCTAGATGGCGACCAGCTACAACCGATGACTGCCCTGACAGGGAACACAACACAGAACTCCTGAGGCAGCAGGAGACCAGTGGCATGCAGACCCCAAATTCTCATAAAAAGACCAGACTTAATGGTGTGATTGAGACTAGAAGGATCCCGGTGGTCATGGCCCCCAGATCTTCTGTTGGCCCAGGACAGAAACCATTCCCAAATCCAACTCTTCAGACAGGGGTTGGACTGGACAATGGATTGGAGAGGGATGCTGGTGAGGAGTGAGTTTCTTAGATCGGGTGGACACTTGAGACTATGCTGTCATCTCCTCCCTGGAGGGGAGATGAGAGAGTAGAGGGGGTTAGAAGCTGGCAAAATGGACATGAAAAGAGAGAGTGGAGGGAGGGAGCGGGCTGTCTCATTAGGGGAGAGCAATTGGGAGTATGTAGCAAGGAGTATATAAGTTTCTGTGTGAGAGACTGACTTGATTTGTAAACTTTCACTTAAAGCACAAAAAAAAATTTTTAAAATGTCTAAGACACATTCTTTCTTCTCAAGGAATTGACAGTCTAGGAGGGGAGCACACATTTCCGAAATTAAAAAACGTGGGAATTTATTTTTATTTCGTTTATTTCTTTATTACTATATGACGTTTTATATTTTGGAACCCAGGTTATACTGGATTTGAGTGTCTTCACTAATTAGCTAACATATACTAGCATGTCTACTCAGTTCTTTCTCTTATTTTCACTATCAACTACCCTTCAGAAAGCTCAGGTTCTCTGTAGCCTGTGTTTCCCTGTTTGCACTTGTGCCTCTATCCTCAGATACTTTCAAAAGTAGTCATCTATCTCTTTGTTTGCCTTCTCAGCTAAAGTCTTTTCTTTGAGTAGCTAACCTTTCTGAAGCTTTATTGAGCAGAGGTGGTTCAATCTTCCACATCTCACACACTATGAGGTTCAGGAATTAAGTTAAAAATCTTATGATTCCCATTGCTGCTTCCAGACCTTTATTGGGGAAATTCTACAAATCCTTTGATGTTCAAATCATCCTGCCTCTATTAAACTCTGCCATTCATTGTTGCCATTTACTGCCTCACTTTTCCCATCAATGAAGGCTCTGTGCCCTTTCCCCAAAAACTTTTGCTACCATTTTATGATCAGCATCAATATCTACATGAACAAACTATCCAATAACTTAGACTCAGAGTTCCTTAACTTATTCTCTCCACTTCAGTAACCTCTGCATAGCTATGACAAAGCTTACTCATCACTCAAAACTGCTCCACTTTTGAAATTTTCAGCTCCAATATGCCGTTCTCTGGTGATAGCCATCTACCCTTCCAGCTCTCTCAACACTTACTTTCAATACAAGTGTTCTTCAAGGTCTCCAATTTCTCAACTTTATCCTTGACATTTTGACAATGTCTTTCTCCACTTTTATGGTTTTCTGTCCTTCTTATGCAGCCTACACATTTGGTGGATGACATCATTCGCGCTTCTGCCAGCGCTCTCCATATTCCTTTATTCTTCCAAAACATATATCTTTTACATCTCCAAACTTCTGATTATTTCAACCATCTGACCTCTCTTTTCCTAGCCACTAGCTGCCAAGTTCCACTCAAGAAAATTGAATCTTGCTATATATTGGAAGCTCAACCAATCTGTGGTTCTCAACTAGGATCCTTAGCCCTCTTCAGCAAACAGTAACTTCTTCTGTTTCCTACCATAATTTCCCACTCCAAACCTTTATTTTTATCCTCTGTCCCCCCTCCCAATTCCTTCCGTCACTCAACAAATGACCTTGTCTTCAACATCACAGAATAAATTGAACCTACTATACATGAATTTCCCTGATTCTTTACCACACTTTCATTAACCCATTTATCCTCCATTTCCATGTTCTCAAAGAAAGAGCTGTTCTTCCGTTCAAGGCTAATTCTGCCATCTACGCTTTTAATTGATTCCATCACTTTCAAATTCCACAACCTTGTTGTTCTTATTATACACCTTTATCCTCTCCCTCAGTACCAGCTTCTTACAACCTAAAAACAGGTCAAACTCTCATTTAAAAAGATTCTCAGGTCCTTCAGAATCTCACTAGCTATCATCTTCTCTAGCATTCTTCTTCCTGTCATTGCCAAACCCCTTGTAAAACAAAACAAAAATAAACAAAAAGATATATCTTTAATTGTTTCTTTCTTTCTTTCTTTCCATTTACTTCTCTACCCATCTGCCTCAACTGCTCCACTGAAAATGGTTCTGATACAGATCACCAGCGTCAGTCAGATTCCTGGCAAGAAACAGAGCACGGGCTAAAAAACAGTGATTGAATGGAGTTTAATGAAGTGACTATTTACAAGGGTGTAGGCAGTGTTCACAGGAGCCTGGTGGTACAGTGGTTAAGCATTTGTCTACTCCATGTGAGAAAAGTGTGGCAGCCTGCTTCCATAAAGATTACAATCATGGAAACCGTATGGGGCAGTTTTACTCTGTCCTGTAGGGTTGTTATGAGTCAGAATTGACTCAATAGCAATGGGTTTGGTTTTTGGTTTTAGGGAGGGTTCAAAATACTAACAAGGAATGCTGAAGCACTACAGGGTGAATAATAGGTGGAAGTGACAACTGCCACAGGCCTTGATGGGACAATAAACTAGTTAGACCTGTAACTCCAGAAAAGAGCTGCCCAATAGGAGCTTTAGGTTTTGGGAGAGAAAGGCTGTCCCTGCCAATCCACAGCCCAGCAGGGAAAGAGTTACGGAAATGAATATCCTGAGCTCTCTCTCTTCCTGCCCTCCTATCTCTTTTCAGTGCTTCCCACTGTCAAACCCACCAAAGCCAAAAGGCAAAGCAGTTTTGTTGATAAGGTCTATTAAGCCAACTTTTCTGGCATAAAGTAGGATGGAGAAGAATAGAAAGCGGATTTGGGGGGGCAAATGGAGAATATCAAACAAAACTTCCTAACACCTGTAGTGGAGGCTCTACAGCCTAGAATGGACTCTACAGTCTAGAATGGACTCTACAGCCCTCACCTTAATTTTTTTTGGTGGGGGGCTCCACTGAATGCCAATGGCCACTCCCAAACAGAAACTCCTTCCTCACTTGTTTTTCACACCACCACTCTCTAGATTCTCCTCTGCTTCTGTGAGCATTCTTTCAGTCTTGTCTTTTGGCCTTTCTTCTTTAGCATGCATGGTCCTCGTATATTGGTATTTTCTTTAATTAATTTCTCCCTCATTCCTCTCCTTTGGATTCTGTTATTCCTTCTAATGGCTTCAGCTATTACCTTTACTGAAGTTTCTGAACCAGATAATTCTTTGTTGTGGGACACTGTCCTGTACATCAGAGAGTGTTTAGCAGCATTTCTCCCTAGCTTCTATTCACTAGATGCCGGTAGTGCAACTCCCCCACTGAGATGACTAAAACTGCCTCCAGATATTGCCACGTGTCCCCTGGAAGGCAAAATCACTCCCAGTTAAGAACTATTTACCTCTCTATATAAAATATACTCAGTCTCCTGAGTTCCACATAAATTACTCTTTATTCCTCACTGGACCACTGCAATCGTTCCTAACCGAGTCTCATCTTTCCCAATCTTCACACTGACACCAGAATTATCTACGAATAAAAATTGTGGGTGGCTGAGGCAATCCCATGGCTGCCAGGCCATGCAGCTGAAAGTCTTCTGGGAACATCTGTGAGATGAATGAAAGGAAGTAGAATGGAAAAATTCTTGTCTCACACTCTGAAAAACAACTGGGGCTATTGACTCTCTTTTGATGACCTGTGGCTTGTGGGAGTGAAGTAGCAGTGCGTCAAAATATTTAACTCCCATTGCTAGGAAAAGATATTCTAAGAATGATCAATAGAAATCTTTTTTTAGTCAGTTCTTAAGAATTTGGTCTATAACTGAAGTTTTGAAAATGAAAATATTATAAAGACTATTATGCTACTGACATGAATTTAGATAAAGATATGCAGGTTTAATGACTAAACAGTTATTATTTTTTACAGCAATTAGTCTTGACAGATTTTGGTAGAGTATATATATATATATATATATATAATCACCATTTCTAACTATTTTTCAAGATAGGTGCACCTTCAATGACCCTTATGCCTTTAACAATAGGAAGATTTTAAAAAGCTATTTAAGAGCAAATACATTTGTCTCATGGACAAGTGTATTGTACTCCCTGTTATAACAATAAAGTACTTCACAAACAAGCTAAAGATTAAATTCCTAAATCATATATAAAGGCCAAATGCTATATATGCCGTGAATACTAAAGAGTTCATAAAGGCGATAGCATCCATACCTTGAAATAGTAGCGTTGAAGGGCCCAAATGACATAAAAAAATTTTTTTTTCATTTTTATAATTTTTTTATAATATATAATTATTTCACATACATTATCTCATTTGATTCTCAAAATTGCCCCTTGAGTTAGCCAGAGCAATGATTTTAATATGTCTTCTTCAACGATGGAGAAATTGAAGTGTTTGTGGTTAGTTGACTTGTCCAGGTTTATACAGCTAGCAGGGTTTGAACTTTAACTTGGGCCGAGTTCCCATGCTTTTCACATTACGTCATGCTTTTTACCTAGCAGTCTCCCAAACAAAGAAGGCATTAACAACCAAATTCGGGATTCTCTAAGATTAGATGGTCTGTATTAATATATTTCAGGTCCATATTACTTGGATCCACAATCAACAGCCATGGAAGCAGCAGTCAAGAAATCAAAAGACACATTGCATTGGGCGAATCTGCTGCAAAGGACCTCTTTAAAGTGTTGAAGAGCAAAGATGTCACCCTGAAGACTAAGGTGCGCCTGACCCAAGCCATGGTATTTTCAATCACATCATATGCATGTGAGAGCTGGACAATGAACAAGGAAGACCGAAGAAGAGTTGACGCCTTTGAATAGTGGTGTTGGCGAAGAATATTGAATATACCATGTACTGCCAAAAGAATGAACAAATCTGTCTTGGAAGAAGTGCGGCCAGAATGCTCCTTAGAGGCAAGGATGGAGAGACTGCGTCTTACATACTTTGGACATGTTGTGAAGAGGGATCAGTCCCTGGAGAAGGACATCATGCTTGGCAGAGTACAGGGTCAGCGGAAAAGAGGAAGACCCTCAACGAGGTGGATTGACACAGTGGCTGCAACAATGAGCTCAAGCATAACAACGATTGTGAGGATGGCACAGGACTGGGCAGTGTTTCGTTCTGTTGTGCATAGGATCGCTATGAGTCGGAACCAACTCGACGGCACCTAAAAACAACAACAACACATCAATTCTGTCCAAAAAAAAAAAGTTACTTGGAATCTAGAGAAAGCTTCAGTAAGTCTCACAACGCCATCAGCTAATGCAGTGGCTCTGGATCTGGCAGAGGTGGCAAAGCTCAGTATACTCAGTTTTTAATGATGGATTTTCCTTATTTGGGCAATAGCATTTAAGAAAATCATTAAACTTTATTTTTACTTGAGGCTCTCAGCTAGACTATCAAAGTCTATGCATCTTCTAGAGTTTTTAAAATTTATTTATTTGTTTATTTGCCACAATATAGGGGAAAATGTTTTTTAAAAATTAGTCTTTCATAAACCCAGGTGTTGTGCTGTAGGCTATTTTATCTCTCAAAGTGTTCACTCCCAATCCCTGAACATATTAGCTTGATTTAAACATGTCATCTCAAAAACAATTCATTTTTAGAGATTTACATTTATTCATTGCTGACAACACAAAATTATCTCCCCACCAGGTTCCTGTTCTAATAAATTAGATGCACTTTCAACAGACAATGCTAACCAAAAGGTCAGCAGTTCAAATCCACCAGCCGCTCCTTGGAAACCCTATGGGGCAGTTCTACTCTGTCCTATAGGGTTGCTATGAGTCGGAATCGAGTTGATGGCAACGGTATTTTTTTAGGTAACTTTTATTTCAGAGACATACATAATAAAATGAATAAGTCCCACAGAAGTTTAGAAGAATAAGACCATATCTGTAGTTTACAATTACCTTTTATCAAAAATAATACAGGAGATACTATTTGTGCCCGTCATTTTTCCTCCAGTGTACTTTTTCCCTACTCCGTACATTTCAGGAGAAAGGGAGTTTTGGGTTTTATTTTGTTGTTACTTTTGTTTTGGTGAGGGAATGTGGGAAGCTTTTTAAATCTCTATTTGGCTTATCCTGAGGAGGCAGGAGTGGATTTCTATTTGAAACCAAATTAATTTTACAACACTTCTTAGTTGCTGGATGAAAATGTACAAGTAGAAATAAGACCAAATACAAAAATAAGTCACCAGAAATATAAATGATTTAACGCAATAGTTAGTAGTCAAAAGACACATATTGTCAAATTAGACTTTTTTTAAAAGCCAGGTACTGGTTATGTAAAAGAGACACACTTAAAGTATTAAGACACGGAAATGGAAGTAAGATGATAGGGAAAGACTTATCAAGAAAATACGATTTTAAAAAAATCAAGAACTGCTAAATTGATATCAGACAAATAACATAAACAGAAAGCATTATTAGTTATAGAAATGGTATGACATAATAATAAAATGGTACATTTCACCAGGAAGATCTAAAAATTCTAAGTGTATATAAAAAAAAAGTGTATATACACCTAATAAAATGCCACAAAACATACACAATAAAATTTGATAGAATATAGGGAGGAATTAACAAATTTACCATCCGAGATTTTAGCACAGTCCTCTCAATCCTTGACAGATGGAGCAACAACAAATCAGTGTCCGTATAGATATATGCCATGGTTCATGGTATTTGTATTACTTTTTTTCTCATCCTTGTAACTTATCAACTACTGACATTCTAATTGTTCTCTCTCGTTTATCAAAAATTGGACTCACTCGTTCCTCCTTAATGCTTCAAATCCTATCATCATGTTAGTTATTTCATTATTATAGCAGACAACCCATCTGTAATCTGGTCTCTCTGACCTTCTCATCTCTTGACCTCCAATGACCTTCTACTTCACCTCAGCCACTCACTTCCATTGTTATAATCTACGTTTTCTACCTCCCCAAATCACTATTCCAAGCATCCTTATTTCTGATCACAACCATCTTTCCTTATACTTATTGTTGACTACTGCCAAAATCTTGATTCTTTGACCTCTTATAGGCCTTCACTCCATTGGCTCCTTTACATTACCTTTACAATTCATCAAAACACTCTCCCTCTCTCCTTCCCTTCTGTTACTCTTTCCCTCTCCACTTTCTTTCTTATTCAGCTTACATTTTGTGGTCTGTCATTTAAATAATACTCTTTTTTTCTTGCCAATACCTTAAATTTCCTAGTCCTTTTTTGCTTTCAACTCACCTGTTAGGTAAAACTCCCTAATACTTTTCTATTCCTGAATCTGAGAAGACAAAGACTCCTGGGGTGGGGGGAGGAGGAATCACACAATTTCATTCATTTATGCGTACTGAAATGGAGCTTTAGCACTGTCTGGCAATCTCACTATGTCTCAAATTGATCTTGCATTATTTGCAACATTTCTTCCAGATCTTCTTTATTCTCTTTCATTATCCTTAGCAGATGACTTTGCCAACTCCCAAACTTACAAGCCTGTGTATATCTGCACCAATTTTCTTCCCCCTCTGGGCAACTATATTAGAAGAGGTATTCCTTCTTCTAAGGCCTATAGCCTCCTATGCTTTAGAGTCTATCCCCTCAGGAAATTTATGCTCATGTGTTACTTCTGTACAGTCATCTCTCCTTGCTTCTACATACTGAATCAGTCCCTCTCATCAATGTCTTTTCCCTTAGTATGTACATTCCGTAATAATCACTAGGTTTAGCAAGTTACTTTCCTAAGCCTCAGTTTCTGAATTATTAAAAAAGACATAATAAAAATAAAAATTCTTTATAAATTATAAACCCAGACCCAGTGCTGTTGAGTCGATTCCGACTCATAGCGACCCTATGGGGCAGAGTAGAACTGCCCCGTAGAGTTTCCAAGGAGGGCCTGGCGGATTTGAACTGCCGACCCTTGGGTTAGCAGCTATAGCATTTAACCACTACACCAAAAAAGCAGTATATAATAAGAGTTAGTTTAATGTCATTAGAATTTATTTCCGCCTAAAGATCAAATGAACTAAGTGACTTCCAAAGGTTTTATTGTTACTTATTTTGCAGACCTAGCAACATAACTCAATTTTCCAGTTATGATCTATTATTTCATTTAAAAACAAAAAAACTAGAAAATATTTTAGTAGTGCTAATTTGAAAGCATAGAAAAAAACTAAAAAACTATGTTCAATTATTTTTGCTTAGACATAGATATTACTAAGCATCTTAGCTCATTGACATTCAGAATTTTAATCACAAGGATAGGCTTCTTATATCTCCACAACTAAATTGGATTTGACTAAAATAGAATCTAAGGCCTGATTAAACTACCTTCATCCTGATTATGAAATTCCCCTTCACAATTCTGTAAACAAAATATCTCCTTAGCAAACTAAACAAACTGAATAAATTGAGTGAAGGATGTTTTTAATAAAAGATCAAGTTTTTTAATTAAGAATTTTTGTGTATATATCTGGCTACTACCACCAACTGCTCTAACAGGCATCACAGTAGAGGGTCCTGGACAGAGCTGGAGAAAAATGTAGAACAAAATTCTAATTCACAAAAAAGAAGACCAGACTTGCTGGTCTGACAGAGACTGGAGAAACCCTGAGAGTATGACCCCCGGACACACTTTCAGCTCAGTGCTCCTGAGGTGCACCCATAAAAAAAAAAAAAAAAAAAAAGAGAGACTAAATGGGCACATCAGCCCAGGGGCGAGGATAAAAAGGCAGGAGTGGACGGGAAAGCTGGTAATGGGGAACCCAACGTCAAGAAGAGGAAACTGTTGACATGTCGTGGGATTGGCAACCAATGTCACAAAACAATAGGTGTATTGTTTAATGAGAAACAAGTTTGCTCTGTAAACCTCCATCAAAGGTACAATAAAAAAAATTTTCTTTTTGTATGTAGCTCTTTTGGGATCATAATTTCAGAAGTTCCATAGTATAGTATAAAATCTAGCTTCATCTACAAAATACTTTTACAAAGAAGAAAAAAAGTGGGAATATCTATTTTTGATTATTGAGAAAGAGATGTTATTTACCCACATTTCTACTCTTCCTAATAACATGCCTTTGGGGACAATACTAAATGCGCACTTCAGTGGTATCCATCAAATTCAGATCAAGTCAACAAATCTTTGCCCTGCTTATACCACAGGAGACTTGTAACTATCCAATGAGATAATGTATAGAGGACACTAGAAATGGCAGAAACAAAACAAAACAGAACCACAAACCAGTTGCTGTCTATTCCAACTCATGGCAGCCAATGTGTGTCACAGGAGAACTGCACTGCACAGGGTTTTCAATGGCTGTGATCTTTTGGAAGTAGATCACCAGGCCTTTCTTCCAAGGTGCCTGTGGGTGAGCTCCAACACCCAAACTTTCAGTTAGTAGCTGAGTGCTTAACTGTGTGCACCATCCAGGGACTCCTAGAAACGGCATATGGAGAGGCAAAATAAAAAAAAAAAAAAAAAACCTCCACTTTTATCCTTTGCCCTTAACAACTAATATACCAAAATCTACAATGTTAATTTTCCTCTTAATAGGCTATGAATTTTATGAGACCTCATTGACTACCTTTGGTGGATCTTAACATACTTTCTATTTTCAATATGATTATTTATTAGGTTCAAGTCAGAAATCACGTACAATTTACTAGATACCTGTGGTTCACTGACTAACTTACACAGGCAGTCCCCGCATTATGAACGAGTTCTGTACCTAAGTCTGTCTGTAAGTTGAGTTTGTACATAGGTTGGAACAGTTAGGTACAGTTCATATCTAACATCGGCTAGTCAAATATTTGTTTTAGTATATATTATACCATTCTATACATAAAAAACATTAAAGAAACATTTCCAGATACACTAAAACATCTTTAACATAAAATACAGTAATAATAATAATACTGTTTTGATGGGCATCACAGAGTATTGCCCGTTTGCTATCAGGAACCACTGTATGTACCTCAAGTTATTTAATACAATAAGTTTTACAGGAGCTGGTCCATAACTACAGGTTGTATGTAAGTCAGATGTTCATGACCCAGGGACTGTCTGTATTTGGACAAATGTTTTACCTAAGAATCAACAAACATAACAATCAGTGTAATAGAACTTGACTATCCCCAACTGTTTTGGTAGTGTAGCGTTTTAGGAGTAGTGCAGTCTACCCACAGAATTGTAGGAATTAATAAAATGGTTGTTTTAAGCCACTAAATTTTGAATTTGTTATGGAGCAATTGATAACCAATATAGAAACTGGTGCTAGAAACAGGGTGCTACTGGGCCAAAACCCAAAACATGCACTTTTAACTTTGGAACTGGGCACATGTTGGAGGCCTCTGAGCCTTCAGGAAACATTGGAGGCTGTAATAACAATGAGTAAGTTGTTACTGAAAGGCAACCCTTATTATGAAAGGCAACATTTTTACCTGCAGTAAAAACATATAACATCAGGGTAAGACCAAGGATATAACTGTAATATCATCTATGACTTCAGAAATATTTATGGCAGAGCCTTGCAGAGCTCTTACTTAGACCAAAAGACTTGTAAGAATCTTATGGGCATGCTTTTTAGACATTTCAGCTAGATAATGGTGTATCTAAGATTCTTGAGGATGTTGTCCTTCAGCTCCTTAGATCTCAGCCCAAAGTAAAGACAGGCCAGTTTTGAAGAGGTTTGTGGTTCTGTCTTTTGTTTAATAAATTATAAGGTTACTCAAAGTAAGCATAAGAAATTTTTAAAGACATTACATCATCTTACACTAAAAGGGACAGAGTTCAAAATGAAGAGGCTTAGGTGCCTTCCACCTCCTAAAATCAGGAAGCAGATTGAGAAAGCTACTCAGATGCAAGCATAAGCCATTTCTCATGGACAGGAATGACTCAGAGTGAGAGTCAAAGAAGGGAAGAAACAAGAGTTCAGAAACACTCTCAGAAGCAGAATTAGTCTTTAATCAACATATATTCCCTGCCTCTAGAATCATGGGAAATTAGAGACATGTGCTCAACTGCAGTTCAGAATTGCTATGTACCATTCACTGCTATGTACCTGTCATTGTCCTTCTTTTTGGACATGAGTATTTATGGCCTGTCTCATCATTGTATGCTGGATGAGTAAGGGAAGAAAATTTCCCTACGCATCTTCAGATAGAAAGGAACTGCAGTGTCATGGAATTGTGTCCCTTTAAATATATGTATATCAATTTGGCTAGGCCACGATTCCCAGTATTGTGTGATTGTCCAGGATTTTGTCATCTGATGTGATTTTCATAGCTATATGATATTATTGAGGTGGGATAGGCGGCAGTTATGTTAATGAGGCAGGACTCAGTCTGCAAGATTGGATTGGGTCTTGGATCTGGGGTTCCTGGGTGGAGAAGCTCCTAGTCCAGGGGACGACTGATGGCAAGAACCTTCCTCCTGACCCAACAGAGAAGGCCTTCCCCTGGAGCTGATGCCCTGAATTTGGACTTCCAGTGTACTAGGCTGTGAGAGAATAAACTTTGTTTGTTAAAGCCATGTGTTACATGGCTTGCGTTACAGCAGCACTAGATGACTAAGACATACAGTAAAAGTGCCTCACATGTACTCAAAACAGATTTAGATGACCAGATCCTGGACTTGACCCTGAACCTGATGCAATATTGAAATGTGACTTTGTCTTAGCAAGTGGCAAGTGTTTAAGTGTATTTCCTACGCAAGGGACATATATTGTTGTGGTCAGAGAGCACATAATGGTATCTAATCTCCAAAATGGCTCCCATCAATTCCTTCCTTCCTTGTGTACACATGCTTCTCTCCCATGGAGAAGTTTCCCTCTCTTCCCCCTTTCATTTTTAATTTAGGCTGGCTCTGTGATTACCTTGACCAATAAATGCACCCAAGTGATGTTCTGAGACTTTCAAGACAGGACCTTATGAGGACGCACAGCTCCACTTCCCTCTTCTTGAAATATCAGCTCTTGGGACACTACTTCTTCGAATCTCAGCCATACTGATAGGAAGAAGCTCAAACCACACGGAGAAGACACATAAAAGAAGAACGGAGGTGTGAAAGCCAAGCCAGCATCAACTGCCAACCAAGTATGAGTGAGCTATCTTGAATGTTTCAAGCCCAATCAAGCCTGGATAACTGCAATTCCAGCCAACATCAGGTTGAGTAGAATAACTGCACAGCTGATCCCTGTCACCTCACAGAACTGCTAGAAAAATGAAATGG
Organism: Elephas maximus indicus; assembly: GCF_024166365.1. Classification (NCBI taxonomy): domain Eukaryota; kingdom Metazoa; phylum Chordata; class Mammalia; order Proboscidea; family Elephantidae; genus Elephas; species Elephas maximus. The sequence goes on along the minus strand of NC_064842.1, from coordinate 50,154,821 downwards.
TTGTTCTTATAAGCCAGGAAATTTTGGGGTGATTACTCAACAAAAGACAACCAAACCAATATATATGTTAATGCCATTAAGTAAATAAAATGATTAAGAAAATCATTACTCAAGAATTTATTGTTGGGTGTCATCAAGGTGGTTCCTATGTACAACAGAAACACTGCCCAGTCCTGTGCTATCCTCACAATCCTCGCTACGTCTGAGCCCATTGTTGCAGCCACTGCGTCAATTCACCTCATTGAAGGTCTTCCTCTTTTTGCTGACCCTCTATTCTACCAAACTGAGGTTTTTCTCCAGGGACTGCTTCTCCTGATAATATGTCCAACGTATGTGAGACAAAGTCTCACTATCCTCACTTCTAAGGAGCTTTCTGGTTTTACTTCTTCCAAGACAGATTTGTTCATTCTTTTGGCAGTCCATGGTATATTCAATATTCTTTGCCAACACCATAATTCAAAGACATCAATTCTTCTTCAGACTTCCTTATTCATTGTCCAGCTTTCCCATGCATATGAGGTGACTGAAAACGGCATAGCTTGGGTCAGGTGCATGTTAGTCCTCAAAGTGACATCTTTGCTTTTTAACACCGTAAAGAGGTCTTTTGCAGATTTGCCCAATGCAACATGTCATCTGATTTCTCGACTGCTGCTTCCATGGGCATTTACTGTAGATTCAAGTAAAATTAAATCCTTGACAACTTCAATCTTTCCTCCATTTATCGTGATGTTTCTTATTGGTCCAGTTGAGAAGAGTTTTGTTTTCTTTATGTTGAGGTGTAATCCATACTGAAGGCTGTAGTCTTTAATCTTCATCAGGAAATGCTTAAAATCCTTTGTTTTCAGCAAGCAAGGTTACATCATCTGCATATTGTAGGCTGTTAACAAGTTTTCCTCCACTCCTGATGCCGTGTTATTCATATAGTCCAGCTTCTTGGATTATTTGCTCAGCATATCAACTGAATAAGTATGGTGAAAGGATAAACCCTAACGCACACCTTTCCTGATTTTAAACCACTCGGGATCCCCTTGTTCTGTTCGAACACCTCTTGGTCTATGGACTGGTTGGGCATGAGCACAATTAAGTGTTCTGGAAAGCCCATTCTTTGCAATGTTATTCATAATTTGTTGTGATTCACACAGTTGAATGCCTTTGCATAGTCAATGAGACACAGGTAAACATTCTTCTGGTATTCTCTGCTTTCAATCAAGATCCATCTAACATGAGCAATGATAGCCCTTGCTCCATATCCTATTCTGAATATGGCTTGAAATTTTGGCAGTTCCCTGTCAATGTACAGCTGCAATCATTCTTGAATTATCTTCAACAAAATTTTACTCATGTGATATTAATGATATTGATAATTTTCAAATTCTGTTTGGATTATTTTTCTTTGGAATGAGCACAAATACAGATCTCTTCTACTCAGCTGGCCGGGTAGCTATCTTTCAAATTTCTTGCCATAGACTAGTGAGCACTTCCAGTGTTGCATTTGTTAGTTGAACATCTCAATTAGTATTCTCCAGTTCCTGGAGCCTTGTTTTTCAACAATGCCTTCAGTGCAGCTTGGGCTTCTTCCTTTAGTACCATAGGTTCTTGATCCTATGCTACCTCCTGAAACGGTTGAATGTCAATGAAGTCTTTTTGGTGCAATGACTCTGTATTCCTTCCATCTTCTTTTGATGCTTCCTGCATCATTCAACATTTTGCCCATAGAATCATTCAATATTGCCACTCAAGGCTTGAATTTTTTTCTTCAGTTCTTTCAGTTTGAGAAATGCTGACCATGTTCTTCCCTCTTGGTTTTCTAACTCCAGGTCTTTGCACATTTCGTTAAAATACTTTTCTTTGCCTTCTTGAGCTGCCTTTTGAAATCTTCAGTTCATTTACTTTGTCATTTTTTCTTTTTGTTTTATCTATGCGAGTTCAAGAGCAAGTTTCAGAGTCTCTTCTGACATCCATTTTAGTCTTTTCTTTCTTTCCTACCTTTTTAATGACCTCTTGCTTTCTTCATGTATGATGGCCTTGATGTGATCCCACAACTCATCTGGTCTTCCAGTCATTAGTGTTCAATGAATCAAATCTACTTTTGAGATGATCTCTCAATTTAGGTGCCATATCCTTAAGGCTGTATCTTGGCTCTTGTAGACGTCTTTTAATTTTCTTCAGGTTCAACTTAACTTGCATATTAAGCAACTGATGGTCTGTTCCGCAGCCCGCTGCTGGCATTTTTCTAGTGATATTGAGCTTCGCCATTGTCTCTTTCCACAGAAGTAGTCAATTTGATTCCTGTGTATTCCATCTGGCAAGGTCCAAGTGCATAGTCACCGTTTATATTGTTGAAACAGATATTCACAATGAATAAGTTGTTGGTCTTGCAAAATTCTATCATGCCATCTCGAGTCATTTCTATCACAAGAATTAAAACATCACAAATACCGTTTTGTCCTTGCCTCCCTGTCCTGCCATTACTCCCACCCTGAGGTGGTAACTGACATCCTGAATTTTAAATGTATTTTCTCCCTTTTTAAAATCACAAATATATGTACTCCTACATCACATACCGTCTAGATTTGCTTGCTTTTAAGATTTCATAAATTGTGTCATACTGCATGTATGCTTCTGGGGCTTGCTTTATATTCACATTTTATCTAAGTTGTATATGGGTCATTCTCCATGTTAAATAAAATTATTAAACTCACATTTTATTTACTCATTCTCTTACCAAAGGGCACTTCAGTGGTTACACTCATTTATCCTGAGCATTCTTACACACGCACTCCTGTGGTACACATATGCAGGAATTTCTCCAGGGTAGTTATGTAGTGCTGGTGTTAACAAAATAACAAAAATACTACAAGGCGGTTTTACAGAATTTATTATCTCACAGTTTTAGACACTAGGAGTCTGAATTGAAGGCATCAGCAAGGTTATGCTCTGTCTGCTCCAGATCGCTCATCTTTCAGCTTCTGGCAGTCCCAGGCATTTCTTGGCTTGTAGATGGGCCCTCATATGGCTTCTTCCTCCTATTTGTGTCTCTCCATGTCTACTCTGCTTTTTAAGATACCATTCAGGAGGGATTAGGTTTAGGACCCACCCTTCTCTGGTGTGATATCATTAATATAAGAAAAATCCTATTTCCAATCAGGATCACATTCACAGGTGTGGGGAGTTAAGACTTCAGCACTTCGTTTTGGGGGCCCAATTCAATCCATAACACCAGTTACTAGGGTAGGTGAATATGTAACTATAAAATAATGCCAAATTGCTTTTCAAATGATGTAATCCGTTTATAATCCCACCTGCAATGTAAAAGATGTTTTTTTGATTTACACCCTCTTTATTGGTATTGTCGAATTTCTAAAATTTGATGAATAACTCTTATGGTTTTAATCAATCACTTAGAAGGTATATACCCTTTCATGTGTTTAGTCACATCCTCTTAAAATACCTATTTGTCTTTGCCCATTTTTCTACAGGGCAATGTTGAATTATAACAGATATGCTTGTTGTTTTCCTGATTATCAATGTACACAATTTAGTAATGATATTTGTTGTCATTAGGTGCCATGGAGCCAATTCCAACTCACAGTGGTCCCATGAGACAGAGTAGAACTGCCTCACAGAGTTTTCTTGGCTGTAATTTGTACAGAAGCAGATCACCATGTCTTTCTCCCAGAGCCACTAGGTGGGTTCACGCTACCACCATTTCAGTTAGCAGCCAAGTGCTCAACTCTTGTGCCACCAGGGCTCCTTTGGTAATGATGTATTATCCTCTTTTATATAGTTTCAAATTCAGTTTATTAACAGTGCTTTTGTTAATGAGATTAGCCTGTAATTTTCTTTTCTCCTACTTAACATGTCCAATTCTGGTATCAATAAAAGTTACATTGGCCTCATAGAATGAGAGTATTTCCTCATTTTCTATTCTCTGGAAAAGTTTGTAAACCGTTAGAATAGTCTGGTCCTTGAAAGAGAGGTAAAACTTACCTATAAATCTGGATCAGGTGTCCTCTTTGTAGGAAAACAAATTATTCTTTAATTACTTTTTAACACTGTAGTTTCTAATCTTGAGTCTATTTAGGCAAATTGCATTTTTCTAGGGTTTGGTCTATTTTGCCCAAGTTTCAAATACGTTAGCACTTAATGTATTTGGTACTCACCTTTTTTCATATCTGCAGTATCTATGAGTTATGACCTTTCTCAATTTTTATACTGTTTACTTGTGCTGTTTCTTCTTGTTCATTTATACCAGTTTACTTTTCATGAAAACAACTTTTGACATTGTGATTCTGTTTTCAAAATCACTTACTTCTTATCTTTTATCTCCTTGCTTCTTCATTGTCATATTCTGTTTTTTCCTAAATTAATAAAGTTATACACTTAATCCTCTCCCTTAAGCATTTAAACTATTAATTTTCCTTTAAGTACTGTTTCTGCTGCACCACATTATTCTTTATGTAGTATTTAACATTTGCATTAGGTTCTAAGTATTTATAAATTTTCATTAGCTTTCACCCATTAATTAGTCTTTAACACATAAATTTAAGAAAAAAAACTTTTATTACTGACCTCTGATTATCCAATTAATACAAATTGTTTGAAATGTATTAAGATTTACTTTATGTCTAGTACATGGTCAGTTTTTATATAGTATGGGTGCTTAAGGATACTATTTACTAATTTTTGAATGCGTTATTCTATATATGTCGGTTAAATCAGTATTGTTGATTACACTGTTCCAATCTGTTTTGTCATTTTTTGTCCACTTGACTTAACAATATTTGAAAGTGTATATTCAAATTTCCCACTACATTGCTCAATTTGTTGATTTAGTCCTACAGTTCCGTCAGTTTTGGTTTCACACGTTTTGAGGCCATTTTATTAAATGTATACAAATTTAAAATTGTTATGCATTCTTAGTGAATTGATCCCTTTATCATTATTTAGTGACCTCCTCTACATGTAATATATGTAATAGTATTGTAAAATCTTATCTAAAGTTACAAAAGCTACACGTTTTCTTTTGGTATTTACCTAAAGCCTTTTTTTTTTTTTTACCTTAAATCTCTCCATGCCCTTGCTTTGTTTTTAAGTACACACAATTAATTTAAAAACTTCTAATATGAAAATCTGTCATTTAGCTGGGTACTTTATTAATATTTGTTTTAATTATTAATATTGTTGGATTTGTTAGTATCACTTATTTTCTAATTTTGTTTTATACCCTTACAGTTACTTTCTTTTTTTTGTTTTGAATTATCGTCTTGTTATTCCATTTTTTAGAACTTCTTTTCCTTTGGAATTATACATTCTGTATCTATTCTCTTAACAGCCATCCTTGAATTTTTACTATGTATATTTAACATAATCAAATTTAACCAATATCTTAAACCATTTTCTGAACAAAACCTCAGAATACTTTAATTCCAATCACCCTCCTCCAATCTTAATAGCTATTGTCCAAATTTTCATTTATATCCTTATTTTTAAATTCCACATTAATACTGTGTAATAGTGACATTTACTTAGTTTTAAATTAACAATTTTAGTTCTTATTTACTACTTTCATTATAGGTGTTTTATACAAACAATACTTTAGATTTACACATATTTATCATTTCATTTCCTCACTAGTTCTTTGATTTCAGATCATCCTTTTAGGGTCACTTTTGTACTTCTTGAAGATCATACTTTCGCAGTTTCTTTAATGAAGGTGTGAGGTGGCAAAACCTGTTTTTCACCCAAACATATCTTTATTTAAATTTTTCTTGGTATAAACTCAAACCTGAATTTTTTTTTTTAGAATTTTGAAGGTATTACTCTTATCTTTTGGATACATTGCTGCTGCTGAGGAGCATACAGAGTATTTTGGTGTCATATCATTATTGATGAGCTCCTTTTTCCTCTTTGGTTGCTCTAAAAATCTTGTGTTTGTTATTTGCAGTTTCACTACATTAGGTCTAAGCATGTATTTTTAATATAAGTGTTTGGGATATGCTGTGCTTCCTGAATTTATGAATTTTTCCAAATACAGAAAATTCTCAATTTTTATCCCTTTAAATATTGACTTTCCCCCATTCATTCTCTCTATTCTCTCCTTCCAGTACCTCTAGTTTTTATAACTCTTTTCTGTGTATCTCTCTTTTTTTTTTTTTTTAACTATTTTATAGTTTTTCGTTTTTCTATGCTGTTCACTGGGTAATTTCTTTATAGCTAGATTCCTGTTTACTAATTTTCTCTTCAGCCAAATCTAATATGATATTCAATATGTTTTTTTTTTTAATTTCAATAAACATCTCTCTCATTTCTAGAAGTGGCATTTGGTTCTTTTTCAAATCTGCCTCTGGATCCAGCCTTTACTGCTTGTGTTGGTGATGTGAACTTGGAGAACTGAATCTAATGCTTGTTGTTTCTATACTTCTCTCTCATGCCAGCTATTTTCAGCTTGTACATGGTGATCTCTAGTCATGAAATATTGCTTGACTTTAATCTATGGGAATCTATTGGCTAAATAAGAATGTTTTTCCCTTAAGAGAATTAATATCTGCTTCTGGCAGGACCTTTATGGCACTATAAACCACTTAAGCCCTTCTTCAACAGCTTAAGGCAGAGTCTCAGATTCAGGTCTCTCTCCTTGTTTCTGGTCCAAAACAAACTGCATATGGCAGTACTGCTACTGACACTGGCCCTCACACAACCACAGTTCATCTGTATGGGAACTGCAGCATTCACTTTTACCAACTGGGATGGGGAAAAATAAAGATATGGTTCTTGCAGATTTTTTTGAGCCTAGCAATGCACTCAAAGGTAGATTTTATTCAAGATCTAGTTGTTTTGCAGGATCTAAGCTAACACACTGTTGGAAGCAAAAGTCTTATTAATATATTAAAAGTTATGATATACTAATCTAGGAAACTGCATGATTTTTGTCAGTCCTTGCTGATTCAAACTTCTCTAGAAAAACTGCCTAATCTTCTATTATAACAAAACACACAGTACCTTGGAATTGAGTGTATACTAGAAAAGTTCTTGAATATGAAGTTTTATCTGACACATTGTTGATCCACTCTATAGAAATTTCTCCTGGGGCTCTGTTATTACAAAAATGTTGAGCCAACCCTGACTATTCAAATTTTCAACGTCCTAAGTTAGATTGAGATCAAAAGAACTAAAATCTATGAAAATATGCCCCTATTGTGAAGCTTTTTAAAAATAGATAATAATTATTTGTTACGTGCTGCTTCCACCCAGATGTGTAACTCTTTTTTGGTAACCTGGGCACCTTGTAATATAAGCAGGCCTACACAAGGCAACAGGTGACGTCATCTGTCAGAAACATGCCCGGCGCCCGGCAGGCATTTACGGCAGCGGATACGATTGCTATCGTCTGAAGTGCAGACGATTATTTGCATCTTTATTATCCATAATTGTTGCTCAGTCTCTGGGTGATCGGGAAGCTCTCTGGGCCTCACTTTAATCACTGAAGTAATGAAAGGAGACACCCGCAGCCAGGACTGCAACTGCCAAGGCTGTAAGCACACCTAAAAGCAAAAAACACAAAACAAACTGAAATGGAAGGAGTGAAAGAAAGGTTTAATTGATCCTAGGCACTGAGATGTGGGTGACTGATGGGCCTAAGCAAAACATATATATTAAGACCCAATAAAGTCTTAGAGGGAAATATAGCAGTGAGATGAAAAATCAGATTGTGAAAATTTGGACTGGTAATTATTTACTTCATCATCTTAGCAAAATAAAAAAATTAAAAAAAGGGTCTCTCACCCACATGTACATGCTCAGAAATACCTATCAAAGAGAAAAACACTGTCATATACTTTAGAAGGTTCTATAAATATTTATACTGGCATACCAGCTGTCTTTGCTACTTAGCTTCAACAAAAAATACAACTCCAACCAGCAGTGGTTCTCAACCATTATAGTGCAAAGTCATTTGCATAGCGACTGACAAGTGCAGAAGCTCAGGTTCCACCATCACAAACTCTAAGAATTAGTAAGTCTAGAGTGGTAACTATTATTATTACATATTTTCCCCCAATTATAGTGACATACAAAAAAAAAAAAAATGACTACAGTAGAGGCCACACAAATACACACACATGCATACACACAGTACAAAAAACTTAGGCAATTTAAGTCTCTAATGAGTAAGTGACAAGAACTACAACTAAAGCCTCTGGCTCCTAGTTCTTAATCAAAGATATTATAAAAAAATCCAATGCCATCATTAATGCTTATAAAATTATTTCTCAAATTGGTATTCTGCTGAAAAATGGCCTACATGTTCTTTGTTTAATAAATCTGAAAAATGTGAGCCTCACATTACCGCCATGCTTCTTGGAGCCAAACTTAAGTTTGACTTTTTCACAGAACACATATCAACATCTCCTGCAATAGCGATCCTGGAAATACCAGTTTGGGAACACTGACCTGACTATGTTAATTGATTCATAGAACTCTACAAGTTTTTCTTCTAAAAACATAAAAAAAGGAACTGTTGTCTTTGAGTGCACTTGTGATAATACCTTATTTATAAATCTTTTTATCTCTAGGGCCTGGCACTTTGCAGAATAATCAATAAATAATGGCTTAATTTTTAAGCGCTCACCCAAAAGCCGAAAGGTTGGCAGGTAGAACCCAACCAGAGGCATCTTGGAAGATACGCCTGGTGATCTGGACCTGAAGGTTACAGCCTTGAAAAACCTATGGAGCACAGTTCTACTCTGATACACACAAGGGTACCATGAGTCTGAGACGACTTGATGGCAACTGACAACAAAAACCACTATTAAGAAAGAGAAACAGAATGAAAATAACTTCTCTAGAGTAACGATTAACAGGAAAACTCAAATCTGAACTATCATCTTTGCGATGTTATAAAACAAGCGAAATACCTATGTTTTGCTGAATTTTCAATATTATTGTAGTTTTAATTGGTTGCTTTGGTTGTTCATCATCTGTGTTGTCCAAATAAGCTTCACTATCCATGGAAGAACTCATATAAGCTGTAAGAGGATAATAAATATTATATAAAATGAGAATAAGCCATTTTAGAATGAGTTTTGAAGAACATTTTAAAGAACATATACAATCAACTCTATTTTCCTTGCACTTTTTTAATAACATAATGCATGTACTCACTTTCAAATGTAGAAGAGTTAAATCAAAAGGAGAACATATGTCAAACTGAAATAATTTTCATAATACTTAATGTGGTGTTATGACTGACCTACACTACACCAGAGGGCCACACAGCCAGTTTTGAATGAATCCCAGGCTATAATTTGTTTACCATATGGTAGTAGAGATAAACCGATACCCAAAATCAAACCAGACAGTAGCAGGATAAACTTTCTTCTTAATTGGGGTTAGTAGATATCACTCTTATTGGTCATTTTAGCAATTAGGAATTTCAAATAATTAAAATTAATTATAAAACCAGGGGTCAGCAAGCTACACCCCATGGGTCAAATTTGGCTAGAGGCCTGTTTTTTGTACTGCTCATGAGCTAAGAATGGTTCATATTTTTTAAAGGGTTGTAATTGTAAAAGGTTATATGGCCCAGAAACCCTAAAATATTTACTATTTGGCCATATACAGAAAAAGTTTGCCAACTCCTGACCTAACCTAAAATTTGAAATATACAAGCAAAATATGATAACAAACTTGATCTTAGAACAACTCTACAGGTTAAGCAAGGCAAGCACATTATCCCAATTTTACAGATGAAAAACAAAAGTTACAAAGGGTTAAGCTCCTATTCCAGGGTCAAGGGCAGCAGAGGAAGGATTCAAACACAGGTGCTCTTTCCACTTCATTGTGCAGAAAGCGATTTATGTAGGTTGGGCCTATTTGAATTCATTTAACACTGATTAAATGTGTTAGCATGGAAACAGCAAGAGATCACCAAGGCTAGTGGTTTTTCTTTTCTTTTAGTGCTGAAGAATCTTACAAAACCAAACAAAATCTAATAGGAAATTCCAGTATATAAAATAGAGGAAAGTAGAACTGTCTTAGGTGTAGCAGGGATTGAGGGATCCTGAAGCCAGATCAGCTGTCTCCCATCTCCCTAACCCTCAGAAATAGTGGGCGTGCTCCTCTACCGAACTCTAGGGAATTTCATTTGAAAGCAATTAGTTCATGTCGATCTCTTTATTTACAAATAATTGAAGGAATTAGAGATGAGAATACCAAACCAAAAAACCCACTGCCAGTTGAGTCGATTCCAACTCATAGCGACTCTATAGGACAGAGTGGAAGTGACCCTGTTTCTAAGGCTGTAAATCTTTACGGAAGCAGACTGCCACATCCTTCTCCTGTGAAGTGGCTAATGTGTTGAATTGCTAACCTTTTGGTTAACAGTCGAGCACTTTACTACTATGCCATCGGGGCTAAGCGTTCAGCTGCTAACTGAAAGGATGGCACTTTGAATTCACCAGCCGCTCCTTGGAAACACTATGAGGCAGTTCTACTCTGTCCTATAGGGTCGCCATCAGTTGGAATCGACTCGACGGCAATGAGTTTTTTCTTTTTTTGGTTTTAACAGGGCTAAATACTACTGGTTATACTCAAAGTGAAATAGTCTACTGCTTAGATTAAAAATGCTCTTAGAGATTATCTTTGTATGCCAATATACCAGCACAGCTCACAAGGATGACATAAGCTTACTGAAACAGACATCAGTGGTACCCAAATGGTTGAAAGAAAAAAGAAATTACCTACTTCTCATTAATTTCTCATAAAGAAAAGTTTACTTCAAAAATTTTTACTTACTACCTCATTAGAATCAAGGACACCACCAATCTTTCTATTACTATATACTACTACTTAAAAACAACAACAAAAAATCCTTTTTTTCCTTCTACTCCCACATCAAATTAGTCACAAAGGTCTACACATTCTTGTTCTGAACTGTCTCTAGGACTATCTAGTCTTCTCTATTTCCATAGCTTCTGGTTTCCTCAAGGCACTTGATACCTTAGTCCGAGACTACATTAGCCCACCAGCTTCCAGTGTCTCCCAGCTTTAGTCTATATGCCTGCACATAAAATTCAACGGGCAGTACTGTTTATATTGATGTTTAAAAAAAAAAAAAAATTGGCTTTCCTATTAGCGATATCACAACTAAAAATCATTTTCATCTTTGGTTCAATATAACCTTTACATTAAGATCAAAAATTAACAAAAATAATAGATGAAGAATATACTTGTTTGGTAACACTATTTTTTCACTTGAGTACTCGTATTCAAAGAGCATAAAGTTTGTTTTATTTGCCACATTACCTATAAATTTAATTACTGAATTGTTATACATGAATATCATGCTGTAATAGGTCAGGTATAAAAAAAAGGAAAGCAACCTCTGCATAAATAATTTACTTCTATGAAAAAAGATATCCCATTGCTCTGTTATTTCAATTTTTTAAATGTCACATAAAATTTCGTTGATTTGATATAAATTTGAAATAATTTTACTGAAGCAGAGCATTTTTCAAGGATGAACAAGGCTTTTTCTTTAAAAATACTTGTGTTTTTTTGGTGTGGGCCTGTAATATCTTAACTCAAATCTTAGATACCATGCCTTATCACCAATAAATGCTTCAGTATGTTCTCTGAAATTTACATATGATTCAATAGACAATTAAATCACAACCATTCTTTAATACCAGTTAATTTGACTTCAGACAAATCTAAAATAAACCACATAAGAGAACAAACTTTTTGAACCGCTGTCAAAAAAAGAGAAAACAAGGACCATGGAGACTGCATACAAAGTAGAAGATACATTCAGATTTCATTCCAAACTGCTGATTGGTAGGCAGGTCTGTTTATAGGCTTACAATGAAATGTTAAGATTTGAATTCCTTAGTTGGTCGTCTTCTTCCTTATCCCTGAATTCTAAATTAGTAAGGTTGATTTAGTCATAAAATTACATCTTCAATATTATTCTTCTTTCTTTTGTAATTAAATCATTAATGTTTAACTAAAATGACAAAAATTCATTTCAGCTCTGATATCAAGAGAGAAATGGCAAAGATGAGTTTCTGCATATTTTTAAAGGCATGTCTCCAATTTTTTTTAGCTCACAGGGTGGGTAAAATACATGTGAATTATTATGTTAATGCCTACTAGGAGATGACTCACACATCTAAGAATTTTAAAGCCAAGGTTATCCCTCGCCTTAAGTGAGTCATTTTGACAAACAAATTGTTCTTCATCCTTTAAGTCAATTAAAAGTATGTTATTTTAAGATACTTACTTGGCAAAATATGTATTTTAAACATAGCAACTACTTGGCAGCTGTATTATAGAACAGAAATAATGAAAATATAGCAAATAATAATAATTTGGTTTAATATTTAATAAAAATAAAAAAATAATGCCACCACTCATCTGCCAGTTTGTCATAAATACTGTGGTGGCTTGCATGTTGCTATAATGCTGGAAGCTATGCCACTGGTACTTCAAATACCAGCAGGGTCACTCATGGTGGACAGGTTTGAGTGGAGTTTCTGGACTAACACAGACTAGAAAGAAGGATCTGGTGATCTACTTCTAAAGAAACTGGCCAGTGAAAGGCTTATGAATAGCAGCGGAACACTGTCTGATACAGTGCCAGAAGATGAGCCCCTCAGGTTTGAAAGCACTCAAATATGACTGGGGAAAAGCTGCCTCCTCAAAGTAGAGTTGACCTTATAATGACGTGGGTGGAGTTAACTTTCCGAACTTTCATTTGCTGATGTGGCAAGGCTCAAAATGAGAAGAAACAGTTGCAACATCCATTAATAATCGGAAGGTGGAATGTACGAAGTACAAATCTCGGAAAATTGGAAGTCGTTAAAAATGAAATGGAACACACAAAGATTGAAATCCTAGGTATTAGTGAGCTGAAATGAACTTGTATTGGCCATTCTGAATTGGACAATCATATGGTCAAAAATGCCAAATTGAAGAGTAATGCATCACATTCCTTGTCAAAAAGAACATTTCAAGAAGTACAATGCTGTCAGTGATAGCCACGAAGGCCAAAGATAAAGAAATTGAAGATTTTTACCAACTTCTGCAGTCTGAAATTGATCAAACATGCAATCAGGACTCATTGATAATTACTTGAGATTGGAATGTGAAAACTGGAAACAAAAAAGAATTTGGTAGTTGGAAAATATGGCCTTGATAGAAATGATGCCAGAGATCGCACAATTGAATTTTTTAAGACTAACGACTTCATTGCAGATACCTGTTTCACCAACATAAATGGCAACTATACATGTGGACCTCACCAGATGGAATACACAGGAATCAAATCAATTACATCTGTGGAAAAAGATCATGGAAAAGCTCAGTATTATCAGTCAGAATAAGGCCAAGGGCCGACTGCAGAAGACCATCAATTGCTCATACGTAAGTCAAGCTGACGCTGAAGAAAATTAAAATAAGTCCACGATAGCCAAAGTACGACCTTAAGTATATGCCACCTGAATTGAGAGATCATCTCAAGAACAGATTAGATGCATTGAACACTAATGACTGAAGACCAGACAACTTGTGGGATGGCATCAAGGATATTATATATGAAGAAAGCAAGAGGTCATTAAAAAGACAGGAAAGAAAGAAAAGACTGAAATGGATGTCAGGAGAGGCTCTGAAACTTCCTTTTGAATGTAGAGTGTCTAATATGAATGGAAGAAATAATCATGTAAAACAGCTGAACAAAAGATTTCAAAGGGTGGCTTGAGGAGACAAAGTATTTTGATGACATGTGCAAAGACCTGAATGAAGTTAGAAAACCAAAAGGGAAGAACCTGCTCACCATTTCTCAGGCTGAAAGAACTGAAGAAAAAAATCAAGCCTCGAGTTGCAACGCTGAAGGACCTTCTTTTGGCAAAATAATGAACAATGCAGGAAGCATCAAAAGAAGATGGAAGGAATACACAGAGAATTCATCAATGTTCAACCATTTCAGGAGGTAGCATATGATCAAAAACTGATGGTAACTGAAGGAAGAAGTCCAAGTTGCACTGAAGGCACTGGCAAAAAAATAAGGCTCCAGGAATTGATGGAATACCAATTTAGATGTTTCAACAAGCAGATACAGCAAGGGAAGTCCTCACTTGTCTATGGTAAAAAATTTGAAGACAGCTACCTGGCCAACCAACTGGAAGAGATCCATATTTGTGCCCATTACAAAGAAGGGTGATCCAACAGAAGGCAGAAATTATTTAACAGTATCATTAATAACACACGTGAGTAAACTTTTGCTGAAGATAATTCAAAAAGGTTGCAGCAGTATATTGACAGGGAACTGCCAAAAACTCAAGCCGTATTCAGAGGAGGAACTGAAATGAGGGATATCATTGCTGATGTCTGATGGGTCTTGGCTGAAAGCAAGGAATACCAAAAAGAAGTTTACCTGTGCTTTATTGACTGTGCAAAGGCATTCGACTGTGTGGATCATAACAAATTATGAATAACATTGCAAAGAATGGGAATCCCAGAAAACTTAATTGTGCTCATGAGGAACCTGTACATAGACCAAGAGGCAGTCATTTGAACAGAACAAGGGGATACTGAGTGGTTTAAATCAGGACAGGTATGGGTTAGGGTTGTATTCTTTAACCATACTTACTCAATCTTTATGCTAAGCAAATAATTCGAAAAACCAGCCTATATGAAGAACTCACCATCAAGACTGGAGGAAGACTCATCAACAACCTGCAACATGCAGACGACACAATATTGGTTTCTGAAAGTGAAGAGGATTTGAAGTACTTACTGATGAAGATGAAGGACTACAGCCTTCAGTACCTCTCAACATAAAGAAAACAAAAATCCTCACAACTACACCAACAAGCAACATCATGATAAACAGAGAAAAGACTGAAGTTGTCAAGGATTTCATTTTACTTGGATCCACAATCAACGCCCATGAAAGCTGGAGTCAAGAAATCAAGTGACATATTGCACTGGGCAAATCTTCTGCAAAAGACCTCTTTAAAGTGTTAAGAAGGAAAGACGTCACTTTGAGGACTAAGGTGCCCCTAATCCAAGCTATGATATTTTCAATTGCCTCATATGCATGCAAAAGCTGATCAATTAATAAGGAAGATGGAAGAATTGATGCCTCTGAATTATGGTACTGACAAAGAATATTCAATATACCACGGACTGCCAGAAAAACAAAGAAATCTGTATTGGAAAATGTACAGCCAGAATGCTCTTTAGAAGTGAGGATGACAACACTTTGTCTCATGTATTTTGGACATGTTATCAGACAGAAGCCCTGGTAGCACAACCAGGCTGACAACCAAAAGGTCAGCAGTTTGAATTCACCAGCCACTCCACTGGAAACCTTATGGGGCAGTTCTACTCTGCTGTATAAGGTCTCTATGAATTGGAATCGATTCGACTAGACGACAACTGGTTTTTTCAATGGGTTTTATCAGGAGGGATCAGCCCCTAGAAAAGGATATCATGCTTGGTAAAGTCAGCAAAATAGAGGAAGAACCTCAATGAGTCAAACTGACACAGTAGCTGCAACAATGGGCTCAACACAGCAATGACTACGAGGAAGGCACAGGACCAAGCCATATTTCCACCTGTTGTACTTTGGGTCGCTGTGAGTCAGAATCAACTCAACAGCAATTAACAACGACGACAATGACATCAAAGCAAATAATGCCAAGTACTTAGAAAATAAAGCCAGATACCTGTAACTAATTTAAAATTCCTAAATATGTAGTAAGACAGATATTGTAACTAATTTAACATTTCTAAATATATGGTAAGTGGTTTCAATTTTTGAATCTGAACACTTGAACTCTACTTCTTACGGTTTATTTTATATGGAGACCCTAATTTCAAATAGAGAAATCTAGGCACATTATAAAGCATTACTTTCATACTTTAGTATTAATATTTTTCATTATAACTCAGGTTATTTAAAACTTTAATAATAATGTTCACTAATATCACCCTATATTTATATAACACTTTCTGTTTATAAGACCTTTCAGTTAGCAGCCAATCGATTAATCACCATTCTTGCAAGGATTCCTTTGTTTAAGGATACACAGCCATGAGTGGCAGACCTAGACTCAAACGAAGAGCACCTTGGTACAATTAAGGAAGCTAGTATCTCTGGGTAAATGAATAAGTGAATACAATGCTAAACCAAAAATAACATGGTTATGGAAGAAGATTTATTTTTTGTACCAAAATTTTTTTTTGCGCCTTTCCATATTTTTAAAATGTGATATTTCTCTATTAAAATATACTGAATTATTAAATTATTCCTTCTGATTCAACAAATACTTAATGAAACAAAACTAATATAATTCCAGACAAGTTATATTCTCAGCTACAATATATCTGATATTAGTGTTCAATTCCTAAAAAGCCTACAGTTATTTTTAATTGTATTCATACTTTAAAATCATCTCAGATGTCACCTTCTTTGGTTAATTTCCCTAAGTCCCTTACCAAGGATAATGCTTCTATGCTCTGATAATTCTCTGTTCATTCCTCCATTATAGACCTAATCATCTGTTTTAGAATAACTCATTTCTCTATACTTCCTACTACAGTGTGAGCTTTTGAGAACTGAGACTATATATTTTATCTCTAGAACCCTAATTCCTAATACATAATTGGCAATTAACAAGTAATCAATCACTTAAGATTCATGTAAGTTTCAAAATTAGGGCAGAGTCCTGAAAGGATCATATCTACCATACTTGAAATATTATCTTTAATACGTTACACAATATTAAAAAAATACATAATAGCATCTGGAACCACGAGTTTGATACACATACACAAAGGTATACACACCTAAACTTTCCAAATTGCTGTTGTTTCCTCTGTCCTTGTAATATTAAACTCTTCCTACTCAGTTAATCCACCTCTATACTAGACTGCCAGCATAAAAAGAGAAATATAGACAGTAAAAATTTTTAAGAATACAGTATGAAACAGATACAACTCAGTTCCAATACTGAAAACTTACGAAAATAAAAATCTACAATAGGTAAACAGATTAAAATTTATATTATCTTAGTTTAAAAATTATTTAAAAATACTTTATGGTTACTAGGTTTGTGCTAGTATTTAACACTGTACAAACACTGCTAATGATGAGGGCTTACTGAGGGAAAGCTGAAAAACAAGATTAAAATACATGCAGTATACATCTAGGCCACTGGGTGGCACACACGGTTTGTACTTCATCACTATCCAAAAGGTAGGCGGCGTCCTTCCACCCATAAAATGATAAAAAGCTATTCGTTAGGGACTAACATTTAAATATGATAATAATGGAGAAGAAGTGGGTTATTTTGAGGCTAAAAAATCATTCACTTATGAATACTATTCAAAACTATGCAACTGTTAATACAATTGGGATTATCCACTCTATATTATAGAGCGTCAAGAGCGTCAAGTAGGACAGAGGTGTGCTTTCAGTTCAAGTGAAACATAAAGGTTGTTACAAAGAGAATTTACTAAAATTTGAAAATATACATCAATGCTAAAACTGTGTTGTTACAGATTATAGATTATTGTTAGTACCAATAGTTGAAGCATTATTCTGATTGAATTATTAACCAAATCACTGGACACTCTAAACCTTTATCTTTACTCTTAAATCTTAAGATTAGGTACTCTTAGGACTTCACTATCGTCTTTGCATAATTAGTAATGCATACACATTCTATCCTCCTGATCAGATTAAGCTTCTTAAGGAAAGGAATCACGTTTTACCGATTTGTCTCTATTGTCTTGTACGGAGTAAATGCTTAATAAGTATCTGATAAATAGGTGGAATGAGTGTTGTAAGCCACAATATTTCTGGGGCAATGATAATAATACATATTTTCATGTGTTTAAATTATGCCTTTTAAAATGTTCTGAACTATTGAGCCAGAGAGCCATCACTATCATATCCTTTTTAAATCGTCATCATGTTCAGTGTAGTGTACACCACACAAACCTACACAAACCTAAACAATCTTATGTCTGATGAGGTATAGGCTTATAATTTTACTATAATTTTAAGCATGCAGTAGTCTGAAAATAAGACATGTTCTAGTTTCCTAAAATTTCCTATTCAATATATGTCAGTCAGTCAGTAAAAAATATTTAGTAAATACCTACACCATGTTTTAGGTATGGTGCTCAGATAAAGAAATAAACATTCTAGGTACTTGCTCTCAAAAATCTTAGTCTAATGTGGATGATTAACATTTAACATGTTTACTGATTAGTTAATTATACATATGCAAAGTATGTAAAAGAGCAGTACAAAACATGGAACAATGACATGGTATAAATGGAGACATTAACTCAGTCTGAACATATTAAAAAATGTAATGACAAAAAAAAAGGTTTAAATTTTTTTCTATTTAGGTCCTTGAAGACAGGATCATTGTCTTATGGATCTCTGGACCCCAATCCTTAGGACTGACGACATCAATGATTTGTTCAGTCGACAAATATTTACTGAGTATCTATGACATGGGAGGGCTCGGCTCTAAGTTCTACAAATACAGAAGTGAACAAAAGAGGCAAAGCCCCCACCCTCAGGAATCTCACAGAAAATCAATAAATGTTTGTTGAACTGCACATATAATGGTTTCATAAGAAGTCTGAACTTTTTAAAAACTGAAGTAGCTTGGGCTTTAGTTTTGTTTTAGGGAGGTTACTCCACACAGGCTGCCATAATTATGTCCTTAAGTATATATTAGAGTGGTGGAAGCTACTTGGATTTTTTTTTTAAATCTGCCTTAGCAGTATAAACGATGGATATTAACCTCTATTACTGAGGGTCACAACTGTTTTTAAAAGTAGAACTTAAAAACCAGTGAATAAAGTATGAGTCTATAAACTATGTTTAAAATATAAGACAAAATTAAACGAGTTTAAATATTTAAGACAGATGGTGGTCTTAAAATATCTAAGTGAGATCTCTCCTTATTTTTTTAAATGTGATTCTTAAAGCAACTTATGAATGGGACGAGTTATGCATACAGAGCTACTGTTAGCTATTCTTAGTTCAGTAATGTGATACGCAGTAAAAGGTTGATAAAAAATACAAAAGAATATGAAAAGCATTTATGATAACAGTAACCAACAAGAGAGAAATTACACTAGCATAATCAAGATAAAAACCTAACCAGGATAATGTAATATCCATTTAAGTTTAAATTTTTTTAAAAGGACAGAATGAAGGGGGTCCAAGTAAAAGAAGTATCTAGATCATGGAAAGTCATAGTCCTATAATCTGTATTGGTTGGGTCACATGGAAAGGTAGTAAAACATAATTATTTTTTAAAAAGCACTGACTTTAGAATCAAACTATGTTCAAATTTCAGCTCCGCCATTAATGAGCTCTGTAATCGTGAAAAAGTCACTTAACCTTTCTGAGCCTCAATTTTCTCATCTGAAACTTGAAGTTAATAATAGTATCTATGTCACAGGGTTGTTACAATGACATAACATGTATCACATGTCATTATTATAATATATATAATGATGTAGTATGTCTAAAGCTCTTAGAATAGTGCCTGGCACATGGTAGGTTCTATGCTAATACTGATTAATATTACTAAAATATTAGCTTTAATTCAGGGTAACATACTCCTAGAAAGGCAAATCAGAACATATTTAAAGAAGTGTATTTTAAGTACTAAGAGAGGAAGATGTGTTACATAACTGGATTGTATGACAAATCTATGCACTATAATAATCATCTTTATCTAATTTTTGGAACTGCTTATTTCAGCTTATTGTCCCAATTACATAAGGAGGATATGGAAAGAAAGACAAATAATATAAACCAAACATTTAATAAAATGTTTAAAAACTTTGTGAGACTTAACCAAGTTAATTAAGGCAATGAATTTTCAGAAAATGTCTCTCATAATAGAAGAAATACTTAAAGCTATATATTTCTGTCTATTTAAGACTAAAGTCATTATGTGACGTTCTACTTGCTAGGCTAGGAAAAGACTAAAATATATTCTAAATTTCGGTAAAATCCTCTAAGAAAACACTATGTTTATATATGCAGAAAATAAACAGATACATTTTAATAAAAAGGGCTCGCTTCGGCAGCACACATACTAAAATTGGAACGATACAGAGAAGTTCAGTATGTTTATATATGTAGAAAATAAACAGACACATTTTAATATGCCTCAGTTAATATTCTGAGATGTCAAATAGAACTAGTTTTAAGGAAATCTAAAGACACAATAGTTAAACTAGATGTCTTATGTAGTCTTAGTTGTATTCTAATAAGCTTCTTAAATACATCTTACATTACCTGTGTTTATTTCCTCTGCAATTTCTAAATCTTCTATTTGAATCATTTGATCTAACATCTCTATAAAATGGTCTCTGATTTCTTCAGCTGACTCATCATCAAATTTATAATCACATAACATTACAGTGGATCCAGGGATGGGGACAAAAACTCGGTGAGGGAGCATGTGGAACTCTTTTTCAGAATCTAAAAAAAGAAACATTAGCAATATTTAGATGAGTATGCCACTAGTATCAATGACATATATTTTCAAGAAATATACGAAAGCTTCTATTAGAAATAAAGCCTAAAAGGTCAATAATTTTTATTTTATTAACTTCTAATGTACCTGGCACAAAATTGCTCATAATGAATTCTGTTTTCCCTTGATATCCCTAGCCATGCAAAGTACCTAAATAATACTCCTATGAAACTTAGTATCACTGCCTTCAACATAAGGATGTTATTGATTACATGTTCTTGTATTACCCACTGTCCTATGAAGGAGAACCCAGGAGAGAATTTCCTTCCTGGTTTCAGAAAAGTTGCCCTTGTTTAGCTTTATAATCCCACCCATGTTTAGCTTTATAATAAGCACTGTGAATTTTACAACTTATTTTCCCCTTCTTCATGCAAATCAGTGGCCCACGTACATGTAACATATACAAAAAAAAAACAGCATACATTTTTGTACTAATCTTACCACTGACTTCATCTTACAAGCATCTTCAAGAACATATAGGACATCAAGACGGACATTTTATGTACTAATCTCACTACCAAATCCATTTTGCTTGGCTTTTCATTTTCCCTTTGCTTCATTATTATTAGTAATATTTATTTTATCTGGTTGACTTGTCTGCCTCTTTGCAAACAGCCTTCAATCTTTTTTAGAAAAAATGAATCTGAACCTAAATAAAGAGTGAATAACTGTTTAATTCTTCCTTGAATATTCACAAACTGGAATGTACGAATTCCTCCCATTTCCAACATAAAGAGTCATGGCCCACACAGACATACAATTACCATTTGGTTGAACACTATGGTTCTAATGAACTATCAACAAATAGAGATTTTATATAAAGAATAAACTCTTCCAGCAAAGGGTATGATTTAAAAAGCTACCAACTTAAAAACCAATTAGAAAACTAGGGCTCACAAAGGTAGTAACCTACATTTCTTTGTCAAAAAAACTAATGGTAGCTTTATGTAATAAGAAACAGAGATAATGAATTTCTTAATGGTCACGGGAAATGTTGATTTACATACACTACGTGTTCCTTCCAGATTCTGCTTATTATCTTGTTTGAACAGAACTGGGAGAAAGTTTTACTCTTTGACCAGATCGCCGCCTAGCTGTAGAATTACATTACTGCAATCTGTACTGTAGTACCTAAGTTGTAAAAAAAAAAAACACAACTAAAACAAACAAACAAACCTTTTGCCAACAAGTAAATTCCAACTCACAGTAACCCTATAGGACAGAGTAGAACCGCCCCTTAGAGTTTCCAAGGAGCGGCTGGTGGCTTCAAACTGCCGACCGTTTGGTTAGCAGCTGAACACTTAACCACTGCACCACCAGGGCTCCACATTAAAATTAGGAATATATTATTTTATTTTGGGCCACAGTTACTTGAAGCAGGTAAAGTTCAAAACTTCCAAAGATGGCTAAGATGTGTATGAGTAATTAGCATGCAAAATTTAAAATCCAAATCAAATCACATTAATTCTAGGTTTGCCTGAAAAAAAAAGAAAATCTATAAAATCAAATGTTAAAGAACTGGTTGCAATAATTTTTTTAAATTACTCATTAATAAAGAAAAAGCAAATGTAATTTTCAAATTAATAAGTTAATTGGGCAACTCAGTATTTAAATAAGTCCAAATTTTCAAACTGATCTTAGGTTAAAAATGGGAGGGCAGGTCTTTTTTAAAAAACACATCTCAAAAAGTATAAAAAGAATTGTATAGGTACTTTCCAGTGTCAGAGTATATAATTTAACATTATTTGAGTAACTTCAAAAAGAGAGATTTTTTTTTTTTTTAATTTAAGCCTATTTTACAAGAATTAGGTTTCTGCTGCTAAGACACAGAATCCTACTCATACTGGAGTGTTATACAAAGTTTTGTAGAATAGGTGATATCTGAACTGAGTCTTAAAGGGTAAGCAGACATTTGCATGAAGGGATGAAAAGTGCAATCCAGAGATGGGAACCATGACCACGGGCCAATAGATTACAATGTTCTGAGTGGAAAAGTGGTGCAAACCGGTGTGGATAGTAGGATGGAGGAGATTCCACAACTGATGACCTCACTTCTCACAACGAGTAGGCCATCCACTGAGAGAAGCTGGGCAGGACTGAATGGGGGCTTCTAAGATATAATTAACGAAGTCTGTAATATTTATGAAGGGGAATCAAATAAGGGAAAAACCACAACAAGTAAAAAGATTGATTAGTTCTTATATTTTTCACTGTCATTCAAGTATTATGTTCTTTTTCTGACAACCAAAACGCAAAGATTATGTTTAAAGATTTGACGTGTGGACTTAATATGCCCTTTGCAGACTTCCTATGCATGCGAAAATATTCCCATTCAGATCCATTTCTTGTCACACATTCTGTGTTTTGCTATATTATATGTTACAGTACCTACAAGCTCTTTCCCATGTATAAGGAGGAGAAGCTAGGTAAAATGACGACAAATCTAAATTCTAACAATTCGGTGTGTGTGCGTGCGTTTGCGTGTGCGCGTGTGTGCACGTGTGCGTGTATATATGTATATGTGTATGTGTATGTGTACGTACACGTATATGTATATGTATATATATATATATCAGAGCCCTGATGGTGCAGTGGTTAAGAGCTACGGCTGCTAACCAAAGGTTGGCAGTCCGAATCCATCAGGCTACCAGCCGCAACTTGGAAACCCTATGGGGCCACTTCTACTGTGTCCTATAGGGTCACTGTGAGTCAGAATCGACTCAATGGCAACAGGTTTGGTTATTTTGCTGTGTGTGTGTATACACACACACACACACATACATATATTCAGCTTCCAAATTTATATTTATTCGTACTATTATACTTGCAATTATTCTTTTATCTTGATATTTAAGGTTAACTAACATTTTGCTGGAATAATTATCATAGACTTGTGCTAAAAGCTTGAAATATATTAATTCACTTTTGATTTCTTTTTGAAAGATAATGCTACATTTAGCAAAAATTAAATTCTAAAGACAGCTAACATAAAATAAGTGCTACGGCTGCTAACCAAAGGGTTGGCAGTTCAAATCCGCCAGGTGCTCCTTGGAAACTCTGTGGGGCAGTTCTACTCTGTCTGTAGGATCGCTATGAGTCGGAATCGACTCGACGACACTGGGTTTTTGGGTAACATAAAATAAGTAATTCTCCCTCACTACCTTCAACATAATAGCAGCTACTACTTACTGAAGGCTTGACTCATACCAATTTGTACTAGGTGATTTACAAACATCATTTCACTTAATCTCAGTTTCACAGTTTAGGTATTATAACCCTGTTTTACATACAAGGAAATGGATGCTTAGCTAGGCTCAGTCATGTGCCCAAGGCCATTCTGCTCATGGTAGGGTAGACACAGAGACCAAAAATTTCAAAGTCCTTGCTTTTTCCACAAACTACTTCCACTGTTTATTCTCTGCACACAGTCCTAAAAGATCATTCAATTACCAGTGAAAGCTCTTCTGACTTTTTAAAAATATTTAGAATTAAATAGCAGCATTAATTTCTAAAATATTAAGTTTAATGACAAATAGTACAACTACTATTAAAGCCATTAATTTTATGAATTGGCATCAGCAAAAATTTCAAAATACTAAATCACTTAATATAAACTAATACTAGGACAATCATATAGTACCATTTTTATGAAGTATTCTTAAATGTAAAAGAGTATTTATTAATGTGTATGATAAGCTAGATCCTTGGCATTAATGGTGGATACAACCACATATCCATGAAAGTCCTAAAAACAAAGGTATTAATACGCATTGATGCTCTTAAGGAAACCCTGGTGGGGTAGTAAAGTGTTCAGCTGCTAACCAAAGGGATGGCAGTTTGAATCCACCAGGCGCTCCTTAGAAACCCTATGGAGCAACTCTACTCTGTCCTATAAGGTCGCTATAAAAGGATGAACTGTTTAACACACAATTACCATATACACAAAGTCAAGTAGTAAAAACAATGTCATTCTGAGATGAGGCTGCTAGGACAGCTGGCTGGCTAAGTGATCAAAATAAAAATCTCAGCCCAGTTACTGTAAGACTCGTATTCATATATCAGCAAAATTATACATTATTAGTGCATAGATCATAACGGTTACTTGTGAACTGCTGGACGGACAAAGGCAAATATTAAATCTGGCAATTTCAAGGATCTATTACGATTAGTCCATCAGATCTAATGTATTATCGATTAATAGTACTAAAAAAAGTTATACAGAGGAGCTATGCTTTTTTCTTATAAACATATAAATATTCCCTTAAGCTAATGGTTCAATTATGTGCATATCTAAAATGTGAATTACAATCTACTCGCATCTAAATATTAGAAGTGAAAAGATGAGGGTGTAGCTTCAAAAAGCATGTTCAATATTATAGCTTTTTTTTCAGTAAAAACAATTTTTAGTACAAATTACCAAAATGGCATTTATTAAGTTTCCAAAAGACAGAATAATTATAAAAAGTTAAGAAACCATGACTCGGCCTTTTCTAAATGTACCATTTAAAAAATAGTACATTTAAAGAGTAACAGCTGAGAAGTATATAAACTAGTATAGAAAAAATATTTGGTAACAATAAAAGAGATTAATCATATATGGATCACAAATTTGTACTTATTAAAAACCAAAAAAACCAAACCCATTGCCATCAAGTCGATTCCAACTCATAGCGACCCTATAGGACAGAGTAGAACTGCCCCATAGAGTTTCCAAGGAGTGCCTGATGGATTTGAACTGCCGACCTTTTGGTTAGCAGCCGAATTTTTAACCACTACACCATCAGGGTTTCCAGTACTTATTAAGAAACCTATTTTATGATACTCAACACTAATAAATAAATATTTCATTTAGGAATAATCCTTGAAAAATCTCATACCACTACCAGTTTTCATTGATTCCAACTCACGGCAACCTCATGTGTGTCACAGTAGAACTGTGCTCCATAGGGTTTTCAGTGGCTGATTTTTCAAAAGTAAGTCACCAGGCTTTTCTTCCAAGGTGCCTCTGGGTGGACTCAAACTTCCAATCTTTTGGTTAGAAGCTGAGCATATTAACAGCATTAACAGTTTGCACTACCCAGGAACTCCAAAAAATCTCAAGGATATTAATAAAAAATATCAACTTTAAAATACCAACAAAGTTTACTCATTCTGGCAGGGGATGGTCGCTCAGAATTAATTAAAAATAAAATTCTCCCTGAAATTGTTCAATACTGACACATGTTGCTATTATAAAGTGTTCAAAACAATTTTTTGGGTGGCAAGTGAAAATTTTTCATTCAATAATAATGGTAAAAGATGACATATTCCTATAATAAAGGTAGATATAAAAAATGACATCTATTATATCGTCACATCCTGTTACCGTATCAATTAAACACATGTAAAATAACAAAAGTACGTATTTTATACCCATAACTTTTTTTTCTGGAATTTCATTCAAAAGCAGGTCCTCAAATAGTATCTCACAACGATCAGCAACTGTGTTCAATATATCTCTCTTTATGGCCTATGGAAAAAAATGAGAGGAAAAACACAGTAAGAAATAAAAGTTACTTTAGATTTAGGTTATTTTATTACTAAAATCATACTCATGTCCCCTAAAATAAATAGTACATCCAAAATAAATAGTACACCATTCAACTTCTTAACTTCCACTTATTTAGCATGCTTATTAATTCATTAATAGTTTAACGTTAAATTTGCACAGTCCTCATCTAAACAACATATTAAAACCAAATAACTGAATGAAATTTTGAATCTAACCAAACAATTCCAGTGCCCTAAATGGGGAAATACATAACTGCGACAAAAGTGGCAGCCCTCAGTTTTTAAATTTCTGAATTTCATAGATTATAGAACACTACTTAATAGTCCTTCCAATGAATACTTTTCCTTTTATTTAAAAAATTTAATGTGTCTCAGAGGATGTCAAGTGAATTAATAAGTCCACACTGTAGAATACTTAATAAATATATAGAATCATCACTTTAAGAAAAGCATAAAATAGATATTCTACATATAAAAAACTCAGAACTAATTATATGGTGTATTTGGACTGTCCGACAAGTTGGGCCTTTATCAGTTAAAGTCAGATTGATAATTATGCAATCTAAGATGGAAAAAAGATAAAATTTTAGGATATCTGAAGAGCTATATTAAGATGCTTCTGCTTTTCATACACCAGTTATTCCTTTTTGTACCTGCATGGCATCTTTAACCTTGGGTTTACTGTTGTGAATATAAGCTCTGCATTTCACAGCGCCCTTAAGGTTGATAGAACCACTGCAGATCTGGACTGCGGCTGTGGATCTGTGGTCTGAATTCAGGAGCTGAAAGACAAAATCTGTTTTATTTCTAACAGCTAATAAATAGCAGTTACATGAAACATTTAAATACTGTATAAGTTGTTTTAAAGAGAGAGAAGAGATTTTTGACCGAGCCAAGCGTTTGAAAATATTCTCCAGAAATTATTAAAAGGCCATCATTTTTCTCTTTTTAAGTTATATATTATTTACTGGGCATTTTGAATGCAGCCTGAAATTAAAACAACTACATCTAAGTTTTTTCTTACTAATACAACCACCTAAGACACCAACATTCATTCATTTACTAAAAACATATTATTTGCAGATTGTTTACATAAGCACTGTGAAGATGAAAAGATATCTAAAGAAGACAATATAGTAAAGTATGCAACGTAAGACACACACAAAATAACTGCGGTACAAAGCAGGATGTGATGAATATGGTAAAAGTACAGGCAGTGTACACACACTCATTTACACATATTCGATTCCTATCTTTCACAGATACGGTACTACACTGCAGAGTGAAAAACAAAGCAAGTCAGCTATGCCTGTCACCAGATAATGGTATCAGTGGTTATAATCAATTATGTCTATCTCACAGTCCCATTCTTTTTCACTGTAAGGAGTGTTAGTTCCCACTTGCTTTTGAGGTGTTTTACGATACTTTTCACCTCTTAACTTTAATAAGTGTGAAAAAAGGAAAGCAATGAAACAAAGTACTATTAGAAGCCTAAAACTACAATGGGAACAAAAATCATGATCAAAACAAAACTGGAAGTGGTAAGAAACTAATACATGTTATAAGTACATTTAGAATAAATTATTCAACAATAGGGTCAAAGGGAACAACCAGAATGCTAACACATTGTGAAAAACGTAACTAATGCCACTGAACAATTTGTGTAGAAATTGTCAAATATATATGTAATTTGCTGTGTAAACATTCACAATATTATTTAAAAAACAAAACAGTAGGGTCAGTTGTGAAGAATAAAATGCAAATCATCAGCAAGAAGTGAGGAAATACACGACACAAACAGGAGGACCTGAAACATGCAGCCACCAAAACGGCCTCGGCACTCGGTGCCTGATGGTACTTCACGCAAAGGCTGGTTTTTTTTTTTTTTAAGAATTTAAACAGGTCTTCTTGGTAAAAACAAAAAACAAACAAAAAAATTGTCACAAACCAAATAGTTCTACAGGTCCCAGGTCCATTATAAAAATAACTATCTTCAACTCCAGCAACAAAGGGACCATGCTGGTACTCGATCTGGACTAAGTTTCCTAGGACGCTTTGGAGACTATCAATACATCCATAAGGTGAAGGTGGAGGAGTAACAGGTTTCCCTCATCGATTTCACATGAAATTATTCCATTTTGGAAAATGATGCCCTATTTTATACATACATATATAATATGTTGTTGTTGATAGGTGCCGTGAGTTTCTCCAACTCATGGCAACCCTATATACAACAGAATGAAACACTGCCCAGGTCTGTATTATCCTCACGGTTGTTATACTTGAGCCCATTGTTGCAGCCACCGTGTCAACCCATCTCAATGAGGGTCTGCCTCTTTTTTGCTGGCCCTCTACTTTATCAAGCATGATGCCCTTCTGCAGGGAGTGATCTCTCCTTATAATATGTACAAAGCATATGAAATGTAGTCTCGTCATCCTCGCTTCTAAGGAGCATTCTGGTTATACTTCTTCCAAGATAGATTTGTTCATTCTTTTGGCAGTCCTTGGTATATTCAATATTCTTCACCAACACCACAACTCAAAAGTGTCAATTCTTCTCCAGACTTCCTTGTTCACTGTCCAGCTTTAGCATGCATACGAGGTGACTGAAAACACCGTGACTATATATATATATATGTATACATACGTATGTGTGTATACACATATATATACACATATATACAGGAAACCCTGGTGGTGTAGTGGTTAAGTGCTACAGCTGCTAACCTAAAGGCTGGCAGTTCAAATCCGCCAGGCGTTCCTTGGAAACTCTCTGGGGCAGTTCTACTCTGTCCTACAGGGTCACTATGAGTTGGAATTGAGTCGATGGCAATGGGTTTGGTTTTTTGGTTATATATATATATATACACACGTATAGATATATATTTATATAAAAGGCTATACACACACACATACAATCAAACATATTAAGGAGAAGAGTTTGAAAGGACATAAGGACTGAGTCTCATTCCTTTTTGGTGGAAACGCATTTGGGTTCTACAAATGTAAACTTCTCTTTGATTACTCTGGACTTAAGAACAAACTGGCTTACAAATATCCTTTGGGGCTCTAACTTGTTCATTAAGTGGAGGAACTTCTGCAATACGGATATGGGATTTTGGATAAGAAAAAATCCCTCTGGCTATGGTGACCAAATGAAACTTCAAAGAAGTGCTGGTATTTGGGCTATACCTTAATGTACACATAGGACTCTGACATAGGTAACAGAAAAAACATGGCACTAGCGAGACACATGGTTCAGGAAATACACAGAATTTTAATGGCATAGCAAGCACAGATCTAGAATAGTAAGAGCAAGTTAGAAAATAAGAATTAAAAAAGGTATGCTGAGGCTATGAAGAGCCTGGAATTACCTTTCCACGAGCCAATACAGAGCCATTAAGAAATTTTGAGCAAGGAGAGTAACACAAGCAGTGGCTGACCTGTATACGCACTCAATAAATATTTCCTGAAAGAATGATTAAATGCAAATTGTGATTCATAAAGGATGTGAGGTTATATGCAGGACAGATTAGAAATACGGAAAATATTCTAAAAGATGTTATTTCACAAGTGTTTTCTTTACTCAATGTTGAGATCGTGGCTAAAAAATTCTCAGTTCTCCTTCGCAGGAAGGCTGTTAAGCCCACATTCCAACTACTTCCTTATCAAGTTCTGACACTCCTGGGCTACAACATATAGAAGCCTCCAGATGCCTAACACCCAGGGACTGTTCCTAGACAGCCCCCTTCTTCTTCAGGCCCAAGGGATCTGTCAAAATGTCCAATCACCAGGAAGCCTGCATAACCTAGTTCGCCCTACCCCACCTCCCATATATAAGCCATTTCCTGTAACTCCAGCTTGCTCTTATCCTGTCCCCAGGTACACTTCCTGGGTGGCTCTGCTTGGTAGCCTTCTCCTGTTTGGAGCTTTGAGTGACAATCAATCTGCTTTTCACTTATCTGAGTGCCTTTTGCCATCCAAAGAACCTATATCCACTGCTGCTGAATTGATTGCGACTCACAGCAATCCTACAGGGCATAGTAGAACCGCCCCACAGGGTTTTCAAGAAGTGGCTGGTGGACTCAAACTGCTGACGTTTTGGTTAGCAGCCGAGCCCCTAACCACTGTGCCACTAGGACTCCAATCATACCTAATATCATATGATTATAAAACAGACACAAAAAAAAAAAGGTCTAAGGGTTTTCAGAGTAAGCATATCACTTATGGCAAGGGTGAAAATACGGAGAGAAACCAGGCAGAAGTAACCTGTGATAATCTAGGTAAAATAATAATTGTTGTAAGGCTAATGGCAACGGGGCTTTAAGGAATATAAAAGATGAGCTTAACACTGCAAAGAATGAATCAGCAAAACTTCATGGAGGTTGAGTGGATGGAAAGTGGCATAAAGTATTTACTGACTACTTAATACATACCAAAACCAAAACAAACAGAAAAAACCAAATCTGTTGCCGTCTAGTCGATTCCAGGTCATAGCGACCCTACAGGATAGAGCAGAACTGCCCCATCGAGTTTCCAAGGCTGCAATCTTTACAGAAGCAGACTGTTAGATCTTTCTCCTGCAGAGCGGCTTGCACGCTGAAACTGCCAAGTGCATAAAACCACTGTGTCACCAGGGCTCTGGAATACCTACACCAGTCACTCAAAAGTTTCTAGCCAAGGTGATCAGTGGAAAAGTTAACAAAAATATACTATTTTATAAAGAGCCCTGGTGGTGCAATGGTTAAGCACCCATCTAGTAACCAGAAGGTCGGAGGTTTTAACCCACCAGCTGCTCCGCAGGAGAAAGATGCGGCAGTCTGCTTCTGTAAAGATTTACAGGGGCAGTTCTACTCTGCCTAAAGGGTTACTACGAGACGGGATTGAGTTCACGGCACACAATACAAACATCATCAAATATTATTTCAAGAAACTGACTTTTAAGACAGTATTTACCACTCTTCTCTCTATATCCCTACACACTATAAATCCCTCAACTGCAATTTTATCACTAAAAATTTTAATCATATTGTTTAATAAACCAAGAGTTCACATAAGCATAACTAGTAAAGAGCATATAGGTGGAGGAATAGCCTTAAGACAAAGGACACTTCTTCTGAAATTAAAAGGAAGGAGAACAATAAAAATAAAAGTACTTCAAGGTATTGAGAAGGAAAATTGAGAACACATGTTGAGTGGCCTAAGTCCAGTGACAGTTTAGTAATGCTCTATTTCTAATCACAGAAAATGAAGTTAAAATGTCATCATACATCATATTGCTTTTAATTCTATTTTATTTAGTTAAAAAAAACACTACTCTTGCTAGTAGTTCCTATTTCTAGGTTTCCAGAATATTGAAATTGTTTCCTAAAAACAGGGGTGTGCCTCACCTGTTCTCTAAGATAATCTTAAAAAGGATTAAAATCAAAAGCATGTATAATTTTAGGAATAATCAGCAGCTTTAACCTTTTATTCTTCAAGATACTGAAAAGATGTATAATTAAAATAATGATAAAAATATAAAACTTGCTAATATTTTGATTTTTATAAAATATAAGGAGGTACAAACCTACTTCAAATTAAGTACATGACCACTCTTGGCAGATCTGTGTACACTTCTTTTACTTTTAAGTTGTTAAGAACTGCAACTTTGCTTATAAAATCTGCAACCCAAAATACTTATATATTCATGTGTACACGCATATATACACACACTCATATATTTATTATTTTTTTTCAATTGTTATCTAGTTGATGTTAATATCTTAACAGCCTTGAGCCAAAGACATAAGTAGATTTTATTAATGTTTCTTGGGAGGAACTTTCTAGAACTACCTATTTAATATACTCCCTTTCATCTCTAAAAATTCTTTGATACTTTATTTATAAACATACAAACAGAAAACGTCCATTATGGTTATTGTAAGAAATAATATATTTTCGATACCCAAAGTGGTATTTAAATATTTACCAACTGTGTTAGAACTCTGACATCAAAAGACTGACGAGTCACTTGAGCATTTCCTCTAGAAGATTTTTTCTGAAAAAAACACAAAGTTAAAAAGCCAGATTGTTGAGAATGCAATTGGAACATAAAAGATAATTTAGGGTCTATTCTATATATCAAGTGACTTAAGAGAAAAAAACAAGTACCATTACTTATTTTTTAACATAGCTTTTTCCTACGTCTTAGTTTACTAGTGATGCTATAACAGAAAAACCACATGTGGCCGGCTTTTAAAGAACAGAAATTCATTTTCTCATAGTTAGGAGGCTAGATCAGAATTCAAGGCACTGGCCCTAGAAGTTCCTTGGCAATCCTCATGTGGCATCTATCTTACTCCCTGTTTGTGCTTGCTTTTGTGTCTAATCTGCTCTTCTTATACCTCAGAAGTGATTAGGTTTAGGACACACCTCACACTGACATGATCTCATTAATGCAACAAAGAAAATCATTCCCAAACAGGATTAATCCAAAGGTACAGGGGTTAGGATTGAACACACATTTTGGGGGGACACAATTCAATCCATAACAATAGGTATGTAACTCTGTATATTCTAAATCAATGTGTATTCCTAAAAACCATTAATATCATAAAAATTCTCTACTTTTATTTTTCTAAGCTAGGATTGGCAATCTATATGTAGCCTCTGGCCCAAATCCAGACTGCCACCTATTTTTGTAAATAAGGTTTTACTGGAGCACAACCAGAAACACTCAATATTGTCAGTGGCTGCTTTCATGTTACAACAGCAGAGCTGAATAGTTACAAGAGACCATCTGGTCTGCAAAGTCTACGGTATTTACTACCTGATTCTATACATAATGTTTACTGACCCCTGCTCTAAAGGGAGAGATGACCAAAGTTCCCCTTCCTTTAGGTCAAAGCTATTTTAGAAGGCCTCACAGACCCTTCCTTTAAGATGGCCCTACATAGCCTTGAAACTGCTATCATGGCAAAATGATACGTGGCCTTTAGTTTTCAATAAGCAGTTTACCATTCAAAGGACCTTCAGATTATATGACACTCCCTTCTTCAGGTTTTAGGATTCCAATTAGATCAGAAATAATCCTCTTCCATCATTTTTGGGGGAAAAAAAATTCATCTTTTACATTAAAAGACTTTAGAAATGAGAAGTACGGGTAGCCCCTGACTTACGATCGGGTTCCGTTCTGATGACTCCTTTGTAAATCAGTTCTGATGCATGCTGAATACCTTTTTCTTTTTTTTTCAAGTTTTCATATTATTACCTCTTATTATCAGTATCTTTACAAATCGAACCTTCATCTTTTGGGGTTGAAAACATTACATATAAACTTACAGATATGATGACATCAGCAAAGTATGCACTACAAAATTGTATATAGTACATAGTAACAAACAAAAAAACAGAAGGTCGTTAAAGTGTAGTCTGTCGTAACTTACATAGACTGTAAATCAGGGACTACCTGTAGATGAAAACTCCTGTTTTCATAAAGGCAAGGACTAAAGAGCTAAAGGTATCTTTTATTTTTCCTTAAGCACAAATAATTTCATAAGCAAAGTAATTGTCTCTTAACTTACCTGTCCTTGTAATAGGTCACAATCTTCATCTTTAACTTGGCCATTAATCAAAAATACACCATTTTCTATTTGCTTGGCCCAGCGTGTAAGCCCATTCTTGAAAGAAACACAGCATGGATATTCTTCAGTTATAATTCCATCTAAATTAAATTCCCTAGACTCTACTTTATTCCACCAAACATACAGAAATATTAAAAATCCCATAGTATTAGTAATGTTGTACTTAAATTAAGTCTCCTGAATAAAAAGAGTGTATCCTCCATTTTTGGAACCTTACAGTTTTGGGGGTTTTTTCCCCCTGGACTTTATCCCAAACTAACATTTATATCACAGACTTATGTGATATTACATGAACACAGTCAAATAACATTCAATAATACCCATTATCTTAAAAAAAAAAGGGGGGGGGAGAAAAAAGAAAGAGTCCCAAACAAATAATATAAAGCAGTATTAAGGAGGAAAAATTAAACTCCATTTGTTTACTTCAGTAGGAAGCAAAGAAAAGCAAATTAAATGAGATGAACAAAAGAATGGCATAGAAACGCAGAAAGAATTGGAAAAGGAAAGGCAAAATTAAGGACCAAGAGAGCAAAAAGGCCAAACAGGAAGCCTTCTTACATAAATACATTTTACATAACTAGATTTTAAAATTTATTTAAAACCCCAAAACCAAATTCACTGCTGTCGAGTCGATTCCAACTCATAACTACATTTTAACTAACAAATATTTATTGAATGCCGATTATGCTAAATACACTAGCATTGTGACACTGTCCTACACCTAAAAAAATTTATAATCTGGCTTGGGTAGGAGCAGTTGGTTACTTCTAACAATATCATTATAAATAGAATGTAATGTTTGAGGATTATAAAACAAATGGCACAGACGACCAGAATTAAAGCAGACTGTCCACTCAGCAATTACTAAAGAAAACACATTTTGCTCTGATACCTTTGTATTTTTCTCCAGAGTATAGTTGGCATTAGTAGTAGAAAGTGGAATGTGAATATTAATGTGAACTGTACACTCTAAGGAAAGCCATGAAGTTGATAGTCCATTCTGGTACTTCCAATCTGCTGGTCTTGCTGAACTCTTCAGCAGTGAGAAAGAGGGAAAAGCATAAATTATGATGTGGTTTAGGTAAAATACATGGATCAATAAAATATTAGAAAATATACAAAATGATAACCCATACAATCTGATGTCCAATATATTTTGCCAAATTCTTTGTTCAAAGGGATACAGATAAGAACTAAATAAAAATGAGGTATATATTAAGTTCAGTATAATCCAGGTAACCTGGCACCCTCTCACCTCACCCTCCCCACTGAAGGGTTGGCAGAAAAAGGATCAGAAACGTCCATTGTTCAGATATCTGAAAAAGTCCCCTCGTCCTCTAGCTCTCATCTGCAATAGTATCGATTCTGAAGCTTCTGATGTGGAACAAATAATCACTAAGTGAACTCGCAGGTGCCAGACACTCTCCTTTCTGTTCCATCCTTGCTAACAGACTATGCAGCAATGTTAGCTTATTTAAATTAGCGAATTAAGTGCATTATGTTTAGGTTGTGTACCTGAGTAACCTGATTCAAAACTGCTGCTTCTCCTCAATAAACTACATATTTCTGTGAATTTCCTATTTATGAAAATAGAGGGTCACAAAGTTACTTTTTCAAAACCTAAGTCTGGGTTCCACTGAATACAGACAGCTTGCTTCATAGACACTGTGGCTACTAAAAGCCCTTAGACATTTTTACTACCAGTCTTCCAAATAAAAAAACTGAACATGTAAACAAGATTGATCGCACATGATGAAAAGATTCTAACAATTAAAAATATATGTTTCTTTGCATTCGTTATTGCCCTAATAAAATTAACTACATTTCAAAAAGAAAAGAAAAAAAGAACTACAGGCGGTTGTGAATAGCAACAGGAAGAAATGGCATTGACAATAATTAAGACTAATTATAAAAATAAAGTTTATTTCAAAATTTATGACACAGAAATATCTTTAGAGAGTAATTTTTCTTACCTTTGGATCATGGGTATCATAAGTTCGACAAAATATTCTTTACTAATTAAGGACAGAAATAACCAAAAATAGAAGTAACTCTTGATAATTAAATTTTAAAAATCCATTAAGAAATAAAAATAAAACACAGTACATGCATATAAGTTTTTACAATCATACTTTCATACACTTAAATGCATATATACACATATACATTACATATATAGATGTTAATTTATCTATATATTAAGCAATATACATATAGACACATTACACGTATACATACATATCATACACGTTATATGTATATACACACGCACATGCTCTACCTATAATATCTGTGGTGCTTGAAAACTATTTCCTTCTACCTACAAATCCTGCTAATGACAATGAACAGAATGGAAGCACTTGCAAAATTTTCTTCAAATACACACCCTCCTTAACATAGAAGAGGAATACTGACTTGGATGGTGTCAAGCCTAAGAATATTTATTGGGTCAAAGGTCTTATACATGAACTTCCAGTTAATACCACAGGAGTTAAAATCTCTGCTTCTGGAGAAATGATTACTTTTTGAATTTTGTCTTTGAAGCCCTAGTTTCTTTGGCCCTTGGACTGCTATACTCCCTCGGTGAGGCTGCTTTTTTGCTTGGGAGTTACCTTTGTCCTGGCAGGATGTAGAGGAGAGAAGCTAAGGAGGCCCTATAGTGGGCTTTTAGTGTCACCTGACCTTTAGTCAAAGTCATGAAAATTTCTTGGATAAGTTTTCAAGAAATTCAAAGCCAACTTGTGCTTCGATTTGTAGAGTTTACCTATACTCCAAAAACGCATTGCTGTCTAACCTATTCCGACTCATAGTGACCCTACAGGACAGAGTAGCACTGCCCCATAGGGTTTTCGAGGCTATAAATCTTTATGGAAGCAGACTGTGACATCTTTCTCCCACAGAGTTTATCTATAGGAATTGGAAATTAAAGCTTTCACACAATTAATGCGTCACTTTACCTAAGCTGAGAGTGGGCATTTTTCTCTCTCTAGGGGACTTATTGTGTGCTTGGGTATACAAGAATAGACAGTTGGTAAAGAAATCAGAATCCTGAGCCCTTGCTATCTCCTTCTCAAACCCTTTACAACCCTAAGACATTTTTAACAACCATTATTACTATTATTATTAGCAGTCTTAATTATGTACTATTTAAAGAAAAACTTACAAACTAAGACTATCTTAAAAATGATGGTAATTCAATTGAATTCTGGAAAAAGAAAAGTTGTTCAGGAGCATTATTTTGATAGGTACCATATATTTTTAACAATAAACACCAAAACAAAAGATACTTTTTTGTAGTGGAGCAAAGGTGAAGTGTCACTCGTTCTGAGACTTCCTCCTCTGTGAAACTCCACAGTTTCTTTTTATTCACAGACTTTTCAACAGCAAAGACTAGCTGACGGAGAGAAAAACACGTATCAATTAAATATAAAACAAAAAGAAAAGTGAGTGCAGGAAAAAGAAGGAGTGAAACTTATTATTAACTATTTTAAATTCCATTTTTAGGAATATATAAAACCGGGTTTTAAGTAGAAAAATATAATTTGCTGTCATTAGTGATCAACTGGACATGGGAAATTACTTTTGGGTAACATTTAAATGAAGTACAGAATAGCTGCTTTAATTAGAATGAGAAATGACAAGGATTTTAAGCTACAAAAATGGAGCATGTCAACCGTTTAGCATTTCTTATTTAAATGTTACAAAAGATTTAAAGCAATATACAAGGATACATAAAATATAGTAATAACAAACTAAAAGTGAAAAAAATTGAAAGTGACACAAATTTACACCAGAAATAAGAACGATGAAAATGCATACTTGATATTGTCATGAGGGGTCATAAATTTGGCTCTGAACTTTCTAATAGGTGAAACAAATAGATCAGAACAGGCATAGCTTTCTTAATAATGATATCCAAAAGAAATTTCTTCCATAAAGATAAATTACATAATATAATGAGCAAAGTTCTTAACAATAACCTTAATAGTAACCTTATGGGAGAACCTGACAATTTTTATAAAGTTATTTCTTACAGTGTCCCTCAGATGAAGGTCAATGGTAACAAAGTTAGGCAACTGAACACTGATAATTTTTAAGACAAAGCATTTCTAAGCAGTTATATACTTCTTAGAAATGAGATACAGAAGCAAAAGGAAGGAGGACCTGTCAGTAACTCTCCAGCACCGGCCCCACCTTCACCCCATGTAATCCAGGGCCAACCACAGAAGGATGCACAGAATGCTATCAAACACACACAGAATTAGATTACATCACAAAATGCCAAAGAGGATGAACAATGGTGAAAGAGGTAACTTTATGTAAAATCAAAAAAATGGCAGGTTGGATCAGTGACCAGGTGAAAGAAGCATCTCAACTTTCTTCCCTTACTCCCTGAGGTGCAAATATCAAAGGTTTGAGGCTGGGACATTTGATAGAAGGTCACAAGTCCATAAGAGTTTGTAGCACCCACAGTTCTCACACACTTTTTGACTAAAGTTTTGGGGGGGTTCTGCGTGTCCCAAGATTCTGGGTTCTCTCTTACTGTTGGGCTGTGAAATACCCTTGTTTTGAAAACTCACCTGGATCTTGAACACTAAAAAGGTAAAAACTGACTGCTCAAAGATTGCTTTAGGTTTAAGCTTGATGGAAAACAGCTTGTAGCCCTTCATATTTAGTTCTAAACTATGCCACCCAATTTGCAGACATAGGAATAAAATTAAAACAAAACAGTGGATTCGAGATCAACACTCTGTCCAGGAATAAAGAATAAGTATTTGATTGTCGTTTCTTTGTTTTACTCTCAGAATCTTGAGAGAATTCAGCAGATGATGAAGACTCTCAACTTTTAATTTCACATTATAGCAATCACTTGATACTAAATGGGAAGTGTAGCAAAAGAACACTGCTGTGATACAAGAAAAACTCTTAAACCATTATAACTTTTTTCATGATAGTAAGAAATTATTTTTAAAATAAAGACTTTTAAAACATGCAGCTTTGATGGAAAACATAAACATTTACATGTATTACACTCAAGATACCCATGCAATTAGGTAAAAAGTTGTTTTGATATAATCCCAACATAAAGAATTATGAATCACTAATTTAAATACACTAGAATCACTGTACACAGGCATTCTCAATTAAAATACGTAACTTTGACCATATTAAGAATTTTTAACAGACCAGACTTACTCTGCGTAGGGCATTTTGAAAATCATTTGCCAGTTCTAAAGTTGTAATGATAAATACTCCAAGAACTAAAAGTCCTCCTGGTAGCATTCTGGATACCTAAAAATAGAAATACAATATCAACATAAGCAATTGGCATTATATGCAGTCCTTTCTTCTTTGAGAATCTAAATCAGCAAATACTTACTGAGCACCAACTACATGCACAGCACTGAGGTAAGGGCTTTAAAAAATTGATATTAAGAAACACACAGTAACTGCCTTAGTTACCTACTACTGTTCTAACAGAAACACCAGTGGATCGCTTTAACAAACAAATTTATTCTCTCACAGTTTAGGAGGCTAGAAATCCAAATTCAGGGCGCCAGCTCCAAGGGAAGGCTTTCTTTCTCTGTTGGCTCTAGGGGAAGGTTCTTGTCATCAATCTTCCCCTGGGTCTAGGAGTTTCTCAGCACAGGGATCCTCGGTCTAAAGGACGTGCTCCGCTCCCAGCTCTTCTTTCTTGGTGGCAAGAGGTCCCTCTCCTCTCTGCTCACCTCTCTTTTATAACTCAGAAGAGAGTGACTCAAGATACAACCTAAGCCTGTAGATTGTGTTCTGCCTCATTAACATAACTCTCCCTAATCCTACCTCAGTAACATCATACAGTTAGGATTTACAACACATAGGATATTACATCAGATCACAAAATGGAGGACCACCACACTATACTGGGAATCATGGCCTAGCCAAGTCAACACATATTTTTTGGGGACACAATTCAATCCATGACAGTAACCAAGACAAGTGGGGTGTTATCATGTATACCATCTTTCTAGAGTGCCCTTGATGTTTCACCACATGTGCATGTGACAAGGACATGAATTTTGGGGGGCCAAAGGGTAAAATTTTATAGATTGAATTATGTCCCCCCAAAATATGTGTTCTAAATCCTCTATGTTTGTGGTTATAATCCCATTTGGGCATGGGTTGTCTTTATTATGTTAATGAGGTAGGATTAGCATAGGATACCCTGAGTCAATCTCTTCTGAGATATAAAAGAGATTAAACAAGCAAGCAGAAGCAGAGATGGGAGGAGAGAGATGCCAATTACATGAAGATCTCCCAGGAGCAGAAGATCAAAAAGACAAGGACCTTTCTCCAGAGCCAAGAGAGAGAAAAAGCCTTCCCCTAGACCTGGTACCCTGAAATCACATTTCTAGCCTCCAAAGTCTGAGAAAAGAAATTTCTGTTCGTTAAAGCCCCCATTTGTGGTATTTCAGTTATACCGGCACTAGATAACTAAGACATCACAGAACTACTTCATAAACAGAACCACTTAACAATGACATCCTTTAGCTACATCATTAAATAAACCCCTTTGTCATGAGATAAAAACTAAACTATCTGGTAAATTTTTTCAACGGCTTCCCATTTATCAGCTTGAAATTTAGACTGTTACAATAAACTGGCATTTCAGATGCTACCACGTGGCCACTCAGAGCCTTATTTAACACTACTTGCCCTAAAAAAATTCAAGTTTCAGTCAAAGACTACTCACTGTTCGCCATACATACACCTAAGTTTTCCAACTCTGTGCCTTTATCTTGGCTGTCCCTTCATCCTACAATGACTTTCCTTCAAACCTCTACAAGTCTGAACTTTATTAAATACTTCAAAGGTAGCTTGAGGAAGTCACCTTCCTTGATCCTTTGATCTCTGAACTCCCACAGGGCTTCAGTATAGTGTCTTCATGGAGCTTATCCCTTGCCCCTGTGTCTGGTTATTTGTGTGCCTCAGTAACTGGTCTGGGAACTCCTTATGGGGAGAACTGAGTATTAACTACCTTTGTACCCCCATAGCAGCATACTAGATCCTGGGATTTGAACAGAGAGGATCTGACTTGAAAATCTACTGCTTCCTACTATTTAGGTTTACCTCAACTTTTTAAACCAATTTACTGATACTGAACGTTTTTGTTATTTCTAGTGTTTCTTTATTCTAAAATAATACTAATTAAAAATCTTAATAAGTCTTTCTGTGTCATAGGATTATTTACTTAGAATACCTAAATCCCCTGTGGTAGGTTACTAAATTAAGAAGTTATACGTATTTCTATGAATATTCATACATACTACCCACTTGTCCCTCATAATATCTGTATTTCCCTTCACATAATTGTGTTAGTTCTTAATGCAACATAGATTTTTTTCTACCATCTGTACTCAGCGATCACAGTTGCTTTGCTAAGCAAAATTAAGTCTTCATAAAATTAAACATCGTAATCTAATACCTAATATATTATTTACATTACGGCTGCCAGTGGTTTTCTCAGATTTCATAAATTGTATTTACTGTAGCAACATAAGCTTGACAAAGAATAAAGTTTTTATATTTACGATGGGAAAACTACCTATCTTTTCAAAAATCATGAACATGTTATAAAATTAACCATTTCTTTCTAGAAGTAAAAAGGCTAAATATACAGTAAAAATATTTCCTACATAAAGTTTTATGAGAACAAATACAAAATTAGTGTAGAAAGTACTTTAAAAAGCAATTAACAATTTCAGTAAAAAATATTTTATCTGTAATTTAGAAGATGGCATTAAATATGTCTTAGATTTTTTTAAAATAACTACAAACCTCCCCTCCCATCATAAACTTATTCATAGACACCTAGACATGGCTGTGTATTTCTACATACACACATACACACAAGCACATATATAAAAAAATACCTGTTATGTTTAAAGGATTTAAAATTGGAGGACATAATTCTACTTTTACCTTATTCTAACATTCATCATTTTACTTGCACCCACAATCAACACGATGGAAGCAGCAGTCAAGAAATCAAATGACATATTGTATTGGGCAAATCTGTTTCAAAAGACCTTTAAAGTGTTAAAAAGCAAAGATGCTACTTTGAGGAGTAAGATGTGTCTGACCAAGCCATGATATTTTCAATTGCCTCATATACATCCGAAAGCTAGACAACTAATAAGGAATATTGAAGAAAAATTCATGCATTTGAATTAAGGCATTAGTGAAGAACACTGAATATACCATGGACTGCCAGAAGTACAAATAAATCTGTCTTGGAAGAATTACAGCCAGAACAAACCAATGTAGTGAAATAAAACTGCATTGCTAAAAAACAGGTAGAATTGAGAAGATTTAGTGACCAAGTACATTAGAAGCGAGGAGATATAGTAAGAGAATAACTAAAGATGACCGAGATTTTTACCCTGGGTATCTAAGAAGATAGTGTTGCCATTACAGGAGAAGGAAACAGATTTGGGAGTGGGTACTAAAAAAAAAATATATTTTTTTTTCTTTTTTTAGAGAGAGAATGATGAGTGAATTAATTTATTTACTTAAAAGTAATTATTAAATGAATTATATTATCTAATAATGAGCATTGTTGTTGTTTGGTTCTGTTGAGTTGATTCTGACTCAGCAACCCTGTGTACAACATAATGAAATGGTGCCTGGTCCTGCAGCCACTATATCAGTCCATGTCACTGAGGATCTTCCTCTTTTTCACTGACCCTCTACTTTACCAAGTGTGATGTCCTTCTCCAGGGACTGGTCCCTCCTTATAATATGTCCAAAGTATGTGAGACAAAGTCTCGCCATCCTCCCTTGGCTGCAACAATGGGCTCAAGCATAGCAACAATTTTAAGGATGGCGCAGGACCAGGCACTGTTTCGTTGGGTTGTACATAGCGTCGGTGTGAGTCAGAACCAACTAGACACCACCTAAAAACAACAACATCAACATATGGTATACACACACGCGTGCACACACACACACATACACACACACACACAAATTATAGTAATTCTCTCTGGATGATAGAAATTTAGGTAACTGTATTTGCTTTCTTTTTTGGAGTGTTTATCAAATTTCTTTGAATATGCGTGAAGTAGCATTATTTTTCTTTTTTTTTTTACAACAGCTTTAGTGAGCTACACTTCAGTGACATAACATAAAGTTCACCCTTTTAAAGTCTACAGCTCATGGCATTTTAGTACATATACACAGCTGTGCAACCATCACCACTCTCTCATTTTAGAGTATTTTCACCCCCTTAAAAAGAAACCCCGCACCCATTAGCAGTCACTCCCCATCAAATGAATTAGGTAGTCAACAAAATAAACAATATAATCACAGATGAAGCAGAGTAGAAAACACTTCTATTTTTTATGTACAAGTTTTAAAAACTTGAGAATGAGTATTCGGAAATCGTAGTCCAGTAGCTTGAGGTTAAAATGCTTTTATTTTGTTAACCAAATAAATATAAACTTAACTACGTAAAGAGCACAATATGATGACCTGGTTGGCATGTTCTGTGACCCATTCTTCATCCAAGCTGTCCGACTTATCTTTGGGATGTTTGAGGCTCTCATTTTGTTCCTCTTTGGGTGGTGTTCTAGTGGCAAGTATCACATAATCCTTTTGTAAAGAACACTTCAGAAACAGTAGAAAAAGAGGGATATCTGATTAAGAATGTATAGTTCTTATGGCATACATCAATGAGTAATATCTGTAGCAGATGTTTGTTAATACCCATATCATAATGGAAGGAGCCCTGGTGGCACAAAAGGTTACGTCCTTGACTGCTAACCAAAACGTTGGTAGTTTAAACCCACCCAGTTGCTGCACAAGAGAAAGACCTGGCGATCTACTTCTGTAAAGATTACAGCCGAGAAAACCCTACATAGCACGGTTCTCCTCTGTCACATGTGGTCGTTAGGTCACCAAAAGCAACCTGATGGCACCCAACAGTAACAACGTATCATAGTAGAA
This sequence comes from Elephas maximus indicus, assembly GCF_024166365.1. Taxonomy (NCBI): domain Eukaryota; kingdom Metazoa; phylum Chordata; class Mammalia; order Proboscidea; family Elephantidae; genus Elephas; species Elephas maximus. Next base: position 50,111,077 of record NC_064842.1, on the reverse strand, counting down.
CCTACAGGGAAACCAGTTTTCATTGTAGCCTTACAATATTTTCCCTACATGTTGTTCATCTTTTAGCGTATGGATATCAGCTCCTTATTTATTTTGATATCTTGAATGTGGATTACATAAATCAAAAAAACCTGATGCCGTAGAGTCAATTCTGACTCATAGCAACCCTACAGGACAAGGAGAACTGCCCCATAGGATTTCTAAAGAGGGGCTGGTGGATTCTGTCAACCTTGGTTAGCAGCGAGCTCTTAACCACTGTGCTACCAGGGCTCCATGAATCACATAGAAGTTCTTAAAAATGGCTTATTGAATGAGTTAACGAATCGCATTAAATAGAACGTAGTCTGCTTAGTTTATTTTCTAGTTATTATATTTATTTTCTAAATAATTTGACCAGATTTCATGGTTTAGTAAATATAAAAAACTCAGTAAAATAAAGCAACAAATGATCCCGTGCATCTTTAAATGATAATAGCCGATAAAGAATTACATATTATAAGTAATCTCAGTGTGCATGCTTATATAAGAAAAAGCTTGCACACAATTATGTTTACAGAATACCAAAAAATATTTGGGACCCAAAATTAGAAGTGATAACTAAGTCTATATTCTTCAGTTTTAAATAGTGGTTAAATGGTAACTGAAGCAGTTAAATGGTCCAAAGATAAATTTAGGAAACACTGAACAGCTCAGCTTCACTACAGAGAAAGTTTCTTATACAGAAGAGTAAAAAAAATAAGGCTGATAATGCAAGTTGGCATAGTGTCGTCCTCACACATGGCCTGAAACTCCCATCGTTAGTGTCATCTAGGGACTAAAGGAAATAAAAGAATGGTAATTACTTCTATAAAATTTATTTCCATAAAGTTCGGACATACACAGGAAAGGGAGGTAGGTGCCAGTTAAGATGCTGCCTCCTTTTTAATAAAACTTATGACTTTGGAAAGAAAGGGAGATAGAACCTGAGAGTAGAAATCAGGCATACAGAAGGGAAGGAGAGAAAAGTGATGAGCCCTGAAATAAAAAAGAAAGAAAAGCACACAGAATACTTGAAGGAATGAAAAGGCAGAACGAAGAATGGTTGGGAGGGTCGTATGAGATCTATCTGTAAGATGGTGGTTTTGCTGAGTTCCAGAAACAGCCTACATCCAATAAGGCAAGCGTGGAAGATGGTCTTTCTCCCTGATCTTTTCCCTTTACTGACCATATCTTTCTCTATGGTTCGTCTTCCCTTAATTTTTTAAATAAAGGGAAGTAAAACAATTTAAATAAAATGTTCCAACCAGAAGAGCCCCATTTTAGGTACTAGGTAACCTGTATCTAGAAGTTTACACTGCTGCCAAGAGAGGCTGTCTGCCTACTGAGAGGCTTTGGAGAGTGGTACAATTTGAGTGAGCAGTGCTGGGTCTGCCCCTTGTCTCGCAAGCTAAGCAATCTAATTTGTGAAACTTCTGCGACAGAACCTGACTCTCAGGGCTGGGCTGACATTAACTAAGTTCATTCAGAATGATGCAGGAAACCAGAGTACAATGAAAAGGTCTGAACTCATTAGTCCTCTGGGCAGTCCATTATTTATAAGTAGATATTGTGGTACATCAAATTATAAGAGAAAGTCACTTGGGAATGCGAATAAAATCAGAAAAGGAGAGTTAGTTATGTAATTTGGTTGGTTTTTGATTTTTTAAGGCATCAGGCTAAGATACACAGAAAACTGTCACAGTAGAGTTTATTTGCTATTAGCCCTCAAAATCAAGTCCCTGGGCCATAGGGTACTCCCCCCTAAACAGGGTTTGAACAGAGGTGGCCAATATGCTTATATGGCTCTCCTTTTTCTTTCCTTTGTACTGGTGACCACTTAGTCCTCCCTAACAATTAACACATTCTTCCTTCAATTATAAATCAGTGGGTGCTTGTGTTTTTTCAAGTAGTTGCCCAAATCTCTGTTCTATTTTGTGTTGATTTTTAAGGCTTACTTCTAGGCGGGAAATAGAAATTGCCTGATTTCCAAATTTCCCCTATTCCCCTCCCTTCTCTCTCTATTAAACCAACATCAAAAAGATAAAAACCAATAAGATGGGGACTACAGCACATATAACAAAGATAAATCACTGTCACCACAAGCTTGAGATAAGACAAGACAGACTAGAATGGGAATAAAATTGCCAAAAGCTATTTTCTTAAGGATTGGATAACCCAGAACATACAGAGAGTAGAAGGGAGTACAACACACTTTGCAAAGACAAATCAGTGCAAATAAACTGTTAAAATTCTAATTTTGGAGTTTCTACATAATAAATTACTTTTACTTTGCCAGAAGGGAAATGTGTTCTGTGGGATAGGTTTGTCCTACTTCATGTTTTTCCCCAAGGATGCACTTTACATTTTCTTCTTCCATAACATCTCTCTCCCTCCCCACACCTTGAGTTTATTGTTAAATGGCATATTATAACTTTTAATAAACAAGTAATTTGTTTTATCAATAAATGCAAGATAAAAGATACATACCTGTCCTATTAAAAGACCAGAAACAAAAGCCTTTCCTTGGAGATTGATGTTTGAAAGATACTGGCCAACAGCTTCTTCAACAATGTAGGTTCTTCCCATTATTGAGTGCTAACTCGATCTCCTAAATTACAAGGAAGAAAAAAAAATACATACAGTATTCTTAGGTAAACATAAAAAAAAAACCATACCACTTGCAAATTCTTTTTTTTTAATCACAGGGGTAGTACAGTGAGAAATGGTGTTTCCTAATTCTACTCCATGCCTTGCCAAAAAAAAAAAAAAAACCCGTTGCCGTTGAGTCGATTCCAACTCATAGTGACCCTATAGGATGAGAACTGCCCTACAGCATTTCCAAGGAGGCCCTGGTGGATTCAAACTGCCAACCTTTTGGTTTGCAGCCATAGCTCTTAACCACTATGCCACCAGGGTTCCCACCCACACCCTGCAGTGATTGCTTATTAAATAGAACATTCTTTCTTGCAAAGTTCAAATGTAGCTTCAGAATTCTCACCACAGTGCTGCAGGAAACAACTGCCAATCATTAGGGTTGACGTTAAAAAAAAAAAAAAAAAAAAAAACCTATTGCCATTGTGTCGATTCCAACTCACAGTGACCCTATAGGACAGAGTAGAGCTGCCCCATAGGGTTTCCAAGGAGTGGCTGGTATATTTGAACTGCTGATCATTCGGTTAGCACCTGAGTTCTTAGCCACTGTGCCACCAAGGCTGCAAAATCAGAACTGACACAAGGAATCAAATCTATTTTCCATACCTGGGATAAGGACAAAGATACTAAACTAGTAGTCAACAGACCTGATTTCTTATTTCAGATCTACTATTTCTTAGTTGTGTGATCTTTGATAAGCTATTGCTGAGCCTCACTGCTCTCATTTCTAAAATAGGAAAAATGATAATTTCTGAGTAGCAAGCTTATTGAAAGGTAGAATCATTTAACCATTAAGTATATACCGAAGAACTGTTATATGCTAGAAGTTACATTAGGAGAGACAGCACAAAGATGAATAACACTTGGTCATCCTCCTCGAGTAACACATAAAAAAAAAATATTTTTTTAATTATATAAGTAAACAGCAATGCAATAATAAAGTTCTATAGCTTCTACTCTGTACAAGGCCTTTTTCTAAGTGCTTTACATGTGGTAACTCATTTAACATTCCCACAACTCCATAAGGTAGGTACTATTCTTATAACTCCACTTTATAGATGAAGAAACTGAAACAAAAGGAATTAAATAACTTGTCCAAGTGCCAAAGTTGGAAAGTGACAAAGGTGGGACTTAAACTCATGCAGTCAGACTCCAGAATCCACGCTCTTAAATACTATGCTCATACTATAGAATCACACGTGGTCCCTTAATTCTATCAGTAGCTCCTGTTCTGCTCTTTCACTAGTTCCGGAAGGGTACGTTCACCCTACTGATTTATACTCCTTTCATTTGAGTTTCTGTAGCTTAAAACCAAAGATGTTCACTAAAAGAACTATGCAATTACGAGCAATGTTCTCAAAAAGTTTACATGCAGTGTGGGAACCAAAAACGTAGAGATGGTATTTAAAAAAAAAAAAAATCTATAGAGTAGACATAAAAAGAACACAGCTGTAATATTTTTGGACAACATATTTAAATGTACTTTCCCAAGAGATAAGTCATTTGAGGGTCAGTATATAATCTGAATCTTATTCAGTACCAAGAAAATCAAGGCTGCTGTCGACGAGCTAAGGTAAACTGCAAGTCACAGATAATTTGCATTACTCTAAAACAAAGTTTCAAATGACATAGTAGATAGTGTTTTTTCAACGAGCCTGCTCAGTTTTGTCTCAAAATGCATTACATTTAACCTAGGCCTTTTCTGGCAACTATGCAAGCTTAACAGGTTTGCACCCCATTTTAAAAAACTAAGCCTAGAATGGCCTATCTAATTCATTAATGCTTCAACACAGTTAAGGGCTTTCCAGTTTTAGCAGTGACTTAAGGCACACATTTCCATGTATCGACTTTCCTCTACTTCATCACTCTGCTCTACTCCTGTCCCTTCTGCCCTACTAATTCTTAATTTTTACAAGAAATAGCAAGTGAAAATACTGTGAGTCTAGGAGACAGTCATTGTTGTTAGGTACCATTGAGTCGGTTGTGACTCATAGTGACCCTGTGTACAAAAGAATGAAACACCGCCCAGTTCTGCAACATCCTCATAATTGTTGCTATGCTTGAGCCCATTGCTGCAGCCACTGTGTCAATCCACCTCATTGAGGGTCTTCCTCTTTTTTGCTGACCCTTTACCAAGCATGATGTCCTTCTCCAGGGACTGATCCCTCCTGATAACACGTGAGACAAAGTCTCACCATCCTCGCTTCTAAGGAGCATTCTGGCTGTACTTCTTTCAAGACAGGTTTGCTTGTTCTTCTGGCAGTCCATGATATATTCAATATTCTCCACTGACACCAAAATTCAAAGGCATCAATTATTTTTCGGTCTTCCTTATTCAGTGGCCAGCTTTCACAGGCATATGAAGTGACTGAAAATACCATGGCTCAAGTCAGGCACATCTTAGTCTTCAAGGTGACACTGTTGCTTTTCAACACTTTAAAGAGATCTTTTGCAGAAGATTTTTCCCAATTCGATAGGTCCTTTGATTTCTTGATTGACTGTGGATACAAGTAAAATGAAATCCTTGACAACTTCAATCTTTTCTCCATTTATCACGATGCTGCTTACTGGTCCAGTTGTGAGGATTTTTGTTTTATGTTGAGATGCAATCCATACTGAAGGCTGTGGTCTTTGATCTTCATTAGTAAGTGCTTCAAGTCCTCTTCACTTTCAGCAAGCAAGGTTGTGTCATCTGCATAACGCAGGTTTTAATGAGTCTTCCTCCAATCCAGGTGCCCCATTCTTCTCCATATAGTCCAGCTTCTGGGATTATTTGCTCAGCATACAGATTGAGTAACTATGGTTAAAGGATACAACCCTAACACACACCTTTCCTGACTTTAAACCACACAGTATCCCCTTGTTCTGTTCAAACGACTGTCTCTTGATCTACGTACAGGTTCCTCATGAGCACAATTAAATGTTCTGGAATTCTCATTCTTTGAAATGTTATCGATAACATGTTATGATTCACACAGTCGAATACCTTTGCATAGTCAGTAAAACACAGGTAAACTTCTGGCATTCTCTGCTGTCAGCCAGGACCCACCTGACATTAGCAGTGATATCCCTCATTCCCCATACTCTTCTGAATCTGGCTTCAATTTCCGGCAGTTCCCTGTTCATGTACTGCTGCAACCGCTTTTGAATGACCTTCAGCAAAATTTATTTGTGTGTGATATTAATGATATTATTCGATAATTTGTTTTCCACTGGATCACCTTTGGGCTTTTTTTTTTTTTTAATTGTGCTTTAGGTGAAAGTTTGCAGCTCAAGTTAATTTCTCATATAAATATTTATACATATATTGTTATGTAACCCTAGTTGCAATCCCTATACTGTGATGGCACACTCCTCCTTTCCACTCTGGGTTTCCTGTGTCCATTCAACCAGTTATAATCCCTTTCTGCCTTCTTGTCCCACCTCCAGACAGGAGCTGCCCATTTAGTCTTACGTATTTACTTGAACTAAGAAACACATTTTTCACAAATATTATTTCATGTTTTATAGTCCAGTCTAATCTTTGGCTGAAGAGTTGGCCTCAGGAATGGTTTTAGTTCTGAGTTCACAGTGAATCCGGGGGCCATGTCTTCTGGGGTTCCTCTAGTCTCAATCAGACCATTAAGTCTGGTCTTTTTACTAGAATTTGTGTTCTGCACCACACTTCTCTATTGCTCCGTCACGGACTCTCTGTTGTGTTCCCTGTCAAGGCAGTCATTGGTGGTAGCCAGCACCATCTAATTCTTCTGGTCTCAGGCTGATAGACCCTCTGGTTTAAGTGACCCTTTTGTCTCTTGGGCTAATATTTTCCTTGTGTCTTTGGTGTTCTTTATTTTCCTTTGCTCCAAGTGGGCTGGGACCAATTGATGCATCTTAGATGGCTGCTCACAAGCTTTTAAGACTCCAGAACCACTCACCAAAGTACGATGCAAAACATTTTCTTAATAAACTCTGTTATGCCAATTGACCTAGATATCCCCCGAAACCATGATCACCAGACCCCCACCCCTGCTACTGTCCCACGGACTGTTTGGTTGTGTTCAGGAAACTTCTTGGCTTTTGGTATAGTCCAGTTGTGCTGACTTCCTCTGAATTGTGTGTTGTCCTTCCCTTCACCTAAGATAATTTTTGTCTACTGTTTAGTTGGTGAATTCTTTTCTCCCTCTCTCCCCACCCTTGTAACCATCAAAGAATGTTTTCTTCTGTATTCAAACCTTTTCCTGAGTTCTGATAATAGTGGTCTCATACACTATTTGTCCTTTTGCTACTGACTAATTTCATCCAGCACAATGCCTTCCAGATTCATCGATGTTGTGAGATGTTTCACGGATCCATCGTTGTTCTTTATCATTGCATAATATGGAAACCCTGGTGGCGTAGTGGTCAGAGCTATGGCTAACTAAAAGGCTGGCAGCTTGAACACACCACGGGCTCCTTGGAAATCCTATGGGGCAGTTCTGCTCTGTCCTATAGGATTGCTATGAGTCAGAATTGACTCAATGGCAACGGGTATGGTTAGTTTTTGTGTGTGGTGTGAAGTATGCGTCTTCCATTTTTTTGAAGATGGATATCCACTTATGCCAGCACCATTTGTTTAAGAAACTGTCTTTTCCTCAATTAATGGACTTTGGGCCTTTGTCAAGTATCAGCTACTCATAGGGGGATGAATTTATGTCTGGATTCTCAATTCTGTTCCATTGGTCTATGTATCTGTTGTGCCAGTACCAGGCTGTTTTGATTACCACGGCAGTATAATAAGTTCTAAAATCAGGTAGTTTGAGGCCTCCTACTTTGTTCTTCTTCTTCAGTAATGCTTTAGTTATCCGAGGTCTCTTCCCTTTCCATATGAAAGTGGTGATCTGTTTCTCCATCTCCTTAAAAAATGTCATTGGAATTTGAATCGGGATTGCATTGTATCTGTAGATCGCTTTGGGGAGAACTGATATTTTCACCATGTTGTCTCCCTATCCATGAGCAAGGCATGTTCTTCCACTTATGTAGGTTTCTTGCAATATTGTCTTGTAGCTCGTTATATAAGTCTTTTACGTCTCTGGTTAGATTTATTCCTAAATATTCTATCTTCTTGTGGGCTACTGTAAACAGTATTGATTCGGTGATTTCCTCTTCGAAGTTTTCTTTGCTGGTGTAGACGGATCCAACTGATTTTTGTATGTTTATCTTGTATTCTGATACTTTGCTGAAATCTTCTGTTAGTTCCGGTAGCGTTCCTGTGGATTCTTTGGGGATTCACGGTTTTACTTCTTCCTTACCAATTTGGATGCGCTTTATTTCTTTTTCTTGCCTTATTGCTCTGGCTAGGACCTCCAGCACAATGTTGAATAAAAGTGGGATCATCTTTCTTTGGAACAGGCATAAATATGAATCTCTTCCAGTTGGTTGGCCAGGCAGCTGTCTTCCAAACTTGTTGGCAAAGATGAGTGTACACTTCCAGCGCTGCATCCATTTGTTGAAACATCTCAGTTGGTATTTTGTCAATACCTCAAGTCTCGTTTTTTGCCAATGCCTTTGGTGCAGCTTGGACTTCTTCCTTCAACACTATTTATTCCTCGCCATATACTACCTCCTAAAATGGTTGAACATCGACCAATTCTTTTTGGTACGGTGATTCTGTACATCCCCTCCATCTGTTTTTGATGCTTCCTGCGTCATTAAATATTTTACCCATAGAATCCTTTAATACTGCAACTCAAGGCTTGAATTTTTTCTTCAGTTCTTTTAGCTTGAAAAATGCCAAGTGTGTTCTCTTTTGGTTTTCTAACTTCAGGTTTCTGCATATGTCATTATAATACTTTGTCTTCTCAAGCCACCCTTTAAAATCTTCTGTCCAGCTTTAACTTCATCATTTCTTCCTTTCATTTTAGCTAATCGACAGTCAAGAGCAAGTTTCAGGGTCTCTTCTGACATCCATTTTGATCTTTTTTTCTCCCCTGTCTTTTTAATAACTCTTAATTTCTTCACGTATGATGTCCTTGACATCATTCCACAACTCATCTGGTCTTTGGTCATTAGTGTTCAACGCATCAAATTTATTCTTGAGATAGTCTCTAAATTCAGGTGGGATATACTCAAGGTGAATTTTGGCTCCCGTGGTCTTGTTCCAATTTTCTTCAGCTTCAACTTGAACTTGCATCTGAGCAGTTAATGGTCCGTTCCGCATTCAGCCTCTGGCTGTGTTCTGACTGATTATATTGAACTTTTCCATCGTCTCTTTCCACAGATGTAATCGATTTGATTCCTGTGTATTCCATCTGGCGAGGTCCAGGTGTATAGTCGCCATTTATGTTCACAAAAAAAGGTATTTGCAATGAAGTCATTGCTCTTGCAGAATTCAATCATGTAATCTCCGGCATCATTTCTATCATCAAAGCCATATTTTCTTTGTTGCCAACTTTCACATTCCAATCTTCAGTAATTATCAATGCATCCTGATTGCATGTTTGATCAATTTCAGGCTGCAGAAGTTGGTAAAAATCTTCAATTTCTTCCTCTTTGGTCTTAGTGGTTGGTGCATAAATTTGAGTGATAGTCATTTTAACTGGTCTTCCTTGTAGGTGTATGGATATTACCCTATCACTGACAGCATTGTACTTCAGAATAGATCTTAAAATGTTCTTTTTGACCACGAATGCAATGCCATTCCTCTTCAAGTTACCATTCCCAGCATAGTAGACCATATCATTGTCGAATTCGAAATGGCCAATACTAGCCCATTTCTGCTCATAACGCCTAGGATATTGACATGTACATGTCCCATTTCATCTCTGATGACTTCCAATTTTCCTAGATTCATACTTTGTACATTCCAAGTTGCTATTATTAATGGACATTTGCAACTGTTCCTTCTCATTTTGAGTCATGCCACATCAGCAAATGAAGGTTTTGAAAGGTTGACTTCATCCACATCATTAAAGTCGACTCTACTTTGACGAAGCAGCTTTTGAGTGCCTTCCAACCTGAGGGGTTCATCTTCCAGCACTCTGTTGGACAATGTTCCGCTGCTATTCATAAGGTTTTCAATAGGCAATTCTTTTCAGAAGTATACTGCCAGGTCCTTCTTTCTACTCTCAGTCTGGAAGCTCAGCTGAAACCTGTTTGTCATGGTTGACCCTGATGGTATCTGAATACCAGTAGCATAGCTTAAGGCATCACAGCAGCACACAAGCCCCTACAGTATGAGAAACTAACAGACCCGTGAGGGAGGAGATAGTACAATACTGCATATACCAGCAACTTTAAAGCACTTATGTAAAATACATACAAAATCAGTCTTAAGCTCATTGACTTATTTTTTTCTTAGTTATAGCAAGATATGATAAGATGTTTCCGTTTGCTTCTTGGATGTCTTCAACACAAAAGATTCACTAGTGGAGAAAATATATTTTCACGTAAGAAAATCAACAGTTCACAAAAGGCCTACAACTATGCAGCTGGTGGGAAGGACAACATAAAAACCAAAAAAAAAAAAATTCCGTTGCCATGGAGTTGATTCCGACTCATAGCAACCCTACAGGGCAGAGTAGGACTGCTCCATTGGGCTTCCAAGGAGGGGCTGGTGGATTCAAACTGCTGATCTTTTGGTTAGTAGCTGAGCTCTTAGCCACTCCGTCACCACAAGAATTTATTTCAGAAGAGTGATCAAATATGAAAGAATCTACACATTCAGCTTAAAAGTTACAAAATTATGATCTGGAAACAAAGTAGTCAGTTCTGTTATGGTGGCAAGGCTAGAAGTGGTTTTTAAGGCTGTCTTAGAAAGCATCTTTTACAAAGTTTTTACAATTTTTTCAATTTTAAGAGTATCAACATACTAAAAAAACAAAACAAAACAACATACTAACAATCAGAAATACGTGGAACACTGTCTGCAATGCTACAACATAAACCAAACCAGCTGCCCTCAGGTTAATTCCACCCATAGCGACCTCAGGTGTGTCAGAGTAGAACTGCGCTCCCTAGTTTTCAACCCCTGCTTCCTTTAAATTAATCAGGCCCCTTAAATTCATGTTGAATCAACCAGTCCCAATCAGTCAGTAAATGGCAGCTGGGTACACGGTTTTCAATAGAAATTTGTTAGAGCTGTATTTGGGTGTATATTGCACGTCCGCTCATGTTTCCTACGTTCTATCTCCTTTCTCCCGTAGAAAGGAAGCTTTCTGCATCCAAGTGCCCAACTCAGACCCACAGAAGTATTAGACTCTTAGACTGACTCACCTGTTCTAACAATGTGCGCGCGTGGCAGATAAACCCGTCGAGCTGTCCGTCGGCCGCAGTTGGGGCTTCAGGGCAATGGGCTTGTTTTGGAAGGGCCAGATTCTCCTCCAGTTTCACAGCCAGTGAATTCATCAGGAAGCGACCAACTTCCCACACCTCACTTCCCACCTCAAACTCGGGGTCTCGGGAGTTCAGGAGCGCAGACTGATGACGCACAGCCACCCCCTCCCTTCACTGCACTGCCTCTGCCAAAGCAACTGCGGGCGCCACTCCGCCCCCTTCCGGGCGCCATAGAGAGCGTGGCGGTAGCCCGGCTCCCGCCGTCGGGCCCTGCTGGGACCGATGCCCTCTAGTGGTTTGGTGTCTAGAAGCCGCCAAAGAGGGCGACCCATGACAGCCCGGGGCTTTGAAGGTAAGGCCGCCCAGCTCTTCAGGGAGGTACGCGGGTTGACAAGTGCGTTTGTGGCGCCACCGCGCGGACAGTGGCATAATACCGGCCGAGGAGTGTCGGGGGGCGGGGAGATAGGAGGAACCGAAATGGGCGGTGCGGGATTGGGCTCCTGGAAAGGATTGTGGGAAACACTATGTTTCCCAGAGGCCCGCGTGCCTGAATTGGGTGGAAAGAGGAACCGGAAGTTGCAATGTACGGTGGGGTCAGGGGGCGCCTCTGGACTCGACTTCCCAGGGTGCACAGCTTCCGGCGGCTGCGCGCGCGCTTTGGGCGCGGACGCGGTGGAGCGTCTGGTGCCGCTGCTAGCGCAGGATTCGGTTTCCCAGGGTCCCGCCGTGGGAGTCTCCGGCGGGCAGGCGCGCGGGAACCCCCGAGCGAGGCGACGGAGGCGACGGCCCAGGCTCCTGGCTTCTCCTGGTCTTCGTCTTTCTCTGCTTCGGCCCCGTTGGCCGCTGCGGCCCCTGCCGCCACCGAAATGGCGGCGGTGTTGCAGCAAGTCTTGGAGCGCACGGAACTGAACAAGCTGCCCAAGTCCGTCCAGAACAAACTTGAAAAGTTCCTTGCTGATCAGCAGTCCGAGATCGATGGTTTAAAGGGGCGACACGAAAAATTCAAGGTGGAGAGCGGTAAGTGAGACGCTCTTCCCGCCTTTGGTTCTCAGCTCGACACAGTAGCTGTCTGGTCTTAAACCCCTCGCAATCTCCAACTTTTTCACTCTGACGAGCAGCATCGTTTCCCGTGCTCCGTGGGCACCGTAGGCCTGCTCTTTCTTACTCCTTTCGCAGTTGGATGAGGATCTTTTTTTAAAAAAAAGAGAAATGAGTTTGCATGTCCTATTTGTGTGAATATTTGGATTTGGTTACAGCAGACTCGCCAGAGATGGCGACTTTTATCTGTCCTTATTCTTCTCTTTCATTACCTTCTAAGCTTAGAATACCTTGCCTGTTTTCTTTCACGTTAAGCCCTGTTTCTTTGCACCTTAAATGATTATAAGTTCGTCTTTATTTTGTAATTCCAAGTCCTTTGATTGACCACTTCATGCGCTAGTTCTGAGCGTGTGTGTGTCACGCAGTGGTCCCGTAAGGAACTAGATGTTCACAGAATGAGTTTAAGTGTGTAACAGTGCTGGAAACATAGTGCGTGTACAGGAGGTAACTAATGTACCGGATTTCTGCCTAAACCTTGGGGTTTAACAGAAAATAGAACCTGTTTATAAGTAACTTTAGTAGACCTTCGGATAAGGAACTTTTAGGGACAGTGGTGACGTGAACATTCTTGAAGGTTAGGAATATAGCCATTACCGTTAGTAAATTACAAACTTCCTGTTTTCTATCTTGGTTTACCATTTGTCTGGGGGAGTTTGTACTGCTTTTTTGCTAAGTAGCAAATTCTGAGTACATTTTTAGTTCAAAATGTAATTATCAAGCAGAATTGAATGTTGAAAATTTGACAGTACTCTGAATCTCAAAGCTGAACATAGTACACTGGATTCTGTTCAGTAAGTGCACAAATATTGAGCATCTGCCCTGTGCTTGATGTTAACGCTAACTAGACTCAGTCCCTTCCGTTGGGAACCTTGCATATTTGTTTTTATATAAATTTAGTAACATTAATACTCGAATATCCTATGTTAATACTCTGATATGTTCTCCAGTATTATTTTGGGTATTGTAAGATAAGCAAAGCGGTTCTTAGCTAAACAGTTTGTTCGAGTGTGTGTGTATAATTTTTAAGCATGCCTTATGCCAGTCTCCTGATGTCTAGAGGGAAATAAGTCATGTTGCCTGCTTCCAAGATGTTCCTAAACTTGTAAGGTAGACAGAAAAGTAATTTGTAAAACCACGTTAGGCCTTATTTTCTTTTGTCATACAAGTCAGTTGGAAATGTTAGATAAAGTTCTTCTCGGTCTGTTCGTCTGTAGTCAGATTTTTCTATTTGGGGTGCAATTCCAAAACAATATCATTTACAGTAAGTTTTAAAATTAAGGTTATTAAAAATGAGTAGCAGTATTGACGGTATGTGTAAGTATGTGCTTGATTTTATTCTTCTCTTTTCTGTAGAACAACAGTACTTCGAGATAGAGAGGAGGCTATCCCACAGTCAGGAGAGACTTGTGCACGAAACCCGAGAGTGCCAGAATTTGCGGCTTGAACTAGAGAAGCTCAGTAAGTGTCGAATGATATAAGTATTCTTGAAATATTGAGGTCTTTAAACGGCTGTATATGCTCTGGTAACATTTATGAATGTGGAAATGCAGATCGCTTAACCATTGTTTTCACTGGTGATATTTTCATTTTTTTTCCCCACACAGGGTAAAAACTTTGTAAGCACACAAGACTGATGGTCAGAAGTCTGGGTTCTAATTCTGACTTTGCTATTAAAAGTTATTTTGCCAAATGTGAATTATACCAGTGTCTGATTCTTACTGTAAGATGACTAGATCTGCATCCTGCTTGCATGTCAATTGTGATATGTTTGAAAACATTTTGGAAAGGCTACAGTATTATGTAACAGAAAAGTTAAAGAAAGTAATTTAGTTATTTTTAAGTCATTGAATAAAGTGTGTTGATCCCATTACTAGCAAATTTGTTTTAATTTTCTTTGTTCTGTTAAAATTTTTTGTAAGTGTCCCTGAATCTGAGAATGATATTACCTCTTTAAGGTGCAGTTCCAGTGAAAAGATAGGTAGCTATTTTCCTTTTTAGTTTTCGTACCATTATGTTCCAGGTGGTTCACAGGCTCTTAGCTAAAGTTCCTAATGTTTCTTGAGAGGATAATGTGCCTCCTGCTTTGCTTACAATTGAAAAACAAATGTTCACATCTTCTTAAAGTAGATGCATAATATGTAACTGCAATTAGCTATAGCTAGATTTTATTTACATTGTTGGGGAAGAAAAACAGCTAATAATCAAGGAACTGATTAAAACAGCCTTCCCTCTTAGCAGGTCCATGCCATTATCTCTTTGTTTGGGTTATAACTTGTTTTAGCTACTTTTGCCATTATTGAGAATAAAAACCAAAAAAAAAAACCTAAAACCCAGTGCCGTTGAGTCGATTCCACCTCATAGCGACCCTATAGGACAGAGTAGAACTGCCCCACAGAGTTTCCAAGGAGCGGCTGGTGGATTCAAACTGCCGACCCTTTGGTTAGCAGCCTTAGCACTTCACCACTATGCCACCAGGGTTTCCTTATTGAGAATACCTCATTTTAAAAACATGTGATGTAAAAGTGTGATGGCATGTATACATGTGTGATGGGGCATAAGTACTTACTGAGTAGTTAGATCTGGTTCATCGTGTGTTCATAGTTTTGCCTTTATCAGTGGTGCTAAAAAATTTCAGGAAAAACAGCTCTGATGATAGACTATTATGAGAGCTGGAAAAAGGAAAGAAGGGAATCTAGGGATGAAACTAGCTTGATGAAGGGAGACATTAGTAGTATGCCTCCCTTGGGTGTAGAACTATGTTTTTATTTTTCTAGTTCCAGATCTTTAAGATTTGAAAGCAATAAACCAAAACCAAACCCAGTGCTGTGGAGTCGATTCTGACTCATAGCGACCCTCTAGGGCAAGGTAGAACTGCCCCATAGAGTTTCCAAGGAGTGCCTGGTGGATTCAAACTGCTGACCCTTTGGTTAGCAGCCGTAGCACTTAACCACTACGCCACCAGGCTTTCCTTTAAAGCAATAAATAACGTTAAAACAATATAGAAAATTTCTACTCTTTTAGTGTTTTTTTTTTTTTTAAACGAGCCAATTGTTTATATGGAAGTTAAGACTGAAAGTAGTAATAAAGTATTTGTTCATTAAGTTGCCAGTGCATAACGTAGACGTATTTTAATGAAAAAACATTTAAAAAAATATTTTTTCCCTTATTATCTGCCACCGTTCAGAAGACAAACAGTGTGTGAGGGAAGATAGCCCATAGTGAATGGAGATTGATAATTGAGTATCAAGCATAGTTTTCTTCCTTCAATGCTGAAGGCTCTCTTTAGAGCAATAAAAGCAGAATTGGCAAATATCTGTTATTATGGTTTGCTCTGTATGCATTTAATGTGGTCCTAATGTTACTACTTTCTTGATCTTGTCTCTTTTTACTCAGTTTTCTAATTCTTGTTTATAATTTGGAAACCCTGGTGGCGTAGTGGTTAAGAACTACAGCTGCTAACCAAAAGTTCGGCAGTTTCAATCCACCAGGCACTCCTTGGAAACTCTGGGGCAGTTCTGCTCTGTCCTATAGGGTCGCTGTGAGTCAGAATCGACTTGACGGCAGTGGGTGGTGATGGATATATAATTTACTGTTTTTATAATTTGATTTAGACAATGCCATTGAAAACTAAGGAATTTGCTAATCACATATGCTGTTTTTATAAATGTTGATCAGAGTTATTACATATTTTCTTCTGGAGACAAGTTAGCACATTTAAAAATTTGATCTAAGAATGCAGCAATTTTGGATTGTGTTCATGCTTTTGGAATGTAATGTTATACAACTCAGTCTTTCTGGGCCTCAGTTACTTCTTTTTTAAAATGTCTTGGGGTGGCAGTTGGATAAAAATGCTTACAATTTTTAAGCTTATGTGTGTATGTTTATAAAATTTCTTTTATCCAGACCATCAACTGAAGGTACTAACTGAAAAAAACAAAGAACTCGAAGTTGCTCATGATCGCAATATTGCCATTCAGGTAAAAGTACTATTCTTGTGGGTAAAAGCTAATTGTAAACCTAATACTTGAGAAAATTTCTATTTTGATTGTGTTTCTCAGTTACTTAGTCAGTGGGATGATAAAACAGATATCCTGTTAGGAGAAACTGCTAGCAAAAACGTATATACGTATATTTCTTAATTGCATCTTTGTATGTTATACTGATTGATTATTCTCTTTACTCATTAAAGTATATCACTGCTGGATGTGAAAACCACTTACCTTTAGTCTGTAGCTCTTGGGTTGTGTGTTTTTTTGTTTTTTTGAATTTTTACTAAAAGTAAAGTACTGTAGAGCTTTATGTAGGATAGGCTTTTAGAGATCCATCTCTCTATCCGCCCACTCACCTACCTGCCTACCATCCTTCCTTTCTTTTAGTAATTTTCTGCTGAATGTGTCCTAGGCATTGTTCCAGGTCTTTTGATATAGTTGAGAATTTAGATGATTCCACATCAGTACCATTTCTTTTAAGCAGTGATGAGAATAACAAATACGATCGCAAGGATTGCTGACCAATTTGTTCAATAGATACCCAGTGAGACTTTAACAGGGTAGAACTTTTGACTCTTGCTTTTTTTAAATTTGCACTTGATTTGAGAGTAAAAGATATTTGGTATTGAATTAAAAATGATTTCTTCAGGCCTGTTTAAAAAAATTATATTCCCAGAATCTGAATAGGTGTACAAACTGCACAACATACCTAGAAATAACTTACAAAAAAATAAGTACTTCCATAAACAAAATTCTGATACTTCAATGAAAACTATAAAAATGTACCTTAATAAACCAGAGATGCATAGAATGTTCCTTGTTTGGAAGATTTTTCCAAATTAATGTGTTGGTTGAATGCATTTTGACTCCATCCAAGTGAGATAGTGTAAAACTAGATAATGCACTTCTAAAGGTGATTGGAAAAAATAAACAGTTGTAATTGGTTGGATAATTCTGGAAAGTATCCATTTAAGAATACTTCCTTAGCCACAGATTAAAATGCTTTATGAAGTTATAGTTATTAAAACATTGTAATATGTAAGGTGACATGAGAATCACCCAGAGAACAGCAGAGCCAGACAATCCAGAAGCAGAACCCAGTGTCCAGGCCTGAACGTTTTTGAGGGGGAGGGAGGGTGTCACAACATGTGAATCTACTGAAAGCTAGGTCTGCATTTTGGTGAAATGACATGCATGTACATGTATAAAAATTTGTGAACAATTTTAGCTTAGAATCCACAAACTGAAATTTTGTATTTCAGAGTAAAGTTAAAGTAGCTCAAAAAACGACTTTAATTACTTGGTTTTATTTTACCAGTGGTGCTTCAGAAATTGGCTGATGGAAGGCGGGGGAAGTGGAATTTCCAGATAGATATTGGTCTCACACTGTGATGTAAATAATTTCCAATTGGATTAAAGTGTTAAAAGATGAAATATGAGGCAGCTAAAAAGTCATACAGCTCATTTGATTACTGGCTGAGAAAGGATTTCTAGACATAATAATAGTGTTAGAATAATACAGAATAACTACAAATTATGAGAAAATCATTGAAGAGAAAAATGGGCAAAGAAAATTAAAAAAAAAGAAAAATCAGAGAGGAAACTATACAAATGGCCAGTGGTGATATAAAAGTGTACCTACTCCTCAGTTATCGACTCATTATCTGACTTTTCGCATTTACGACAGTAGTAAAAAAAAATCTACTGCCTGACCGTTTTGCGCATTAACAACAGACATCTGGCAGTAACAGACGCCGAGGTGCAAGGCAGGAGTAACACTGGTTGTGGTGGCATTTATGGAATGATGTGATTTGGCAGTTACATAATGATATAGTCATTCTCCATCTTAGGATCTGATGTAGTCATCCTGCATTTTCACATAAAGCCGATTTTCCCATAACAATCTAATTTTTGGAACCTAACCATGCCAATAAGTTAAGAATGGGTATAGTTTTACTGAACCTGTAATCAGATAAATGCAGATAAAACATAATTTTCATCTCCCCAAGGTAGTATCAATTTCTTTTTTTCTCTCTGTCTCCCTTTCTTCCTTTCCTTCCATTCTTCCTACTTTCTCCATTCCTTAAATCTTCAGTTCTGGCGTGGTTGACTTGAGATAGGCACTTTTGACCGAAATGCATATGAAGTCCTATTGTCTTGCTGCAAAGCAATTTGCCAAAATATATTAGAGTTTTAAATAATTCCATTTTAGGGAATCTTTCTTGAGAATTAAGTAGAATCAAAATGTAAATCTAGTGATAGTTGTTGAAATGTTAGTTAATAAGAGCAAAAATTAAAAGCAAATTAAATGTTCTCTGAAGACATGTTTAAGTAACGAGAACACTTCCATACAATGAAATGGAATGTGGGAAAAGTTTGCATGAGCCTAGGAAAAATAATGGAAAAATCCAGAGTATGAACAGAAGTGTTAGAAATATGGATAATTTTTAAGTTTTTGATGTATGAGGTAGAAAGAAAACCAACCATTTTTAAACCGAAGCTGATGTAAACTAAAGTGGCATTTTCATGTTCAAGTTCCTAAATTGATCAACTCACTCACTTTTCTTAATTAAATTTCTCACTTTGTGTGACAGAGCCAGTTTACAAGAACAAAGGAAGAATTAGAAGCTGAGAAAAGAGACTTAATTAGAACCAATGAGAGACTGTCTCAAGAACTTGAATATCTAACAGGTATGAAAATTAAACATTATGAAAAGTGCTTTCATTTCCAGCCTCATTCCTTTCTCTTCTAACAGTGCTAGGAGTTAATCACACTTCGCTTCTGTTACTGATGTTTCTTTATCGTGGCTCAGTATGGAGTTCAGGATAATCTATTTTTTCTCCTACGCTATTGCACAAATGAAAAACTTAATTTAGACTAAAGTCTGTATATATGTATATATTACAATGTTTTTAATAATATCAAATTGGAAGCAGTTTACATGTTCATTTGTAAAGCCTGAACTCTTTTACACAAACACTCTTGTTGTCCATAAGCATTCTGTATAAAACCTAAAAAGATACTCCGTGTATAAGAACTGACTGAAGGGGTTGGGAAGCAGAAGTATAAAATAAGTAAATATAGAATATTATAAACATAGAATATAGAATATAGAATACAATACAGCTGATGTATTCAGGTGAACATGACTTTTCAGCAGTTTATCTAATGGTGTCAAGTTCCGTTTGGTTCCTTTTTATAAGCTTTTTGAAAATTTTTATTTCTATAAAATAAAGGGAAGGATTTTGAGGTGTTTTATGTTACTATACGATAATATTTAATTATCTACTCTTCCAGTCTCGGAAACCCTAGTGGCATCATGGTTAAGAGCTACAGCTGCTAACCAAAAGGTTGGCAGTTTGAATCCACAAGACACTCCTTGGAAACCCTATGGGGTAGTTCTATTCTGAACTATAGGGTCGCTGTGAGTCGGAATCAACTCAAGCGCAACAGGTTTTTTTTTTTTTTTTTTTCCGGTTACAAGAGTCTTGGTGGTGCAATGGTTAAGAGCTTGGCTGCTAACTAAAAGGTTGGAAGTTTGAATCCATTAGGTGCTCCTTGGAAACCCAGTGGGGGCAGTTCTACTCTGTCCTATGAGTCGGAATTGACTAGACAGCAGTAGATTTCTTTTTTTGGTATTTCAGCCTCAGAAAATGTTACTTTAGGGTATATGTTGATGTTATTCAGCTAGTAAGTAGGTAAAGTTAGAGAATTTTTTTTTCTTTTCCATAAAAACCTAGATGTTAAGGAATATGAAGAAAATTAAACATGGTATATTCTGGCTGTCTTGAGGCAAAGGTTTTATATGTTATCATTAATTGTAACGCATGGTGATTTATAAAAACTTTAATAGACCTTAGGACCTTTATCAGAAAAATTGAGGTTTATGTTAAGTATTCAGCTTAAAGTTCTGTGTTTAAAGTAATCAGTATAGTTCATGTGTTTGGTTGGATACACAGATTTGCATGCTTTTTAACCTATTGGTTAAAATTAAACTGGTAATTAAGTGTGGCATAATTTGTATTAAGTGTTTATATTTCTAGAGATGTGTTTTTGATGTTTGTTTCCACAACACCTTAATTATTCAGTATTTTCAAATTCTAGAGGATGTTAAACGTCTAAATGAAAAACTTAAAGACAGCAATACAACAAAGGGCGAACTTCAGTTAAAATTAGATGAACTTCAAGCTTCTGATGTTTCTGTTAAGGCAAGTAACAATTCCTAATGCACAAAATACTGTTTTTGCTCAGACTTACCCAAATTTACATATAGGCTAGGTATTTATTAAGGTGGGTAAATACTACGTTTTGTTTTAATGTCAGGGAATTATACATTAGGTCAATTTTAATTGAACTGTGTTTGCCTATTTGAAATTTAAGTTTGCTGTAGTTCTTATCTGATTGTTTCCTGTTAAGAATACCTGTAAATATTAATTTCTGTTTTAAGATAAAATTCTGCTTGTGTCCCTTATCTCTAGACAGTCTTTGAATAACCATATTTAAAGACTGTAAGCATTATTCTCTTAAATTTCTTTAGTATCGAGAAAAACGTTTGGAGCAAGAAAAAGAATTACTGCACAATCAGAATACATGGCTGAATACAGAGTTAAAAACCAAAACTGATGAACTTCTGGCTCTTGGCAGAGAAAAAGGAAATGAGATTCTAGAGCTTAAATGTAATCTTGAAAACAAAAAAGAAGAGGTAAATTAATAAAATTGTACCTTTTTCCATGTAGGAGTAACTTATATTTGTGTGCCATTTATTAAAAATTTATTTAGTGGTGTCTCAAAATAAGTGTATTCTAGGATCATGGGACAGATGTGGAGGACATAACTCATTCACATTTGGCCTAGGAAATTAAAAATATATTTAAATAAAAAATTTAAGATATTCTTGGATGAATCTTGATAGTATTTACTATCCTATTTTTCTTAAGACACATATTTAAGAAGTAGTGGTAAGTTTTTGTGAGCTAAGTCCAAACACATTGTTCCATGAGTTTCATTTTCTTAAATATATGTGTTTCATGTATTAAAAAAAAAAAATTTTTTTTTTTTTGGAGGGGTTATTTTGCCTTTGCTTGGCAGCGTAAACTTCGTATCAAATTAATTTCCATTTATACCACATGCTTCCCTAACTTGCCTTATGTTTCTAGGTTTCTAGGATGGAAGAACACATGAATGGCTTGAAAACATCAAATGAACATCTTCAAAAGCACGTAGAAGATCTCTTGACCAAATTGAAAGAGGTGTAGATGTCCACTTTAAAATATTTCTCTTTTACCAAAATATCAATTTATAAAGTTGTTTACAAAACAATTTCATGTTTTAAACTCCCTGGTACCATAAAACTGCCAGGCTAAATGTAGCTAGGCTAAAGTAGGTAGATTTAGGAATGGTAATTATATGTTGTATTCAAAATACTAGCCAGATAATCAGTATAGGTTAATGTTAATATAATTTAACTATTCCACTTTAAGATAAAAATATTAATATTTTATCCTTCAGGTAGTTCATCTTTGTCTTAAAAGCTGATTTTTAGTGTTTTAATCTTTATCTCCTACTTTACAAAAATGGATTTTTTTATTTTTGCATTTGATAAACATTCTAAATTCTGGTCAAATTAGAGATTGCTGTAACTGGATTATTTTTTAGGCTAAGGAACAGCAGGCCAGTATGGAAGAGAAATTCCACAATGAATTGAATGCCCACATAAAACTCTCTAACCTATACAAGGTAAATATCATGTTTGATACCAAATCTGCCAGGCAGTCCTTGGAAACGCTATGGGGCAGTTGTACTCTGTCCTGTAGGGTCGTTATGAATTGGAATCAACTCAGTGGCATTGGGTTTGGGTTTTTTTTGTTTGTTTTAACGCTTCATTAATGGCTGTTAAGTAACCCTGTAAGATGAACTTTTAGAGTGCTGCTGATGACTCAGAAGCAAAGAGCAATGAACTCACTCGGGCAGTGGATGAACTACACAAACTTTTAAAAGAAGCTGGGGAAGGTGAGAGTTTACAATTATGGGAAGAATGTCTCATTTTTAGGTAGAAGATAACTGCTTACTTTCATGTGTAGATTGTTGGATTTAGAAATCAGACTAACAATTATTAGGGACAAAATTGGTATAGAAGAAAGATTAAGAAATCCAGAATTTTTTATATTCAGCAATACTGTATTTGAAAACAGTAATTCTTGTTTTTCTATTTCTTTCATCTAATAACCTTATATACATGTGATTTTCTGATTTCTAATGGGAAAATTTTCTTCCATTTTTATAACATTTACTTTGATTAATGCATATGGATTTATAGTTTGAACATATTTAATCCATCAGTAAATATGCAGAGCCATTTTTTTACAATTTGACTGTACTTATCTTCCCCCATGAATAAAAAGCATCAAAAGGGGAGACGTATTTACCAGGCAAGGGCACTTGAGGAATTTACTAAGCACAGTGAACGCTTTCGGTGGATAGTGTAAGCTATGATCTCTGTAGAATTTAATGTTGTCTGCTGAAGGGAAAAATAATGAATATTGTGCTACATTGTATAAGCTGCAAAATCATAATTATGTGTTTGGTATTCTGTCTTTAAAAATGCTTTTAGCTAACAAAGCGATACAAGATCATCTCCTGGAGGTGGAAGAATCTAAAGATCAAATGGAAAAAGAAATGCTTGAGAAAATAGGGAAATTGGAGAAGGAACTGGAGAATGCAAATGACCTGCTTTCTGCCACAAAACGTAAAGGTATGAATAATAGATGCTTATTAATGGTTTGAAATACTAGGACTTCCCTGTGTATAGCCATTTAACTTAACTGGTAGTTTCTCTGTCAGGTAATTTCATTAAGTTACGCCATTAAGATGTATCCTTTATTTTAAAATTAATAATTTGATCTGTATCTTTACCCAGTTATTATTTATAATTGCCAGTTGATCACACAAAATTGTGTCGATTTCCAAGAAGGCTTTAAATATAATTACTACTTAATTTTTAGAATTGGGTTGTGTTACATGACTGTTTAATGCCATAAGTTAAAATTTTCATAGGAGTTAATATGTCCAGCCAGTGTTATTTATCTTTTGCTTGTCTTGAAAAAAATGGGTTTTAGTTGGCAATTTCACAAAAATGTACTAAATTTGTATGTATGGCACAGGAGCCATTTTATCTGAAGAAGAACTTGCAGCCATGTCTCCTACTGCAGCAGCTGTAGCTAAGATAGTGAAACCTGGTATGAAATTAACTGAGGTAAGGATGGTATTATATCTTGTTATTATTTTTCTTCAGCATTTGTGTTCAGATCTCCCTGAAACATTAATCCCCAGGAAAAATTATTCTTAAATCATCTGATGAGTATTAGATCATCCTAGGAAAGGCTTTCTTGATTCCCAATTCTATAGAACATGTGATTGATGCATCCATCTTGTGTTAACTGGTAAAGAGTGTTTGTGGTGAAGCTATTTAGACTATATATGCGTGTTGTGCTTAGATTTTAAAAGATTCCTCTTCTCCTTTCAGCTGTATAATGCTTATGTGGAAACACAGGATCAGTTGCTTTTGGAGAAACTAGAGAACAAAAGAATTAATAAGTATCTAGATGAAATAGTGAAAGAAGTTGAAGCCAAAGCACCGATTTTGAAACGCCAGCGTGAAGAGTATGAACGTGCACAGAAAGCAGTGGCAAGTTTATCTGTTAAACTTGAACAAGCTATGAAGGTTGGTTCCATTCCTAGATTTTAGCTGTGGAAGAAATGCAGATGAGAAATTGTTTATCAGTTACCTTCTTAAATATTTCAGTTAGGGAAAGCAAAATGGGCTTTTTCCATGATATGATAATTACACAGATTGAAGCCTCTCATTACATTATTAAACAGCTATAATCAAAAAGTTCTACCTTTAGCCAACTAAAATCATGAGAACTTTTGCATTTTTAAAGATATTTAGTACGTTTACTGTGTATTTTTCTTAAGATTCTCTAGTAGAGAATAAGCAGCCAAATCACATTCAGCCAGTCTTCAAATTAAAATAATGTCTCTTTGTAATAGAATTTGCCAAAATTTAGCATGTTATTCTTTGTTAGACAGTTGTGATGTTTTGTCTAGAAATTATATTGTTTAACCAATAAGAACTTTCAGTTCTTTCACAGTTGACAGATCTTTCACAATTTGGCAAAGCATTATTGTTTTACTATTGCTTTGTATATTAGTGCCAAAAAAAATTCATAAGTACCTTTTACTTCTTAAGATTCTTTTTTAATAGATAGTTTGAAAAGAGTGTTTATACTCTTTAAAGTGTTGCTTTTAGGGTACTGCTATTAATACTACTGAGGGAAATCCTTAAGGAGTTATTAAACAAATTTTATTTAAGAAGGTCAGGTAGATCATATTGTGTTTGCTATTATAAATTGATAAATTTGTCTTTCTCTTTTTGAAGACGATAACAGTTTTTTTTAATTCAAAATTAAACTCCTGCTGTTGTTGTGGATTATAATTTAGAGGTCGTTCTAACTGCAGGTATATTGTTATAATGGACTCTTCCTCTGTAATCAAACTGAAGTCTAGCATTTTTCCCTGACTAGAAATATTGGCTTTTTGTCAAGCCCCCCTCCCTCCACCCCATGCGGGTCTAATGACATAGGTCTTCTTTGGTTTCTCATTGTTGACATCACTAGGGTTTATTTGCTACTGGATTACAGGTTCTTATTATGTAATTTCCCCCAAGTAGTTTTTTTTTTTTTTTTAAGTTTTCAAGTACATTAGGGAAATATTTCCTTTTTAGCTTTTTCTTTCTTGTAGGGGGATATTGAGGTGGAGAAGCTTAAGAATCAGGTAATAGTGATTGTTCATTGAAGAAAAAAAAAACCTGTTACTTCATTAAGTCTATAGTAACGTCAATAAAAATCCCTTAAATTTTTTTTTTTTAATAACAGCTGAGAAATTTAATTTCTGCATTTTCTTTGTAGCTTAATAGTCAGACCCTAACATATCATGTCTTCCAGTCTAGATTTTGTCATCCTTATTTTTTAGGTAGGCTTTTAGGGTTTCATGACCAAATTGCTTCCTTTCTGGTCATCTCCATCCCATTTTAGTTCAGTAGATTTATATCATGAATAGTTTGCCTGCTTCATTTTTTTATGTTTTTGTTTCTACTGAAATTAGGTTTGGTGTACCCTTTAGGTCATTGTGCTCAAAGATACTTGAAACACCAGGCTAAATTTTTTTTTTTTTTAGGTCATTGTGCTCAAAGATACTTGAAACACCAGGCTAAATATGATCTGTCTTTCACTGGTAGTATTAACATTTTTATGTGAAAACAACAGCGTAAGATGCAAAATTTGCATGACTTTCAGATAAAACATTAAAGGTTACAGAGCTATTTTGTGCTTATAGCAGCCTCCTTAAAACTCCCTCTAAACCACCAGTAATAGTCATGTGACACTTTGCAAAGTACTGCATATCCTATAATTTTCTTTTAACAACCTTGTGATGTTGGCAGCTGCATCTTAAATAATTCTCAATGCCTTCTTTATAAATTGTCTTTTATGAATCTTACCCCATGTTTTTTACTTGCCTGTCTTACATGTATTTCCAGATGACCCATGTAATAATGGTTATTACTTCAATGTAGTCCCGTGTTTTTGTTGTAACAAAACTTAAGAGTATTTCTGTGACATCATTTGATAATATGCTGTGAATTTGGTGTAGCTGTAAGCTTCTAATTGACAGTGAATGGGATGGGGGTGGGCTCAATATCCTAAGGTTTTCATTTAGTGATGAAGAGTTATTTGTGATATTAAGGAATATATGTGTTTGTATTTGCATAGAATTTCTCTTTTTTAGAGGCTAATATTTTATATAACATGTTTTTAGCCTGTGAATTGATTATTATGGTATTCAAGCACTGTGTGTTTTTGTTATTTGTGTATCTGCTTCATTTGTGTAAATCTGGGAAGGAAATACAGAATTTTCACTTAAAATTTTACTAAAAATTTACATTTTAAAGGAGATTCAGCGATTGCAGGAGGACACTGATAAGGCAAACAAACATTCTTCTGTACTTGAAAGAGACAATCAAAGAATGGAAATACAAATAAAAGACCTTTCACAACAGGTTAGAATTTTTTGTGGTTTTTTTGGGGGCGGGGGGAGGCATGGTCTCTTCTGTTTTTTTAATCTAACTGCCCAGTCATATCATCGCACTGTGTTTACACCTTATGGCCCTTGGTAAGTAAACCTGTATGTGGGTGTCTAAGATAGGACTACCACATATGAAATTCTTATTAATTAGAAGTATACTCTAGCGCAGTTGCAGCCTAGTTAGTTTTTTTATAGCACCTTTTTCCCCCATTTTTCTTGAAATATTTGATAAATTTTCAAATTATAGGTACTAGTTTTTTTTTTAGTTTTAATAAATGAAATAATTCAAAGGTAAATAAAAGTCTTGTCCCCCTTCCATGGCCCCTGAGTGTAACCAAGTTAACAAACTTGTGTCTTTTCACTGTTTTCTCAATATATAGACAAACCTGCATGTATGTATATTAAGCTGTATAAGGCTTGCTTGTTTTTACTGAAATAAGATCATGCTATACGCATTACTCTGCCACTTGCTTTTTTACTTAACAGTAGATGTAGATCCATCACATTTATGTTTTCTTTTTGGTATTTATGTGAATATGTACACACACATACATAAAAATTTCATATAAATGGCATTACATACATATTTTTTATTTAAAAATCTATTTACCCTTTTCCCTATCTTGCTTTATAATACATATGTAAACGGATACACAGATATATGCTTCTCTGGATTTATATTTGGTCATTGTTTTAGAAAAATAGGGCCATGTTTTTGGAACTATAATTTGGTTACTTTTTAAAAAGCCGAAGCTTTTATTACACACTTGCACAGAAATTGAAAATAATTCCATTGCGTTAAAATTTTCTGTATTTAAATTCTAATACTTAAGATGGTAAAGCTTGATACTTTGTTTTTTAAAGTAATTTAAGGTAGGGCAACGTGAGGTTTTTTTAAATAATGTTTTTGTTTTCTTCTATATATCTTCAGAATTAAAGCCAATACTATTTTGTAACACTTTTTTTTTTCAAATTTTTAGATTAGAGTGCTTTTGATGGAACTTGAAGAAGCAAGGGGTAATCATGTAATTCGTGATGAGGAAGTAAGCTCTGCTGATATAAGTAGTTCTTCTGAAGTAATATCACAGCATCTAGTATCTTACAGAAATATTGAAGAACTTCAACAGCAAAATCAACGTCTTTTAGTGGCTCTTAGGGAACTTGGGGAAACTAGAGAAAGAGAGGAACAAGAAACAACTTCATCCAAGTAAGCGGTTGACTACCTTCATTTGTTCAGTAAACATTGAACACTAGTTCTGTGCTCCTAACTGTGCTGGATATTGGGGATGTAGTTATTTGGGTGGGGGACGGGGAGGCGGGGATTGAACAACATATCAGAAAAAAAGATAATTCTACTCTCAGGGACCTCAGTTAATGGGTGAGATAGGCAAGCATTCAGTTATCTTGGTGCAGTGTGTTTAGTGTTGTAATAGAAAAAAGCCTATCTGGGGGAGCACCTTCATAGAGGTGAAGAACCAAGCCTAGATTTCAGAGAATATACCAGGCTTCATGAAGATGATCCTAAACTGAGTAGTGAAGGATGTGTAGGAATTTCCTAAGCAAAGTTTTGTTTTTTAGTTTGGTGCTAGAGGAGGAGGGGAAACCTTGGTGGCGTAGTGGTGGAGGGCTACGGCTGCTAACCAAAAGGTCAGAGTTCAGATCCACCAGGCGCTCCTACGAAACTCTATGGGGCAGTTCTGCTCTTATCCTATAGGTTCGCTATGAATCAGAATGAACTCGATGGCAACGGGTTTAGAGGAGGAGGAATGGCTATGAAAGAAAGCAAGGGAACTGGAGCTTGGACTAAGGGGAATTTTTTTCTTTTTTAGAGGCATTGGTGACTGCCTGAGTCCTACATGGTGGGGGTTTAAAAAGTGATTAAAATAATCGGCAGAAGAAAAAGGAAAGGTTAAGAGATGAAAGTTGCATGCTATTGTTAGATGATAACATGGTTAGTTGATTTACAGGAGAAATTATAATCAGCTAACTCTCATTCTCAGACCTGTGAAATAGACTGCTTTTGTTTCCTACAGAATCACTGAGCTTCAGCTCAAACTTGAGAGCTCCCTTACTGAATTGGAACAACTCCGTGAGTCACGACAACATCAGATGCAGCTTGTTGATTCCATAGTTCGTCAGCGTGATATGTACCGTATTTTGTTGTCACAAACAACAGGAGTTGTCATTCCATTACAAGGTAGGTTTTTATATGCTATCTTAAAAGTTTCCAAGTGCATTAGGGAAGTATTTCTGAAATGTTTATTAGGTTAGGGAATTGATACTGCCCTCATGGCATAGTGGTTAAGAGCTTGGCGTTAACCAAGTGGTCAGCCACTCCTTAGAAATACTGTGGGGCAGTTCTCCTCTGTCCTGTAGAGTCACTATGAGTCGGAACCGACTCCATGGCACCTAACAAAAATAACAGCGTAAATAATAACTGCTCTAATGATGTTCGTTTCACATTTGACTGCCATATCTCACTGAGCATAAGATGTCAGCATTTCTAACATACCTATCATTTTATGTAAAACTAAGAAAGATGAAATCTTCACCAGTGTTGAAGTATGTACATCCTAGAATTCTTTAGTTATTTATTTTCGTTTGTTTAGTTTTAATTCTTAACCTGCAAGTATTAAAGAATCTTTAATGAAAAAGCAAAAGCATCATTAATAGGTTGTTTAGTAGATTCCTTGTTTTATAACTCCTGTGATCCTAGGATTTCATTTAAATAAGTCTAGCTTGTTGGTTTTGGTAATGCTGCAGTTACGTAAAAATGTTAAAGCTGATTTATGAAAGCCAATTAATTTTATCAGTCTTTTTACTTTCTTAAAGCTTCAAACTTAGATGATATTTCTCTTGTGTCAACTCCAAAACGTTCAAGTACATCACAGGCTGTTTCCACTCCTGCTCCAGTACCTGTTATTGAGTCAACAGAGGCTGTAGAAGCGAAGGCTGCCCTTAAACAGGTAAAGATTACGTCTTTATCTTTAGGGTAAATTCTTAAAGAACACAGTCTCATCTTATAATAATTTCTTTTATATTTAGTTACAGGAAATTTTTGAGAACTACAAAAAAGAAAAGACAGATAATGAAAAGATACAAAATGAGCAGCTCGAGAAGCTTCAAGAGCAAGTTACAGATTTGAGATCACAGAACACCAAAATTTCTACCCAGCTAGATTTTGCTTCTAAACGGTAAATTTGCTTTAATTCAAAGGCTACTGCGGTTTAAATGTTATACTGCAATACAAAGTTGTGGGTTTTTTTTTTTTTAAGTTAAGAAAAATGTTGTGGACAGGGAGGATAGTGGCTTAAAATGTCCTTGAATGGAAAGTTACAAGGTCAAAAGAATGATAAGGGTTAATTTACAATAGCATTGCTTTTTTCTGAGCCAGATTCCAGGATGAGAAGTTGTTGCGGTTCATTTTTTTAATGTTTCTACTGGGAATTGCTAAAGGAGCTGTGTAGTTACTTTATAATTTGAAGTTTATGTTGCTAGTTTTCCTTCCTGGGGTTGAAAGGCCTAGTGTTTCCTTAGGTCTTAATTATAACTACACCAGCGGATGAGAAAACTGTGAGCAAATTTCATTCAGCCTTTTCTATTCTTGGCAGAAGAGGGAGTTGGGTAGTTAATTTGGGGAAATTCACTTTCTTGGTCACTTAGGAAGCATTAATGGTAATTTCTTTTCATTGATATTTGATGTTAGATTCATTGAATTCTTGTTTAGCAAACTAGTCGAAATTGATTTTTGGAGTACACGGTAAAACTATGCTTTCATAAGGATTTGGCAGCCAGTTGCCCCGCATACCTCCAACAGTTCAACACTCCCAAATCAAAAGCACCTTTTTTGTGTGTTGATAGCTCCATAGTCTAAACTTTCAGGAAAATAAGATGAAGGATTATAGAGGGAAAAAATGATGGGCAGGGCTAATGGACCACAACTACCACGGTCTCCACCAGATTGAGTCCAGTACAACTAGATGGTGCCTGGCTGCCGCTACAGACTGCTATGACGGGGATCATAATGGAGGGTCCCGGACAGAGCTGGAGAAAAGTGAAGTACAAAGTTCTAACTTACAAAAAAAGACCAGACTTACTGGCCTACAGAGACTAGAGAAACCCCGAGAGTACAGCCCCCAGACACCCTTTTACCTCAGTATTGAAGTCACTCCTGAGCTTCATCCTTCATCCAAAGATTAGCTAAGGCCCATAAAACAAAACAAGATTAAAGGGGCACACCAGCCCAGGGGCAAGGACTGGAAGGCAGGAAGGAATAGGAAAGCTGGTAATAGGGAAGCCAGCATCCAGAAGGGAGAGTGTTGACATGTCGTGGGGTTGTTAACCAGTGTCATAAAACGATATGTGTACTGTTTAATGAGAAGCTAGTTTAGTCTGTAAACCTTCATCTAAAGTACAATAAAAAGAAACTGATAGGCAAAAATCCATCACTGACCATGCATAAATGTCTTAAATTGCATACTTCATTGTGATCGGTGATGTATGTGTCAGTATTGCAAATAAAGATCAGTGTTTGATAGTATTGGTGTTATTTTGAATATGATTAAAGGTTTTTAAATAAGTCAGATTAGAAAGTTACTCAGCATGAAATATGTGCTTATTTGGAACTTGAAATTAACCACTATATTGAGATTTTGGAAGAAAGAATGAAGGTTTTACATTACTACACAAAAGCACATATCATATTACTAATCACATAAAATTGAATACCTGCTGTTGTATAATTCTTCAGGACAACTAAAAAAAAACATAATATTTCAGTTGCTTATAAAATTATTTTTCTTTCATACAAGATACGAAATGCTACAAGATAATGTTGAAGGATATCGCCGAGAAATAACATCCCTACATGAGAGAAATCAGAAACTCACTGCAACAACACAGAAACAGGAACAGATCATCAACACTATGACTCAGGATTTGAGGGGAGCAAATGAAAAGCTAGCTGTTGCAGAAGTAAGACCAATTTTCCTCAGCTAGCTTGCACTATAAATTTCTTCGGACATTTCATTTTTAGTTACTTACTGATTGGTATAACTCAGATATTTGAGAGGTTTGTGTATTACAGGTTATATAGTTTCCAAATAACCAGTTGTGCATCCATAGGGTAATTGTTCTGTTAAGATTGAAGAGGGAAAGAAGTTTGTGTTTCTGCTAAACCAAGATTTCCTTGCAAATCTTCCATTTTAAAATGAGTTTGTAAGTCAGTATTTCCCCTTACAACAACAAAAAAAAAGCCATTGCCCTCAAGTTGATTCTGAATCATAGCAACCCTTTAGGACAGTAGAATTACCCCATAGGGTTTCCAAGGTGTGGCTGGTAGATTGAAACTGCTGACCTTTTGGTTAGCAGCCGAGTTCTTAACCACTGCATCAGTACTTCCAATTAAATAGTAAATTTTGTGATGATAAATTTTTATATCTTGTTTTACCTTTAAAAAAAAGCCATTTTTCACATCATTTTTGATCATTATCTATAAGCTAGGTCCGTTTTCCCCATATTATTTATAGAGGAATTGAAACTCAAGAGCTAAGTAATTTGCTTAATTTTGGACAGCCATGAAAGTATGAGTTGGTTGACACTTCAAACCAGGTTTTCTATTTCTAATCTATTGGCTGTATTTCATTTTTATCATGTTCCTACTCTATTGTGGGGAGTGGGCAACACCACTTGTTTTAACCAGTGGAATGAATTTTATGATAGTTTACATGACTAACCATGTGTAATATGAAAACTTTGACAATAATGATTTTCAAACACTCTCAGAGCCTGTGTACTCTGTATAAACAGAAAGTTTAAATTTAAAATAGGATAGTTAGCACTCTCAAACAGGTACTTGGAAACCAAGCTTGGATGGTAAAAGTTGAATAATATAGTATTATGTAGGTGTGACTATAGCACAGTTGCGTAATTTGTTTCCTTTTACTCCACCATTTTGGGGCTTTGTTGCTTGTTTGATTGTTTTAAAGTCTGGATTGTTAGAGAAAGGAAATAATGAGTAATTGTGGTAATTAAAATTTTTTCTTTTGATGTATAAGTATTCCCGATAATTTTTGCTTCATGTTTCCACATGAAATTAAGAGTTGTATTTGTTTATATAATGGAGAGACTCAGTGTCTAATTAGCATTAAGAAATAAGTGGTAATGAAAGGATTGTCTTAATCTTATTGTTTCTGATTTTTTCTCACTTGTATTTGCCTCAAGGTAAGAGCAGAAAATTTGAAGAAGGAAAAAGAAATGCTAAAATTGTCAGAAGTCCGTCTTTCTCAGCAGAGAGAGTCTTTGTTAGCTGAACAAAGAGGGCAAAACTTGCTGCTAACTAATCTGCAAACAATTCAGGTGATAAAAAAAAGGAATATGTAGGAAAAATCATATAGGTTTAAATAGTTTTATCACTGTATCTTCTCAGTGTTATTTATTAGCGTATTGGTTAACTGTCGTTTGTTTCATGATGAGGATGCCTGAGTTTTTGGATTTTAAGGCATTTCACTATTCTAAATAAAACATTAAAAGAGAATTGATTGAAACCATGCAATTGGCAGTTTTGATCCTCTCAGGTCTGTATTTTACAGGTTCTTGTGTAGTTTAACTAGTTACAACATTAAACCTTTGATTTTTACTTTTCCTTAGCTCCAGGAAATCAGAATAACTACTGGAATCAGTGTTTCATTTTGTTGCCTTCCCCCACCCTCAACCCCCCCAACAAATAGATATTTTAATATGAAAAATGCTAAAATACTCTCTTGGTAAATATCCTGGATCTTTGTCATGTAGGAATGGGTTGTATTCTTTTATAGCCTTTTAATTTTTTTGTATTGTTGACTTTTTCCTTAAACACAACCAAAAATCTTGTCTTTACCTTAGGGAATACTAGAGCGATCTGAAACAGAAACCAAACAAAGGCTTAGTAGCCAGATAGAAAAACTGGAACATGAGATATCTCATCTAAAGAAGAAGTTGGAAAATGAGGTGGAGCAAAGGCATACGCTTACTAGAAATCTAGATGTAAGTCTATCAGAGCTCTGAATTTCTGTAATTCATTTATGTTCAGTAATCAGTCTAGGTGTGGACACATTACCATCTCATGTTGAAATGGTTTGGAGAGACTTCTTAGAAACTAAGTTTTCCCAGCTTCTTTCTAATATGCTTTGTATTTTCGATTGGGTGCCAGACATTGTGAATTTTTCTTTGTTGAGTGCTGATATTTTGATATTCTTATTCTGGAGTTTTGTTCTGGGATGCATTGGAGTTACGTGGAAATAGTTTTATTCTTTCTCATTTTCCTTTTTATGATTTATTAGGCAGACCCAGAGCAGTGCTCAGTCTAGACTCCACTACTAAGGCAAGACTTTTCTGAGTACGGTACTCAGTGTCCTGTGCATTTTGAGTTTTTCCACTATGTCTGCTGACTCCTGGAAACAGGCACTATTCCTGATCTGAGTGCCAGGCACTCTTCGCTTTAATCCATTTGGTGGTTCTTTCCCTTGTTTGAGGGAGTCTCACGTGCATGCGCGCTGATCAGCACTCTGATAAATATTCAGGGGCACCCTCTGCAGATCTCCAGTGTTTCTCTTATTTTTGTACCCCCTCCTCTGGTATCCTGTCCTATGAACTCAAGCTGCATTAGTCTCCTTGGACTCTTTGGACCTGTCTTCTCAGCTTATGGAGGCTACTGGGCTCTGCCTCAGTTCCCCATTCCTTTGGTACAGCCTGGAAATTCTCTCCAGTCATTAAACTGGGTCAGTCTCAGGGCTCGCCTTGCACCATATTTATTTCCTGCCTCAGGGGTCATTGCTTCTCATTGCCTAATGAGGTGTCTTGAAAACCATTGTTTCATGTGTTTTGTCTGTTGTTGTTGCTTTCCATTTTTGTTTTCTGGTTATTTCAGGTGGGAGGGTAAATCTAGTTCCTGTTACTCCATCTTGGCCAGAGTTTTAAGGGCATGTAAGAAAAAACTTGAGCCTCTAGTTACTTAGAAACCTAGGATAGTGTTTGTAGGTTTTTTTTTTTGTTTTGTTTTTGTTTTGGTAGGTTCAACTTTTGGATACAAAGCGACAGCTGGATACTGAGACAAATCTTCATCTTAATACAAAAGAACTACTAAAAAATGCTCAAAAGGAAATTGCTGCCTTGAAACAGCACCTTGGCAATATGGAAGTCCAACTTGCTTCTCAGTCCTCGCAGAGAGCTGGGAAAGGTAAATAAGTCACCAGACTAATACTGTATTGTAAATAAAACAAATACTTTCCTAAGTCTATAATATACCCTAAAAGTAAATAGTTTTTATCATTTATGACTAATAGTAAAGGGAGGAAAAGTCATATTTTTCATACCATAAAACTCAGTTTTAGACTTAATAAAGCTTCAGGATTTTTAAGCGTCTGTGGAAGATTCGAAATGGTCCTGCATGGCACATGACCGAGGTGCAGCCTTAGTTGTCTAATTGTTGAAACCATTTATTGGTAACTTTAAAAACATTTTTTGAGAAGGGTGTACATTTGAGTTTTTAAGGTTCAAACGTAAGGCTACTTACTAAATCTAATGATGTTAAGAGAGATAATTGATTGGCTTGGTCTCTCTTGAGAGCAGTATGATTCCCTCATTTGGTACCTCAGGTGAAAGATTTATTTCATTGGATTTTGCTTCCCTTTGTGAATACAGAGCAACCATTTCAAAATCAGAGCCTTTGTAGCTTGATGATGTCTTTTTTATATTTTTTCCCTAATAAAAAAAAAAATAGAAGGGAAATAAACATAAATGTTATACATTAGTATGGTGTTTTGTGACACTGAGTGAGTTTGTACTCGTACCGACCTTATGGGACAGAGTAGAAGTGTCCCATAGGATTTCTAAGACTAAGCTTTACAGGAGCAGACCGTCAGCCCTCTTCTGCAGATCTGGTGGGTGGGTTTGATCCACCAGCCTTTTGGTTAGCAGCCGAGTGCTTAACCATTGTGCCACCAGGGCTCTTTATAATAATTATGAGCATGTATGTATGTGTTTTCGTGTGTATGATACATAATAACCCAGTATCTTTGATATCATGTAATGCGAAAGCATTTTCAACTGTGATTTCTTTTTTCCATGCATTTTAAAAAGAACAAAAATTGGGCTAAATGAAAAAAAAATTTAGTGTACTAAACAATAGTGTTTAAGCGATAAGAACCTCATAATTTCAAGTAGCTACCTCAGTTTATTGGAAATATTTGAAGTTTTTGTAAATACTCTTAATTTTTGTAACAAAAATTCAAATTTTCGAATTTTTTGACAAAGTAACGTAAATGCAAAAGTACTTGTTAGTATTTACCTAGAAGTATTTAGTTAAAGGAGTCCTGGTGGCACAGTGGTTAAGAGTTTGGCTGCCAATGGAAAAGTCCCACTACTTGGGAATCCTATGGGGCAGGTCTATTATAGAGTTGCTTTGAGTCGAAATCGACTTGACAGCAATGAGTTTGGGTTTTTTTTTTTTTTTAATTAAACCATTCAGCATGATTGAAATACACTTTGTAGATAATTACTGCTACATTTAAGCCTTAATCTTAATTGCACAATCTCTTTGAAAATTATCTCTAGTGTCATTTAACGTGTTATTTTTAATAGAGTTGTTATATTTTTAGGTCAGCCTGGTGACAGAGAAGATGTAGATGAGCTTCGGAGTCAGCTAAGGCAAACAGAAGAGCAGGTGAATGATTTGAAGGAGAGACTCAGAACAAGTACTAGTAATGTGGAACAGTATCGAGCAATGGTTACGAGTTTAGAAGAATCCCTCAACAAGGAAAAACAGGTATGGACAATCTAACGTTTTTCTTTTTTTTTCTTAATTAGGAGCCTACTATAGATAAGGCATTGTAGGATGTGTGAATTGGACTGACATCACAACCTTTATCTCCTAAAAGTGTGTGAGTCTAATATGCCAGATAAAATAAAAGCACACAAAATGCATCCAAGGGATATGAATGCAATTGGTATAGGAAAGGAATGGTGAGAATGAAAGGTAGATGAGATGATTTGTCTCTTGGGAACCGATGGCTTTACAAGAGAGATGGCATTTGTGCGGGTCCTTGAAGGAAGATATCATTTTGATACTTCACAGATAATAGGAAGTTACTTCACGTAGTAGGAACACCCAGCCAAGGAGAACGGCTTCAGATGATGACAGTTTGAGTGTATACTGAATTTCTGATGTGAAATAATAAGGGATACAATTTAAAAAGTAGTGGAGAAACAAATGTGGAAGATTTTGAATTCACGTAATATTCTGTAGATTTATTAAGAGCCGTTCTATCTGGAAAGATTAATGTAGTAAATCGGAAGATGCACGGTTCATTTTGGAGACTGTAGCAGTAGTCTAAAGCCACCGTTTTATTTATTTATTTTGTGATTGGCACCAGTGCAAATAAAAATACGTGAGAAAGAAATCCCTTAGTGGTAGAATAGACAGACCAGGCCAGTGGATGTGAGGGTTGAGGCAGAAAGGAAAGATTGGAAATTTCACTTCAAAAGAGAAGACTAGACAGTAGCCAAGTTGAGGGGTAAATTATAGTTGTTTTTTTTTTTTTTTTGGCTTTTTTTGTTGCTTTGTTTTTGAGCCGATTAATCAGCATTTGATGGATTTTGTTACAGTTACTAATACAAAGGAAATGTTAACTTTAGTACCATTTCTCAAATGTAATTTACATTTGGAGAAATTTAGAATTTTATAATTTTAAATGTGTACAATTTTTGTATCCTGTTGTCTGCATGATGTGAAGGTGACAGAGGAAGTACGTAAGAATATTGAAGTTCGTTTGAAAGAGTCTGCTGAGTTTCAGACACAGTTGGAAAAGAAGTTGATGGAAGTAGAGAAGGAAAAACAAGAACTTCAAGATGACAGGAGAAAAGCCATAGAGAGCATGGAACAACAGGTAAATTAGGTTATTAACTGTATTAGTCTTTTTCTCGTTGTTTAAGGGTTTGAGTTATTCTAACAGACTCACTAGTTATCATTCAGTTTATCTCAATAGATAGTCATCGAACACATAATCAACAGTTTCAGTGTTACGTGGTACTTTCCTCTGTAATCGTTTCCTTTTGAAATTTTAGACTGTGGTAGTAGGGATCCACTGTTTGGAAGCCTCTGCAGAATTATTGGGAAGTGACATAGAACTGCAAAGCCTGTACAGTCGCTTCTGTCAGGTCGGGTTATAACTGTTTTAAATTTAGTCAGCATTCCTTTGGACTAATTGCATTTTAAAAATCCAGCTTCGGTAAGTATTTTTAAAGTACGTTTACAATTAACTCTGGTTTCAATGTTCTTTTTATTTAGTTATCTGAGCTAAAGAAAACACTTTCTAGTGTTCAGAATGAAGTACAAGAAGCTCTTCAGAGAGCAAGTGCAGCTTTGAGTAATGAACAGCAAGCCAGACGTGACTGTCAGGAACAAGTAAGTGTTGGCTTTTACTGGGAAATGAGCTTTGATCCTAGAATAGTTCTTGGAGAATATTAATGCATTTTCAAAACGCAAGGTTGTTTCTTCTGTCATGGAACTTGAACTAGGGTAAGTTGAAAAGTATATATGAAGGCTAAAAGTAAATGGTGCAGTATCCGTTAACAAATAGGAAAAAAAAAAAGATTGACTAGTCAGAGGTACCATCCAAAGCTCTTGATAAGATCATTTTTAATGCATTGCTGAGCTTGCGCAGATTTCCTAGCCACTCCACCTCAAAAACTAAAATCGTATGATCGTTTCACAAAGGAATATTATTGAAAGTGAAAAAACTATAGCTCTGCACAGTGACACAGATGAGTAGTTCACGCATTATTGTGTTGAGTGACAAAGTCAGTCCCAGAAAGACTATATACACTGTTTTTTCCTAAACTTTTGAAAAAAAATCTCATTATGGTGTTTACATATAAACACGTGAATATATGCACACACATATGCATATGTGATGAAACTTATTTTTTATGAATAAGAAATGATAAAATGATTGAAGAGAGTGGAGGTTGTTGAAATGGTAGTATGAGAAACAAATACACGTAAGGGTATTTGGTAATGTTCTGATTTTTTTAAGTCGGGTGGTATGTTAATGGCTATTCATTCCATTATTATATTACGTGTATGTAACACCATGTACGTGTATCAAGTATTACTTTAAAAACGGAACACAGGAGAAAATGCTTCAAAGGCAAACTAATCAAAAATAAATTATTCTTGGATTATTTCCAAACATGACAGTAGAAATTATAATCAAAGAAATACATCAGTAACTCAATATCCAAACGATTTTCATTCTCTTTTTTTCTTGAAGTTCTTGTGTGTCTGTATAAATTATAAACAGAATTACTACTGTGTATTTTATATAGCTATGAATTTTATTTAGTTTTTTAATTCATAGAGTTTGTTCAGAATTACCTAGTCTTTATAAATTTCAACTTTGGAAAGTTCTTTACAATTTTTGAGAAGCACAGACTTAGCTTTATTAGTTTTTAAACTTTGTGACAATAAAGGCATGATTTTTTGCAGGCTAAAATAGCTGTGGAAGCTCAGAATAAGTATGAAAGAGAATTGATGCTACATGCCGCTGATGTTGAAGCTCTACAAGCTGCCAAGGAGCAGGTTTCAAAAATGGCATCAGTCCGGCAGCATTTGGAAGAAACAACCCAGAAAGCAGAATCACAGTTGTTGGAATATAAAGCATCTTGGGAGGAGAGAGAGAGAGTGTTAAAGGTAGTATTGTAGATCATGATAGAAAGTTCTAGAGAATTAAAAGGTTTTTGTTTGTTTTTTTTAATGCACGTTGGAAAATCTGCTATTACAACAGACTCTTGACTTATAGGATGAAGTTTCCAAGTGTGTGTCTCGCTGTGAAGATCTGGAGAAACAGAACAGATTGCTTCACGATCAGATTGAAAAGTTAAGTGACAGGGTAGTTGCCTCTGTGAAGGAAGGTGTACAAGGACCATTGAATGTGTCTCTCAGTGAAGAAGGAAAATCCCAAGAACAGATTTTAGAAATTCTCAGGTAAGTCTAATATATTCTTAAAACTTCTCTTATACAGCGAAACTACAAATGCGTAAGTTAGAGAAAGGGATTATGTACTGTTTTGGTGTAAAATTCATTCTGTCTCTTACTGTACAACAAATCCACTACCACAAAATTGGTGGTCACTTTTGACACTTAGACTTACGCCAATTTAAACAAATGACTTCAGGTTGAATCTGTTAAGAACTTGAGTGAGTTTCCCTTGAAAACTAAATGCCTTTCAGATAGCTATAAAGATACACATTTCTAAAGCTACTGCCTATAATAAAAAAGAAAAACTTTATTCTCATCGTTATGTATTATTAATAAAAACATTACTTTTTGTGTCAGTAGTTTAATTAAAGTGAACGATTTTTGTCATTTTAAAAATTATCCAAGTTTTGATTGTTACATTGTGGGCATTTTTTTTTTTATTCAAGTAAAATCTTATGTTCTTGTAGATTTATACGACGAGAAAAAGAAATTGCTGAAACTAGGTTTGAGGTGGCTCAGGTTGAGAGTTTGCGTTATCGACAAAGGGTTGAACTTTTAGAAAGAGAGCTCCAGGAACTGCAGGATAGTCTAAATGCTGAAAGGGAGAAAGTACAGGTATGTATACTAAGCTTTTAAGAAAGTAGTTGTTAAATTGAAAGAGAAGACCTTATTTTAGTTTCTAATGACGTTTAATTTTAAATAATTTAAACGCTGATACAGTGTAATAGTTAAGAGTGAAGGCTCTCTAACTAGACTACGAGATTTCAAATTCTAGCTTTGTACCATTAGCTGTCTGCCATTGGGTAAGTTGTTTAATAGCTTTTCTGCACTTAGCTTTCTCATCTTTAGTATTGGAATAATAATAGTGAGGGTTACATGACTTAGTACATATGGAAACATTTAGAACCATGCCTGATGCATTAAAAAAAAAGTTTGCCGTCAAGTTGATTCCGACTCGTAACGAACCTATAGGACAGAGTAGAACTGCCTCATAGGGTTTCCAAGGAACACTTGGTGGATTCCAACTTTCTACGTTTTGGTTAGCAGCCATAGCTTTAGTGGAATGGATGGTCACAACACAGGCTTAACTCAATAACCCACACTACTGTAACCCAGTATACTCCCACATCTGGAGTGAAGGACATTAATATCTTAAATCATTTATCTCTCCTTTTAACTGTGAGGTAGTTGAAAAGACTGCCAATGAGAAAATACTAAAACAGGGTTAAATGTATAATTGGATTTTTTTTTTTCTGACAGAAGTTGAAAGTTTCATAATTATATCCTATTAAAGAAACAATCCAAATTCAAATGTATCTCCCCATGGAAATAATAAACAGACCCACCAATTCAGTAGCATTAACACTGGCACGTGGGCACGTGGGGCAGAACCAGGGTATCTAACAAAGATTGCACATTATCTTAGCCTCTTCAGTTTCCTTTGCTATTTCTTCAGAAAAGCATATAATACTAGAAAATGCCCAGCCCATAGAAGTTCAAAGGAAACAATTCTTCTTAGATACAGTAAGAAGAGAGTCAGGAAGTAACCCACTTTATATTAAAAATAATATGTCTGCCTAAGCATGAGTACTATAGCATGACAACCATGAAATAACAACTAAAATTGTAAAAAGGATAGGAAGAGAAAGTAACACCATGTGCGAAAAATGGATAACAACATCCAGTGAGAACAGAAAAAGTGCTTTACACTTGGACAAATATTCAGTAAAATTTCTCAAAACTAAAGTGATGAAACAAAAGGGATTTCTGAACAACAGGGAACCAAAACAACATCATTTCAGAACAGTTAATAAATGCAGTATAGCTACAGAAAGATTAAACAGAGGCCTGGAATGATGTTTTTATGTGACGTTAATACTACTTGTTGGTAGGATATTTTCTTAGTTACCTAGTGCGGTTATAACAGAAATAACCATAAATGGGCAGCTTTAAAAAACAAATTTATTTCCTCAAACAGTTTAGAAGGCATGATGTCCAAATTCAGGGCACAGGCTCTACGGGAAAGTCTTTCTGTTGGTTCTGGGGGAAGGTTGTTCCTTGGCTGCCTGGTGCTTTTCACGTGGCATGACATCTGTCTCCCATCTCCGTGTGCTCACTTCCTTGTTTAATCTCTTGTATCTCAAAAGAGATTGACTCAAGACACACACTGCACCAATCCTGCCTCATTAACATAACTGACAACCCCTTTCCACAGGCATAGAGATTAGAATTTACAACACCTATCTTTGGATTTTGGGGGTACACATTTAATCCATAACAGGTATGTAGTATCCATTCAGTGTCACCTTTGTAATTTCTTGCATTTGTTTTAACTCTTTGTAATGAGTGTTTATCACAGAAAAGTGAGTGTGTAAACCTTCAAAAATTTTAGTTTTTAAAGTTTAAATCCTTTCTACTTTGTTGGTAGGATGGTTTAGGGATGTCTTCTTAGCTGGTGCATATTCTGATAGAAGAAGGTAGCCCTTCATTTAAACTGCTGGAAACTCTCGTGGCATAGTGGTTAAGTGCTCTGGTTGTTAACTGAAAGGTCGGCATTTTGAATACACCAGGCGCTCCTTGGAAACTGTGGGGCAGTTCTACTCTGTCCTGTGGGTTGGCTATGAGTTGAAATCGACTCGATGGCAGTGGGTTTGGTTTGGTTTTTTTTTTTTAATTATTAGATGCTGGTGTAGCTATGTGTTTGTAATCTTCAGGTCACTGCAAAAACAATGGCCCAACATGAAGAACTGATGAAGAAAACTGAAACAATGAATGTAGTTATGGAGACCAATAAGATGCTAAGAGAAGAAAAGGAAAGGCTAGAACAGGATCTACAGCAGATGCAAGCAAAGGTCTGTAACTTAATGATCAGAAGCCAAGGCATGTTGTTTTTAATAATGTGAATATTTTTAATTTAAATGTTAAAAAAAAATACTGGCACTATTTTCAGGTGAGAAAACTGGAGTTAGATATTTTACCCTTACAAGAAGCAAATGCTGAGCTGAGTGAGAAAAGTGGTATGTTGCAGGCAGAGAAGAAGTTATTAGAAGAGGATGTCAAACGCTGGAAAGCACGTAACCAGGTAAATGCAGTTAGACTCATTCCAAAACACAGAAACATTAATTATAAATAATAGGATACAATTTAGGGAGATAAAGATATTTGAAGAACTAGTGAAAACTATTGCGTGTTTACCACTGAAAGTCTAGTATTTTATATTTATGTGACAGATGTTAAACTTACAACTCAGGTTATTATCTTTTTTTATTATGTTATATTTTTTAAAAGACCTTATTTTTTAGAGCAGCTTTAGGTTTACAAAAAAATGGTGCAGAAGGTACAGAGTTCCCTTGTTTAGGTGCTAGTTATATGACTTGTGAGAGTTTCTCAGTCTCTCTGATGTATAGTTTTTCTCATTTGTAAAATGAAGATATAATACCACTATCTGTGGTGATGGTGTTAGGTGCCATCAAATTGGTTCTGACTCACAGTGACGCTGTCACGTACAAGAGAACGAAGCACTGCGTGATCCTGTGCCATCCTCACAACTGTTGTTATGCTTGAGTCCATTGTTGCAGCCACTGTGTCAGTCCATCTGGTTGAGGGTCTTCCTCTTTTTCACCTACCCTCTACTTTACCAAGCAGATATCCTTTTCGAGGGAGTGGTCCCTTCTGATAACGTGTCCAGAGCATGCATTGTTGCTTCCGAAGGAGCATTCTGGCTGTACTACTTCTAAGACAGATTTGTTCCTTCTTCTGGCAGTCCATGGTATATTCACTATTCTTTGCCAGAGCTGTAATTCAAATGCATCAATTCTTGGGTCTTCCTTATTTCATTGTCCAGCTTTTGCATGCATATGAGGAGATTGAAAATGTCATGGCTTGGGTCAGGCGTACCTTAGTCCCCAAAGTGATGTCTTTGCTTTTCAACATTTTAAAGAGGTTTTTTGCAGTTGATGTTACAAAAATTAAATGTAAAACCTGGCACCTAGAAAATGCTCTGGGGCTGTAGCTGTTATTGTAGCATTTTAGAGCTAATTTATTACTGTTCTTATTACGTAAATGATCTGAAAAATCAAGAAGGAATTATCTGCCCAAATCTAGAAATATTTCTGTTACACCGTGCTGCCTTCTTCCTGGTTAATGGAATCAGTAGATTTAGATTTACTTTCATATTTTTAGATTTTAATGTGATGTGTATACTTTTTACTTTGAAATGGCTTTCTAATTCATGAAATTAGGTACTTGACA
The DNA here is from genome assembly GCF_024166365.1 of Elephas maximus indicus. NCBI lineage: Eukaryota > Metazoa > Chordata > Mammalia > Proboscidea > Elephantidae > Elephas > Elephas maximus. The sequence continues at coordinate 50,067,621 of NC_064842.1, read as the reverse complement.
ATAACAGCTTTTAGATTCTTTGGCTCCCTTTATTTGGCCTCATTGTAACCAATTTGAAATGTTTATTCACAACTATGAAAAAAAACAATTGATACTGATTTTTTCACCTCTATGTTGGCTAGACTTTTTAGCTAAACAAACATTAAAGCTTTGATCTTAATACCTTGTAATTTGATCACTATGCTTGCAGGATAGCTAATATAGGCCTACTTAGGTATTCTGACATTTTATTGTAGCGTATTTGTTTCGTAAAACTTAAAAATCCATAGTAATGTATTTTTGGTATTCTAGCATCTAGTAAGCCAGCAGAAGGATCCAGATACAGAAGAATATCGGAAGCTCCTTTCTGAAAAGGAAGTTCATACCAAACGTATTCAACAGTTAACTGAAGAAATTGGAAGACTTAAAGCTGAAATTGCAAGGTATGTGAAAAGAAGCCTTAAATTGTATATAAGATACGAAATCTTAGAAGAGTTTCATTTTCGTTCATTGTATGACTCCTGAAGTGCTTCTGATTCAGAAAACAGTGAAAAATTCTGGAGCCCTACATGTAGCTTTCCTTTTATTTCCTTATAGAGCCAAGCAAGCAGTGATAATGTTATATCTTCATGTATGAGTTATTATTGTAAACAGTTTGTGTGAGTCTGAAGCTAATAAATTAATTCATTTTCTAAACACAGTCAAAGTTTAACTTGTGCAAGTAGGTTATTTTTCTTTCGGTTGGCATATATTCAAGAATCTATTTTGAACATTTTTAGTAAGAGAAATTAAATTCAGCTAAACATGTATTTTGAAAATGAACTTAAGTATTGTCCCTTTAAAGATAAGAAACTTTAAAGATAAGAAATTAAATATTAAAATTAACATTTCTGTTTCACCTTTTTCAAGCTTTAGTGTCAGGTCTCTATGTCCTGGCCCTTGTTGATATAATGCTTTACAACTTCCAAATTTTTGTCTTATATAGTGCTATACTTTATGGATAACAGTAGTCTGGTATGTTAAGTAATAGGAATATTATTCCTTAGCTTACAGATGAGGAAGCTGAGGTTTAGAAAGCTTGGCTACCCAGGCTTACAGAGTTAGTAATTGTTAAACCCATCCTCTTAGTTCAGATTATCTGATTTCAGGTTCAGTTCATGATAGAGGTGTTGGCATGCAACAACCCACAGGCCAAATATGACCCATGGCTTTTTTTATCTGGCCTGTAAGCTAAGAATGATTTTTACATTTTTAAGGGTCATCAGAAAGAAGTAGCAGCAGCAGTGACAAAAACTGTATATGGTCTCCAAAGCCTAACATATTTACTGTAGTCTGGTCCTTTACAGAAAAAGTTTGGTAACACCCAATAGAGTAGAAGGATCCCTGGTGGTGTAGTGGTTAAGAGCTCAGCTGCTAACCTAAAGGTCGGCAGCTCAAATCTCCCAACTGCTCCTTGAAAACCCTATGGGGTAGTTCTACTCTGTCCTATAGGGTTGCTGTGAGTCGGAACTGACTTGATGGCACCTAAAAACAACAACAACAGTACAATGTCGGCTTTGCTGTCGAGTTTATCTGGATTAAAACCTGGGTACCTATAAAATGGGTATGTGTGCTTATGTAATGAAAGTATTTCTAAAGGACCAAGAATGCTTAAATTGAGAAATTATGTTAGAAATGTTTTCTTTATGAGTTTTAAATTAAAAAATATTTTTAAAGCAGCGCAATATAAGCTTCAATTGAAGAATTTAAAGTTTGAAAAATACATATTTTATTCTTCCTTCCTCTCTCTTTTTTTAAAAAGATCAAATGCATCTTTGACTAACAATCAGAACCTAATCCAGAGTCTGAGGGAAGATTTAAATAAAGTAAGAACCGAAAAGGAGAACATCCAGAAGGACTTAGATGCCAAAGTAGTTGACATACAAGAAAAAGTCAAAACGATTACTCAAGTCAAGAAAATTGGACGTAGGTACAAGACTCAGTATGAAGAACTTAAAGCACAACAGGATAAGGTATTGGGAGGAGTTTTTTCTTTAAAGAAATGATAAAGATGAAGGTTTTAAAAATCTTATTTCTTTACAATCTTTATTATTATTATTAGTTTTTTAATTCTAAACTCGAGTGTAAACTTACCTAATATCTTCATTGGGTTTAAGATGAGCCCTTCAATTATGTCCCAGAGGGCATTATAAACGGAGAGGAAGTTGGCTAAAGTGTAGGTATTTTAATCTTATTTTCTGATTTCAAATACTGTCCCTTTTTCAAAGCTATAGTTGCTTAATCCTTTGTTAATTTGAATTGTGTGTATAAAAAAAAAATTTTTTATGATTAATCAGGCTTTGTTTTAATTTCAAATAAGTAGAGAATAACAAAATCCTTGTTACATTTTCAATCTACATCTTGTTTTTCATTCCCAAAGGTATAGTGACTTATTTACATATTAATCACATGTTGGATTAAAGAGTATATAAAGAAGAAAATTCAAAAGTCCCACTCCTCAGTGTTAACCACTGTTAGCACCATCGTATATTTTTCTTTACTTACGAGTAATACGTTTTCCCATATAAACAAGGTCATTTGTATGTGCTGTTTTGTAGGCTGCTTTTTCCCTTGATTCATCATTGTGACAATGTATCTCTGTGGCAGACATTCACTTACAGCGCACCATTATTTTGATTAGCTGGTTGATATCAGTTGTATAGGGAAAAAATATAACTTATTTATTTAACTAATTCCCTATTTGGGAGCATTAAAATTGCTCCAGAGAGAGAAACTTTAGGAATATGTTTAAAGATACATTTCTTATTTCCTTAGACGAACTTCCAGAGGTGGAATTATTGAATATGTTACTACTCTTTGTCATCTTAGGTCCTGGAGAGCTCAGCTCAGTCTTCTGGAGACCATCAGGAACAGCATGTCTCAGTCCAGGAAATGCAGGAGCTCAAAGAAACCCTCAGCCAAGCTGAGACAAAGTCAAAATCACTGGAGAGCCAAGTCGAGAATCTTCAGAAGGTATGAATGTGAAAGGGATTACGTCTCTAATTCTTCCCTTGGTGTATATGTGGAGAACGTGTTAAACACTGACAGTATTTTATCTGTTACGTGGAAATGTATATATTTTATTTTTTCACTTTGAATGGCTTACGTGTGTAAATAACATCTAATCATCCTCAAAGGAGCCTTGATGCTGCACAGGTTAAGCGCTTGGCTGGTAACAAAAAAGGTGGGCAGTTGGAACCCAGCCGTTTCTGCTTGGGTAAAAAGACCTGATGATCTGCTCCCGTAACATCCACATCCTGGACCCGTATGGGGCAGTTCTGCTCATCATAAAGGTTGCTTTGAGTCAGAATTGACTTGATGGCACACAACAGTAATCACCCTCAAATGTCCACTTGGTTTGGCCACCATTTTTGTGATTATACTTGCATTTAATCTAGAAAGGCAGATGAGTAAGCATTACATTTTAAGTCTATAGGTCATACAACATACATTAATTTGGGCGAATTGTATGGTGAATACTTTGGGTTTCTTTTAACAGACACTGTCTGAAAAAGAGATGGAAGCAAGGAACCTCCAAGAACAGACTGCGCAGCTACAGTCTGAACTTTCGCGACTCCGTCAGGACCTTCAAGATAGAACCACACAGGAGGAGCAGCTGAGACAGCAGATAACTGAAAAGGAAGAGAAAACAAGAAAGGCTATTGTAGCAGCAAAATCAAAAATTGCACACTTAGCTGGTAAATGTATACTTTAAGATTTGAACTTGATAGTGAAAATTGGTTATTTTATTTAAGTTTGAAATTAACAGGAAAGAAAAAGTACTGTAAACCCATTGCTTTGTGTTTTAAATATTATTTTATTTGACACAAACTTAGAGGAATCTCAGTTTCCAGTTGATGAGTATGTCCATTACTTTCAAGTTCTTTTTTTTTTTTTTTAAATAATAATTTACTGTGTCTTCTGTGAAAGATTACACAGTAAGTTAGGTTCCCTTTTAGGAATTACTATACATATTGTTCAGTCGGCCGTTCGAATCCACCAGCCACTCCTTGGGAACCCAGTGGGACAGTCCTACTCTGCCCTCTAGGGTTGCTGTGGATGGAAATCGACTTGATGGCAATGAGGAGTTTATACAATTGTTCAGAGACATGGGTTACATTTTTCGCAATGTTTTGATATTCTAATTCCCTTCTGGATGTTTCTCTGTGAGGTCTTTTTTAATGATTGATTGGTAATAGAGTAGTGCTATCTTCTGCTTTGGTGTGAAATACCTATTACTACCCTCTTCCGGAGATGCTTCGGGCACAGGCTGTCCTGCTCAGAGGCCTTTCGTAAACTCTTAGACAGCATTGGATCTTACAGTCCAGGAATTTTTCTGCGCCTCACTTGAGTGAGGGCCCCTCTGGCCCTTCAGGGATGGTACTAGGTCAGATTTATGAGGCACCCAGTGATGCAAGTCTCAGGGCCCAAATGCATTTTGCCTGCCAGTCTGCTTAGCCAGTAAGATGCCAAAGTAGTTGGGTTTTTTTATAAGCGTCATTTTAGTGACTTCAAAGATAATGTCTCAGCAATGTAGTTCACCAAGAAAAACTAATTTATTTATTTTGCAGTAAGATTTTGGAGCATATACTGTAGATTATATGAAATAAGTGTTGTAGTTTGTATTATCTATATTTTTAATATTACAGTACTTAAGACCATGTAAAAGGGCTTCTGCTTACTATGATTTATGATGGATTCTTTAGCTTTTTGACATCTTAGAGAAAGTTAGAGTTTTGTATATTGGAGTAAGAAATTAAACTGGATCTGTTGAGAACTTCTTGAAAGGTATAATGTATCAGAATTACTATAGATTTTAAAGTACCGTAGTGGAATCTGATATGACCCTGTGCACCCTTTAAGCACATGAACATTTTTTACTTCTGGTGTTTGATTATGATCACATGGTTACCTCTTTAGGTGTAAAAGATCAGCTAACTAAAGAAAATGAGGAACTTAAACAAAGGAATGGAGCCTTAGATCAACAGAAAGATGAATTGGATGTACGTATGACTGCTCTAAAATCCCAGTATGAAGGTCGAATTAGTCGCTTGGAAAGAGAACTCAGGGAGCATCAAGAGAGACACCTCGAGCAAAGAGATGAGCCTCAAGAACCTACTAATAAGGTGAGTACCTAATTTTGATTAAATGAATTTTTTCTTTGTACATCTTACTTGAAAGTGCCTGGTGTTTTTAGCAGCTTTTGTCAGAGTTAATTTTGATTAAAATTCAAAGTATAGAGACAGAATTAACAATAGTAGATATTTGTATGGCATTGTTGAGTGGAATCTTTTAGGGTTGGCACATTAATGAATAATTTTCTTTCTGTAGGTTCCAGAACAGCAGAGACAGATCACATTGAAAACAACTCCAGCCTCTGGTGAACGAGGAATGTGAGTTTTAGTTCTTTTACAGTCTGATACCTGTTTTTCTTTTGAAGTTGCAGGGACCAAACCCATTGTTACCAAGTCAATTCTGACTCATAGCAACTGTATAGGACAGGGTAGAACTGCCCCATAGGGATTCCAAGCCTGTAAATCTTCATGGAAGCAGACTGCCACATCTTTCTTTTATGGAGCAGCTGGTGGGTTTGAATACAGACCTTTTGGCTAGCAGCTGAGCACTTAATCACTATACCACCAGCTCCTAAGATCTAATAATCTTTGCGGATAGAAACAAATCTATACAATTTAAAAAATGTATATCCAGAGAGCTGTTTGTCCCTGCAAAACTGTATCATGAAGTTGCCAACTTTTTTTTCCCCAGAACTCTTGCTTTCAGTCCATATATCATTGGGTAGAGCTTTGTGACAGAGAAAATATTGTTCATCTTCTTGTTTCTGATTGGCTTATATCTAAGAAAAGCTATTCCTTTCCCCTTCGATGTCATAATATAACAAATATAAGAGGCTGTTTGAGACTTGGTTTCAGTGACTCTATAGTTGAATAAATACTGCATTGTCAGGATGCTTTGCAAATATTAGAAATCCTAAATGCACCACTTTGGAACGTTTCCTGCACGGTTTTTAATGCTTGAAAGTAAAACCACTTACTGAATATTTGAACTAGTGAACTGAAAAATAAAGAACTGTTACTCACTGTCTCCGTAAAAATATGTATATTTTTAATCTACCAAAAGTCTACCTGAAGTGGTGTTAGGAAAACTAGGATTAATAAAGTCTGAACCCATATTAAGATCATACTTGCTGAACATCTACTTCAGGAAACGTGCACTTTGCCTTTAGTAGAGTTTAGGTACTTCATAAGCAGTATTTGTGGTAATTATTTTATGAGTCTTTATTCTTGAATTTTCTCCCCTATAAGTGCCAGCACATCAGAACCACCAACAGCCAATATCAAGCCAACTCCTGTTGTGTCTACTCCAAGTAAAGTGACAGCTGCAGCTATGGCTGGAAATAAGTCAACACCCAGAGCTAGCATCCGCCCAATGGTTACACCTGCCACTGTTACAAATCCTACTACTACCCCAACAGCTACAGTCATGCCCACTACACAGGTAGAATCACAAGAAGGTAAGTGAAATAATACACATCTGATTGGACCGACTGATTGTTTATGTTTATTATGAGAAGAAGACAGTAACTTCAAGGACAAATGAGGCTCCCATTAAAGCTAAAGTCACACATTATAGTAAAAGTGGGTGGTTAATGTTTTGAAGTGAATGCCTCCTAGGATTCATGTTAGCGCAAAAGATTAACTCCCTTCCTCGCTTCCTCTCTTCTTCCCTCCCTCCCTCCTTCCTTTACTACTTTCCTCCTTCTCCTTTTTACTCTCGTTTTGTTTTACTGTTAAACTAGAGACAAAATACACCCCTCTTAGTATATGGTATTTTTTTTAGAACTGGATTTTTATTTTTATTGGCTTAGAATGATGACGTGAAATCCATGCAAAACTGAAAAACCATGCTAAATTACTAATTGAACGCAGTATCACTTTTTCATTGAAATGGTCTGACCTTTTGTTTTCTCTACTCAGTTACTCATTACAGCAGTTACTACTTTGTATTAAGTTCAGTTGCACACATGCTTTTTTATTCCGCTAGGTTGAGCTCAAGGGCAAGGATCATGTTTTTCCTTGTTTAATCCCTTTACCCAACCCCAAAATACGTATTCGACTTTGCTAAATGGATGAACATTATTTCCTTAAATTCTTACCCTAACAAATACTGGAATTCAGTAAATTATCCAAGTGTTTAGAAGTATATTATGTGTGTACATTCTATGAAAGTACAGGATATTTTATTTCAGGTATATTAAAAAAAGATTGTCAGATATATTATCAGTTAAACTGGTCTTAAGGTTCATTTTATGATACTTAAAAACAAATTGGTACTTATTAAAAACATAACATTGAGCTTCCTAATTTTATTTATTTGGTCATAATTAAATGGCAAATAGATGCCAAAACCATTTCAGATATTTATTGTTTAATTCAATCAACAAGTTACTGCAGGCTGCCATACCAGTCACATAGGCAATACAGAAACGCCTAATGCGTTATATTTGCCCACAGTGTTTTATCTAATGAGCGGTAAGAGAGATGGACACAGATAACTATGCAAAATGTGACTTATACCACAGGACAGGGAAGGATACTGCTAGCCTTGGTGAAAGTAGAAGACTTACTGTTGTCATGTGTGTTTTCATGTAAAAAGTTACTTTGATTGTTCGTAAAGCTGTTGAAATAGAAGCCTTTTTCATGTTTTATTAAACATTATTATTTTTCAGCAATGCAGTCAGAAGGGCCTGTGGAACACGTTCCGGTTTTTGGTAGCACAAGTGGATCTGTTCGTTCTACTAGTCCTAATGTCCAGCCTTCTATCTCTCAACCTATTTTAACTGTTCAGCAGCAAACACAGGCTACAGCTTTTGTGCAACCTACTCAGCAGAGTCATCCTCAGATTGAGCCTGCAAACCAAGAGCTATCCCCAAACATAGTAGAGGTTGTTCAGAGTTCACCAATTGAACGGCCTTCTACTTCCACAGCAGTGTTTGGCACGGGTAAGATTATTTTTAAGATGAAGGTAGAGAAGACTTGTGCATAGCGTAATTTCTTGTGTATAATACATACCTTGAGTATTTTATGTACTTATTTTCTCTCGGATCTTTGAATACATGAATGTATTCCTAACATTTTATTTCATGTTTACTACTGAATTCTATGTTAGGTCACTTGTTTTTGTCATTACCTAAGATCCTGATTTCCCTTATTTTTGCTCAGGTTTTAAAGGTGATACAACCCAGGAGACATGTAACTTAATACACAGGTCCTGAGTACTAAGACAAGCTTGTATAACCATTTTCAAGTATAAGCATACAATGTAAATTATTTTAGCCAAGGAGTCCTGGGTTTTATAAGCTATAGAAGTCTCTGTGTAAACTTTGTGAATAGCAATTATCTATCACTGCAGTCACAGTGAATCAGATACGTTACTATAAGAGGTACCTGGATTTATTAAGCAGGGTTAGGTTGATAGTCACAGACCGTTGATTCAGAGCATAAATTGCTCTTTGTTTATGCATAGATTAGCAAGAACAAATTATGCAGATGGAAATTTATCTAGGATTCTAAATTGATTATAATTTAATCATCTACACAGTTTAAGTGTTCCTGTTAAATGACCACATTGGCTAATGAAAAAAAAGTTTTAAAAATTATCTTTGTCTAAATTCAGCTCAGTATCATACTGTAATTCAAGATTTAAAAATAATCTAATTTCAAAGTTTCAGCTACCCCAAGTTCTTCTTTGCCAAAGCGTACACGTGAAGAGGAAGAAGATAGCACCATGGAAGCATCAGACCAAGTATCTGACGATACAGTGGAAATGCCTGTTCCAAAGAAATTGAAAAGTGTTACAACTGTAGGACCTGAGGTGTGTACAATTTTATCTGTTTATTTTTACTTTTACCAGTAGAGCTAAGATCCTTTCTATAATAGCACTGTTAGGTGAGTTGACCTCTTGGGGCCAGAATTCATTATCTAGAAAACTCTGTTGAACTTAACTGCAACATTTCTACTCATAGCTCAAGTATTGTTGATATTGCCAACAACGTTTATATTCTTTGCTTATCTTTAATTTGTTCCCATTTCAATAAAAAAATAGTTACAAACCCTAAATTCCTAAGTTGAATTGTATTGTGAAGAGGTTCTTTTCTTTTTCTTTTTTTGGTTTTTATTTCAAAGAATAAGGGAGTTTGTAGTCTAGTGGACATTTTAAACTCTAATTGGCTATGTTTTTATAAGATTGGCCAAGATTTTGTTCCTTTGTTTTCTTTTGAGTCTAAATTGTAATGAATTAGGCTTTACTGTCAAACATTAAGACTACTAAATAAGTTTTATTAGCGTGAGTTAATGTATATACTGAAGAAGAAAGATTATATTTTATAAATACAATGACGTTAACATTTCCGATATGTAGACTCATAAAGTTGTAGTTTGTGTTTTGTTTTACTAGAACTGGCTGAACGGGTCAACACTCACCTAGTGAATTGGTGTTTAAAACTCTCGTGTCTTATGATTCAGGAAGAAGTTATGGCAGAAGAAAGTACTGATGGAGAGGTAGAGACTCAAGTATACAACCAGGATTCCCAAGATTCTATTGGAGAAGTAAGTAAAACTCACTTTTTAAGTAACAGAATTGTTGCCTTCAGTGAAAGAAATTAGCTCGACAAATTTAAACATAATTGGAAATTATTTTAACTTAATACTTTCATATTTAATGAAATATTACTAGAATTAACCAGTACAATTTCTGTTTTGTTTGATTTTCTCCTTTTACTGCCTTCCAAACTTGTATTAAAGAGATGTTTTTGTTCATGGGTAGCACAGGTTTTCCAAGCTAAGAATTGTCATGGGTACAGATGACCCACTATTTTGTTTATTTAGAAGAACAGCGATGGTTTAGTCTTGAGTTAAGATGAGCTGTGTAACTATAAGCAACTCTAAACCTGTAGACCTCAGTTTTCTCACTTACAGGAATAATATAGTTTTTAGGATTGTAAAGTGCCAAATACTACCACCACTGGTTGCTGTTGAGTCAGTTCCAACTCACGGCAACCCAGTGCATGTCAGTAGAATTGTGCTCCAAAAGGTATTCAGTGGCTGGTATTTCAGAAGTAGATCTCCAGGCCTTTCTTCAACGTTAATTTTTTCATTACATTGAAATCTTCTACAAATGTTTTTCCTTGAAGTTGACAAAAATTTCTATGACTCATAAATGCCATTTGGCTTTCCATTCCACCCTTCCAACACTATCTGCTGAATGTGTAGCAGTTACTGTTCTGATTTTCTGATGGTGAAGCGGATGTTCTTTATAAGTTGCATTTTCTGAAACAAGTATGTCGATTTTAGGCACATTTTTAATTATACCATGACTTAGTCATTTTTTTCCGTTGTGGTGACATAATTTTTTATGAATGACTTTACTAGCTCGCAGGAAGTTGTTATTGCCTTGTATAAAAAATAATTTATTGAGTGCTGAGCCAAAAAGCATGCATTTAACTTACAGTTAATATCAGAAATAAAGTTAAAATTATAGTTTATTTCAGTGGCTAACTGGAAATAGAATTGTGGGCAAATACATTGAGTGAAGAATTGTTTTAACATCTGATATCTTTTTTTTAATGCAGTAAAGGAAGTTACAAATAACCTAAGTGAAAGTTCTTAAGTTTCTTCAGTAATTCTCTACCTAATCACATTTTCCTAGACATCAAAATCCAAGCAGAGTACCTTTTAGTTTTTTCCTTTGTGCTTAAACAAAAGCACATTTTTGTAGTCATTTTTTAAAAAATGTGATTGAATTTATAAAAATGTAAGTTTAATCTTTTTTTTTTTTTTAAACTAATACTGATGGGAAATTCAGTAAAAACTACGTATTTTGAGATAGATATATTAGAACACTTTCTCTCTAGAGAAACTTGCCAAGATCCACTATAGAACCAATTACTATGCGCAGGTGAATTGTTAGACTTTGGAAATGCTGCTTGGTCATATGACTGTCTCCACCCAGTCCCAGGCTAAACTATCTTAGTTCTAATGCCGACCATCAAGACAGTTCAGTTGGGCTCCGAGGACTCACTTGACTTCATCTGTCCTTAGTCTTTGGTGGCTACACAGACCTTGCATATGAGTCGATCCCATTGTTCTAATATCTGGTATCTTTAATGTGCTTTGAAGGCCTAGGATAGTTATCAATTTTCGGGGGCAAGTAAAGGTTTCTTAGTAGACAATAACAATGGCTTATTTTATTTAGTGTGTTTTTTAGATTGTCTCTGGTTTTGGGGAAAAAAAATTTAAATGTTGCAGGTCCATTAGCATTCTTTTTTCTGACTTTGATTAGGATTTGCACTGTTTGCTAACCCCATTGACTCTTACACTTGAAATAAGGCTAGTCCATGTTGAGATACTCTGTAAGTATAAAATATGCATTAGATTTTAAAAACTTAAATAAAAAAAGCAGTAAAATATTGAGCAATAGTTTTCACATGGATTACAAAGCTTTTTTGTTGTTGTTTTTTTTTCAGCGTGGCTACTAGAAAATTTAAAAGTAGTATGCAACTCACATTGTGACTGGCATTATATTTGCTGTACAGCGCTGAGCTATAGTATCTCTGTTGGTTTAAGCACACACATATTTATCTGTTTGTGGACAAAGATACGTATTTCCTCCCTCCTCTTTTTTCTTGGAGTGTTACCCAAAGAGATTTGTATAATTCTTTATGGGTTCTCTGGAGAAGACACTAAAGAAAAACCCAAAAATTTTATTTTCCTTAGCTTATATTTCAAATTAATTCTTCTTTTATTGTATGTACGTATTTTTTAATCTTTTGATCTGCACTATCAAACTGATAGTTTTAGATATGCTTGATATTTACTATTTATTTTTTAAAAGGGAGTCACCCAGGGAGATTACACTCCTATGGAAGACAGTGAGGAGACCTCTCAGTCCCTTCAAATAGATCTTGGGCCCCTTCAGTCAGATCAGCAGGCAGCGTCATCCCAGGATGGTCAAGGCAAAGGCGATGATGTCATTGTTATTGACAGTGACGATGAGGAGGAGGATGATGATGAAAACGATGGCGAGCATGAGGTGAATTTGGTTTGGAATCATCTAATATTTTCAAACTGTTGAATAAAAATGTTCAAACCCTTAGGACTACTAAAGCAGGAACCAGTAAATTCTGATTCCCTGTCAGTTTATTTTGCTTTTCTTTTATCCTGATTGGTTCTGAAATTAACATTTCATAATAAAATTGGACATAGAGCAAGTGATGGAAAATCCCAGTTCTTTTTTATGGTTGTTAAGGTCTTCAGGATTTGTTCTCGATTAAACTTAATCTTAAATCTCATTGCTGCATGACTGTGATTTTAATTATAAGCTCTGTGGCTTCTGGAAATAAAAAGAAGAAGCAAAGTGATACTTTTTCTCTTGGAGCCCCCTAGTTCATTTCAGAAGTAATTGACATGTCACCCTCATTGCAGCATCTTTTAAGTGGAACTTTTTATTTTAATTTGGGATTTATTTCTGAATGGGCTTCTCATTTTAGATTTTTTTTCTTAATAAAACAGCTTTTCTTAAAAGCTCATGCTTTAGTTTTATTATTCAACTCCATTTTTTTTTAATTTAGAATTAAAGTAAACTGCTGGGGACTTTGAGTATGTTTAGGAGCTTCAGTCTTTGAAAGCTCTCATGTGAGCAGTCAGGATTCAGAATTGATCAGTGTTACACTAATTCTCTGTAAGCTTCACAGTTCTGGTATTTGGTGCCACAGAACTAAGCTCATACTACTCTCAAGATAACTCTATTTCTGGATCAGTGCTGAATCATTTAAATTTCTAAGGGTGGTATTAGGATGTACACAGCATGTATGCCATAGCCTAGATCTTTATTTATAGTTGAGAATTTTTCTACTAGGATTATGAGGAAGATGAGGAAGAAGATGATGATGATGAAGATGACACAGGGATGGGAGACGAGGGTGAAGATAGTAATGAAGGCACTGGTAGTGCAGATGGCAATGACGGCTATGAAGCTGATGACGCTGAGGTAACTGGCTGGAACTTTGACCATTCTTTTTCTTTAAAAATTGCTTGGAAGAGTTTCACTGTTTTCCAAGACTATAGAAAGGCCTGTCTGTATTCAGATATTCTCAAATCAGCAAAATTTCTTGAACTTTTTTTTTTTTGCTGTGGCTTACTTGGTCTGTTTTTTAAAAATACCTGTTTGTACTTAGGCATCCCATTTTTTATTTAGGGTGGTGATGGGACTGACCCTGGTACAGAAACAGAAGAAAGTATGGGTGGAGGCGAAAGTAATCAGAGAGCTGCTGATTCTCAAAACAGTGGTGAGATTATTACTTTTTAATTGGCCTTTTCTGGTGATATGCTGTAGGTAATAAAATTTGTTTAGTAAATTGACAAGAGATTGACTCTTCTAGCTTTGTCACTATTATTCTCTCATAAAGTTTGTATTTATGACAATAAGATACTGTCAGTATATTTTCCACCTCTTCAGATTGCTGTAAGATTCAAGCATTTCAAAATCTGTGAAGTATTATAAATGCCATATATTGCTGCTGTTCTTTTTAAGTGGAAAAATTAAATCAGAAACTCCTAGCAGCAGTAGCAGCAGTTCATAACCAGAAGAGGTCAGTCTAATCAAGCTGCATGTTTCAAGATGTGTGCATATTGGAGTTTTGCAGTATTTTCTGGTCTTCTCAATGAAAAAAAGAATTTTTTTAATCCAGGATCCCATGCTTTTTGTTAATATGTAGAAGAAAGAGTCTTAGATGCCCACTGAAAAGTTGCAGTAAGGTATATGGAAATCATAGAAAATGATTTTAGAATGGCTGTCTTTAAATGTGTTTTAAAGAATTAGTTAATATAATATCCTGGTTTTACAGGTAATGATACTAAGTGGTACAGGTTACAGTGATTAGTGGCAATAAAACCGTATATATTCAGACTTAAGGGAAAATGGTGTCCCTGGGTTTCTGTATAGGCTGGGTTTTTAAAAGTATGAGATTAAGAGGAAAATTAAATCATGTAATTAAAAAAATTATATTCTTAGGTTTTAAGGGAGCTAAAAGTAAGGGGAGAGGGAGATTGATGCTACTTTGCATTTAGGTAATGAACATTTTAGAAAACGTTTTGTAATTAAACTATTTTTGTGTCACCTACTTGGAATATAGAGGGATTTTTTTTTTTTTTCTTTTTTCCTGTTTAGATGTTATCACTGAAAGTTAAGTCTGTTGAGGGCAGGTGTTTACAGCTGTTACTTCCAGACACAAGGCATATACTAGGTGCTCATGAAATATTTGTTAGAGGTTTATTTGGGGGTTGGGGGTCAAGCAAAGATAGGCCTTAGCTGTCTGGATAAAGTTAAATTCTGGGTTAATTTGGTACATGGCCAACAGCTACTGAGTGCTTTTTTGAGAAACTTTACTTGTTTTGAATTGTTTAGTTCTTGAAATAAGTATATGAGGCATAGGTACTGTAATGAGTTTTAGTATAGCAAAGAAGAATCTGAGACACAGAGAAAGAAAATGACTTAACCAAGGTCACAGCAAGTAAGTGGTAGAGCTAGGATCTAATTCCAGACCTCAGACTTTCAAACTACTGAATCCTGTGTGATAGCCTATTCAGATTTTCATAGTAAGAAACAGCTTGTTTTTGCTACATACGTAGACATTTGAGGGACTATTGAAATTTAAAATTTAGGAAAATCAAATTTAAAAGTGTTATCTTAAGGCTTCTCCCCATTCTCCTTTATCCTGTTTGGGTATTATAGTGAGACCCTGGTGGTCTGACCTTAAGGTAATTTGCCCGTTTTATGAAGCATAATAACAGCCGTTATTTACTAAATGTTTATTTTGTGATATATTGGGCTAAGTGCTTTATGTCCATTGTTCAAAATCTTTAGAAAAACCTTTCTTATTGGTGGCATTTGATTCACTACTAGCCAAAGGAATAGACTCAGAGGGGTTAAGGGACTTGCCCAAAGACATACAGCTGCTAAGTGCAGACTCCATTATCACTGGCTCCCAAGCCCGTGTTCTTTCCCTCACACCCTGCTATTTTCATTCCGAAAATGTTAGTGAGATAAGCACTTATAGTGGCAAGATTTATACTTCTAGGAATTGTCCAGGTTATTCTGTGGTAGATTTAGTAGTTCAAATTAAGCTTCTGCTTCCCTGTAGGTGAAGGAAATACAGGTGCTACAGAGTCGTCTTTTTCCCAGGAGATTTCTAGAGAACAGCAGCCATCATCAGCATCTGAAAGACAGACCCCTCGAGCACCTCAGTCACCAAGACGCCCACCACATCCGCTTCCTCCACGACTGACCATTCACGCTCCACCTCAAGAATTGGGTCCACCAGTTCAGGTACTGGTCGTTCTGAAAAATGAACTCTAAAAAATCATGTCTTTTCCTCTGTTCCTTTCCGTTAGATATTACATCTTGTTTAGAAACTAAATGAACTTTTTAAATGTTTTGGCATATTTTTATATAATTTTTTCAAAATGAAGCTAATTTCTAATTTCCTTTCCTTGGAATATGGCAGTGATTTACTTCTGTAAATTAGATAACATTTAGAAAGATGAGGCTTTCTAAAGGTTGTGTATAAGTTAGAGTTAGAGTGATTGTAGTCATAACAAATAAAAATACCGTTTCTGTGGGTTAAGAAAAATATTTTCTTGGATTTTAATTAAAGTAAAATGTATTTTAGCAGCTTACCACCATCTACTTTGAATGTCATTCTCTAAGCTGCACTTTTTTTTTTTATGTCAATTTTGCTTAATAGAACATTTTCTTCCTCATGTGTTTGCAACCATATGTATTAGTTTCCACTTTTAAAAGTAACGAAGAGGTGTGCGTGACTCTACGTGCAGCATTCCATATAGTAGTGGTGGGCATCTCTTAAATGGAAGCTTCTGCAGAAACGGGAAAAATACCAAGGCTGTAGTAATCTGGCTTGATTCTTACTCTGTAACATTATTAAAACTATTAAACTGACAACTATTAAAACACTATTGGTGAAGATAAATTCAGTTGAGAATATAAAACCTTAAAGGATTGTGTATGTATCTTACAAAATCATCTAAACTGGGAAACAGTTTTTAAAAAGTCCTTACTGCTGTTTGAACTCCGAAAGATAATTAAGCCTTAAGATTCAGAGTCATACTTGCTAACAGTTAGGTATAAAGAGTTAGGAACTAAATTAGTTCATGTACAAATAAGATAGGATCATAGATGCCATTGGTTTTAAGTAGAGTCCATATAATTAAAAATTTATCACTGATTAAAATTGATTTCTTCTAAGATTAATAGTAATTTTTTCTAAGAAATATCCTGATGATTACATATGTAACATTTTAGTTATTACCAGCAAGTAACTAAGCTACATTTATTGACACCTGGAGTTTGTTTTTTTGCTTAATCTCTTAAAATAAATGTAATTCTTTTCTTGACACACAGAGAATTCAGATGACCCGGAGGCAGTCTGTGGGACGTGGGCTTCAACTGACTCCAGGAATAGGTGGCATGGTAAGTACTTACGTATCATGTAATAGTGACTCCTTAGTTCAGCAAATACTTGTATAATCCGTATGCATTCTCCTGTCATGCTTATTTAGCTCTTGTTTTCTGTCTTTGTCTTAGCAGCAGCATTTTTTTGATGATGAAGACAGAACAGTTCCAAGTACCCCAACTCTTGTGGTGCCACATCGCACTGATGGATTTGCTGAAGCAATTCAGTAAGTTAAAGAAAGGGAAACGTATCGCATGACTAATCACATTCCTCCTGTTTCCCTATTAACTTATTCATTAATCGATAGAGTTATTTGTTGAGCCCTTCACTGTTGTGTAGTAAGCACTTGGGGTAGAAGAATTGAGGATGTATTATTGGGCAAAATTATGCAGGGTGAATAAAATAAAGTTGCTTCCGTTAGGAATTTGAAATTTAAAAGCGGTATAACAGAAGAACATAGACTTTAGAGTTGTAAAGCCTGGGTTTAAAACCTAGCTTGTTGCTAGTGTTAATTTAGAGATCAGACAACCATGAAATGACAAATTTTAGTTTCACACCAGACAGCCTGGTTCTAGAGCCTGTGTTATTCAGTGTTGTGCTATGCAGTTATTCTTAAAGGATGAAAAGGCGTCTGTAAGCTAAGAGCCAGGGATAAATTGTTCCAGCTTGATAAACACATCAAAGTACACATGTTCAACTGTGGCTAAATTATCGGCTGATAACAGGATATACTTGAAGGTCAGAATGTAAGTTTCCACAAACTTGGGAAAAATGAATTGCCCTAGAGCTGTGGTAGCATGTGGCCTTGTTCAGTCAATTAACCATAAATCACCTCAGCTCTCATGTTGAGGTGTCAGCTCCCCCCTTCTGAAAGTCAGCCAGACAGGAACCGACTCACTCCGATATCACATTTCTGAGTGCTCGCCAGTCAGTGGCATTCTCTCCTGAACAACTGCTTCTACAGATGTCAAACCCTCAAACCTCTAAAAGTTGCCAGTAGCCTGAACTCTGTGCTTCTGAAAACGTTGTATAAGCTTAGTAGCTGACTCTGCTCAATGAGAACATGTGTGACCTAGTTTTCCATTATTATAGTCAGCGATAAGTTCAACTTTGCCTTTTTACCTCAGATATCGAGTGGCAGTCTCATTATCTGACATACGCTGAAAAAGTTGAATGAGGCCTTGTCAACAGAGAGCCATAAGTGTGTTAAGAAGATAGCTGGAGTTTATTTTCTAGGTCGCAGGAAGCTATCCAAGATTATGGGCCCGATAGTAAGGAAATTTGAGGCATAGCTCGAGGCTCTTCCTTAAGAGGATAACTATATGGAGGCAAGTTTAAAAATGGCCCTGAAAGACTAGGGCCTTAACTAAAGCAGTAATGTTGAAATGAGAAAAAAAGATTGAAGAGTTATTATAGAAGTATAAACCATAAACATTAGTAACTGGCTAGCAAGGGGAAGACAGGGTAAGAAGTAGGCAAAGAGAGATAATCCTGAGTTTTATATCCTAGATTTTAGACAGGAAGATGGATGATAGTGTTGTTAAGACAGAGAACACAAGAAGAAAAACAAGTGTCTAGCTATCTTAATATTAGAATTGTTATAGACCTTGGGAGCCATCTTGTGAATTCAGATAAGAAATGGGCCAGAGAGCTGACGGGATTTATCCATAACTATGACTTCATTCTAAGTCTTTTTGTTATGCCTTATGGTGAGATTGAATTGCCTTCAGTATATCTGTGTAGAAATGTCTAGCAGACGTGGAGGAAATGGGAGTCATAGTTCAGGAGAGCTAAAAGTTACTTATATCTAAACCACAGGTGATTCATATTATACTAAATTCATTGACAACTGATGTTTTGAAAGAAATATTTTTATAGGTAAGAATCCCCTTACTAACTTTATTTTTAATCTGTTTCCTTCCCAGTTTGTTGTGCTCATATTTCCTTCCTACATTCTTTCCACTATTGTTGTTCAAACAGGGTACCTTTAAATTTCATATTAAGTATAATTTTTATCCATTTAGTTCCCCACAGGTTGCTGGTGTTCCTAGATTTCGGTTTGGACCACCTGAAGATATGCCACAGACAAGTTCTAGTCACTCTGACCTTGGCCAGCTTGCTTCTCAAGGAGGTAAATAGCTAAATAAAACCCATAGATCGCCTAAATTTTCATGTCTTCGATATTAAACTTTTCTAATGTGTTTTCAAAACACAGCAAATAATCCCTATTCCAATTTTTGGAGAAAGTCATAATACACGTACTCCTCACCTAACGACTATCTCGCTATCTGACGTTTCGCATTTACAGTAATAGTAAAAAATCTACTATTTTGCGCTTTAACAATGTATGTCTGGCAGTAATGAACACTGAGATGCACAGTGAAGGTAATGCTGGCTGTGATGGTTAAGGTTGTGTGTTAACTTAGTGGCACCGTGATTCTCAGTGGTTTCGCGGTTGAGTAATGATGTGATTTGGCAGCTGTGTAATGGTACAGTCATCCTCCATTTTGTGAGCTTTATGTGGTGATCTTCCATTTTCACATAATGCTGATTTTCACAGAGACCTGGTCTTCGGAACCTGATCGTGTCGGTAAATGAGGAGTGGGTGTGTATATATACTTATTAAACATCGCCTTCTGTACAACTCTTATCTTTCCAGCAAAGTTCAAACTTTTTTGGGCATAAGGCTGGATTTTACATTTGTATCCCATCTGGCTCCAGTGTAGTACCATATGCGTGTAGTAGGTATTCAGGAATAGTAATCGAACCAGTAAATATATGTAGTACTATTAGGTGTCCCTGGGTCGCACAGACAGTTAAGCGCTCAGCTACTAATTGAAAGGTGGGCAGTTCAAGTCCATCCAAAAGCACCTTGCAAGACAGACTTGTTTATCTACTTCTGAAAGGTCACAACCTGTGCTCAGTTCTACTCTGAAACACACAGGTCATTATTAGTGGGAATCAACTGGAAGGCAACTGGTTAACAGTTTTAAAGTCGTTGGAAGGAATGCAGCGTGTTTTCTGTTCAAAGTTTGTTGCTTGTAATTGTTCTAAGCTAAATGTATAAAACCAGCTGGATACGTTAACATTATTAAAAATAAGAAAAAATGTAAAAATATGTGGAAGTAGTAAAATGATCTCTTAAGTTAAATTAATCTGTTTGTAGAATTACTTTTTAATTCTCAGCTGAGAAGCTGTCTGGCACTTTGTAAGTAAAGAGGGAACCCATAAATAACTTTTGTAGAAAGCCTGAGACAATAAATCTGTAGCTTTCATTAAAAGTCATAGAACGTATTCTGTTTTTTGGTGGTTTAGGAGGTTAGTTCTAATACTTCAGGCTTTTACTGATAGGAAATTGTGAGTTGACTCCTTATCAGTTCCAAATTTTGTGTGACTTGGTATTAACAGGGCAGTTCTGGACGTGGGAGCCAGAATTAGGCTTGAGTTGGAATGGCATCACTCAGTAGCATTGTAACCTTGGCAAAGTTAATTAACCTCCTTCAACGTTAGTTTCTTTAAGCCTAAAAGAGGGATAATAGAACTTTTCAGTTTTGGCAAGGAGTAGAATCTAACATAGGTGAGTACTGAGTAAAGTTAGCTTGTATGAAACTATAAAAGCAGCATTTTTAACTAACTTTTAAGGGTGCTTTAGTTAACATTAGCGAGCTTAAAGTTTGGTTAAATTTCATTAAAAGCCTAAGAGATTGATTTTTGCTTGATGTGCCAGTTAAATTATGGGCTTGGAGAAAGTCAGGGCTCTCAGGTAATTCCTTTTTCCTTTCAGACACCTGGCATGTTGACAGTCTTATGTTCTTCCAGTCATTCATGTGCAGCATTGTCTTTAGGTTTAGGAATGTATGAAACGCCTCTCTTCCTAGCCCATGAAGAAGAGTCTGGTGGCCGAAGTGTCCCCACTACTCCGCTACAGGTAGCAGCCCCAGGTAGGTATCAAAGGCAGATTTGGGGATATTGTGTTCTACTGGTAAGATGGGAACCTGTGAGACATCTTGTGGCTAAAAAGTAGAGAAATTGCAAAGTTAAGATTTTAACTACTTTTCCTGTCTTTTAATTTTGAAGTGACCGTATTTACTGAGAGTGCCACTTCTGATGCCTCAGAGCATGCCTCTCAGTCTGTCCCGATGGTGACGACATCCACTGGCACTTTATCCACAACAAATGAAACAGCAACAGGTGATGATGGAGATGAAGTGTTTGTGGAGGCAGAATCTGAAGGGTGTGTGTTTACTTTGTAGTTTTTGCTTTAAGCTCACCAGACATTTTACGTTTGTTTACGCCAGGAAACGATCTGTTCAGCTGTGTTTTTAATGGTATCCTATTAAGTAAATAAACCAAGCCATTTGTTTCGAAAACTAATTTTTGCATCTAGTAATATGTATTAGGACTTGGAGATTATGCACATACAACTACATATTAATTTGTTAGAATTGAGAAGCCAGTAACAAATGATATAAAATTCACCCTGATCTAAATTTGGAACAAGTTTAGTATTTATTGTCCTCACAGCAACACAAACTCAACCTATACGCTTCCCTTATTCCAGGCAGCTTGCACGCTGTGCCTAATGCATACAAAATATATCAATATTATAGAAAATGGAATTTTAGGAACAGTTACCTCCCTGAAAATTGTAGTATGTATCCTACAACAAAGTATTTCTTTAAAAGCATTGATACTGTTCCATTAAAGTAGCTGCTTGAACTTTTCTCCCCAAGAAAGAAGCCTTTCTGTGAAAATTAAAGCTGTTAGGAAATGAGTCACTTTCCATTTAGTAGTGGGCTTTCATGTGCTCCTCACTGTTTACTTATGTGCAGTTAGTCTTGGGTGTGCGAGAAACTGGCTTCATAAAAATTAGAGATTTTTCTAGTAATTTTCAAGATACGGCCACATTTAACTTGTTAGTTACAAAGAAGGCTTAACAAAAGAAGTATTTCATGACAAATCACCTGGATGTTTTTAAGTCAAAGGAAGTCAAGTAGTTTAATGAAAAAAACCATTGGACAGTGGTCTTGGAGAAGTTGTTTTATAACTTTAAAGGTGTGAGACCTAATTCTTTACATAAGGAGAAATTTGGTCTACACTGCATGGTTAGAAGCATAGCTAAAAGTAGACTTCAGATTTCCTAGGTAGAACTGAAGAATTTTGTCTTATTTTGTGACATTTTAGTAGAATAATTATAGGCAAGTTCCTGGATATGAGGGAAAAAGCAGGTCTGTTATTCTCTAACACGGTGGAAGATTACACACCCTGCTGAGAATACTAGCTGCCAGTATTTGCATACCATGTATGCAATTCATTTTACACAGGTCATTTCTAAATTGAACAATATTTCTGCAAAATATTGTGTCCATTTTATAAGTGAAAGCACTCAAGCTGAGACCGTATGAAAATAGCTTGCTTAGGATATACAAGTAACTGGCCCAGCCTGGATTTGAATCCAGACACTACTTGACTCCAACCTCAAGTTCCTTACACTTCACAAGCGCTTCTCAACTTCAGGACACAGTTGTGGGAGATCTCTGTCCAGTAAATTGTTTATTAATAATTGGATTGAAATTTATAAATAGAAAAACTGGAACCAGATGCAAGTTATTCTTGTACTCTTACCTCTGTCACTTGCTTTTCGATATGCTTTCTTGAACGAGAGAAAGATGAAATTATAACCATTGAGCCAGGAGTTTCACATCCCCACAGACTGTCTCATCTGGGCTAGACCCCATGGTGAGTTACTGGTATGCTGGTAGTAATACGACTATTGTGAATTATTTAGTACTCGGCTTTCCACAAAAACCGTTTTGGGAGTTATCAAAATTTGGAGACTATACCTCCAGTGAGCACTAAGAATGAAAATTCTTTGTCAAAAGGGAAAAAAAAATTAACAATAGCAAAAAAAGGAAGAACTAAATCTAAAATTGGAACATATTCCAGTAAGAAACAACTTTTTTCCCCTGCCTCTCTAAAAATTTTTAAAGATATCATAGTCTATAGTTTTGAGTTGATGGGGAGATCTGGGTTATATTAGTGATAAAAAAAAAAAAAACGTTTGGGAAAACTTAGGATACATTCTAGACTCAGCTTTGTATTTTCTTAATCAGTCTTTGTTTTCCTTTCTTAGCATTAGTTCAGAGGCGAGCTTAGAAATTGATAGCCAGCAGGAGGAAGAGCCAGTTCAGGCTTCTGATGAGTCGGACCTTCCTTCTACCAGCCAGGATCCTCCTTCCAGTTCGTCTGTAGGTGAGTTCCTGCCCTTGGCTACAATACAACTTTGATGCCTCAAACTTGTTTGCAAAGATGCCGTTTTATTAGTAACAGTTCAATAAATGTCTTTTATCTTGAGTTTTAAAATGCTTTATTTGAAAGGGAAATGTCATTTTATAAAAGGAAAAGTAGACCAAATAGGTCACTGTACTTGCTTTGGCAAGATAGGAAGTCATTGGAGGGCTTCGAGCAGATAAGTGTCAAGATCCGACTTAAGGTTTAAAAATATCAGTCTGGCTGCTGTGTAAAGAAGAGACTGAAAATGAGTAATGAGTAGAAAGTAGGAGAAAGTTCTGAGACTATTGCAGTAATGCAAGGTAAAGATAGTGATGACTTAGGCTGATAGAGTAAAGGTTGTGAGAAGTAGTCGGAACTGGATTAGGTTTTCAAATTGGCGTTGGCAGGATTTGCTAGTGAATTGGATATGGAGTGTCTGGAAAAAAAGGAATCAAGTATGACTCATGTTATATTGTAATTGACTTGTTTCCTGAGGGTCCTGATGTTTTGTTTACCTACCATTGTATTCCCCAACACCTAGCACAGTGCCTGATACCTGGCAGGCACTAAGTATATATTTACTAAATTAGTTGAGTGGATGAATGAAAAAAATCAAGGTTTTTCTTCAAATAAGGATTTTTTTTAACTTCATACTTTTTTTGTTGAATGTCTGTCATTGTTTACAAAAAAAAAAAAATAGTGAAAGGAAATGGACACCTGGTTTTTATCCGTGCATTCATTTGGTAATTAGTTTTTGTCCCTATAGGTGCCTTCTTGTTTTTTAACTTAATTTCCTTGTATGTTAATGGGTTTTTTTTTCTCCTTAGATACTAGTAGTAGTCAACCAAAGCCTTTCAGACGAGTAAGACTTCAGACAACATTGAGACAAGGTGTTCGTGGCCGTCAGTTTAACAGACAGAGAGGTAAATTTCTAACACACTGCTTACATAAGATGTGAGGTAGTTATAAATGGACAGATTTTCTAATCGCTATGCTTTGAACTTGTATCTAGTTTTTAAAATAAGCTCCAGGGGATCAAATTAATAACAACAACTTGAAAGTTTAGATAGGAAGCTTAGGGGCAATGAGTTTATGTTCAAGGGGGAGGAGCAGTTTGGAAAAGGAGGGTGAAAATGGTTGCACACATTGAAGAATGTGATCAGTGTCACTGAATTGTACATGTAGATATTGTTGAATTGTGTATGTATACTCTGCTGTGTTTTCAACAACAAAAAAAAGTTAATAAAAAATAATAAAATAAGCTTCGGGGGTTGATTAATTACAGGTTGACCATATAATATTTACTAATTTGTAGTGGTTAAGTGCTCGGCTGCTAACCAAAAGGTTGGTGGTTTGAACCCACCAGCTGCTCCATGGGAGAAAGATGTGACATTGTGCTTCCATAAAGATGTACAGCCTTGGAAACCCTGTGAGGCAGTTCTACTATGTCATCTAGGGTCGAAAGAGTCGGAATTGACTCCATGGCAACAGGTTTAAGGTTCTTGCAGACTGATTTGTATACCATAATAAATATGTTACAAATAGGAATAGGTGCTTATATTTTATATTTATTGATTTCTTCTTGAACCCAAAGTAAGATTTGGAAAATCTAAAGTGGTCTAGTTCCATATGTTCATTTGTTACATTTCTACTTAGAGTCTTCAAGACCTTTTTATACACTGGAATAAAATTTTGACTTTGCCTAGCTAGTAAAAAAAATTAAAATTTTAATATCTTCATATTTTCTAATGAAACTATTAGAGATTGTATTCATGTTATAAAAATATTAACCTAATTGCTATGTAATGATTTCCACTGAAGATATGGAATATCTAACATGATTTTATGTCTGTAGTGCCTGGCACATATTTGATACTGAAAACAATTTTTGTAATGAACTAGGATAAGTGAATACCCTAGTTTTGAGCTAACTTCTCAAAAGATGCATTCAGTTTGATTCTTTTTTTCTTTTACAGGTGTCAGCCATGCAATGGGAGGGAGAGGAGGAATAAATAGAGGAAATATTAATTAAATGTCCTGTAAACTCTAGTAATTGTGAATAGGATTGTTGAATCTGTTTTAATGTTATTGTCAAGTTTAAAAACATTTTTGTATTTAAATTGGTATGCTCATGTCAGTATTCTTTATTAATAAAATGTATTTCTGTGTCAAAATTTTTCATTCTTTTCTTCATTGTAATTGGTTGGTTGTTCCTTTGCCCATCAACCTAAGGGCAGTTGTACCACACTTTGGATAGAGTCTGCCCAGAACGAGTAGTAATTGCTCTCGCTGTTCTGCTAGGCACATCAATGTTGTAGTATTGATCTAAATAAAAGAGAAATCATTTTTTAATTTAAAAAAAGAAAAACCACTTGAACTTTAACAAAAATCATATGTGTTGGTTATTATACTCAAAAACAGTGCTTATTGTTTTAATATCGAAATAATTTCATTAATTCGAACTTTCTGACAAAAAGAAAAACAGCTGCCTTGATGAATTTACTTTTCAACATCTTCCAGTAATATTAAACTCAAGCCTCCTTTTTCAAAGTAAGCATTTGAGAATAACCCAATTATTTTTTAAAATAATAATTACACTTAGGTTATCCTTTTTAATTAATATTATTTCCGATGTCATTTAGCATTAAGCAGAATAACGTAGATTTCTGGGCTTTTTTTTCCTAAAAAAAAAAAAAAAATGTATTCCCCAAAAATAAACCGTCTCTTGTTCAGAGCAGTTAGAGTGTTTTAGCTTAACTTCTCACCTTTGGTAACCACTTGGTGTTTTTGCTTTGACTATTTTCATATTTCAGAAGGTAGATCACATCCTTGAGAAGCTAGTTAGATTTTACTTACCTTTAGAAAAGGTGTAGTAATCGTAGCCGTCAGGTTTTCTGATGTTGGGCAGTGATATAGCTGAGGTAACCACAGCTGGGAGTCCTCTCCACAGTGTACTCACTGGAACTTCATTGTGGAGAAAATCTGTGGATGACATTTTTAATTGAAGGTTTCAGACGAAAAGGCAATATACTGTATTGGAAAGAGCACCTTCTAGAGTCAGACAGACATAGGTCTTAATCTTATTTGGTCACTTGGTAGCTCTGTTACCTTGGGTGTGTTATCTAACTTTGATGCCTCAGTTTTTGCCCTCTCTGACACGGCCATAATATCTCTCTCTTACGACTGTTTGAGGGCTACAGACTTGTATTAATGCTTCTGGCGAGAGGTATTTGATAAATTCTATTTTAATTAGCAAACCTGAATAGACTACATTCCTCACCCACAAAGAAAGTTTTGATCTTTGGTCATTAAGAGAGGCAAATTGATGTGTTTTGCTTCAATAAGCTTACATTATTAGGACTACCTGGTCAGTATTTGTATCTAATAAACTCTATTCTGTAAGAAACGATATGACATTTACTTCACATGTAAAAATTTTTAATACAATAAGAAAATTACCTTTGTCTTGATAAGTGACTCTCACGGGAGAGTAGTGAATTCTGATGGTATGTGTTTGAGAAGGTCCTATAGCTCGCTCAAAGCGACGTCGCCTGATCTGTATCATTTCTCTGTATACTGGATAATTGATAGCAGGCCTTCTTCCAGTGCACTTTTGGACGGGCTCCTGTTTGTATGTATACTGCTGAACGCTGCCACCTATTATGTAGTAGAAAATCACATATAATATGAACATTAATTTTAATCTTAAAAAGGGTGAAAATGAGCTACTAGGTGGAGGAAAAGGTAGTTTTTTTCATGTTTTTTCATAAAATGTTCAGCTGTTATTACTGGTTATTAGTCAAGGGTATTATAAAAATGATTACTAAATCCTAAAATACTTGTTGAAAGAGTAGATCCAAGTTACTGCATAGTTATATGTTTAACTTTATTTGTTTGAAAGTAAATGATGACATTCTTTTATCAATGACCTGAAAGACTCAAATGAATTATGGTTTGCATATCAAGAGATCTAAATACTACTAACGGCCCTCAATTTTTATTTTTTCAGTAAAAATATTTGATGCAGCCATCAAAGATATCTTTTGTCAGTAAACCCAGTAATAGATGAAAATGTTGAATAAAAATTCCCTGGCAAATCAGTTCTTTAAGAGGTTTGTAATTTTGTCCATTATATAACACGTACCTCTCTTGAAAAAATACACAGATTCAGGCCTGTTTTTGTATCTGGCTATCGAGAGAGCTGCCACTATTTTTCCATTTAGTCCTCCAAATCCTTTCACAATTTGTTTGGGATACCCTGCATCTTTAATATCGTTGGTGAAACGCCAGTACTGAGAATCCTGGTAATTTAAAAGAAAAGATGATGTTAACGTAATTTATGAAAAAATGGCTTGGAACGTGTTCCTAGATTTAAGTGTGAGAGTTTTACCTTGGCTAATTTTTTTTTTTAATGTTTTAATAAGTTACTAATGTTACCAAATATTTTCCTGACGTGAACTTTTTATTAAATTTTGATGATAGCTTATTAAAATATGGGGACATTTCTAAAGTGGAAGTTAAGCTGATTTAGGTGGTCATAGTCACTGTGAGTCGGAATCGACTGGACAGCAATGGGTTTTTTTTTTAATAAGCAGTGTATTAACTATTTGCTGGTTTCCTTCACAAGGATGATTTTCTTACCTTAAAGAAGAAAGTTTTTCCTTCACAGTTGCACCTAGTAAAAACGGTATCAATGGGGGAGGGAATACCCCAAACTTCAGTAATTCTACGAGGTGGAGAGGGTGGCCTGAGTGGACTTAGCATCCAGAAATAATGACCTAAAATTTAAAAAAGTAGATCAGCCTACGAACTGAAAATTAAACCTACCCTAAAGAAACCGAAATGAAATTTTTCAAATGGCTTACTATACAGGTTAAATGTGTTAACAAGGATTAACTGGAAGGGTGAGTTGGTACATTGAGTACTAGAACAGAAGTTAGGATTTGAACATTTCTGAGAGTAGGTGGTTCTCATTTGAAATGTAACATAGTCTTAGAAATATTTTAGTTTTCTAGTTTCTCTAGAAAGAGCTTCCAGCTTTGTGACCAATGGAAAGTCACTTATCTCTCAGGATCTCAAAGTCTTTGTCTTTCAGAATTAAATCTCTTCTGGTGTGAGTATGATTTGTTTCTTTTTAGATTTAATGACTACTTACATTTGAAGAAGACTGGACTAGCAAATAGTACAGCAGAGCGTTAGGAAACAGGAAATAATGTCATTCTGGTACTCTCCTGTGGAGAGTGTTTAACACTTGAATACATCACAAGGTGTTATTTTCAAGTAAAATAGGAAATACAAATCTTGATGTCATTTCATATGATATGAAATAAAAATTTGAAATACCTTTTACTTCCCTAATGGAAGGAAAATCCTTAGTTCAAGCTCTTTGTTTTGCTTCTCTTTAATATGTCCAATTGTGTGAGTCCAATATTTTGGTTATTACTCTCAGGTCCTCATAATATTGTGTGAGATAAATTCGTCAGTCAGGTTTCTCTACAGGTAGCTTTGGTTCTCATAAATACCAAGAAGAAAATGATGGGAAGAAGAATGCAGACATAGCTCACCTCGAAATGCAACTAATGTCCCATTGCGCAAAGTCGTCAGTCCATCTACTGGTATACCATTGCATAAATTAGTTTCATCTAAATCAAATAATTAACAATGTATTAGGCCGATATAAAACATAATGAGAAACATTTTTTTCAAATCCCCTGGCTTCCATTTCCTCTATGTTTACATTGTCCTAAAATCTTGAAGGGCTTAGTTTGAGGTGAATGAATTTCAGAGGTGAAAGAGGAGTGATATATTTCAGTATTCTGTTTTAAAGGTGGTACTACACAGAAAGTAGTATATAAAAATAAATTCATTATGAATTAGAATGAGCCAGGTTACCTTAATCTTCAAATAGACATTTATTGGATGTTTTAATGCAATGGGAAATTCATTTTTTTTTTTTTTTTTTTTCGGTTCTGGTTGCCCTTTGGACTTGGTTTGGAAAAAAAAAATACTGCAAATTTTTGCTTTGCATTGTACTTTTTTAAGGATAAACTCAGCCTTTTTTTTTTTTTTTTTTTGACATTTTGTGTGCCATCTCTGCTTACAGACACATACGCTAAATTCCTAATGCTAAGTCATTAACTGGTTATTACTAAATTTTCCAAAGACAAACTAAGCTTACTGTGATTACCCTCTGTTTACCTACAGAGAAGTTATAGAACTTCACAAACAAGCCCAGGGTTCTAGATCATGTATACACTCAGTGGAATGATACTTAGGGCATGTTGGCTCAGATAAATGTAAGTTAACATTTAAAAAAAAAAAAAAAAAAAAATTCCCGTTGAGTTGATTTCCATGTCAAGACAACCCCATGTGGAACTTCCCGTTGAGTTGATTTCCATGTCAAGACAACCCCAACAACTTCCCGTTGAGTTGATTTCCATGTCAAGACAACCCCATGTGTTACAGAGTAGAACTGCTCCATAGGGTTTTCCTGGCTGTAATCTAAAGGAAGCAGATTCCCAGGCCTTTCTTCTGTACCAGTGCTAGGTGGATTCAAATTGGCAATCTTTAGGTTAGCCAGATGCAAGCCATTTGTGCTACCCAGGGGCAAGTTAACATTACCAGCTTTAAGAACGAATGTAACTGACGATTACCTGAAAACATGAGGTTGACGCTAATGCCTTGATGGGGTCTCACTAAGGAATCAATGCCTGAAATAACCGTAGGTCTTAACACCGGGGGCCTGAGAATCATGTGAGGTTTTTCTCCTTCAGCAGCACCTATGTCTTCATTCTTTGGATTTGTCCAAATTATTTCTGTGTTTGGAGCTTTGTTAGGGCTGGTGGTGGCTTCAGAGGTAGGGCTCAATTCAGGCATTGTGGTAGTCATCTTTGAAGGAGTTGGTCTAATCTTTGGTTTTCTCACTTTAGGTGTTGTCTTTGGCTTTTTGGTTGAAGTTGGCTTTTTGGGTGCTTTGGTTGGCTTTTGAGGTTTAGGAGTTGTAACTTCAGAATTAGTAGCTGTATCTTTTGGTATAGCTGTTGTTTCTTCAGGTTTCTTAATCTTCTCAGTCGTAGTCATTGCCTTTTTTGTTGTAGTAGTTACTTGGGGTGTAGTTGTTGCTTTAAGAGTTGTTTTGGCTAATGTAGTATCTTCAGTTGTGATAGTTGTTCCTTGCATGGTTGTACTTGTTATTTTAGATTCAGTAGTCTTTTCTTCTGTTGTAGTTGTGGGTTTTTTTGTTGTCATCTTAGGTGCAGCAGTTGTAATTTCAGGTGCTGTAGTCATTTCAGGTTTGGCCACTTCAGGAGCCTTGGTTATAGGTACAGCAAGTTCCTTGGGACTGTCTTCAGTAGACTTTGATGTGGGTTCTGCAGGTAACTCAGGAGTTGGTTTAGCAGGAATCATGGGGGTGGAGGGAGGCTCCATGGTGATAGTTAAAGTAGAGGACTCTGAGGTGGTTGGAGCAGGTGTCTCAGGAGTAGCTGGAGTGGGCTCCTCAGGGATAGTAGGAGTCAGATCCTTGGGGATGGTGGAAGCAGGCTCCTCAGGGATGGTTGGAGCGGGCTCCTTAGCCAAGGTGGTTGCTGGATTCTCAGGGGTGGTGGTCACTGGCTCCTTGGGGATAGTGGGAGTGGGCGCCATGGGGTTGGTGGGTGAGAGCTCCATGGAGGTGGTGGGAGCTGGCTCCTTGGGGGTGGTGGGAACTGGCTCCTTGGGGGTGGTGGGAGCTGGCTCCTTGGGGGTGGTGGGAGCTGGCTCCTTGGGGGTGGTGGGAACTGGCTCCTTGGGGGTGATGGGAGCTGGTTCCTTAGGGGTGGTGGGAGCTGGCTTCTTGGGGGTGGTGGGCCCCGGCTTCTTGGTGGTGGTAGTTGTGGGCTTTTTGGTGGTGGTGGTCACGGGCTCCTTGGGGGTAGTGGGAGCTGGTTCCTTGGGAGTGGTGGTCACCGGCTCCTTGGGGGTAGTGGGAGCTGGTTCCTTGGGAGTGGTAGTCACAGGCTCCTTGGTGGTGGTGGTTGTGGGCTCCTTGGTGGTGGTGGTCACGGGCTCCTTGGTGGGGGAGGTCACGGGCTCCTTGGGGGTAGTGGGAGCTGGTTCCTTGGGAGTGGTGGTCACCGGCTCCTTGGGGGTAGTGGGAGCTGGTTCCTTGGGAGTGGTAGTCACAGGCTCCTTGGTGGTGGTAGTTGTGGGCTTTTTGGTGGTGGTGGTCACGGGCTCCTTGGTGGTGGTCACGGGCTCCTTGGGGGTAGTGGGAGCTGGTTCCTTGGGAGTGGTGGTCACGGGCTCCTTGGTGGTGGTGGTCACGGGCTGCTTGGGGGTAGTGGGAGCTGGTTCCTTGGTGGTGGTGGTGACGGGCTCCTTGGGGGTAGTGGGAGCTGGTTCCTTGGGAGTGGTAGTCACAGGCTCCTTGGTGGTGGTGGTTGTGGGCTCTTTGGTGCTGGTGGTCACCGGCTCCTTGGGGGTAGTGGGAGCTGGTTCCTTGGGAGTGGTGGTCACAGGCTCCTTGGTGCTGGTGGCTGTGGGCTCTTTGGTGGTGGTGGTCACGGGCTCCTTGGGGGTAGTGGGAGCTGGTTCCTTGGGAGTGGTGGTCACGGGCTCCTTGGTGGTGGTGGTGACGGGCTCCTTGGGGGTAGTGGGAGCTGGTTCCTTGGGAGTGGTGGCCACGGGCTCCTTGGGGGTAGTGGGAGCTGGTTCCTTGGGAGTGGTGATCACGGGCTCCTTGGTGGTGGTGGTCACAGGCTCCTTGGGGGTAGTGGGAGCTGGTTCCTTGGGAGTGGTGATCACGGGCTCCTTGGTGGTGGTGGTCACCGGCTCCTTGGGGGTAGTGGGAGCTGGTTCCTTGGGAGTGGTGGTCACAGGCTCCTTGGTGCTGGTGGCTGTGGGCTCTTTGGTGGTGGTGGTCGCAGGCTCCTTGGGAGTGGTGGTCACAGGCTTCTTGGGGGTAGTGGGAGCTGATTCCTTAGGGGTGGTAGGAGCTGGTTCCTTGGTAGTGGTGGTCGTGGGCTCCTTGGTGGTGGTGGTCACGGGTTCCTTGGGGGTAGTGGGAGCTGGCTCCTTGGGGGTGGTGGGTACAGATTCCTTGGGGATGGTGAGAACTGACTCCTTGGTGGTTGTGGGTGTGGGCTCCTTTGTGGTGGTGAGAGAAGGGGCTTTGGTTGTAGTTTCACCTTTGGGTGTAGGTTTAGCAGGCACTTCAGATGTGGGAGCAGATGTTTTCTCTGTACTTTGTATCTCTTTAGCTGAAGTAGTCTCTTCTGTGCTAGTCAAAATCTGTTTATTTGTTGTACCAGTCTTTTCAGTTTCTGCTGTTGTCTCTTTACTGGCTGTTGAAGGTGTCTCTTTGGATGTAACCTTAACAGCACTTGTATTAGGATTAGGTAGAAGACTGGGTTTAGGATTTATTGGTTTTGCTGATGTGATCTTGGGAGGTGTAGTAACTTTATTGCTCTGGGTGGTAGAAATGTAGGTAGTTGGAGCGAGCTTGAAATCACTATCCAGTCCACTTCCAGCTTCCTCTACAACTGGTAGTTCTGGGGCAGGTCTCTTTTTAGGAGTTTTTTTCTTCTTGTTATTTTTTACTAGAGAAAAAAACACATCTTGTCATTGTTTTTTGTCTTTAATGTGACAGAAAGATCTCATCGTTGACTAGCTGTGTATCTCTAGACAAATCACTACCCCCTAGTAAAAAATGTTCATTAATTTATTGTAAAATGATAAAATACTAAACCTATCTTATTGGGCTATTTTAGGAAATAAATGAGATAAGGATGAAAAGCCCAAGTAAAACCCTACATGCTTAATATAAATTTCTCTATGTTAATGCTCTTTGCTGTTTTTACCCCTCCTCTTATTCTTCATTACCCAGTGTCACTTCTTTCCTCCTGGAAACCTAGATCCAATATCTCTGAGTTTCCCTGCACCAGTTGATTCTGAAGCCTCTTCAACTACCCCATTGGAATCTGCTTTGATCACCTTGGCCCTTGCCGAACCCTGTTACCGTACATGTGGCTATTAGCTGCTCTCTTCCCTCTACTCACCCCAGCATGGCACTTTCAGGGGAAGTAGAGAGAAGATTGGAATGCCATGACAGTAAAAAGACCCTACTTAACAGGATTTCCCATAGCAGCCATCCCATAAGTGAATTACAAAGCCTAAGGGGCATATCACTGAGGTAAATTCCATTCAGCAAACATGTATCACACTTTTATTGTGTGCAAGACTCTGAACAACTCAAAGGCTAATATCTGACTTCAGCTGGAAAGAACGCTTCAGAGGAAATTACAACCGCCCAGGAAATAGTGCTCTTCATAAGTCCAGCCTCATATTTCCTGGAAAAATAGAATATATTTTAGAATTTAAGGAAATAAGAGCAGAATGAAGGAAGTGTCTTTTCGGGAGGTTAATAGCCTACCCTGTAGTACGTCATCTAGAAAAAAATCAACCAGATATGACATGCAATTTATGAAGAAAGTAATAAAGAGGATCTGTAAAATGTTGATAAAAATAGTGCATAGGGGCTTATGAGAAATGAATTCATATTTTTAAAACACCTCATGCAGTATGTAAGTGTTAAAAGAAAGCTGGGGGAGGAAAAATGAAAAAACAAGGAAGATGTAGGAGGAAGAAGAAGAAAGAACAATATCATATAAAGAGGGATTGTAAAAGAATATTATTATCATCTCCGGTGCTATCCTAAGGTTCTATAGTCGCTTCAACAGTATCTTCTTATCCTTTGCTCCTAAGAGTGGTTTTTAGTTGCTTGGCATGAATTTCCTGTAGGAAGTAGTCATTAGATTATCTTCTAAAGTAATTTTATGGAGTTATATGCCACCCCCAAATATTGAAATACACTCAAATCGTTCTACCAACACACGTTACTTTTAAATAATTATTGTTAACATGGCATTGATATAGTCTTCAATCTTTATCAATGCTCAAACCTTTGGGTTTCTTCTTTAATTCTGAATTAGCAGCTGAATTTTGGGAAGACTTGATTTTCCGAGTACTTGAAGAGGAGGAGGAGGAGGACTCTTGATTTTCAGAAACATAATGTTCTATAAATCAAATGAAAAGGTTGATCACACAGACTGTGATTTAGAACAAAAAAGAACTGCCGATCCAAATACAACAAGAATTTCTGGTTACTGATCTACAAATATCTGTGCTCTGCTATTATGTCATCAGTAATACGATCAACTGCCTGTTAAATTCAGTTGTCAGATAAAGCAAGACACCTGAGCGTTTACAGAGACTAGCAGAATTAATTTCTGCTACCCATATCTGTCAAAAATTTCTCACAGAATCTAGTTCGCAGTGAAAATCATGGACTTCCCTTTTTTTTTAGATGAAATTTGTCTCTTCTGATAATTTTAGCGTAGACCCACGCTGGGTTCAGTAAATAAAGGAAGAGTGTAAATTCATAAGGGTTTATGCTTTAGCTTAAATTTTGATTTGAAGCATATAAAGCATTCTTTAAAAAGAAAAAAGGCAAACAAAAAATGAAATGTGCCTTTCACGACTTGCAAGTTTACCCTGTTCTCTGAGAACAATCTCATAAAAGTAGTGAACCTACACGCGATTTCATCTAAAAAGTCCACCTTTTGATACATCTGTCATCTTCCTACCTTCTGTTATTTTCTGTGATTCTATAACTTTCTCAGTCTTGTTTGGTGATTTAGGTGAACGTTTGGTGGCTGATCTGATGTTGAGAGATGCTGCTGGAACTGGAGGTGTGGTCTTTGAAGACGGTGGTGAGGTGGGGTTATGCGCTGAAGCCAAGCAAGACAGGTGGGTTAGCACCTTGTTTATTATATTCATCAGCAAGTCTAACTGTGAAAGGCACAGAGGCATCTGGATTCAAGAGTAGATGCTGGTGAACACCAGTGCAGGTGGGCTCTAGTCCAACACTTAAAACTCCAGACCAATTAATTCTAAGGATTTGTTGCTATAAAATACCATTTCTCAAATGATTGTAAATTATGACAGGGAGCAATGGCTCAAGAGTCAGAAGACCTAAATTCCAATCTCAGGCCTTTGAGGCTTTTCCCATTGTGACCTCAGTCAAATGGGCTAACCCTTCTTGAACTTGGTTTACTTGTGTGCAAAATGAAATGTTTATCCTAGATGATTTCTAAAGGTGTTAGACAGCCTAAACGATAATTCACTCTACAAGCTCAATCCCTTGTGCCATCCTTCTGTGATTATAAAAATAATATTGCATGTGAATGGCAGGATAGTCATGCTGCTAAGAAGAAGAATATAATAATTACATTTTCCTGTTTTCATATTATATAAATCAAATGATACCAACTGCCTTTTATATTTTTTTAATTACAAAAATTCTACATGAATATTTACCCATGTGAAAATTTTAAACCTTCACTTTTCCTCAAAATGTGTTTCTCATCTCAAAGAAACAGCTGATAATGGTTTGCTGTATATCTTTTTAAATATTTTATCTCTTCTGCCACATTTTTCATGTCTAGAAGAAAAGACCTAGGGCATTTTTTGATAATTAGAAACCAGAAGAAAAAGAGAAGGACTTCTGGAAGATTAAAGAAAAAAAGAGAGAACAATCATTACTCTCTGGGTAGAGGAGAGCTGTGGCAAGTCCTGCTGCTTCACCAAACATCTCCTCAGATCTCTACTGCTGTGTTCTCCATGAAGTGACAACTATACCTCTCCCTCCTCCCCACACCCAACAAAAACGCCAAGTACCTTAGTTTGAGGAAGAGTTCCTCTATGTACTAGCTAGTGATCTGGGGCAAAACAATTAACCTCTTGGGCTAAGTTTCCTCACTCATATTATGAAGAGACTGAGCTGTTTGGTTCCTTCAACTGTTGACATGTTATAATTTTGAGTTGTATAGAGATGCCTACCAGCATTATCCGTCACAACACTGAAACAACTAAGTGGTAAGTCTCAAAATAGTTTGTTTTCTTATTTTTCAAAAGAAAGAATTTGAAGCTCTGGGCAGTTACTTTATTTTCAGTTGGGACCAGAATATCTCTGTGAATTCTGTAAATGAAGTTGCCTGGCATTGCCTTCATCTAGTTTGTTTTTTTTTTTAATTGACTTCTATTTCTGTTTCAGGCATCTGACACAACGCTCGGTAGCATGAAGCGTTGTCCCTATTAAGATGCTCTCTCAAAGCTTCAGCACTCTCTAACCATTTTCGCTCCCCACTCACCCACCCTGCCTAAAATAAATTTTAATTTTTTGCCTCAGAGCCAAATACATTATCGGGGTAATGAGTAAATATGTTATCACTCATCTTGGGTCCCTCCGAAGGCTACGGGACCTTAGAGCTCTGAGGTTTTGATTACAAGGGTGTTGTCTACTTTTTTTTTTTTTTTTTTTGGAATGCTTTCCAATAATAACATTCAACAGTTAAGAAACATTCCTCAAATATGCTGATTAACAGTTTTCCACCATATCTTTCCCCACCGTCCTGAAGAAGCAGGAGGCATGGACTTGTTTAAACAAAATGATAAGGTTATGTGAGCAATGCTTATTTTTTCACTTTTGCCTCCACAAATATTTTTACTTTAATAAAGCAGGGCTTGACTTTAAAAAAAAAAAAATCGACGTGTCATTTAAGTATGTTTTTAGAATGTTTTTTGTGAAGTCTGGAGGGTTTTGTTATATACTAAATAGGTTAAGTGTTTGGCTGCTAACCAAAAGGTTGGCAGTTCAAATCCACCAGCCTCTCCTTGGAAACCCTATGGGGCAGTTCTACTCCGTCCTGTAGAGTCGCTATGAGTTGGGATCGAGTTGATGGCAACAAGTTTGGTCTATAGCCAGAGAAGAGGAATTTAAAATGGGAATATCCCTTTTATTGACTATAGCACACAACAAGGAACGCTGGTTATGCAGGGGTTAATTGCTGGGCTGCGAACCAAAAGATCAGCAGTTCAGAAAGCCGCTGTGTGGGAAAAAGATGTAGCCTTCTGCTTCCATAAAGATTACTGTCTTGGAAAGCCTATGGGGCAGTTCTACTCTATCCTATAGGGTCGCTATGAGTCGGAAATGACTCAACGACGGTGAGATTACACACAATCATTTGTACAGAGACTACTGGAGGAACTTTAGAGATAGGAAATAAAGTAACAACAGAAAGTTAGCAACTTCTTAATAGTTTTGCCTGTAAATTCGGTGGCTTAAACTGATTCATAAATTTACTTGCTCCAAGAAGCTGAGCGTCGACAGGGGCCTATCTATGGAAAATAGCACCCAGTACAAGTAGCTTTAAATTGCTGAACGATCTCTCACTGTTGACCATGGAAACTGAGATGGCTAATAGACAAAACTGCTCAGTAGCATCCCCCGTCAAGGAGTGCCCAGGGAATGCGCCCTATCTGTCATACCTTAATTACACCTCGGGCACCATGTCAGTACTGTCCTTAATATGTGTTCAAATGTGAAGACCAAAAAGCACAGATAGCTCAAAGGACAGTTGATTTTTGTGTAGTCAGCACCGTTAGGGTAAGACAAGACATCATCAAGTGGGTTGGTTACTACTGGCTTAACCTGAAATTGAACCAAATCGGAAGAATAAATCATGTACGTGCAGCCCGTGCCCTCTGTGCTCCTCCATCTGGGGACCTCCGGTGCTCCTGGAGCCTGGCTGAACAGGAACTGCTGTTGGAAGAGGTTCTCCTTCTTTCATTTATCTTCAAAAACAAAATTATTATGGAGCAGCTTAAACATTAGTAAAATCAAGGCCTTAGATGGACTGCAGGTTAGACTATCCATGAAGCTGAGGAAGGTGAACAGATCTGAGTGTACCAAGAGGCATCGATTGATACTATGATGCTTACCTTTTTCACAGAAACTGTTATAATCAGGGCAGCACTTGCCAAACTTCTTACATTCTGAGTCACAGTCACATTCTCTCCCTCGCCTGAAGGACTCGAAGCAGCGGCCTTTACAGGAGAGCTCTACCCAGAGCAAGACAAAACATGGATTATTGATGAGGCAGCATAGCCCATGACTGGTACCTTTTGGTACCAATCTCCCACCTTGTAGCTGACTAGTAATCCAAAAGTGTATGTCTAAGTCTTTTATTTGGAATTTAAAGTACACTGTCCAGTAAAAAATGGATGGTGCACCAAGTGGAGACAGTCCAAGTCAAAAAGCAATATGGTGACTTAGGGAAAATTTCTTGCCCTTTAAAGCTCCAGGGGACAGGCAATTCTTTCTGAGATATTTATGAGTATGGACAATAGAAAATTAAGAGGTGCCTCAATAGTGAAGTATCCTTCGTATGAAATCCCTCCATTGTCTCCTCCTTTGTAATAGATTAATTGAATATTCAGATTCTAGAAGGATATATTCCAACCAGCTGGCTTAACATAAATGGGTCACTGTTCAGGCTTGAAAATCCTTTATAATGCAGGGATCTTTATTACAACAAACTTGGCAAGGAGTTTGAAATTTTTCAGCCTAATATCAAAGCATAAATATATAAAAGAGGCCTGTTCATTAAAAAAAAAAGCCTTGCTTAGAGATATAGTGACTTATACAGCCTTGTTTGAAATAATTACCTTGCACATGTGTATTGTAGGACAACATGTTTTTATTGGCTTCGCATGCAAATTCTAAAGCAAATACAACTTTTAAGAATTTTAATTATAATTTTCACACGTTGAATATGAACTCTTTCTATGTTCATGACA
Source organism: Elephas maximus indicus (assembly GCF_024166365.1). Lineage (NCBI taxonomy): Eukaryota > Metazoa > Chordata > Mammalia > Proboscidea > Elephantidae > Elephas > Elephas maximus. The sequence goes on along the minus strand of NC_064842.1, from coordinate 50,029,106 downwards.
AAATGGCTCCAAATGTGTTCAACTGAAAGAGTACCCGTAATTTAAAATTCAGACCCTTTGGGTTTTAACTGAAACTCATCCAAATATTAAACTCTAATGCTTCTTAGGTGTCTTTTTTAGGTAAATTAGAAACATGTTAATATCGAAAACTCAAAATTATATCTGTGGATTCTTTTGCTACTAAACAAAACAATTGAAGGGCCCCACCACTAAACAATTACAACCCTGATTGTTACTCTTTGCTCTTTACCGGATGGGGCCTGATAGTGTCTTTATGAGTCGTAATTGACTCAATGGAAGTGGGTTTGGTTTGGTTTGGGTTTGGGAGGAGCCCTGGTGGCGCAGTGGTTAAGCATTCAGCTGCTAACCAAAAGGTTGACAGGTCGATGAATCCTAAGTCACAGTATTTAAGGCTCTGTTTGAAACAGGGCATCCCTGGGTGGCACAGTTAACCTGCTCAGCAGGTAACCAAAAGCTTGGAGGTTTAAGCCTACCAAGAGGCACCTCAGGAGAAAGGCCTGGCGATCTCCTTCTGAAAAATCGCCATTGAAAACCCTAGGGAGCACAATTCTACTCTGATACACATGCCATTGCCATGAGTCAGAGTCAACTCAACAGGTTATACTGCTACTGGTTTAAAATAGGACCTTTTTCTTGGAGATAACCAATAAACTTTTTCAAGTAACAGATTTCCAGGCCCCCCTCCCTCTCTCCCAGTAACCACAAGCTTTGACACCATCCTTAGGCACAGCACACTGCAACATTTATGCAGATAGAAGGAAAAACACTTAAGCAAAAGAAATGAAGTGGTGTGAACACAATACTGCCAGCTGGTATAAGGGAAGCCTTGCAGGTTGGTGTGGCTTGACAGAGAAGACGCCAGCTCTCAGGACTTACCCACAGTGCAGACTTTCTTGAAGTCAGGGCAGCACTCCATGTAGTATTGGCAGTTATAATCACAGTTGCAGGCAGCATCTCTAGAATACCCTTCCCCACATCTCCCTGCACAGCTTGATAAATCTAAAATTATACAATACTAACTTAAACACGGACAAATCACTTTGCAGAAAGAATACTATCTAATGAGAAAGACAAAACCGCTTGGTGAGGGAGAATTTTATTGATTGGAAAAGCTGTAGGCCCAGCTGATGTCTCTAGCTGATCTTTTACGTGGCCTTGATCATTCTCTTTATTTGTCACCAGACTGAGAAGATAAATGCACACGTAAAAATCAAGCAACGTAATGGCTTTGCATAAAGAGGGTGATCGTCCTGGGGGAGGAGGGAGTAATGGCAGTTACAGCTACTACTGATGCTGCCACTAAGGTGATTACTACGTTGTTGCCATTTATCGAGCATCTCTGTGCTGAGCACTGCATCATACGTTATCTCTAGTGCTTAGAAAAATGTTTCCAGGGGGGTATTACTAGCCCCTTGTAGAGATAAGAAAGCTGAAACTCAGAAATTTAAGTGACTTACTCAAGGGCATACAACTAGTACACAGTTCTGGCTTATAGGTATTATAGCTTAATTAATACCTATTAATTACTTATACTGACTCCTCCTACTCTCAAAAATATTCTGATTTTGATGATGAATTACATGGTCATCCTGAGTGAACAGCCCAACGTTTGAACTCTGGTAAATCTTATTCCAAAATCCCACCCAATCACATTGTCTCTCATGCCTGCTGATGAGTTTAAAGCAGGCTGGTTGTGCCGGCACAGACTGTACTAGGGTTCTTCGCCCTTTTATCTGCAGGGACAACTGGGTTCTTTAGATTTGGGGGAAGGTAGATGCTTACAACCACTGTTGAAGTGAGGACGAAATCAATATCCTCTGAAATCTCATCTGAACACGAATATGAAGGTGATGAATAGATTTATGCTGGGCAACAAACCAAGTACAGCAGCATCATTGCCAAACATTTCAAAAATTTTTTGGAAAATAGCACCTTAAAACCCTCCCTGAGAGATAAGCATGGGGCTGTAACAATAGAGGCCATCAATGGAACAGATTGGAAGGTACAATGTTCTAAATCCATACAGAGACGTTGAAATACACTGAAAAAGTCTCAAAACAATGAGTCCAGAAAAGTTAAAGTCTTAATATGCAAATAAAACAATGAAGATTAGGACAACTTTCAAGAACTTTTTGCATACATACGTACAGAAATGCATATATAGTGTATGTATATAAATACATATATTATATATATAATAGAAAAAGAGAATGAGAAGAGGTTGAGGAGAAAGCAGGAGAAGCAGACGAGACAAAATCAAAAGACTTTTACAGGTGGCCAATTTCTGAAACAGGAAATCAATTAACTTTCCAGGAAAAGGTTTATTTTCATAAATCAAACGTCTGTCCTACTTTTATGTCTATTAATTGTAGCCATTAATTTCAATTTCATTTATTTAAAGGAAAGTAAAATTGCTTTAGTGGAAAAAGTAATTAAGAAATGTACCCAGTGTGTGAGACTTGTGATACTATTTTGTGAGAGAAGGGTCTGAAGATACCGGATTCGTCATCATACCTTCCTAAATATGTAATATACTTTCATGCTTTTATACATCTGTTCTTATCTAAGCAGTTCTGGAACTCTTATCTTTCATCCTCAGGATTTTAGTTATTTTACTGGAAAGATCTGCTTTAGCAATTTCACCAAAACGATCATGTGTTTGGATTTTTCTTCCCTCGGATTTTGCTTATCAAGTGAACAGAAAGAAAAGAAAAAATCCAGAACTTAACATTACTGCACTAATCAACCTCGATCCCATGCTACGAACTCTTGTCAGTGTGTTTACGTTGAATGTTGTCTGAAATGTGAATAACAAGAACAGTTCATCCGGATCTGACTCTCGGAAGAGTGTGGACAGTTCAATGTTGTAACACAAACGGCATTCACAACTGTGTAAGTCTACATCTGTGTAAGTCCTTATAAGAAAGAGAGAATACTTTCAAGATTAATAAAATACCATTTGAAATCCAGTAAATGTTAATTATGACATGATACCATGTCCATATTGGTTGCTTGAAAAATCACGTATTTGATGTGAAAGACTAGTTAAATTTCTTTTTCAACGTGTAGGCAAAAATTATATGCTATTTAAATATTTTTATTTTCAGTTATTTTGATGGTATTGGATACCTCTAGCATAGCTTTATCATGTATATCATGTAGGTGTCTGTATTTTTTTTTAAACTATCAAAAGAACCATAGGTAAAAATGAGTGCCCAAATTATTCTATACATAAAGCTCACTCTTCTTGAACGATTTCATAACCCAGGAGAAAAAAAAATGAGAATCCCAAAATGCTTATACTTATGTGACATGTTTTACATGATTTTAAAAGTTATACTATTAAACTAGAAAAAATACACATTTTTAGAAATTCATTTCTTGTCATAAAAGTTGGAACTGAATGATAACCAACAGTTGTTGAATAAAACTATTTTTGATGGTATAGGTACCTTGAGAAGAAACTTGCTGAATCAAGAAAACAGAAAGTAGCAGCAGCAAGTAAATAGGAAGTATTTTCCACTTCATGGTTGCTTTCAGGTACTGTGCTTTTGCTGAAAATAAAAAGGAAGTTTTAAAAAACTCTTTAATCTCAGTGCTGGTACATGCCCTTGCTACATACAATATTTCGGTAACTTTTAAAATGCAATTTAATAATAAAACCATCCTATTCTTGAAACAACTTTTTAAAGTAATCAGTTTTAATTTTAAAATAAATATCTGATCATCAGATTTCATCATAGGCAGCATATATCATCAAGTCACCATCTCAGTCCTGTTACTGACCCTCTTAATACTTTAGAAATTCCCAAAATTGAAAATAGACTTATCTTAAACTCTATTCAAATTATAGCGTGTACTTACAGTGCAAAGGTTAAATCTCATCTTGGGGGAAAAAAACAGCTTCAGTAAAATTTAGTTTAACAAACAGTGTTATCATTCCAACTTTCCTTTAACTCATAAATTTATAAGAATCCAACAGGTGTATTGCATAACTGTGATTCTTTTCAAAGCTTTCTAACTACTATCCCTGTAAATCTTTTTCAAACATCTTTAATAAGGTATATCCCTGTTGAACCGAAAGCGCATTTAATTCCATGAAGCAAGTTAACTTTGACACTTACCCATCAAAGGAGTCAAAGGATAGATGAATCCCTCCAATGTCCTGGAAGTCTTATTTATCAGGGCAAACATGTTGGGATGAACCAATTAGTTCAAAGGTTAGACAAAATCAACAGTGACAACCTATGAAATCAAACTTTCCTCATTTATTGGAAGAGGGCCCAGACGACTAGACTTAGGCAACATCTGGAAAACACTCCCATTAAGAAAAAATGACTATTGCAAAATAAATTTAGATTTATTGGTCAAAATGTACTTCTAATTTCTAAATGAAGTGGACAAATTGTTCTGAGATGGTAAATCACTCTGGCAGGCTTTGACCTGTGTATCGAAGCAGCAACTTTGAAACATCCAAGGGCTGGTATCCTTTCTTTCTTTCTCTCTTTCTCCCTCCCTTCCTCCCTCCCTCCTTCCCTTCTTTCTTTCTTTTTTTCTTTCCTTCCTTCTTTTCCCTTTGTTCCCCAGTTAAATCTAGCGAAGGCTAATTTTGAAACTTGTCCAGTGTTAGTTTATAGTGTAAATCTTGTGAACTTATACCATTAAATCAAATGTACATTTCTGTAGATAATTGAGAGCACAGAAAACCTGCTCTCAATTCTCTACAGATGTATTATCCACATAGTGGATTTTCTAGCTTCCTTTACAATGGAAAAGCCTGTATCGATATGTCTCTTAACCCTTTGGTTTAAGCCTAGCAGTATTTGGAGCATATCTTAGTTTTCCTTTCTTGCCACCGAGAAAATGTGAACCATTAATTTTGCAGAGTTCAGTCAGCTCAGCTTAAGACTTTACCCCAATCTGATATGAAATGTTGCTGTTCAAGTTTTACCTACCGTTAAGGTCTCACTTAAATTCTAACACCTCTCCAAAATCTTCCAGGATCAATCCAAACCATGTGCAGAATTATAGATAACAAATGTACTACACTTTATTGAAATTATCTGTTCCGTGAATCCTCACTTCCCCTCAATAGACTGTGATTTCCCCAAGGACAACCATCACTGATGGCCTTGATTTTCCTGACAACATCTAGTCCAATGCTTCACAAAGGTTGTGTTTAACACATGCTTGTTGAACCAGTCAATTCTGCTATCTACTGTGCATTTGGTAGGCACTGCATTTAATTATCCCAAAGTATCTTTGCGTTAAACATGATCATCCACGTTTTACAAATGAGAAAATGAAGACTCAAAGAATTTGTAACCCATTTCAGGATCCATAAGAAGAAAGGAGCCAGAGCCAGGTCCTTTCATTTTAAGTTCTACCAGGTGCCCATTATATTCAGCTGCCTTTTGATCAAAGCCATCACTTTAGTACTTAATCATAATAATAAATGTTACTCTTTCAAATGTACATGGGTTTATGAGATTGTGACCTTTTTAAGGACAGGGACTATAACATAAGTATCTCTTTTGTTCCCACAATGTTTCTAAACTAAACATGTAGTACCTAGAAGACAATTTAGAGGTTATTTTCTCAGCCATAAAAAAATTCCCTGTTCTCTGGGACCTATTTCCCCATCCAAAGGGGTATGCCCCTGTAAGCCATGTTTTGATATGTGCTCTTGTCCCATTAGACACAATTCGGAGGATTGAGAGTAGAAACCTGAACTGAACTGGGACAATATATTTCTCTCTCCAAGGAATTTGGAATTGCTATTCGGAGATTACAAAGACTCTCTGGCTGTGTAGATTTCGGACGTGAAGAAGCAGCCAGAGTGCTTCTGAAGAAAGTGATGGGACTGAGTACAGCAGCCCTGCAGAGAGAAGCAGGGTCAAGGCCAAGAGGTTGCTGATAACTTTCTAGGTCTTTGTTTCTCTTTGTTCCTGAGACCAGGTGCCTTCTCACTCTGCACCTTTAAGGTAAACCTCCCCTTTGAGGCAGAAGCTGGCAAAAGATGCTTTCTGTTACTTACAATCGCTAGTCACTACACATTAGTTGTACAAAAGATACTGTTGGAGGAATGTGAACCAAATTTGCTTAATTCTTAGCTTTACTGAGGTCAAGAGAGGGAAGCTAGAAGCATTGTAACTTTTCGACTCAGACCTTTACATTGTTACTTTATCATTGGTTTGAAATGTTGGGAATACCCAGAATATGAGAGACAAATATAAATATAAACACACAGTCTTAAATATAAATTTCTTTCTGATTATTGCCATTTGGAACAAGACGTGCTATCATTCTCCTTTGGGTAGAATTAATTATAATGATGGCAAATGACATTCTTAAATTAACTGAATAATGTACTTTGATATCGCTTGTTCTTAAGCCCAATTTTTAGACTTCAAAAACAAATAAACAAAACAAAACACACACACATCTACTATGACCAATGTAAGCTATAACTTTAAACATATTTGTTAGCATATTGTAATTGTTATCAAATATGTTTTCTTTGTATAATATAGCATGGAAGACAATGAGAAACTTTATTGTCAAACTCATTAGATTTAACTCATAAATACCTGATATACCTAATTCTATTGGGTAATGGAGGAGCCCTTGTGGTGCGATGGTTAAAACGCTTGGCTGCTAACTGAAAGGCTGGCTGTTAAAACCCACTGGCTGCTCTGTGGGAGAAAGATGTGGCAATCCACTTCCTTCATTAGGGGTTTACAGCCTTGGAAACCCTATGGGACAGTTCTACTCTGTCTTTACAGGGTCGCTATGAGTCAGAATCGACTTGATGGCAATGGGTTTGGTTTTTGGTTACTGGGTAATGAGTTCGTGTCAATAAAGCTTACCCTTAAAGCATGGGAACGTTTTTATGTTATCTGTTAAAGATCTAAACTGTATTTAATGCTTCATTGTGCCAATATGTGGGCATTTAGTCTTCCTTGTTGAGCACACAGCAATCATCCCAATAATTTATAAGAACTCACTTTGTGATTTCTTTTCTCATTGAAGCTATTTTCTTACTGTTCATTTAACTTCATTCTATTAGGATAACAATTATCCCAGGATTGGTGTTTGGTGTGGGGAGATGGAGAGAGGAGGGTAAAGAGAGGTGGAGAAGACATATAATACCAGGTCTCACGCTCCTAAGGATAACTGTCACTCAGTTCACCCTCATGGACATCAGTTTCTGTATTTGGCTGCAACACAGTGAAGTCTTCAGAGAAGAGCCGAATATGTTTAGGGATATTTTCTCTACATTAAATCATCCCAGACTGGTGGGCCCTTCTCGGTGTGCTCCATCTCCATCCCTCCTATTAGCTGTCACTTTGCCCCATAGCCAGTGTGTCTTCATCTAGTGGCTTCTCTCCACCTTTCCACATCTCTGAGGTCTTTTATTTTCTTCTAGCAGCAGCCTAGGAAAAACCAAAGCGAGCCAGGGGAAAGCCACACATGCAAGTTTCCGCTTCACCAGTTTTGCTCACAATGCTAAGTCAGTGCACCTAGAGGTAAAATAACTGCTTTCCTCTCATATGGAATAAGGCCAGGACTTTGGGACTACTTCTGTCCATTCTGCCCAAGGGATTTTCACATATTGGAAATGTTTGTGGCTTTTTATCTGGGTGTTTGAGCCCCAGTCTGGCCATTGGATAAGCAAAGTATTACTGCATTTGTTTGGGCGACGGCAGCAGTCTGAATCTTTCTCCCTTTTTCTAGATGCTTAGCTAGCTGTTGCATTTCCCAGCTTCCCCTTCAGGCAGATGTGGCCATACAACTGTGTTTTCGCCAATGAAATATGAATGGAAATATATGCAACTTCCACTCCACTTTCCTGACAGGAATTTGCTTGACCTGAGCTTCCATTTTTTTTCCCCTTCCTGGCAGACTTGAAAGCAGACAGTACAGAAACCCAGCCTTGATCGTGTAGACCAACCAGGATAATAACACCCTGGGGAATGGTATCCTTGGTGGAGCGCAGGTGCTCTCTCACTTCTTGGATTGGTCAGAGAGTTGCATAAAAGATAATCAGTTTTTATCTTACTTGAGCAATTCTAATTTGTTCTTATTATTTTTGTTACATCAACTTAGCCATTACCCTAACTAATGTTGAAATCATAGTAAATCCCCCAATTTTTAAAGGAATCAAACTCTAAAAATTGATTTGTGCGCTACATAGCAATGAAAAAAAAATATTGATGATGAACTATTGATATTGGAAAGGGTTTGGTAAACTATCTTTATTTGCAGTTGACATGATCGTGTATTCAGGAAATCCTTAGGAATCTATACAAAGCTGCAAAAACTACTGAGAGGATTTAGCAAGAATGCAGGACACACGGTCAATGACAAGGTCCGTTTTGAGGCTATATTAATGCATGAACTTAAATGCGCATGAATCCAGAACTGCCTCTGTTGAATTTTCTAAGAATAAAATGTCATGAATTCAATCATTAATTTATTCATTTACTCATTCAATTCTTTGGGTTGATAATTTTTAAATAGTGCTCAGTACTTGGTAGCCCTAGTACTAACTGAGAGGAATACAGGGATTTGCAAGACGGAATCCCTGGTCCCTAGGATTTCTTGACATAGTGAGAGAACCAGACATTTAAACAAAATAGTTGAAATGTCATGTGAAAAGAAGGAGGCAGTGTGGTGAACATCTACGGCTGGGCTTTGGCAACAGACCATGGTTCAAATGCCAGCCTCAAGATTTTTTATCCGACGAGCTTTATAATTTTCTTGACTTATCTAGGCCTCAGTTTCCTTATCTGCAAAGTGGAAGCAATAATGCCCATTGTCATTGGACATAATAAATACATCAGAGATGACAGAAAATATATATTAAACTTTAGTTAGTAGTATGTGCTCAATAAATTCTAGGTATTATGATCATGATTATCATTATGATTTTAGAGCTATAAACAAAATGCTATGCAAACATGGACGAGGACGTGCAGCTTCAACTGAAGAGTTCTTCACGAAAGAATAACATGTAATCTCAAATCTGAAGGCTCCTATAGCTGGGGACAGGGACGGTAGCCAAAGGTCATGATAAAAGACAAAATGATGCAGCTCCTCTTTTTCACTGTTCTTACCTATTTTTTCTTTGTTATTGTTAGTTGCCATCAAGTCAATTCCAACTCATAGTGACACATGTGTGCAGAGTAGAACTGCTCCATAGGGTTTTCAAGGCTGTGACTTTCAGAAGCAGATCACCAGGCCTGTCTCCCGAGGTACCTCCATGGCTAACGAAAAGGTTTGAACCACCGACCTTTTGGTCTTTTGGTTAGCAGTGGAGCACTTAACCATTTGCAACACCCAGGAACTTCATTTTTTCTTTAGATTTTAATAGTATTGCTTTTTCTTCCTCCATGAAACTGAACTTTAGAAGACAAAAAAAAAAAAAGACCTCATAATCATCCAAATGGGGGGGGGGGCTTCTAATGTATCATTTTAGTAATATAATAAGAAGAAGCATGTATTGAGCATTCGCTTTATTACATGCCATAAGTGCATGCTTTTATTGAGCCTCACGGTGATCTTATGAGAGAATTATTACTTTTAAATCCATTTCACAGTTAAGATTGCTGCAAAGGCACAGAAAGATTAAGTAAATTGCTCTAAATCACAAAGCTAGAAAGCTAAGAGGCAAAGTTAGTGTTTTAGCTTATGCCTGTCGGACTCCAAAGGCCATAATTTTAACCTATTCTATAACCCACATGCCATAACACCAGAGTTAATAACTATTTTCTTTGTGCTTCTACATAACTTTATTTGTGTCTCTAAAGTGACATCTCACTCTTATCAATAGCCATCTTTCCCAGTCTCTTGTCAGCTTAAGTTTCTAGAATGATTACACCCACTGCCGTCGAGTCGATTCCAACTCAGAGTGACCCTATAGGACAGAGTAGAACTGCCCCATAGAGTTTCCAAGGAGCACCTGGAGGATTTGAACTCCTGACCTCTTGGTTAGCAGCCGTAACACTTAACCACTACGCCACCAGGGTTTCCAGAATAATTATATCTTGTTCAATTTGTAGCCTTTTTCACAACTAGCATAGTTTCTACTTGTACAAAATTGGTACTGTATAGCTTGAACTTGAACTTCAGTTTACTGTCTTACTTCTAATGATCACTTTGCTGTCCTGTCTCTGTTTCCTAGCTCATATCACTATAGCATGTGATCATTCTATTCCACATCACTTGGGTTCCAGGTGTCAAAGAGATATACCATGGAATGCTCAGAATAAAACATTGCAAATCGTTTTTTCAGTAGCCAAGTCCATGAATAATTTCCGCATCACCATTTAAGTGAGTGAGAGTGAATTGGGGTTGCTACGATCACTCTGTGAATTGGAAAATTCAGAGAGTGGGAATTTGAGAGTGGGAACAAAGTTTGGGTGTGGTTGAAAAACCACAAATAGGTGGAACAGGAGGAAAGGCTCTCAAGAGACACTGCGGAGGACGTTTCGTTGAGTCATTACAAGGCAGGAATACCAAGCTCTTTAAAGATATTGAAGAATAAGTTTGTTTTGGCTGATTGTACAAAACGTCATAATAATCCCTTTTAAAATCCCTTCCCCTGTGATGGCGGGTAATTTTTGCCAAAAGGACCAAAAAAAAAAGAGGGCATTTTCAATGAATTACCTTTTTGAAGCTTTTATTAAGCTTCATGCAGAAAACCCAATCAGAAACCTCAAATAAAGTTCAACATTTTTCCCCCTCTTTTGATCCCTTTTACTGATCCCTGTGAAACGGGACACCAGGGGATCTTTACATTTTGAGTTCTGAGTAAACGGTGAAGTTATAAGGAGCAGAAATGGGACAAGTGTGGTTACTTATGTATCCTTTTATCTGTATTCTGCTCTTGCCACAAAGAAAGCATTTATGACAGGTACTGATGGAGACCAGATCCTCTGTTCCCCCAAGCCCTCCTTGAAGTCCTTGGATGGAGCAAATAGTTAAGCACTCAACTACTGGCTGAAAGCTTGGCAGTTTGAACCTATCCAGGCGTCGCAATGTGCTTTTGAAGAATCACAGCCTTGAAAACCCTATGGAACAATTCTACTCTGCACACATGGGGTCGCCATGCATTGGAAATCAACTCCATGGCAACTAGTCTTTTTGTGTGTGTGCGTGCCCTGGCGGCACAGTGGTTAAGAGCCTGGCTGCTAACCAAAAGGTGGGCAGTTTGAATCTACCAGTTGTTCCTTGGAAACCCAATGGGGCGGTTCTACTCTGCCCTGTAGGGTTGCTATGAGTTGGAATCGAATGGAGGACAAAGGGTTCGCTTTTATTTGGTTCGGTGCCCTTTATGGAGGCAAACTTAAGGTCACAGCCATGCATTCCAGAGTCCTATTCCAGGCTTTGGAAAACACCCACACCAACCATCAATATCCATTGAGTACCAGCTAGGTACCGGGGCACTTTATTCCCATTAAAACAAAGCAGTAACAAATACGAACAAAACAGGACAAAATGTTGAGGCAGGTTTTATTGTTATTCTCACATTACATCAAAGTTTCAGTAGCTTTCCCTGTCAAAATGATAGAAACAGGATTCTAGCCTAGATTTGTCCAAAAATTATAGAAGCAGATTTCTTTTAATATTATATTCTAAGTTCTAATAATGAATTACTATGAGGACCCAAAAAAGCTTTGGGTCTTTTAAAAAATTTCCAGCTCAAAATGTGGACATGTCTTCCTCCTTCACAGGGGCACTATCATGGTGAGAGCTGAAGAATATAGCAAAGAACTCTAGCCTTCTGATTTTCTTTTTTACTTCATTCTAAAATTTTTTAATTGATAAAAGAAAAATACTTACCTATAATTTTAATGTACTATCACTTACATTCTTACATAGTCTTTTCCAGATCTTATCCCTATACAATTAAGATTTTATAAACATATTCTAGATTATTAATAATTTATATTATTAACTTTTTGATTGTAGCATTAACATGTGTTTGATTTCTTCATTATCGTCCTGTTAATTGTTGTATAATCTCACAAAGTCGAGGTGTCATAATTTAGTTTCATTGAACTATTTCTCTCTTGTGACTTTTTTTTTTGCTATTTTGCAATAAAAATGTGTATTTAGCTTTTTTTTTTTCCATCTACCAAAGAAAAATTGAGGGCACCACATAGAAAGCACATAGATAATGGAAAATTAGTACTTTTTTTTATATTATTGGAAGTTAGAAGGGGCAGTCAGAGAAATAGCCTGAGCTTCAGCTCATTTATTTAAACTTTGGATCCTAATGAAACATTTTACATTGTGAACCCTATTATTGATGGCTCCTCCAGATCTTTTTGTAGTATTTTATGGACCATCCTCCCTTAGTGCCAGTGAACAGTTCTGGTCTGTTTGAAATAAATGGCTTCTGCTTGCCCTAATTTCTGTAAACTCTCTGGTCCTATATAGCTTGCCCCTTAGAGGTAGAGAGTAATAGCTGCCATTGAGCCAACTGACTCATGGAGACTTTATATACAACAGACCAAAACGTTGCCTGATCCTGTGCCATCCTCATGATCACCAACATGTATGAGTTCATTATCGCGGTTATTGTGCCAGTTCCTCTCATTGAGAATCTCCCTTGTCCTCGCTGGTCCTCTGCTTCACTAACATGATGTCCTTCTCTAGTGATTGATCCCTGCTGATCATGTGTCCAAAGTAAGCAAGTCATACAGTGTTCTGTTGTGATCTATATGGTTCTCATTGGCTAATTTTTGGGAGCAGATTGCCAGGCCTTTCTTCCTTGTCTTAGTCTGGAAACTCCACTGAAACCTGCTTACCATGAGTGACCTGCTAGTATTTGAAATACTGTAGCATAGCTTCCGGCATCACCGCAACACACAAGCCACCTCAGTACAACAAACTGACAGATGGGTGGTGGATCATACTTCTTAGTCCATACCTTTATTTGTTCTTAAATCTGCCTGATTAACTGTAAGAGGGAGGTGGAGCACGTCTTCATAATGAAAATGGAATTCAGTAAGTATCAATGGTATATCCTTGGAATCAATCAATTTTATCTTCACAATTACTATTTTAAATAATTATATGGTATCCCAATCTTAACTTAATGATCACTCTATTATTAACATGTATAGCAGTTGTTTCCAGTTTTTGCTTATGATTAATGCTGTAATAAATGCCTTTTTTCCCCCATGCAGCTTGTGTTGAGTTTTACCTTTAAGATAAATTGTTAAGAGTGGGAATATCTTTTTGATTCTTGATAGGTATTGGCAAATTATCTTGCTTTCTAGATTGTAAATTAATCAAAAGTAATTGTCTAATATATGTTTATATTCCCAAAACCTAGCAAAGGACTTAAGGAGCCCTGGTGATGCACTCAGCTGCTAACCGAAAGGTTGGAGGTTCAAATCCACCAGCCGCACCACAGAAGAAAGAACCTGGCTATCTCCCCCCTTAAAGATGACAGCCTAGGAGACTTTCTGGGGCAGTTCTACTCTGTTCTATAGGGTTGTTATGATTTGGAATCTACTTGATGGCCCACAACAACAACAACAGCAAAGAACTTGGAACATAATAAAGTGTTTGGTAAAATATCAGATTTAATCAAATGAAACTGTAGAACTGTCATCAGCATGACAAGCATCTTTAAATTCTTTTAGTTTTTCTGACAGCTGGAGTGAGTTGATACTTAGACATTCACACTTTTAGTTATTCTTGCATCTGACAGCTTGCATTTGTTGGCATGTGACTGAATTTATGGGTGTGGCCTCTGGTTTTGGAAAACAGATTATAAAAACCCAATAAGATAAGGAATCCAAAACCAAAACCAAACTCATTGCCTTCAAGTTGATTCTGACTCATAACCACCCTACAGGACAGAGTAGAACTGCTCCATAGGGTTTCAAGGAGTGGCTGATGGATTCGAACTGCCTACCTCTTGGTTAGCAGCAGAGCTTAACAGTGCTGGGAAACAAGCGTCTTCTGAAGAAAGCTTCCATTGAATGATCCAGAACTCAGAAAACTTACAGTCAGCCCTACCTAGCCTTGAAAACAGGAACTGCTCCCTGCTTTGGTTCTTATTTTTTATCTTAAAGTACATTGCTACAGGTCTGAGAGTTAATAGATGGACCTAGAAGGCCAAGTTGAGGCAAGTAGCCAAAAACTAATTTCTTTCCTGCCACCTTTTATCTCTTTCATGCTTCTTGTAGAAGAGGAATGTGGGGGCTTAAGGAGAAAATAAATGGAAGGCCAGAAAAGATAATTCCTGGTATAAATAGACGTCATAGTCTTGCTTAGAACCATCTATATTATGTTTGGCAGAAGGCAGGTAGGAATGTCAGAGGGGAAAAAGGAAAGTAATTTATATGAATGGCAGTAAAATTAAAATTGAGATTATCTAAGACAACCCTAGAGAAGGACATCGTGCTTGGTAAAGTTGAGGGTTAGCGAAAGAGAAGACCCTCAATGAGATGGGCTCAAACACAGCAAGGATCGTGAGGATGGTGCAGAACCGGGCAATGTTTCGTTCTGTTGTACATAGGGTCAAGTTGTACAAGTTGTACAACTTGAGGGCACTTAAGAACAACAACAACAAAACTTTTGGGATGCATTACAATATTTTGTGGTTTTGTTTTTGGATCTAAAAAATTAGATTAACACAGAAGGTAAAGAAACTATTAGGTAATATAATGATCTGGAAAAAAAAATTTTTTTTTAAGCAACAACACATTCTGCATCTCCATCTTGCCTTCCTGAAAGAGACTGGTTTATTGAAGTAAGATTTTAATAAGCCTTCTTCGATGTAGAAGCTGGCCACCACCCTGGGGCTCTGCATAATAAGGAAAGGTAGGAGGAAGCAGAGAAAACGAGTGCTGAGTTGGAGGGAAGAGGAAGAGAGAGGAAGGGAACTTTAGTGATAATGAGGTTAAAGAGGCCATTTAGATAAACAATAGCTAATTAATTGAGATTTATTAAGTGCTGTTTGGAAGGAGCTCTGGTGGTGCCGTGGTTAAGCACTCAGCTGTCCTCATCAGAGCTGCTTCCAGAAGCTTGTTGCCACAGGATGGGTATGGGCTGAAAGTGTAAATAGCTTTAATAAATTAAGGAACAATTGTTGTTGCTATTATTTGCCATCGAGTCAACTCTGATTCATGGTGACCCCATGTCTGCAGAGTAGAACTATGCTCCATAAGGTTTTTAAGGCTGTGAACTTTCTGAAGCAGACCAGCAGGTGTGTCTCCTGCGGTGCCCTCCAGCACCTAGCCATTTGCGCCACCCAGGGACCAAAGAAATAATTAGAGGTACTCAAAGCGTTTGAAGGAACATCTGTGCCCAAGAGACTGACATGGAGAACAATGGGACAGATTCCCAACATTTCTCCCTGGACCCCTATCAGGGGCTGAGCTGGGCTGATTCTTGATCTGCCCCATAAGACAATACTTGAGTCTCAAGGATGAGGTATCTACAAGCACTAAGAACTGCAGAGGCAAGTGTTATTTTGTCTGTATTTTGCTTTTTCACTGGACACAGCAATAGGTAATCATGATATAAGGATAATAATTCAAACAGCAAGAGAAATTTTTGAGATATAGGAAAACTGTTTAAGAGAGAAAAGGTGAGGGTGGCTGTATGTTGTAAATGAGTTACGGCCAGTTCCCGTCATCCTTGTAGGCAATTCTTCTAAGTGATACGCTGTTGTAAACTGGATTAAAGTCTAATGGTGAGAGTGACTCACTGAAGGGATGATGGGAAATTAGTCAACAAACTGCAACACCTTTTGGGTAATAGATCACTTGATATCTTTTGGCTTTAGTTATTCTTCCTCTCCCTTTGCTCCTAGAAATTCACCTGAACATCCCTTTTCGGTTTAATTACATCAAGGAAAGTTGGGTTCGACTCAAATATTTTAAAGCCTCTTACAGGAAGCAAACGTACGAATCAAAGACTCAGTGTGGTAACCTAATCGCTAGTCCAGGCTTCCTCCCACTGGCAACCCACCAAGCCATCCATTCCTTCAGAAGGCTTCTTTTCACAAGAAGTTGCCAGTGCTAATTATTTGCAGCTGTTGCTCAGCTTGCTGTCACAACCTGATGGGCTCACCTCAGGCATCTGGCAGACAACCAGCATCTATGGGATTATTGACTGAATCTTATAAATAAGAAGGACAGAAGAAGTATGGAAGTTATGTGGGAGGAACCTAAGAGAAATCTCAGAAAAATCTCTATGGCAAAGTATATTTTGCCTAAAAGCAGCCAATCCCAGAAAGTACCAGCAGAGATTTATAGAATGTAAAAAAAGTAATGACCAATAAGGGGAGATTAAGAAAGGAAGGAATGAATCACCTCTCTGAGCCTTGGATCTGGGATGGTAATTGGCCCTCAGGGTGGTAGGTTAGGGGTAGCTGGGACAGCTCAACTCCTTTGATTGTCCAGGAACAACAGTCAAAAACAAAACCAAACCCATTGCCGTTGAGTTGATTCTGACTCATAGTGACTCTCTAGGACAGGGTAGAATTGCCCCATAGAGTTTCTAAGGCTGTAACCTTTAGGGGGTTTCTAAGTCTATAATCTTTGTGGAAGCAGACTGCCACATATTCCCCCAGTGCAGTGATAAGTGGGTTTGAATCGCCCAGCACTTAACCACTGCGACACCAGGACTCCTTTTAAAGTTATATGAAAGGTTCTACAGTATAGTAACTCAAACTTAGGCTCTACCAGTCACTAATTTTGTGACCTTGGTCAAATTATATAACCTCTCTGTGCCTATAATACCTATTTTAGAGGGTTCTTGTAATGACCCAGGTGGGTCAATGCATTTAGAACAACGCTAGCCACAGAGTAAGCACTCAATAAAAGTTACTTTCATCACCGTTATTGTTTTATTACACATGTTTAAGAGCTACTTGGTGTCATACCAAATTCCTAGTTAAAAAGACTTTGCAGAGACTTAATGGATTATCAGGGAGTACTACATTTTCCAACAGAAATTGGTTTAAAGTAGAGAAGGAAAAATATAGGAATCGAAAGTTTCTAGTTTTCATACCGATATTAAAGCACTGGCCCATTGTACAATTTTGTCAGATTCTCCCATTCTTCATTATCCAACCCTCAACCCACTTCATCAACCTGAGTCAAACCTTGATGTAAAGCTGTACTCAATTTTTTTTTCCAAAAAATAAAAAGATATATGGAATTTTTATAAGTTTGTTAACTTTTGTGACAATTTCATAGAAATCTGTAGAAGAGGAATTTTTTGTGTTCAATAACCCCTTCTGCCAACTCATTAGCTCCCTTCTCCATTCTCAATAGCCTTTCAAATATGACCATCATGATGATAAAAATTTTTAATAATTAGGATTCATATATGATAAAGAACACTTCACCATTCATATTGGCTGCTAGAAATTTTAAGGCCAACTTTATGGCTTAAGAGTCTCTGGAGTCACATGATTGTTGTTGTTGTTAGGTGCTATCAAGAAAGTTCTGACACATAGTGACCCTATGTACAACAGAATGAAACACTGTCTGGTTGTGCACCATTCTCACAATCATTGCTGTGCTTGAGTCCATTGCTGCAGCCACTGTGTCAATTTATTTCATTGAGGGTCTTCCTCTTTTTTAATGACCCTCTACCAAACATGATGTCCTACTCCAGGAACTGATCCCACCTGATAACATGTCTAAAGTTGTGAGATGAAGGCTTGCCATCCTTGCTTCTAAGCAGCATTCTTCCAAGACAGATTTGTCTTCTTCCAAGACAGATTTGTTCATTCTTCCAGGGGTCCATGGTATATTCAATATTCTTCTCCAACACCACAATTCAAAGGCATCAATTCTTCTTCGGCCTTTCTTATTCATTGTCCAGCTTTCACACGCATATGAGGTGACTGAAAATACCAAGATCAGGTACGCCTTAGTCCTCAAAGTGACATCTTTGCTTTTTAACACTTTAAAGAAGACTTTTGTCACAGATTTGCTCAATGCAATGCACTGTTTGATTTCTTGACTGTTGCTTCCACGTGCATTGATTGCAGATCCAAGTAAGACAAAATCCTTGACAACGTCAGTATTTTCTCTGTTTGTCATAATGTTGCTTATTGGTCCAGTTGTGGAGATTTTTTTCTTTATGTTGAAGTGCTATCCATACTGAAGAATGTGGTCTTTGATATTCATCAGTAAGTGCTTCAAGTCCTCTTCACTTTCAGCAAACAAGGTTGTGTCACCTGCATATGGAAGGTTGTTAATGAGTCTTCCTCCAATCCTGATATCTGATTCTTCTTCCTACAGTCCAGCTTCTCGGATTATGTGCTTAGCATATAGGCTGAAGAAGTATGGTGAATGGGATACAACCCTGACACAAACCTTTCCTGACTTTAAACCACACAGTACCTCCTTGTTCTGTTTGAACAACTGCCTCTTGGTCTACATACATGTTCCTCATGAGGACAATTAAGTGTTCTGAAATTTCCAGTCTTCACAATTTTATCCAGTATTTGTTATGATCCACACAGTGGAATCGCTTTGCATAGTCAATAAAACACAGGTGAACATCTTTCTGGTAGCCTCTGCTTTCCGTCAAGATCCGTCTGACGTCATCAATGATATCCCTCATTCCACATTCTCTGGCTTGAATTTCTGGCAGTTCCCTGTCGATGCACTGCTACCATCATTTTTGAATTATCTTCAACAAAATTTTACTTGCGTGTGATATTAATGACATCGTTCTATGATTTCCACATTCTGTTGGGTCATCTTTCTTTGGAATGGGCACAAATATGAATTTCTTCCAGTCAGTTGGCCAGGTCTACCCTGAGGTACAAAGCTGGCACAATATCCATAATATCCATACACCTACAAGGAAGACCAGTTAATATGACTGTTATTCAAATTTACGCACCAACCACTAAGGCCAAAGATGAAGAGATAGGAGATTTTTATCAGCTGCTGTGGTCTGAAATTGCTTGAACATGCAATCAGGATGCATTGATAACTACTGGTGATTGGAACGTGAAAGTTGGAAGCAAAGAAGAAGGATCGGTAGTTGGAAAATACGGCCTTGGTGATAGAAACAATGCCAGAGATCGAACGTGCATATGAGCAATGGATTGTCTGTTCCACAGTCGTCCACTAACTAGCCTTGTTCTGATATTGAGCTTCTCTGTGGTCTCTTTCCACAGATGTAGTCGATTTGATTCCTGTGTGTTCTATCTGGTGAGGTCTACGTACGTGCATAGTCGCTGTTTATATTGTTGAAAAAAGGTGTTTGCAATGAAGAAGTCATTGGTCTTGTAAAATTCTATCATGCAGTCTCTGGTGGTGTTTCTGTCGCCAAGGCCATATTTTCCAACTACTGATCCTTTTTCTTTGTTAGGTCCCTGGAAAGTGGCATGTAATCCAAATGCTTTAATAAAACAAATTCTCTGTTAAAAAATAGAAAAAGTCTCAAGAGATATGTTCAAATAAATTTACAAA
Organism: Elephas maximus indicus; assembly: GCF_024166365.1. Classification (NCBI taxonomy): domain Eukaryota; kingdom Metazoa; phylum Chordata; class Mammalia; order Proboscidea; family Elephantidae; genus Elephas; species Elephas maximus. Next base: position 50,009,613 of record NC_064842.1, on the reverse strand, counting down.
TGACAACCATTTTCTTGCCTAGTATGTTAAATTAATATGAACACTATTTTGTGAGAGAGAAAATATATAGAAATGTTTATGATGTGAACACAAGTTATGACAATGTCCAGTTAACATCCAGATGATAATCTACAACCTGAGATAGGGAAAGGAAGATAAGGGTAGCAACTGCCACAAAGACATTACTGGAATAAAACAGATATATGGGGCCAATTAATTCAAGTCTTCACATGGAAACTGAGGAAGAGGAAAATTTAATTTTCCTTTCTTTTTAGACACCTAGCTGGATTGTTTACCAGCATTGTTCGCAATTAGTGAGACTCTTATGACTGGCCAATGGGTTATGGGCAGAAGTCATGTATACCCCTTCCATTCATGGACTCCAAGGACCAAGATGATGGCAGAGTCACCACATGAAAGAAGTCTGAATCCCTGAACGACTATGTGGATCAGTGACTCCCCTCCTTTCTCCTCTGCATTGGACCATGCCCTGAACAAGAAATGAACTTTAACTGTGTTAGACATAGGGAGGTTTTTTTTGGTTTTGGTTTTTTGGGTTTTTTTAATGGCAGTTAGCATTGCCTAACTAATACAGAAATCTTATAAAACTGGTGAAATAGAAATTGATTTTCCTACCAGAGAAGTAGATAGTACTCTTGAGATAAAATTGAATAACATGTCCATTTCTGGTGAGTAATTTTATGAAGGAACTGTGGCAATTGGTAAAAAGAGGCTGAATGGAAAATTCCCTTTGTTATGTCTTTTCAGCTTGGCCACCCAAAATTAATCCTGGACTTTACCATTTTGGAAACACTCAAATTATTAGTGTTCCACAATCATTACATTTTTTGAATTATTATTTTTACCATAATTTTTCCTGAGGATGCTACTTGCCATAAACCCAGGGAGCCTGGCATGGCTACTTGTCCCTGGAGTAGAGTTCATGGACACATACACAGAGGCAGTTTCTAATACAGGGGAAAGAAGCCTGGGGAACAGTCTTGAGTGATGATATTCTAGGCAGAGGAATCTTCCCCAATACAATCTCAATTGGGCTCCATTTTTGAATATATAACTTAATCATCAACTTTTCATAGAGTTCAAATTCATAGAGTTCAGAGATTATCCAATTTGCAGCTGTTGTTGTTATAAGGTGTCATCGAGTCAGTTCTCACTGCAATCCCATGTACAACAGAATGAAACACTGCCTGGTCCTCTATCATCCTCCCTATCTTTGTTACGTTTGAGCCTATTGTTGTAGCCTCTGTATCAACCCATCTCATTGAGGGTCTTCCTCTTTTTCGATGACCCTCTGCTTTACCAAGCATAATGTCCTTCACCAAGGACAGGTCCCTCCTGATAACATGTCCAAAGTACGCGAGACAAAGTCTCACCATCCTCACTTCTAAGGAGCATTCTGGCTGTATTTCTTCGCAGACAGATTTGTTTATTCTTCTGGCAGTCCATGGTATGTTCAATATTCTTCACCCACACTGTAATTCAAAGACATCAATTCTTCTTCAGTCTTCCTTATTCATTGTCCAGCTTTCACATGCATATGAGGTGATTGAAAAGACCGTGGCTTGGGTCAGGGGCACCTTAGTCCTTAAAGTGACATCTTTGCTTTTTAATACTTTAAAGAGGTCTTTTATAGCAGATTTGTCCAACTCCTTTGGTTTCTTGACTGCTGCTTCCATATGCATTCATTGTGGATCCAAGTAAAATGAAATTCTTGACAACTTCAATATTTCCTCCATTTATCATGATATTGCTTATTGATCCAGTTGAAAAGATTTTTGTTTTCTTTATGGTGAGGTGTGATCCATAGTAAAGGGTGTAGTCTTTGCTCTTGGTCAGTAAGCGTTTCCAGTCCTCTGCACTTACAGCAGGCAAGGTTGTGTCATCTGAATATCACAGGTTATTAATGAGTTTTCTTCCAATCATGATGCCAAGTTCTTCTTCATATAGTCCAAATTCTTGGATTATTTGCTCAACATACAGATTGAATAAGTATGGTGAAAGGATACAGCCCCGCTGCCCATCTTTCCTGATTTTAAGCCACATAGTATGTCCTTGTTTATTTGAATGACTGACTCTTGGTCTATGTAGAGGTTCCTCATGAGCACAATTAAGTGCTCTGGAATTCCTAAACATCTTTTTGGTAGTATCTGCTTTCAGCCATGATCCATCTGACATCAGCAATGATATCTCTCGTTGCACGTCCTCTTCTGAATCTGGCTTAAATCTCTGACAGTTGCTGTCAATACACTGCTGCAGCAGTTTTTGAATTCTCTTTAGCAAAATTTTACTTGAGTGTGATATTGTTCAATAATTTCCACACTCTGTTGGATCTTCTTTCTTTGAAATGAGCACAAATATGGATCTCTTCCAGTCGCTTGGCCAGGTAGCTGTTTTCCAAACTTTTTGGCATAGACAAGTGTGCACTTCCAGTGTTGCGTCCATTTGTTGAAACATCTCTGTTGGTATTCCATTAATACCTTGAGCCTTGTTTTTTGCAATGCCTTCAGTGCAGCTTGGACTTCTTCCTTCAATACCATCGGTTCTTGATCATATGCTCCCTCCTGAAGTGATTGAATGACGACCAGTTCTTTTTGGTACAGTGATTCTGTGTATTCCTTCCTTTTTCTTTTGATGCTTCCTACTTTGTTTAATATTTTCCCTGTAAAATCCTTCAATATTGCAACTTGAGACTTGCATTTTTTCTTCAGTTCTTTCAGCTTAAGAAATGCCAAGTGTGTTCCTCCCTTTTGGTTTTACAACTCCAGGTTTTTGCACATTCTTAAAAAAAAAAATTTTTTTTATTATAATACTTTACTTGTCTTCTGTAGCTGCCTTTGAAATCTTCTATTCAGCTCTTTTACTTCATTATTTCTTCCCCTCACCTTAGCTACTCCATGTTTAAGAGCAAGTTTCAGAGTCTCTTCTGCCACCCATTTTGATCTTTTCTTTCTCTTCTGTCTTTTTAATGACCTCTTTCTTTTTTCAGGTATGATGTCCTTAATGTCATCCCACAACTCGTCTGGTCTTTGATCATTTCTGTTCAGTGTGTCAAATCTATCTCGAGATGTTCTCTAAATTCAGGTGGGATATACTGAAGGTCAAACTTTGGCTCTTGTGGACTTGTTTTAATTTTCATCTTCAACTTGAACTTGCATATGGGTAATTGATGATCTCTTCCAAAGCTGACCCCTGGCCTCATTCTGCCTGATGATATTGAGCTTCTCCGTGGTCTCTTTCCACAGATGTAGTCGATTTGATTCCTGTGTATTTCATCAGGGAGTTTCACATGTATAGTCACCATTAATGTTGTTGAAAAAGATATTTGCAATGAAAAAATCGTTGATCTTGCAAAATTCTATCATGGGATCTCCAGCGTAATTTCTGTCACCAAGGCCATAGTTATAAGTTGATAGTATATACATTTGCTGAGAATAGAAATTAAATATTTTTTGCTTAGAAGAGTGAAATTATGATGATCATAGAGAAACCAGTATTTACTGGGCCTCTTCAAGGTCAGATTGAGACTCAGATTTCAATCCTGGGAGTGAAAGAATACATTAAAAAATAATTATTTTATTTGTTGTTGTTGAGAATACACATAGCAAAACATCCACAACTTGATAGTTTTTACATGTACAGTTCAGTGACCATGATTACATTCTTCAAGTTGTACAACCATTCTCACCCCCTTTTTCCAGTTGTTCCTCCCCATTAACATAAACTCACTGCCCCCTAAATTTCCTATCTAATCTTTCAAGTTGCTGTTGTCAATTTAATCCCATATATATAGATATTAAAAGTGCATAATGCTCAAGGCAAACATTCTTTACTAGTTGAGCTAAACTGTTTGGTTTTAAGAAGACTTCAGGGAATATTTTTGGATTAAGGCTTAAAGATTATCTCAGGGCAGTAGTTTCACGTGTTCATTCAGCCTCCATGGCTCCAGAAAGCCTGTAGTCCGTGACAATTTGAAATTCTCTTCTGCATTTTTGAGCTTTTGATCAGGATTCTTCTATAGAATCTTTGAACAAAACATTCAGTAATGGTACCCGGGCACTACCCAATTCTGGTCTCTTAGCAAAGGAGGCAGTTTTTCATGGAGGCAATTAGCCACACATTCCATATGCTCCTCCTATTCCTGACTCTCCTTCTTCCTCTGTTGCTCCAGGTGAGCAGAGACAAATTGTTGTGCCTTAGATGGCTTTTGCAAGCTTTTAAGACCCCAGGCAGTACGCAATGAACTAAAAGGTAGAACAGAAGCATTAAACACATTATTAGGCCAATTAACTCGGATAGCCCAGGAAATAATCACCCTAAACCTTCAAATCAAAGAAAAAAATCCCATGAGATTGGTCACATATAAGCAGCCTCAGCAGCTACTCTTTTTTTTTTTTGGTCATCGTTTTAAATATACCTGTCACACAACTTTTGCCAATTCAACTTTTTACATGTGTACAACTAATTGACAGCAATTACGTTAATCAGCTGTGCAACCCTGCCCTTAATCAATGCAATTTTTCCATCACCATAAACTGAGAGGAATATATTTTTTAAATAAAGCAACATAACTATCAAAATCTTCTAACATAAATTGCTTTCTTAATGCCAAACAGATGTTTAAAGGAGAGAGTGGATTTGATGTACAACAAAAAAGAAAGAGAATAAGAGAGAGAATGTTCCACTCTGGGCTCCCTTCAACCCTTTTACAATATTGCTAATGAACCCCATCTGTGCCAGCTTCTGAGTCTTTGCAACTTGTTTTTCTTTGGACTCACATATCTACTTTCCTCTTTGGGAAAACAGCAGTCTAAAATCATGCCCTTCCACAGGGAAAAGTTGCCAAGCCATCTGGGGTCCCTCTGGGGACCAAGGAAGTTTACCATACCCCATTACAGGCAGATGTGCCCTACATAAAGACCAATAGCTGCCTAGCAAGGCCAAAAGAGAACAGAAATGGTCATTAAAAATAGTTTTTACTGTTGCACTTCAAGGAAAAACAGGCTTGGTCCCTGCATACCGCATTTATATCTCCAGGAAAAGTCACAAACTGCCCAAGGAGCACTGAGGTACCACTCTTTAGTCTGTCTGAATTCCTATCCCTTTATCATTTTCCTTTATTGCAGGACTATTCAGAGACTTTAATGTGCAACTAAGGTACAGCATGAGTCACTGAAAAGGGAATATTATATAAAACGTTATCCAAATGCATTTTGGAATATATTGGGGCATTTGTGTAGGCCAGTGGTGTTCAGTGAATCAGAATCAGAATGCTGTACCTCATTCAGTAGGTCAGGGCTGGGGCCCAATAATTTGCATTTCTATCAAACTTTCAGGTGATGCTGATACTCTAGTTCAGGGATCACACTTTGAGAAGCATTGGCCTAGGCGTGGAGCCTTGGTGCTGTAGTGGTTAAGAGCTTGACTGCTGACCAAAAGGTTGGCATTTTGAATCTACCAGTGACTCCTTGTAAAGCCTCTGGGGCAGTTCTGCTCTGCCCTGTAGGGTGGCTATGAGTTGGAATCAACTTGACAGCAATGGGTTTGGCCAAGGTATATGATGCCTGAACTCTTTTAGTTTAAGTATATATTCAGGGATCCTTAATAAGAGGCAAGCTAAAAAATAGGTCCCACCTCACTGATACTTTTTGTTATTGTTAACCTTAATCTAGTTTACCAAGAATTACTGGTAATCCATTGAGGCTCTCCAGGGACCCACAGGTTGTTCTGTTATAGCGTTGATGTGTATAATAAATACAACATCTGTGTTTCTATTAGGAAAGAAACATTGATTTACAGTATTCCATTGCTTCAGGTCTCATCCCATTGCTGATTCATCAAGGGAAAACTTAGTCACCTTAAAGACCATGATGAGGATTTTTGCAACAGAAAGTACACACTAGACAAGTGATTTTTATTTGGTTGGTTGGTTTTGTTGTTGTTGCTTGTTTTGTTATTTTAAAAATTTTGGTTCCACTAGAAATAACTTTTTTTTTTTTTTTTTAAGAAAAACAAACATCCAAGTAATTCCTTGGAAATGGCCAAGTATCTCTGTGGCCATGATTGAAGATGGAGGATGGTAGAAATAGCACTAAACAACTCTGAGGACTGTGAGTTCTGTCAGTACCGAACCCAGTTTGTAAACTAGCTTTAGATCAAAAGTTATTTGTGTGTGTCTTCTCTCTTTACTCTAAGTTTAAAGAATACTTTCAGGCCAAGTTAAGCCATACCTACCATTTCTTAAACGTGCATCTATTCTCCCTGGTCTTGGGGTACAAGTGGGGATCCAAAATTGAAATTCGGTATTTATTATTATACTAATGATTATTATAAAGGTTGTATCTTTTATCCAAAAACCCTGGGGCCATATGTCTTTCAGAATTCAGAATTTCTAGCACCTTAGAATGGTAAATGGTGCAGAAATTTATCATATGTAACATCTTCATCAGGGTCCAGGACAGCTCCCCGTAAAGAAATGTATTCGTATTTCTGAGAAAAAAAAAAATCATATACGAATAATCACACTATGTGGCATAATTATACAATGGTTAGATTTTGCTACTAAATGTGTTTAAGTCATGTTTTTTGTTTTTTAAGTTTTATTCACATACCATAAAATTTACTCTTTAAAGTGTTGTTTAGTATATTTGTTTATATATGTTGTTTAGTATATTCTCAGAGTTGTGCAACCATTAGCACTATATAATTTTGGACATATTCATCACTCCAAAAATAAACACCCCATACCTATTATACTCACTCCCCATTTCTTCCTTCCACCAGCCCCTGCAAACTGCTAATCTCCCTTCAGTTTCTATGCATTTGCCTATTACTGATACTTCATGTAAATGGAATCATACAATACGTGGACTTTTGTATCTGGCTTATTATTATTATTATGGTTTCATCTATGTGTGGCATGTATCAGTCCTTCATTCTTCTTTATGGCTGAATAATATTCCATTGTATAGACATACAACATTTTATTTATCCATTCATCAATTAATGAATATTTGGGTTATCTCCACTTTTTGGTTATTATGATCGTGTTGCTATGGCGTGAACTTATGTTTTCAATTCTCTTGGGTATATACCTGGGAGTGGAATTGCTAAGTCATAACTGTACGTTCAGCTATTTTGAGGAGCTTCCAAACTATTTTCCAAGTGTCTGGACAATTTTACATCCTCATCAGCAATGTACGAGAGTTCCAGTTTCCCCTCATCCTTGCCAGTACTTGTTATTATCTTTCTTTTTTATTGTAGCCATCCTAGTAGGTGTGAAATGGTGTCTCATTGTGGTCTTGATTTTCATTTCTCCGCTGGATAATAATGGTGAGCATCTTTTCATGTATCCATTTATATTCCTTCTTTGGAGAAATGTTTATTCTAATCATTTGCGCATTTTATAACTGGTTTATTTGTTTTTTATTGTTGAGATTTAAGAGTTCTTTTATATTCCAGGTGCAAGTCCCTTATCAGATGTATGATTTGCAAATATTTTCTCCCTTTCCATGGTTGTTGGTTTTCAGGGCCACTGTGGAGTTAGAGAGGTGGTGATAGGAATAGGGGTCACCATTCTTACCGAGATTCAGCCGTTTTTCCTGAATAAATGCTCTTTGTATTGTTGCAGCCTTTGATTAATTTTTAGAGTTCTGAAAATGTTAAATTTGACAATTTCTCTCCAGCTTTCTCATTGCTTTTATGGAGAAGCTGATTTTCAGAGCTACTTTTTTTTTTCTTGCTACTTTTTTGAGTTATGGAATTATGAATAAGGTCTTCCTCTGACTCTAAATTAAGACTTATTTTTTAGAGCTAATTCACCTTTTAAGTGTACATTTGATCTGAATAAAGGAAATGACAAAATTGTATGACTGAAAATATAACTTTCTGAACACACAGTAGAACCTATTGATGAGGAGACGGTAGTTAAGCGCGGATCCCAAATTTTCCCACTGATGTTATGGGGCGTCTTTTAAATGCTAAAAACCCACATAATTAGTTTTTTGCAGTCAGGAAGTAAAGACAACATAAAAATTTAATTAAGATTGTAACTTACAAATTTTACCTAAATTAGCCACATTTTAAAAAATCTTATGTTTTTAAAAGGCAGGAGATTGCTGCCTTTTTGATATTTGGGTATATACTTGGGAGTGGAATTGCTGTCATAACTCTATGTTCAGCTTTTTTGAGCAATGTCCTGTTTTCCAAAGTAGTTGCACAATTTTACGTTTGTACTGGCAATGTATGAGAGTTCCAATTTTGATACTTTGCCTTTTAAAAAATAAGATTAAATATATATATATATATATATGGCTTATCTGTAAAAATTTATGGAAAAGCCACGAGATTTTAAATACTAAGCTGCTAAGAGCTTCATGTTTTGCTTCAATCATGTTTTGCTTATAGAAATTCAGATGTCAAACAAGGATACTAGGAACAGGCTTGCTGGTAATGCAGAAGACCCAGAAGCCCTACTCTTGATGTTAATTACTGTGGAGTTGATGCTGCTGGAGTTGATGCTGCCTCATGGTTTTCAAGGCTGTGACCTTTCAGAAGTACATCACCATGCCTGTCTTCTGAGGAGCCTCTGGGTGGGTTCAAACTGCCAACCTTTTGGCTAGTAGTCAAGCGTTTACTCATTTGCACCACCCAGTGACTTCTAGAAGGACTATGAAATAGTAATCATTGAGAATATATTAAATGCCCAGTTACATTATCTCTCTAAATATTTATCTCAAAATACGTGTTTGTACTGATTCAGTTGCATTCACATTCTAGTGGGCCGGAGAGATAATAAAGGGAAAATACATGATTTAATGTCATGTTTTTTTTTTTTTTTAAGTTCTAGAAATAAAAAAAAAGAAAGCAGAGAATATGGATATAGAAGGATGAGGGGTGTTAATACGTGATAGGGTGGCTCAGAGAAGATATCTCTGAGGATGTGAAACTTGAGAGATGTGAATAAAGTGAGAGAGTAAACCATGTGGACACCTGGTAAAAGATTATTCCAGGAAAAATTACCAATAAATGTGAAGGTTCTGAGATGGAGATGTATTTGTATCCTCACCATGACCCTCTTCATGCCAAGAGCAAGGAAGAATAGATTCACATTTAGGAAAAGACAGGTGTGGGGTTACTTGGCCTTAAAACATGCCTAGACACCTATAGCAAATAGGGAAGGAAGACCCATGCACATACATTTTGATCTAAAGTTGGTTTGTACCTAGGTTTAGTACTTGACTCACAGGATTCAAAGCTCTTAGAGTTCTTTGGTAGTATTTCCACTGTCAAAAAAACAAATCTGGAGTTAGTGAGGAAAGACTTTAGCCAAGAGGGTTATTGCAAGGAGGGAAATAAGACATTACAATAGAGTGAGAAAGACTATTGTAATAGGGCGAACACTCTAACTGTAACATCAGCAAGTGTCTCAAGGGTTCGACAAAACAGATTGTTCTTTTATAGAGGAGTCGAGAAAGCTAGAAAGAACCGGTGCGGGGAAGTGGGAAGAAAAGGTGCCCTGATCATATAGTAGATCAGAGAATGTTTTACACTGAAGCCAGCCTATTCTCTAAGAAGGCCCACTTAAGGAAGTGCTAGAAAAATCATATCCCTCTTCTCTGACACGAAGCTGTGTGGAAATCAAAATTAATATCGATCTATTATCAATACTGTTCCTCCCTGCTCCACTTCTGTTTTGATACCAGCTGCATATCCACACTCCTTTGTCTGACAGACCTCACAAGTTATAGCACACAATCTTCCAGACTGCCAAGTGACCCAAGACCTCAGATACCAGCCACAAACTTGGGCGTCCCCACAACACCGTCACTCGTGATCCACTGGCTACAAATTTGGAGTTTTCCCCACTACCCCTTTAGGAAACCGAACGTAAGCCCAAGTGTCCCCAGGACTCTTCACTTCTGACCTGCTGGCTCCTACTACTCCTCTGGGTCCGATAATTCACCTGGAATGACTCACAGAAAGGGCTATACTTATGACTACTGTTTTATTACAGGACAAAGGATATAACACAGGACCAGTATAAAGAAGAAATGCATAGGGTGAGGTCTGGGAGAGTTCACAACTTGGATCTTTCATGTCCCAAAAAGGGACTTACTACCCTCACAAGTGCATGGATGTCTTTCACCAATTAGGAAGACAATGGAGCTTCTGTGTCCAGAGCCATTATTGGGGTATCATTAAGTAGTAATGATTTATTGAATCAGCCCACCTTCCCTGAGGTCGGCAGATATAACAGGTAGTCTTTTTAACCAGGCCAGCCCCCACCTGAATCACCTCATTAGCATAAACCCTCACATGTTTTCCAGAGGCCTCATCAAAGGCACTTCAATTACTGGGGAAATCCTATGGTTTTAGAGGTTACCTTTCAGCAACCAAGAACAAAGATCAAATTCTTTGGGTAAAGGTAATGCAAACCCCTAAGAGATGTTGTGCCCTGGCTCAGGCCAAGGGTGGGCCAAAATTCAGGGACTTGGGGGAAGGAGAGAAGCTTAATCAAAGTTTGGTTAACAACGAAAGTGTTCCAAACAGTCAGTGGGAACAAGCAATTTAGGTAATCATTTATGAGGCAAAGCATGAGAATTTGGAGAGTTCACGTTTGGCCTTGTCATAGGTAAAGAAGAGGGCGTCTGGGAGTCTTTGCTAAGTCATGAGGGGAAGGGCAGCTTTTTGCAGTAAGCCATGTCACGGAACACAAAGGATGTTTTAGCCTCCACTGTTTCCTCAGATCACAGGATTCAGGTAAAATTCAACATTGTCACACCATCTCCCATCTGCAATCATGGCCACAAAGAAACTTTGCCACTTCCAAGGAAATGCGTGAGGGTTTTTCATTTCCTAATTTTTTTGTTTTAGTGGAACCAAATAATTTAAAAAACACAAATCTTATAACATTTAAGACATAACTAAAGCGAGATTTAGAGCAGTTAAATAATATTTTTAAATTCAACAGAATTTAAATTTTGACTATAAAACCTGTATTTTATGTTTCAAAAAAATCATGATTTCAAAAACAATAGAGGCTTGAATAAACTTCAATCCCTGAGGGAATATTCTGATAGTTTGGTTAGGCAATCTATGGTGTCATCTAGTGGCAATTCATTCAAATTTCAACCAAATGTCCCAGAGGGTATACTAACTCATTAGAGAGTATGACTAAGCAAAGCTCTTCCAAATTAAATAAATGTCAAATCACAGTCATCACTTTTTTTTTAATAGTTATAGAGTCAGAGGAAGTTTCAAAATTAGTACGCAGTGGTTTCATATACCGTTCATTCAGTTTGCTCTTATGGTTCTATGTTATGTAAATACAGTAAAATATCAAAAGCAGAAAATTGATATTTGTACAATGTGTGTGTGTAAAATTCTATGTAATTTTATCACATGTTTAGATTCATGTAACCACCAAAACATGATACAGAACTATTCAATCACCCCAAATATCTCCCTCATGCTACCCTTTATACTGATACCCACTCTACTTTCCCTACCATCCCTAACCTCTGACAACCACTAATTTGTTCTGCACTGCTACAATTTTGTCATTTTCAAGAAAGTCATATAAATAAACTCATATATATGACTTTTTAAGACTGACTTTGTGTGTTTCAATAGTTTGTTCCTTTTTTATTGCTGAGTAATATTCCACGGTATAGACGTACCACAGTTTATTTAATGTTGAAACACATTTGGATCCTCCAGCTATTCCAACTAAAGCTGCTATGAATAACACTGTGGAGAATTTTTTTTTTTTTTTTTTTGGATGATCATTTTCTCTAGGATAAATGCCTGGGAATTCAATTGCTGGGTCTTATGGTAAGTACATGTTTAGATTTTTTAATTAACTGCCAACCTATCTTCCAGAGTGGCTGTACCATTTCACATTCTTACTAGCAGCGTATGAGTGATTTAGTTTCTCTGCATACTCATTAGTGTTTGGTGTTATCACCGCTTTTTAATTTTAGCTATTCTGATTGGTATGTGTTTTTTTTTTTTTATGTAGTGATAGCTCATGGTGGTTATAATTTGTATTTCTCTAATGGCTAATGATGTTAAAAATCTTTTCATGTGCGTATTTACCGTATGTATATCCTATTCAGTGCGATGTCTCGTCATGTCTGCCCATTTTCTAATTGAATTGTTATTTTTCAGCTGTTGAGTTTTGAGGGTTCTTTATACATACTAGGTAAGTCCCTTGTCAGATATGTGGTTTGCAAATATGTTCTCCAGGTCTGTAGCTTGTCTTTTCATCCTCTCCACAGGATCTTCCATAATGCAACAATTTAAAATTTTGATTATATCCAATTTATTATTTCTTTTATGGACTGTGTTTTGGTGTCATATCTAAGAACCCTTCACTAAGCTCTAGGTTCTGAAGATATTTTCCTACACTTCCTTTGAGTTTATCTTGTTTGCAGATCACTCAGCTTCTTGAATCTGTAAGTTCATGTCTTTTGCCAAGTTTGGGATATTTTTAGCCTGCCATCTGACATACAGATTTTGAACTTGCCAGCTCCCATAATTGTGTGAGCTAATCCCTTGAAATAAATCTCTCTCTCTCTCTCTCTGTCTGCATATATGTGTGTGCTTGTGTGTGTGTATCACTGGTTCTCTTACTCTATAGAACCCTAAGACAGGCAGTTATTGTCAAAAGTTTGTCTTGTTAGACTGTTCCTTTCCGGGTCCTTCAACTAGAGAGAGCTGGCTTGTCTTTGGACTTCTGTTGTTTCTACATGTTGGTCTTTCCAGGTTGTTGGCTTCTCTAGTACCTAGTCTGAGATATATGAGGAAGAAAGAAACCTAAGGAACATACTGCCATGTTGTTCCTTGGGTCCTAAGATCTCTAGACAGATTGTCTTCTCCTTATCATTTTTTAGAGTCTTCTTAAGCTCATTTTACATATACCATCCATGGGTTTTAGCTGTACATAGCACAAGGAATAGGGAAAAATGAATCTATTCCATCGTGTTCAGAAATGGAAGGGGAATTCAGTCACCACTTTTTATACCAAAAATCTCATCATCATGTTTAAGAAATGCAAAAATAACCTTTCCCTTTATAAATAATTAATTACACAGTTTGTCCAAAGAACATGAATTGAGCATATGTTTTTTCTCCCCTTATCAAAATCATTAGAAATGACAAATAATAGATTATTAACTACTTAATAGATAACTCAGCTCAAAAATAAGAAGAAGGAATCATATACCTGATGAATCAGAAACTGTGAAGAATAACAGAAAGAAAAACACCTGGGATTGAATTGTAAATCTAGTCCCCCATAGTCATGCAGACTGATGAAACTGTCACCAAAGAGAGCCACTCTTCTTCCCAAGCAGCTCCCAACGAGATACAGCAAATAGCCTAGGAGAGATTTGCAAACACTAAGATGAGCTTGCAGACACGTATCATCAAATATTTGATGACAGTCCACACCATGAAAAAATGGCAGAATGAATAATTGGATAAATAAAATTAACAGAGAAATTAAAACAGGATATAGTGGTGCATACATACAATGGAATACTACTTAGCAATAAAGAAAAATGAGTTCCTAAAACATGACACAAGGATGAGCCTGCAGGACATTTTGTTGAGCAAAGTAAGTCAATCATAAAAAAACAGTTATATGCACTCACTTTTATGAAATGACATGAGTAGGTAAATATACAGGATCTGATGTTCATTAGTGGTTACCAGTGGTGAGGGGTGGGGAGAGGTAGAGGAAGATTGAGTAACTGGAAGTGAAACAACTAGAAGAGAAATAAGGAGAATATTGACACAATGTGAAGAATATAACCAAAGTGACTGATCATTACGCCTAGAAAATGTGTAATGGGAGTAGGTTTTGCTGTGTATATTTTCACCAAAAACACACACACACACACACAAAATAGTAAACATTTTAGGCTTTGTGGGCCACAGAATCTCTATCAAAACTACCCAGCTCTCTCATAGTAGCTGAAAAACAGCCATAAACACTTTGTAAATAAGTGGGCATGGCCATGTTCCAATAAAACTTTATTTGCAAAAACAGGCAGCCAGCTAGATCTGGCCTGTGGGCCATAGATTATTGACTCCTGCTTTAGAGCACTCTATATATGTGAGAGCTCGATGGTAGATGATGAGAAGGTAGTGAACAGACCTTTTGAAAAACTGGTTCATTCTAAGAAAGGACAGTCCATGACAGGGGTGAAAAGCGTAAGAAGGGATTGTATCAACCCAGACCTGAGTCTCAGATCTGCCCCTCCACAGTCATGTGACTGTGGGGAAGCTACTTAATATCTCAGAGGTTCCACTTTTTCATCTCTAAGATGAAAATAATAGAACGTAACTATGTCATCCTTGTTGTGATGCAAGAAGTCAGAAAATGTATGAGAAATACTGCTTTTTTTTTTCAACTCAAACAAAAGAATCCTGTCTCATAAATAGAAATGAAGTCCTGATTCATACTACAGCATAAATGAACCTTGAAAACATTATGCTGAGTAAAATCAGTAAGTCACAAAAAGACAAATACTGCATGATCTCACTTAAGATATCTAGTATAGGCAAATGTATAGAGACCAACGTTTATTAGGGGTTACCAAGGGTGGGTGAGAGGGAGGGGGAAGAGGGACTCATTGACAAGGAGAAACTGAGCTTCTAGTAACATTGATGGAAAAACTTAGAAACTGGTAACTGTGATGGTTTGACAACATGATAAACATAATTCAGGCCACTAAATTGTACATGTGAAGAATGTTAAAATGACAAACGTTTTGTTACATATATATGTACCACAATTAAAAAAAAAGAATAAAATAAATACAAAAAAGGAAAACAAAAAAAAAGAGGATTTAGAATTAATATAATTTGTAATTAATGCCTTTGGAATTATGTAAGGTAATATGGCATTCATAAAAAAGAATCAACTAGACATTATAAAAATAAAAGATTTGATTAATAAAACTAAAAGTCAACTGATGATCTTAATGGCATTTTAGAACTATCTAGAGAGAAAATCGTAATTTTATAATTCAAATCAAGGCTTTCCATAAAGTACACTACAGCAGGACAAAATATAGACAATATAAAAGGGCCACGGAGGACAAAATATCTGCTGACTAAAGATATACAGGAGAGAAAAGATAAAATGAATTAAGGAAAAATATTTCAGAACAGAAAAAAAGAATTATTACATCGAAAGGACCCACTACTTACTGAACAGAATCTGTTATTTAAAACCCTGCACTTTTATCAATATAGAAAAGAAATTTACTAAAACTTTTGAGAAAGAAAAAAACAGATTTTCTGCAAAGGAATGAAAAAAGGTTAAGTCAGCAATATCTAAAATGACAGGGCTCATCCACCGCCATTGAGTTGATTCCGACTCTAGAGCCTCAAATTTTTGTAGGAAAATATCCTTGGACACGACATTCTATGCCCTAATGAATTACCTCTCAACTGTGAGTGCAAAATGAAAAGATTTCACTTAAGCAAAGACTCAGACATTCTACTTCTCAGATACCTTCTCTCAATCAGTTAATACTGGATATTCTACATCAAAACACACACACACACACGCACACACACAAGAAATCCAAAGGGATAAATAAGATGGGAGAAACCATGTAAGCAAAGAAATCGATAAACATATTCTTAGCACAAAAAATTTTTTAAATAAAAATCAGGGAAAAATACAAGTATCAACACAGGAGGCTTGTGGCTTTGAAGCAGAGGGAATGGAGGAAATGATTAATATTCTCATGTTGCTTGAAGGCAAGAAGTGAAAGCATTTAACTTTAGAAACTTACCTTAGGCTAAGCAATAGCCTCCCAAAGATGTCCACATCCCATTCTCCCAAACCTGTGATATATGTTCCCTTACCTAACAAAAGGAACTTGCCAATGTCATTAGTTAAGAATTTTGAGATGGAGAGACTATACTGGATTATCCAGGTGGACGAATCAAAGGGAGGCGGAAGGTACGGAGCGAGAAAAGGAGATGTGGTAAGGGGAGCAGAAGTGGGAGTGATGCAAGGCCGTGAGCCAAAGAATGTAGGCAGCCTGCGGAAGTTAAAAAAAGAAAGGAAACATTTTTCTCTTAGAGTCTCCAGAAGGAACACAGCCCTGCCAACCCATTTTGATCTTCGGACTTCCAGAGCGGTAAGATAGTAAATCAATGTTTCTTCATAGCATTTGTCACAGATCAATCATACTTAAATACTTATTTGAGTGACTATTTGGTTAATGCCTATCTCCCTTTCTAAACTATAAGGTCTTTGAGGGGCCATATCTATTTTTTTCACTCTTATACAGTATGTAGGAAAATGAATGATTATAGTTGTTGTTGTTAGGTGCCGTTGACTTTGTTCCGACTCATAGCAGCCATATGTACAACAGAACACAACACCGCCTGGCCCTGTGCAAACCTCACAATCCTTATGCTAAAGCTCATTGTTGCAGCCATTGTGTCAAGCCATCTCATTGAGCGTTTACCACTTTTTCGATAACTCTCTACCAAGCATGATGTCCTTCTCTAGGGACTGACCCTTCCTGATAACATGTGCAAAGTATGTGAGATGAAGTCTTGGCATCCTTGCTTCTAAGAAGCATTCTGGCTGGACTTCTTCCAAGACAGGTTTGTTTATTCTTCTGGCAGTCCGTAGAATATTCAATATTCTTCACCAACACCATAATTCAAATGCACCAATTCTTCTTCAGTCTTCTTTATTCATTATCTAGCTTTCACATGCATATGAGGCAACTGAAAACATCTTGGCTTGGGTCAGGTGCATCTTAGTCTTTGCTTTTTAACACTTTAAAGAGGTCTTTTGCGGCAGATTTGCCTAATGCAATGAGTTGGCTGATTTCTTGATTGCTGCTTCCATGGGTGTTGATTGTGGATCCAGGTAAAATGAAGTCCTTGACAACTTCAACCTTTTCTTGGTTTATCATGATGTTGCTTATTGGTCCAGTTGTGAGGATTTTTGTTTTCTTTACGTTGAGGTATAATCCGTACTGAAGGCTGTGGTCTTTGATCTTCATCGGTAAGTGCTGTTGTGCCATCTGCATATCACCAATTGTTAATGAGTCTTCCTCCAATCCTGATGTCACATTCTTCTTCATATAGTTCAGCTTTTCAGATTGTTTGCTCAGCGTGCATACTTAAAACCACACAGTATCCCCATATTCTGCTTGAGCAACTGCTTCTTAGTCTAAGTACAGGTTCCTCGTGAGCACAATTAAGGGCTCTGGAATTCCCATTCTTCGCAATGTTATCCATAATTTTGTTATGATCCACACACTTGAATGCCTTCGCATAGTCAATAAGACACAGATAAACACCTTTCTGGTATTCTCTGCTTTTAGCCAGGATCTGTCTGACATCAGCAATGATATCCTTCGTTGCATGTCCTCTTCTAAATCTGGCTTGAATTTCTGGCAGTTACCTGTAGATGTACTGCTCCAGCCATTTTTGAATGATCTTCAGCAAAATTTTATTTGTGTGTGATATTAATGATATTTTTTGATTAAGGATTTTTTGATCCTCATTCTGTTGGATCACCTTTCTTTGGAATGGGTACAAATATGGATCTCTTTCAATCGGTTGGCCAGGTAGCTGTCTTCCAAATCTTTTGGTGTAGATTAGCGTGCACTTCCGGCACTGGATCCATTTGTTGAAACATCTCAATTGGTATTTTGTTAATTCCTGAAGCCTTGTTTTTCATCAATGTCTTCAGTGCAGTTTGGACCTCTTCCTTCAGGACCATCAGTTCTTAATCATATGCTACCTCCCGAAGTGGTTGAATGACAACCAATTCTTTTTGGTACAGTGACTCTGTGTATTCCTTCCATCTTCTTTTGAAGCATCAAAAGATCCTGGGAGCACCCAGGATCATTTAATATTTTCCCTGTAGAATCCTTCTTGAGGCTTGAATTTTTTCTTCAGTTCTTTGAGTCTGAGAAACGCAGAACATGTTCTTCCCTTTTGGTTTTCTATCTCCAAGTTTTGCCTATTTCATTATAATACTTTACTTTGTCTTCTTCAGCCACCCTTTGAAATCTTCTGTTCAACTTTTTCTCTTCATTATTTCTTCCTTTCACTTTAGCTACTCTATGTTCAAAAGCAAGTTTCAGAGTCTTTTCTGACATCCATTTTCATCTTTCCTTTCTTTCCTGTCTTTTTAATAACCTCTTACTTTCTTCATGTATGATATCCTTGATGTCATTCCACAATATGTCTGGTCTTTGGTCATTATGGTTCTGTGCGTCAAATCTATTCTTCAGATGGTATCTAAATTCAGGTGGGATGTATTCAAGGTCATACTTTGGCTCTCGTGGACTTGTTTTAATTTTCTTCAACTTCAACTTGAACTTGCATATGAGCAATTGATGGTCTTTTCTGCAGTTGGCCCCTGGTCTTGTTCTTACTGATGCTACTGAGCTTTTCCATTGACTCTTTCCACAGATTTGATTCCTGTGTATTCCATCTGGTGAGGGCCACAAGTAGTAGCCATTTATGTTGCTAAAAAAAGTATTTTCAATGAGGAAGTCTTGTTCCTGCAAAATTCTATCACGGGATGTCCAGTGTCATTTCTATCACCAAGGCCATATTTTCCAGCTACCAATCCTTCTTTGTTTCCAGCTTTCAAATTCCAATTGTCGGTAATTATCAGTGCATCTTGATTGCATGCTTGATCAATTTGAGACTGCAGAAGTTGGTAAATATCTTTGGCCTTAGTGCTCGGTGAGTAAATTTAAAGCATATTCATATTAACTGGTCTTCCTTGTAGGAGTATGGATATTGTCCTATCACTGACAGCCTTGTACTTCGGGATAGATTTTTTTTAATTTTTATTTTGCTTTAAGTGAAAGTTTACAAACCAAGCCAGCCTTTCACACAAAAATTTATATACACCTTGCTACGTACTCCCAATTGCTCTCCCCCTAATGAGACAGCCCTCTTCCTCCCTCTACTCTCTCTTTTTGTGTCCATTTAGCCAGCTTCTAGCCCCCTTTACCCTCTCATCTCCGCTCCAGGAAGGAAATGCCAACATAGACTCAAGTGTCCACCTGATGTAAGAAGCTCACTCCTCACCAGCATCCCTCTCCAACCCATCGTCCAGTCCAAACCCTGTCTGAAGAGTTGGCTTTGGGAAAGGTTCCTATCTTGGGCCGACAGAAGGTCTGGAGGCCATGACCACCGAGGTCCTTCTAGTCTCAGTCAGACCATTAAGTCTGGTCTTTTTATGAGAATTTGGGGTCTGCATCTCACTGCTCCCCTGGTCCGTCAGGGGTTCTCTGTTGTGGTCCCTGTCAAGGCAGTCATCGGTTGCAGCTAGGTACCACCTAGTTCTTCTGGTCTCAGGCTGATGTAGCCTCTGGTTTATGTGGCCCTTTCTGTCTCTTGGGGTCGTAATTACCTTGTATCCTTGTTGTTCTTCATTCTCCTTTGATCCAGGTGGGTTGAAACAAACTGATGCATCTTAGATGGCCGCTTGCTAGCGTTTAAGAACCCAGACGCCTCTCTCCAAGGTGGGATGCAGAATGTTTTCTTAATAGATTTTATTATGCCAATTGCCTTAGATGTCCCCTGAAACCACGGTCCCCAAACCCCCGCCCTTGCTACGCTGGACTTCGAAGCCTTCAGTTTATTCCAGAAACTACTTTTGTTTTAGTCCAGTTGTGCTGACCTCACTTGTATTGTGTGTTATCTTTCCCATCACCTAAAATAGTTCTTATCTGCTATCTAATTAGTGAATACCCCTCGCCTACCCTCCCTCCCTCCCCACCTCATAACCATCAAAGAATATTTTCTTCACTTTTTAAACTATTTCTTGAGGTCTTACAATAGTGATCTTATACAATATTTGTCCTTTTGCAACTGACTAATTTCACTCAGCATAATGCCTTCCAGATTCCTCCGTGTTATGAAATGTTTCATGGATTCATCACTGTTCTTTATCGATGAGTAGTATTCCATTGTGTGAATATAGCATAATTTATTTATCCATTCATCTGTTAATCGGCACCTTGGTTGCTTCCATCTTTTTGCTTTTGTAAACAGCGCTGCAATGAACATGGGTGTGCATATATCTGTTCGTGTAAAGGCTCTTCTTTCTCTCGAATATATTCCAAGGAGTGGGATTGCTGGATCGTATGGTAGTTCTATTTCTATTAAGGAAGTGCCAAATTGATTTCCAAAGTGATTGTACCATTTGACATTCCCACCAGTAGTGTATAAGTGTTCTAATCTCTCCACAGCCTCTCCAACATTTATTATTTTGTGTTTTTTGGGTTAATGCCAGCCTTGTTGGCATGAGATGAAATCTCATTGTAGTTTTGATTTGTATTTCTCTAATGGCTAATGATCGTGAGCATTCCCTCATGTATCTGTTAGCTACGTGAATGTCTTCTTTAGTGAAGTGTCTGTTCATATCTTTTGCCCATTTTTTAATTGGGTTATTTGTCTTTTTGCAGTTGAGTTTTTGCAGTATCATGTAGATTTTAGAGATCAGGTGCTGATTGGAAATGTCATAGCTAAAAACTTTTTCCCAATCTGTAGATTCGGGACAGATTTTGAAATGTTTCTTTTGAAGATGAATGCAGCACCATTCCTCTGCAATTTGTCATTCCTGGCATAGTAGACCATATGATTGTCCTATTCAAAATGGCAAATATCAATCCATTTCAGTTCACTAATGCCTAGGATATTGATGTGTATGCATTCCATTCCATTTTTGACAACTTCCAGTTTTCCTAGATTCATACTTCATACATTCCACATTCTGTTTATTAATGGATGTTTGCAGCTGTTTCTTCTCATTCTAAGACGTGTCACATCAGTAGATGAAAGTCCTGAAAGGTTGGCTCCGTCCACGTCATTAAGGTCGACTCTACTTTGAGGAGGCAGCATTCCCCAGTCTACTTTGAGCGCCTCCCAACCTGAAGAGCTCATCTCCTGTCACTGTATCAGATAATGTTTTGCTGCTAGTCATAACGTTGTCACTGGCTATCTCAGTTATCTAGTGCTGCTATAACAGATACACCACAAGTGGATGGCTTTAACAAAGAGCAATTTATTTCTTCACAGTAAATTAGGCTAAAATTTCAAATTCAGGGCATCAGCTCCAGGGGAAGGCTTTCTCTCTCTGCTGGCCTTCTCACCAATCCTCTCCCAGACTAGGAGATTCTTCATGCAGTGACCCTGTGTCTGAAGGATGCACTCTGCTCCAAGCACTGCTTTCTTGGTGGTATGAGGTCTCCCTTCTCTGCTCACTTCCCTTTCCTTTTTATCTCTTGAGAGATAAAGGGTGGGTGCAGACCACATCCCAGGAAAACTCCCTTTACATTGGATGAGGGATGTGACCCAGGTAAGGGTGTTACAATCCTACCCTAATCCTCTTTAACATAAAATTACAATCACAAATGGAGGGCAACCACACAATACTGGGAATCATGGCCTAACCAAGTTGACACATGTTTTGTGGGGACACAATTCAATGTATGAGACTGGCCAATGTTTTTCAGAAGTAGGCTGCCAGGACCTTCTTCCCAGTCTGTCTTAGTCTGGAAGCTCCACTGAAACCTGTCCACCAAGGGTGACTCTCCTGGTATTTGAAATACTGGTAGCAAAGCTTTCAGTATCACAGCAACATGCAAGCCAGCACAGTACGACAAACTGACAGACATGTGGACTTACAGTAGACATTCAATAAGTCTTTGCAGAATGAAATAATACAGTAGAAAGTGTATCCCACATATCACATTTCCCTTGGTTACCAAAAGAACTATTATTAGCATGTGTAGTGACTATGAGGGCATTTGGGGCTGATGAAAAAAAAAAAAAAAGAGGTATGATTATAAGAAAGATAGTGTTGTGTAATAACCTATTTACTGGGGCTGATGCATTGACAGCCAAATACAGGCTGTGGAATCCCACAGCAGGAAGTCCACCAGAGGCAAGTGGTGCAAGGAGCCACCAGAAAGAAGAACCCATTGCCATCGAGTTGATTCTGACTCATAGTGACCCTATAGGACAGAATAGAACTGCCCCATAGTGTTTCCAAGGAGCAGCTGGTGGATTCGAACTGCTGACCTTTTGGTTAGCAGCTGAAAGCTTAACCACTGTGCCACCAGGGCATGAAAAACCCCAGGGAAGAAGAGAAAGGAGATGGCGCTTACACATGTCTTGATAAAGTCCTCCTGTAACAAGGTGGGGAGTCTCTGTGCCAGAAGGCCAGGAAAAACAGACAGATAGGAGTCCTTATAACTATAGGCTAGCAGGTGTTGGGCGTGGCTTCATGGAATATGTAAAGCAGGCAGGCTCTAAGTAGCTAAAAATCTACTTATTTGGGCTATTTTTGAAACAATTGGATGTGTATAAATTTGAGTTTGACTCCAGCTGTCTTTCTTTGATGGGGGTGGAGGGGGGCTAACAGGCCTCTGCTTGCTATGAAGAATTAAACAACTTGGTGCCAATACACAGATAACATTATGATAACTCAAACCTTGCTTCAGTTATCCGGTTAATTCAAACAACTCCTAAGGTAACCTGAAAATACTCTGAAACAGAAAGTTTCTTTTTGTTTGTTTGTTTCCTTTAAGATATGAAGGTGTAAACTAGTGATTTTCAATCCTGGATGAACCTTAGAATCACCTGGAGCTTTATAATATTCCAGTGCCTGGGTCCCATCCCTAGACATTCTTTCACTCATCCAGGATGGGGCTCAGGCATTGATGAAACTTTATCTTCAACACTCAATTGGACAAGCCTTCAAAGGTAAAATAAAAGAAAACCAAATAATATTACCTTTCACTACTGTAAAGTAGAAGCTGGTGTCCAAGACACAGTTTATCTTAAGCTAAGGTTACTAAATTACAACTTAAAAAAGATGAAACAAGAAAGAATTATTTAAAATTTCAAGGACCACACCACCTATGTTAGGTATACCAAGATCATGATGTCTGTGTTATTATTATTTTGGTTCACAGAAGATTATATATAGTTTAATGGACCCCTAAATTATATAATTATTATTATTTTTCTCTTCAGATATTTGGTCAACCAAACTGGTTGCCATCCAATTGATTCTGACTCATACGGACCCTTCAGGACAGAGTAGAACTGCGCCATGGACTTTCCAAGGAGCCCCTGGTGGATTTGAACTGCTGACCTTTTCTTTAGCAGCCATAGCTCTTAACCACTACCCCACTAGGGTTTCCAGATATTTGATCAGTAGGTACTAAATGTCCAAGATATCTTTGCATCATTTAGATGATTGGCACTACTCAAAAAATTATATCTCATGCTCTTATTCTTAGATTACCATGCCTGCGACTGATGGAAAAACATATCAGAACTTCCCTAACCTTCACAGAGTGAAATGACACTGACTCTTTCACTGAATGGTGTCAAAGCCCACCAACCAAAAAACACCAGAAACACACTTGTAGTTCAATTTAGGTTTATTTAGTTTGCTGCAGCTCTGGAGAAATCACTTCAAAGAATCCATGGGATATGTTGGCAAGGAGTAGGACCTGGGGGCTTCTTACAGCCCGGGGCTCGTGCTGAATGATCGTTAGGAGGGATAGGGAAGAAGGGACAAGCTCTGGATGGGCTAGTGCTGAGAACGAGAGATACCTCAACAATTTGGTATTTCAGTAACCCTTTGTCTTTTTCACCTGATTAGTTCCAGAGATTAGACTCCCCACCTTGTTTTTTTTTTTTTAACACTTACTGATAATTCCACTATCTGAAGCTTCTATAAGTCTGTTTTTTCGCTTGTTTATTTGTTTGTTTGTTTTCATTCATGTCCCTTTCTATGCCTTGGTTTTTTTTTTTTTTTTTTTTTATGCTAGACTTTGCATTTGCAAAATCATAGACATGGTTGGAGTTGTTACTTTAGAGCAGATTTACATTTGCTCCTGTCTGGCTCCATCTTATTCCAGTTTTAGACAATGAGATAGTTTAAAGCTGAATGTCAATACCTGTGGAAGCCATCTATTTCCATTTCACCCCTGCTTCTAGTGTACAACCTTTGTCTCAAACCAAAGCTGAAAGTTCATGAGACTCTCCTCTTGGCAGTTCTTGGACCCCATTCCCTGTTCCTCAAGCTGTATGAGGCTGTCAAAAGCACCATGCGGTTTCTCACCTCCTTCTTCTGGGATTGGCAAGTGAGCCCTCCAGGACTGACAAACATATCCAGAGGGAAAGTGAACCCCAACTCCAGACCTTCTTTCCAGGCCTCTGCCCTCCCCTGGCTTCTGACTTAGTAAATTTTCACTATTTTATTAGCTCTAAAATTCCATCAGGCAGTTTTTAAACAAATATTTTATGTAGTTTTCCTAGTTGTCTTCAGTGGGTGGCTTCATCTACCATTTCTAGAAGCACAAGTCCATATCATCTAATTAAAAAAAAGTTTTTAATTATATTTTATTGTCTTAAAGGTCTTGCATAAAATTAGCAATCTAGGTATGGCATGCTTATGAACTCTTTATTAATAAGAATTAGTCATCTAGCAATGCACTCTCCCTATGCATGATGGACAACCAAAGTAATTGGACTCTCCAGAAGAATAGTTTAAATTTCTTTAAAAGCAGAGTAAGGTTTACGAAGCTTAACTGCTGAAGACTTGTTACTACACCCCAAGGCAACACAATTAAGTTGGCCAGTGTGTTGTTCTCCTACTGTATCCTCTCCAATTAATTTAGAATGCAGACTCCAAAACATGAAATATTAAAGGCACTCATGAGGGGTAGTACCAGTTATAAATCTCCACAGACTGAAGAAACATTTATTCATTTAACTGTTGCTTTTTCAAGACTTCTCACCAAAGAAGGTAGACTGTCAATGGCAATTTTAGAGACATTACTTCATTACAAATTGATCGCAGACTATACTTGGTTTCTTTTTCCTAAACCACGCATGTATCATGCACATCTGTTAAAAAGAAGGGTTGTTTGCAGAATCAATACAATTTTACCATTACAAAATCCACAAAGGGACACAACAACAGAGTCCTGTCCAAACTTACAGCTGAAAACATAATTTTTTTTTTTTTTTTTTTTTTACCCACTTAACTGCTGAAGTGAATTTAAATTTAAACTAAGCTAAAGGAAGTTTAGAGTTTGAAGGAAAATGCCCAGTTGGAGCCATAGGGCCGATGTAGCAGAGATGAAATCTTTCCAATGTGAAACCATTTCATAGTATAATTTAATAATGACAAAACGGGAGTTCCCAGAAAACTAAAATTTCCATTTCTCTTGCTGCAAGTGCTCATCCAGTTTGAATTGTTAATCTCCCTGAACCTAGACCAACATCAGGAAGAGTCCTGGAAATAAGTGATTTTCTAGTTATTTCCCCTAGTATGACAGACAAAATTCAGGAGACTAGAGATGGGCACAGTCTGTTTGCCTTTTGTCTTGGGGAAATTGTTTTGTGAGAGGCCAAAAGTACTATCAGAGACTGTAAAATATGCCTTTAAGAGTATTTAGGGAAATGTGAGATTAATGCGACTGTTAATGGCCAAACTGGCCAAACTTGGAACCATTGCTAATTCTGAATAATATTAACTAAGAAACATGATAACGATGGAAATTTATCAAAATTTATCAAACCAGTAAGTTAGAAAACAGAAGAGGAACAGGTAGTGGCATTGGTTACTTATTTATTTTTGCCTCTTGGAATTAAAAACAAATAAACAATAACAAAAACACATATGGCAGTCTCTCTAAACTCCAGAGTTGGTATTTTCTGTCTGTGCGTTGATTCCCACCTGTTACAGAGTAAAGCTGCTCTGTGGGGTTTTCTTGGCTCTAATCTTTAGGAAGCAGATTGTCAGCCCTTTTCTTCTCGAATTGCTCCTAGGTGGGTTCAAACAACCAGCCTTCAGTTACAAGCCAAGTGCAAACCATTTCCACCACATAAACCAAAAACCAAACCCACTGCTGTCGAGTTGGTTCCGACTCATCGCGACCGTATATGAAGATACAGGGACCTTAACCTCCAGAGAAAGAGAATGAATTACCAACTAGAAGTCACTTTTGGGCTCCAGCATAAAGGCAACATGTAAGAGTTGAGTGTTGCCTATCCGGTCTTTCTACACCAGATTCTTAGAGAATAGTACATCATTCCTCCTCTTCTACGGGCAAGCATAGCAAACAACCTTAAGCAAACCTTTAAAAATTTTATAAGAAACTGAAGTTGGCTCTACAGTATGTAGTTTTTTTTATACTGCCCCTATGAGCTGGCTAATTAAGGGTATATTATCATAGAAATCAGAATTTTCTTTTTAAAATTGTGAAATAAAAAAAATTCAGTAAAGATGAATCAGCCTTATGAAGAGTGCTGAGGAAAATCATCATGATTTAACACTTAAATGTTTGGCAAGAAGGTCTACTCAGTCTTTTGGCAAGGACTCTGCCATTTAGTACGTATTTCACATGCCAAAGAAAGATATTTGATTTCTAATCCTATAGCCCTTTAAAAATGTTGATACCAGCCTGCTGCATGTTCTTGATCTTTCATGGTCACCAAAATCCACATAGATGATTGACATAATACCATCTTAACTGGTTATATCATGTTAGCACAATTTTATTGGGCTGTTCATGTAGCATGGGTGGTATATTCATTTCCTGATGCTTCCATAACAAATTACCCTTAGTGGCTTAAAGCAACATTAATGTATTCTCTTACAGTTTTGTAATGCTGAGCAAATAATCAGAGAACCTGGACTATATGAAGAAGAACGGGGCATCAAGATTGGAGGAAGACTCATTAACAACCTGCATTATGCAGATGACACAACCTTCCTTGCTGAAAGTGAAGAGGACTTGAAGCACTTACTAATGAAGATCAAAGACCACAGCCTTCAGTATGGACTGCACCTCAACATAAAGAAAACAAAAATCCTCACAACTGGACCAATGAGCAACATCATGATAAATGGAGAAAAGATTGAAGTTGGCAAGGACTTCATTTTACTTGGATCCACAATCAACACCCATGGAAACAGTAGTCAAGAAATCAAAAGACGCATTTCATTGGGCAAATCCGCTGCAAAGGATCTCTTTAAAGTGTTGAAAAGCAACGATGTCACTCTGAAGACTAAGGTGTGCCTGACCCAAGCCATGGTATTTTCAATCGCCTCCTTGGTCCTATGCGTGTGAAAGCTGGACAATGAAGTAGGAAGACCGAAGAACTGACACCTTTGAATTGTGGTGTTGGCGAAGAATATTGAATATACCATGGACTGCTAAAAGAACGAACAAATCTGTCTTGGAAGAAGTACACGCAGAATGCTCCTTAGAAACAAGGATGGCGAGACTGTGTCTTACACACTTTGGACATGTTGTTAGGAGGGATCAGTCCCTGGAGAAAGATGTCATGTTTGGTAAAGTACAGGGTCATCAGAAAAGGAAGACTCTCAAAGAGGTGGATTGACACAGTGGCTGCAACAATGGGCTCAAGCATAACAACGATTATAAGGATGGTGCAGGACCAGGCAGTGTTTCGTTCTGTCGTGCATAGGGTTGCTATGAGTTGGAACCTACTTGACGGCACCTGACAACAGTTTTGGAGGTCTGAAGCCTGAAAAGGGTTAAAATCAAGGTGTCAGCAGGGCTATGTTTCTTCTCGAAGCTCTAGGGAAGAACTTGTTCCTTTGTCTTTTCCGCTTTCTAGAGGCTACCCTAAGTCCTTGTCTTCTGGCTGCATCACTCTGACCTCTACTTCTGTCTTTACATCTCGTCTTCTCTCTCTGACCCTCCTGCTTGCTTCCCTCTTACAAGGACTCTTGCGATTACCTTGGACCCACCATTCTGCCTACCAGAGAAGGCAGTAATAGAACTCTATCCTCCACAAAATACATTTTCTGCAATTTTGTTTTGAAGGACTTCCACATCAATGATCATTCAATTGAACCTTATAACAGTGTTTTGGGGCAGAAGGACAAATATACTTGATCTCATTTGTAGATGAGGGAGCTGAAGCTAAGACATGTTAAGAGCCTCCCCCAAAGGTCTGAAATGACAGTGAATACACCCCAAGTTTCTGATTTCTCAGTTTCAGGATTTTTACACAATATGGCACTGATTTTAAAAGCATTGCACACACAAACACGAAAAGGTGAAAATTAAAAAAAAGACCCAAAAAATATTTCTGATGTGAAAAAAGGAACACCTTCAACGCTTTGTAGCACAATTCAGTTTTTATGAAAAACTCATATTGCCATATTCTGACTTCTTTTAGTGCTGTTTTAACTTCTTCAAGATTCTAGGCTAATGGACTCGTGTGAATTTTCTTACCTTTTAGAAGCATCTTTATGCTTCTCTGAACTAATTATACCTGCTACCTTCAACTCGATTCCAACTCACAGAGATACTAACAGGACAGAGTAGAACTGCTGCATAGGGTTTCCAAGGAGCAGCTGGTGGATTAGAACTGCTGACCTTTCGTAAGCAGCCGAGCTCTTAACCACTGCATCACCAAAAAAAAAAAAAAAAAAAAAAAAACTGCTGCCATGGAGTCAGTACTGACTCATAATGACCATCAGGGTTCCCGTAATGCCTAGAGCTAAATTTTTATGACTGACTCTGTGATAACAATGATTTTATTTAACTTCCAAATAAATTTATTTATTTATGCAGTTAAAAGTCATTGAGTGTTAATTATAAATTCTCCCTTTACTATAAGGTCTCTATGAGTCAGAATTGACTCAATGGCAATGGGTTTGGTTTGGCTTGGTTTTAGTTGCCATTTAATAACGTCATTAGTATGAATCTGTGAATAACTGACAAGAAAAGTGTGAGGTGTGTGACTTGAAGATATTTGGGAATGACTTCATGATTCTTAAATTGAAGTGTTCTCTCTTCTGTGAAGCAAAAATGAGACTGATTAATCAGTCTTCTAGATGCAGGCAGTGATTGTAGTTAAAAGAGATTTGGAACACTTGTTAAAACTTTTGTCCTAGAGTGAAATGAATTTGATTATGCAATCCTGTAAAATGTCACTCAATACCTTTCACACAAAATTCTCTCAGCAGTTCAGATAAGTTAAGAAATTCATACCTAAAGCTGCAAAGAACTGTAGAATCTGGAAATGCCTCAGTTTTCAAAGTTGTCTTCTCTGATAAATAGAACTTAACTTACCAGACTAAAATTTTTATAATAAAAACAAAGTTTTCCTTAAGGCATCGTATCCCCCAGGTATCTGGGCTGGTCTGCACTGTCTAGCCTTCCTACATGCACAAGTTACTTATGAAACATGAGACATTGTTTTGAGTTTTGGTTCTGTGTTTGACAAAATCATTCACAGTACTTTTCTATGGCTTGAAGAAAAACGAGTTAAATAATTTTTCACAGTGCATTTCAGTCGAGTCTCAAGCTAAATGACACTTTTCCTTCATATGTGAATTTCACATGTTTTACTTGAACAATAATCTCTCAATGCATTTGACACACTTGAATCACTTTTTCCTCCCTTGGTAAATGGCGTCACACTCTCCCAGTCGCTCAGACTATCTTGAGGCCTCTCTCTCCTTCAAACTCCACATCCAAACTAGCAGTATTTTTTTTTTCTTGTTTATTTTCTGTCTCCTTTCCATGATTGTAAGTTCTGAGGGAGCAGGAATCTTGCCAGTATTGCTCATAAACAAGTCCCCAGTGTCTAGACAGGGCACTTATTAAATGCATATTTATTGAATGAATTGATAAAATTTTACTAATGTCTTTTTTGTATATAACATGCATGCTTTTAGGAAAGATTCTGAAACACAGAGAAAAATTTAAAGATTAAAATGGGAATTCCTATAATCTTTGTATTGAGATAATCCTATTAATACACTGTCATATTCTTTCTGAAATCTGTGAGTAAATATTGTCACTTTGTGATTGATGCCTAAAAGCTGAATTAGAGAAACAAAAAAAACTAATTTTTAAATCTTAGTATACAACAAAATATCATATAAGCTATTTAGAATTCTGATTTTTCCCTTGCATAACCTTATCTAGTAAGTTTTTCTCTCATTAATGAAATCTGAAAAAATATTTTTAATATTTGTATATTTCATCACATAAATATACCATAATTGGATTTATTTATCTGTATTTTACTTTGACATTAAGTTGTTTACATTTTTTGAATATCAGTGAACAAAAAAAAAAATTAAAGGGAGCATATACAGAAGTTACTTTCAATTCTTCTGTATGGTAAACATGTCTTTTCCTCCCCCATTTATTTATTGATTCTGTTATGTACTTATAGACAGTATGGGGTCATGGATATTTTGCTTTATATTTACTTATTGTATGTACTGACATTGATATTTTGCCTGTAATTATATTTAATCTCTAAGTTATTTGGGGAAAAAATTGACAAGACATTGATTCTTCCCATCCATGAACATGGTATGTTTCTCTTCATTTATTTGTTTATTAAATGTGTTTGAATAAAGGTTTTTTTTTTCTCTTTCAAAACTATCTTCCGCATTGTTCACTGAATTAATCACCAGGTTTTATATATATATTTTGTTGCTGTCTGTATCAGTGGCTGCAACAATGGCCTCAAGCATAACAATGATTTTGAGAATGGCACAGGACCAGGCAGTATTTCATTCTGCTGTACATAGGGCCACTATGAGTCAGAACCAACTCAATGGCACCTAACAACAGCAACATCTGTATCAGTCAGGGTTCACACAGAAGACAGAAATCACAGCTGTAATTTAAAAAGAGAAAATTTAGTATAAAGAATTATAACTAGTAAAAGTGATTAACTTCTAAACAGAGTGAAAAAGAACTCTAATATAGAAATGGTAAATGTAAGCAGCAGTTACTACTTCTAGTGTTTAGGAACATACCTAAGGAAAGAACAAATTTGGCAAAAGTTCTCTCCTGAGTTTGAGATTCAGATCTCATTAGAGAGAGTGCATCTGGCCTTACTAGTTGGTGAAGGTTAAGGAGTTGCTGCAGACCTGAGCTGATGAGTAGGGAGCTGCCCTTTAGGGTTGGGCTTGACAAGCAGGAATCTATCTACTGAGGTGCTGACAAAACTCACTGAAGAGTATGTGCCACTGGGTCTTCTGCACACCACTGACAGTCACATCATAGGGAAACAAGGAAGGCACACCAAAACCCAGAAGACAAGCTTGTTCCTCTATTATGTCTTGTAGTGCCTCCCCAGTCCCCTCTACTGATAAGTAAAAGCTGGCAAAGAACAAATATTTACAGGGTCCAACTTCAGAATTACAAGCAAGGCAAAGGAGGGTAGATCTGATACACTATCCAACATAGTTTTTTTTTTTTTAAATAAATAAAATGTTCTCATTATTACTGGTATGTGGAATTATTATGAATTTTTGCCTCTTGGTATTATATTTGGCAGTTCTGATAACTTCCTTATTAACTCTAATTGATATATTCTTCTGGTTTTCTATATAGACAATTATATCACCTGTGAATGATGACCATTTTGTTTCTTTATAACCCTGACACAGATTTTTCTTTTTCTTGATATTGAGTTGAATAGAACTTACAGTACAATGTTAAATAGAAGGAGTGATAGTGGCTTTCATAACGTGTTCTTACATTTGAAGGGAAAGCTTTTAAGGTTTCATCACTGAGTATAATATTTGTTGTTGTTGTATGATTTTTTTTTTTTTTTTTGGTAGATGTATTTTATGGGTTCAAGGAAGTCCATCTCTATCCCAAAATTTAGAAAACTGTCATCATTGGACATACTTTCTAGAAGACCTCTATTAAAATTATTGGGAGGTTTTATTTAATTTGAGAAGCCTAAAATTAAATTTATTAGTGCTTATTAGAATCAAAGAATAATTAAATTACTGATAATATTTCACATTTAATAATATTTTATGGTTTATGGAAACCTTTCATATTTGCTGCCTATTTGAAACATACAACCACCATTTGCAGTAGCAGAAGAAAGTATGGCAGAAATTGTTAATTGCTTCCTAAAATTCTCTTCTCTCCTTTTTCCATCTTCATGATATTTTTAGCTGGGGCACATGACCACTTAAAATAAAGATGCATTTCCCTTTGCAGTGGGTGTGGTTGTTACTTCCTTCTGGCCTGTGAGATATGTGTAAGCTGAAGTGTCAAGTATAACTTTCATGGGAACCTTTTTAGAGTGATAGATGATGTGCACTCTTTGCCTCTGTTCTTCATCCTTTCTTCCATCTTGCTGCTTGGAACATGAATAACACCATCTTGAATAATACAAAATGAGCATTAGGAATGCCCCTTAGGATGTCAGAGTTGTGAACTAGAAGGAGCTGGGTCCTTGAGGACTTTGTGGAGTAGAGTGCATGTGTCTAGACATTTCCGCACTTTTACCTAAGACAGGGAGCAATAAACTTTCACGGCTAAAGGTCAGCAGTTCAAATCCACCAGGAGCTCCTTGGAAACCCTATGGGGCAGTTCTTCTCTGTCCTATAGGGTCACGATAAGTCAAAATGGACTTGATGGCATTAGGTTTATCTTGTTTAATATACTCGGGCTTTCTCATATTTGGTCCATTTATTAAAAAAATAGGAGAAATATGGATATAGATTTTTTTTCTAATATTAAATATATGGTAGCACAAAACATTAAATTATAGGTAGCATAAAGTTACCTATAAGGAGTTGGCCCTTGGTGGCCAGTCATTAAAAGTTTGGCTGCTAACCAAAAGGTCAGCAGTTTGAATCCACCAGTTGCTCCTTGGAAACCCTGTGGGGCAGTTCTATTCTGTCCTATAGGGTTGCTATGAATCAAAATCGACTTGACAACAGTGGGTTTGATATTGGTTTTATAAGGAGCTGGAAAGAATAAGGTTTAAAGGTCAGGGATAAAATCTTGACTTTTTTGAATATACTGTTTTGTGTAAATTTACCCTTAACCAAAACCCATTGCCGATGGGTCGATTCTGATTCAGCGACCCTATAGGGCAGAGTAGATATGCCGCATAGGGTTTCCAAGGCTGTACAGAAGCAGACTGCCACATCTTTCTCCCACAGAGAAGCTGGTAGGTACGAATGACCAATCTTTCAGTTGTCAGCCTAACTACTGTGCCACAAGGCTCACTCCTTAGATTTACCCTTAAAAACCCACTGCCGTTGAGTGGATTCCAACTCATAGCAACCCTATAGAACAGAGTAGAGCTTCCCCATGTGGTTTCCAAGAGGCACCTGCTGGGTTTGAACTGCCGACCTTTTGGTTAGCAGCCGCAGATCTTAACCACTATGCCACCAGGGTTTCCAGATTTACCTTTTTTTTTTTTTTCAGACCCATGTAAATTTTTTATATACTTATAAAACAAAATCGAATTAAAAAATCAATTCCTGAAAATAAGAGCAAATTAAAACAATTGAATGTCTGATTTTTTTTTTTTTATCAAGTTAGTGGCATAAACAAACAAGGAGGTATAATTTCAAGTCATTTTAAAACAGAAATTTATCTGTGTATCCCTAGTGGGATATAACCTAAGAACAAAAAGAGTAGCAAAAATATATTAAAATGTATTTAGTAATCATACTTTTGTTGGCAATGTTGATATTGTTATGGATGCAATTGTGTATAAATGTTGGATAAACCTATGCTGATGTTGTTTAGAATGAGGATTTTTGTCATGGAGAAAGAAGATATAAATTAAGATTGATGAGGTTAAATAAATACCCTGTAGTCTAGTCTGGAGCCCTAGTGGCACAGTGGTTAAGTGCTCAGCTGCTAACCAAAAGGTCTGCAATTTGAATCCACAAGCCACTCTTTGGAAACCCTAGGGGTCAGCTATATTCTGTCTTACAGGGTTGCTATGAGTTGAAATCAACTCGACAATAACATATTTGAGTCCTAATTTGAATTGGACTTGAACATGCAAGTCATAATGTATTTTATCTTAAAAAGAAGTGCTATCTAGCTCTGTTCACTGAAAAGTCCTGAAATGACCAACACAGTGATAGTGAACACCCCTAGTGTCCAAAGTCATCTAAATTCCCTTTCCCTTTGAAATTTACAAGGGGTCCTTGAAAGTTACAAGGGCTCCTTGAAAAAAATGGGTCATTCCAAGATGAGACTGGAATATCTCATCGTACCGGAGAGCAAGAAAGCAATCAAATACTACTAGGGTCATATCAAAAAGAAGCAAGAACCAACCTGAAGAGGCTCCTACTGACAAAAGATGATACAATCTATCAATAAAAATAATTGCAATGTATTGAAACACATCAAATATGTTTATATACACAAGTTCATAATGAAAAAAGAGGAACCTCTTAATGGTCACCTTTGGAAGGTATTAATGAAACA
Source organism: Elephas maximus indicus (assembly GCF_024166365.1). Classification (NCBI taxonomy): domain Eukaryota; kingdom Metazoa; phylum Chordata; class Mammalia; order Proboscidea; family Elephantidae; genus Elephas; species Elephas maximus. The sequence goes on along the minus strand of NC_064842.1, from coordinate 49,975,285 downwards.
TCTCTTTATTTTGAGCAAAGTAAAAAAAAAAAAAAAAAGAGAGAAAGAAGCACTTATCTTGCTTTTCCTGTATGAAATATTCCTCAAAGTCACCATAGAGTTGATGAGGGGAAATTTATCTTTATAAAAATATCCCAGCTAATTACTGCAGGAGGAACGATATAATTAGTATATCACCATTTTGCAACCCTTCAGTGCAGTACTGGGTCCAGGAAACCGTTAGCAGCAGCTAACATCACAAAAAGAGACATCCAGACATCACTCATACTGTATTTTTGGCAAATAATGTGTGCCTTCTATTTTTGTTTGTCAACGTTGCCCTCCGCCTGAGAGGTATTTTCCTAAGCCCAATATGCTAATTTTTTAACAGCAATATGTAAAAAAAATATTGATACAGCTCTGTGAGTCAGAATTGACTTGATGGCAACAGGTTTGGCTTAATGGAAATATAGGAAATATGGGGGGAGGTGCAGAAAACATGTTACAGGAAATCTCAAGGATATAAGCAGCAAAATCTAGACTATGGAAATTTATACAGGACACAACCTGGTTTCTTCAAAGAAGGAATAAAAATTAAAGAAGAGAAATTGATGGAGGAAAAGCCTGTAAGTTAGGAGCAACTAAAGAAATATATAGGAGCCCTGGTGGTTAAGCATTCCACTGGTAACCAAAAGGTCACTGGTCTGAACCCACCAGCCACTTGGTGGGAGAAAGATGTGGCATCCTGCTTTCATAAAGAGTACAGCCTTGGAAACACTATGAGAATTTCTACTCTGTCCTGTAGGGTCACTATGAGTAAGAATTGACCTGATGGCAATGAGCTTGGTTTTTGGTTTAAAGAAATACATCCCCTGATTGCAAGGAATGAAACTTATTTGGATCCTGCTTAAAATTTAATTAATCAGGGAAATTTCAACACTGGCTGGTATGATCATGGTATTGTGGTTTAATGTTTTAAAGAGTCCTTGTATTTTAGAGATATGTACTGAAATACTTATAGATGAAATAGCATGACATCTGGAATTTGTTTCAAAATCATCTAGGGAATGGGGAAGAAGTGAGCAAGGGATAGATAAAACAAGATTGGCCCAGAGTTTATAATTGATAAAACTGGGTGATTCTCTATGTTATAATTAAACTATAATATAATTAAACTATATTGTTGCATACACTTAAATTTTTCTTTTAAACTGTAGGGGAAAAAAATGCTTATGCCTTGGCCTCACCGAAGATTCCAATTTAAATGGTCTGCGTGCTAGTAAATCCTTGACAGAATGGGGTCTTATTTAAGTCTAAGTTAAGCTGGAAACCAGAAGCTGCACAGTTTCAGGTATGCAGGTTGGGTTGAAAAGCATCTGTGTGATGTTGCAGAAAGAGTGAGGGAGGGAGATCAGGAGAATTTGGTTCTTGATCTGGTCTTGCCTCCAGTCAGTTGGGTGAATCTAGATGAGTTTCTTCACCTCAATAGGACTAAGTTTCTTCCTCTGTAAGATGAGGGTTTGAGATTAATTTCTAACATTCTTTCCAGCTTTTGCAGTACATTAGAGAGAGGAAGTTGTGATTATTGAGTACATTGAGGTGCCTAATCTTCTAGCATTTTAATTATTTTTTTCCCAACCAAAGACTCCCTTTGATCTTTAGAATACGGGCATTTGCTTCTCAGTGAAATGTAAATGATGTTACAAATTCTCTTAGACTCATGGTTGTTCACTTCTAGCTGTTCACCGCTTTGTGGGGCTCCGTTAGCAATATCTGACTGGCTCCTCCAAATGGTCTTCTCATCCCTTCATTGCAGTTCAGGAAGATATTAGAAGCTATAAGGAAGCATTGAACTGAAACTGAAGCAAAACAAAACAGCAAAACCATAATAATCCATGATTTTAGTGTTTGCAGGAGATACGATTCTCACGTGGAGCGTTGCTCAGAAGTACCTACCATACAATAAGGTGAATGCATAAACTGCAGAACGCCTAGACATTTGGGGCAGTGGGGAATTATCAGAAGTTTGTCAGCAGGGAAGTAACAAGATCATTTCTGTGTCCTTGAAATCTCTTTGTGACAATGATATAAAGCGGTATGACTCCACGGAGGCAGCCAGGCTGGAGATTAAGAGAATAAATCCTTAAATGCTAACTGGTTGGCTTTGAAAACCAACTCTGTTGCTTTGGTGCATGACTAGGGCAGGTTACCTAACATCTCTGTGCCTCAAACCCCTCATCCGTGAAGTGGAGATCAGTACAGTACCTTTTTCATGGGACTCTTTGGAGGATGAAATTAATTAATAAATAAAAGTATCTAGAATAGTACCTGGAAGAGTAAACACTGTATAACTTTTTGCTGTTTTATTGCTAGTTTACTTTATGGCATAAACGTAACTCAACTAATGCCAATTTTGAGAGGCATCACCTCTGGAGATGATAGCTGGGATTCTGTAATTCTATTACAGATGAGACAAAAACTACAGGAGAAGGACCTATACTATACCTCCCTCACATTTGAAGATGTGTTAAATAGAATGTGCAAAGTGAAGACAATAATTCTGAGAAGAAAATGAAATAAATGGAGGAAATTATAAAAATGTACCTGGAGGGAATTCACATTAGATTGAAAATTATGGTGAATAATTTAATTTGACATATTTTAATAAAATGCCCTGAATTAGAAGCTACAGCTAAATTTGTTGTTGTTAGGTGTTGAGTAGGTTCCGACTCATAGTGACCCTATGCACAACAGAACGAAACACTGCCCGATCCTGCGACATCCTTACAATTGTTGTTATGTTTGAGCTCATTGTTGCAGCCACTGTGTCAATCCACCTTGTTAAGGGTCTTCTTTTCCACTGACCCTGTACTCTGCCAAGCCTGATGTCCTTATCCAGGGAATGATCCCTCCTGACAACATGTCCAAAGTGTGTAAGACACAGTCTGGCCATCCTTGCCTCTAAGGAGCATTCTGGCCACACTTCTTCCAAGACAGATTTGTTCATTCTTCTGGCAGTCCATGGTATATTCAATATTCTTCGCCAACACCATAATTCAAAGGCGTCAACTCTTCTTTGGTCTTACTTATTCATTGTCCAGCTTTCACATGCATATGATGCAATTGAAAATACCATGGCTTGGGTCAGGCGCACCGTAGTCTTCAAGGTGACATCTTTGCTCTTCAACACTTTAAAGAGGTCCTTTGCAGCGGATTTGCCCAATGCAATGCATCTTTTGATTTCTTGACTGCTGCTTCCATGGCTGTTGATTGTGGATCCAAGTAAAATGAAATCCATTTATCATGATGTTGCTCATTGGTCCAGTTGTGAGGATTTTTGTTTTCTTTATGTTGAGGTGCAATTTGTACTGAAGGCTGTGGTCTTTGATCTTCATTAGTAAGTGCTTCAAGTCCTCTTCACTTTCAACAAGGAAGGTTGTGTCATCTGCATAATGCAGGTTGTTAATGAGACTTCCTCCAATCCCGATGCCCTGTTCTTCTTTATATAGTCCAGCTTCTTGTATTATTTGTTCAGCATACAGACTGAATAGGTATGGTGAAAGAATACAACCCCGGCGCACACCTTTCTTGACTTTAAACCAGTCAGTATCCCCTTGTTCTGTCCGAACAACCGCCTCTTGATCTATGTAAAAAGGTTCCTCATGAGCACAATTAAGTGTTCTGGAATTCCCATTCTTCACAACGTTATCCATAGTTTGTTATGATCCACACAGTTGAGTGCCTTTGCATAGTCAATAAAACACAGGTAAACATCCTTCTGGTATTCTCTGCTTTCAGCCAGGATCCATCTGACATCAGCAATGATATCCCTGGTTCCATGTCCTCTTCTGAAACCAGCCTAAATTTCTGGCAGTTCCCTGTTGATATACTGCTGCAGCCATTTTTGAATGATCTTCAGCAAAATTTTGCTTGCATATGATATTAATGATATTGTTGTATAATTTCCACATTCAGTTGTCACGACTCAAAATGAGAAGAAATAACTGCAAACACCCATTAATAATTGGAACCTGGAATGTAAGAAGTATGAATCCAGGAAAATTGGAAATCATCAAAAATGAAATGGAACACATAAACATCAATATCCTATGCATTAGTGAGCTGAAAAATGGACTGGTATTGGCCATTTTGAATCGGACAATCGTATAGTCTACTACGCTGGGAATGACAACTCGAAGAGGAATGGTGTTGCATTCATCGTCAAAAAGAACGTTTCAAAATCTATCCTGAAGTACAACGCTGTCAGTGATAGGATAATATCCATACGCCTACAAGGAAGACCAGTTAATACAACTGTTGTTCAAATTTACCCACCAACCACTAGGGCCAAAGATGAAGAAATAGAAGATTTTTATCAGCTGCTGCAGTCTGAAATTGATTGAACATGCAATCAAGATGCATTGATAATTACCTGCAATTGGAATGTGAAAGTTGGAGACAAAGAAGAAGGATCAGTAGTTGGAAACTATGGCCTTGGTGATAGAAACAATGCCAGAGATCAAATGATAGAATTTGCAAGACCAACCACTTCTTCATTGCAAATACCTTCTTTCACCAACGTAAATGGCAACTATATACATGGACCTCGCCAGATGGAACACACAGAAATCAAATCGACTACATCTGTGGAAAGAGACAATGGAAAAGCTCAATATCATAACAAGGCAAGGGGCCGACTGTGGAACAGACCATCAATTGCTCATATGCAAGTTCAAGCTGAAACTGAAGAAAATCAGAGCAAGTCCACGGGAGCCAAAATATGACCTTGAGTATATCCCACCTGAATTTAGAGACCATCTGAACAACAGATTTGACTCATTGAACACTAGTGACCGAAGACCAGACGAGTTGTGGAATGACATCAAGGACATCATACGTGAAGAATGCAAGAGGTCACTGAAAAGACAGGAAAGAAAGAAAAGACCAAGATGGATGTCAGAGGAGACTCTGAAATTTGCTCTTAAGCATCGAGCAGCTAAAGCAAAAGGAAGAATTGGTGAAGTAAAAGAACTGAACAGAAGATTTTAAAGGGCATCTTGAGAAGACAAAGTAAAGTATTATAATGACATGTGCAAAGAGCTGGAGATGGAAAACCAAAAGGGAAGAACATGCTCAGCGTTTCTCAAGCTGAAAGAACTGAGGAAAAAATTCAAGCCTCGAGTTGCAATAGTGAAGGATTCCATGGGGAAAATATTAAACGATGCAGGAAGCATCAAAAGAAGATGGAAGGAATACACAGAGTCATTATACCAAAAAGGATTAGTTGATATTTAACCATTTCAAGAGATAGCATGTGATCAGGAACCGATGGTACTGAAGGAAGAAGTCCAAGCTGCTCTGAAAGCATTGGCGAAAAACCAGGCTCCAGGAAATTGATGGAGTATCAATTGAGATGTTTCAACAAACAGATGCAGCACTGGAGGTGCTCACTTGTCTATGCCAAGAAACGTGGAAGACAGCTTCCTGGCCAACTGACTGGAAGAGATCCGTATTTATGCCTATTCCTAAGAAAGGTGATCCAACCAAGTGTGGAAATTATAGAAGAATATCATTAATATCACACAGCTAAATATATCCACGGTGAAACCTTGTCAGCTGGAAACACATAGGAATATATTATATTAGAGAAACATGCACGTTCCTTGATTTTCAAAAACAGATGCCCTGAGATTTTAAAATTCTTGTGCCAATATATCTCTCAAAAATATTAAGGTCCCTATCCCTGTTATATGGATGGAAAACTGTGTCACTAAAAAGAATCATGACTTCCATGGTTTATGTTTGTGAAGGCACTTTCAGATGACCAGGTTTTGAAAACCTGAGATATATTTTCTTCAGGAAGGTGAAATCCTGCCCTAATTTAATAGTGGTCACCACATGCTCAGCCAATCATAACAAAAATATGTGGCGAAATATTGGAGATGGAGAGAAAATATTCCTGGAAGGCCCAGTGGACATCTTGGGATCACAGAAGAGGCCTTTTAGAGGATAGAAAATGTTCTTTGGCTCTTATGGGATAATTAAGCCTTAATTCTATTAAATACATAAATCAGTGGCTGTTGCTGAGTTGGTGGTAATGGTGAAAACTGTAGTGTCTTTGGTCTTACACTTCGAGGATGTTTTTCCTTTAGGGTAACATCTCAAAGAGATATAAAATGAACTTCTTAAAGAAAGAACATGTCGCCACCTACTACTGGAGGCGAATCTAATAGAAAAGGTCATTCCCCTTGTTCACACTTGGTTGTTTCACTGATACGTCCATTCTCCAGAGTTTAGGGGATTTTTTTCCCCCTACTTTTTACTTTTTAGGTCTTTTTCCCTTTTCATGAAGCATAGGGAAGATATGGTCAGGGTTTTGTTAGAGTTTTTGGAACAGAAGCTTCAATCAAGAAGGCTTCTCTTATTCATATATGGTTTCTTAGTTTAATGAATTGAATTTTAGTGCCTTGTTTTGTGAAGATTTAGGCTCTTCCCCTCCTCAGCCCCTCCTCTCCCTGATCTCCATAATCGACCAGAGGATTTCAGCACACCGAGGAACATCTTCTGCTTTATTACCGAAGAGGAAAATGATTTAAAAATTACACATGAGCTTGTACACTATGATGTTTTTTGTCAAATAACTTAACTCCTACATGAGCCTGCAGAATGTGGGGTATCTTGAGGGGGGGCTGGGGAAATTCCCTGAGTCATGAAGGATTTTGATTCTTTTTATAGAGTTCCCTATTAGAATACAAGAAGGAGCCCCGGTCGTATAGTGGTTAAAGCTAAATGAAAAGTTAGTGGTTCGAATTGACCAGCTGCTCCTCAAGAAAAAGAAGTGGAGGTGTGCTTCTGTAAAAATTAAACCAAAAGAAAACCCAAACCCATTGCTGTCGAGTCCATTCCAACTCCTAGCAACCCTACAGGACAGGGTAGAACTGACCTACAGTATTTCCAAGGCTGTAATCTTTACGGAAGCAGACTGCCACACTCTGTCCTATAGGGCCACTATGAGAGGAAATCAACTAGATGGTAAAGGATACTAAAATACAAATACTGCACGAGGAAAAAACAAACAAACCAAACCCATTGCAGCTCAAGGTGAGTCCGACTCATAGCAGCCCTATAGGACAGAGAACTGCCCCAAAGAGTTTCCAAGGAGCGCCTGCTGACCTTTTGGTTAGCAGTCCTAGCACTTAACCATTATGCCACCAGGGCTTCTGCAGAAGGAAAGAGTAAAGGAATTGACTTGCCCTGTATTGTAGATCAGTCTTAGAGAGAAGCAGTTACTTTAAAAATATGACCTTGGGGAAGAATCTGGAGAGGGCAGGTTCCTGAAACCAAGGGGTGAGCCCAATTGACTGTGTGTGTTCTTTTCTACCTCTTACCCACCCGCTGTTGCCTACTTCCTTTTCACCTCCTCCATGTACATTGCAACTCACTTATTTTTTCCTACCTACCACACATATTTATTTACTCACCTGCTACTTTGACTACGAGTGACTGTCCTGCCTTTGCTGTTTAGCTAAGTGTTTACGTTGTCATTAGGCTGTGATTGTGCAGTTCTATGCTGAAGATGCCTGGAGTGGTTGAGCTGTCTTCTAGGAACTGATCTGTTCATCTTGTTTCCTCATGTTGTTGTTAGCTGCTGTCAAGTTGATCCCCAACTCATGGCAACCCCATGTGTTACAGAATAGAGCTACCCCATAGGGTTTTCTCGGCTGTAAATCTTTACAGAGGCAGTTTGCCAGGGCTTTCTTCCATGGAGTTGCTAGGTGGATTTGAACCACCAACATTTAGGTTAGCAGCCAATCACAAACTGCTTGTACCACCCAGTCTCCTTAACTCATGTGGATTTCCTGACCCAGAAACCTGGGAAATTGATACCATTGCATAAAACTGCATAATAATAATAATAACAGGATGATGATGATGATGGTAATTGATAACTAATGAGGTTTTATCATGTGTTGAGCACACTTCTAAGCGATTTAAATGTACTAACTTTTAAACCTCATAACCAGTCTTATTGAGCCTAGGAAATATTATGATTCTCACTTTACATATGAGGGAATTGAGGCACATAAAGATCAAGTAACTTGCCCAGCACCACACAGGAAGTAAGGGATGGAGCTGGAATTTGAGCCCGGGCTGTGTTGTTCTGTAGTACTCAGTCATCCTCAGATAGAAGCGGAGTGGAGCAGTTTTCTCCAAGCGCTGGAAACGGAGCAGTTCAGTAGAGGATGTTATCCATTTGTGGGTATACCACCTCAGGAGGATCAGGGAGTCTGTTCCAGTGGGGATGGTCACAGCAGTTGGATAAGCATCAGTTCTTCAGCCCAGACCAGAGCAGGAAGATAAAGTGATTCTGGGGCAGTGTCTCAGAAAAGGGTCAGGATAGAATATCTGATATGGTGGAATATTTGAAAAAATTGACAGTTATTATCACGAACATATATTTATGCAGATATACGAAGACAACAAAAAACTCCAATAAAGAAAAGGCTATAAAATCAAGTAAAAGTGATTATAACATACTTCTCGGCCTTCAGTGGACTACACTTCCATAGCTACAATAATATAAACACCAATGATGAAATGAAGTTGGGAATACATAGCATGTAACATGTTGGCTTGATGTAAAAGAGTTAGACCTCATTTGTCATAATAGAGAGTATATAATAATGTCTAAAATCGATAAGTCAGGAAATAGAAGTATAAGCATATTATTTAGTTATGTGAGATGATTACTGTAAAACCTAGTTAAAAGTAGTTCAAATGTGAATATGGACAAGAGATTGAAAGGGGTTGGGCTGGGGACAATTGTTTCCTGTTATAAGTCTTTCAATGCCCTTCATTTTTATAACTATGTGTGCATATTACATCATTAAAAATATCTATTTAAAAAACACAGTATCTCCTCTTGGATTCTTAAAAAAAATCATGCCAATGGCTGTAAAATATTATTGGGGTGCCACAATATTAGACATAATTGTTCTTTCTTACATACAGAAATGAAAGGAAACAAAAAATGAGATAAACTAGAGCATGTGTGGCTATTACATAGAGGAAGCAGACTGTGTTGCTCAGTATCTGAGCATATGTGAGATTGCATTTATTACAAAAACATTAAGTATGGAGTGAAATCTGTAGATTTTCAGCTAAATTCAGGTTTTTTTTTTTTTTTTTTTTTTGGATCAGGACGTTCTGAGATGATGGAGGCATGTAATAAAACAAAAAGTAGGAAGTGGGACTAATATGGACAAATTCAAGATGATGCAGTGAAAGAAAAATTAAGAGATATGTTTTTAGAAGAGGGATTGGGGTTTATCATATATTATTTCCACCACTGGTCTGTCAGTTTGTCATACAGTGGTGGCTCGAGTGTTGCTGTAATGTTGGAAGCTATTCCACCGGTATTTCAAATACTAGCAGAGTCACCCACGGTGGATAGGTTTCAGGGGAGTTTCCAGACTAAGACAGACTAGAAAGAAAGACATGACAGTCCACTTCTGAAAAAATTGGCCAGTGAAAACCTAATGAATAGCAGCAGAACATTGTTGGATATAGTGCTGAAAGATGAGCCTCTCAGGTTAGAAAGCACTCAAGATACAGTGGGGGAAGAGCTGCCTCCTCAAGGTAGAGTGGATTTGCTCTTGAACACAGAGTACCTTAAGCGAAAGGAAAAAATGATGAAATTAAAAAGTTGAACAAAAGATTTCAAACAGCGGCTTGAGAAGACAAAGTAAATATTCTAATGAAATGTGCAAAGACCTGGAGTTAGAAAACCAAAACGAATGAACATGCTTGACATTTCTCAAGCCGAAAGAACTGAAGAAAAAATTCAAGCCTCGAGCTGCAACATTCAAGGATTCCATTGGTAAAATATTGAACAACACGGGAAGCATCAAAAGAAGATGGAAGGAATACGTAGTCACTGTACTAAAAAGAACTGGTTGACATTCAACCATTTCAGGAAGTTGATGGTAGTAAAGAAAGAAGTCCGACCTGCACTGAAGGTACTGGCAAAAAAACAAGGCTCCAGGAATTGAGGGAATACCAATTGAGATATTCCAACAAATGGATGCAGTGTTAGAGGTGCTCACTTACCTATGTGAAAAAATTTGGAAGACTGCTACCTGGCCAGCCTACTGGAAGAGGTCCATATTTGTGCCCATTCCAAAGAATGGTGATTCAACAGAATGTGGAAATTATTGAACAATATCATTAATATCAAAAATTTTACTCAAGTAAAATTTTTCTCAAGTAAAATTTTTACTGAAGATAATTCAAACACCGTTTAGCACTACATTGACAAGGAACTGTCAGAAAGTCAAGCCTGATTGAGAGGAGGACGTGGAACAAATGATATCATTGGTGATGTCAGATGCATCTTGGCTGAAAGCGGAAACTACCGGAAAGATGTTAACCTGTGTTTTACTGACTATGCAAAGGCATTTAACTGTGTGGATCATAACAAATTATGGATAACACTTTGGAGAATGGCACTTTCAGGACACTTAATTGTGTTCATGCAGAACTTGTACATAGACCAAGAAGCACTGGTTTGAACAGAATAAAGGGATAATGGGTGGTTTAAAATCAGGAAATGTGTCTGCCAGGATTGTATCCTTTCACCATACTTATTCAATCTGTATGCTGAGCAAATAATCTGAGAACCTGGACTGAACGAAGAATGCGGCATCAGGATTGAAGGAAGACTCATTAACAACCTGCAATATGCAAAGGACACAATCTTCCTTGCTGAAAGCAAAGCAGACTTGCAGAATTTACTGGTGAAGATCAAAGATTACAGCCTTCAGCATGGATTACACCTTCATATAAAGAAAACAAAAATCCTCGGACCTGAACCATCAAGCAACGTCATGACAAACGGAGAAAATATTGAAGTTGCGGTGGATTTCCTTTTGCCCATGGAAACAGAAGTCAAGAAATCAAAAGACATACTGCGTTGGCTAAATCTGCTGTAAAAGAGCTCTTTCTCTTTAAAGCATCAAAAAGCAAAGATGTCACTTTGAAGACTGTCATGGATTGAATTTGTCCCCCCAAAATATCGGTCAACTTGCAGGTCGTGATTCCTTTGTATGATTGTCTGCCATTTTATCTTCTGATGTGATTTCTCTATGTGTTGTAAATCTATCACTACGACGTAATAAAATGGATTAGTGGCAGTTATATTGATGAAGTCTACAAGGTTAAATAGTGTCTTAAGCCAATCTCTTTTGAGATATAAAAGAGAGAAGTGAGCAGAGAGACACAAGAATTTCATACCACCAAGAAAGCAGTGCCGGGAGCAGAGCACGTCCTTTGGATCTGAAGTTTCTGTGCTGAGATGCTTCCAGACCAAGGGAAGACTGATGAAAAGGACCTTCCTCCAGAGCTGACAGAGAGAAAGCTTTCCCCTGGAGCTGGAGCCCTGAATTTGGACTTCTAGCCTCCTAGACTAGGAAAGAATAAATTTCTCTTTGTTAAAGACATCCACTTGTGGTATTTCTGTTATAGCAGCACTAGATGACTAAGACAAGGACTAAGGTGCACCTAACCCAAGTCAAGATTTTTTCAGTCTCCTCATATGCATACGAAAGCTGGACAATGAATAAGGAAGACCAAAGAATAATTGATGGATTTGAATTATGGTTTGCACTACCCAGGAACTCCATTAAGTAAAGAGACCCTCTAAAATGTGCCGTGAAAGATGAGTAACAATGGAAAGAATAATAACAATAGCTAAAAAGGAGACACAATACCTGGTGGGCCTCTTTGTATTTTGGAGACAACATATTCCACATTTGGGTGTGCTACTCCAGCCTGTATATCAAGTGACTCAAAAGGTTGCTAGTTTTGAGCAGTGCCCAGAACAAGAGGAGGCTCTACAACAGGTTCCAGCTGCCATGAAAGCTGCTGTTCCACTTGGGCCATGTGATCCAGCTGATTCGGTGGTACTTGAATCGTCAGCGGCAGATACAGATGGTGTTTCAAGTCTTTGGCAGGACCCTATTAATGGATCACAGCACAGATTCTTAAGATTTTGGAGGAAAACCTCTGCAGATAACTATTCTCCTTTTGAGAAACAGGTTTTGGCTCGTTACTAGGCTTTAGTAGAGACTGAATGCTTAACCATGGGCCACCAAGTCACCATGCAGCCTGAGCTGCTCATCATGAACCGGATAGGTCTGACCCACATAGCCGTAAAGTTGGATGTACACAGCAGCACTCCATCTTTAAATGGATGTGGTATATAAGAGATCAGCCCTGAGCAGGGCCTGAAGGCACAGGTAAGTTGCATGACGAAGAGGCCCAAAAGTTCATGGTGTCCACTCCTGTCACGTTAACTGCTCTGTCCCAGCCTGCCCTGATGGTCTCATGGAGAGTTCCTTATGATCAGTGAACTGAGGGAGAGAAAACTTGTGCCTGGTTTACACATGGTTCTGCATGATATGCAGGCACCACTCAAAAGGGGACAGTGGTAGCACTACAGCCCCTTTCTGGGAACTCCCTGAAGGACAGTGGTGAAGGGAAATCCTTCCAATGGGCAGATTGTTCTGGTTGTTGGTTGTTCACTTTGCTTGGAAGGAGAAATGGCCAGATGTGCTGTTGTATATGGATTCATGAGCTGTGGCCAATGGTTTGGCTGGATGGCCAGGAACATGAAAGGAACATGATCGGAAAATTTATGAAAAGGAGGTACGGGGAAGAGACATGTGGATAGACCTTTCTGAATGGGCCAAACAAGTAAAGATATTTGTGGCTCCTGTGAATGCTCACCAAAATGTGACCTCAGCAGAGGAGTATTTTAACAATCAAGAGGATAGGATGATGGGTTCTGTGGAAACCAGTCGCCCTCTTTTTCCAGCCACTCCCATCATTGCCCAATGGGCTCATGAGCAAAGCGGCCATGGTGTCAGGGACGGAGGTTATGGAAGGGCTCAGCAACATGAACTTCCACTCACCAAGGCCAACTTGGCTACAGTCACTACTGAATGCCCAATCTACCAGCAGCAGAGACCAACACTGAGTTTCCAATATGGCACCATTCCTTGAGGTGATTAGCCTCAAGGAATTAAGTTGGTTGCAGGTGGAATATTGCAGGTGGATTACATTGGACGGCTTCCCTCATGAAAAAGGCAGTGTTTCATTCTTACTGGAATAGACACTCTGGATATTGATTTGCCTTCCCTGCATGAAATGCTTCTGCCAAAACTACCATCCGTGGACTCACAGAATACCCTATCCACCATCATGGTATCCCACACAGCATCATCTCAGATCAAGGGACTCACTTCGCAGCAAATAAAGTGTGGCACTGGGCCCATGCTCATGGAATTCACAGGTCTTACCATGTTCTCCATCATCCTGAAGTAGCTGGTTTGATAGAACAATGAAATGACCTTCTAAAGACAAAATCACAGCACCAGCTAGATGCAACATTTTGCAGGGTTGGGACGATGTTCTCCAGGAGGCTGTATATTCTCTAGACCACTGTCTAATATATGGCGCTGTTTCTTCCATAGTCAGGATTCATGGTTCCAGGAATCAATGGGTGGAGATGAGAGTGACATCACCCACTATTACCCCTAGTGACTCACTGGCAAAATTTTACTTCCTGTCCCCATGACCCTATGCTCTGCGGGTCTAGAGGTCTTAGTTCCAAAGGGAGGAATGCCCCCACCTGGAGACACAACATGGATTCCATTGAACTGCAACTTTAGAATGTCACCCGGCCACTGTAGACTCCTCATGCCTCTGGATCAATAGGCAAAGAAGGGAGTTACCATATTGACTGACGTGATTGACCTTGACTACCAAGGGGGAATCAGACTGATGTTGCATAATGGAGGTATAAAAGAGTAAGTCTGGAATACAGGAGATTCCTAGAGTGTCTCTTAGTACTAGCATGCCCTATGATTAAAGTCAGTGGAAAACTACAGCTACCCAATTCTGACATGACTAGTAATGGCTCAGGTCCTTCAAGGATGAAGGCTTGGTTCACCCCACTTGGCAAAGAACCATGATCAGCTGAGGTGCTTGCTGAGGGTAAAGTGAATACAGAAAGGGTGGTGGAAGAAGGTACCTCTCAACACCAGCTATGGCCACGTGACCAGCTGCAGAAATGAAAACTGTAATTGTTATGAGTATTTCTTCCTTGTTTTATTATACATGTATGTGTGCTGTCTTAGTTATCTAGTACTACTATCACAGAAATAGCACAAGTGGGTGGCTTTAGCAAAGAAAAATTTATTTTCTCACAGTCTAGGAGCTTAAAAGTTCAAATTCAGGGCACCAGCTCCAGGGGAAGCCTTTTTATCTCTGTATGGGCTCTGGGGGAAGGTCTTGTTATCAATTTTCACCTGGGTCTAGGAGTTTCTCAGCACAGGGACCCCAGGTCCCAAGGGCACACTCTGCTCCTGGATCTTCTTGCTTAGTGGTAATGAGGTCCCTGTGAAGATGTTAAGATAAGTTAAGTTATATAAGGTCATACCAGTATAGGGTGGGTGCTAATCTCATCTGAGTGCTGTTCTTATACAAAAGGACAACAGATACAGAGAAAGAAAGATGAAAAACATCATGTAACACTGTAGCTGCAAGCCAAGGATTGCCTGGAGCCACCAGAAGCTAGTGGAGGAGGGCGAGGCATGGAAGAGTCTGTCTCTCAGAGCCCTCAGAAGAATCAGCATGACTGATACTCTTACTTGAGCTTCTAGCCTCCAGAACTTAAAAAAAAAAAAAAAAAATTTCGGTTCTTATAAGTCACCAATTTATGGTATTTTGTTATAACAGCCCTAGGAAACTAATACACATAGTCACATACAGGCTGGGGAAAATTATCTATGTATGTGCCCAGGAAGAATAGCTAGCCAATCTCTGTCATTCCTGGTGTAGGAATGCTGGACCCCAGGAACTGGGGTTTTCAAAGTTGACACAGATCCTAGTACGTAAATATGGCATTGGAGCAGTAAAGCCACCTGCCTTCGGAGAACTGTGCTTACATGGGCAATTATTTAACAACTGTGGCTCATGTGAACAACAGTCAGAGGGCCCCCTCTATTTCTCTGGTCCCTATGTCAGACCTTCAAGGTCTTTGTAAAGATAACATCAATAAAGACTCAGTTTGAATTTTCCTCTACTCAAGAGGAAGGAAGAATATTAAATCTGATTCAGAGGATGTTTTAGCTGTTGCTTGATAGCAAACAATGACAAAATGTAAGTTACACATCATACCAAAAAACCAAACCAAACCGAGTGCCGTCGAGTCGATTCCGACTCATAGTTACATATCATAACTAGTTTTTGTTTCTCTATGAGATGTTGGGGTGTGGCTTGAGGTTTATCTGATCTAGGCTGGGTTTCGCTAGGCTTGACTATGTGCTGTGGGTTAGCTCAAGATCCATTCAATGTGTCTCACATTCTTCTTGGACCAGCAGTATGTTATCCGCATGGCGAAAGGCAGGAATACAAAAGGGGTGACACAAAACACATGACTCTTTTTTCAGGTCTAGATTAAAAACTGGCATACTTTCTCCTTCCTCTATGTCAATGGCCAAATCAACTCACATAACCAATCCCTATATCCATGCAGGATGAATATCTACTTACTAATAATCTAATCTACCATGGGAATATAATTTCAATTTTGGATTGTGTACCCATTGCCATCGAGTCAATTCTGATGCATAATGACTCTGTAGGACAGAGTAGAACTCTCCCACAGGGTTTCCAAGGATGTTATCTTTACGGAAGCAAGCAGCCACACCTTTCTCCCATGGAATGGCTGGTGGATTTGAATAGTTGACCTTTCATTTAGCAGCTGAGTGTTTAACCATTGCACCACGCAGAAATATAAAGAAAAGGTAATATTTTACCTGGAGTCAGAATCACATCTACTACTTAAGGATAGAAGGCAGAGTAATGAAGCCTGGAAACTACTGAAGAGGATGTGGAATGAGGGATATCATTGGTGATGTCAGATGGATCTTGGCTGAAAGCAAAGAATACCAGAAAGATTACGTGTGTTTTATTGACTATGCAAAGGCACTCGACACTGCGGATCATGAAAATTATGGGTAACGTTACGAAGAATGGGAGTTCCAGAACACTTAATTGTGCCATGAGGAACCTGTACATAGACCAAGAGGCAGCTGTTCCAACAGAACAAGAGGCTGCTGAGTGGTTTAAAGTCAGGAAAGGTGTGAGTCAGGGTTGTATCCTTTCACCATACCTACTCAGTCTGTATGCTGAACAAATAATGCGAGAAGCTGGACTACGTAAAGAAGAATGGGGCATCAGGATTGGAGGGAGACTCATTAACAACTTGTGTTATGCAGATGACACAACCTTTCTTGCTGAAAGCAAAGAGAGCTTGAAGCACTTACTGATGAAGACCAAAGATTACAGCCTTCCATATGCATCACACCCCCACAAAAAGAGAACAAAAATCCTCATAACTCGACCAATAAACATCATGATAAGTGGAGAAAATATTGAAGTTGTCAGGGATTTCATTTTACTTGGATTCACAATCAACACCCATGGAAGCAGGAGTCAAGAAATTAAACGATGTATATTGCATTGGCTAAATCTGCTGCAAAAGACCTCTTCAAAACGTTGAAAAGCAAAGATATCACTTTGAGGATTAAGGTGCACCATGGTATTTTCAATCTCCTCATATGCATGCGAAGGCTGGACAATGAATAAGGAGAACCAAAGAACTGATGCCTTTGAATTACAGTGTTGGCGAAGAATGTTGAAAATACCATAGACTACCAGAAAAATGAACAAGTCTTTCTTGGAAGAAGTACAGTCAAAGTGCTCCTGAACTTTGGACATGTTATCAGGAGGAACCAGTCACTGGAGAAGGACATCATGTTTGGTAAGGTAGTGGGTGATGGAAAAAGAGGAAGACCCTCGACAAGATGGATTGACATAGCAGCTGCAACAATGGGCTCAAACATAGCAACAATTGTGAGGATGGTGCAAGGCCAAACAGTGTTCTGTTCTGTTTTACATAAGGTTGGTATGAGTCAGAACTGACTTGACAGGACCTAACAACAATAACTCTCAACTATCTCCTTGAAACATCTTGAGTAAACTCTTCCTCCTACAATCACATTCCTGACTCCACATTTATTTACCTAAAAGTAACCTGGGACAAGAGCCAGCCTGGTTAAACAAGATGATTGATAGGGGGCCAGGGTCTTATAATCCCACCTAGCCAAAGGCCCAAGCCATATGCGTATGAATGGGAAGAAGCCAAGGTTACATTCTCAGGAATGCAGAAGCAGGACCTTGTAACAAAATGGAGTTTTGATTCAGACAGCCTGTCAGTCATTTTATTATGCCAAGTTTTAGAGGTTCACTAGCACACTTCATAAACCTCATTGTACCTAGCTTCTTTGAGCCATTTGCTTTTTCTGGAATCAAAATGGTCTCTCTATATGCATCTAGAATAACTGCTCAGAATAAACCTTATGTTCAAATTATGTTGAGTTTTGATTATTTTTAACAATGGTAAAAGGAACTTTGTGGTTGTGATTAAATAAAGATCTTGAGATAGGGAGATTATCCTGGATTATTCAGGTGGACTGACTGTAATCACAAAGATCTTTATACATGGGAGGGAAAAAAGCCAGATTGAAAGAGGGATTAGAAGATGCTACATGGCTGGCTTTGAAGATGGAGGAAGGACCTAATGAGCTAAGGAAAAGTAGGCAGCTTCTAGAAGTTAGAAAAGACGGGGGACTATATTCTTTCACAGAGCCTCCAGAAGGAATGTAGCTTTGCCTGACACCTTGCTTTTAGCCCAATGAAACCTGTTTCAGACTTACAACTTCTTGAACTGTAAAATAGTAAATTTGTGTTATTTTAAGCCAGTTTGTAGTAATTTGTTACAGCAGCAGTAGGAAATGATTATTTTATATTGAACTTAAAATTATTTTGATGCAATGAGGTTAACAAATTTAGCAAATAAAAATATAGACCACCCAATTAAACTTAAATTTAAAATAATTTTTAGTATAGGTATGTACTGTGTAATATTTGAGTGGCACTAAAAACTTATTCATTTTTTATCTGAAATTTATTTAATTGGGCATCCTCTTTTTATCTTTCAAACTCCAGGTTTATAAGTTAACCATCCTCTGGGGAAGGAATACTTTATTCTTTTTATTTTAAGTCTACCTTTTTCAAGATTTGAAATATCAGTTCACCTAGAAGTGTTATATGGAGATTTGATTAAGAAGTCTGAGAAATCATTTTAATTCTCCTGGAATCCAGATTTCTGGGGTCCATGGAGTTGGGGTGACCACTCAGTCCTTTTGCCCTTAGGTGTCCTTTTCAACCTTGAGCCTTGAAGAAACTGGTTTCTAAAAAGTCACCTTCAAATCAAACAATGGTCTAGACAAACTGGTAAGACTGTTTTGGCTTGAACATTGTGCTCTTTTGAAGAATTCAGTCAGTTTTGAGAAACAGACTTGAAAGGTCAGACTGAGAGGTATGTTTTAGGGTAAATCAGTAATTATTTTAATTGTTCTTCAAGATGATGCTGTATGAAATTCTTCCTGACCATAAATTATTTATCAGTTCTGGCCCTTTTTCCATGGGAGTGCCGATAAGATGTGGTATAAGAATTTTGGAAGTTCTTCTCATCTTTGGAACATTTTTGACTTTCTAGTGAAAATGTTACCCCAATTTGCAAATTTATATTTATAAATTTATATTAAATAAACTTTAATCAATTTCTATTATTGGCTTAATATGATTTTTGTTTTAACAAGTCAAAGTTCATCTTATCTAGACCCTTTGAGATTTTAAGTTTAAACTATATTTTTTCTATACTTTCGTAATAAAGTTCCAATCATATCGGCATGACAAATTCCTAGTGCCTGGCACCTAATCCTTTGGTCATGGCCCATCTCTAGACCTCAGAAAAATGTGTTTTTGATGTGAAATGCATATGGGAGAGGGCAACTAGAACTGAAATATGCTAAGCATAAACTGTGGTTTTATAATAGACTAGGGTAACATGCTCTTAAGTTTACATAGATGTTTTATGTTTACATTACATGAAATGTCCCCACTTGGGTGTCCTATTCTCACATCAAACAGATCCCAAATTAAGCTGATTATCTCTGCTTCATACCTTTTCAATATCCACGTATTTTGGGGGATGCCATCACCATGCACTTATTTACCCGAGCTGACCTGGAGGCTTCCCTACCAGACCATCCAACCCATCACCACATGTTGGTCACCCTATTTCCTTAATATCTCTCAAGTACTTACCTTCCACTCCAATCCCATCACCAATGGCCAGGGCCAGGCCTAGAAAGTTGCATCTATATCCATTATAAGATGCTTTTTCATATTTTAGAAACATTAAAATATTAAAAAAAGGTATGCATCATAGATTTAAGAAACATAGTTTTATTTGTATTTCTTTCTCTCCCATGAAACTGTTTTTCTGTAGTGCATGTAGCATGTCTTTATATTCTCAGAAACTTAATGAAAGTTTGAAGAATGAATGAGTGAATGACAACGTTCAGAATAATCCATGAAATTTTTATTCGTGCCCCACCCAAAACACTTCTTCCAGGAATTCAGCCAGACGGAATTCTTTGGGCAAGCTGTTTTATGCCCTGTTAACTAGTAGGATTAGAGATAAGTACTTAAGCCCAAAGGAAATCCAATAAGCCCTGAGGTGGCTGAGAGACACAGCCCAGTACTGGATGGTAACAAGATGACTCAGTGAGACCCTCTGTTTCAAATGCATTCAGGGTAAGCACCAGGGAAAAATAGATTCTTCTTGTCAGGGGAAGAGGCAATGGCTGGTTCAGTGGACCAGCCTTGTCAGAGAGATAAACTGAGAATTTGTGCAGCAGTGAAGTATGTAGTTTTCAGGCTTCCTTACTCTGCCTTATATCCTTAAGCAGCAGATGTGATTCTAATTCCAGGTGAAATATTACCTTTCCTTTATATTTCTGTGTGGTGCAGTGGTTAAACACTTGGCTGCTAACTGAAAGGTCGGCAGTTCAAACCCACCAGCCACTCCACTGAAGAAAGGCATGGCGGTCTGTTTCTGTAGAGATTTACAGCCTTGGAAATCCTATAGGGCAGTTCTACTCTGTCATATAGGGTCATTATGGGTAAGAATTGACTCAGTGGCAACATTTTTGATCTGGCCTTCTCTTTTGTCTGAGAGTAAGGACACTCACTCTTTTAAAGTAAAAGCAAAGAGATTTATTGAGGGTAATAGAATTTGAAAATTGGGGAAACACAGGGAAGAGAGGAATCTACCAAGTGCTCTGAAGCATGGAGGGAGAGGTGTGCTTTTATAGTAAAGATGGGGAAGAGAAGTGTGTGATGGCCACAAGTTCACAAGGTACATCATCAGCAACTCTACTCTCAACCAGGGATGAACACACTAGGCATTTTTCAAGCTGAAAGAACAGAGGAAAAAATTCAAGCCCTGAGTTGCAATGTTATGGGCAAAATATTGAATGATGCAGTAAGCATCAAAAGAAGATGGAAGGATTACAGAGTCACTGTAACAAAAGGAATTGGCCAAACCTCAGCCTTCCTCTATTTCATTGGCCAAATCAAGTCACAGAGCCAATTGCTACCACCGTGCAGGATGCTTACTTAACCACTGTGGCACCAGGGCTCCATTATAAAGAGAAGAAGAGGAAGAAATACAGAAAACCAACCACTGGCTAAAGTTAACATGATTGATTGAACCCTGTTCTCCCTCTTTTACTGAAATCTACTCATATCAGGTCTCAAGATGGTTTCTGGTCCTGTACCCAGCTATGTCTTTTGAAATTCAAATACAGCAAATCTGCTTTGAACAGGAAGGAAAAGACTAGCAACTCTGGGTAAGAGAAAAGCACCTCAAAGTATCAATCTTGGCCAGGAATTTCTTTACAGTGGCTATTTGGTTTAGTGAGTAAGAAAACTTCAAAAGCAACGCAAGATGTCTGCTATCGATTTCTCTCTTTGACACTATGTAAGGTAAGTTATTCACAGGTTCCAGGAATTAGGACGTGGATGTCTTTGGGGAACCATTATTCTGCCAACTACGGCAGCTTTCCAACTCCATAATAGACTAATTTTTTCTATCTTGTGCAATATGTTACCTCCAGTTTCCTGGGATTTTTCATCAGTTTTGTCTGCCAGCCTTAAAGACAGTATTCTAGAAAATAGCTACTCTACTATCACTGCAGTAACATGCATTAAATCCTGTTGGACTGGGTGTGAAGGAATTAAACTGTCTTTTAGTATACAGGATTGTCTCAGGTTACAATGGGGCAATGGAGGAGATGGGGTGGCAGATTAGGTTGATTGAGATCTTCACTTTAAAGATGCTCTGAAGCTCCCTTGAAGATGCTACCAACACTGTGGACATTAGGAGGCAGGGTGACGTCATTCTAAAGCAATTTTGAAGATTTATTTATTTTTTTAAATTTTTACTTAAACCCTATGAGAGGAAACATCAAGAAGGAAAGTAGACAAAGTAATTAAAAGGTTGATTCAGAATGATACCAAAACAACTGATTAATTTGATCATTTCAATCAACTGGATAATTTCTCCAGGGGTAGGGGAATACATCAAACTTATTATTTGGTGTTATATATCAAAAGAAAGAAAAGGTTACAGTATTTGATTTGATTTTTTAGTTAATTATGACCATATAGAAGTTCTATTAAATTCCTTTTATATTCTAAGCACTATGCCAGACAACTTTATCTACATCATCGTATTATTCCTCATAGCAATTGTTGAAGGTAGGTATTATACTCACCATTTTACACCAACAGAAACTGAGGCAGAGAAATTACGTTACCTGTCCAAAGTACCAGAGGTCAGAGTTGGAATTTGTGTATAGATCTGTCCTAACCCTAAACCACTTTTATCCACTGTGTGATGCTTCTAGGATGCTATAAACAGATTGATTAAGGAGCTGGAAAAAGGATGCCAATTAATGAAGTCTTAATTGTTCTTTTTTTCCACAGAGGATACAGTCTTATGGGTCATGTGTAAATGCGCTTCAGTTACATGGAAACGCCCAGGCAGGGGTTATTTAACAAGGATAATTATGTTTCTTTCTAGAAGAGTACAGGCGCCTTGCTTCCCATACTCTTTGTAGATCAACTTCCCCTTCTCTCCCTTCTTCCCATGTAGCTTAATATTAGTTTCATAAGAAGATTATATTGAGGTAATACATTCTGAAGATCGAGGCATATTTTGGTCTTCTCTGGAAGAGACATTAATTTCTGACCCTCTTTAATGTTCGTCTTTCATCCTTTTGTACAGTGATTTCCGCAGGATTATTTTTTCCCCCACCAGGATTTCACTTCTGAGGCATTAGAAACCCCAAAAAAATGGGTGAGCCAGTGAGAGGCGTAGGCCCCTGGTTAGACCCAACCCAATGACATAAGCTGAGAGACAATCTTGCTCTGCCAGATTTTTTTTTTTTTTTAACCACGCTGTGCTGCTAATATGTTTTTCTGAACACACCCAAATCCCAGAGATTTTCATCCTTTCTGGAAAGAGAAATATTAAACCTAGGGCTTCCCACCATTCACTTTGTCAACTAGCAAAGTGTTACAGAGAAAGGAACTGTTTAGATTCCCAGCAGGACTCCTACTGGGAGCAATGTTCCTCTTGGTAACAGAATCTTGAGGGGCGATGACTTTCAGAATCATACTTGAACTTTTGTTGGTCAAAGATTTTCGAGATCATTTCTTTCTGCTGAAGAACTCAGTCAAAGGGAAAATGGACACCTGCTCTACTAGTTTGGAAAACGCAAGAACCCTTTAGCAGCAAACTCCGTGATTTATTTTCCATTCTTGACTTCGAGTGTTCTAAGTATCCCCATGGTTTGCTGGCAGGGAGGGACTGTGGGCTTACAATTTAAGCATAGGTTAAG
This sequence comes from Elephas maximus indicus, assembly GCF_024166365.1. Classification (NCBI taxonomy): domain Eukaryota; kingdom Metazoa; phylum Chordata; class Mammalia; order Proboscidea; family Elephantidae; genus Elephas; species Elephas maximus. The sequence goes on along the minus strand of NC_064842.1, from coordinate 49,952,363 downwards.
CACTCGGCTGCTTACCAAAAGGTTGGTGGTTCAAATTCACTAGTGGCTCCATGGGAGAAAGACCTGGTGATCTGCATCCATAAAGACTCCAGCCTAGAAAACCCTATGAGGCCAAAAAAACCAAAGCAAACCCGTTGCCATCAAGTCGATTCCAACTAATAGTGACCCTATAGGACAGAGTAGAGCTGCTCCATAGGGATTCGAACTGCTGACCTTTTGGTTAGCAGCCGTAGCACTTAACCACTTACTGAAACCCACTCAATGGAACCTAATAGCAACGACAACATTGACATGGAAAGCAGCACAGCATGGTGGAGCCAGGCAAACCTGGATTTCAGTCCCAGCACTATCGTTACCAGCAATGTCATGATACATGAATAATTTAACTTTTCAGGTCCTTAGCTTCTTCACTTGTAAAATGGGGTAATAATACTCTTCTCCGCATGCTAGTGTGAAGATTAAAGAAGATAATATTTAACAAGTGCCTGGTACCCAATAAGGGTTGACACAGTGGGTGCAACAATGGGCTCAGACACAGCGATTGTGAGGATGGTGCAGGACCAGGCAATGTTTTGTTCTGTTGTACACAGGGTTGCTATGCATTGGAAGCGACTCGACAGCACCTAACAACAACAACCCAATAAGTGCTCAATGAGTGGTAGCTATTTTAATTTTTTTCCTCTTTTGCACCTTTTATATAGTTGACCTTCAATCAATTTTGGAGAGAAGGAAAGAAGGAAGGCAGGAAGCCCGAAAGGAGATGTTTAAAGTCACAGAATTTCTTTTTTTCTTCAAAATGCTGTGGTCTTTCTTTCTTTCTTTTTTTTTTTTTTTTCAAAAAGACCACAGCATTTTGAAAAGAGAGAATTTTTTTTCTTCAAAAAGACCACCCAAATGAGAAAAAAGCAAAGGCTATTCATTCAGTTTGCTATGGCAAGGGAACCAGCCACCATAGCTTGTGTTGGGCAGAGCCTCAAAGGCAGGTGGTAGAGTGAGAAAGCTTTATAGTTACAAAAAAAAAAAAAGCTTCAGGTATGCTCTTATAGGAGGCTGTCGGCACAGGAAGCTGGAGGCAGGCTAATTAGGAGCAAGGCACCATACCTGATTAGTTAAAAACCAGAACCAAACACATTGCTGTCAATTCCGACTCATAGCGACCTTATAGGATGGAGTAGAACTATCCCGTAGAGTAACCAAGGAGCACCTGGTGGATTTGAACTGCCAACCTTTTGTTAGCAGCTGTAGCACTTAAGCACTGCACCACCAGGGTTTCCATGTGATTAGTTAGGGGAGTGCATTTGTCTTTCTTTCTTTGGTCACAAACTGGAAGCAAGGGCAAAAATTAGGAAAGCTGCCAATCTTTGCTCAAGCCCTAGCTGTTAAGAGCCGACTGCTGCTTTGGCTTCCTGGACTGGTTTCTGCAGAAGTTGTGGGTCAGAGTTCTATTTTTATATACGGTCTGGCCATTGTCCTTTTGAATCTCTCAGTGCCTTTCCCCTTTCTAAGAGGTCATTGAAGTCTGCATTTGCTCCTGCTCACTTTTGCACATGCTGATCCTGTTTTCCATTGCTATCCACCATCTTTTTTAACCTTTGATTATAATAAAGCAACAAACAACATTCACTGCACTCCCTCAGTGTACCAGTTACTTGGCTAGGCATTGTGGAGAATATAAAAAGAAGAAGATGATCCTTCTCTCAAATAACTTATTGTTCAGTAGAAGATATAATGTGTGTAACACAGGCAGAATAAGAGTAATAAGTAATAAGAGTCCATTAGAGTGCTTTGGGAGAAAGATGGGCAAGGGCTTCATATAGGCGGCAGCATTTGTGCTGACCTTAAGCAGGGTTTGGACTTGCAGAAAAGGAGCCCAAAGCCATCCAGGAGGGGAAAAAGCACAAGCAAATGGATGTTGGATGAATAGAGTAATAAAAAATCATCACCATAACTGCTATTAATGGAGGGCCTATTACATGTCAGGCCGTATGCTAAAAAAAAAAAAAAATTATTTCATTTGATTGTCAAAACACTTGCAAAGATAAATTATTATAAGTTCGAAATATCTGTTTCAGTCTTGATTAAAATGACTGTTATAGGAAACTTAAGCGTATTAGAACATTTGAGCTGTTGACACAAGTGCTTTGAGAATAAAAAAAAAAAATTTTTTTTTTTTTATACAAAGGACTAATTAACCTTAGCTACTTCATTTTTTTTTTTTTTTTACTTCATTTTTAAGTGATAAATGTAAGAAAGAAGAGTGGAGAATATTAACCAGTCTGGTGTTTAAAGGTAAACCTACTTCTTTTTGGAGCCCTAGTAGAGTATGAATGCTAACCAAAAGTTCAGCAGTTCAAAACCAAATGGGACAGTTCAACTCTGTCATATAGGGTTGCTATGAGTTGGAATCAACTCAGTGGCAATTTTTTTTTTTTTTGGTTGGTTGGTTGGTTTTTAATCCTTTGTCAGTGTTTGCTTCTTGGCAGGGCTTCAGATCAGTCCGTTTGGTTGGAACCCCTGCTGAGAATCTGCATTTCTAACAAGTTCCCAAACAATGCTAATGCTGCTGGTTAGGGACCAATTCCGAGACCCACTATGAGAACAGCGGTTCTCAAAATGTACTAAAAAATTACCCGGGGATCTTGTTAAAATGTAGATTCTGATTCAGTACATCTGGGGGTGGAAATGCTAATTCTCAGCAGGGATTCAAACCAGAATGAACCAGTTCTAAGCCCTGCTCCTTGGGGGCACCCAGTGACTTGTGCAAGGTCATACAGTGATGAAGTGTCAAAGCCAGGACTTATACCCAGGCTTGTATAGCTCTGAAAAAGTAATGGTATTCAGGAGAGAGTAGTGGTTACTATTAACAAAAATTCTCTGTAGTTCTTCTAGTAAAAAATTCTGTGACAAGTTGGTTGTATTACAGTCAGCAATTCCCGAAGGACCTTATTTTAGAGCTAGTGTGGTGAGACACCACTTTGGAACACTTACTAGGTGGAAAGCTCCAAGAGAGAGAATGTTTCTTTCTTGGCTGTATCCATGTGGCATAAAAGACCACCTAGCACATGGCCATTAAATATTGTTGCATGAATGAAACAAATGAAATAATGAAATTAAAATGCTTACTTCAAAGTAGATCCTGTGATAACTTTAGCCTCATTCCTTTCAGGTACCCTGTTAAGAACTTTTAGTAGTTTCAATACACACCTTCCAAGAATATGTGTATTTAAAAGAGAAGACAGTGTCGTAACCCAGTGGAATGACTGTCAAATGGTATTTTTACAGGTTTGAGGACAGAGGATAGAGTGAGTGTCTCTGTTGGAAACTTGGAGAGACTATCCCTCAGACAAAGTAAAATGTAATAAAAGACTCTGGAAGAATTGACAAAGGTGCGTGGGATCGAAAATTCCCAAGGGGCTTGAGCCAGGTTCCATGGCAAAGAGCTGGTATCAAAGGACTTGGGCCAATAGGTCACCTGAGCAAAACCAAGGGCCGGTGGGCAGCACAGTGTTGTTGTCAAGTGCAAAATGCTGCCCTGCAAGGGGTATGTAGGTCTGTAATCAGAAAGACTTGGCTTCCAATCCAGGTCTTCCACTTATCAGCACTGAAATAGTTGTGAACTTCAACTTCCTCACAAGTAAATGGGGATGATGATATAAATAAATAAATAAAAATAAAGTAACTTTTTAATAAGAAAGCTGTGAGAAAAAAAAACGGCTTGGTGCTTGGCATAGACTATTGTTGTTAGGTGTCTTCAAGTCACTTCCAACCCATAGTGATCCCATGTAAAAAAGAACAAAACACTGCCCAATTCTGCACCCCCCCCCACAATCTTTGCTGTTTGAGTACATTGTTGCAGCCACTGCATCAGTCCATCTCATTGAAGGTCTCCCTTTTTTTCTCTGACCCTCTGCTTCACCAAGCATGATGTCCTTTTCTGGGGACTGGTCACTCTTGATAACATGTCCAAAGTACTTAAGATGAAGTCTTGTCATCCTCCCTTCTAAGGAGTGTTCTGGCTGTACTTCCAAGACAGATTTGTTTGTTCTTCTGGCAGTCCATAGTATATTCAATATTCTTCGCCAACACCATAATTCAAATGCATCAATTCTTCAGTCTTCCTTATTCATTGTCCAGCTTTCTTATGCACATGTGGCAACTAAAAATAACATGGCTTGGGTCAGGAACACCTTAGTCCTTAAAGTGACAATATTGCTTTTTAACACTTCAAAGAGGTCTTTTGCAGCAGATTTAGCCAATGCGATAAATACATCATTTCATTTCTTGACTGCTGCTTCCATGGATGTTGTTTGTGGATCCAAGAAGCATTGGTGGTACAGTGGTTAAACGCTTGGCTGCTAACTGAAAGGTTGGTGGTTTGAACCCACCAGCTGCTCCATGGGAGAAGATGTGGCAATCTGCTTGCATAAAGATTACAGCCTTGAAAACCCCATGGGGGCAGTTCTACCCTGCCCTGTAGGGTCAGTATGAGTGCGAATAGACTCAATGGCAAAGGGTTTGGTTTTGGCATAGACTAAAAAAAAAAAAAAAACTAAGGCACTCAATAAATACTGCTTTTACTTCCTCTATCAAGAACACAACTTGTAGTTTAAATAAACATGAACATGGCTGCGTCCCAATTACCGTGTCAGAGGAAATTCCTGTTGGTACAGATTCTTCTCAACAGAGATGAGCAGTAAGACTCTACTGTGAGCTGTGCTATTTCTGAACAATTTTGGATTCAACCTCCCCGGGGAGACTAAGGCACCCCGCTAGTTAAATGAACCCATAACAACACCTATAATATACATGTGCTGCCCCTTCTTGATGTTGAATCTCCCTCAACACTATTGATCTGGGACCCTCTTTCAGATGATTAACTTTGGGATTGGGTACACTTTTTTTTTTTTTATTAGTGTGCTTTAAGTGAGAGTTTACAAATCAAGTCAGTCTCTTGTATGAAAACGTATATACACCTTGCTATGTACTCCTAGCTGCTCTCCCTCTAATGAGACAGCATACTCCTTCTGTCTACCCTGTATTCCCCATGTCCATTCAGCCAGCTCCTGTCCCCCTCTGTCTTCTCATTGTGGCTCCAGATAGGAGCTGCTCACATAGTCTCATGTGTCTACTTGAGCCAAGAAGCTCACTCTTCACCAATATCTATTTCTGTCTTATAGTCTAGTCCAATTCCTGTCTGAAGAGTTAGCTTCAGGAATGGTTCCAGTTTGGGGCTAACAGAAGGTCTGGGGACCATGACCTCCAGGCCCCTCTAGTCTAGTCAGACCACTAAGCCTGGTGTTTTTAAGAGAATTTGAGGTCTGCATCCGACTGTTCTCCTGCTCCATCAGGGATTCTCTGCTGTGTTCCTTGTCAGGGTAGTCATCGGTTGTAGCCAGGCACCATCTAGTTCTGGTCTCAGGCTGGTGTAGTTTCTGGTTTATGTGGCCCTTTCTGTCTCTTGGGTTCATATTTACATTGTGCCTTTGGTGTTCTTCATTCTCCTTTGCTCCAGGTGGGTTGAGACCAACTGATGTGTCTTAGATGGCCACTTGCTAGAGTTTAAGACCCCAGAAACGCCTCGTCAAAGTGTGATGCGGAGCATTTTCTTAATACGTTTTGTTGTGCCAATTGACCTAAATGTCCTCTGAAACCATGGTCCTCAGACCCCTCCCTGTCCTTGCTACTCTGGCCTTCGAAGCATTTGGTTGTATTCAGGAAACTTCTTTGCTTTTGGTTTAGTCCAGTTGTGCTGACCTCTCCAGTATTGTGTGTTGTCTTTCCCTTCACCTAAAATAGTTCTTGTCTACTATCTTTTTTTTTTTTTTTACTAATTAGTGAATACCCCTTCCCTCCCTTCCTCCCCACTCTTGTAACCATCAAAGAATATTTTCTTCCCTGTTTGAATTATTTTTTCTAGTTCTTATAATAGTGGTCTCATACAATATTTGTCCTTTTGCAACTGACTAATTTCCCTCAGCATAATGCCTTCCAGATTCCTCCATGTTATGAGATGTTTCACGGATTCATCATTGTTCTTAATCTTTGCGTAGTATTCCATTGCATGAATATACCATAATTTATTTATCCTTTTCTCAGTTGCTGGGCACCTTGGTTGCTTCCATCTTTTTGCTATTGTAAACAGTGCTGCAATGAACATGGGTGTGCATATATCTGTTTGTGTGAAGGCTCTTATTTCTCTAGGATATATTCCAAGGAGTGGGATTGCTGGATCGTAAGGTAGTTCTATTTCTATTAAGGAAGTGCCAAATTGTTTTCCAAAGTGGTTGTACCATTTTACATTCCTACCAGCAGTGTATAAGTGTTCCATTCTCTCCACAGCCTCTCCAACATTTATTATTTGGTGTTTTTTGGATTAATGCTAGCCTTGTTGGAGTGGTTGGTTTTTTTTTTTTGTTGGAGTGAGATGGAATCTCATTGCAGTTTTGATTTGCATTTCTATAATGGCTAATGATAGTAAGCATTTCCTCATGTATCTGTTAGCTACCTGAATGTCTTTAGTGAAGTGCCTGTTCATATACTTTGCCCATTTTTTTACTGGGTTGTTTGTCCTTCTGTTGTTCAGTTTTTACAGTGTCATGTAGATTTTAGAGATCAGATGCTGATCAGATTTGTCGTAGCCAAAAACTTCTTCCCAGTCTGTAGGTAATCTTTGTACTCTTTTGGTGAGGTCTCTGGATGAGCATAAATGTTTGATTTTTAGAAGGCCCCAATTATCTAGTTTCTCTTCTGGTGTTTGTGTACTGTTAGTAATGTTTGGTATACTGTTTTTGCCATGTATTAGGGCTCCTAGCGTTGTCCCTACTTTTTCTTCCATGATCTTTATTGTTTTAGATTTCATATTTAGGTCTTTGGTCCATTTTGAGTTAGTTTTTGTGCATGGTGTGAGGTGTGGGTCTTGTTTCACTTTTTTGCAGGTGGATATCCAGTTATGTCAGCATCATTTTCCCCATTTAACTGACTTTGGGCCTTTGTCAAGTATCAGCTGCTCATATATGGATGGATTTATGTCTGGGTTCTCAATTCTGTCCCATTGGTCTATGTATGTCTTGTTGTACCAGTACCAGCCTGTTTTGACCACTGTGGGGGTATAATATGTTCTAAAATCAGGTAGTGGGAGGCTTCTCACTTTGTTCTTTTTCAGCAATGCTTTACTTTTCTGGGGACTTTTTCACTCCTGTATGGTGATTTGTTTCTCCAGCTCATTAAAAAATGTCATTGGTGTTTGAATTGGGATTGCATTGTATCTATAGATCTCTTTGGGTAGAAGAGACATTTTTACAATGCTGAGTCTACCCATCCATAAGCAATGTATTTTTTTTTTGTAGGTCTCTTTTGGTTTCTTGCAGTAACATCTTGTAGTTTTCTTTGTATAGGTCTTTTACGCCTCTGGTTAGATTTATTACTAAGAATTTTATCTTCTTGGCAGCTATTATACATGGTACCGGTTTGGTAATTTCCTCTTCGATGCGTTCTCTTTGTTGAGGTAGAGGAATCCAACTGATTTTTGTATGTTTATCTTGTATCCTGATACCCTGCTGAACTCTTCTATTAGTTTCAGTAGTTTTCTTGAGGATTCTTTAGGGTTTTCTGTGTATAACATCATGTCACCTGCAAATAGAGATACTTTTGATTCTTCCTTACCAATTTGGATGCACTTTTTTTCTTTATCTAGCCTAATTTCTCTGGCTAGGACCTCTACCACAATGTCAAATAAGAGTGGTGATAAACGGCATTCTTGTCTGGTTCCCATTCTCAAGAGAAATACTTTCAGACTCTCTCCATTTAGGATGATGTCGGCTGTTGGCTTTGTATAAATGCCCTTTATTATACTAAGGAATTTTCCTTCTATTCCTATTTTGCTGAGAGTTTTTATCATGAATGGGTGTTGGACTTTGTCAAATGCCTTTTCTGCAACAATTGATAAGATCATGTGGTTCTTGTTTTTTGTTTTATTTATGTGATGGATTACATTAATTGTTTTTCTAATGTTAAACCCTCCCTGCATACCTATTATGAATCCCACTTGGTCATGGTGAATTATTTTTTCGATATGTTGTTAAATTCTATTGGCTAGAATTTTGTTGAGGATTTTTGCATCTAAGGTCATGAGGGATATAGTTCTGTAATTTTTTTTGTGGTGTTTTTACCTGGTTTTAGTATCAGCGTTGTGTTGGCTTCACAGAATGAGTTTGGGAGTATTCCATCTTTTTCTATGCTCTGAAATATCCTTTAGTAGCAGCGGTGTTAATTCTTCTCTGAAAGTTTGGTAGAATTCTCCAGTGAAGCCTTCAGGGCCAGGGCTTTTTGTTGTTGTTACTGTGAGTATTTTAGTTACCTTTTCAGTCTCTTCTTTTGTTATGGGTTTATTTAGTTATTCTACCTCTGTTTGCGTTAGTTTAGGTAGGTAGTATGTTTCTAGAAATTCGTCCGTTTCTTCTAGGTTTTCAAATTTATGAGAGTGCAATTTTTCATAGTAATCTGATATGATTCTTTTAATTTCAGTTGGGTCTCTGGGATTGGATACCCTTTTGCTTTAGGTCATTGTCATTGTTCTGTGTTCCCAAATGTTTAATGCTTTTTAGAAACTAGCATAAGTTTTAATTGATTGATGCTTTAGCACTATTCAGGAAACATGTTTCATTTTGTCATTAGTTCAAGTGGAAGTCTGCTCTGCTCTTTGTCATGCAAACATTTGCTGCTGCATAGAAATCTCTGTTGGCCAAACACAGAAATTCCTTTTATTCTCAGGATTAGCATTCTGGTTTTTGGTAACCCACTCTTGCTAACCTCTCTTATGTTATACGATGGTTTTATTTTCAGAAGTTCTTTTTCTGCCAGCAGCAGTTTTCAATATGGAGCAGAAAACACTGGTTTATTTAATCTTGTACATAGTGCACACATTGCCACACTTGCATTCTAAAAATCGTTTAAACTCAGTACTTTCATTATGATTCCAACCGAAGCAATCATAATTAACTCATACTGTCCAATATCCAGGCTGTCTCAACTTGGAGTATACAAAAGGCCTCCTGCTATGCCATCAGCTTAATTAAATCATGATAATTCACAAACATATGACCAACTTCAATGCATATAATGAGATTTAGCATAGCTTTTCCTTGGTTTCCTATAGGCCTCCTACCCACTTAAGTGTGCTGTTGTTGTTAGGCCCCATCGAGTTGGTTCCAACTCATAGTGACCCTATGTACAATGCAATGAAACACTGCCCAATCCTGAGCCATTCTCATAATCATTGTCATGCTTAAGCCCATTGTTGCACCCACTGAGTCAATCCATCCCACTGAGGGTCTTCCTATTTTTTGCTGACCCTCTACTTTACCAAGCACGGTGTCCTTCTCCAGGGACTGATCCCTCCTGACAACATGTCCAAGGTTTGTGAGACGTAGTCTCACCATCCTTGCTTCTAAGGAGCATTCTGGTGGTAATTCTTCCAAGACAGATTTGTTCATTCTTTTGGCAGTCCATGGTATATTCAATATTCTTCTCCAACACACAATTCAAAGGCATCATTTCTTCTTCAGTCTTCTTTATTTGATTGAAAACACCGTGGCTTGGGTCAGGTGCACCTTAGTCTTCAAAGTGACATCTTTAGGTCTTTTTTAGCAGATTTGCCCAATACAATATGTCTTTTGATTTCTTGACTGCTGCTTCCATGGGTGTTGATTGTGGATCCAAGTAAAATGAAATCCTTGACCACTTCTATCTTTTCTCGTTAAGTGTACGTTACTAAAAAGTAGGGTATCTGGTAACCTTGAATAGTCGTGTTATTTGCAAATGGCTGACAGTGTGTTTTTTTTTTAATAATTTTTATTGAGCTTTAAGTGAACATTTACAAATCAAGTCAGTCACATATAAGCTTATATACACCTTACTCCATACTCCCACTTACTCTCCCCCTAATGAGTCAGCCCTTCCAGTCTCTCCTTTCGTGACAATTTTGCCAGTTTCTAACCCTCTACCCTCCCATCTCCCCTCCAGACAGGAGATGCCAACACAGTCTCAAGTGTCCACCTGATACAAGTAGCTCACTCTTCATCAGCATCTGTCTCCTACCCATTGTCCAGTCCCTTCCATGTCTGAGGAGTTGTCTTCGGGAATGGTTCCTGTCCTGGGCCAACAGAAGGTTCAGGGGCCATGACCAATGGGATTCTTCTAGTCTCAGTCAGACCATTAAGTCTGGTCTTTTTATGAGAATTTGGAGTCTGCATCCCACTGATCCCCTGCTCCCTCAGGGGTTCTCCGTTTTGCTCCCTGTCAGGGCAGTCATCGATTGTGGCCGGGCCCCACCTAGTTCTTCTGGTCTCAGGATGATGTAAGTCTCTGGTTCCTGTGGCCCTTTCTGTCTCTTGGGCTCATAGTTATCGTGTGACCTTGGTGTTCTTCATTCTCCTTTGATCCAGGTGGGTTGAGACCAATTGATGCATCTTAGATGGCCGCTTGTTAGCATTTAAGACCCCAGACACCACATTTCAGAGTGGGATGCAGAATGTTTTCATAATAGAATTATTTTGCCAATGGACTTAGAAGTCCCCTTAAGCCATAGTCCCCAGACCCCAGCCCTTGCTCCGCTGACCTTTGAAGCATTCAGTTTCTCCCAGAAACTTCTTTGCTTTTGGTCCAGTCCAGTTGAGCTGACCTTCCGTGTATTGAGTATTGTCCTTCCCTTCACCTAAAGCAGTTCTTATCTACTAACTAATCAGTAAATAACCCTCTCCCACCCTCCCTCCCTCCCCGCCTCGTAACCACAAAAGTATGTGTTCTTCTCAGTTTATACTATTTCTCAGGATCTTATAATAGTGGTCTTATACAATATTTGTCCTTTTGCCTCTGACTAATTTCGCTCAGCATAACGCCTTCCAGGTTCCTCCATGTTATGAAATGTTTCACAGATTCCTCACTGTTCTTTATTGATGCATAGTATTCCATTGTGTGAATATACCACAATTTATTTAACCATTCATCCGTTGATGGACACCTTGGTTGCTTCCAGCTTTTTGCTATTGTAAACAGAGCTGCAATAAACATGGGTGTGCATATATCTGTTTGTGTGAAGGCTTTTATTTCTCTAGGGTATATTCCGAGGAGTGGGATTTCTGGGTTGTATAGTAGTTCTATTTCTAACTTTTTAAGAAAACGCCAGATAGATTTCCAAAGTGGTTGTACCATTTTACATTCCCACCAGCAGTGTATAAGAGTTCCAATCTCTCCGCAGCCTCTCCAACATTTATTATTTTGTGTTTTTTGGATTAATGCCAGCCTTGTTGGAGTGAGATGGAATCTCATCGTAGTTTTAATTTACATTTCTCTAATGGCTAATGATCGAGAGCATTTTCTCATGTATCTGTTAGCTGCCTGAATATCTTCTTTAGTGAAGTGCATGTTCATATCCTTTGCCCACTTCTTGATTGAGTTGTTTGTCTTTTTGTGGTTGAGTTTTAACAGAATCATATAGATTTTAGAGATCAGGCGCTGGTCGGAGATGTCATAGCTGAAAATTCTTTCCCAGTCTGTAGGTGGTCTTTTTACTCTTTTGGTGAAGTCTTTAGATGAGCATAGGTGTTTGATTTTTAGGAGCTCCCAGTTATCGGGTTTCTCTTCATCATTTTTGGTAATGTTTTGTATTCTGTTTATGCCTTGTATTAGGGCTCCTAAGGTTGTCCCTATTTTTTCTTCCATGATCTTTATCGTTTTAGTCTTTATGTAGGTCTTTGATCCACTTGGAGTTAGTTTTTGTGCATGGTGTGAGGTATGGGTCCTGTTTCATTTCTTTGCAAATGGATATCCAGTTACGCCAGCACCATTTGTTAAAAAGACTATCTTTTCCCCAATTAACTGACACTGGGCCTTTGTCAAATATCAGCTGCTCATATGTGGATAGATTTATATCTGGGTTCTCAATTCTGTTCCATTGGTCTATGTGCCTGTTGTTGTACCAGAACCAGGCTGTTTTGACTACTGTGGCTGTATAATAGGTTCTAAAATCAGAGTAGAGTGAGGCCTCCCACTTTCTTCTTCTTTTTCAGTAATGCTTTACTTATCTGAGGCTTCTTTCCCTTCCATATGAAGTTGGTAATTTGTTTCTCCATCTCATTAAAAAATGTCATTGGAATTTGGATCGGAAGTGCATTGTATGTATAGATGGCTTTTGGTAGAATAGACATTTTTACCATGTTAAGTCTTCCTATCCATGAGCAAGGTATGTTTTTCCACTTAAGTAGGTCGTTTTTAGTTTCTTGTAGTAGTACTTTGTAGTTTTCTTTATATAGGTCTTTTACATCTTTGGTAAGAATTATTCCTAAGTATTTCATCTTCTTGGGGGCTACTGTGAATGGTATTGATTTGGTTATTTCCTCTTCGATGTTCTTTTTGTTGATGTAGAGGAATCCAAGTGATTTTTGTATGTTTATCTTATAACCTAAGACTCTGCCAAACTCTTCTATTAGTTTCAGTAGTTTTCTGGAGGATTCCTTAGGGTTTTCTGTGTATAAAAGATCATGTCATCTGCAAATAGAGATAATTTTACTACCTCCTTGCCAATCCAGATGCCCTTTATTTCTTTGTCTAGCCTAATTGCTCTGGCTAGGACCTCTAGCAAATGTTGAATAAGAGCAGTGATAAAGGGCATCCTTGTCTGGTTCCCATTCTCAAGGGAAATGCTTTCAGGCTCTCTCCATTTAGAGTGATGTTGGCTGTTTGGCTTTGTATAGATGCCCTTTATTATGATGAGGAATTTTCCTTCAATTCCTATTTTGCCGAGAGTTTTTATCATGAATGGGTGTTGGACTTTGTCAAATGCCTTTTCTGCATCAATTGATAAGATCATGTGGTTTTTGTCTTTTGTTTTATTTATATGGTGGATTACATTAATGGTTTTTCTAATATTAAACCAGCCTTGCATACCTGTTCTGACAGTGTTTTTTACCTGTCATGAGATTTATTCTAAAAACTGATATTATAAATGAACTGTAATAGAAAGGTTTACATAAACTCAGATTTTTTTGAGAGACCAGCAGAAAACTCTAGCTAGCATTCAATTCTATGCTAAAGCTACATTAAAGTTATGCTTGGAATAAAGTTATTTTTATAACAATTAAGCTGCTTTTGATTAATTAATTAAGAGTTGCTGTTCGATCCACCAACACCATGAAGTAAGTGATCTTGGATATGGTTGAATTGAGAGAACGCATTGCAATGACCAGAGACACAGTCCACTGCTGTTTCCTAAATGAAGCCCTGTTGAAGAAATTCTCCCTGAAAAACTTCTGAAGCCCCCAGGATCTCTTGCTGTGGTTATTGCTTCAGTACTGCCAAAGATCTGTTTGCAGCCACCATGTATACAGAGTCATGTTATGTATAACTGGACGGTGCAATCTCAGATTCCAGCTTCATAAAGTCATAAGCAAACTGAACCTCATGTTGTCAATGTTGTTTGTTAGGTGTCGTTGAGTCGATTCTGACTCATTGTAACCCCGTGTGGCAGAGTAGAACTGTCCCATAGGGTTTTCTAGGCTGTAATCTTTGCAAGAACAGATTGCCAGTTCTTTCTCCCATGAGCACTGCCGACCTTTTGGCTAACTGCTGAGCACTTAGCCATTTGTGCCACCAGATCTCCTTTGCTGTCAATGGACATATTAAAAAAAAAAAAAGTCTCCAGCATTAGTCTTCTGCTGCTGTAGCTAAAATGATACTTGCTTCCTGGGTACAATGGGACAGAAGAAATTCAGGAGGATATTGAGATTATTCAACAATTTTATATTTTCTCAGACTGTATAAGGTTCTAATGTCCATTTTCCATTTGACTTATTTCCTACAAGATAACTTCATTAAGTAAAACAAAGTGTTCATGTTGTCATTCTTCACAACTTAGGATCTATTTTCCTTAGTTATCATCTGTTCATTAGATTGAAATTGACACATAAAGCTGGAACTACATTTCCCAGAACTTCTTTCCCTGTGTAGTCCCAGGTCTGCATGGGTCACAAGATACATTTGGTATGTGATTTGGAAGGTGGAAATAAGCATTAACCATGTTATTTTTCACATTGAGAAGGTCAACGCAGCTTACATACTTGGTCCTGGACTTGCTGGCTCATCTTGTTAGCATGGGATCGCAACTGGACATCTTCAGGTCCTACCAGACTCTTCCTTCAGCTCCTCCTACATCTGGGCCAGGTGCGCTTTAGCTCCATTGGTGAAAAGTGCCAGCTCCTTCTGTAGGTCATCTACATTTTCAGTTGGAGAAGTGGAGTCTGTGAGAGATGAACATGAGTTCCAGATTGTCCTTGCCCTCCCTCGCCTGGGGGTCATCATGACTGCCTGCCCCGCTGACCTCAGATCCAGCAAAAATGGGGAAGTAACTGTTTAACCAGCTTCCACAATTTCTTGAGGTCAAATCTCTACAATAACCTACTATGTACAAAAATTCCCAGTGGTTTTGCTTCTCTGACCAAATCATGACTGATACAACTGGGATTTATTTTGGTGCCCAAATTCCTTTCCCTAGTAGAGTTGAGCCCACAAGGTGTTACAAACTAAGGATATACACTGATGCAACAATCCTGCTAGTAGTTGTGTTGGCAGGAAATTTAACGAGAATCTGAATATAAAGAAGTAAATGCTTACTAGTTTTGATGACTTTTAAGATTTTTTATACGTTTATAATCTTATTATGTTTAGTAGTAGTTTTTATGGAAAATAATTCTACAGGAATAGGAATTCTTTGCTGAGTCTGTAATATACATTCTTTTAAAACACAGAATAAGATGCAAACTAGAAAACTTGAAAAAAACAAAACGGTATGCATTGCCCTTATTACTGGGTTGTTTTGAAAGCTTGGATCTTGAAATCAGGACAAACTGGGTTCAGATATTTATTGCTGTGTAAATGTGAGCAAGTCACTTAACATTTATAGTCTTTGGTTTCTTTATCTGTAAAATTATGCTTATCCAGAACTGTGATGAGGACTGAAAAACATAACATATAAAGACCAAACAAGTGCACAGACGAATGCAGGGTTTGCTACTCACTGCCATGTCCATTGCTACCTGTGCACAGACCTCAGACCTTTTTTCATTTTAAAATGCCCTTGTGCTTTTTTTTTTATCATTGTTCCCAATACTGGGTAAGACATTCAGTAACTAGCATGTATTTGATGGCGTCCCTGGGTGGTACAAAGAGCTAAAGTGCTCAGCTGCTAACCAAAAGGTTGGAGGTTCTAGTCCACCCAGAATCAACTTGGAAGAGAGACCTGGTGATCTGCTTCTGAAAAAATCAGCCATTGAAAACCCGATGAAGCACAGCTCTACTCTGACATAAATGGGTCGCTGTGAATCAGAATCCGCGTGATGGCAACTGGTTTACGTTGTTCACGCTCAGTAGTATTTGTGGTACAAATACCAGAGATGGACATCTTTATTGCTGACGCATCGTACCTAGACCTGGTATTTACTGCATCTTTTTTTTTTTTTTCTGGGATTCACAGCAGGTAAAACTGACCACTCTGCTTGGAAATATGGGTGTATGCACTGGTGAATGTCTGAGACTGACTGGCTGGCACGATGTATAAGTTAAGGCTTTCTTGTTTGCAGATCTTGGAAAGCCTGTACATGTAGTTATGACTGTAGTCCAGTGGATGTCACCCTTGAAACACACAAATATGCTTCTTGGGTCTCCTTGGAAAGGCAAGGCAGACATTCCACAAATGTTTGCTTCTTTACCCAGGGTAGTGTGGGAAGTGACGGTGCCCTCCAGACGACACCCGTCATCATGGAACCCTCTGCATTGCCTCTTCATCCAACGGTAGAAAGAAGAGTTGGGAGGAGCCTTGCAAAGTACACTTTTATCTGTAGCGATGGTGTTTGTTGATTGATGGAATTTGGGGAATGCCTCTTGGTGAATTAACACATTTTAAAACGTTGTTTGGCTGTAATAATAGTTTCCTCACAGGAAAGAAACCTAGGGGTTCAGGCACAGGAATGGGAAAGAGATTTACTTTTTACTTTTGTGTTTTTGTACTTTCGCTTATACTTTTCTAATAAACTGCTCATTCAAAAGTAAATATTAAAGAATAAATAAAAAATTGTTTGGCCAAATCTTTTGAGAGTATACTCTTTCTTCGTTGAATTATTTGTCCTGTTACTGACAAGGGAAATTTCCATTTTAAAAATACCTTGTTAATGTTCTTGTAGCTTCCCGTTCTTCAAACTAGTGTCTCATTTAGATATTAATGCACATTCATTTATTCAAATACTTAC
This sequence comes from Elephas maximus indicus, assembly GCF_024166365.1. Taxonomy (NCBI): domain Eukaryota; kingdom Metazoa; phylum Chordata; class Mammalia; order Proboscidea; family Elephantidae; genus Elephas; species Elephas maximus. The sequence goes on along the minus strand of NC_064842.1, from coordinate 49,936,068 downwards.
TCTACACCTAACTGTGCTAGGTAGAGTGGTGAGTAAAATATTTGTTTGTTTTATACAGGAATTAATAAGAATTAGAGGTAAAGAAACATGTCAGTTTCAAAATTATTTTTGCCTAGTTTCTATTTGGATAAAGTTAAAGCTTATTTTAATACATAAGCTTAAAATAAAAATTGTACAGTTTATCATTTTATGAGTAAGAACTTATTCTCCGGTTGACAATCTCAAATGTTTCCCACCTGGGAGTGTAAATTGGCACAAGCGGAAGTCAGAGCAATCTGGTGATGTCTCAGAAGCCGGATCAGCACAGGTTTTGACCCAGTGATTACACTTCTAGAGCTCATCCTCAGGTGGCAAAGAGGAATTTTCCAAGTATGTACGAGAAGGTTTTCGTAAGAACAGTTTAAGCTGGAGGAAAACTAGACGCACGCATGAGGAAGTGTAATCATCACCCTTTGGTGGGACAGTTCTGCTCTGTTCTATAGGGTTGTCATGAGTTGGAATCAACTCGATGGCAATGGGCTTGATTTTTTTATTTTTTAGTGGGACAGTGGGAGCCCTGGTGGTGCAGTGCTTAAGAGCTATGGCTGCTAAACAAAAAGTCAGCAGTTCAAATCCACCAGCCACTCCTTGGAAACCCTGTGGAGCAGTTCTATTTTGTCCTATAGGGTCTTTATGAGTCGGAATCCACTCCATGGCAAAAGGTTAGTGGGACAGTGTGGCCAGGAGACTGCGGTTGCCAAAGCACAAAGACAAAGCCTCCTTGAATGACTCTCAACCATCCTTTTGCATCTGGGTTACTTTGTGTCATTTGTACTCTATGCAAAGTCCCAGGCAGAAAGATGGTGTTATGGATTAAATTGCGTCCCCCCCAAAATATGCATTGTAAATCCTAACCCTTACACCTGTGGTCATAATCCCATTTGGGAATGAGTTCTCTTCATTATGTTAAGGAGGCAGTATCAGTGTAGGGTGTGTTTGAAGTCAATCTGTTTTGAGATATAAAAAGAGCAGATTAAGCAAGCAACCAAGAGAGCAAGCAGAGACGGGGAAGATAGAGGCCACGCCACATGAGATCTCCAAGGAACCAAGAAACAGAAGCTGAAAAGGGACAAGGACCTTCCCCCAGAGCTAACAGAAAGAGAAAGCCTTTCCCCTAGAGCCGGCACCCTGATTTTGGATTTCTAGGCTTCAAAACTGTGAGAGAATAAATTTCTCTTTTTTAAAGCCATCCACTTGCAGTGTTTTTGTCATGGCAGCACTAGATAACTAAGACAAATGGGAAGAGGAGGGATCTCTCTTTGGATGGAGCTTGGCTATGTCACTGTGGATCACTAATGCTATACACAGTGCACGATGCCCCTCCATAAAAGAGGAGAGTTACATAAGGCAACACCTGACGAAAGCCCACTGCAGTTGAAAGGGAAAATTAGAACGTCTCCGAATGTAATTGGTTTTAGTTCTCTCTATTGACAAGAATGAACTTCAGTTTGAAGAAGATAGAATACTGTTAAGATGAAATTAAAATGTGAAGATGGATTGAGAGCCATCTGGTGGCCCTAAATGAATTCAAGTCTCTAGGACTAGCCAGCTTAAACCCTGGGCTACTGAAGGAACTAGAAAATGAAATTATCAAGCAGGCATCAGATATTTCCATCACTGTGGACGGAAAGTTGCTGGAAAACTTGTTATGATTTTCAAAAAGGCAAAGAAGATTCTGGAAGAGTTAGGCCTTCAAGCAGACTGTTGAAACTTTTTAATTCTATGTCATATCAGGGAACGGTTGAATCACCTCAGATTATCAGGTTCCTACTTTTTTTTTTTTTTACTTAGGAGTCCCTGCTTTATTATTTTTCTTTAATTATTGTGTTCTTTTTTTTATTCCATACCCCATAGTCTATTACTTTTCCCAAAGGTCCTTGGGTGGCACAAATGGTGTTCCCGACTACTGAAAGTTTGGCGGTTCAAACCTATCCAGCAGCATCTTGGAAGAAGGCCTTTCTTCTGCTTCTGAAAGATTACAACCATTGACAACCCTGGGGTGCACAGTTCTACTCTGAAGCACGTAGGCTCACCATGAGTCGGAATCAACTACAGGGCAACTGGTTTGGTTTATTCCTTCTTTTATTTTGTACTATACCTTCACCCACAACCTCCACCACCTACAAACTCTTCCCCATACTCATTTTTATTAGTAGCAGTATTTCTGTTATCCATGTTCAGGGGACTCAGGGTATAATTTGAAATTTACCACTGGGACCAGAAAGGAAAATATTGGGAAGTGCTTTATTACAAGGCACCCAGTCTAAGGTAGAACCTAAACAACTTGGTTTGATCTTATGCCTGCCACTTATCCTTTCAGGACCTCAGCTTTCTTATCTGTAAAATGACCTCTAAACTTCCCCAACTGAAAATTAAAAATTCTTACTAACAAAGCAGGGTAGCCAACATTTCTGAAACAGAGGCCTTTGATTAGGGGCAGAGACTAGGGCAGTCTGAAACCAGCCCTACCGTTTGGCATACCGGCATCTGCAGATAAATCCTAGGAAGTCCTCATCTCTCTATTGGAACAGACACATCAACAATCTCTCTCTTGTTGCTTTTGGCTCACACTTCAAGGTTTGTCCGGATCCAAGGTCTGAAACAACCTCCAAAGAATGGAAGAACTGTGGAAGCAGCAGGCCAACAGTCAAGTTCAATCTGTAGGTCTGGTTATTGTTTCTGCTGCATAGCTAAGCATGTTTATTTTTCATCTCCATACTGTGTTGCCAAAGAGGTAATAATAACGAAGTGCTGCTCTGTAAAAGAAACAGCCCTGCATCATATGCATGTCCTTCTTTGATCCAACCAAGCCAGATGATAGTTATTTTGATGTCAAGAGAGTAACGACAAAAGGCCAGCCGATGCTGTAGCATTTTAGCTGGGTGTATGTCAGTTGAGGACAGATGGGTGTTCCTGTTCTAACTGGAAGCTACGAAGTCTCAGTTTCATTTGAGTCCAGATGTAACAACTGGTACTGAAAAGTCAGCTCATAGGACTGAAGCTCCCTGAGAAAGGTTAAAGCCGCTTCTTTTCTGCCTTTAGTCTGGGAGTAACACCCTGCAGGCAGGAACGGAGTGGATGATAGAAGGGTTTGCTGATTGTTCACTCTCATCTGCTTTGAATGAAAGCTGGTTTTTGAGCTACCTGGGAAGAAAGATACTTACTGTTTTGCTTTTAAGAAACACTTTTCTAGAGTTTAGCCCAATACTTTGAGTTGTGGTTTATTCCATAGTGAAATTAAAAATTGCAAGCAAGACAGGAAAACCATTTAGGCTTGATAATGTTAATTCAGTAAGTTTTAGCCTTACTTTTAATTTTTCTTAATAATAAGTATATAGAGGTTTTGCCTACCTCTTCCAATTGCTTTCCAAATGCTGCCAAGGGCTCTATTTCGTTCTGTAACTCTTCTACAATTGTTGGTAGCTTTGCCTAGACCAGGAACGAGAACTGTCATGAAGACAAACATTCTGTGTATCAGTTGCAGCATGGACCGTGTTTCCTTTTCAGTGTCCAGTTCCAAGCTTTGCCAGAGAGGCAATGGCTGGATGACATCAATTTCCCAAGGGAATCTCATTTCAGAGCCGGATAACTCTTCCTTTATGGTAGTTGGAGACTCACCCATTTAAACACACATGATATCATTTATTCTTTTTAGAAATAATGAGGTTATATTTTCTCGGATCCTTGGGTGGTGTTATTTATTTGTTTGTTTTTTGGTCAGTGTGCCTCACTTTACTTCTTTAAGTTTTCTCTTGCCAGTAAGTCCACTTCTAGCCTCCCAAACCCCTTGAATTCTGGTACATTCTCCCTTAAGAGGAATGAGGCTAAAACCCATCAGACTTCATGACGTAGCACAAGGGCATTCACTTGTTTTGCTTTATGGAAAATAAACGAGCTCCAACTACAAAACAATCTATTCCTAAAATTCCTATAACATTTCCCAGCTTGGGATGAGAATCAATAAAAGGAAACTTTCTGGGGCTGGTGGCATTGAGTATAGCCCTCAGGATCTCTTAAAACAAATTCTGTTTCACATCACTCTAGAAATAAAGTCAAAACTTCTTAAAAGGATTTAGGGGACCCTTCATATTTTTGTATTTGCTTAATTCTCCAGTCTTTTAGCCACACTGAACTATTCAACTGCTCACCTCTGAGCCTCTACAAAACAGATGCCCCCTTTAGAGAATGATCCCCTTCCAGTGACCCATTTTCCCTGCCCCTTCCTTTTCCTTACCACCTGGTTAGCACCTAGTCATCCATGGCTCAGGGTAGCATAGGCGTTAAGAGCCGACTGGAACCCGTCTTTACATCCTGGCTTTGCCACTTACTACCCATGTGAGTTTGGGCAAGTTACCTCCCTCTTTATGCCTCTGTTTCTTCGCTGTACACTAGGAATAAATCATAGTACCTCCCTCATGAGGTTATTAAAGTATTCATTAACTCAGTTAATCTATGTAAAATATGTAGAACTGTGCTTGGCATCAAGTAAGTGCTCAATAAGGGTTAAGCCAATATTATTATGATTCAGATGGATGGAGCCCTGGCGGCACAGTGGTTAAGAGCTTGGCAGCTAGCCAAAAGTTTGGCAGTTTCAACCTACCAGCTGCTCTTTGGAAACCCTATGGGGCAGTTCTACTCTATCTGTAGGGTCGTCATGAGTCAAAATTGACTTAACAGCAATGGGTTTTGGTTTTTGGTCACATTCCTTTGGGATCATTTAGTCCTGGTTTAGTGACCCTACATCAGCCCTAATTGTACTTCTGTGCTTTTCCTTGTCTTATCACTTATTATGCAGTATTGCGATATAAGGAAAGAAGAACCTGCTGGATAAGCTAGAGCATTCGGGTCCACAGGCATTTAATACTGTCATCGCAGAGTAATTATACTTCACTTTCACTCTCTCCTATTTTGAATATTCCAATCACTTAAAGAATGCTCCTTGCATTCCCAAACCACTAACCCCACAAGATACCACATAAAAGTTTAGTTTTCAAAGGAGGAAAGATGAAAGCCATGTCTATGGAACACCCAGTTCTTTCCCTACTGGGCTCATAGAACTTCCTCTAGCATGCTAATACAATGCAGGGAGCCTTGGAAGACTGCTTTAAGCCTGTGCACATGACAGATTCTTTTTTTTTTTTTTTAACCAAGTTTCTCTATGCAAACTTAAGAGAATGTATTGTGCAGTTCAATAGAATGGAATCCTACCTCTGTTGGTAGCTCTATTTCTGCCACACACTTGGTGATAAATATTCAGATGTATGCAACATACTTCTCTTTATTGTTTTTAATAGGATCATTTATTTGCTGGAAATGTTTATGGGGTGCACATAAAATCTTGCCCCGTTAGCAACTATGATTGTTTGCCATCTGTAAATCACTGTTATTTCAGGCTCTGGATTCACTGAGACTCAAAGGTTTGAGACACTCAGCTGTGCCTGAACACACAAGAAAAACACATAGGAGAAAGAAGAAGCATTCAGACACTCTTCCCAATGCTTTCTAATATTAGGGAGGGAGGTTTTGTGTAAATCAGACTTCTGGAAAAACTGACCAAAGTTTTCATTTGCCGTCCAGATGTTTCTATGTACTGCCCTGATTTCTTCCATCTCACTTTGTCTCTTTGACATCAAAACAGCTATCTATTTAGTAACTACTCTTCAGTGCCTCTCACTAAATTTTTCATTTGATCTCACGCTGTTCTCTGGAACTCCTGCCTGTTCTATTTAATTGTTAACTGTTTGAACAGTTCTGATACTGCAATCCACATGTGAATGATCATGAAAGTATTAAATAACCTTACAGCAGCATGGCAGAAAATTGGCAGCTTCAACCATAACTTCAAGGATCTTTGACTTCAGGGGTGAACAGTCCATCATAAAGAGTTTCTGAGCAAATTTCAAGTGTCTTTAGGATAATACTCAATGTATTTTTTTTTCCTTCTATCTAGATTCAGGCAAATCAATACAACTCTCCCTACCAAAACTGTGTTAGGCACATGTTCATTCACTCATACATTTATCAAACAATTACTCGGTGCCTACTACATGCCAGGCACTTCACTAAGTGCAGGAGATACATTACTAACAAATACTTGGGTATGGACTTGGGGAGATCATGAAAACAGATAATCTCCATCTACTGTTGACAAGCATGTGGTCTTATGTGAGCAGAGGGAAGGGGAACCTGATCTAGTGGGGATTGGAGACAGGATTTCCAGAAAGACAGGAATGGACAATGCCTCTGCTAAATGCTAAAACTATGTTCATAGGCAGCATTTTCATCTTGTAAAGGCGTTTTACTTCAGGCTTTCAGCATAGCAGAATACCTTCACATCGAACTAGAGTCCAGCAGCGTTTCATTTCCAGCTTTTGAATGGGCCTTTGAAAATCCTGTGGAGCATTGTTCTGCTCTGAAACACATGGGGTCACCATGAGTCAGAATCTACTCAACTGCAACAGGTTTGTTTTTTGCTATTAATAGATAAAAACAGAAATATCTGGAACAGTGGTTTTCAATCTTTTTAAAGGAAAGCTTAACTGGGTTTTTAACTGACTTTATGCACATAGCCTTAACATAGAAAGCAGATTTTAAAAACGTTTGTTGAAATGGGTATTGGGGCCTATTTCAACCTAGCCATCCAGCCATCCACCTAGACTTTGCTGCCTAAAATGATTCATGAGGCAACCCTGGATATCTCAAGGCTCTAAGGAAAGCTATTGATCTAAAGTAGTGTAGGGCAAAAAAACAAAAACTCTCCATGTTAAGGACTGAACTAGGCTCAGCTGTAGATAGATACTAAAACCTTTTTCGAAGACCCTTTCAGCTCTTACATCAGAAGTGACATTTCACAGACACCTGACCTGACAAGGAAACAAAAGAAGATTCAGTGGGAGAAAAGAGCCATTAACTGCCACTCTTAGGCCAGGGTCTCGCCAAAACAAACAAACAAACAAAAAACACCTCTTTACACTCCCTGGCTTTGCACCAGCATATGAAGAGTGAGTTCTGAGCAAAGCTTGAAAAGAGAAACACATTCCATTGTCAGAGAGAAGTGGGGTGGGAATTCTAGTTGGGGGAAATAGGCACTGCTGATATTCTTAAGAATGATTGAGGGGTGTGAAGAAACAATGGATTGGGGTATACATTAGCCTGGAGATCATACGTAGATCTTTAAAAGGAGACAGAGATTATTGAGTAAGTAAAGGATCAGTTAGAAGAGAACCTGAAAACCCACAATGAGGGTTTTTCATATCAAACCTCGGTATTGGCTGTTTCTCTTGATTTTGGACCTTGCAAATTTTCCTGACTATTGGAATGCGTTTTCTTCCTCACTGCTGGTTATTTGCTTTTGCCGTGACCTTCTCACTTTGTGTATATCCTGACCCTAGATGGCCTATTAGTTTGAATGTCACATCTCCTTCTTCTAAGCTTTGGTCATGTAAGTGTCTTCATTCTGATTTGATTCCTAATTATAGGTGCCCTGACTATCAGCTTTCCTGTAAATCTTATTCACTTCTTTTCCTGCCTCTTTTATATTTATTTATGTCTAAGGGGTCTTGGGTGTATCTCCTTAGCAGCGAGATGGCAAGACTTCATCTCACATACTTTGGACATGTTATCCGGAAGGACCAGTGCCTGGAGAGGGATATCATGCTTGGTAAAGTAGAGGGTCACAGAAAAAGAGGAAGACTCTCAATGAGATGGATTGACACAGTGGCTGCAATAGTGGGCTCAAACGTAACAACTATTGTAAGGATGGCACAGGACCTGGCAGTGTCTGGTTCTGTTGTATATAGGATTGCTATGAGCCAAAATCGACTTGATGGCGCCTAACAACAGCAACAACTCAGAAGTCCCAACTCAGGAGCAGCACAAACAGTTAAGTGCTCAACTACTAACCAAGAGGTTAACGGTTTGAACTAACCCAGAGGCCCTTCCGAAGAAAGGCCTGGCAATCTGCTTCTGAAAGGTTACAGTCTTGAAAACCCTATGGTACACAGTTCTATTCTGCAACACATTGGGTCACCATGACTCTGAATCAACATGACGGCAAATTTTTTTTTTTTTAATTTGTTTAGGGGACCTCACGTCTCAACCTCAATTCACCGCTGAATAGAGAGAATTGCTGATATGGTAGTTAACTGCAAGAATGTTAATGGCTCTTGGAGCTAAGGAGTGGCACGTTTAATAGGGTGAACAGAAGAGTTACATGCTTGAGCTTCTATCCAGGTATTCTCTTTTTCTCCTTGACCTTTCTTCCTTGAGATTCACAAATCTGTCTCTCTCACTTGAGATTCAATCTCTTGAATTTTGTAGTCCATCTCCCATGCAACTATAGGATGCACACCTTCTCTGGAAAGGCCCAGTAAAAAAAAAGCCTAAAATATCCTGTAGGAGTTTCGGCTCAAGAGGTCTCCATATTACTGACTGAGGCAGAGCATTCAGCTAGCAATAAAAAACATGCATTTGCTTGAACTTTGTAAACTGATTCCTTGTGTACACAGACTGACTGAGTGGCAAACTTTGGGTTGAAGATTTGGTTGCTGACAATATCATCTCTACAGCACTCACATGCATGTGGAAGCTGGACAATGAATACGGAAGACAGAAGAAGAGTTGACGCCTTTGAATTGTGGTGTTGGCAAAGAATATTGAATATACCATGGACTGCCAAAAGAACGAACAAATCTGTCTTGGAAGAAGTGTGGCCAGAATGCTCCTTAGAGGCAAGGATGGCGAGACTGCATCGTACATACTTTGGACATGTTGTCAGGAGGGATCAGTCCCTGGAGAAGGACATCATACTTGGCAGAAAAGACCCTCAGCAAGGTGGATTGACACAGTGGCTGCAACAATGAGCTCAAGCATAACAACGATTGCAAGGATGGCGCAGAACTGGGCAGTGTTTCGTTCTGTTGGGCATAGGGTTGCTATGAGCCGGAACCGACTCGGCACCTAACGGCACCTAACAACAACGTGTCAAGTGTTACTGCAGGTTCCAAGAAAGATGGAGACAAATCCTAATAGAAGATGATTCTGCTACTGAGTGCAGGCTGGTGGAAAGAAGAGAGAATTGACAAAAAAGGAAGTAAGCTGATGCAGCTAAGGCGGCGAAGGCCAGCATGAGGGCTGAGGTAGTAGAAATGGGAGAGAGGCGCTCATCCAGAAACCCTCGCGGAGAAATTCCAAATTCCCAGGCTGTTCCTCTGAGAATAGAGACTTTGAAATAGAGTTTTGGCAGAGCATGGTGATCGGGAAACTACAATCATTCTGACCAGTTACATGTTCTACTGCTGCTCTATCTTGGCAGTGAGCTTTCTGACTCAGTGGAGAGGTGATCACACACTGAAAACTTGGCCCCAACCTGTCCTCTCCAAGGACCTCTGGAATGCTGTTGTTAATCAGCAGACTGGCCATCAAGGGTCACTTGACATTTTGAAAATGTGTTTTTGGTACATGGGCAAGCCTGTTGATACATTCTTTCAGTGTCCCCACAGACTTGGAACAGCCCGTGGCCAATGGGACATGTCAGGCACTGCCTCCACACACGGAACCGCTTTGTAGGGAAGCCCGGGCCAGAGCGCAATGAGGTCGTCTCCACTTGGAAGTGGAGGAAACTAGAAACATCAGGACAGTGTGGATTATAAGCTTGAAAATCAGACACGCTGGGAGCCTGCAAACCAACAGGAAGAGAAGAAAGGGTCTCCCTACAAATAAGCCCCCTAACAAACCCAGTGCCTTCAAGTAGATTCCAACTCATAGCGACCCTATAGGACAGAATAGAACTGCCCCATAGAGTTTCCAAGGAGCACCTGGTGGATTCGAACTGCTAACACTTTGATTAGCAGCCGTAGCACTTAACCACTACGCCACCAGGGTTTCGGGTTTCCATAAGCCCCCTAGCACCAGAAAATAATGTAGGAGGCAAAGACTTTGTTTATCCCGTTGTTCCCTGAAGAAAGTCTGGAAAGAAAGGAAAAGCAACTGTTCCATTGGGTCAAAGTGCATTATTAGCAACAGGGATGTACTTAGGGTGACCAGGTCATAGGGCTTATCCTTGGGACCTGAGTCAATAAAACTCCACCCCCCACCCCCCCACTGCCACACACATAAACTTATCTATGTGTACATTCTTACTCTGTAAAATAAAGTTAAAATGAACATAAAATCTTGAGAAAAACAGGTCTCTGCAGGAGTGGGAGATGAGGGAACGAGGCCTTCTCTTCCGATTTTGCCTTTTGAATATTAAGTAGGGGGTTGGTTGAATAAATATAAAGCCATTGGTATACATTTCACCAAAGGAGATATAAACATGTCCAATAAGCACATGAGTAAATAGCCGTGCCTTTTTTAAAGGCAGCTGGTGGAGTCAGTCCCTTCCACATGTCTTCCTACTAGGAGTCATCAATCCTGTTCCTCACCAACACCAATGCTATCTTCTTGTCCCTCACTCACTCAAAGCAACAAAAACACAGAACTCAGGGCAATTCCATTCTTCCTAAGACTTCTTCAACTTATAACTCTTTTTACCTCTAGGGCCTATATGGTGTCTGGTACAGAAGAAATGACGATATGATAATAATATCTAACATGAAGGAAATATATCTTTGGATTCTAAAGAAGTATAAGTAGGTATTATTAATATCCCAAGTTTAAAGACGAGGTGTAGAAGCAATGTGAGGCAGTGGGGGTAGGTCCTGAGGAGGGTTAGCAGTCCTTTACAAGGTAATTACTTTGGAGAAAGGGGTATAAAAGTTCTTCAGGCAAGAGGAACCTAACCTCCTCAGGCAGGGAAGAAGTATTACCTCTATTGGCAAAGAAGACTTAAAAGATTTGGGGTTCAAGGCCCTCAGCTTCATCAAAATCTGCTTATATGGCCCCATCCCAATTTTCAGGGTCCCACTTCTTTTCAATTAGTGCTCTATCTTTCACATAAGAGACACTGTGAGATTAGGAATTTAATTTGTGTTGCAATTCAGCCACCCTCGGGATTAGACTTTTGGTTTGGTTTTCAGAAACCTTAGCCTGTGGTTATAGAAAATAAGATTTTATTCTTTTTTTCTTGGTTGCTATTCAGCTTTACATCCCTTTCACAGGCCTTGAGCTAGGAATTTAAAGCTCGGGTGATCATTATTTTCTTTATCAAGTTCTCTAGTGTACTTAGAAGTAAGCAAACAGCCCCATTGTAATCCCATTTTCACTAAAATGATCTTTGGATGTAAATACTCAATTGTCCAAAGACTTGCCTTCCACAGGCACTTGATTAGAGGTGTCTATTTATAGGTAGTAATGGAGCCCTGGTGGTGCAGTGGTTTCGGCTGATGACCAAAGGGTCGGCAGTTCAATTCCACCAGCTGCTCCATGGAAACCATATGGGGCAGTTCTACTCTGCCCTATAGTGTGGTTACAAGTTGGAATCAACTTGATGGCAATGGGTTTGGGTTTTTCTTTTCTTTTTTTTTTTTAAATAGGTATTAATATAAGTAACTGATTTGGCAGTACATCCTATGAACTACGTGTTCCTTTTACCATTAAAAACAGGATTGTGAATGCCATCAAATCTAGCCAGATCAAAGAAATAATTACAGAATTACAGTTAACTCAGAGCCAATTTAGAAAACCCATCCAAATCCTGATTCAGCTGGTTCGATCACAGGAGCTGGAACCAGTAGGAAGAAAGTTATATGTGCATGTGTGTGTGCACGTGTACGTGTATTGCAATTTGGGGAGCTTATTTTTTATTATCACCAGTAGGATCTCTGGGTGGTGCAAACAGTTAAGCACTAGGCTTCCAACCAAAGGTCAGCAGTTTGAATACACCAGCCACTCCTTGGAAGCCCTGTGGGGCAATTCTACTCTGTCCTATAAGGCCGCTATGAGCTGGAATCAACTCATATAGCAATGGTTTTTTTTTTTGTTTGTTTTTTGTTTAGAGGAATTTCAGAAGAAAAGTCTGCTGGTCTGCTTCTGAAAGGTTGCAGCCATGAAAACTCTGTGGAGCATAGCTCTACTCTGAAACACACGGGGTTGTCATGAGTTAGAGTAGACTCAATGGCAACTCCTGTAGTTTTGATCTTTTATCATCCTCTGTATAAAGTCTCTATAAAGTGTTGCCTCTGGGGTGGGAGCTTGAAGTCAGCATAGCAGGGAGTTGAAAAGGGAGTGCACTGGGGGAGAGGAAGAATAAACTGAAACCCACAGATAGGAGCTGGAACCCAGAAGGACTGAATGGAACCTGTGCTGATCTCTCCATCATCCATCTTCCAACTTTCATGGCGTTGGTCCCTTGCAGGAAAAGCTGGTGCTGTTTGCCAGATAAAAAATACATACCTGGACCAGGAGTTGTAGAAGATAAAGAGGAACTTGGTGGGAGGAGAAACAGCTATGCACCCCTCATTGTCTCACACCAAGAGGAGCCAGTGGAGATTGACAAAATCCATGAGCTGCAACAACGCCTGGTGCCCCAGCACTGACTTTCCAAGTGCAAAAGCAATATGGTTGCAGCTGCACTTTTACTTTCTAAATCTCATACAAACTGTCTCTTGTGGCCTGTACTCTAAACTGTTCAGAGAAAGGAAACATAGTCCCATCTTATTTAAGTTTAACCTGTTGCCATCTTCTTTTGATGTTCCCTGCATTGTTTAATATTTTCCCCATAGAATGCTTCACTATTGCAACTCGAGGCTTGAATTTTTTCTTCAGTTCTTTCAGCTTGAGAAATGCTGAGCGTGTTCTTCCATTTTAGTTTTCTATCTCCAAGTCTTTGCACATGTTATTATAATACTTTGTCTTCTTGAGCCGCCCTTTGAAATCTTTTGTTCAGTTCTTTTACTTCATCATTTCCTCCTTTTGCTTTAGCTGCTAGAGGTTCAAGAGCAAGTTTCAGAGTCTCTTCTGACAACCAGTTTGGTCTTTTCCTTCTTTCCTCTTTTTAGTGATCTCTTGCTTTCTTCATGTATGATGTTCTTGATGTCATTCCACATCTCGTCTGGTCTTAGGTCCTTAGTGTTTAATGCATCAAATCTACTCCTGAGATGGTCTCTAACGTACTCAAGGTCGTACGTTAACTCTTGTGGACTTGTTCTAATTTTCTTCAGTTTCAACTTGAACTTGCATATGAGCAATTGATAGTCTGTTCTGCAGTCAGCCCCTGACCTTACTCTGACTGATGACATTGATATTGAGCTTTTCCATCATCTCTTTCCACAGATGTAGTTGATTTGATCCCTGGTGAGGCCAACCTGTAGAGTCACCATTTATGTTGTTGAAAAAAGGTATTTGCAATGAAGCTGTTGGTCTTCCAAAATTCTATCACGTGATCTTTGGCATCGTTTCTACTACCAGGGCCATATTTTCCAACTACAGCTCCTTCTTTATTTCCAACTTTCACATTCCAATCACCAGTAATTATCAATGCATCTTGATTGCATATTTGATCAATTTCAGACTTCAGAAGTCAATAAAAATCTTTAATTTCTTCATCTTTGGCCTTAGTGGTTGGTGTGTAAATTTGAATAATAGTAGTATTAACTGGTCTTCTTGTAGGCATATGGATATTATCCTATCACTGACAGCCTTGTACTTCAGCTTAGATCTTGAAATGTTCTTTTTGAAGATGAATGTAATGCCATTCCTCTTCAAGTAGTAGACCATATGATTGTCCAATTCGAAATGGCCAATACCAGTCCATTTCAGCTCACTAATGCCTAAAAAAATGCCTAGGATATCAATATTTATGCATTCCATTTCATTTTTGAAGATTTCCAATTTTCCTGGATTCATACTTCATACATTCCATGTTCTGATTATTAATGGATGTTTGCAGCTGTTTCTTCTCATTTTGAGTCATGCCACATCAGCAAATGAAGGTCCTGAAAGCTTGACTCCATCCACATCATTAAGATCTATTCTGCTTTGAGGAGGCAACTCTTCCCCAGCCATCTTTTGAGTGTCTTCCAACCTGGGGGCTCATCTCTGGCACTATATCAATGTTCTGTTGCTGTTCATAAGGTTTTCACTGGCTATTTTCAGACGTAGACTGCTGGGTCCTTCTTTCTATTCTGTCTTAGTCTGGAAGCTCAGCTGAAGCCTGTCTGCCATGGGTGATCCTGCTGGTATCTGAATTCCGGTGGCATAGCTTCCAGCATGACAGCAACATGCAAGCCCCCACAGTATGACAAGCTGACAGACAAGTACAACCAGAGTGCTTTTTAGAAGCAAGGATGGCAAGACTACATCTTATATACTTTGAACATGTTGTCAGGAGGGATCAGTCCCCGGAGAAGGACATCATGCTTGGTAAAGTACAGGGTCAGCAGAAAAGAGAAAGACCCTCAATGAGATGGATTGACACAGTGGCTGCAACAATGAGCTGAAGCATAACAACGATTGTAAGCATGGCGCAGGACTGGGCAATGTTTCATTCTCTGGAACATAGGATCCCTATGTGTTGGAGGTGACTTGATGGCACATAACAACAACAACAACCTGTTGCCTTTGAGTCCATTTCGACTCATAGTGAGAGGCTGGTGGATTCGAACTGCAGATCATTTTGTTAGCAGCTGAATGCTTAACCACTGTGACACCAGTTTACCCACTAAAAATATATCACAAAAAGATAGGGAGAAACCAGATCATAAAGGACCTGTAGGCCATGAAAAAAAGAGGAATGGAAAGTAATCAATGGAGTGATATGATGTGATAGTTGTTTTTAATAGATCAATCTGGTAGAAAATGGGGTGTCACAGAGCAAGAGAGGGAAAGAAACCAGTTAGGAGTGTATGTGTGAGACAATGGTGGCCTTGCCTAGGACGGTGACAGGAGAGACAAAGAATTATATTTTGATGGACTGGATGTGGGTGTTTGAGTGAAGGATGAGTTAACCATGAATCCTAAGGTTTTAGCTGGAGTAACTGGGTGAATGGTAGTACGTTAACTTAGGAAAGATGAGGGAAGCAGAAGGTCTGAGTGGTCATGCTTAAAGGCATGAGTATATTCAGGTATAAATATAGACAATCCAACTAACAGTGTCTTAAATAAGTAAGTAATGTATTGGTCTCAGACAACCAGAAGTCCTGGAGTAGATAGTCCAGTACTGATAAAGTAGTTCTACAATGTCACATAAGGTCCCAACACCTTTCCATCTTTCCCCATTCTTAGTGGGTAGATCTTTGTTGTCAGAGTTTTTGCCTCATTGTTGCAAGATGACTGTTGTTGCATCTCTATTCACTTTCTGAACATGAGAGGATGGAAAAGGCCAAACTGCCCCTCCACGAAGACTCTCCCTCTTGAAGTTATTTCCCAAAAGCCCACTACATGGTTCCTGCTTACATCTTATTGGAAAGAATGATACTATATGATCACCAACAGGAAGGTTGCTAAGGAGTGGGAGATATGCGGGTGAGTCAGCCATCTGTCACACATATTAAGTTTGAGTTGGCTGAGAAAGCCAAGTGGAAATGTCAAGTAGCCAGCTGGACAAATGGGTTTATATCTTGGAAACCCAAACCAAATCCCCTGCCATCGAGTCCATTATCTTTGCCCTGCTTGGCTCTCCCCAAGAGACTGAGATGTAAAATGATCAGTTCTGGTGAGAGTGATATTATCTAGCCCTGTAAAGCAGGTTCCTGTGTACATGTATATATGCATATGAAGGAAGTGTGGGGTTTGAACATAACTGATAACATGATAAAACCTAAGCCTGCAAGCTGGGTTAATGTAAAGAATGAGAATGGGTTTATGGAGATGTGGAGGATTGCATGTGCAGAGGTCAGAATTCTATTATAAAACTAATCAGAGCCATTGCCTAACAGCTGTACTCTCGGTTCCCTATCCCTACATTACCCTTAACTTCACCTGTGACAAAGATAACATTTTGGGCTGTTCTGCATGATAAAAAGCATCTAATAATAGGTAGTAAATCTAATCTACTCATAATAGATTAGAGGTTGGCGGGCCAAATTTTGCCTGATTTTGTATAAAGTGTTATTGGAACACACACTCTTAGGCATGGTCTATAACTTCTTTCTCACTAAAATAGCAAAGGTGAGTAGTTGCCACAAAGACACATGGACCACAGAGCCTAAAATATTTACTATCTCGCCTTTTGCAGAAAAAGTTTGCTGCCCCTAGTTCAGATCATGCCCCTTTTTATATTAAAAATCAGGTTAATTATATTGTAGGTAGACTTCATATAATATGTAAGAGATTATCTGATGGTTTAACTATTTGAGTCTAATATACCTATTATGCCAGGAATGACAACTTGAAGAGTAATGGCATTGCATTCATCTTTAAAAAGAACATTTCAAGCTCTATCCTGAAGTATAATGCTGCCAGTGATAGGATAATATCCATACACCTATGAGGAAGAACAGTTAACATGGCTATTATTCAAATTTATGCACCAACCACTAAGGCCAAAGATGAAGAAACTTAAGATTTTTATTGACTTCTGCAGTCTGAAGTTGATTGAACATACAAGCAGGATGCATTGATAACTACTGGTGATTGGAATGTGAAAGTTGGAAACTCAGAAGAAGCTGTAGTTGGAAAATATGGCCTTGGTGATAGAAACGATGCTGGAGATCATGTGATAGAATTTTGGAAGACCAACAACTTCATTGCAAATACCTTTTTTCACCAACATAAACAGCGGCTATACACATAGACCTCACCAGATGGAATACACAGGAATTCAATCAACTACATCTGTGGAAAGAGAAGATGGAAAAGTCCAATACCAATGTCATCAGTCAGAGCAAGGTCAGAGGCTGACTGCGGAACAGACCATCAATTGCTCATATGCAAGCTGAAGTTGAAATTGAAGAAAATGAGAACAAGTCCACAAGAGCCAATGTATGACCTTGAGTCTATCTCACCTGAATTTAGAGACCATCTGAAGAAGAAATTTGACTCATTGAACAGTGATGACCTATGACCAGACAAACTGTGGAATAACATCAAGGCATCATACATGAAGAAAGCAAGAGGTCATTAAAAAGATAGGAAAGAATATCGTCTAGCTGAAGCAAAAGGAAGAAATGATGACGTGAAAGAGCTGAACAGAAGATTTCAAAGGGTGGGTCAAGAAGCGAAAGTATTACAATAAAATGTGCAAAGACCTGGAGTTAGAAAACCAAAAGGGAACACACACTTGGCATTTCTCAAGCTGAAAGAACTGAAGAGAAAATTCAACCCTTGAGTTGCAATATTGAAGGATTCTATGGGGAAGATATTAAATGACGCAGGAAGTATCAAAAGAAGATGGAAGGAATACAAAGAGTCACTACATCAAAAAGAACTGGTCAACATTCAACCATTCCAGGAGGTAGCATATGATTAGGAATTGGTGGTACTGAAGGAAGAAGTCCAAGCTGTACTGAAGGCACTGGCGTAAAACAAGGCTCCAGGAATTGATGGATTACCAATTGAGCTGTTTCAACAAATGGATGCAGCACTGGAAGTGCTCACTCATCTATGCCAAGAAATTTGGAAGACAACTACATAGCCAACTGACTGGAGGAGATTCATATTTATGCCTATTCCCAAGAAAGGTGATTCAACCAGATGTAGAAATTATCAAACAATATCATTAATATCATGCACAAGTAAAATTTTGCTGAAGATCATTCAAAAGCAACTTCAGCAGTATATTGACAGGGAACTGCCAGAAATTCAAGCTGGATTCAGAAGAGGAAGTGGAACAAGGGATATCATCGCTGATGTCATATGGATCCTGGCTGAAAGCAGAGAATACCAGAAAGATGTTTACCTGTGTTTTATTGGCTCTGCAAAGATATTTGACTGCTTGGATCATAACAAATTATGGATAACGTTGTAAAGAATGGGAATACTAGAACTTTTAATTGCACTCACGAGGAACCTGTACATAAATCAAGAGGCAGTTGTTTCAACAGAACAAGGGGATACTGCTTGGTTTAAAATCAGGAAAGGTATGTGTCAGGGTTGTATCCTTTCACCAAACCTATTCAATCCATATGCTGAGCAAATAATTCAAGAAGCTGGACTATACGAAGAAGAATGGGGCATTAGGATTGAAGGAAGACTCATCATCAATCTTCATTATGCAGATGACACAACCTTGCTTGCTGAAAGTAAAGAGGACTTGAAGCACTTACTGATGAAGATCAAAGACCACAGCCTTCAGTAGGGATTACACCTCAACATATTTAAAAAAAAAAAAAAAAATTTTTTTTTTTATATGTTGACAAAAATTCTTACAAATGGGTCAATAGGTGACATCATGATAAACAGAGAAAAGACTGAAATTGTCAAGGATTTCATTTTACTTGGATCCACAATCAACGCCCATGAAAGCAGCAGTCAAGAAATCAAAAGACACATTGCATTGGGCAAATCTGCTGCAAAAGACCTCTTTAAAGTGTTGAAAACAAAGATGTCACCTTGAAGACTAAGGTGCGATGACCCAAGCCATTGTGTTTTCAATCACTCATATGCCTGTGAAAACTGGATGATTAATAAGGAAGATTGAGGAAGAATTGAGGCCTTTGAATTGTGGCATTGGAGAAGAATATTGAATATACCATGGACTGCCAAAAGAATGAACAAATCTGTCTCAGAAGAAGTACAACTAGAATGCTCTTTAGAAGCAAGGATGGCGAGAGTACATCTCAGATACTTCGGACATGTTATCAGGAGGGATCAGTCCCTGGAGGAGGACATCATGCCTGATAGAGGGTCAGCGAAAATGAGGAAGACCCTCGACGAGATGTACTGACACAGTGGCTGAAACAATGGGCTCAAGCATAACCACAATTGTGAGGATGGCACAGGACCGGGCAGTGTTTTGTACTGTTGTACATAGGGTTGCTATGAGTCAGCACCTAACAACAACAACATACCTATTAGATCTTTCATTTGCCCACTTGGTTTCCTTCCTTTGGAGACCTTCCCTTTTCTGCTAGTCATCTTATCTAGATTATTCGTGGAATTTGTAGGTGCAGAAGGCTGTAACATTTTCCTCGAAGCCCTGACGGACGGCTTCCACACCCTGTCCTGTATGCTGAGGGCACATTCAGGCTTGAGGATTGATGTCATTGCCTAACTCTGCTCATGAACTGGGGTACTTACGAGAAATTCCAAGGGAAATTTTGTCAAAAGTACTTGGTTAAAGCCAAGATTCTAGCTGGATTTACTGGCTCCACGTAGAAATTTCCAAGTCAAATATTGTAGTAGCCAGAAGTCTGTCCCTACTAGTGACTGTGCAATAGCTCATGTCTGGTTACTGCTTTGTCATGTTCTATGCTTCCAAAATATTGGACAGAGGAAATGAACAGAATCAATGCAGTTTAATTTTAGGAAGAAGCTCAGTGACCAGGGTCACACACTGAAATTATTTACCAAAGTAGGCTGTGAACCATCCTTTTTGAGTAGGGAGGAGTCAAGCGGGTCCTTTGACTGTATGAATCCAGCCTTCCCCCAAGTGTCCAGTGGGATTATGATATACTGGGGAAAAAGGCTTGTGATTAAATACTTTGGAAAATGTTGTCTTGAACAAATTAAACCTGTTTACAAATGAACTTCCAAGAGTCTTTAAATGTCAGTGTTCATTGTACACATTTAATAAGAGGGCATGTTATGTAGTGTTTCCCAAACTTATTTGATCATGTAATCCTTTTCACTCAGAGTACCTTTATGGCAATAATTGTACTACAGAACACTCTTTGGTAAACAATGATTTTGGCTATCACCTATTTCAGACTATGGAGTAGATGATTTTTCCAGGTTTCTTTGAATAATGTGATTCTAGGTAAAAATTCTTCAGTCATAGGAGATGACAAAGACCTTTACTGGTCTAGTACCTATTTGTTATGGATTGAATTGTGTCCCCGAAAACATGTGTTGTAAATCCTAACCCCTACACTTGTGGACGCGCTTCCATTTGGGAACAGAGCTTTCTTTGTTATGTTAATGAGGCCATATCAGTGTAGAGTGCTTCTTAAGCCAATCTTTTGAGATATAAAAGGAGCAAATTAGGCACGGAAGCAAGGAAACACAGATGGGAGAGGACAGATGCCATGCCACACGAAGACTGCCAAGTAACTAAGGAACAGAAGTTGAAAAGAGACAAGGACCTTCCCCCAGAGCCAACAGAGAAAGCAAGCCTTCCCCTAGAGTCAGTGCCCTGAACTCGGATTTACAGCCTCCTAAACCAGAAAAAATAAACTCCTGTTGCTAAATCCCTCCACTTGTGGTATTTCTGTTATAGCACCACTAAGAATCTAAGATACTATCATAGTAGGAATCAAACTCACTTGAGATGAAATATGAAGGAATTGTTTAGGTAGGTGATGAGAAACTGTCATGCAATGGAGAGATCGTTTGACTTGGAGTTAGAAGAGGTAGAAGGTATGTCATTTCTGTTACTAACTGTGTTATTTCGAGGAAGTTACATAAGTTATCTTAGTCCCAGGACCCTGACCTATAAAATCTGGATAATAATGCTACCTATCTCATGAGCTATTGTGATGAGTAAATTATGGCATGTATGACATATACAAGAGTCCCTGGGTGGTGAAAATCGTTAAGCACTTGACGAACAGCCAAAAGGTTGGCAGTGTAAACCCACCCAGAGGTACCTCGGGAGACAGTACTGGCAATCTGCTTACAAAAGGTCACAGTCTTGATACCCTATGGGGCAGTTCTACTTCGTACACATGGAATTGCCACAGGTTGGAAATGACTTGATAACAACTAACAACAACATAGCTATAAGAGGAATCCCTGGGTGGTGTAAATGGGTAAGTGTTTGGCTATTAACTGAAAGGTTGGCAGTTTGAATTTACCCAGCGGCTGCTTGGAATAAAGGCCCAGTGATCTCCTTCTGAAAGGTCACAGCTGAGGAAAACCCTATGATGCACAGTGAAACACATGGGGTCACCATGAGTCAGAATCGACTCAATGACAACTGTTTTAGCTATAAGAAAACAAATTTTAGGTCCCCAAAAAGTTACTAAAAAGGATGTGAAAATTTTATTTAGATTGGTTTTACCATTACATTGGTATTTTTTTTATAAAATAATTTTATAAAACAGTCCATCAAGATATTGTATAGAAAATACACACTAAGGTAATATATATACACTTCATAAAAATAGAATACATCTTGGCAATTGCTTGCAGAGTCTGTTACCGCCACGTACAGTGTATTGACGTTTAACATTTATGCTAATTTTAACATATAAGAGTTTTCAAGAAAAACAAAGAAACCTGTCCCATTGATACTTTTCAAATTCTTTTCAATTGACAGGAAAATCTTTACAAAGCTGGAATGTAAAAGTTTTGGAGCTAATTGAATGGAAGGTTATAGCAAAACGTTAGAGGAAAAATCGACGCTATGAACAATCATCTGAGGACAAAATAATGTCTTTTTTCTATCATAAATGGTTCAGCTGATTTCATTAAATCATTGACAAAAATATTCTTATTATGGAGATTCAATCAAGGCGAGCACCATGGGATCAAAATAAACCTTCTGTGGCTAAACCATGTTTCTAAAATGAGTGGTGTTTCCTTCTTTCCTTAAAATGAAAATATGTGTATAAACCCTATTACAAAGCATCAGGACTTTACAAAAAGCTTCCTTGTAAGTTATTTCATAAGCTTGGATCAAAACATGTAACAACCAGGTTTATTAATCTAAAAATGGCTAAATGCTCAAAAATCCACTAGGCTTTGACTTTGTTGTTTTTGTTTTAAGGAAAATAATCTTAGCTACTTTGCTACTAAAAAACACTGCTGATGTGTCCTGTTAGATGTTCAGGACAATCTTTGGAAAAGTAACTGCTCCAGTGTAATAAATAAAGAAAATAATAAGGGAGTTTTCTAGACCTTATTAAAAGATATGACCATGATGGAATAATGAAAATACCTCAGCAGAACCAAGGAAGGTATGCAGAACAGAGCATAGCACCATTTCCAAGCTGCCAAGAGTGCAACTGTTCAGGAGATAGTAATCTGGAAAGGGACTTGATTCCCATGATTAATGCAGTTTAAATATGTGGATTAGTTTTTGAGAACTTCTTAGTATGGATAGGCAGACACAGCTATATAAACTATAAATGTGGTCTGATATTCAATGGTCCCATTGGCACTGTAGGATAAGGCTCGAACCCTCATGCGGTAGGTCTCTGGTTCTTGAAGAGGTCGTGTTGTGTACACCACTCCTTTCAGGTTTTCATCCCTTAAGGCGAAAGGAACAGTCTGTTCCTCATCTACCATGACAAACGTTGTCCTGGGATGCATCACTCCATCCTGCGTGTATGCAACCAGCCGGATTAAATCTTGATTGGCAGCTATTCCAAATGGGAGGGAGACAAGTTTGTATTCCAAAGCATAAGGGCTCAAGGCACATTCCAAATCATTGGGTGGACAGTTCTTGAAGCAGAACCTAAGGACAACAAACACATGAAATGCACAGAGTTATCCGAATTGGAAGCAGGAGAAGGCTTGATGCAGGTGATCATGATCCAAGACAACTTTGAGGCATTAAATGCAGGAGACAGTCTGACTGAAAGAGCAATAAGGCTCACCCCAAGTTCTAAGTCACTAACGCAAACCAGATGCCAGATGGCTAGGAGAGTATGCTGGTCTAGAATCAAGTATCTATCTCTCAGCTCCTTTAAAATCAGAAGCCTTTGGACCATGGAAGTAAGTGTAAATACACAAGGGTGTCTTTAAAACGAAACATGAGATGTGGAAATAAAAGCGTCTGGAAGCAAGGACATTTTAAAGAGAAGAATACAACATTTTTTTTTTTTAATTTAATTTAAAAACAACATCTTTCCCAAAATAATTTGCAAGCTGAAATAGGATAGATTAATTTTTGGTTTACTTTCTAAAATGATAAAAAGTCAATTAGAATTCCTGGTGGGGACAGGAAGACAACTTCCTTTTGTATTTGTGTTCAAAATTATTTTAGATTAAAAGTATTATATTTTCTTTTGTGAGAACTCATATTGGCTATTTATGAATCATCATGACTTTTAGATTGTCTGGCAGAAATCACTGGTAATAAAGAAGAAAATAAAAAGTATACAAAGCACCACTTTCTGAAAATACAGGTTCTTCACTCAGGTAGTTTTCAGAAGTCTATACATTTAATTTTCTTTCCCCTTTCGAGTCCCCTCAAACCAACTGCAAACACGTTTTTGGTGGATCCTGGACAGGCCGCATCTGACCTTAGCACAGTAGCTTGGTAGGCACCACCCAGAGGAAAACTAAGTGTGAGCTCCAACCCACATTTGGTTTTAGAACCACCCTTTTACCAGCAGGGCTTATCAAGATGAACATCATCACTTGTTTTCAAGCACTCCATTAACTTGGTACATGGCCAAAGTACAGAACTTCTGTAAGAGAGGGAGAAAAACAGAAGAGTGGAACCCAGAGAAGACAGTGTTTCAGACAGCAGAAAATGTAAGCAAGTGACATACGCAGGGTAGACTATTGCCTCATCCTTGCTCATCTCCATTCTCTAGTGGCACGGTGAGTCATCACAGTAACAGAAAAGATGCTGTTTGAAGTGTTCTAAGTGCTGAGAATCCTTAAAGCCACGAGGCGACACAATTGGAAACAGGAACATTTCAAAGAAAGGCAAGCTCTATCACCCCACAGAGCTAGCTGCTGAGGCAGACATCTAGATGTTGCACGGAGGATTACATACTGGGGAGACTGCCCCAGGAGACCTGGGCAGCCAAAAGCGATGGCTTAGGCTGCAGTGGTTGCTGCAGGATGAGCTCATTTCTTGCCCATTCATTGAAGAAGGGACACATTGTTACTTCATTTGCTCCTGGGGTCATTGACTTCCTGTGAGTTAAACATGACTACAGACAGGGTTTCTGGCCAAGGAGACAGAGGAAGAAGGATTTTCAAAAGCATGTCTGGGATGACAAGGCAAGACATACCCTGAAACAGGATCCCGTTGGTAGTTGGGTGGACAGGGTGTATTGATGCACCGGTAGCTTCCTCTCACGTTGAAGCACATGCGATTTGGTCCACAGTGCACATTCTGTTCCAGGCACTCATCAACATCTAGTAACAGCACAAGGAACACGCAGCATCAGCAACGCGGTCAGAGAAGGCCCTCAAAGCAGATTTTTGGGACACTGAACTAGAACATACAAGCCCAGGATTCTACTTTTCACAAAGAAACTTGGCTGGACCTAAGATTTTTTCTTTTCTTTTCTTTTCTTTGTGATTTAGGTAAAAGTTAACACAGTAAATTAGTTTCTTATTAAACAGTTAATACACATATTGTTTTGTGACATTGGTTGCCAACCCCATGATGTGTCAACACTCTCGCCTTCTCCACCCCAGATTCCCTGTTTCCATTCATACAGTTTTTCTGTCCCTTCCTGCCTTCTCGTCATTGCTTTTGGGTTGGTGTGCCCATTAGTCTCATATACATGATTGAAATACAAAGTAAGTTTCTCAAGTGTGTTATTTATGGCCCTATAGGCCTGTCTAGGAAACTCTGGTGGCATAGTGGTTAAGTGCTACGGCTGCTAACCAAAGGGTCGGCAGTTCAAATCCACCAGGCGCTCCTTGGAAGCTCTATGGGGCAGTTCTACTCTGTCCTATAGGGTTGCTGTGAGTTGGAATCAACTCGACGGCACTGGGTTTTGGTTTAGGCCTGTCTAATCTTGGTTGAAGGTGAACCTCAACCTCAGGAGTGAGTTCAGTACTGAGTTAAAAGGGTGTCTCGGGGCCATACTGTCAGGGTTTCTCCAGTCTCTGTCAGACCAGCAAGCCTGGTGTTTTTTTTTTTTTTTTTTTGGTAAATTTAAATTTTGTTCCACATTTTTCTCTTGCTCTGTCTGAGACCCTCTATTGTGATCCCTCCCAGAGCAGTTGGTGGCGGTAATCAGGCACTGTTTAGTTGTTCCGCACTCAGTCTGGTGAAGGTTGTGGTAGTTGTGGTCCATTAGTCTTCTGTGCTGATCCTTCCCTTGTGTCTTTAGTCTTCTCCATTCTTTGTTCCTGCTGGGTGGATCTAAGTTTTTCAACCACAAAGTGGGGATCCTGACACCTAGTGCATTTTTTCTTTCAGATTTATTGAGTATACATTTCTTTAACGTATGTGAAAGGACATGGAAAAATAAGAGCTATAAAATAGAGGGAAAGCTATTAAGAGCTCTCTGGTGTCTCTCTTGTATTTGGAACATAGAGTGCATTTGAGTTTTGGAAAGCAAATAATACTTTAAACACACTAAAAACAAGCTGAAAATCAAAGGACATTTTTTGTGGCTTTTTTTGTCAAGTGAAGAATCTCCTTAAAATCTAATTCTTCCCTAGAGTTTTGTTTGTAAGTTAAAATTGTTGAGTAGGAAGTAATGATCAGAGGAAGACTTTTTTGAATCGGGTAGTGGAAAGTAAATGAGTCGAGTCATTAATTCAGGGGAGACTGTACAGGTCAGTCAGATCATTTGGAGAGGGAGAAAACAAATGTAGTAATAAAACAGGATCAAATGAATGAGCCTAGAACCACAATCCAAGTTTGAACAAATGAAGCAAGGAGTCCAATTGAAGCTCAACTGCATAGGGTCATTCTCAGTTGCTATGATGACTGGATGCTCTAAACATACAAATTAAATAGTGTTTATTTTCTACACAAATTTGTTACATGAATAGAAAAATACCTAAATCACAAAAATTAGGAAACATCAAGACAGAACTGAAGAAAAAAAAATTTTTTTGAGCTTTCTGAAAATCAATGTCTTTGAGTAGTAATTCTTAATTTGGGGTCATATTTGAGATTAGGGGATCTTTGAATCCTTTGAATTTACACGGAAATGGTTTTCCATGTCTGTATTTGTGTGTGAGGGGGAGAGAGAGAGAAAGAGAGGGAGAAATTGATGGCTGGATGGGTTTTCTCAAGAGAGGGTCCATAGAGTTCAACACATTTTCAGATTTGAGAGTCCAAAGAAGTTAAGAGCCAAATTTTAGAGCAGTGGGTACTTGGGTATAAAAATCTTCAATGAAAGGTGACAACATTGGAGTCCATATAGAGAGCAGCAGCATTTATTTTATCATGGCTACAAACCAATAGACTTAGCTCTCTATTCTAAATTATATTTTAAAAGCTAGTTGTTGTGAGAATATCCATTAACACTTTTATTTGAACAACAACAACAACAAAATGACCTTAGACTTCTTCTAATAGTCAGTCTGGTTGGTTTGACAATGAGTACAGACTTTCAAGTCATACAGTGGCCCCCCTCCATGAACTGAGAGAGTTCAACCTGGTTAAATCTGCAGCTCCAAGATTTTGATGGAAATATATTTAAAGCACATGTACATTAAGTAATGTGCCAGAAATGACATCCTTTGCAACTATTTAAATTGGTGATGAAAAATTTTAGAGATTGATTTTTAAAAATTATGAGAGAACTACAAAACCAAACCAAACCAAACCAAACCCATTGCTGTCAAGTCAATTTCGACTCATAACAATACTACAGGACAGGGCAGAACTGCCCTGTAGGGTTTCCAAGGAGTGGCTGGTGGATTCAAACTGCCAACCTTTTGGTTAGCAGCCAAACTCTTAGCCACTGTGCCAGCGGGGTTCCGAGAGAACTACAAGGTCTGCAAAATTTTTTTATGGGTATGCAGGCCAAAAAAAAAAAGGAAGACCACTTATTTTAGAGGAAGTCTAAATCAATTGGTTGGATACAACTATTTGGAACACTCCTTCTTTAGTATTTGACTAAAACTAAATGCCAATGCCTGAGAGAGAAAAATTACAATGAAATGGACCCAAATCAATTCTCTTTTGAGGTATGCCCTAAAGGTCAAATGCACCTGTATCATGGGGTTGGTTCCAAGACCAATGGGCATGGATAACTCTTTTGTCATTTCTCAGTAATAGGTGACTTTGTAGCTGCCTAAATTTAATGGTATTTATACTGGACTTGGGCTTTTTTTTTGGGGGGGGGGGCTAGAGTTGTGAAGTTCTGTTGTGAACCCTTAATTAACTCAGGATTTTCTATTAAGAAAAAGAAAAAGGAGGGGAAAAAAATTTCAAGGGACAATATGTTAATCATGGACAATAAACATCAAATCTTACTTCTAAGTTACTTAGCATTTGAGTTTTTGTCTCAAAAATGAGCCTTTTAGATTTGGTTCCAAATTAATTCTGTTTTCTAAGGAAAACAGAAGCTTTGTAATTATTTACTTAACAACCTGCACCAAGTAAAAAGATATTGAACTAGCATATTATGGAGTAAGTCACTTACTTAACTTTTTAGTTATTTATACTACTGAATGACATAATGAGCCTTCTATTACTAGTTTTACATGAGGACTAATTTTCATATATGAGCAAAACAAGTTTTTATTTCAGTTAAATCTTGCTTATTATCTCTGTGAACCAATTTCTAATTATGATTTTATCATCTCCTTAACAAAAGGAGGTTGTCTCAGAATGAAGTGAAAAGCCCGCTAGGAAAATGTAAAAGAAAATCAATTAGCCTTATCTTCCTTTCTCTTGTTTTTTTTTTTTTAAAAAAAAAATCCCTTCACACCCATGCTCCAAATTTTATGTTGGCTCTAAATTTTACAGTGAACACAGGCAGAAACACAGGGCTCAGTGGGCTGCAGGGGCCCATGATAATGGTGACACAGAGAGCAGAATATGGGCACACATGCTGGTATGCATAACAGGAGCAGCCACTTAACCACAGATTTTCATAGGCTAAATATGAATCTATAAAGAAATACCAAAATCTAGTATACAAAGTGTTTGTGCTTAGGTCCATGATCATGTACAATTCACAGAGAAAAGCTTTTATAAGTGTTTGGGTGGCTGGGCAGGTGGCTGTCCTTTCTCTTCAGTCTATTACTAACTCCTTAAGGTTAAACATCAGAATTCACTCCACTCATTCACTCTACTCACTCTACGCATTGGTCTTAGTAAAAAGAAGCCAAAGAAAATGGAGAAATCCTGCTGTCTCTGTTAACCAACAATGTGGTGATGTCTGGTTTTTATAAAGTCTATTATAAGAAATTATTATGTTAGAAATTATAGACATTTTATAACATAAATATTATTGGTACAAGAAAAGAACAAGAAGAGCTGAAACACTTTTATATTGTTTTAGAACGTATGAATTAATTTAACCAAGTGCTTCTGGATACTCCTTTTTTTTTGAAAAAAAATTTAGACTAAACATCTTGAAACATCTGTCTTATAGGAATTATATAAAAATTCAGACCCTTGATAAACATTATGGATGACTTTTTAAAAACATGGCTGAATTAGAACACTCATTTCAAATGCAGTACCAATACAGTGTTCCTACATTTTTGCAATTAGAATAATGATGCTTAAACTTAGCAGCATAAGGATCTTTTAATTTCTCCTCTCTACCTCTTGGGCAAATCATGATTGGTCATTTTTTTTGTGTGTGTGTTTCATTTTGCAGGCCTGTGACTGCTACTTTTTGATTAGAGTCTCTGTCCTTGTTCAATGTCAAATTCATTTTAATTCCTCTTTTATTACTGATAACATTTCTATCACTAACATAGAAAATTTTAATAAAATCATATGTGAATGAAAAGTAGTGTTTTGTTCCTCATAAATGCCTCAAACACTTTCTAAAGCTATAAAAAGACTCCAAGTTATTCTTTTTAGAGTAAAGGCTTCTTTAAAGGGCATAATTGTTTTCTCTCGTGTCTACTTAAAACCAGAAAAAATATGTAACCCTTTTAAATTGCAAACATTTCAAATGACACCTGTTTCTGATTTGTTCACATTATTTTCCACTCTCTGAAGCACAACTGAAAATTGAAAAACATTTTGAACTGAATGGGTGACAAGGACAATTAAAAAACAAACTGGAAAAACTTAGAAAAGAAGAAAAATTCTTTAACTGCCATATGGTATAATTTAACCCTTTTAAATCTGACTAAGGGATTTTGAAGTTTGGGTTGAGTATGTTCGAATGCTCTAGTATCTACCCCGCTTCCTTCCTGTCTGCCTGGTACACCTAGAGGGAGTGTAGTTTTAGTGCTAGACATGGCCACCTCCTCAGCAGGGAAGTTATCCAACAAGAACAAGGTCAGTGCTCTTGTGCCAACCTGCTGCCACAGTTCAGTAACCCTGGTGCTCACAGCAACTTAGGAGACAAAAGGACTAATCTGGACATTGTGACATCAGGGGTCAGGTCCTACCTCTGATCTTGATTGTTCTAGGACATTGAAGCTCATGCAATACTGAGAATTTGTTTTATTATCTGTAGAAAGGGTACAAATTATTGCCCTAGACACATCTGTATTACTGATTAAAATAGAAACATTAAAATTTGAAAAACATGAGACTGTAATGTAAATATGTTACTTCGGTACTTAAAGTGCAGTAAAATATTCTACATAAGGTATATTCTTAATAAACATTTGGTGACTGATGGCTGAAAACAAAACTTATTACTGAGTTCACTTTTTTCCTCCAGCCCACATGCTCCAGTGGAGCTCTCAGGGAGTAGGAATGGGTGGGTGCCGGTAGGGGAAGCTCATGGTAACTCAGGAGAAGCCATCACTCTTTCTGGTCTTCCCTCCAGGAACACATTTTTCATGAGATGAGTCCTAGTAAGTCTTGTGTGACTCCCACAGAGAGAGAAAAGTCAGCCTAAATTTGATTGTTACTGATAAAGTACTCTCTTGGAGATTTTATTGCTATAATTTAGAATATGATATAGCTTGTACATGACAGAAATTAATAAAATTCAGAAGCTTATTAAGACATACAGAATACTCCCAGGCATTGCCAACAAAATTGAGGCAGCATCTTAGAAGGTTTTCAAGATTTATAAACCACCGTTGCCCTTGAATCGATTTCAACTCATGGTGACCCTATGTGTGTCAGAGTAGGGGGGAAAAAAACCTGTGATTTTCCCCATAATTCTTATTTCTTTGTAATCTAAATACACACTGCAGTGTAATAAACCTGACCAAAGTACAATGCTCTCTCATGTTTTTGCATAAAGAGTAAACTATTGAGATTGATATTTTTTCCTTCTACCACTACTATACTTTGTCCAAAACTCTACTATAGCACCTATTACTTTGTATTTTAATTATTTACTTATTTTCATGTCTCTAGACCAAGGTCTGAAAGGGAAGGAACTGTTTCTTATTCATCTGTGCAAATGTTTTATATCCTACAATGTTAACACATGGTGGTGCTCAAGAATCATTTGTAGACTCAAAGAATGAAAGGGTTATTTACTTGATTACCCATTGACCACCCTAAAAAAACTGTCTAACTTGAGTGACAAAATATAAAACAATGCCTAAAGCCCAAGTAAATTTACTTGGACTGTCTCCATTTCCCCTTCCATCTTAGCTGAACTGTGAAAAAAAAAAAAAAAAACGTTTGGAGAGGTCTATTCCCATTAAGTTTTCAAAATATATAATATGAACTGATTTGGGCATTCTAGTTCTTTCTAGAAAGAACATACCAAAAAGGTTTCTCAACTCTTTTCTTTGCTTAATTGCTTTCTCATTGCTTCTCCTACTTGTAAAAGTAATGTTTAAGATAAGCTTGCCTAATGGGAATGGGAAGAAAGGGGAAGCAACTAGATAATTATTCAAAAAGAGAAAACATTTCATTCTCACACTCTGCTATGTTGGTTTTAAGTTAAGTTGCAACAATAAACATAACAACACTCCCTTACCTTGACATGTCTTTCCATTCAGCATGAGTTGATAACCAGGTGGGCAGATACACTGGTAACTTCCAAAGGTATTTTTACACTCATGCTGGCAGGTGTCTCTGTTTTCACATTCATCAATATCTGTTCAGAAAGAAACACAGTGTATAAATATGCAAAACAAAGGCAGAAACTGTGACAGAGCCAACTATAAACAAGTTGTTGATATATCGGAGAAAAATTTCTTGATGGTTTTACGTTCATGTGTTTAAAAATGCTCAATGCTGTTTTATACCAGGATATGTTTTTAATTAAGTCCGATATACACTATATTATAAAATATGAACATTTCTTCTGTGTGTAAGTATATATAAGCTGAAGCCCAAAACTGGACAGTTTTTACATTAGTTAAATAAGGCAAGACTGAAATGACACAGGAAAGTGATTTGTACAAGGTCCTAACTCACCTTAACCTGTAACTCGTTGCCATCCAGTCGATTCTGACTCATAGGGACCCTATAGGACAGAGTAGAACTGCCCCTTAGGGTTTCCAAGGAGCGGCTGGTGGGTTCAGCCTGCTGACCTTTTGGCTAGCAGCCGAGCTCTTAACCACTGTGCCACCAGAGCTCGCACCATATTTTTACACAAAAAGGAGTGCACCTTCTGTGTTTCTTTGCTAACCTCGCCCTCCCCTGCAAGATATTTTTGAAAGTGTGCTATGCTAAATGTTTTTTTACAGCAACATGTAAAAAAAACTGGCATAGCAGCACTTATGAAAACACCTTGAGAGGGAGGACATGGTTGGCCAACAAATGTAAACGTAAAAGGCGAACGTTATTTGCCTATAAATATGGTAAACTCTTGACAGAACGATGGGACTTACTTAAAAGATAAAGTTTCTATTAACTGGAAAAATTATATCATTTTTTAATTATTTAAAGTTTAGTACTCTCTTTTTCCCTGTTCTCCCCATAAGCATGGTTTTCCCAGTCAGTATCATCAAAAAAAAATTTTTTTTAGTATCATTAGACACCACAAATATTTTATTTTGTGATAGAAATATTCTCTCAAATTTCTCATATAACTGTAAAGTACTAATGGCAATTATATAAGTTGCCATTCAGCAGGAGTTAATAGTCAGGGGGGAGAGACACTGACAGCTTCCCAAGGGTTTTCTCACTTTCATTTTAGCAGGTGTCCCTATTTTCACAGTCACCAATACATCTGATAGGAAAGAAAGTAAAAGTATATAAATATATATATATGGGACCCTGGTGGCATAGTGGTTAAGAATTCACCTGCTAACCAAAAGGTCGGCAGTTCAAAACCACCAGCTGCTCCTTGGAGACCCTAGAGGGCAGTTCTACTCTGTCTTGAACAGGCCACTTAATCTCTCAAGATCTGTTTATTCAACGGTCAGAAGGAGACATTGCTTATTTCACAGGTTTGTTGGGAGGTTCATGTACAGTACTATATGGGAAAGTATTTCATAAATTGTAAAGTCTATCCGTCTGCTGGTGGCACAGTGGTTGAGCTACAGCTGGCAATCAAAAGGTCAGAGCTATAGCTGGTAACCAAAAGATTGGCAGTTTGAATCCACCAGCTGCTCCCTGGAAACCCTACGGGGCAGGTGTAGTCTGTCCTATAGGGTCATTATGAGTTGGAAATGACTTGACAGCAACGGGTTTGGTTGGGTTTGATCTGTCTGCTATTACTAAACAAAGCCAAGAAAAAAAACAATAAAAAGGGTAATTAAGAATAGGTTGCAATTCAAAAATTAATTGATATTTGCTTTCAGAATAAGAGATGTGGTTTTGGGGGCCTCAGATTTCTCTTCCCAATTGTACTTGGCTTTGGCTAATATTAAAATTTTCTCCTAGTCCCTGAGCATGCATCAATCAATGGAAGTGTGAAGACGGGAACATGACATGAAATGGAAACAGAAGTGCACTATGGTGGAATTAAAGTGAAGACAAAAGAGTGGAAACTGGGAAATGACTCGGAACATAAGAATCTGTTCATCTTGCATACTTTGCACATTCTGAATATATACGTGCAATGATTCCAAAGCTAATGTTTTTGCATCATTTCAGTTAACTGAAGCATTCATTCCATAACCTGTGTTGTTTTCTTGTCTTTAGAATTTACTTTAACCAAAAGTAACAACACACATTTAAATCATGTTGAACTCCAAGTAGTTAACATAGCATTTCCCAGGGTATGAATTTTAAAGTGGCCCCAAGTGTCATTTCTGCCAGGGGCCCCTGCATTCAGAAGCAATGCGATGTTCACTCTTCCTATTAATCTTTGGAATCAACTCCTAAAAAAGCTAGATTTCAACCTAAGTTTAACAAAATTCTACAGCGTTAATTTGAATATTTTGTAAGTCATCTATCCCAGATGGTTAATTAAAAGGCTTTTGGTGTTTATCAAAAATTGTTCTTGTTTCATAATTTCAAAGCTGTTTGCAATCTCGTGCAAATTTCTTTATTAGTACCCAATACAACAAAACACTCACCATATTTTAAGAAATATCTAAGCTTATTTACTGCCCCAAAACAAAACTTAAATATCCAGCACTTATCTAGTTATAGATGTCTCTTTTAGCCTCTCCAAGATTGACCCTCACTCTGAAACAGCAGCTGCCTCAACCAGTGGATGGTTGTGTGGAGATGGTAATTCTGATAAATATCATGTTGGTTTAATATGAACACAAAGACACAGAAAACATTTATAAGAATTTACTGTGATGAAACCGTAGGTCATAAAATAGATAGTGATAAAGAAATAGAAAATTGGGAAAATTTCCTAAAATGACTTGGACCTTCAAATGATTTAGAAGAAAACAGCTTAATGGTTTACGATTATGGGGGGTGTAGTTGACTTCATTTACCATAGCATAAACAAAGACTTTGGGGTTGGAGGGCAAAGGTAGAACAGAAGAGAAGAGCTTGTCTAAAATCAAGGCTGAGAGTAGAATAGTAATGGGACATGAAAACCCTCCAGTGGGGATGATTATTTGGAAGAAACTTCAAAAGGCAAAACGCCAGATGTCAATTTTGTTGATAAAAAACTGTTTTAACTAAGAGTCAGATCAAAACTGTGGGCAAGAAAAATTACCAAGAACGGTTTGAATTAAGTTGAGAGTGGTGTTTGACATACTAGCAAGGACAGTGGCATTCCCCAGATTTAGTAATTCAGTAGTGCTTGAGCAAAAAAACAAACCAAACCCGTTGCCATCCAGTCAATTCGGACTCAAAGTGACTGTACAGGACAGAGTAGAACTGCCCCATACAGTTTCCAAGAAGCGCCTGGTGGATATGAACTGCCGACTTTTTAGTTAGCAGCTGTAGCTCTTAACCACTATGCCACCAGAGTTTCCAGTACTTGACCATATAGTAAAAAATGTAGAGACTTGTTAATGACTGCAATAATGGCTGAAGAAGGGGCCCTGGTGGAGCAGTGGTTAAGTGTTCAGCTGTTAACCAAAAAGTCAGCAGTTTAAACCCACCAGCCATTCCATGGGACAAAGATGTGTCAGTCTTCTTCTGTAAAGATTACAGCCTTGGAAACCCTAGGGGCAGTTCTACTCAGTCATATAGGGTCACTATGAGTTGGAATCAACTTGACAACAATGGGTTTGGGGTTTAATGGCTGCAGTTCAAATAGCTGAAGAAACTGGCACTATCCACAGTGATGGAAAGCTGATCATGCAGGAGAAGTTTCCACATCCATTATGCTAAGTTTCAGGCACATCAAAATGTCTAGACAGAAAAGTCCTAGTAAATATTTAACATATAGATCAAAAGAACCAAGGGTAAAAGCTGAGTGTCCAGAGGGTTTGAGAATCTAATGGAGTAGAGGTGAGAAGAGAATCTGGGTCCACCTAAGAGAAGTTAAGGGCTTCGAGAAGGCCAGAGAAAGAGAGGACAAAAGGTGAAGTCAGGAGGAGAAGAAATGTTTAACAGAAACCACATTTAGGAGAGAATATACAAAGTGTAAAGCACTTAAAAGAAACGTAAGAAAATGTGGTTGAAATAATGACCTTTGAATTTAAGCAGTTTTTTTCTTGCCTCCCTCCCTCTCTCTCTCCTTCCTTGCTTTCTTTTTCCATCTAACAAATAGTGAAGCAATGAACTACATGCTCCTTGTGTTGTGTTTGCTAATTTCCCTTGGTGCCTAGCTCAATGACATGCAAAGCGGACACTCCCAGAAAACTGAGTTAAATGAATGACAGATGGTAATGTCTGCAACTTAACTGAAAACGAGATCTCAATTCTTGACTTGGAAATTATACTTCACTTTTACAAACAACTGAAATTACAGACTTGTGAGTTTAGATAAAGATATTGAAAGCACATATTTTAGAGGGAAGGAAGCAATGCTATTTTGTCCTGGCTCACATTATCTTTTAAGTGACTGACATAAGCACAAGATAATGGTTCTGAGAAGTTCTATGGGGAGTGCAGGATAACAGTCAACAGGGTGTCACTTGTCATATAAAACAAGCAATCATGTAAGTAGTTGAAATTGTTGCTTGTTAATCCACTGTTTTGGGATCAATCAGATACAGCCATACTCACATGGTATAAAGAGTATGTGGCATTATAGTATAATAAAAAACATATTCTGGATGCCACTGAAATTTATTTCTATATAGCATTAAATTGAGTAGCACTTACAGAAGTGATCAAAGGAAGAAACTGGCATAAAGACAACAAATTATTAAATGCACATCTGTAAAGAGTTTATCTGAATAAAATTTTAATAGTTTTAGGTACCAGAGTAACTGTCTTGAAACACTGAGTCATCTCAGATTTGAGGTCAGATGTAGCTGCACCCAAACTATTACAGGTGCTATAAATAAATATGCACAGTCTCTGGTCAGTAGGTGAGTCCACAGAAAGGAAACGCAATATGGCTGACATTTACCTACACACGTGTCATGGCTTGCCTCAGAGCCTTCAGGGCAAGTTTTCCTAATAGTCCTTCTAGTCCTGGAGAGAGATGTCCTGCTGTTTCTATACTCTGAGTAGGAACTGTAGAGATGTGAGTACTGTCTGTAATGCTGTTGAGGTTGATAGTTGTTTCTCATAGGGGAGAACCACGCAAGGTTATAGCTATTGTATCGATTGCCATAATTGGGCAGCCTCTCCAATCCAGCGCAAGATTTCCCGTCCCCTAATAAATGTTGTCCTGGGGGACAGGTACACTTGAAGCTGCCGGGGGTGTTGGAGCACTGATGTGCACAAGGTTTAGGCACTTGTTCGCACTCATTAATGTCTGCTCGTGTGACATGAGACATAAAAAAGAGAAAAATAAAAACAAAAACACACATACACATACAAAACACAGGAATAAAGAATCAGTCCATGAAACAAATGGAGGACATTATATTACCCTCCAAAGCCAGGAATACACACAGTAATTTCTGCTCAACTGATGTAAACCACGGAAAAGCTTTAATCGCCCAGTTTTAGAATACACAGAAAGAGTCTGTGTCACCCCCTAAGGTTTGCTTCAATCTTTATTTGAACATTCTCTTTGGAGTAGGTGGCTTAGAAACCAGACAGTAGTTCTGTGAATCCATCCTCCTATTACTTTCAGTTGTGATGGCCTCAAGATCTAATGAACTCTGCCTTCAGTCTGTCTCCTTGTCTGAAAAAAATGACTTGGATGTTGTATCAGTATGGGCTAATTTGTCATACATTATTATATATAGTTGTAAGTCTAACACTGGCATCTTAAATCATATATATGCTATACACAAGTTTCTGAGTTCAACTAAGGAGAAACATCCTAAAATGTTGATATATGCATAGCTTCCTTTGCAGGTAAGAAGGTTCAAAAGACAGTGGAATCCAAAATTAATACAATTAACATTAAACTGCAATTATAAAAACAGTTGCAATAGTATCTCTAATACTATTAGAAGAGTTGACGCTTTTGAATTGTGGTGTTGGCGAAGAATGTTGAATACACCACGGACTGCCAAAAGAACGAACAAATCTGTGTTGGAGGAAGTGCGGCCAGAATGCTCCTTAGAGGCAGGGATGGTGAGGCTGTGTCTTACATACTTTGGTCATGTTGTCAGGAGGGATCAGTCCCTGGAGAAGGGCATCATGCTTGGCAGAGTACAGGGTCAGCAGAAAAGAGGAAAGACCCTCAACGAGGTGGATTGACACAGTGGCTGCAACAATGAGCTCGAGCATAACAACGATTGTAAGGATGGCGCAGGACCGGGCAGTGTTTCGTTCTGTTGTGCATAGGGTCACTATGAGTTGGGACAGACTCAACGGCACCTAACAGCGACAACAACAGCAACAACAATACAATGCTATCTGTAAATATTGAAACTACATTTCTTAACTAGCTTTCTTTCTTTTGACAAATAGATCTTTCAGATAGATTACTAATTTTCCTAACCGGTTGAAAATGTTGGAAATATTTCATTTGTTTAGATGTAATTTTTGTAAGTATGTAACTATCTTTATGAAGGAGCCCTGGTGGTGTAATGGTTAAGCGCTCGGCTGCTAACCCAAAGATCGGTAGTTCAAACCCGCCAGTGGCTCCAAGGGAGAAAGACCTGATAATCTGCTTCTGTAAAGATTTCTGCCTAGTAAATCCAGTGGGGCAGTTCTACTTTGTCCTATAGGGTAGCCGTGAGTTAGAATCCACTTGGCACAAAACAACAACAAAAAACCTACCTTTACGCTTATTTCTTTATTTTTATGTAAGTGGACTTGGTCTTCCTGCAACCACCTTTGCCCTCCCAAGGTTTTACCTCCACATAGCTGCGAGAGTGATTGTTTCCAAATGTAAATCATTTCACCCTGCTCCTCTGCTCAAGATCTTGTATGTCTTCCCATTACACCTTTAGAATAAAATCTAAGTTCTTCGTCATGGCCGCTTTATTCTCTGCCTAACTTTGCTCCAACAACGCAGAGTTTCCTTTCTCAGGAACTTTGCTCTGACTGTCCCTCAGCCTGGAATACACTTGCCCAGACCTCTTGCAGCTGCTCCTTCATTTCCTTCAGCCTTTTTGAGAGGCTGCCAGGATCACAGTGCCACTACCCTACCCTACCCTGGGTTACCCTCTCCTCTTACCCTGCTTTAAGACAGAGTAGAACTGCCCCCCTAGATTCGAAGTGCTGACCTTTTGGTTAGCAGCAGTAGCACTTAAACACTATGCCACCAGGGTTTCCTGGCATATAGTAAGCTCTACAAGAATGGTAGATGAAATAATTATTTGTTTGAATATTGAGTTAATATGTTAATCCTTTACCCCTAAACCTTATACTGCATACTCAAACAAAATTTATCTATGTGAACATTTATGCCATGTTCATAGAGAGATAATAAGATAATCTAGATAATTAAGCTGTCACGGCAATTATATCACAGCCTCACTTTGATATGTGTGGTGTATAGTAGGTATTTAAAGTATTTAAAATGTCAGTATAAATTGAACTCAATATGAAGTCTCTGAAGAAGTAATCTAAATTACATTATGAATTACTTAAACCAATTTACATACCTTCTAATTGGAGCAAGAGAGCATTTGGGAATAGAGAGTGATCCTCAGCAAGTGGGCATGGCTAGGTACCTCCGTAAGTAGCTTCATTACTCAACAAGAGTTCCTGTTAACTTACCCATGCAGGGTTTTCCAACTCCTTGAGACCGATAACCTCTTGGGCATACACAACGATAGCTGCCTCTTGTATTTTCACATATCTGGTTATATCTGCACTGATGAGTCCCATCTTTACATTCATCAATATCTATAGACACGGAGGCAACAAAAAGTAGTAACATTTCCTCTTTCAAATCCCAAGGCATTATATTTAAAATAAACCTTCTGTAGCAATTGCCAAAGGTTGCATTTCTCAGCATTGTGGGAGAGACCATATCAATTTAAGATATAGAGTCAAAAAAAAAACCTGAGTCAAGTTCCAACTCTGTCACTTATTGTCCTTTTCCTCCTCCTGTTCCCTAATAAGGAAGGAGTTTACATAAAAACTCATATAATCAGGTTTTCCTCACCCCTCCTCTTTTGGCCATCTTATTTGTACTAGTGGCTCTAGTAAGCTTGTTTATACAGATCTAGAGCAATAGTGTTATGTTGCTTCTGATCTCTGGTCCCACATTTACAGCTGCTAGCTGGACACCTCTATCTCCATGATGTACCAGTAGTTCAAACTCAGCAAGTTCCCAGTTTCGTATCCTTACTCCCTTATTTCTGACAATGGCACTCCTGTTTTCCCAGTTGACCAGGCTGCAAACATTAGTCGTCTTCTACTTATTCTGTCAATTGCCAAGACTGTGTAATCCCACTTCCTTCAATCAAACACATATACCCTCACATTTTCAATTCCACTTAACCAGATCTTTGCAGTACTTTCTTAACTGACCTTCTGACCTTTCCATTAATTCTCTTTATAATTAATCTTACACGTAATTACAGGCCCCATCTTCCTAAAACTATGTATACTTGCATGAAACTATATATGGTGCCGAGCTGGGTGCTATCCTTACAAGATAAGAAAAATATTCATAGAATTACAGATGAAGAGAGTCTTTGAAATCTGACAGTCCAACTGCCCTAGTTTGTTTTTGATTTAAGCTTATTAAGAAAAAATTTAAACATACAAAAGTAGAGAAAAAAGTATAATGAACCTCCAAGTACCTCAACGTGCATCAACACATTGTCAATCTTCCTTCTTCTGTATTTCTACAGCTCCCACCCTCTTATCATATTATTTTGAAACAAATCTAACACATTTTACAACTTTATTAATATATATTTCAGAACAATTTTTTTTTTAAATCTCCTATTTTAAAAATGAGAAACTTAAATGCAAACTGCTGTATGATCTTGAGCAAGGTCATATAGGCGTCCAGAAGGAAAGAGTGATTTTAATACTTTCTATACTTTTTCTTCCTTTTCCACCCATTAACATTTCACCCAAGGTCCTTGTGGTCACTTCCATGGAACCTTGATCATCACTCCTGTAAGGTATGATCCATCTCTCCTGGGTACACTCATACAATTGTATTTGCACCTTTTTTATGATATTTCATTCTGCCTTATATTACAGCTTTTTTTTTCTTTTTGTTTCTCTTGGTGGGGAGGGGGATTAGCCAATCTACCCTAGTAGATTATAAATATATGACCCGACCCAACCCAACCCAGCGCCGTCAGGTCGAATTCCGACTCATAGCGACCTTATAGGACAGAGTAGAACTGCCCCATGGAGTTTTCAAGGAGCGCCTGGCGGATTCGAACTGTTTTGTTTCTGTAAATTCTGCAGCTCATAGCTCTGCTAGCTTTGCAGGTTAGGGAGAAATATAATTGACTGTAATGTCTGATCACTAATTTGATGTTTAAAAAAATATTTACTTCTAAAATAATTTTCTGAGACTTTAAAAGTCTTTACAAACATAATTTTTTCTTAACCCCCTAGATGAAATTCTAAACATCTAGGCTAAATTTCATGTTAGAAATAATGTTAGATAGTACTAAATTATGTGGGTATTAAACAAAGCCAATTATGTAACTGATTGGGGCTCAAAACTGTCCTAAGTCTTTATGGTGAGTTTCCATTTCCTGGTATAGTCATGATGGGGGGTCCCAGAACACAATCATATTAAAACTGGGAGCTAAAATCTGTGAAAAAAGAAAGATTTCCTTTTTAGATAAAATATACTGTAATCATTAGTTTTAAAAATGGATGCCTTACTTGGCTTGTTGATGGTAAATTGGTCTTGATCACTGAACTAGTCCTACACTTACCAATACAGGTTCCATTTTCTGCCTTGGTCATTCCGTTTGGACAAAGATCAATGCACTTATAGCCACCCCTGGTGTTCTTGCAGTGCTGATCTGGTCTGCATACGTTCTGTCTGCACTCGTTCACATCTTGATCGAAGAACAAAGGTAATATAGATTGAGAAAACGATTTCTTCTACTTTTCTAGAGAAACCATATCTTGGATTTTATGGCTATCACCTCTTAAACTAATACACATCTTTATTGCATAATCATCATGTAAGATTAAGGTGCTTAAATACAGTAAGGTCTGTAACATGCTTTATTTTAAAACAGATTGATAAAAATAAAAAATGAAATAAAACATCACTTCACAGAGCTGGTAGACATGCCAACAACTTCCTCCTCCCGGAAAAATAAAAATTATATATATATATATATATATAGTTTTATATATTGTATATGTGTACTACATATAGTATATACATACACATACATATATAGGTATACGTGTGTGTGTATATAGATATATACTTTTGCAGGAAAATTTTATAAATATAGTAGGGAAAATGTGGATAAAAATTATTTAATTAGAAAGTGAAATCTCCAAAGTATAGCATTTTCCTCCACTTTGTTTTTGCACAGATGATATTCAAGACACATAATAGGTGTCCAATGTATATGAATCAGGCCCAGGACACAACATATGTTTTTAGTTCAGGAAGCATTAAGAAGTTACAGAGATGCCATTGCCTTGCACTCAAAGCCCTTTACTTACCTATGCATTTTCTGCCTTTGAGTTGATACCCGGGCTCACAGCCACAGTGGAAACTTCCTATGGAATTGGAACAGCGCTGATGACAGGGGCTGGATTCCTGACATTCGTTAATATCTGTCAAATAAAACAAAACTTTCATTAGATGCTGTTAGGAAACCTGGTTTAATTTCTCCCAAATGTTTATTTAACGTTGTATGATTGTTGATCATTGTTATGTTTAAGATTTTCTAGTCTAATACATTTACTCTTATTTGAGCTGCTGAATAACTAACAGGATGAATTGCTGGAGAAGGCGTCGCTCTTCAATACTCCTCAAAGGTAATATTTGCTAATGCCTCAGAACTATGTGGATGCAACACTCCTCTATTTCAAGTATTTTACCGTATGGCTCCCACTCCTGTTTCTATGAAGTTTCAGTCCTTGGAATGTTACTGACAGACCGGGATTCTGAAGATAGGAAAAAAAAAAAAAAAGCTAGGATTTTGCAATACCTTTTGAAATTGACCTTTCTTTCCCATTCTTGCTGCTAGTAGCCCAATGAAGGTCTTTCAAACCTTGTATCTGATTGGCTGCAGCAACTTTAGTATTTTTCCTTGTCTGCAGTTATTGCCAAATTAATTTTGTGAAACATCACCAGGGTCAGAGTGTAACAGAAAGAATGCAGACATGAACTCCCCTAAACTCCTGTGTACTTGTGTATTTCTGGTATCTTCTTTCTCTCTTTCCCTCCAGTTTCAAAGGAAGAGAGATCGTTTCTTATGAGACACACAGATAGGTAGATAGGTAGGTAGATAAATGACAGATGATTGATAGATGACAGATAGATGATAGATAGATGGCTGACAGACAGGCAGACAGCTCTCATCAAGTTGACTTTGACCCATGGTGCACTTCACAACAGAATGAAACGTTGCCCTGTCCCTCATCATCCTCACAATCACCGGCATGTTTGAGTCCTTCACCAAACATGATGGCCTCCTCCAGCAATTGTTACCTACTGACAATGTGTCCAAAACAAGCAAGTTGGAAAACGTTCTGTTGTGATCCAGAAAGTTTTTACTCATTAATTTATTGGAAGTAGATCACCAGGCCTTTTTTCCTTGTCTGTCTTGGCCTGGAAACTCCACTGATACCTGTCCATCATGGGTGATTCTGCTGGTATTTGAAGCTTTCAGCTTCATAGCAACACACAGGTCACCACAGTATGACAAACTGACAGATGCGTGGTGTTTTAGAACAGTCCCTCTGTTTGAGCCCTGCAGCCCATCTCCTCTCTCAAGGCTGTACTAGTCTCAAGCTCCTGCCACTTCTCTATCCTTCCTTATCTTACAAACCCTTCGAAAGAACAATCACCATATTTAGGCTTTTCACATCCTCCCCTTACATTCCATTACAAACTCAACATGGCCAACGACTTTTATTTTGTGCTTGTTTTCTATTTGAGCTTTGAATTTAATCTCTTAAAATCCGCATATGTGTTAATTTATATAAAAGCACAAATATGATGACAGACTTGTTCTTTTTCTACAAGTTTTCCTTTTAGCCTCACTTAAATCCTCTCCTTGATTAAATAAAATGCTCCTCTTGTTTTTCCCAAGGTTCCCCCATGAAAATCCAACTAATCTCTTTAATTTTGCTCAAACTCTTTTTTCTCAAGACTATCAGTAACGTAATTCTTTTTTTTTTTTTTTTTTTAACTTCTTATTCCTCCCTCCCCCATCCTCTGGTAACCACTAGTCTTGCTCTACCTCCATGGATTAGCCTATTTTAGATACTTTATGTAAGTGGGATCAGACAATGTATTTGTCCTTTTGTGCTTGCCTTATTTCACTCAGTATAATGTTTTCAAGGTTCATCCATGTGGTGGCATGTATCAGAAGTTCATTTCTCTTTATGGTTGAATAATATTACATCGCATGAATACACCCCATTTTGTTTATCCATTCATCTGTTGAGGGGCAGCTGGACAGATGACACAATACCTTTTGGCTATTGAAAATAATGCTTCAATGAACACTGGTGTACAAGTATCTCAGCTGCTGCTTTCATTTTTTTTTTTTTTTGAGTATTTTTTTTTTTTATTATACCTAGGAGTGGAAGATCACATACTTTTAAAAAGATTTTTCTTAGTGAAGATTTTTTCTTCCATTTCTTTTTTTGTGTGGTCTCCCTTACCTCTTTTTATCCTCCTTTCCCACCAAGGGCAATCTACTTAGTAGTCTAGTATGAATCATAATATTCACTCTCTCTCTATATATATATTTGTTGTTGTTGCTGTTATATACACTTAAAGATATAAATTCATATTTTTTTTTTCCTGTGGCTATTGCTTGTTTTTCAGTTCCATACACTTTTCTACACAAGTCACATATACTTTTCTACATTTTTGGTCTTCTCACTCAATAACACCTCATGGAAATCCCTCCAAGTCAAACAGTGGAGCTCCAATTTATTCCATGACACCTAATGCCTGTATAGTGGTTGATGGTGTAGATGTACCATAATTCATTCATTCTTTCTACTTTTGATAGGTAATTAGTTTTGCATTCACTGTTTTTGCCTTTGTGAAAAATCCTGCGAGAAAAATTCTAGCACTCTTATGCACTGGAGTTTTATGGAATAGATTCTAATAGATGGTGCTGCATAATCTCCTCTTTCAAATGGTAACGGCAAGATGTTAGCCCTCAAAACCACTGTGCTACCAGTATTTACAAAAGAAGTGTAGCCTATAAAACATGCAAAATGAAGTTCTGATTTAAGTTCTGTTGAAGGACAGAAGACCCAGTTGCTTGATATCTACCCATTCTGTTCCTCTTGATCCAGCCCTTCTCTTTGGAGTTTCCTGGAGAGTTTATTAAAATGATACAAGAGTCAAGTGGTCTTCATTATTAGAATAATAAAGATAAAGCTAGGGCCTCCATTTTCATACCTTGACAACTGAGCCCATCAGAGGTTCTCCGAAAGCCCATTCCACAACGGACCACACAGCGATAGGATCCAATGGTATTGTCACAGTCCTGGCCCATGTGGCAGCTGTGTCCACTCAAAGCACACTCATCAATATCTGCAACAGAGCAAGTAAGTCATTCAGCTGAGGTTAATGAAGAAAGCGCAGCCGAGGAGCCAGCTGTGAAATGAGATTAAG
The DNA here is from genome assembly GCF_024166365.1 of Elephas maximus indicus. NCBI lineage: Eukaryota > Metazoa > Chordata > Mammalia > Proboscidea > Elephantidae > Elephas > Elephas maximus. Next base: position 49,891,645 of record NC_064842.1, on the reverse strand, counting down.
AAAAGCAATGAATGACACTTGAAAAATACTGGGTCATTTCAGGTGGATTAAACAGTTGACAAGCTCACAGCAGCATGGTGTGATAGCTTCACAGGCTGTCTGATCAACGAGACCACTTATGAATTAAAAGGTTTTAAAGAAGTTACTTCTCCTCTCTCAAATATGAGCTTTCTCGTCTATAAAATGAGGATAATAATTCCTGTCTCTCAGAATCACTTTGAAAACTAAATGAAACAACGTATATGAGGTACTCAATTCATACTAGACATTCCATAAAAATTATTCCCCTTCTGTACCCCTAACTCCCCCTCTCCTTTGCATTTGGAACAGGGCTTCCTGAGACACAGAAGGAGAACTATTTTCCCTTTCTCACTTTTGATTTATTTATAAAATTAGGCACTTATGCAAGTCCAATTTTGGAGGATACATAGAGTTTGATAGAAAAGTGTTTTTTGTTTTTTAACTACATACCCAAAATACTACCAGGAGTGTGCAATTTACTTAACTCTTTGTTGTTGTTGTGTATTGTTGAGTTGATTCTGACTCATAACAACCCCATGTGACAGAGTAGAACTGCCCCATAGGATTTCCTAGGCTGTGATCTTTATGGAAGCAGATTGCCAGGTCTTTTCTCCCACGGGGGTACTAACCACAGACCTTTTGGTTAGCAGCTGAGCACTTAACCACTGTGCCACCAGGGTTCCTTCTTAATCTCTTTATAACCTCTTTATTTCTTAGTTCATCGTTGCAAAATAAGGTTGGTGGCAGTTGTGCCTGCTTCCTTGAGGTGTTGTGAGGACTGAGTGAGTCATGGCAACATCCCTGCTTTTTGAGCGTACCATTTTGAAGCACTGCAGGAGTAGTATTCCTTCTTTATTACTTTTTCAATGCAATGAAGGCCTGCTCTGCCTATTGCCAAGGTGGAAGCAGAGGGAGTAGGAAAAAAGAGGATTGGCCTAGCACACTTTTCCTAGGTCATAGATTGCCTTGGCCATGGCTTAAATGTGTTCATTGGATTTAAGCTTTCCAAATACCTTGACAAGTTCTTCCATCCACAGCTATGGTGAGGCCCATGGGACAGGAGCAATAATAGGTTCCCATGGCATTGTGGCAGGTGTGGGAGCAGGGATTCCGCTCTGCACATTCATCTTCATCTGAAAGAAGAAACAAGAAGGCCCAATCAGCATGTAAGGCCCCTACCCTTCTAGGAATCACTAAAGTCAGTAAAAATAGCTGCTTAGAGAGGTCAGTGAATTGAATCAAATATAAGAGAAAATGCTTCAGTGCCACAAAAAGGAAACACTAAATAAAAATTAATTTGGGGTTCCTAAATTATTTTTGACAGTGATTAGATGTTTAGATCATCTTCTGAAACAATGACTAAACCAATGACAATGACTAACATGTTGCTCATTTACCTTGATGGAAACACTGCACCTGCTTTAACATTTTCCTCACAATATTCCCAGGAGGTAGGTATTTTTATCACTATTTTCAGTTGTCAATGATAAAACTGAGGAATAAAAAGGTTAATTAAATTGTCCAAGGTCGCACAGGTCATTCTTGGCAGAGCTGGGACTGGATCTTAGAGACAATATTTTCTGAAGACCACCTCTTTTAGTACTATACCCAGCCCAGTGCCCTCGAGTCAATTCCGACTACATTACATTGCCTGCTAGACCACTACACCACCAGGGCTCCTTGAAAGAAAAGCACCATGCATGAAAACTTGAGCTCCTCAAACCATTTACTTAGCTGTTTACCCTATCTATGACTCATTTGTACTGGCACTTGGGTGGAATAAGGTTGGTTTAGTCATCGGTCTTAGGCCCACAGTCCTGGCCTATCTATGATTAAGCAATTCTAGGGTTAGGTGTTTGAGGGATGGAATATTGCTGTCTCACACAGTAGGATAAAGAATTTAACTTTACCCAAAGAATTTGGTCTTTATCTTTGGTTTCTGAGAGATAATCTCTAAAATCTTGGAATTGAAATGTCTTTGATGAGGCCTCAAGCCCACATCTAAGGTTTTATGCTAATGAGATGCCTCTTGAAGCTGATCATGGCAGAAAGACCCACCACTTGCTATCTAAGACCAACCACAGGGGAGGGTGATTGATACAATCAATCATGCTTAAGTAAAGAGGCCCAAGTAATGACTCTGAACAGGGAAGCACCATGGGCTTCCTGGTTGGTGATAGAAGTCAATGCACGTGGGAGGGTAGTGTATCACTTTTTGGGATACAGAAGCTCTGTATTGGGAACCCCAAGACCTTGCCCTATGTGTCTCTTCATTTGTACCCCTTTTGCTGTAACAAAACTGTGATCAATAAGTACAGTGATTTCCTGAGATAGTAGTGGGAGCCAGCAGGTCAGATGTGAGGGTGGCATGGAGCCCCCCAAGTTTTCGGCTGATATCTGAGATCTTGGGCAGATTCGTCAGTCTGGAAGACTATGAGGTTTGACCTAGCTCTAGGTGCTTCGGGTCAAAGGAAGAAGTACTACATGTGCAGTTAGAAACAAATTTGAAATGGAATTGATTGCATCGATCACAGATATTCACACACACCGAGGGCAACGAAGCAGCCATAATGAGTCCAGCATTATCTCTGTGCTCACTCCACCTCTGTACTTGGTCACTATTCCTGATATAGTTGATGTGGCCCCATGGAAAAAACATGGAGCTTGTAATCTAACTTAAGTTCAAACCTAGCTCTGCCACCAGATAGCTGGATGATCTTAGGCAGTTTACTTAACTTTTCTACATCTCAATTTCCTCACGTATAAAATAGAAAGTTTATAGGACTGTCGTGATGATTAAATACCTAGAACAATGGCAATGGGTGTCCAGTAAGTGGTATTCATTATAAACATTTTTATAAAAATAAAAACACGTTATTTATTCATGTACTTACCAGCACAAAAGGGTCCAACTGAGTCTAAGGTAAACCCGGAGGGGCACTGATTACTTCGATCTCCTACCACAGACAGGGAAGTAAAGTTAACTGACATTAGAATGTTAGCAGTTTGTTTCTTTCCAGTACAATCTTCCCTGGGAAGATATGCCAAAAGTGGAACACATGATGCAACACTGGAATAGGTGAAAATAAGCAGAAATAGAAATTTTTCCCATATTTCTTAACCAAGAACCAAATGAATCACAGTCCAGAGATCGCTGATTGTTGGCAAGCTACCACTGGAAACAGATTTTCTGTTTAAGCTGTTTACATCAATCAAAGGAAAATTAAATAAAATTATTCAGTGATAACTAAAAAGGATTCAAGATCAATGTGCACACCAGGCAAAACCACAGGCAACATCCTATTCATCCAGCCTTTACACTTTGTGTTGTTCTAGAAGCAGGGACATTATTTTCCAGCAACTTAAAATAATTTGTGCCAGTGAAAAATAGAAACTCCATGAAGAAACCCTTTCGTGGGTCACTTTTGTGGGACTCCTTTATTTTTAGTGTCAAGTGTCTGGGTCCCTCATGTGTGACCAAATGTTTTCCATTTCCATGTAGTCAAAGCAGGGAAAAACAGGCAAATTGTGTTAGAACAGATTTGTTAAATGTCATGAAAAAAAAAAATGCTAACAAGAAAGAGGTTAAAAGAGTTAGTTAGGGAATCCCTTTTTTGATAGGTCATGTAACTTTGTCTTGAATGAGTTATGCAGTTTGGCAAAAAATTTTCGAACATCATTGACCTGCAAAAAATTAAACAAAACTTATCTTTCAAATTACCATAGTAATGTGTGTACATGTGCACACACATACACACACACACACAAACTTAAAAGACAACTGTCAATATGTGTTTCTCATTTCTCTTGGGGAAATTTTTATTTAATTCATATTGAATACCTTAGAAATCATCTTAGGTTGTCTTTCTATTTTAAATGTATGAACCTGTATTTATTGTTATTATTGGCCTAGGTGCTCGTCTTAGAAGAAGTCTTGACATTAGTTAATTTTTCAGGTTTGTTCTACTTTGCAGATTCTCTGATTATAATATTGTTTAAGTCCTGCTGAGGACATGAAACTGTTCAAAAAACTGATTTATATATATATATATACACATTTTTGGGATGTATATATATATACATATTTGGTTTACCTGAATGAAAAGGTTGACTACAAAGCTAGAGTACTGTTTGCTATTTCCAAAAGGTCGGCAGTTTGAATCTACCAGCTGCTCCTTGGAAACTCTATGGGGCAGTTCTACTGTGTTCCGTAGGGTCGCTATGAGTTGGAACCAATTCGAGAGCACTTAACAACAACAAGCAACCAAGTTGTCTAAAAACTTCAACAAAAAGCAGAGGTTCACAATCAATTTCTACCCTGAGTGTAAAAATGGCCCTTAGAGCACCAGCGTCTTCCTTCCTGTACATGCCAGGGAGTGGGAATAGGATGGACAGGAGGGACAGAGACATCTGGGACACATCGTGAAGTAATTAGTGAAAGGTTGCTGCACGTGATAGAGGTGCCGGGAGCTCTGTGTGCTTTCTCATTTAAGCTTTCTTTTTTTTTATGTCCCTACTCCCACTGTACCCAATATTCTGATGAGGAATTTGAGACTGAGGTTATACAAATTGCCTAACGTCAAATAGCTAGTATGTGCTGGGGTGAGACTCTAGATTCAAATTTGTTTGACTGTCAACCACTGAAATCAAGAATACAACTCGGGTGGTGGTTTTTACTGGTTTCATTTATTCATTTATTCAGACATTCCCTAATCCAACCAATTTAATGTGTGGAGCACTGTGCTGGGTATACAACTGGGGGAAAAAAATGTCATATAGACATAAAAAATTACCTGATATCATCATACAAAGTTATTAACTAGATTTTTGGTTCTAGATGGGAGAGAGATCTTCCACTGGGTGGCATTTGGGAAGTTTCTTTGGGAGATACTTTAGTAGCCATGATGATACGGTGGCCTATTAAAATACAGCAAGTGGTGGAAGACCACAGGACAGGTTTTATAATACTTCACTGTAGGAGCTAGTATGGCAAGATGAAGATTTGTCCCTTGTCCTGCGAGACTTCCATGGAGTTAAGAAAGCTGTCTGTAATTATCTAAGCCTGGAACTCATCTTCCAAATATTAAGCATTTTTTGCATAATCTAAATATACAATATATTTTCCTGGAATGCAACTGTCATATAAATTGATGGCTGGCTGTACTTCATTTCACCTAGAACTTTACCAAAAGTTGCCCAATGTTTTGAAAGAAATCACACCAGGATTCTGCATTTAGGTTTGAGCATATGACTACTTCTCTGTGTCTTTTAGTGTAATCAGGTCCAAAGATTTACATATTTAAATAATAATATTTTATTGTGAATTGTTTTACTTTTATTTATTCTTTATATTATAGTTGGAGCCCTGGAGGCACAGTGGTTAAGATCTCAGCTGCTAACAAAAAGGTAGGCAGCTTGACTCCACCAGCTGTTGCTTGGCAACCCTATGGGGCAGCTCTACTCTGTCCTACAGGGTCGCTAAGGGTCAAGATCGATTCGACAGTAGTAAGTTTGCTTTTTTTTGGTTTTATATTAAAGTGTGGCATTTTGAATTATATTGGCTAACATTTTAAATCCAAGATAATAGGTAATACAAAATACTTGCTTGTTTGTGTTATCGTAATTATGATCATTGCAGAAACTTTAAAAAGTATAAAACTGTGTAATCTTGTCATTTGTAACAAATTACTGTCGATATTTTAGTGTTTTTACCTGCAATCATTCTTATAAATACATACTTTAAAATTTTTAATTAGTTAGTATCTTACTCCATAGGCCAATAATTACCCAACTTTACTGATCATAAAAATTACTTGGGAAGCTTACTACATATAGATTTCTTACTTTCACGACAATCAGATTAGGCAAGGGAGAAGCCCAAGAAACTGTGTTTAACCAGTATAAACCAGTGACTATAACCTTATAATCACTCTGGTGTGGGAAAGCCTGATTCGGATCATATTGTACGCTGCTTTTCAATTATTATTATTATGTCCTGAACATTCTCCTTTGTCATTTGTTTGTAGTTATATTGTCAATATCTAGAACAGTGTCTGGTACATGGTAACCAAAACCTCTTTTTGTCAAGTCGATTTGGACTCATAGCGACCCTATAGAACAGAGTACAACTGCCTCATAGAGTTTCCAAGGAGCACCTGGTGGATTTGAACTGCCGACCTTCTGGTTGGCAGCCATAGCTCTTAACTACTATGCCACCAGGGTTTCCTGGTATGTGGTAGGCACTCAATAATATTTTTTAAATGAACAGACGAGTTAAATATTACTTAAAATTATTTTAATGATTATTTAAGAGTTTATTATACAGGTGTGCCATAATTTACATACTAATTTCCTACTTCCAGGAAATTTATTAACGATTTTTCTATTATAAATAGCACTGGATGAAACTTCCTAAACATATATTTTTGACCATTTCTGTGATTTTCTTAGGATAGATTCCTAGAATGAGATAACTCAAAAATAATTGAAAATTTAAAAGGGTACTAGTACATACTCCTTTCCAAAAAAAAGGAACCAATTTTTGCTCTCTGCCAGCAGTATATGAGGAGTTCATGTCCCCACAGCTCTCCAATACAGGGAAGTTATACTTTTTAATCTCTGACAATAATAGTCAGAAAGTGGTATCACGTTGGCTTAATTTGCATTTCTTTGCTTAGTAATGAGGTCGACAACTTCTTCTCACATTCATTCTTCTTTATTACTTCCTTTGTGAATCTCTTGTTCGTAGTCTTCATGCATTTTCCTATTGGGTGCTTGCCTTTTCTTACTGATTTGTGCGAGCTTGTATATATTAAGGTAATTAAGGTAAGTCATAGTTGTCCATAGCATGTGATGCAAATATTTTTTCTTGGTACATATTTCACCCTGCCACTTTTATGTTTTCTTCTCCCATAAAGAATTTTTTTGTAGTTAAATTAATTTTTTTCCTTTATGGCTTCAGCTATCTTCCCCTAATTAATGTTTAAAATAAAAATACTTTTTATAATTATATTTTAAAAATCTGTAATTTACTTTTAAAGATTTAACATTTTTATGAGATTTATATTTGTGACTTGTTTTGACCAGTGGTTTCCAAATGCCTGTGTGCAAACCAGCTACATTAGAATAATCTAGGGGCTGTATTAAAAATACAGATTCTCAGACCCTATTTAGACTTGCTAAAACAAAAATCTTCGGGCCCAGAAGTCTGAAACTTCATCAAGCCCTCGAAGTGATTCAAACGCACTGTAACCAAAGTGCTAGTCTAGACCAACATACCCAGTACCCCATAGTAGAAGAGAAAGAACTTGCGGGATAAGCTACCAAGAATGCAAGCTTGCCCCCTGGTGGTCAATCAAAACTCAACTGCAGCTGCAGTTTTTGTAACTGACAGGAACAGCGTCAACAACAAATGGGCACTTGTATCAGATGTAATTCACAGAATCACAGTATTCAAGGATAGAAAGGAGCATTAAATGTCCTATAACGTATTTCCCTATATCGTGGGGCCTAAGTGTTCCAACAACACTCTTACAGATACTATAAATATGTTCAAGCAGTTTTAGGCTTGGAGGATTTACATGATAGAAAATACACTTGGCTTTTCAAGAATAATTTTAATTAGTCTCATATATACCATAAATTCATTTTTAGCCAATGTCCTACACCCATTAATCTTTTTGAATTGGATGGAGTAATGAAGAAGGTAGAAATAGAGGTCATATACTAAAACTAGACATAACAGGTAATGAGAAAAACATCGCTTTATTCCAGTAATTCTTCTTTCTTTGCAAGTGATCCAAATATGCATGCCAAGAGCAGAACGCGATGGCGTCGGCACAGTGTGGGTGGAGGCATGGGGCAACACCAGCTATTAGGCTTCATGAATCTGTGAGTACCTCAAAAAATGTAAATGTATACTCCCAGATTACTCTGACCTCAAACGTGATTGCAGCAGTTATGACAGACGCTGAAGAAGAAAACGGTCATGGGCGCAACGGCTGAAAGCAAGAGTAAATAGTGAAAATGAATGTTTAGTTTATCTGTGGAGCATGATAAAAGCCAATGGTGCTGTTTAAATCTGCTTGGGTCCATTTTAAGAAAGCTAGCACAGAGCAAAACAGCAAGGTCAATATGAATCATTTCAAGTTTACTCAGTGGGATCCTAAGTTCACAACTACAGTCATGTAAACAGTTAGTGTCTGTAACATCACTGCTTGCAAGAGTCTCTCGGCATCAAAACCCCACAGAAGATGGAAGGATAATTGCTGCAGTGCCTCTATGACTGAAAAGGAAATCTCAGGGGACAGGCACATCAAAGGCCCACACAGCATAACGGAATGCTGAGATTAATGATTGCAAAACTATGCTTGAGAAATGGAAAGCTGTTCAAAAATTATACTTTTGAGCAACAGGAAATGACAGTTGGAATTCTAATTACTGCTGCCCCATTTGTGGAAGCAGCTTTTAATTAAAGTACGGAAGTTTTTTTTTTTTTTTTTTACTAGTTTAGGCGAAGACACACCTTTCACATTATGTCCCAGGAACTTATAAAATTCCTTGGCAAATATTAAATTCAGAATAACAAACTTTATCACCCAAAGAAAAATGTTTCTGACAGATTTTACATTTTAAACCCTCTTTTTCTGCATAAATGGACTAGAATGATAACAACTCTACGATGCTGTAAGGAGAAGATTAGTAAACCACATATACTAGGACTCGGATTGGCTTTACCATAGGATTTACTTGCCACAAAACACAGACAACACACATGAAAAACCTGATATCATCATGGTGGCAGTGTTGTCAGCTGCCGTTGAGTTGGCCCCTCGCTCGTGGTGCCCTGATGAAATTCTGCCTGGTCCTGTGCCATCCCCATGATCTGCTGGGCATCAGACTGCTGTGATCCATAGGGTTTTCTGTGGCTGATTTTTGGAAGTCGATTCCAGGCTTTTCTTCCTAGTCCATCTTAGTCTGGAAGTTCCACTAAAACCTGTTCAGCATCATAGCAACACGCAAGCCTCCACTGACAAAGGGGTGGTGGCTATGTCTGAGGAGCATGGGCTCGGAATCAAACCCAGGCCTCCCGCATGGGAGGTGAAAATTCTCCCACTGAACCACCGATGCCTCAATATCATTGTGTTCGGTGTATGCTCTAATATCCTTAATTTTTGAATGGCATCAGTGCAATTCATTTTACCCTTCCAGAAAGGACAAATGGCATAACAATATGGACTTCCCTGTAACCAAATTACCTTTGGAAATTGAAGCATGGATTTTAAAACCCAGAGTCTCTTTTAATTGGTTGTAGTCAGATTCCACAGAAGATGCATGAAGCGTTTCCACCAAGAAAGGCATTCTTCCGCGTGCCTGGTCATAGGAAATGGTGTGGTTCCATGTGTATGGGACGCTGATGCCATCGATGCTGAACAGCCGGGTTGAGTAGGCATACAGCTGCCCAGGACCTGTCTGAATGTAGTCTTCTGTGTAATCCTAAAGAGGACAATATGGATTTGAATATTAACATGTTTATAATACAGACTTTTTGAGAGTGGATTTAAACTGCTGACCTTTTGGTTAACAGCCATAGAACTTAACCACTACGCCAAGAGTGAAGGCAACAACAACAAAAAAACAAACTCATTGCCATTGAGTAGATTCTGACTCACAGTGACCCTATAGGACAGAGTAGAACTGTACCCTAGGTTTCCACGGCTGTAATCTTTATGGTAGTAGATTGCCACACCTTTCTCCCACAGAGTGGCTGATGAGTTTGAACCATCAACCTTTCAGTTAGCAGCCGAATGCTTAACCACTGTGCCACCAGGGCTCTTCAATGTGAAGGTATGTTATTCTGAAATTTTACCTTTACAGCGACATCAGCAGGTGACTGAAGCTGCAGAACATAGCCACTCACAACGATATCTAGCAGCAAAGCACCATCGGAATCTAAGCCCCTGGCAATATGAGTCATCCGCAAGATTTCTCCTGGGGATTATAATGCATTCATTTTAACAATACAAAAATATGATCTGTGTGAACACAGAGCGGATTTACCTTACATACAGTTCAGCTATGTCATTCTCATTCAAACTTGAACAAACATAAACAATAAGGGAAACAGATTAGCATTTAACATGTCCCCAACCCTCCCTCCCCCAATTAAAAAGTTAGGCCTAAAATTTCCTTTTATGTGACAAAAGTGTGAAGGACTCCACACTTAAAACTCACAAGCAGTAGCAAGGCCAAAACAAAACCAAACCTGTTGTTGTTGAGTCAATTCTGACTAATAGCAACCCTAGAGGACAGAATCAAACTGCCCCATAGTTTCCAAGGAGCAGCTGGTGGATTCCAACTGCCGACCTTTTGGTTAGCAGCTAAGCTATTAACCACTGTGCCACCAGGGCTCCAAAATAGCAAGGCAGTTATACAAAAATGGATAGCCTGTGAGAAGGGATGAACAGCTTCACCAGCGAGACTGGCATCCCCACAAGACTGGCCACAGGGCTTTGTTCTTTCCGCTGCTTCAAAAAGTAGCAAAAGGTCATCTAGGTAAGTGGGTCGTCATGAAGAGATCCACTTGTCTTCTGGGATGATTAAATGCAAGTTAAAGGTATGCTCTCCCTCAGCCCTTCTTCCTTAAGGATCATTTCTACAGGGGCCCGATCGCCTTTAAAACGGTTGGAAATGGTGATGTACACAAACATTTATGCACCCAAAAAATAGCTAATGCATATTCATTAAGACTAAGGATAAAAGTAAAAAGCCTTTTGATTTGTTTATTTTTATCTCCATCTTTTTACCAAAGATCACCTATAAGGTATCAGAATGTCAAGTTCACTGACAAAGCCTTTAATGTATAGCAATGACTCATTTTCCTGCTCTGCTTTGGCCTTTAAGACCCACTCTAAGGACTTAACAAGAAAAAGACACAGAAAAGAGGAGAAAAAACTTTTAGGGTAAAAAACTCGCTATGCTACTTGGGAACACATGATCTCTTACAGGCCCCATGTCATTTCACAAGAAAATGTGGAATTGCTTTTATATCATTTCTAATAAAATTTCATCAAAAACTTTGAAATTATTCTCTGCAGGAACATATAACCTATTTTTCTTAACCACCAACTTTAAAGCAGCCATATTTTTTATACTAGGAGAATATTAAGTTCAGCTGACACTAACCAGTTGCAAATTCTACTTGGGTTTCTCTCTTGAAGACTGCATTGGTGAGGGTAAAGCCATTGACTGCTTCTCCTATTTCCTTTGCTGTTGTCCAATAAATGGGATTTAAAATAGAAACTATCTTTCTCATTGCCGGACCTAAAGAAAAAAAGGATATATAAAGTAACAAAGCAAAATACCTACAGTCCATTGTTACTGTTTTTTCATAGCACTTTATTCATAAGGATGAATCCTTAATAATCATGAATAATAATAAAACATATACCAATGCATCATGTGCCTTTAAGAGCTTACCACTGTCACAGAGCTAAGGAGTATCAGGCTGATCATTTAGAAATCCTCCAGAGGTAAAAAATGATACTGGTGAGGAGGGAGCTTCTTGGCTCAAGTGGACACATGAGACTATGTGGGCAGCTCCTGTCTGGAGGAGAGATCATAGGGCAGAGGGGGACAGAAGCTGGCTGAATGGACATGGGGAATACAGGTGGCGAGGAAGAGTGTGCTGTCTCATTAGGGGGAGAGCAATAGGAGTGCATGGCAAGGTGTATACAAATTTTTGTATGAGAGACTGACTTGATTTGTAAACTTCCACCTAAAACACAATAAAAATTAAAAAAAAAAACAAACAAGTGCTCCTGAAACTTTAAGTGAAAATAGTAAGATGAAAAAGCATGTATAAGCTATTTTTAAAAAAGTTTATTAACAACTTTTATCAGCAAAGAGACTTACCAAGACTGCGAGGTACATTGGTGATTTCAGCATGTATTATTCTAGTATCAGAGTTAGGACTATCTGTTACTGTGGCATTGAGGAAAGCAATTCCAAATTCAACATCATTAATATTTCCAATAATGCCTCCTCTGGCTCGCTGTGGCCCACCTATTGGGGGAAGGAAAAACATTCCCGGATAAGAAAGCAATTCCATCAACATTCCAATCAAAATCCAAACCCACTACCATTGAGTCGATTCCACTCATAGTGACCCTACAGGACAGAACAGAGTTGCCTCATAGGGTTTCCAGGCTGTAAATCTTTACTGAAGCAGACTTGCGTGGAAAAGCTGGTAGGTTCAAAGCACTGACCTTTTGGTTAGCAGCTGAGTGCTTTAGCCACTGCACCACTAGGGCTCCTTCCACCAACATTACATGGGAGAAAAGATGGCCAATATTCAGAGATGCTACAAATCTTTTCTTGAGCATCAAAAAAGTTTTGATGACATCCGAATTTGAGTGGAATAAATAAGCTTTCGAAACATTCTAATTTCATGTAATATCCATCATCCCACATAAATCTAGGATCCTTCTGTCCACATCATAGTATTATTTCACAGTTCAAAAAATACAATGAGCATTCAGTCCCAAAGCCAAAATAAAGTATGTGTTTGTTGATTTGGGATGAAATGATGATGCTAATGAGAATTTATTGACCATGTCATGTGCTATCCCACTGCCCATCCAAAGCCATTGAATAGATTCTGACTCATAGGGAGAGCCTATAGGACAGAGTAGAGCCACCCTCTAGGGCTTCCATGGCTGTAAATCGTATGGAAGCAGACTGCCACATCTTTCTCCCACGGAGCAGCTTGTGGGTTTGAACCCCTGACCCTTTGGTTAGTAGCTGGGTGCTTTAACCACTGTGTCACCAGGGCACCTTTGTCATGTGCTATAGTAAGAACTAAGTATGTGTTAACTCTTTTAATACTATTAACAATCCTACAAAGTAGCCACAGTTTGCAGACTAAGAAACTGAAGTTCAGAGAAGTTAAGTGACTTTTTCCATCCTTATGTAGCTAGTAAGTGGTAGAATGAAAATCTGGACACAGGTCTGTTTAGCATCAAAACTCTTGTTCTTTTATCTCTTCTCTTTCATGTGGACACAGAGGGAAAGGAGGGGTTCAGTCCCTAACTGGCCCCTAAACCTTGTTCCAGGTCACTGGCAGCATAAATGTGGAGTATCTAGGAGGCATTGTTCAGTCTTGGGTTTTTAGAGCAAGATTTTCATCACAGTAGATCAGTGAGAAAATTATACCTGTATTGGAAAATAGCTTTGAGAAAAAAATTGAGAATGATATTATACTTTCAACGGTGCTATGAAATTCATACCAATACAGTTATTTTAAAAAACAATTGCACATTTTAAAAAAAGTACCTCTACGGTAATTTTATGTCTTCTCATTGTTCAACAGACTAGGGGGTTAGTTAGTGACTGCTGCCTAAATGAACAGCATGCTTTGACAAGACAGGTAACATGTTAGAAAGAAGGTAGCAGTGAAATTAATAAATACTCATTATTTGATGTCTTTAATTGAATACATTTTACAACAATCACTAGTTGCTTCAAATACTGTTATCATGTGTTAAACAGTGGGGAAAATACAACTGCATTCAACCTCAGGAAAATCACTAACTATGGCACCACACCATTTTTATTTGCATGGCTTTGATTATACTGAGAGAAAACCTTTTTTCATGTTGATTCATTTTCTGGAATACTTTCATTTGTTAAGTATTGTGTCAACAAAACAAAACAAAAACATGAAGGCTGCCTTTATAGAACTTATATCCTAATAGGAGAGACAGACATTAATCAGAATTCCACAAATAAACGGAAAGTTGAAATATGATAACATACGAAGTATCTAGTACTCAGGACAGTGAAAATAGAGTGGTGACCTGAGGAAGATTTAGACCTTAATAAAAGCCAGGGAGGGCAGGGGAAGAACTTCCCAGGTAAAAGAAACATTTTTTTTTTTTTTTTGGCACAGGGGAAGGGGGTGTTTTGCCACATCTGAGAAACCAAAAGGAGCAGAAATCTTAGAGGGTGACGGGGACCATATTCAAGATGATGTAGGAAAGTATGTAGTAGGGCCAATTGGGACCTGGTAGGCCATTTTGGTCCTTACCCTTAGTCCTAAGCAGGGACTAAGATGGGCAGAAGAACTACTACTGAGTTATTCTCTGAGTTGTTATTGACAAAGTTGGTTTTCCATTTTGACCTTGGTTACTCTACTCTCACAGAGGAGCTTCTCTTGAGTCCTAGTGCTCAACAAAAGTCTCCTAGATATGGCTACCTGACTGAAAAAAAAAAAAAAACCTGACTAGGATCCTTAAAAATTTCTGCCAGACTTCTGTAATCCAAATTGTCTTGCCTGTTTTGGACTTCCTGCTACCACAGGAGCCCTAATAACATCAGCTGCTGAGCTAGAAAATGCCTCGACTGAAACCAGAGATGTTACCATGCTTATTTATTCGAGCCTCAAAAATCTTTGGTAATTCGTTGATATGTTGAACAAATTATCAAGCAGTTGGCTAGTAGACACTTGCCCTTTTAGGTTGTCTAGGTCCTATATATAGAGACCTGGTGGTACAGTGGTTAAGTGTTCACTGCTAACCAAAAGGTCTGCAGTTCAAATTCACCACCTGCTTCTTGGAAACCCTATGGGGTAGTTCTACTCTGTCCTACAGGGTCGATGAGTTGGAATCAACTTGACAGCACCTAACAATAACAACGGATCCTATGTACCTTTCCATGTAATTCCCTTCTCTCATTCTGCTAAGGTCTCTGTCACTTTTCAGGGACATTTTGTTTCTAAAACTTTGGAAATTCTGATGGTTCCAAAAGTTCTAGAATTCTGAATTCGTTCCTTCTGATTTTTGTATCACTTAGAAGTATTGCATGACTTGGGTTATGGTACTCAACTCCTCCTATTCTTCCTCCTTGACTGAACAGGGTCCTGTTGTACGTTCCACACTAATGGTCTCCATATGCCCATCCGTGAATGAATAGCTTCCAACTGTGCACTTCTCTTAGATCTTCAGTCCCTGCCCCACCCTCATCTTGAGTTCTGAGTCTCAGTCTTGGTTTTCCTAACTCTCCCTTGCTCTTTTACCCTTGAGCTCAGGACTACAATTTATAGCTATGCATAATGTACCCTTTTAGAGAGAAGCCTGACAGGTGGCAAGCAGAGGCTAAAACCCTTGACGTAGAACTGCGCCAAACTAGAGGGAAAAAAAGTACTTTTTTTTTTTCTAATTCTTCCTCCTAGAGTTGGCATCATTTTGTAATTTATGGGCTCATAATGGTATCTTTTCCTAATTTGCACAAAGTCTCTACATGGTTCTGCCAAAGTCTGATTTAACTGCTTACCAGGACATGCTTGCATATTGCATCTAGATGCCTGAGTAGCATCTCCTGCGCAGGGGCGGCCACTCTTAGATGGCACCGGATTGTCGCACAGCCGTTTCCGAGTCTTTTCACCTCCTCCACAAGAAGTAGAGCACCGGCTCCAGGCATGCCAGTTTCCCCAACTTCCATCCACTGAGAACAAGAATGCAATGGTCAACATCAACATGTCGGTTTTGAAATCAACACTTAGGGTGACTTTGCCTATACAGCTTCTGTGTTAAGATCTGAAAGGATGGGCTGCTACAGTGATCACCAAATGAAACGCCTTACTTGTGCTACTACCAGAAGGCAGGACTCTCACCAGGACACATGGCAGTGTTGCATCTCTGGATCTGGGAATCTGGCCCCCCACAAGCTCTTCCTCCATTGGAGGGGCGAGGGTTGTCACAGGTGCGGTACCGCCGCATTTGCCCTCCGTTACACGGCCGGCTGCATGTTCCCCAGCCACTCCAAGGACTCCAGTTACCATGAGCTACAAACATAGAATCATTTGACATGAAAATGAAGCCCTATAAATGAGAAGTGTTAAACAATGACATCCATTCAAAAGATATGGAAAATCTCTCTTCAGAAGCTTAAACATACAAATCTATGAAGAGGCAACTTCCAAAGGTAGCTGGTTTAGCTGACTAGACAGTGGGCATATATGTCAGTGATTGTCTTTTTCCATTTAGCATACATTTATTGAGTCTTAAAATATTCCAGGAGCTGGAAGGCATGAATGAAACAGTCTCTGCCCTCGCTGAGCCATGGCTGTAACACTCAGGATACAGTCAAACTCAGGTTTCCAGATATTGTGTTGCTACTAAGGTCTAAAAATATAGCTTGGTGATTGAATTAAGGCCAAGAGCTGCCTGCTTGCCTTCCAAAAAGGAATCATCACCATCAATAAGTTAGCAGGTGAGGGTGCCATGGTCCTTGCACTCTGCAGCATGTCTTATATAAAACAAATGAAGTAGGACACAGCCTCTGCCTGTATAAATCAAAGACATCTGTGATATTACACAGCCACAACAGCAACCATGTGACATTTGTTATCCTAAACCAAAGGCAAAAGAATCAAATAACAGAATATTATAATTTTAAGGACCTGAGGCCTTAATGAAACTTTAAGGAAGTGTAACGGTGACTCACTATTTCCAACACTCACTTGGACAAGGGTCACTATTACAAAAATCGCTCTGGACATCACTGCCTTCACATTTGCGTCCTCCATACTGGGGGGCAGGGTCAGAGCAGTCCCTTGTTCTCTGTCTGGCACCCCCTCCACAGGATACAGAGCAGGCATTCCAACTGGTCCACGCTGCCCACTTGCCATCAACTGGATTTGAGGAAAAACATATGTGTGTTACTACCTGAAAGCGGTGAGATGAAACTCTGGACACTGTTAGACTGAGTGATGTTCTCGTGGGGCACAGTCATAATGCAATAGATTCTTATCGATATACTATTTTGGTAAGTTGTTGTTGGGTGCTGTTGATTCCAACTCATAGTGACCCAAGTGACAGAGTATAACTGCTTCATAGGGTTTCCTTGGCTATAATCTTTACAGAAGCAGACTGCCAGGTCTCTCTCCTGCAGAACCTCTGGGTGGGTTCAAATCACCAACCTTTGGGTTAGCAGCTGAGCACTTAACTACTGTGTCACAAGGGCTCCTTATCTTGATAAGAAATAGATGTAAAGTTATTAAAGGTATGACACTGCATTTCCCTTACCTGGACAGTGTCTTTTGTTGCAAACTTGCATCTGTGTTTCTGCTCCCTTGCAGTAGGGTCCATCGAACGACGGTGGCGGGTGATTGCACAGTCTTGTTCTCGTCTGGGTACCTTTCCCACAACTCTCACTGCATGCACTCCAAGGCTGCCAAAAGCTCCATGCTCCATGAACTGCAAACATCCCAAGAGACAGAGGTTTAGGTCACAGAAACGTGTTTGTTTAAAAAACAAACACAATTATACAAACAAATTAACTCAGTAACAAGTTAATTCATTCAGAATCCAAAGGAATTGAAATTGGACTAATGGAAACGTAACAAATGATGTTCTTTCTTTCTCCTTTTGGTTAGGTTTTCATGGGGATTTGTGTCTATAGACATGCAGAAGGCTGCCTAATGCCAAAATAAGAGCTTAAAATTATCCAAAAGGGTTATTTTATTAAAATTAAATATAATCCAACTTGCATATATAGACACAATTTGAGTGTTTAAAATCCCAGCTGAGTACTTGTGCTCTGGAGAAAGTGGAAGGACCTAGGGACAAGGTTGCATAACACTTCTAGAGGCGGTTATGGACAATATCAATATTTTCATAACAATAATTTAGACCCCAGACTATGAGACTGCATCTTTAAGCCTGATTCAGCTTCATTTTTCAATATGCACTTGGATCTTTCGTCAACACGATTACTTGCACAGTTGTAACTCTTTGAAAAATTTCTCCATTATAAATGTTCACGAATTAACACACTTCTGAATAACACACTTACTTGCTTCCTAAACAACAGAAAAAACTGACCAGCAGTTTCCAACGAGTGATGTTAAGGTCTTTTTGGTAACTAACATATTATGACATCTGACCGCAAGACTGAAACAGCCTTATGTTTTCTACCAGGTGTATGGACTGAGAATCAGCACTATGGTTTCTCTTATGTATAAGTCACCAGCAGGTCATATTTTTGTTTTTAGGAATATTCTGGATAAGGGGTGTCTTAGTTATCTAGTGTCGCTATAACAGAAATACCACAAGTGGATGGCTTTAACAAAGAAATTTATTCTCTCACAGCCTAGGAGGCTAAAGTTCAAATCCAGGGTGTGAGCTCCAGAGGAAACTTTCTCTCTTTTGGCTCTGGAGGAAGGTCCTTGTCATCAGTCTTCTCCTTGTCTAGGAGCTTCTCAGCACAGGGACTCTGGGCCCAAAGGGCGCACTCCCCTCCTGGTTCTTCATTCTTGGTGGCATGAGGTCCCTCTTTCTCTCTGCTTGCTTCTCTCTTTTATATCTCAAAGGAGATTGACTCAAGATACAACCTAATCTTGTAGACTGAATCCTGCCCCATTAACATAACTGACTCTAATCCTGTCTCATTAACATGATGGAGATAGGATTTACAACACATAGGAAAATCATATCAGATGACAAAATGGTGGACAATCACACAACACTGGAAATCATGGCCTAGCCAAGTTGACACACATTTTTGGAGGACACAATTCAATCCGTAACATGGAGTTCACAAAATGTTTTTTTAGTCACATGGTTTAACCAAGATATGGACCAAAATAGGTGCTTCAGGACCCATGCTAAAATATGCTCTTAGTACAACCTGTAAGATCAAAACAATAAGCTGAAAAGCAAGTAATGAAGTTATTACTTGCATGCTTTGTTTAGAAAATATTTTAAAATACATATTACATCTTCTTTTAATGAACTTATTTCTAATTGAGTTCACTAGCTATCCTTGTACTTTATAGACACAGACAAACACAAACACACAAATTCCATTTTAGCTGGCATGAAGTTACACTAAAATGTATTTGACTAAACTGAAAAGGAAAGATGAGAGCCTTTAAATATATGGTAGACACTACTCAAAACTACTTCTGCATTAATTCAGATTGCTGACGCTCATAATTGTCATATATCCAGTTGCCACTGAGTCATCTCTGACTCACGGTGACTCCATATGTGTCAGAGTAGAACTGTGGTCCACAGGGCTTTCAATGGCTGTGTGTGTGTGTGTAATAAATATGTATCAGAACATCTGCCACTTCAAATTCTTAACATGTACAATTTGATGACATTAATTGTAGTTATCAAGTTGTGCAACCTTAACCATTATCCATTTCCAACTTTTCCCATCACTCTTAACAGCCTTTTTGGAAGTAGATCACCAGCCCTTTCTTCTGAGGCACCTCTGGGTAGACTTAAACTTTCAACCTTTCAGCTTGTTAACTGCACCACTGAAGGCCAAAAAAAGAAAAAAAAATCCATTGCTGTCAAGTTGATTCTGACTCATGGTGACTCTATGCGTTACAGAGTAGAACTGCTTCATAGAGTTTTCTTGACTGCAATCTTTAAGGAAGCAGATTGCCATGCTTTTCTTCTGTGGCACCTCTGGGTTCCAACTACCAACCTCTAGGCTAGTAGTTGAACACCAACTGTTTGTACCACCCAGAGACTATACACACACACACACACACACACACACACACTCAATATCCTAGCTCTGTCTGCTGCGGGAGTCTAGGCCCCCAATCTTATTTTTTAAGTTCTATTCTTTTTTTTTTTATTCTTGGATCCTTGGAGGAATGACTGATTCCAGGCCTGAGCCAGGGAAAGTACAAGATGTACCTGAAATACCTATTTGCATTAGCAAGTAAAGAAGTGCTCAAAGAATCATGGGGACATGTCAAGAAGGCACTGGAGCTGATGCGAAGGGGCCTCCACTAACCAAATCTGGAAGAACTTGAGTATCACAATAAGTAATGACTCAAAAAACAGCAGTAAATTATAAACCACTGAATAAAGTCAGACTGTCCTTACTGATATAAATTCAAATATAAAGAAATAAGAAAGAGACAAGTTCTTCCTTAAAATAGGCCAATGATAAATATGGAAGAAATTATGACATTAGTACATAACTCTTTCTCAGAGATCATAGTACTGATTCAAGCCAGAATAATCAACAGATGCTAAAACTAGTAGGTGAAAGTTTGATGAGAAACAAGATGTTTATATAGTCTCAAAATATCCCTACAAAATACTTATTAATTACAAAGGTAAAAACAGCAACTAAATAATGGAAGATACCACCTTAAATAAGTGGTCAAACTTAATATTACCAGTGTGGGAAAAACTGAGATCATGTACCTTCTGACGCGAGGCACTGAGAAGGACACAAAACCATTTCTGTGGTTTTCCTGCCAAAATGCAAATCCTGGGTCTAATCATGAGGAAATATTAAACAAACCCAAACTGAAGGTTTTTCTACAAAATAATTGGTCTGTACACTTCAAAAATGTCAAGGTCATGAAACATAAAGATAGAGAAATTGTTTCAGAAGATACTAAAGAAATATGACAAATAAACGCAATGTGTAATCATGGATGGGATCTTAAATTTGGCAAAAAATTAAATAAAATAAATAAAGGATATCATAGGGACAAACAACACAATTCAATGTAGATTAGATAATAGTATTACAGTATTAGACAACGTTGCTGTTGTTGGTTGTTGTTAGTTGCCGTCAAGTTGATTCTGACTCATGGCTACCCATGTGTGCAGAAAAGAACAGTGCCATAGAGTTTCCAAGGCTGTGACCCTTTGGAAGCAGATCACCAGGCCTGTCTTCCAAGGAGCCTCTGGGTGGGTTCGAACCACCAACGTTTTGGCTTGTAGTCCAGTGCTTAACTATTTGCTCCACCCATGGACTCCTACTAGACAACAGGATTAAATAGTATCATATCAATGAAAAATTTTTCAATTTTGATAATTGTACTGTGTTTATGTAAGAGAATGTTCATTTTTAGGAAATACACATTATTGGTGAATCTGGGTAAAAGATAAATAGGCTTTCTTTGTATTATTCTTGCAATTTTTCTTTAAGTTTGGCATTATATAAAAAATTAATTAGTACTAAAAGAAAATCTCTTCTGCTCCTAAGATTCTGACATTCCCCTGGATGAGAAAGACTCCCTTCAGCTATCTGCCCATTTTATAATGGCATGCTGACAAATGTTTAACAATCAGCTCTCTGAGGGGGAAAAAAACCGTCTGATCTGCAGCATCTGCTAATTTCCACGGTGTAAATATTCCCAGCATGGTTGATATCTAGCTACCAATATGACATCACTAAATTCTCAGTTTGGAAGAGATATCACAGTTGGCTTTCATTCGTTGGCTCCACGATACCAGTGACATTATGCCAAAAAAAAAAAAATGGCTAAATTCAATCAATTTTGAGGCTTGGGGGAATAACCAAAGAAAACCAAATAAAGAGTAAGCTCAACAACAGTAAGCAAATAAACAGTCAACCAATAGCTGCTGAACCCGAAGAAAAACAAACTGATTTATTTTAGGACATTTATAAATATCATTTAGTTTTTCATTACATAGGTATCATAGCTGATAATTTGTACAAAAATTGCTGTAATTAGGTATTTCTGGCTCTTTTTACTCTCAAATATTATGTTACTATAATTAGTTTTCTAATTCTTCATGATTTAAAAAAATTGTCTTTTGGTTTCTTTTCTTTTTCATGACAGTATTTGCAAGTTTTTATTTTTTTATTTTGATATAATGGGACTTCCGAACCATAAAATCAAGATACCCGGGATCTAAATGAGCAGGTTTGAGAATCAAATCAACCTACATTTAAGTCCTTGACTTACTCTTTACTAGCTAGGCAAACTCAGTGAATTATTTAACATTATGTTTTCTGAATCTTAGTTTCCTCCTTTGTACAGTAGGATGTAATAGCCAATGTAGCAGACAACTGTCCCTTTTTTGTCTGTCCGCATCCATTTTTTTTGACAATCCCAGCTACGGCGTCTCTCCCGGTTGTGCTCCATCACTTCAACTCATTGAGTTTGTTCAACATGCTTATCAATATCCGAAAAATATTCTGTTTTATCATTCTAGCCCTAGCACTTAGAAACGTGCCTCAGAGACAAAATAGGTGCTCAACAAATATTTGTTGCATGAATGAATGAACAAACAGTCCCTCTATTATTCCATGATTCCTTTTGGGCTGCCATTCAGTGAACGGTTATTATTGCTATTGGCTGCTGTTGAGTCGATTCCAACTAATGGCAACCCCACGTGTGCAAACTACCTCATAGGATTTTCAAGGCTGTGACCTTTCAGAAGCAGACTGCCAGTCCTTTCTTCCAAGGTGCCTCTGGGTGGGTTTGAACCACTAACTTTTTGGCTAGTAATATTATTCCTTCACCTATGAAAGTCCTTAATCTCTTTTCATTTTTCTCCCTAAAAATGGCTGGATTAGATGTTACCTAAGGCAGTGGTGGTTTAGTGGTAGAACTCTAACCTTCTATCCAGGAGGCCTGAGTTTGAATTCTGGTCAGTGCACCTCATGCAAAGCTACAACTTGTCTGTCAGTGGAGCTTCCAGACTAAGCAGACCAGGAAGAAAGGCCTGGTGATAGACTTCCAAAAACCAGCCAGTGAAAACCCTATGGATCATAAAGGTCTGATCTGCAAGGGATCATGGGAATGGCACAGGACCAGGCAGTATTTCATACCATTGTTCGTTGGGCCACCGTGAGTTGGGGACTGACTTAATGGCAACTAACAACAACGAGGTCCTTTATTTAAAAATTTCAATGACGTAATACTTAGGTTTTCTCTACATGGTTAAAAAATACACCACAGTTTGGAGCCTGTATCATGTTCCACTAAATCACATATTTTACTTAACATTGACTAATGCCGTACCTCTACAAGTTTATCCATGAGACAGATCTAAGAACACAGAGAATGAATATATTCAAGAGTAGAGGCTGTAGTGTCTTTTCACAACAAAGAAGTAAAGATATTTAAAACTTCTTAAAGGACTTACAAATATAAAAGTTTTGATTATCCCATATTATTGGGAGATACTCACCTGGGCAAGGCCTAATGTTGCACATGATGATTTCCACAGCATTCCCTTCACATGGTCGTCCACCATGTTGAGCTGATGGATCATTGCAAGTTCTGGTCCTGGTTCGGTTGCCATGTCCACAGCTCCTTGTGCATTCTTCCCAAGAACTCCAGGCTGACCAACTCCCATCCACTATTCAAAGGTGAACAATTAATTACCCCATCAGATATCTTTTAACTGAAAGTACTAATACTGAGTCAATCTAAGGCTAGGGATGAGAAACATTTATCTGTTAAACACATGCCTGTTGGTTGAATAAAGAGATGTACCTGGACATGGTTTATTTTGACAGTTTTGCATTTCTGAATCTGAACCTTGGCAAGACTTCCCACCATTGGCTGGAAGGGGGTTGTTGCACAGACGGCTCCGCTTCTGGATACCTTTTCCACAGGTGACACTGCAGGATCTCCACGCAGACCATTGGGAAAATCCACCGTGAACTGCGGGTAAAAACACTGTACGTTGTCTCAGGTTTTGTAGATAAGAAATTGAAAATCACATTCCATTTAAAACATGCACTAAGTCTAGAGCTGAATTTGTAATTATCGAGACATTGCTATGGAAACAATTCCCTTTTAAGGTCTCAATCTAAGAGTGAGAGAAAAACCTCCCAACAATTGACTAGATTTTCTCTTCAATCCCACTCCTGACTCGCACGGACACGATTGCTGTAAGAGTTAGAGAACGAGAAGTTGATATACTGGTTAACTTTAGGACAGAAATCATTCTTTAAAGAGAAATGTATGCATTGATCTCTGAGGATAAATTTGACTTACTTTTTTTTTTTTATTAACTTTTATTGAGCTTCAAGTGAACGTTTACAAATCAAGTCAGACTGTCAGATATAAGTTTATATACATCTTACTCCGTACTCCCACTTGCTCTCCCCCTAATGAGTCAGCCCTTCCAGTCTCTCCTTTCATGACAATTTTGCCAGCTCCCAACTCTCTCTATCCTCCCATCTCCCCTCCAGACAGGAGATGCCAACACAGTCTCAAGTGTCCACCTGATACAAATAGCTCACTCTTCATCAGCATCTCTCTCCTACTCACTGTCCAGTCCCTTTCATGTCTGATGAGTTGTCTTCGGGAATGGTTCCTGTCCTGGGCCAACAGAAAGTTTGGGGACCATGACTGCTGGGATTCCTCTAGTCTCAGTCAGACCATTAAGTATGGTCTTTTTGTGGGAATTTGGGGTCTGCATCCCACTGATCTCCTGCTCCCTCAGGGGTTCTCTGTTGTGCTCCCTGTCAGGGCAGTCATCGGTTGTGGCCGGGCACCAACTAGTTCTTCTCGTCTCAGGATGATGTAGGTCTCTGGTTCCTGTGGCCCTTTCTGTCTCTTGGGCTCATAGTTATCGTGTGACCTTGGTGTTCTTCATTCTCCTTTGATCCAGGTGGGTTGAGACCAATTGATGCATCTTAGATGGTCGTTTGATAGCATTTAAGACCCCAGACGCCACATTTCAAAGTGGGATGCAGAATGTTTTCATAATAGAATTATTTTGCCAATTGACTTAGAAGTCCCCTTAAACCATGGTCCCCAAACCCCCGCCCTTGCTCCGCTGACCTTTGAAGCATTCAGTTTATCCCGGAAACTTCTTTGCTTTTGGTCCAGTCCAGTTGAGCCGACCTTCCATGTATTGAGTATTGTCCTTCCCTTCACCTAAAGCAGTTCTTATCCACTAACTAATCAGTAAAAAACCCTCTCCCACCCTCCCTCCCTCCCCACCTCGTAACCACAAAAGTATGTGTTCTTCTCAGTTTATACTATTTCTCAAGATCTTATAATAGTGGTCTTATACAATATTTGTCCTTTTGCCTCTGACTAATTTTGCTCAGCATAATGCCTTCCAGGTTCCTCCATGTTATGAAATGTTTCACAGATTTGAAATTTGACTTACTTTTGATTAAAAAATTGAATTTGAGATTTTGAATTATTAACTTGGCATTTACAGCTACAATCTGCTTTGCTTTAGTATCTTTAGTCTATAAACTGTAATGTGATTCTGTCCTGTCCCCATAATGTAGGATTATCTTAAGGATAAAGGAGATCTGGACTAAGATGCTTAATAAGTTTTATGGTTTGGGTTACCCCAGCTGCTCTTCAATATGAATATCTCTTTGATCCACTCACCCTGAACTATGACAGGCACCCTGACAAGGACAGAACCCATCATGTTTCGAGCAACACATTCATATTCAGAGGTATCTTCTTTCTGAGCAGCAGCAATATATAAGGAGTCATTGGACAACACATTAACTCGGTCATTCCAGGGGATGGGACGCCCTTGACGGGACCAAGAAATGGTTGGACGAGGCTCTCCAGTTGCCTGACAATTCAATATGACTTTGCCACCAGCATTGGTAACAGTTTCCACTGGCTCAAGAGTGATAATAGGGGGACCTATTGGAAAAAGCACACAGTGTTTTTTAGTTTTTGCGGAGTTGTATTAACATTTTATCATGTATAACCACTATAGCTTCCTGACTATTAGGTTGTAACTGCCATTGAAGGAATATTCACGGTTCTTTTTTACTTGATAAATGTCAAAAATTTAAGGTCCCCAAGCATATTAGCCTACCACATGGTCTCTGCAGTGAGGCTATCTGGATTCAAATCCTGCCTTTGTTCTTTATGACCTCTCTGAGCCTCTCGGTTCTTAAAAATGGTGCTTACTTCAGAAGGTTTCTGTTAGACTGAACTAAGAGGATGTAAGCACAGCTCTTAGACAGGGTAAGCACACAATACTATTGGTTATTCTTGTTGTTATTATTGTTATTGTCTGTGCCTTGGTGAACATTCATCTTTTTCCCTTTGATCATTATTGAGGTAAAGAATCATCATTTGTTCATTCTTTTTTTTTTTAATTGTGCTTTAAGTGAAAGTTTACAGCTCAAGTTAGTTTCTCATACAAAAATTTATGCACACATTGCTCTCCCTATAATGTGACAGCACGCTCCTCCTTTCCACCCCGGATGTCCCATGTCCATTCAACCAGCTCCTGTCCCTTTCTGCCTTCTCATCTTGCCTCTGGACAGATGCTGACCACTTAGTCTCATGTATCTACTTGAACTCAGAAGCACACTCTTCATGAGTATCATTTTATGTCTTATAGTCCAGTCTAATCTTTGTCTAAAGAGTTGGCTTTGGGGATGATTTTAGTTCTGGGTTAACAGAGAGTCTGTGGCCATGTCTTCTGAGGTTCCTCCACTCTCAGTCAGACCATTAAGTCTGATCTTTTTACTAGAATTTGAGTTCTGCACCCCACTTTTCTCCTGCTCCATCAGGGACTCTCTGTCGTGTTCTCTTTCAGGGCGGTCATTAGTGGTAGCTGGGCACTATCTAGTTCTTCTGGTCTCTCATTCGTTCATTCTTTTGCTCATTCATCATTCATTTGATCAATAAACATGTATTGAGAGACTACTCTTTGCCAGGCATTATACTAGACGCCGAGAGGACAGAGATAACATATATAATTTCTAGTTTCAAGGTGATCAAAGCCTGCTTAGATGAAAGATAAGTAATTATTGATCTGTGTTATAGTACAGTTTATTTACTTGGGTGGTAATATAAGAGCATAAAAAACAGTAACTTAATAGAGCAAACATGTCACTGAAAACAGGGAGGAAAACAAAGGCATATTTAACGATCATTTTAAAAGTAGGAATGACAGAACTTTGTCACTGGGTAAGTATAGAGTAAGGGGAGAAATTGATGACCACTGGGTTTTGATTTGGGTAACATAGTGTTGATTGGGAAAATTCAATAGAACATAAGAGAAAGAACAATTTTGGTGGGAAGAAGTGAGGCATAATGATGTGTGTTCATTTTGGGTTGCTGAGCTTGAGGTATCTGGGGACGTTCATGCAGAAATGTTTAGAAGGCATCTGGATATTCCTATCTGAACTCAGACTAAAGATATTGGCTAGAAATATAGATTTGTGAGTCTTTCATAGGTGGATAAGATTGCTTCAGATGAGAGTCCAAAATGAGAAGAAGAGGAGCAAAGATAGAAACCACAGAGACATCAATATTTAAGGCTTTAAAGACAAGCCTATAAATGATACTAAGATCTGACCAGTGATGTAGGAAGAAAATAGAAAAAAATGGTATACTGGCAACCAAAGAATGGGTTTCAAGAAAGACGGAGAGGTTAACAGAATCTGTAGTGGATGGTAGCTGCTCAAGTGGAGTCCTTGGAAAGAATGTCCAAAGAGTTGTATGGAACTGATGCCAGAATGTTTATCTTTATACTTGTCTACAGTGTCAAGAAAGATAGAGTATGAAAGACTTCATGGGAGAGAAGAGACTTCAACTGGATCTTTGAGAACCAGTAAGAGTATATGGGTAGGGAAGAGAGAGGAGAGGGGAAACCACTTGGAGAGAAGGGGAAAGAGAATGGCATTGAGGTGGGATTTAGCTTAAAAAATATTTTTTTATTTTTTATTTTTAGACAATGAGGAGTTTAGAAAGAATTATTCACCCTGAAGAATGGTAGCATATAATGCTGGAAACAATGGTTGTAATCAATTCACGAAGAATCTTAAGGAGAATGTGGCACATAGTAGTAGTACAGTAGATAAAAAAAAAAAAAACTCTCTATATATTGCTTTAATAAACGAATGCACTTGGTTTAAACCATCTTTTATCAGATTTATGAGACCACGTAACCCCATTTTTCCCCTAAAAACATACCACAGGTTATCATTTGATAGATATGTATGTTAATGAAACACTGCTTTCGATATCTATTAAACGTCTATTATCTATTAAAGGTCTCACTGAATAGAACTAGATGGTACCCAGCTACTGCTACTGACTGTTTTAATTAGGGCCACAATAAATGGACCCTGATAGAATGGGAGAAAAATGTGGAACGAAACCAAACACCAGATCTACTGGACTGGTTGAGGCTAGAGGACTCCCCAAGACTATTGCCCTGACATATCCTTCAAACCTTGAACTAAAACTAACCCCCAAGGTCACCTTGTAGCTAGATAATGAACTGGCTCAAAAAATAATGAATATCACCCGTAAGTACTATGCTCCTTTAAAAAATCACCAAATGAGATCAAATGGTCAGCAATTACTTTAAACCAAAGATGAGACTGTAAGGGGGAAAGGAAATTAGATAAATGGAAATGGAACAGTCAGAATAGAAATAATGAGAGTGTTCACACATGGTGAAGAATGTAACCAATGTCACTAAATAACCTGTATAGAAATTGCTGAATGGGAACCTCAACTGCTGTGTAAATCTCTACCAAAAACACAAAAATACAATAAAATGTGATAAAAAAAAAAAAAAAGTCTTACTAAATGGTAGTTTGGTAAACACCTGTTAGGAAACCCTAGTCTAGAGCATCTCTTAACAGTGAATGAAAAAAATGTAAATTTATCTCATTAAATCCTGAATCTATTCACAAAATAAGTTGGTTTGCTTAAGTTCTCAATCCAATGACTTTCTCCTCAAGTCAGTCCCTGTAGACACTCCAATGGGCTATTG
This sequence comes from Elephas maximus indicus, assembly GCF_024166365.1. Classification (NCBI taxonomy): domain Eukaryota; kingdom Metazoa; phylum Chordata; class Mammalia; order Proboscidea; family Elephantidae; genus Elephas; species Elephas maximus. Next base: position 49,863,092 of record NC_064842.1, on the reverse strand, counting down.
GAGTCATTTGTGTTTTTCTAACTATAAAAGATCTATCTTCCCATGGCTTTTACTGAGGGGCTTCATGATGAGCATGCGGCTTCCACTCAAAACCAAGAGTTAATTCATGGAAACTTGATAGCAATAGACCTGGAGCACTTCTGAGTTCATTTACATTTATTTTACTTGTTTTTATTTTTATCATACTTTAGATGAAGGTTCACAAAACAAACTAGTTTCTCATCAAACAGTTTGTACACACATTGTTGCATGACACTGGCTAACAACCATAGGACATGCCAACACTCCCTTCTCAACCCTAGGTTCCCTGTTATCAGCTTTTCTGTTCCCTCCTGCCTTCCAGTCTCTGCCCCAGGGCTGATGTGCCGTTTAGTCTTGTTTTGTTCCATGGGCCTGTTCAATCTTTGGCTGAAGGGTGAACCTCAGGAGTGACCTTATTACTGAGCTGAAAGGGTATCCAGGGGCCATACTCTCAGGGTTTCTCCAGTCTTTATCAGGCCAGCAAGTCTGGTCTTTCTTTTTGAGTTAGAATTTTGTTCTACATTTTCCTCCAGCTCTGTCCGGGACCCTCTATTGTGATCCCTGTCAGAGCAGTCATTGGTGGTAGCCAGGCACCATCTAATTGTACTGGACTCAAGTCTGGTGGAGACCATGGTAGATGTGGTCTGGTAGTCCTTTGGACTAATCTTTCCCTTGTATCTTAAGTTTTCTTCACTCTTCCTTGCTTCCAAAGGGGTGAGACTAGACATTCATTTTATTTTTAATAAATATTTTAAAATGACATCTTTGTGAGTATGTTGTCAAGAACTGGAGTAAGCTATAAGAAAAGTATTCCACTGAATATGTTCTCAAAAAAGCTTTGTCACCAAGCAACTACAATTTTGGACTCCATTTTTTTTTTTTTTTTTGATACATTAGATAAAATAGAAAAAATTCCGGTATTAAAGTGTATCAGTTTTATGCTTGATGACAATTGCTCCGTCAACAGCAGAAAACTAAATTAGACACACTCGGAAAGCTACCATTAATGCACTTGCTATAAAGTTAAGAAAAGTGAACATTCTCTACTAGGCATTGTTTTTTACATCAAGTGTTCAGTTAGAGTTGAAAAAAGTGGCTTACTTTGCAGAGTCAGACTCAGGCTGCGCTCCACCACCCCAGCCTCATTGGTAGCTACACATGTATAGTCACCGGCATCATCATTCTATGGGAAGAAGCAGTGTTTTATGAAAATACAAGTCTATGGAGCAGGGAAAATCAATCCTTTCAGTATGATGCTAGTTTATACGAGACTTCATTTTTGAGAAGGCATTTTAATAAAAAGATAAACATAAGATGAAAAAGAAATTTCCAGCCTAGCTTTGTCAAAATAACTATCATCCATCTTCAGAAGTAATAATTGGTAGGAAACCAAAGCAAAAATAACATTATTTTATAATCACCAATCAGAAATTATCTTAAGATGGAAGCACACCAAAGCTTGTCTTACGGATATCTCAAAAGGCATTAAAATAATCAAAACAAATATTGGGTCCTTTCTAATGGGGATTATTAAAAAATATTAAGTTTGGCCTCTGTCTTCTAAAAAAAAAAAAATACAAGAGAAAATGAAAAAAGATAATTTACTTATAATCATAAATCAGAGAAAGTAAGTCACAAATTTATACATATGTGTTATAGAAAATAAGTACTATATGAGTTTAGATTTGGTAACTAGTTAGAATCAGAGATTTTTCTAGAGGTCTTGTGAACCGGAGAATTCTGGCCTCAGTAATAGAAGTAGGAAATCAATACGGAGAACTGATTTGCAGGGAGTGCAGAAAGGTGGGAGGGGAAAGATAGACATTGATTTAATTTGAGGTTTCCGTATATTATCCAAATGGAAGTTTCTAGTAGGCAGCTGGAAATGAAACTTGGAAGAGGTTCAGGGTTGGAGATGCATATTTATGAGTCTGAAATTGTGTAGCAAAAATATCAATATTAGTATTAACACTGACATTAGAAGAAGTACCAAGGACTTCAGAAATGGTAGCATTTGTGTAGAAAAGAAGGGAAGAAGCGGTAACAAAGAGGCTAGAGACTTATTGTTACAGCAACTACAGGTAGAAATCATCTCGAAACTGAACAGGCAATCAACAGCAGCTAACGTGGAAGTGAAACCAAGGAGAACGAGACTGATTAGTGGATTAGACAGCACATTTTAATTATCGCTTTAATTAATTAAACTATGAAAGCACCTAAAAGGTTTCACCAAATGTGAACTGATAAATTACCCACATATATTGTAGTTGAGGAGTTTTTAGATAACATATTTCATTCAGTTGACCCTGAAATTAGAATAACCTAAGGAACCACTCATTTGCTGAATTACTAAAGTTTTAGGGAAAGTTTCATATAGTTGTGGGCTCAGTGATGGAATCTACCCTATAATTTATTTGTAACTGTGACTGTAATTCTTCAATTCCCTTGTTCTAAACAGATTTGAGAAGGCTATCTTCTTGCTATAGAATAATAAACGTCAATGTTGGGGACAAAGCAGTAAAATTATCTTACTACCCTTATTAATTTAAAAACGGCTAAAATATCAATTTGAAGTGTTGTTTCAGTGTTGTAAAGAATCCATCTATTTCTGTTTTATGCTTTAAGAAGAAATTTAAGAGAGACTTTTCCCGTCGTGATATCACATAGGGGCATTGACTTTGGCAGTGTATGCACATCAATAATTCCAGTGTCACTTACTATGGTGCCATAGATGGCCAGGGAGCCATTGCCGAGTTGCTGGATTCTGTGATTAATTTCAATATCCACTCCCTTTCTGCTCCACTGGATGGTTGGGACTGGGTCTCCTTTTACCTCACAATTCAGGACTGCATTGCCACCAAGTGGCTCAATCCAGTTGGAAGGGTAATCACTGTTGAAGGCTGGAGGTTCTGGGAAATAACGTAAGACACAAAGTAAAAGGAAGCTCTGATAATGTCTTTGTGACTTTGACCTATTTAGAAAGATAATTTAGTAAAGAGGGGAAAAGCCACTTTAGAACTCAAGGAATTTTCCAGAATTAACTATTCATGCTCATCAACTAAATAATTTTGCCAATTACCACAACATACACAGATGATTCCTCTCTGTGCCAATCTCTTTACTTACTGCTCATCTCATTTTTAGTCAAATGTTCATAATTTATTTCTCATGAATATGCATACCTGTGAGGACTGGACAGGTTAACAAATTGAAACTTATATTTTATAACTAAATAATAAGCAAAAAGAAGCCATTCATTATAAATAAACTATAAATAAATAATAGAGCACTTTTACCTACCTTTTACATAAACAAATCCAATTGCCTTCACAAAACCAACGCTGTTTTCTGCAGTGCACACGTAAGTACCTGAATCCTCTTTTGACACTCTTTCAATAACAAGTTCACTGTGTCCACTGACACTGTCAAAGTGGGCTGAGGGAAACAAGTAAGGAAAACAACACAAATGCCACTCAGTAACCTAGGAAAATATTCATGGCAGTCAATATTTTGCCGGTTAGGTTTATGAGTTAGTCAGCAGCTGATACCAAAGAGATCTCATCAAGGCACGGAAGACAGGGTTGTCCACAGATTTCTTCCTCTGAGCTATTTACTATGTTTATAGCCACTTGTTTGGAGAATAAAAAGAGCAGAAGAAACAGAAAAAGAGAATGAAAACAAACATCTTTTAAATGCATTTTAGATTTAAAGTGCATCTTTCAATTCAAAGTGTTGCTCAAAGCTGATTTGTAGCCTTTCCAGGTTTCAAAAATCTTTCATTTGGAAACATGATATTTTCTATTTCTTTTTATCTCATCACAAATTTTCTTCTCAAACAATTTACATCAAAAACATGAAACCCTTTTCAGTTATAAGTCAACCAATTTGGCAGGTCAGAGGAGAAATCACAAAACATATGCTAGTTATGTAATACTGACACCATGATCAAATTTGCAGTAATTCAGACTTCTCCAAAAAGGGTGATGATATATTTATTTCAAAAAATTTATATTTTTTTCTCAAAAAAAAAGGTGATGATCTATTTATATAAGATTCGAATTACAAGGTTTGACGTAGAACATAAGGTAAACATGCTAATCCTAAAACAGCTGACATTATATACGATTCTGATTAGACTAGCCACTGTCTAATTACATTAAATATGTTTTTGCATAATTTTCCCATCCAAGTTACCCTTTTAATTTTATATGGCTGAATGTTAAGTGGAAAGTTAAGCTTTACAAGTTTAAAATCTAAATTAGCGCTATACTTTCTGAAACCAATATGGATTACATTTTCTTAGATTTTGCTATTCCTTAAAACCAAAAAAAGCGATGTGTTATTGCTATTATTAAAGTGATATAATGGATGGGCTCCAGTTATTAACACAGATCTTTGTAACAACAAAAACTCAACCTTATTACTACTTTTCTAGCAAGGTATTCATTAAACGCTAATAGTGCAGTACCTCAGAGCTCAATTTTGGGAGACAACAACTTATTACTGACATCACCACTATGCTGATTTGTCAGGAAAGAGTGCTACTGCGTTCCAGGCTCTACCTTAACATGTAGCGTATATGTCATCTAGAAATTTTTTACATAAATTGATCTATACTTAGAAGTTGATTCATACAGCAGGAAGCAGAGTTCTCCTTGGTAAGGTCAGGGGGATCTCTGTAAGATCAGGATCTTAATGATGAAGCAGGTCCAGGTGATAAGCTTAGGTGCCTGTATATGCAATATTGTTTTCTCATGAAATAACTTCTTCTCTCTTAAAAAATCTACTTATGTACTACAATATATGGTCCCAGGATCAACTTATTCTTTCAAAAGAATGAATAGAAAATATATACTGGGTATAGAGTAAAATCCAAGCACAGATACACATTTTGCAGAATTTAAAGCAATCGATTCTTCACAGTAACTTCTCAATCAATTCCCATAGCTAGAGGAAAAGGAGCTTAGCTTAGAGTCCTGTATGGGTTTATGTAGTCACTTCTTAAGACTTAAATCACCAACCTGGAATAACGTTGTTGTTGAAAGTCCATGTTAACTTGGGCAATGGAACACCAGTGGCTTTACAGCTTAATCGTAGCTGTTCTCCTTTATTTAATGACACATCTCCAGGAAGTTCAGTGAAAGTGGGGAGGACATGTACAGTCAGGCTGACAGTATGTGTGTCTTCACCTGCAGCATTGTTAGCAACACAGGTATAGGTACCAGAATCCTCCTGCTTAAATGAAAAATCATAGTGCTCAAAATTACATAAACTTACATCACATTACATGAAATACATAAAATTGCATAGTCTGGTCTCTAAGAAAGCACTCTTATCTAAATAAATAAATGTCTTATCTAAAGACAATTTAAATTTCCATCTTTAGTCTGAATCATCAGGTTAGCTTGTACATAACATAAATTAAAATATGTAGGAGCTTAAACATAAATCCATACCTTACAGAACTATAACAATTAACTTACAACAATAAGATCTCAGAAAACTTTAGGTCCAAGTTTGGACAGGGTTCTGCAATGTCCAAAGGAAGAATAAATAAGCCCAAAGGCTTGTAGTATCTTTCTTTTCTATTTTAAAGCAAAAATCAAGTTTTATTTGGCATATATTCAAAAAGGTAAAAATGGGAAGTGAACAAGCATGCTGCCAGAGCCACGTCTGCCTGAGTCCAATGAAATATTACAGAGTAAGAGAGAACGGGAAAATGGACAAGCACACTGCCACAGCCATGTCTGCTGAAGTCCAAGGAAACTACAGAATAAGCAAGAATGGGAGAATGGACAAGCATGCTGTCACAGACATGTCTGCCTGAGTCCAAAGACGTTACAAAGTCATTAGTATACATTAACATTACAAAATGGACAAAGCCATTGAAAACATCATCTTTTCACAGATTGGCTAGAAACTGTGATCTTACATTTTGAATTGTCTTTCTTAACAATCATTGGTACAGGTTTCAGTAATGATAGTCTGGAGGGTCTTCACTGGGCCAACAAATTTTCTATTCACTAGATGCTGATAGAAAAACGTAAGAGTGGAAAGTCTTTTGTGTTCTCTTAGACTGGCTTACGTGAAAGGTTCCCTAAAAGATATTTTCCAAGATTATCTTATCTATTATCTTTTTTTTTTTTTTACCTCAGGGCCCTGCTAATGTGGCCTTGTGAGTCCTGTGAGCCCAGCCCCAGCTGGGTCACCAAAGGCTGGTAGCATCTTGACAGCATAGTTGCCACTCTGGGTGATATGGCATCACAGACCACCAAATTTATCAGGAGAAATGACAATGAGTGAGGACAATATTACCTGCAATTCTGAAGTTCCACTTGCCAAATCCAATGGCCAGTTCTCAGCACTCATCTTAGTCGATGCATTGGCAAGATTTGACAGTTATGACTCCCTTCTCTTTGATAACCTGTCTTCACTTGGCTTCTAAGACACTAGTTTCCTAGCTTCCTTCTTACCTCACTGGTTGCTCCTTCTTCACGCCCTTTGCTGGCTTCTCCTCAACGTTGATGACTTAATGTTGGGATACGATAGGACTAAGTCTTTGTACCTCTTTTTTTCTCTATCTAGACTCAATTTCTTGGTGATCTTACCCAGTCTTAAATCTTTAAATATCACCTACATGCTGATGATGACTACCAGTATTTCCAGCCTAGATCTTTCTTCCGAACTCCAATTATATGAATCTCTCACTCAAACTCTCTCATTGGATGCCTAATACCAGTTGCCAGAGTCAATTCTGACTCATGGTGACCCACTGTATTACAGAGTAGAACTGCTCCATAGGGTTTTCTTGGCTGTAATCTTTATGGAAGCAGATTGCCAGGCCTTTCTTCTGTGGTGCCAGTGAGAGGGTTTGAATTCCAGGTATTCACATAGATTTAAAAAAAACTCAAACTTATTATCTTAGGTTAGTGGTTGAGTGCAAACTGTTTGCAACACCTAGGGAGGGACCTTGTATGTAAAATAAAATAAAAAAACCAAAACAAAACTTACTGTTCTTGAGTTGATTCTGACTCATAGCGATCCTATAGTACAGAACAGACTGCCCCATAGGGTTTCCAAGGCTTAAATCTTTATGAAAGCAGACTGCAATATATTTCTCCCATGGAGCAGCTGGTGGGTTCAAACCACTGGCCTTCTGGTTAGCAGCCAAGTACATTAACTGCACCACCAAGGCTCCTGAATGCAGAGCAGACCTCTCAAACTCCTGTCCAAAAGAAACCTAATTTTTTTTTTCCTTCCTGTTCCAGCGGTAGCCTTCACATTCCCTGCCTATCGCAACTGATGTCAATTTTGTCTTTTCAGTTGTTCATGCCTTTGGTCTCAGACATTTGTGTGAGTCATCCTTCACTCTTCCTCACACCCTACTTGCAATTTACTAGGAAATCCTAGCTTCAAAATATAATCAGAATCCAACTGCTCCTCACCTTTTCTTTGCTAACCTTCTGGTGTGAGTCCCATTATCTCTCAGGTGGAATAGAATGCTCCATTAGCTTCCCAGCAAGTCTCTGCAGCTATCCTTGCCTCCCTACAGTCTATTCTCATCACAATAGCCAATGCAATCCTGCTAAACATGTTCGGTAGTATCTCTCCTCTGCTCAAAGCCTGCAGTATGGATTTTGATTCAGAGTAAACACCAAAATTATTACAATGGCCTACAAGAACCTACATGATTTGGCCTCTACTTTTCTCTGATTTCGTTTATTCTTTGGTTTCACTGGTCTCCTGTTTCTCAACTACCCCTGACATATTCCTACCTTAGGTTCTTTGCTCTAGCTGTTTTCTCTTCCTGGTATGCTCCTCCCTGTGATATCTGCTTGGCTAATTCACCTTCTTCACGTTTTATTCAAATGTTACCTCCCCGGGGGGACTTCCCCTAGATACCTTTTTTAAAACTGTCACCACCACTACCCCCAACTCCCGATCCCCTTTTATTTTTATTCCACTCATTATCTTCTGAATGTGCCGATCACAGAGAAGGTGCTCAGTAGGTGTTTGCGGAATTAATGATTGAATGCCTCTGGATACATTAAGGTACAGATTACGTACTTTTTCTTCTCTTTTTTAAAAGTTTAAGGATAAATATATATATATATTTTTGCATTGAAACACCAAAGATATTTACAGCAAATGTGGCATACAGATGTATAATCATTCATTATGAATACAATCTAAATTTGATTGCTTACTACACTTGTTACAGAAAGGGCACATGGGAATAAATCATATTCCCTGTAAAGGTTTCCCCTACCATCTCACTTTCCCATGTGATGAAAACTTAAGTTTAAAAATCAAGGATTTTATGGATGCAAAGAATATAAAAATTTGTATTGTATGTATTACTCACAAATAGACTTCTGCTTACCATCTCTCTCTCATCTGGTAGTTATAAGCTACCTTATTGTTGATATTCTTTTAACGTACTGAGTCACTTTCCCATTACAATTGTAAATTTTATTTTTCATTTTTAATTTCTCAAGGCCTAGGAGGGTGATTTACGGGCCAAATTCATCATTCTTAAACCTGGGGTGATGATGTCCACTAGAGATAATTAGCAGTTTAAAGAAACAAAATTACCCTTATTTTATTAATTCTAAAATCCACATTTTTTTTTCACATTTTAATCTCTCTGAAATTGGGACACAACTTAAAAATCAATGGTCTGTTATAGTTTAACTGGCTGTATATTTTTCATTCTTAGTAGTACATAAAATAATGGTGATCCTTATAATTGATGAAAATTCAGATTTGAATAAATATGACTTTGCTGGCACATGTCATTTGAGTTAGGGTCTAATGACATAGGCTCACTATGATTGTTTAACCTGGCAATCTACAAGTCTGCTAATTGGCTGAGATTATACTATAAATATGCTCGATTTCATAATTTTAATCTGTTCAGATTTTAATCTGTTCAACTGTATTTCACCCAAATTTTTTAATGATACTTAGGCATGTTGAAAGGTTATAAAAAGAAATTAGATACGTGCAAAAGTTCAAAAATTGATTCACATTTTAATCATATTTAATATCTGGTGGCAAAGGTTGGCACCAAACCCCCAAACCACATAATCATTTTTAATAATCTAACAATTTTTTTTAAAAGTCATGTGGTATGTGCAGTTATGGGTGCCTGTTCACGTGGGCTTCTGCTGATAATCTGAGATGCTGCTGATGGTTACTATTCTGCAGAGCTGGAGAGGTACCATTCAACATACTCAGAAACATTGACTTCCATAGATTCCTAAGACTTTAGTTTCTATGTCAATGATTAGAAAAGTTATTTAAAAACCTGAAAAGATCAAAAAGTTGTTTTTTATATTTGCTTAATAATACATCAGACATTCTTACATCTCCACTATTATAATCATTCCCATACATGATTACATGCATGGAATATAGCATACCATTGCTGTCATAGTGACCCTATAGGACAGAGCAGAACTGCCCCCATAGGGTTTCCAAGGAGCGCCTGGGGGATTCAAACCACCGATCTTATCGTTAGCCACCGTAGCTCTTAACCACTATTCCACCAGGGTTTCTGGAATATAGCATAGGCACTCAGGATTTTTTCCAATAAACACAAATATTCACAAAAACACAACAATGATTTTTAGAGGGTGCCATTCATGAATTCCTACTGTTTGTTAAAACACTATTCTCAGCCCTGGAATATAAAATGAAATATGTTTAAAATTAATTTTCTGACCTAGATTTATAATTGTTCTTTTATTATTAAAAATTATATTTCCAAGCAAAGTTAGTAAAAGAAGGTGAATTAAAAATCTGGTTTACTGTATCTGTTCATGTTTATTAAACTTACCACGACATTTTCCAAAATGAGTTCTCCATATGGTTCAGCAGTGTATTTTCCTAACAAGTCAGCTAAAAGAACGTTGTCTTTTTTCCAGTTAATGGTTGGTGTGGGGATTCCATCAGCCATGCACGGAAGAATGGCTTGTAAATTCTCATTGACCGTGTAGTGTACTTCCGTACTATGGATTCTGGGTGGTACTATAAAAGGTTTAAAAAAGACAGTCATTCAGGATGTTGAGTTCAAGAATGTCTTTATTCACATAGAAAATTAGCACACAAAAGACTCTTTGGGGGGTAATTTCACTAGAAATACTAAAAAATATTGATTAAGCTATGATAAAAGAAATAAATATTTTTGATGATAGCAAGAACTCTAATATGTTTGAAATTATTGAGTATATTTAAATTTAATTTCTGAGCAAATGACTTGGAACTGGGTTGGAAGTCTGTACATTTTATTTGGCTGCCTGACTTCTTACTCAAGTTACTTCTGCTTAATGTAATGAAGTAAAACAAATGGACAAAGAAACAAACAATATCTAAAACCAACCAAACAAAACAAAACAGAAAAGTTTCTATGGTTGTATAAATGCTGCGTTGGTATCACAGAGCTATTGTGAGGATAATCTAATAAACGTCACTGTAGAACATTCACTTGATATTAAATACCACAAAGTGTTTTAAAAAAATTACAGTATTTCAAGTGTGTTCCAATAAATGCAATTAAAACCAGACCAAGACATTTGATATCAGTTTTATTTCACACTGTTTCAGAGGAAGTTTTTACAATGATTTCATAACTGTGCATTGTAATGCCAAGCCAAATACTTGTTTCTCTCTCTTTTTTTTTTTTTTGAACTGGAGTTAGGGCAATATAAAAAGATGAATATAATACTTGAGTATACTATGAAATACCTTAGTGGACTTAGAGCTAAGATGTTTACTTCTAAAGGAAATGTTTTTACACTAAGAACACACGACTGAAAATACAAAAATACACTCCTCTCACAAAACAATTAATTTTGGAATTTTCAAACCTATCAGTGAGAAATAAACCAATCTTAATGACATAAAAAAAAAAGTTGATCTCACCAAAAATAAAGTTACTGTGCAAACTCTAATTTTTCACCCTTTAATTTTTATGATTACACAAATATTCAAACATTATGTGAATGATTATATGCATAAATATTATAGAAATCTCAAAAACACAGGAATCTATTTTCCTGAATGGTATGACATAAATATTCAATTCATTTTTCATTAATTTATCCTGTATTTTAATTATCTCCTTTATCCTGGCTTCCTTGGAATTGGTATTTCTCTTTAGTTAATGGTTACAGAGTGGTAGCAGTAATATATTTATTTCAATTTTTCTTTCCAAAATGAAAAGTTCAAAGCTATGGCTGTATCTTCAATTTTAGCTTTGGATACACACCATATATTTTGATACATAGTGTCTTCAGTTTTATTATTTTCTAAATAACCCTAAAATAAAAACATTCTTTGACCTACTTGTTAGTTGGAAACCCTGGTGGCATAGTGGTAAGAGCTATGGCTGCTAACTAAAAGGTCAGCAGTTCAATTTCACCAGCCGCTCCTTGAAAACCCTATGGGCAATTCTACTGTATCCTACGGGGTCGCTATAAGTCAGAGTTGACTTGACGGCAAGGGAGTTTTGGGTTACTTGTGATTTAGGAAGGTATCTTTGAATCTGCCTTGGGTTGGGTTTGCAAGGTTTTGGTATTAAAACTTCATTACTAACTTCTAGCTTTATTGAACTGTGGTCAGGAACTGTGGCCTGTACTTTTATTAATCACTTAGTACATGGTCAATTTTGGTAAATTTTCTACAAATACTTGAAGACAAGGAGTATTTTTGTAAGGTAGAGGATTAATATGCATTGATTAGTTTAATTATATTAGTTGAAAGCAGGTCAAAATCAAAGAAGTGAGAAAACTCACAAATGGTGACTTTTAAAAAAATTTTGCTGAATTATTCAATTAAAAATATTTGCACTTGAAATTGTTACTGTAACTAAGAAGTTGTAGGAGACTCAAATATACTTGAAAAATAAAAAGGACCTTCACAATTTCTGAAAACAAAGAAAAGCAGAGACTCATCATTTTAACAAGTTCTCTCTCAAAATGGCAGCTGGAAACACAGTTAATTTGCTTATTGCTTTTTCTTACCACTGATATTAATAGGCATTCTATCTTTAGTCTTAAAATATACATGCAAGAGTTAAAATGTTTAAGTATTGCATCAGTTGTCTGAATATATAGGAAAAATGTGTAATTTTTTTGTTATAAAATACATGTATAAGTATTGTACAACTTAAAAGTAATGAATCAAATAGATTTCCAGTTCCCACTGGATTCAGGCTATATTTATAGTATAGTTCATGTCATGATTAATGTTGAGCCAAGGTGACTTGCAGCTTGAGAAATAGAGCAGAAGAGTCACAAAACACAAAGGGACTCCTTATAAGCCAAAGAGACCCCAACAGTTAAAGTTCATTAACCTGTCTATATTAAAAAATCTCTCTCACACACATGTGCACACACACACACAAACACAGCCTACAGAAAACAGATTTGAAGGGCATGTGTACCTGTACACACACACACACACACATCCCACTCTGGATTGCTGGTTTTGCACAGTTTTGATTTCTATCATATTTGGCCTTACTGATCTTTTCTCTTTGCTATGGTAATGCAACAGCCTGAAATCATTTATGTTAAACCACCTACCATGGACAGTGAGTTTGCTGCTGGTGCTGCTCGATCCTGCCACATTAGCTGCCATGCATGTGTACTGGCCAGCATCATCAATCTGGGCAAATGCTATTTGCAGAGCTCCAGAGCTGAGGATGCGCTGGCGGACTGTTTCCATAATTGCATGCCCGTCTTTATGCCATGTAATGTCAGGTGCTGGGAGGCCATGTGCCTCACATGGTAGCATGATGGGCTTATCCACAGCAGTGACATATTCCTTTGGATGGGGGCTAATGACTGGAGGAACTAAAAGACACCAAGTTTAAACCTCATCTTAAAACATGAGTGCAGCCTTCACATATTACAGTATTGCTCTAACAAACTGAAATAACATCGATAAGAAAGAAAGGCCTGACTCTACCAAATCACACAAAAAAGAATCACTATAGTTTGTTTTCACTGGAACATAAGATGCATCAGAAAATTAGTTTCCATAACGCTAACAAATAAATGCAAGTGATAATTAACTTTAAATGAGGAAATAACATGTATTCAAGAGGGTTTAAATGTCTAGAAAATTCTGGCTGGGTGGACAAAGGCATTTTAACATATGTACATTGTCTGATGCACTTCAGCTGCTTCAACTTCAGCTACTTAAACTTCCAAAATAAATCTCATCAAAGTTTGAAAAATATTCAGCTCCTCAAAGATACTTTTATTCATGCATTTCCTATAGTGCTTAGCATAGTGCCTCACATACAGTGGCCGTGTTTATAAAGAATTATTTCAGTGAATGAACAAACGAATTCATTACAGAAAATGCTTACAAAGATAAAATTATTACCACTTCTTCAGAAACCTATGGAAGCGCTAATGATAATGTTTCGCTTCCTAGTGTTTCCAACAGAGTAATCGACACTTAGATTTAGCCTAGATATCCTACCAAGTGGTGAAGTATGCACTTAATTATTTAAACATGCTAAATAATCACGAATAACCGTGTTGAGATTATTTATAGCAACTAATATTTTTTGGTTTAATTTTTGCTTTGCCATTAAGTACTTTATCTGCAAAGCAGAGGTTTTGCTCAGAATAATTCATGCCTCTAGAACACGCAATTATGTCTGAGTGTTTTTGGAATGCTGAAGTTATTAGTTGTTTAATGCGCTTCTTTGTCCCATAGCTGCTCTGGTATCAATAATTTCAATCACCTGGTAGAGAAAAAGCCTTCAGATCTCTAACTTCTTTTCTACTACCTCTATATTGCTGAAAATCAGTGAATACTCCTCAGTCTTTATCCTACCTGACTGTCAATCATGTTCAAGTCAAATACAGTCAGCAACACTGTCCACTCCCTTCTTCTTGAAACACTCTCCTCTCTTGGGCTCCATGATGGCATAGTTTTCTAATTTTCCTGACTTCTTTGCTGTCTCTTTTGTATTCTTTGACAGCTTTCTTTCCTTTATCAGACCTCTAAATAATGCAGGGTCCCAGCCAGAGCTTTGTCCTCAGCTATCTTCCTGACCACATTCTTTTTTCCTAGGTGATCACATCCAGTCTTGTGGATTTAAATACTCTGATGACTTCCAAATTTATATCTTAGACTATACTTCTCCTATGAGCTCCAAATTCATAAATATCAAGCTATATACTTTGACATCTCCACTAGGATTTCTAATAGTTTCCCATATTTAACATGATTAAACTGAAATCACGATTCTCTTCTTCCAAAACTAGTTCCTCCCCCTGCACTCTGCCATGGCACTATCATCTATTCACTGGCTTAAGCCGAAAGCCCAGGAAAGAGCATCAATTCTTCTCTTTTCCTAACCTCTCAAATCTGATTCATCAGCAAGCCTGGAAATTATCTCCAGAAATATCTTGAATCCTTTACTTTTTCCCTTCACCCCTGCAACACACACGGCTGCCCCACTGCTGGCCAGACCATCACATCCATCCTGCCTAGACTACTTTAACGGTTCCTCCAGCTCTCTTCTTGCCCTTTCTCTATACCATTATCTACAGAGCAACAAAAGAGGTCTTCTTAAAACCAAATCAGAGACCTGTTCAAATCCTTGGACAGCTTCCCGCTGTGCAGAGAATGAAATCTAAACTCCTGATGGTCTAAATGTCCTCCATGGACTGGTACCACATACATTTCTGATCTCCCTCAAGTTATGCCAGCCTTCCCCTTGCTCACCACTGTTTGGCCACACTGGCTTTCTTTTCTCAGCTTTCTCCTGCCTCAGGGCCATTGTACATGCTGTCCCTTGGACACTCTGCAACCTTCACATCACTTATCCTAGCTCATCATTCAGGCTTCAGCTTACAGGTCACTTCCTGAGGGAAGCCTACCCTAATCATGGAAAAAGTAGTTCCTATGGACCCCCATTATTCTCCACCTCCACCTGTCATTTTTTTCTTTATATAGCAGATATCAGAATTTATGATTTCATTTATTTGATTGTGTAGTTGTTCTATTTTCTACTAGAAAGCAAATGCCGTAAGGGAAGGATGATGCCTATAATATTAAATATATCTACAGTTACTACCCCAATAAACATTTGTTGAATTTTGAAAAACAAGAAGAAATTAGATTTACAATCTTCAGGAAAGTGAGTTTTACCATATTCATTAATTTATCATAAGGAAATCACCTCATATTGAAATTCAAAATTAGCAAATTCAAATTCAATGGTATGGAATCTATTTCCAGGTCACTTCTTCATTCACAGACACAGTGCACGCAAGATAGTAAAATTATGTCAAAAATAATCTGTTAAATGTGGAGACAACAGGGAGAGAAAAAAAAGAACCTGCTTTATCTTTAGAATAATTTTTTTCCTGATCAATTTGGTGAAACTGCTGTTTAGATTTTTTTTTAAGCGGACAGTACAATAAACTGTTTCATAATGTTTCCAAGGTAATATTATAGAAAGCCTCGTTAAAAAAAAATAATAATAAAACCCTTAAATATATGCTATAACGAAATGAATTATCAAATGGAGGTTTATGGAAGTCCAAAATATGGAATTCTTTGTTTTTTATACAAACAATGACAAAAAAAAAACCAATTCATTTCATTTTTTCTTCGTAAGGATAATGTAAACTAAGTATATTGAGAAATATGGGGGAAAGGCAGTAAAATCATTTTAGACATACGCGTATTTGAGATACCTTGTTAAAAACAGCTTTGAAATGAAGACATAGAGATTGACTCTTAAGTACCTTGAACATTTAACTTGATTTTGCCCAAGGCAGTACCAGCTGGGTTGTGAGCCACACACATGTAAGTGCCAGCATCCTCTCTGACTGCTCTTGAGATCTGCAAGCCACCATTCGGAAGAACTGCATGATTTTTGCCTGTATCACAATTACGAAAGCCGAGAGTGAAACAAATGTTTATTTTCATCATAAAAAACAGTCATACTAACTTTTGAATTCTAAAACATAGAATTTGCCATGATTTTCTTGATAGAAACAGTGGTAGGTACCTGAAGTGATAACATTGATGCCTTCTTTTTGCCAAGTAATGAAAGGACTGGGTGTCCCTGTTACTTCACATGGTAATAAAATGGGATTGTTTAGAATGACGTCTAGATCACTTGGCTGAGGCTGAATGACTGGAGGTTCTATAAAAATCGACCAACAGAAATAAATAACATCAGTTAATGGCAGAAATATCTACTGTAGGCATGAGATTAAACACGGCCAAAGCTAACCCACTGCCGTCAAGTTGATTCTGACTCATAGCGACCCTATAGGACAGAGTAGAACTGCCCCACAGACTTTCCAAGAAGCACCTGGCGGATTCGAACTGCTGACCTCTTGGTTAGCAGCCGTCACACTTAACCACTACACCACCAGGGTTTCCACTATAATTCCAAAATATCAGTGAGTTGATTGTCCAAGAGAAAAGCAAATATTGGTCACGTTGTATTCTTTGAAGTCATCACTACAGCCAGTTTCTGTTATAACACAAACAGACCAGAAGCAGAAACAGATTATACAAATCCAAGAATGAAAATAATTTTGGGGTTGTTCTGTATTCATTTATCATTTTTGTGCCTTGTTTAGTCTATTGAAGAGTATCTTCCAAGCTTTCACATCCCCAAGATATTACGGTGGCTCATAGCTTTGGAGAGTACTGTCTTTCAAGAATTAAAAATGCCTTGGGAAGGGGGGAAGAAAGAAACAGCAAGTTTTTAATGAGTAAGTAACCTTTCATACCCTGGACATGAAGGGTCACATGTCGGTGTGCAGAGCCAGCTGCATTCCTGGCGATACAAGTGTACCTTCCAGCATGGTACAACTGGGTGGCAAATATTTCAATTGCTCCTAAAAAGAAAATGTTATAACATATATGCATCCTTGTTTATCTGGTTTTACAGATTTTGTCAGTTTCATTTTTGTGTTTTCTGCACCTAGCAGAAAACTTGCTTGGCTTATACTCATGTTTGTAACCACGGAAGTTTCTAGCACAGTACTTTTTTTTTTGTGACATTAGTTGCAATCCCTACAATGTGACAGCTCACTCCCGCTTGCCAACCTGGGTGCCCTGTGTCCATTCAATCAGTTCCTGTCCCTTCCTGCCTTCTCATCCTACCTACGGACAGGAGCCGCCCATTTGGTCTCGCGTATCTGACTGAACTAAGAAGCACACTCCTCACGTGTATTTTGTTTGTTTGTTTTATAGCCCGGTCTAATGTCTAATCTTTGTCTGAAGAGTGAGCTTCGGGAATAGTTTCAGTTCTGGGTTAACAGTGTGTCCAGGGACCATAGTTTCTGGAGTTCTTCCAGTCTCTGTCAGACCATTAAGTCTGGTCTTTCTGCGTGAATTTGCATTCTACTCCACACTTTTTCGCTCTCTGTCCAGGACTCTGTTGTGTTCCCTGTCAGGGTGGTCATTGGTGGTAGCTAGGAACCATCTAGTTCTTGTGGTCTAGGCTGGTGGAGTCTCTGGTTCATTTGGTCTTTTAGTCTCTTGGACTAATATTTTCCTGTGTCTTTGATTTGCTTCAAGTGGTATGGGACTACTTGATTGCCACTTGGAAACCCTGAAGACAGCAGACGCCACTCATCAAAGTGGGATGCGGAACATTTTCTTAGTAAACTTTGTTATGCCAATTGACCTAGATGTTCCTCCAAAACTATGGTACCCAGGCCCCCGCCCCAGCTACTTTGTCCCTCAATGTGTTTGGATGTGTTCAGGAAACTTCTTAGCTTTTGCTTTGGTCCAGTTGTCTAACACAGTACTTAAAAAAAAATTATTATTAACAGCTTTATTGAGGCATCCTTAACATACCATAAAATCTATCCATTTAAATGCACAATTCAATGATTTTTAGTATATTTACAGTGTTGTGCAACCATCATCACAATCCAATTTTAGAACATTTTCTTTACCCCAAATAGAAACCTTGTGCCCATTTAGTCACTCCCTACTCCCAACCCTAGAAAACTACTCATCCACTTTCTATCTCTACAGATTTGTCTTTTGTGGACATTTCATATAAAGGAAATCACACAGTATGTGATGTTTTGTGTATGACTTCTTTCACTACGAGCACAATGTTTTTGTGTAAAACATTTTCTATGTTTCTGACACAGCCAAAATACTCTGCCTTGCAAGCCAAGTTGCATCCTGGGTACCAAGCTCCCATTTTTTCTTTCCATTGAAAAAAAAAAATGCAAAGTCTCTAAGAATAATTTGTATACACTCTTAAAGCCCCAGGATATTGGTTGTGATTTTAGCTTATCTCTAATGAACTTCCTCATTGCATAAGTTTCAGAAACATACATGTGAATCAACTATACTTTTAAGTAAATTGTTTTTTTCTCCTCAATATTAAAACTTTAAATTGTATAAATGATGGTTACTGCCACCCTGAGAAATTATCTATCATGGCACTTATTACCTAGTTTTACTTGCTAAACTATATAAACCTTAAAAGCAAAAAACCTGTCTTAGCTTTGTGTTCTCAGAAACATAGTCAAGTAAGTCTATTGTTTCAGGCACTAAATAAATGGTGAATGAATGGCCATTCTATTTGATGAAAGGAAGCAAGGCGGTATACTCACAGGTAACTAGTGAATTTGTTAAACTTTAGGTTTAGCAAACATGTACATAAAATGCCAGTTATCATGCTTATTAATTCAGATCAGTCTTGTTAGTAGCTGTTGAGTTAGCTTTGACTCATGGCAACCTTATGTAAAACAGAACAAAGCAGTGCCCAGTTCTGCTTTGAGTCCACTGTTGCAGCTTTGGGTCAATCCATCTCACTATTTCCCTCATTTTTGATGGCCCTTTACAATATCAAACATGGTATCCTTTTCTAGCGATTGGTATTTCCTGGTGATGCATCTAAACTAAGTGAGACAAAGTCTTACCATTCTTGCTTCTAAGGAACATTCTGGTTGTATTTCTTCTAAGACTTATTTGTTTTGTTTTTGGCAACCCATGGTATATTTAATATTCTTCACCAACACCATAGTTCAAATACATCAATTCTTATTCTGTTTCCTTTTTCACTGTCCAGCTTTCACATGCATATGAGGTGGCTGAAAAGATCATGGGTTGAGTCAGACATGCTTTAGTCATCAAAGTTACATTTGCCTTTTAAAATTTCAAAGAGGTCTTTTGCAGTAGATTTTTCCAATGCAACGTGTTGATTGATTACTTGACTGCTGCTTCCGTGGACACTGACTGCTGATTCCAGTAGAATGAAATCATTGACAACTTCGATTTTTTTCTGCATTTATCATGATGTTGCTTATTGGTCCAATTGTGAGGATTTTTGTTTTGTCCATGTTTAGGCGTATTCATACTGAAAGATATCTATTTTTTGATCTTCATCAGTAAGTGCTTCAAGTCATCTTCATTTTTGACATGCAAGGTTGTGACATCTGCATGTCACAGATTGTTAAAGAGTTTTCTTCCAATCCTAATGCCACATTCTTCATATAGTTCAGCTTCACAGATTACTTGTTCACCATACAGATTAAATAAGCAAGGCGAAAGGATACAACCCTGCCCCACGTCTTTTCCAACTGTGAACTTTGCAATATCCCCTTGTTCTTTTCAAATGACTGCCTGTTCATCCATGTAGTTTCTACATGAGCACAATTAACTGTTCTGTAATTCTCATTCTTCATAATGTTACCAGTTTTAGATATTATTAGATATTATCCAAGATCAGTCTTAAATACTATTCATTATTTTGCTTCCAGGTCTCTTTTTTCTTTTTCTTTCCCTAGTACCCTTCCCACTTTCACCACATTTCTTCCAGATGCCTAAGTCCAGGAATGTAAATGTATTTTATTCTTGTTCAACAAAAGGCCTGTTAAGGCCACCCATATATAATCAATTCAACTGATAGATGTTTAATCACTGAGCTTGGTCTTACCGGAGGACAGAACTCTATAGCCATCTCCCCTGGGAAGCAGTCTTATACCATTTTTGGTCCAGTGAATTGAGGGAAATGGAACTCCTGAAGCAGTGCAGGTAATTACTGTCGGGGTATGTCTGGTTACTCGGAAGTCCGTAGGTTCATCAGCTATGGAAGGTGGAACTAAAACAACAATAACAACAAAAAGAGAAAACTATACATGTTTCCAACTCTTACAGATTCCAAAAGCCTTCTCATAAAGCTTTTTCTCCCTTCTCTGAATGTAAATGTTAAAAAACAGTGGCTATCGAGTCTATTCCAACTCATGGTGACATCTAGTCTATTCCAACTCATGGTGACCCCATGTGTGTTAGAGTAGAACTGTGCTCCATAGGGTTTTCAATGGCTGGTTTTTTGGAAGCAGACCACCACGCTTTTTTTCCAAGGTGCCTCTGGGTGGACTCGAACCTCCAACCTTTTGATTAATGGTCAAGCATGTTAACCATTTGCACCACCCAGGGACTCCATGTGAATTTGAATATTAAGTAAGTGGAAAAGGAAGCTCTCTTGAGAAGTATTGGAATGATGAAGTGGTATCATTATAATAACTTTTAATTCACATGCTAAGCCAGTACTACCTTGTACAGTGAGATCCACGGTTCTCTTATCCTCTCCAGCAGCATTTGTCACAGTGCACTCATAGGTTGCAGTGTCATCCACAGAAGGGGAAATAATTGCTAGTGAACCTGAAGACAGAAGTCTAGAAGAGAGATTTCAAAGCAATGAGATACTATATATCAGGTTTAATAAATTTCTTCAGTTGCTTCAACATGCTACTTCAAAATATGCATCACTTCTCTGATAACTAAGACAAGTTTAAGTTTATATGGTAATGGGTTAATAGATCCTCAGCCTTGGCATTTAAGGAAGCAGTTGGGTGGAAAGGTTGTCTAAAGTGGGAATCTTGCATTTTCTGAATGCTTATGACATTGATGATAGCCACTGTTTACTAAGCATTGAATACGTTCCTGGCACCATGATAAATGCTTTGCATAATTATCTCTAAATTTCACAATAACTCTGCAGGTTGGTATTGTGATTATTTCCACTGACAGATGTGAAGACTAAAACTCAGGCACTAAGAAACTTACTTATTGCCTCAAAAATAATAAGTAGCTACCTTGGTATTTAACTACAGGTCTGTTTGTCTAGTCTTTTTCAGTACTTCACATGCCTCCTTACATGTGATGGCTACCTTGGAGGTTCATGCATCAATAATGATGTATGAAGCTCATACAGCAATGAATCTTTCCCTTAACCTCTAACCAACTGAAAACTAAAGCAATCTGGATCAGTGCAAATGTTTAGGAGATTTAGTAAGCACACATCCATGATTTAAGTAACTGTAAATAAAAATATCTGTTTTCTTACTTCAAACTGTGAACTGATTAAAAGACTAGAAATGATTTGATTTAATGGAAACATATTTGACATGCTTTTTTATTCAAGGGCATTATACATTTTCCATATAGCATATACCTTCAAGTTACTGAACTCCTAATCCAAAAGATGAAGAGGATGAGAAAGAGAGAACTGATAGAATTTCAAGTGAAACATTTCTAGTTTCATGTTTCCTGATGTATCAGAATTGATTTTTGTCCAAGCAGATCTACGAGAGCATTTGTTTTCAGTACCTTGCCAAATCTTTTGACAGGATAACTATCTATTAACTCAATTCAGATACAAGAAATTATGTTCACCTATAGCATGATCAGAAAGGAGCCCTGGTGGCGCAATGCTTAAGCTCGGCTACTAACCAAAAGGTTGGTGGTTCGAACCTACCAGTCACTCTGTGGGAAAAAGATGTGCCAGTCTGCCTCCATGAAGATTTACAGCCTTGGAAAGCATGCGGGGTAGTTCTATTCTGTCTTGTAGGGTCATTATAAGTCAGAATCAACTTGACAGCAGTGGGAAACTGCTAGTGATATAAAGAGTAGCTTTTTAAAAACAATGGAGCCCTGGTGGTGCAGTGGTTAAGAGCTCAGCTGCCAACCAAAATGCTGGCAGCTCGAACCCACCAGCCGTTCCTTGAAAATTCTATGGGGCAGTTCTACTCTGTCCTATAGGGTTGCTATGAGTCGGAATCGACTTGACGGCAATGAGTTTTTTAAAACCATACATTACCATATTAGGAGATGGCCGTAAATCAGGAGGAATGCAAAAAATTGGAGAAAATGATGTTTTTCCTTCCCACACGTGCTGCTACATACATAAATTACATATCAAGGTATAAAAAGTGATTTGTATTTACAACTAAAACTTGTATTTATATTTACAGAATATTTTGTTTTTATACCAAATGTTTTTTTTTTTGTTTTTTTTTTTTGTTTATCCCTTGTCTTTATAATATTTCATTAGGTGCTAAAAAAATAAAGTGGGATAAAAATATAATCCTATGGACTCATCAGAGGGCTTGGGTATGGAAAAGTTGCACTTATAATTCAAAAAAAAGGTTTTAGGCTGAAAAACGAATTCCACGTTAAGGAAAAAGGAAAGTATACTTTCTACATATTAGTTAATTCTTAATTTTTATATTTATTGCCCCATCAATGTTAATTCTTATAAAAATATTTTTCTAAATAGCAAGGTGGGATTTTTAAACAAAATCATTTTTTACCTGTATGAATTCTGATTTTGATCCACACTAAGAAGATGCCCATTTTTCCTCCAAGTGATTGATGGTTTTGGTATTCCAGTTACCTCACAAGCCAGAGTAGCTTGAACATTTACCATTACAGTTATGTTGGTAGGACCGGGAGCAATAGATGGAGGAACTAAAACAATATCACCAAATAAGAAGGGAATATATTCAACAAATAGTGCCATTTGAAGTATTTGTGCAAAATTAAAATTAATCATTGGTAACTTGTCTCATAGTTATGAACACAATAAGACTCTGTGAATTTAAATAGTGCATTGATGGTGCTAACCATGCTGGGGAGAAAACATGGGCCTTTATGCTCATGAAATAATGTAATGCATTTAAATAGCCCTGGGTGTCAAGGTCACTAGTTTAGGTTATTTGACCCAAAGCATTTGACCCAAAGACTGGAGGTTGTTTATAAAAGTATATTTACCATGGACCTGTAAATCTATCCGCCTGCGGTCCATTCCAGCAGCATTGGTAGCCATACACAAATACCGCCCAGCATCACTGACAAGTGCTGACTGGATAAGAAGGAATCCATTTTCCAAGATGGCATATCTACAACAAAGATCAGAAGTGATGGTCCCTGAATCAGTCTCATCTGACTCTTCTCCTTTTGATAGAAGGCATTTTTAAAGGCTTAGTCAAATCCACTTTTAGTCCTTTTCCTCTTTTAGATAAAACATATTTATAAGCCCTTGGTGGAAGAAAAGGATGCAAAGGTGAATAGAAAATGAGCTTGTGATATTGGGTGGATTATAACCATTGTGTTTTCAGTATGAGTCTTTGGAATTATACTTGTGAAACGCTCCATTTTCAATCTCATGTTAAGATGAAAAGACTAATTATAAATATAATAAAATAAAAATAATGCATTGGAAAAAGATTTAAGGATTTATGTTTCAGTTCTTACAGTATTTTTCATTCTTTTCCAGCATTGTTACCTTGCGTGATTCCCGGCTAGTGCAATACCATCCTTTCTCCACGTTATTCTTGGGGTTGGCACACCTTCAGCGAGGCATTCCAATGGAATCGACTTATTTAAGTGAATGACGAGGCTCTGAGGGCCACCCTTTATATTTGGAGGAACTGTACATGAGATTCAATGAAAAAATTCAGTTATATTAATAGCATAGCCTGAACTAAGACCCTGAAGAAGTAAAGCAAGGTGAGCTTTGAGTCACATGCACAGCTTTGTCTACAGCTAATTTATGTTAGTACAATAAATAGAATTGAGGTTTAATTCCTAAAATCTTACAGAAGATACTTTGTGTTTAAAAACAAAGCATTGATGGGGGAGGGGGATTTTAAATCCCTGATATGGTATGTGAAATTTGGTTCTCTGTGAGAGCGCCTTCAATAAAAATCAGCTCTGGCTTGATGCAAATTAAAGATGATATTTCTTATTTCTCCTTGGCCAAATAATGGTCAGAGAATGTTAACACTGGAACAATTTCACTTTAAATAAAGAACAGAAAGTAGTCTGTTTTAATGAAATGCACATCTGTGATTAATCATGCAAGTCTCAGAGCATTTATTTTATTAAACATTGAGTTCATATGGGAATAGAAAACCTGCATTTGAATTTTAGTATTAGAGGTATAACTTTGGCGGGTCACCACTAACCCATACAATCTCATATATTGAAAATCCAAAAGGGATTCTCTTGAGGGAAAAGCATATTTTATATTCCTGAATTTTGACAAATTTTACTAGTTAGATTTTATTCTTCAGAGAATTACAGTACTACAGCAGTCTACATCTTGCTCATATAAATATATGTATATACCCATGCCACCATCAATAATAGTGAACTAAATCATGGGCCACTTGTCATCCAGGGATTAAGTGCCTTTGTTTCCTCAATGTCTCTGATGTGAATGACACAAAACATCAGGATGTACTAATAACCACCAGTCATATATTATCACCTAAAACCCATTGTCGTTGAGACGATTCTGACTCATAGTGACCCTATAGGACAGAGTAGAACTGCCCGGTGGATTCAAATTGCCAAACTTTTGGTTAGCAATGTAGCTCTTAACCACTACGTCACCAGGGTTTCCACATTATCATCTAAGATAGAGTCATATATCTCTAATTATGTTTTTTTCTAAAACTGAATTAATTTAAAATATAGCTCCAATACAAATTGAGCATCTTGGTGTGTATGTGTTTTTTGTTTTTTTTTTCCAGAAGATAACCACAAGGATTCATTTAGCATGTTCATTAAAAAGAAAAAAAAAAAAATCATTTCTTTGAATGCCTCTGGTTAAATTTTTTAATTGTAAAGCAATTATAATTTTTCTTACCATGTACAGTGAGAATAAATTCTCTTGTAGTCTTTCCTGCAACGTTGCTGGCAACACAGGTATAATTGGCTGTATCATCTAGATCTGCATTATTAATTTGAAAGTATCTCCCTCCAGATAAAATTCGCACCCGAGGCATTGCCTAGATTAAGCAAGTAAAATTTACCATGAAAATGTCAGAAAAGGGGAAGAAAATGTTACTTTCCAGTATCAAATGTAACTATAGTGAACTGCGGAGCTTCTGTCTGCCAGCATGCTTTGACTGCTCCCTCACCATTTATTCTGGTATCAGAAACCCTGGGGAGCTATTTCTATGACTGCAGTTAAGGCAAGCACATAATCAGTGCCTCCACTTCCTCTGGCCACAATGACCCACTCAAGAATGGGCAGATGACTTGAGGTGGATTTCTATCAGAGCCCTCCTCAAGACTGCTGATGGTGGTGTTTGAGGGGAGGGAAAGGCATGAACTTTTTACTAGAATCACTGGATGTAAAGATGACAATTCTGGAGGCAGTCTTTGTCACCATTTGGGGACAGCCTGCTCTGAATTTAAGACAAACGGAACAGTTGAGAGTGGAAGAAAGAACCCAGATGCCTGATTATAAGTTCTGTGGACTATATTTTAATTTTTAACTTTTAAAGCAGGGTTTTTTGGCTAGTAAAAATTTTCAGAGTTGATTCTTAAAATGCCTTTCTTCCATGAACATCACTAAGTGCTACTAAGTAAGTCTCACTATAATTTCTCTTATCAATTATCTCTTTAAAAAAAATAAATAAATGGGTTCCAGTAGATACACAGGTCAATTCACAGAGTATCTTGAATCTAAACACCTGTCTTTTGGCGTGTAGTCAACCACAAACTACTCCAGTAAAGGCTGAGAGGAGAAGGCCAATTCATGGACCCTGTAACCACTGCTACAACGCTGACTAACCAGTAGTCTTATGTTATTTTGTCTTCCCTACTAGCAAAGACTTCACAGTTGAGTTTTTTTTTTTTTTTTTTGGTCTCAAAATGAATCTGTAGAAGCTCGCAAAAGATTCACCTGTAACTGCTCTCCATTTCTCAGCCAAGTGATTATAGGTGGGGGCACAGCATCCGATTTGCATTCCAACGTCACTTGTCTATTCTGTAATACGGTGAAATCCTGAGGCTCATCAGTTCCAGCAATATTAGGGGGTACTGGGTGTGAGAACAAATGCATAAAAGGCTTTCAATAAATGATATGTAGAATGATCCAAAGTATCATAGGCATTCAATGACTTGTTGCCACTCTAATAAATAAGAGGTATGAATTTTAAACATTACTTGATTAATTTATAGTATAAATAGTGGAATGGCTTTACTTTACTCAGCACTTTCATATACATTAATTGGTAAAATCCTTCCAACAACCACATGAGTGACAGGATAGGTGCTATAATAACATTATTATCACCATTTGACAGGTAAATTAACTGAAGCAAAGAGAAAAAACCAAAACCAAACTCACTGCTATCCAGTCAATTCTGACTCCTAGCGACCCTATAGAACTGCCCCATAGGGTTTCCAAGGCTGTAAAGCTTTACAGAATTAGACTGCCACATCCTTCTCCTGTGGAGTGGCTGGAGGGTTCAAAGCACAGAACTTTTGGTTAGAAGCCGAGAGCTTTAACCACTGTGCCACCAGAGCTCAGGATCCCTTTTCTAGGTTCTATGCTTGGTAATAGTTTCCTCTGAACACCAGATTTTAAAACCACCAAATCTGTCTACCCATTAATATTCAGAAATGTGTCTACTTTTCTACAGTGATCTTTTTATGTGACTGTTAAATGTCAAATTTACATATCAATTATGACAGGTCTAATTTGTGTGTAGGTGTGTGTGTGTTAGGGGAGGTCTATTTAAATTCATGGTTATGAGAACTCATCAAGATCTTATGTTTACTTTTCTAAATGTTTCTCTCCATGAAGAGTAATTACCATTTCTATGTCAAAACAGTATTGGTCAGAGTCTTATTGGCCCAATTTTCCTAAAGGGTAATTTAGCAATAAGTTTCAAAAGTCTTAAAAGGGTGTTGTGTGTGTGTGCGTGCTTAACCAAACAAGTGTACTTATAGAAATTTACCAAATAAAATAATTAGGGGAATAGGTCAGTATGTAAGTACAAAGATGTCTATAATGGTATTGTTTATATTGGTGAAAATGAAGAAACAATCTAACTATCCAAAACTAGGGATATGATTAAATAAATGATGGCATATTAATATAATGGGACACTATGCTTTTTTTTTTTTATGCAACCATAAAAATACATTTATTCTCATTAAAACATTTTCACCATACTGTTAAGTTTTTTTTTTTGTTAAGTGAGAGACAAATCAAGTTAAATACTACGTGCTGTATGATCGTATTTCTGTGACAAAACATATATATAGATAAAGTCATCTTTCTCTAGTGAGATTATGGCTGATGTTTGTTTTCTTCTTTATCATAATTACAGTCTACGGTTTTAAATCAACGAATATAAATTCTTTGTGCAGGAACAAAACAAATAACTCAAAAACTCAACTGAACTATCCTCAAAGAATACTTGATCAGTCAAATATAAGATGCCAATTTGTAAAATACAAATTGCCTAATATATAAACGTATCTCATGCTGTGCTGTGGAGTTACCCCCTTTTGCCTAGCGCGTGGCTTCTAAGTAGGTGTGTGTATGGTAGACTGCAGGACGTTTTGCCAGATTTACCATGCACTCTCACTAAATATTCTTTATCATCATCTCCTGCAGGACTGGATGCCAGACAGGTATATCTTCCTGTATCCTCCACCTGCAAAACCCAAACAAGTGAATTAAACAATGCCTAACCTGTTTGTTTTGGTGATGAGAATCAATATGCATGAGAATAAATTATCCCAACTGAAAATAAAAGTCCCAATGAAAAAACAACGTATCCTTACAGAAACACAATAATTAAAAACTTCACAAACTGATTAACACTTGCGATTAGTGCTCCGATATTGAGCATTGCTTGGCATTTCTATTACATGTGAATCTACGTGTAAACAAGGTTTCAGTATCTGATCTCAGGATGCTTGCATGTTAGGATCTTTGTGCAGGAAAAGATGCAGGGGATCTTGGAGAATGCAGATATATAATGTACCTAACATCATACATGGCAGACTAGATACTCAGTGTTTATTAAAGAAATAAGTATTTATGGGTTTAAACTGTGAACTGAAAAGTGCAATTAGAGCCTTACTGAAGAAAATAAAGTCCATTTGTTAAATAAAAAGCAAATAAATAAAATGCCATACTATTAAAACAAAGCACATTAATCCTACATTTTGAATACACCTTTGATGTGCATCATGAAAGGGCTATAAGGCAATTTGGCTGTAAATAGCGTCAGACTGAAGCAGAATCCATTATTACCCTACTAAAAATGGAAGTATTGCTTTAGAAACCCACAAGACGACTTTCCACTGGAAGCGTTAGTCTTCGTTCGTGTGTATGACATTGTGCAGACACAACCTGGGCGTATGCACATTTAGGGCATACTCGGGAAAGCAGTTGATCTTACTACTGTGAAAACAGCATTTGGAAGGGTAGAAAATGTCTATTTTCATTTTTTTTTTCATACTTGGACTTCTCTAGAATATTGGGAATTTTTTAATTCTTGCGTTCAAGGTTGATTTTATAGCTTATGAAAAACTTTTTGGAGGGCTATGAAAATGCCTTCAAAAAAATTAAGACTAGAACATTTGGAAAAATAAATACAATTTTACAAGAACTACTTTCATACAGTCCTTTTGTTTATGAATTAAAAATGATGCATCGCTGCCTACAGAATAGCTTCTGAATGTTTTATCGTATTTTTTTATTGTGGCGAAAGCATACACAACATACCCCATCTCAACAAGCTGCCCACGTAACACTGATTACACTACATTTACCAAGTGGTGCAACCATTCTCTCTCTCCTCTTGCAAACCATTTCACCACCGTTAACATAAACTCAGTGCCACCTAAGCAAAAAGTACACTTTTCCCACTTCCGCCCCTGGTAACCACTAACAATCTTTGGTTTCTACATATTTGTTTTTTCCATATAAGTTACAGCATACAATATTTGTCGTTTTGTGACTTATTTTGCTTAGCATCATGTTTTCAAGGTTCAGCCATACTGTGAAGTGCATCAATACTTCATTGCTCTTTATGGCTGAGTTGTATTCTACTGTGTGTGTTTACCACATTTTGTTTATCCATTCATTTGTTGATGGGTGTTTTGTGTTTCTACCTTTTGGCTATTGTGAAAAGTGCTGCAAGGAACATTGGTGTACAGGTTTCTGTCTGTGTTCCTGCCTGCACTTCTTCTGGGTATATACCTAGGATTGGGATAGCTGAGTCATACGGTAATTCTATGTTCAACTTGCTGAGGAACTGCCAAACTGTTTTCCACAGTGGCTGTGCCGTTTAATATTCCCATCAGCAATGGATGAAGGTTCCAGTTTCTCTACAAACTTGTCAACACCTGCTGGGTTTCTTTTTTTTGTTTGTTTTTTGATCATTACCATTCTGATATGGGTGAGATGATATCTCATTGTGGTTTATCAAATTCATTGTTTTGTATCTCTCTAATGGCTAATGACGTTGAGTATGTTTTCGTGTGTTTGTTGGCCATCTGAATATCTTCTCTGATGAGCTGTCTGTTCAAGCCTTTTGTCCATTTTTTTGACTGAGTTGTCTTTTCATTGTTAAGTTGTAGGAGTTTTTAAAATATATTTTGGATATTAGGCCCTCATTGGATATATGGTTTATGAAAATCTTCTCCCAATCTATAGGTTGTCTTTTCACTTTTTTAAGTCCTTTGATGAACACAAGTATTTTCTCATCATACTTTAAAACTTCTAAACACTAACTCTTTCTCCAACTCAATTAATTCCCAACAGATATTGCCTCTTCCACTTGTCTTGCCTTAGCCAAACTTGAACCATAAAGCTACTCTTAAATCCTGTCTCCTCTAAGAAATATGTCTTTAGAACTTATACCCTGGATACCCACAGCCATTTGTAACTACATTTTCTAAAGTGTGTTCTGTTAATAGAGTTATTTATAGTTAAACAGGTTTCATTAGAATATAATTTCGCAGAGGTGTCTACATGCATTATGGCTCACAAAGAAGGGGTATATAGTATGTAAACTTTTCCAAACCTATTTGGACATCAATTTTTTTTTTCTTTCTTAGAATAAATTACAGGACTGGCTAGTGTTCCATGAAATATGTTTTACAAAACTTTTGTCTCTGCCACACAATTTGCAAAGCATCCACTATGTGCTAGGCATAACCATGTGTTCCAGATAGATACACAAAAAGACAAAGTTCAGATATGTAAAATATAATGCAGGAAGTGCTATAACAGAAGTATGTGAAAACTGCTATGAAAATACAGAGAAGATGAATAAAGACTAGTTCTAGGACTTGGTCATATTTAACTTTACACATCTATCCTGGCAATGGGTTTGATACTGTTTTTAATGGTTTTATTATTGTTTCATGGAAACCTTGGTGGCGTAATGGTTAAGTGTTACAGCTGCTAACCAAAGGGTCGGCAGTTCAAATCTACCAGGTGCTCCTTGGAAACTCTGTGAGGCAGTTCTACTCCGTCCTATAGGGTTGCTACAGGGTTGCTTTGAGTCGGAATCGACTCGACGGCACTGGTTTTTTTTGTTTTTTTTATTGTTTCATATCTAATTGTATCTTATGTTTAGTTTTATTTTCCCTAGACAAGTTGAAATGTCTTTCAAGGCTGAGATATGTCTTGTGTACATCTGTATTCCCCACAATACCTAGAACGTGTTGGAAATCTGGTCAACAAATTCTTACAAAATTGAATTCAAGCCCCTTCGTTTTCTCGATAATATTGCATATTCTGCAGAACGTCACTATTTAACACTATGTGGGAACTTTGTCTTGTTTAGTTGTAACCAAACATTCCATTCTTGCATTTCAGATCTACTGCACTGGAGCCTTAAACCCTCTTTCAAGCTCTGTTTACCATTATTACTGTTGTTGTGTTCCATTGACTCGATTTCGACTCATAGTCATGTCACCTGGTAAGGACCTACCCAATCATCCTATGTGACAGAGTAGAACTGCTCCATAAGGTTTCCTAGGCTGTCTTCTTTATGGGAGAAGATCACCAGCTCTTTTCTCCCGTGGAGTGACTGGCCAGTTTGAACCGCAGACCTTCTGATTAGCAGCTGATGTTTAACCATTGTGCCACTAGGGCTTCTTTTCCTGTCTACCATTATTTCTTTATATTTATGCTTCTGTTTCACACACTCCCTTGTCTCCATGCTGATTGTTATATAAGAACATTCTTTTGTAACATTTTTTTTTTTTTTGGCTGAAAACATATCGCCCAGGAGTTTTGAATCAGTAAGTAGTTTGACAGTTTAACCTGACTCCTCTCTGAGCTATTGCGATGTGTGATTTGTAGAAGAAGGAAATGGGAGACATATGTTCCTTGATGTTAGAAACAAAGCTGCACTGAGTTCTACTGCCTGGGCTTTTGAGCCGGACCCACACTTGAGTCTCAGCTCCGTTACCGAGCAGTGGCCGCCAAGTGCTGGGTCTCTCTGTGCCTGTTTTGGATTTGCTCAATGGGGATTAAGACACTGCCTCACAGCGTTGTCGTGAGGGCTGGCTGTGACAGATAGCCCAGTGCTGAACACAAGGCTGACACCGTAGACAATTTACAGTCGTTAGCTCTCTTCTTGCAGTTCCCCTTCCCTCCTCTTTGCTCAATGAAGATGCAAACAGGATATAAATACCTAACTTTGTTATTCTATATTGAAAGGGATTTTGAAGATGATAATAGCACCATCAGCAGCAACAATTCTAACTCTTAGATTTCTATCTAACTCTTTTTAGACTGTGGCAAACGAAGTTTAAACACTTCATGTTAGAATATCTCACTAAATCCTCAACTGTATGAACTGGGTATTACTATTATTTTATCCCCAGTTTACAGATGAGGGCATTAGGGCCCAGACAGAGAATGTTTGTAATACAGGGTTTGTCTTTGTTATTAGAACAGAGGATTGTTACCATAAGTCATTTCCAAATATATTTCTCTCTAATATATTCATATTTCAGAATATATTCATATTTCAGATAAATTTCTTCAAGTGCTGATTAAAAGAACTAGTCAATTTTATCATTTGAAAAAGTACATCTCTTCAGACTTTCACGTCTCCTAGTTCATTTTGGGAATCAAAATGCTATTTAAAGCCTCCATATATGTGATAATGGATTGCTTTTTGCCAGTTTAGTAAAGGGCTGCATGGCACAAAATAAGTGCTCAGGAAATATATTAGCCTTTATAGCACTGCGAAAATTGCAAGAGTTAACGTGCAGCCATCTTGCTCTCTTCAGAATTTAATGAGCTACCTCTTCTGGTTTCCTTTTAGTCACGTTACCCTGTAAGTCCCTACCTAGTCACACATGTGATAGAGCCAATCTACCTTTGCTAAAGTTACACAGGTGTGTGATATATTCTGGTGTAAGGACATAATTTCTCCAATGTTTTTCATGTACTAACAAGTGCAAAGTTTAACCTAGGATAAAGCAGTTGTATGAACGTTGACACCTACCTGAGCACTGTATATGCGAAGAACCTCTCCTCCTCCTAGAGTTTGCACCTGATGCAGCTGTGGAAGTGGCCGTCCATCTTTCATCCACATAATTTTAGGAGCTGGGATTCCAGAAGTAATGCAAGTAAGTTCAAGTGGATTACTGACAATCACTGATATCTCTTCAGGTTCTTCAGAACCATTAATATGAGGTGGCTCTATTTAAGAGAAATCAAAAACAATGACAAAATTAACTTGCTGTTTGATAAAAGACTGCTGATTATAAAAAGTTAAAAAGAATATCCAACTCAAATTTATATCCACATGATATGAATTGATTAGAATAAGGAAACCCAAATGATAATTCCTAGATGTCATTGCCATTTTTCACTGGCACTATTTTAAAAAGTATGGGTTATGCCTTCCATAGATCATGAAGTAAATGCCAGGCCATTAGAAGGTAATTATAGGACATTAGTTGGAATTCTGATAATTAGAGCATTCTTATCTAACTGGGTGGATCTGAAAAGAATAAAAATGAAATCCATTTTGTACCATTTATTTAAAGAGAGGTACTAAAAAATACTAGCGTGTTTTTGCACGTTTTAAATACAGATTGATCTCACAAAAGCAAGAGGCAAATGCTATGGAATTTTTGCTATCGTATTTTCCATGAAGAACTCTGAGGCAAAAAAAAAAGATTACGCAGGAGAAAAAAAATAGTTATATCAGGAGACAATGATTTCCGTATCAAACACATTCGTTATGGTTAGGCATGAATAATTTTATCTTTTCTTCCTTATACTTCTAAAACGACCTTTCTCAAGAGGATGTAAAAGAATTGAAGCACTGGGAAGAAATATTAGGGCCCTCAATCCAACTCCCACACCCCTCCCCCCACCAAGTTTAGAAATCCCTTTAAGACAGAATGCCCTTGTAATGATTATTCAAGCTTTCTATGGATGTTTCCAGCTTAGAATTTCATAAGGAAGCCAAAACAGCTGTTGGACAGCTCCAAAGGTTAGCTGTTTTCTAGCAGGCACATAGTTTAGAATAGTGGCTCACAGCAGAGTCTCTGGAGTCAGACAGCCTGAGTTTAAATCCTGGGCTCCAACAATTATCAGCTCAGGGGATTTGCATAAATCTCTAAAATGAGAATAATGATATTATTTACCTAATAAGATTGTTGTGAGGATGCAATGAGATAACCTCTATGCATTTTACACAAATCAGGCGCGTTAAAAAAAAAACAAATCTGTTGTCATCGAGTCTGTTCCAACTCATAGTGACCCTACAGTACAGAGCAGAACTGTCCCATAGGGTTTCCAAGGAGTAGCTGGTGGATTTGAACAGCTGACCTTTTGGTTAGCAGCTGTAGCTCTCAACCACTGTGCCACCAGGGCTCCAGGCACATAGTAAATGCTTAATAAATTATTACTACTATGTAGCAATTTAGGGGAGATGGTAGTAGTGGTACAGTTTTTTAATCTCTCCAAAATCGCATGTAAAAATAAATAAAGTATCTACATATCAAAACCAAACACTCATGGACAACATTTGCAAGAATACTGGATGACAAAATATCCCTACACACCTGAGAGTACAAACAGATAAAGACAAATCACCAAGACCTGTGTGGTATGGTGTGAGAGAAAGCAGAAGGAAGCAAGAGGCTTTTCTGAGAATAGGAGATTCACAATATGGCTAACAGATACTTACTGGAAACCACTGTAGGCCAATTTAAATAGAGCAGCTAAAACTTGGAGGGTTTGTGCCTATTCCAAAGATCAACTCAGTAGCAATGAGCATCCCCAGCCCCCAAATTGTGGTTTTTCTTTAAGTATAATTTTGTTCTCAAAGGAACCAAGGCTTATTGGAGAAATATATAATCACAAGTCTGGGAAAGAAAAAGAACAAGATAAGCCTGGAACAGTTTGTCATACCAGATAGCAAGAAAGTTATCAAAGACTACTAGGGTCACATTCCAAAGACTCAGGAACCAACTTGATTGTGCCAAATATGAGACAATTTAATCACTGTAATTGTCTAAATTCTTTGGTTCATGATGATATATATTTTTAACAATGTTATTCAAAAATTACCTGGTTAACTTTGGAGAATGATATGGAACAAATCTGTTTTCTTGAAATCTGGTAGATTAATTGAAAGGATCAAGCATTCAATGGGCCTTTTCTCTGTGAACTGTTCTATGGGTAACTAAATAGTAAATGAGGGAAGCATCTCCTTATAACATTATTTCAGCTAATAAATGAAACAAAATGAAAGAGTGGATCTAGGCATTAAGCATTAAGAGCATCTATGACTGCAAAAAGAGAGATAAGCAGATATTACGTGCCTCCTTTTTTGGTAAAAGAAAACAGCTTGGCCTGTAATCTTGCTGAAGGGACTAAATCCAAATCTAGAGCAAGACTTTGCCCATTTGTAGGATCCACAGAAAACAGAGGAACATGTTGAACTAAATCACAAGTGTGCAGTTGGCAAAACCCAGACTGTGGGAGAGTATACAGGACAAATGGCTCAAGTTCTCTGACAGATACAATGAAGGGAGAAAACAGGTGGGACAGTGCAGGAAGCTGTGAGATTAAAGGAGACCTAAATTTTTTTAAAGATACAAAAATTTAAGTAGGCGAGATTTAACTGTCTGAGGATGCAAACTTGAGGGATAAAATTATTTAAAAAAACCTCAGGTAAATGATTACCATAAAAGTCAGAATGGTGGTTACTTTTGAGGGCAGGAAAACAGTTGATATTGAGATAGAGATACAGCAAGGGGTCTCCGAGTGGCCAGCAAAGTTCTATTTCTTGACCTGGATGGTGATCACAAAACTCTATGCTGTATAATAACTCATTAAGCTATATATTTGTTTTGTGTTTATGTATCTGTTATATTTTACAATGAAAAGTTTTATTATTTTTTTTAAGTCACTACTACTATAATCTCTACTACAGCTGTTGGTACCATTATTAAAATCTGCCTTCTAAAAATCTTTGCTTCTTAGATCTAGTTTTCCTGTCTGGAACAACAAAAAAAGGATACCATTAAATCTGTTGTCTTTTTCAGATTATTTGCTGGCAAAATACATTTTCTTAAGTGCAATTTAAGACAGACCCAAGATTTCCTGTGCAAAAGGTTTCAATAGCTTATATCCTCATTATGACTTCCAAGTCTTCCACAGCATGATTTTGGTCTACCTTTAAAACGTTATCTACTTTTGAAAAATATTTTATTTTGTTGTTGAGAATATATACAGCAAAACATACATCAATTCAACCATTTCTACATGTACAACTCAGTGACACTGATTACATTCTTTGAATTGTGAAGCCATTCTCACCCTCTTTTTCGGGGTTGTTCCTACCTCATTAACATAAGCTCACTTGCCCAGAAGGGTTCTGTCTAATCTTTTGAGTTGCTATGGTCACTTTGATCCTATATGAAACCAAAATAAATAAATAAATAAATAAAACACACCCATTGCTATCTAGACAACTCTAATAGAGACCTTATATAGTTACTAAAAAAGCATAATGCTGAAGGAAGACATTTTTTTACTATTTAGGCTATTGTTTGCTTTTAAGAAGACTGCAGGGGATATTTTTGGCTTAAGGTTTAAAGAATATCTCAGGGCAATAGTTTCAGGGGTTCACCTAACCTACATGGCTTCAGGATGTCTGGAGGCCATGAGAATTTGAAATTCTGTTCTGTATTTTCCCCATTTTGATCAGAATTCCTCTACGGAATCTCTGATCAAAATGTTCAGTAATGGTAGCTGGGCACCATCCAGCTCTTCTAGTTTTGTAGCAAAGGAGACAGTTATTTATGGAGGCAATTAGCCACACATTCCATTTCTTCCTCCTATTCCTAACTGTCCTTCTTCCTCTGTTGCTCTAGGCAAATAGAGACCAATTGTGCTGGGATGGCTACTTGCAAGATTTTAAGACATTGCCTACTTTTAATAAACTTATATGTAACCTAACTTTCAAATTTAGGACAGAACGAGGAGATATTGTGTGGTTTAAAGTCAGGAAAGGTGTGTGTCAGGGTTATATCCTTTCACCATACCTATTCAATTTGTATGCTGAGCAAATAATCCTAGAAGCTGGACTATATGAAGAACAGGGCATCAGGACTGGAGGAAGACTCATTAACAACCCACGTTATGCAGATGACACAACCTTGTTTGCTGAAAGTGAAGAGAACTTGAAGCACTTACTGATGAAGATCAAAGATGAGAGCCTTCAGTATGGATTACACCTCAACATAAAACAAAAATCCTCAAAATTGGACCAATAAGCAACATCACGATAAATGGAGAAATGATTGAGGTTGTCAAGGATTTCATTTTACTTGGATCCGCAATCAACACCCATGGAAGCAGCAGGCGATAAATCAAAAGACATGTTGGATTGGGCAAATCTGCTGCAAAAATCTCTTTAAAGTGTTGAAAAGCAAAGATGTCACATTGAAGACTAAGGTGCGCCTGACCCAAGCCATGGTATTTTCAATCGCATCATATGCATGGGAAAGCTGGACAATGAATAAGGGAGACCAAAGAAGAATTGACGCCTTTGAATTGTGGTGCTGGCAAAGAATATTGAATATACCATGGACTGCCAAAAGGATGAATAAATCTGTTTTGGAAGAAGTACAACCAGGATGCTCCTTAGAAGCAATGATGACAAGACTGTGTCTTACATATTTTGGATATGTTGTCAGGAGGGATCCGTCCCTAGGGAAGGACATCATGCTTGGTAAAGTAGAGGGTCAGTGAAAAAGAGGAAGATTCTCAACAAGATGGACTGACACAGTGGCTGCAACAGTGGTCTCAAGCATAACAATTGTGAGCATGGCGCAAGACTGGGCAGTGTTTCATTCTGTGATACACAGGGTTGCCATGAGTCAGAACTGACTTGACAGCAGCTAACAACAACAACAACTTCAAATTAGACTTAACTCTTTCATAACAAGCCCAGTGCTTTTGTGCACTATGGCTTTACTAATGTTTTTTTCCTTCCACTGGCACATTCTCCCTCATAGTATTATTCTCTATCTACTCCTGTCGAAACATTATCAAGTTTCCATTCACGTTAAGTTGATTTGTAAAAAAAAAAAATCCTTTCTTGATTCTCTGAAATGAGTGTAAGATCTCTGCCCTCTAATTTCCACCACATGTTGCTTGTACCACTTAAAAGCACTTATCCAGTTCTGCATTTGACTACATTCAATTATTTCTTCCTTCTCTATGTTGGTTACTTACTACGAATCAGTCACTGAGGGTACAAAGATTAATAAGACACGGCCTTTATCCTAAAACAGTCATAGTCACTAGACCTAAAACAACAACAGTGAAATTTCCCAAGAGGGTCAAACCCCAGTCTCCAGATCTTAAGTGTGTTAAGTGGCTGTGAACTATCTTATTCCACATCTCGTCCATGTGTCTTGTGCATTGAGTAGAACAGTAGCTGTCCACACCCTGGTGACTCTGAATTTATGTTTTCAGCCCAGAGCTCTCTTCTGAGTTCCAGAGTCATAAATCCAATCATCAGATAAACATCTCCATGTGGACATTTGAAAGCTACTTCAAACTCAACACGTCCACAACTGGTGCTCTTATCTTACTCCCTAAAACCTGGTCCTTTTTCAGCATTCCCTTAATCTATGGCTCCTCCAACTGTTCAGTTACACAAGCCAGAAACCTAGGAGTCATCCTGGATAGCCCCTTCTCTATCACTCCCCTATGTCCAAATCTACAGCCAAGTTCTAATACTCCTACCTGCAATTACGACTAGAATACATCCTTTTCTCTCCAGCCCCTACCCATCACTCTAATATGAGCTATGCTACTGTTCACTTGGAATGCAGTCTCCTCCTTCTGGGGTGTAGTTAGCTACCCTACCCAGTATTACTTCCTTCTTTCTTTCTTACTTACAGACCCCAATTTTGTTGGGGGTGCCAAAGTGCTAAACAAACAAACAAACAAAAAAACACTCCTACTTTTTCCAAGCCTCTTTAGCAGATAGCAGATAAAGTGGACAGGTGAAGATTCTGGCCATTGAGATATAAAAGGAAATAGTTTTGTGGGGCTTCTAAGGAAGTCCCTAAAGGGGCAATCTTTCCCCCTTCCAATTTTTCATCCATGCTGTAAAGACCATGAGAACTGCAGTTATCTGAATTGCTGAACCCATGCCAACAACGGCCTACCCCCAGGCATCTCACTCAGTGAGGAAAGTAAGTTATTTTGTGGTTTAGACTCTTGGTTATTCACAGTTAAACACAATTCCTAATAATATACAGGTCTCTCAGAATCCACTCTTGCCCTGCTCCAGGTGGTTCTCCATTTTATAGTCAGAGTGATCTTTTCAGACTGCAATTCTAAAAAAAATCCTTTGCTGTCAAGTTGATTCTGACTCATATTGACTCTACAGGACAGAGTAGAACAGCCTCATAGGGCTTCGCATGTTGTAATCTTTATGGAAGCAGACTGCCACATCTCTCTCTTGCGGAGCAGCTGGTGGGTTTGAATCGCTGACTTGGTTAGCAGCCGAGTGCTTAAGCACTGCACCACCAGGGCTCCTTGCAACTCTAATCATGATATTTCATTTATTAGAACTTTTAATGACTTTCTGTTATTTTGAAGATAAACCAAGATTCTTAATGTGGTCAAGATGATCCTTCATGGTCTGGACCCTGTCAAAAACCCCTAACTTTATTTTTTATAGTGCTCTCCCTTGTTTTCAATGTTCTAGCCAAACTGGACCTTTTAGAACCTCTAATATACCATAACACCTCCCACCACTTGGTTAGAATTAAGTTGAAAATTCTGAACGGTAACTCTGTTCCAGGTAAGGAGTTTTCCAGGTTTTAATGGGATTAGCTATTAACAGACACTGAAATATTGAAACCTCTTTTTTTTTTTTTAACTGGGCTCTAAGTGAAAGTTTACAATTCAAGTCAGTTTCTCATACAAAAAGTTATACACACATTGTTATGTGACCCTAGTTTTTCTCCCTACAATGTGACTGCACACTCCTTCTCTCCACCCTGTATTTTCCGTGTCCATTCAACCAGCTCCTGTTCCCCTCTGCCCTCTCGTCTTGCCTCCAGACAGGAGTTGTCCGTGGGTCAGCTCACGTGTCTACTTGAGCTAAGAAGCACACTCCTCACCAGTATCATTTTATGTCTTATAGTCCAGTCTAATCTTTGTCTGAAGAGTTGGCTTCAGGAATGGTTTTAGTTTTGAGCTAACAGAGAGTCCAGTGGACATGACCTCTGGGGTCCCTCCAGTCTCAGTCAAACCATTAAGTCTGTTGGTCTTTTTATTAGATTTGAGGTCTGCATCACACTTTTCTCCTGCTCCATCAGGGATTCTCTGTTGCATTCCTCTCCAGGGCAGTCATTAGTGGTAGCTGGGCACCATCTAGTTCTTCTGGTCTCAGGCTGATGGAGCCCCTGGTTTATGTGGTCCTTTCTGTCTCTCGAGCTCAGAAACCTTTTATCTTTATGGTAAGCCAGTTTTTGATCTATTTCAAGAAAAAAAAAAAAAAAAAAAACCCCAGTGCCGTCGAGTTGATCCCGACTCATAGCGACCCTATAGGGCAGGGTAGAACTGCCCCATTGAGTTTCCAAGGAGCGCCTGTCAGATTCGAACTGCCGAGCCTTTGGTTAGCAGCCGTGGCACTTAACCACTACACCACCAAGGTTTCCAATTTCAAGAAAGTATTATCCTTAATAACTCTTTAGCTTGGAAGGTTGCTCTTTGTATGGTGCTCTAGCAATATCATTGCTGTTTTTCTTCTTCAGTTTCTTCTCTCCAAAATTCACTCTGCTGTGATTCTGCTCCTGGGTTCTTGAATTCCTAGACATACAATCTTTCTCTTTTTCCTCACTGCCACCATGCAAGACTGTACGCCTGTACTTTCAGGCCTGTATGAGTACAACAGTCTCTTCAATTAACTCTCTAGTCTGTCACCAGAGGGAAATTTTTTTTTTTTTTAATGAAATCTGGCTGTAATATATCCCTGCTTAAGTTTCTTCCTTGGCCTTTATAATGAATTCCAACTCCCTAAGATGATCTCAAGGCTCTTCACAGTTTGGCCTCTGCCCATATTTCCAGTCTTGTTTCTTGCCACTCTTCCTTTTATACTCAGTCAGCTTCAATCAGTTCAGACAGACAATTCCAGCTCTCTCTTCCCTCTAGGTGAGAGATCTAGGCAAAAGGCCTCTAACCCCCACTTACTTCCATAGTCCTATGCTTCAGGTCTGAGGTTTATCCTTAAAGAGATCTTCTCTGAACCTTATTATCCCACAGAATATTATTTTAATTATACAATCCTCATTATACTAAAAAATACTTGTTCAGTAGCTGTGTTTCCCACAGATGTAGGAACTTAAGGATCGAGGCCACATCTGTCTTATTCAATGATGCATCCTAGTACCTGTCATATTGTCACACAGTAGGTGTTCAATAAGTATTTGTTAAGTGATGACTAGAAACATGCCTGGCACATAATATGTATGCAATAATTAATATGTGAATAATAAACGTGTGAGATCACATATCATTTCATGTTATTTCTTATATGCTGTGAATTGATGTGCAGGCATTTGTTACCTCTCCTACACACAGGTGTGTACATGCACACACACACACACACACACTTTTTCTGCCTTTTGCCTCTAAATATTATGGAGTATTTCTTTCACTACCACACTTCTTTCGAAGAAGACTCATCCACACCAGAGTATCACATTTTACTTACTTAGGGAACAGTGGAAACTCCCCTTATCCAACTGGCAAATCTCTGATTCAGTTCAATTCAATCCAACAAATATTAAGAGTTCTCTGCTGAGCCAAATGCAGTGCTAAGCACTGGGAAAAGAGCAATAACTAAGATGGATGCTGTCTCTGCCCTCATAGAGTTCAATATCTAGGAATGAAGCAGACTTTTAAATTTACTAAATAATTAAATTTTAATAGGTGTTATGAGAAAGAATTGCAAGGCACCTGAAAGCATATGCTAGCCCCCACCTAACCTAGACTCTTGCCAACACTCTTCTTGCTGTTCTTTGTGGAGTGCACTCTGGGCTATGCAAGGAGCCTGGGATGGGGGTAACCTATAGCTGTTGTTATATGCTATTTAGTTCCAACTCATAGCAACCCTATGTACAACAAAATCAAACACTGCCCGATCCTGCACCATCCTCACAATCATTGCTATGTTTGAGACCATTCTTGCAGCTACTGTGTCAATCTATCTCATTGAGGGTCTTCCTCTCTTTCACTGACCCTCTACTTTACTAGGCATGATGTCTTTCTTAGGAACTGGTCCCTCCTGTATGTGAGTAACCCACATCCTGGTAAAACACACACACAACTCCCCCCCTCAAAGGTCTTAATTATTGAAATAATCAGTTTGTTTTATACATCTTCCTGTCACTTCCCAGGTCAGAATTTTTGACTTCAAGAAAAAAATATATTTTCCCTTTATACTATTTGTTTGCATGTAGAACATAGAAATAACATTTTAAATATTTACTTTAAATGGACACAAGAATAAATAGAACTACACTATTTGAAATGAGTTTTCCAATTATAATCTACAGACTGGATCGTTTAAAATCTATTTGGAATAACATATTATAGCATAAATGTTACTTTTTTTTCATTAAATTGCTTTTATCAGATATGCTTTTAGTTCTTGGAAAAAGTCAAAAAGCTACTTATCAACTGGTTCTATTACTTTTCTCAAGGAATAACGTTTTACAAATAGGAGTTTTCATTTTTTCAGCCAGATAAGAAATATAATAATTTAAATTTAACATGCTTCAGGTAAGAGTAAAGGTGAATTTCAAAATAGAAATATTTCAAAATATGAAATATGCAGTTCTCACAACTTTTGTCCCATAGCACAACGATTCTCAGAATTATGCCTACTCACTAAGCTTTATTGCCACTTAATGTCCCAGTGGGCTCAAACACAGCAGCAACTCTGAGGACAGCACAGGGCTGGGCAGCATTTTATTCTGTTGTACATAGGGCCACTATGAGTTGGGAACGGCTCAAAACGGCACCTAACAACAATAGTTCTTAATTAGTCTACACTTATTAAAATGTTGACATACCCAGGACCTTCAGGATAAAGTGTTTGCTGACTTCTCCAGCTTCATTTGAGGCAATGCAGGTGTACCTTCCCGAATCTTCAATCTCTGCTTCGATGAGCTGAAGGACCATTCCTCGAGTGCTTATTGTCATATGGGAGTCAAGCTCAAGAGGCTGGCCATCTTTAAGCCAGGACACACTAGGAGTTGGAGTCCCATCTGTAAAGCATGTCATTGAGGTGGGATTGCCTTTGACAATTGTGGTTTCCTCTGTTCCCATTGTATTGTCCATATTTGGTGGTACTAAACAGAAAAAAGAAAGGCAAAATTTATATACAGATATTTGAGATTAAATTAAAACATTTAAATTGTTCTACAATGTTTCTATATAAAAAAATAGCTTATAGAAAATATATACTTTTAAAATTAGTATGTAATTTATTGATGGCTTTAGCATAAACACATGTATTAAGTACACTAGTTATTAATCTTTTAAATATTAGCACTCAAACTTCAAAAAATGTTTTCTCATAGGACATATAAGCAATGTATGGTCATTTTAAATTACTGTCATTTTGGACATTTTTTGGGTCACTTTTCAACTTCTTAGGTTTGTCTCTTAGTTATATTCTATGTAAAAGTTATAGTAGTATATTTTCAACTACCTTATGTGGAATAAAGAAAATAAGATTAAATTCTAGAGAAAATTTTATATAATCCAACAAAAGTCATTTGTAGACTGTAAAAAAGGGTTGTTTAATTGTTCTGAGATGTGCTTGGAGATTCAGGAATGTGGACAAGGAAATCTCAGTATTTCCAAAATTGTAGGCTTTGAGTTCTCTCTCTGTGCACATACATGCAGAGACACATATCCATCTACCCATATGCATTCATATTTTAAACACACTAAATGAGCTGCTAATATTATTAGATGACTGTCTTAACTTTCTCTTTGAATGAAAACTACTGTTCTTGTGTCTGGATTAAAATGTTATTTTTTTTAATTCACATCAGATCTACTGGAAAATTCCAGGTCAGAACAATATTTTGCCCATCATTGTGGTCCAACAAATATGGGACCTTTGGGAGAAAACGAATTCTTCCCTATTTAGCAAGATTCTATCTTACCAGTCTTTTCTGATATATGAGGAAGTCCATTTCTAAATATCTGTTTAATACTGGACCAAATATGAGCTTGATGCTGGACGCACAGTAAAGTACTAGGTCATTTCTTCAACCTACCAAAAACTTGAAGGTTGTAATGCTTATTATCCACCCCAGCTCTGTTGGAGGCCACACAAGTGTACACACCAGCATCAGACACCTGAGCTCTCACAATCCTGGAAAACAATTTGACACAATTACTTTGATCTCATGCAACATGTGCAGAATACAGATGCCTCAAATACAATTTATTTTCAGTCAGCTACTGAAAATATAACAACCTGAGGAGTGAATATTCTTCAAATATACATTAATAGAGAATGACACTAACATGAAAATCACAAGATTACAGTAGGTGTCTTCCTAATATTTCCTGCCATATACATAATTTTAGCTAAAATAGTAGTTCTTGAAAATAAAATTGTGATAACATGCTGTCTACGAAAAGATCCGTTTTGTATAAATTTACAAAAATATGAGCCTTTAAATAAGAATAAAAACATTTCAATTTTATATTTGTTAACTTCAATTTCTAAAAACACACTGAAAGAGGGGGAAAAAGTCATATTAAAAGCTTAGGAAAAAACATTTCTTAAACACTGTTAAGATGAAGGAAAGGTCTACAACTACAGTTATTTTGTTGTTCACACATAATAAAAGCTGACCTGATAACCTGCCCTCCCGGCAGTAACCGGATATGGGAGGAAAGAGGCAGAGGAAGTCCATTCTTTAGCCAGTTTATCTGTGGTGGAGGTGTCCCTGTGGCTCTGCATTCAATATTTATTGAAGTATCCAACATAGCCATTAGTTTCTCTGCCTCTTCTTGATTACCCTTGATTACAGGTGGAACTATGCCACGCAGAAAAAGACAGCGAGAGAGAGAGTGGAGAAGGAGAAAGGCACATGTGTTACTACTTCAAATCATCTCAACTACAATCACTCACATTTCTGCTCTATATCCAAGGAAACACCAGTGGTGTCACATTGTAACAATAAATGTTCCAGACATCTACTGCTGGATTTTCATTCCCACTGATAGATTCCTAAGGTAGAGGGAGCATAGCCAAAAAAGGGTGATATTTCAAATTTACCAT
Source organism: Elephas maximus indicus (assembly GCF_024166365.1). NCBI lineage: Eukaryota > Metazoa > Chordata > Mammalia > Proboscidea > Elephantidae > Elephas > Elephas maximus. The sequence goes on along the minus strand of NC_064842.1, from coordinate 49,818,117 downwards.
AGACATTCAAATGAAAAATTCGGTCTTCTTCTCCAGCGGGATTAGTGGCGACACACGTGTATTTCCCCGTGTCAGTTTTGAGAGCGCTGTAAATGTTTAATGTGCTGCCATCTGGAGTCACCCTATGGGAAAGGTCATAGAAGAGGCACTGAGCTGACTGATGTGGAGCTAAGATCTGGAGGGCAGTAGTTAAGAGTTATGGCTGCTAACCAAAAGGTCGGCAGTTCAACTCCACCAGGCGCTCTTTGGAAACCCTGTGGGCAGTTCTATTCTGTTGGATAGGGTTGCTATAAGCCGGAATCCACTGGACGGCAATGGGTTTGGCTTATATTTTTAAGATCTGGAGGCACAGTGGTTAAGAGCTCGGCTGCTAACCAAAAGGCTGGCTGTTCGAATCCACCAGCTGCTCCTTGGAAACCCTATGAAGCAGTTCTACCCTGTCCTGTAGGGTTGCTATGAGTCAGAATTGACTTCAAGGCAATTTTTTTTTTTTTTTTTTTAAGATCTAGAATACTCACTCCAGATTGTTGTATTCTTTTAAAAATACCATTTAAAATGATGTCTTCATCTTGGATATAATAGTTCAAATTTATTTCATTAAGAAGTTGGAAGGCCGTTAAAGTCTGAGCTAGTAAAACTGATGTAGATTTCAGGCAACCAAAAAAATTCTACAATAAGGTGCTTCATATATCTAGTGCCTCATATATCAAATGCCTCCTTCCGAGAAAAAGGAAATACACAAAATCAGACTAGGAGTTCTCTATCTCAATCATAAATAAAGACATGTTTTTCTCAGGGTTAGAGTGTTTTAACTTTAGTTACCAATATTAGGTTTGAGTTAAAGGACAATTATAAATATTCTGGTGTGAAAATTGAATAATGTTACATACAATGAGAAACTGAAGAAATTATACATCAAAAATCTACCTACAAACAGCTGAGTAGACCCTTACTAAGAAGGAACAGTATAGGATAATTTACTTTAACTGTGAGAACAACTCTGTATCATATACATGATATACTGTGTAAAAATTTTTTCAACAAATTGCTTAAGCTTTTCCTTCAAAGCACATAATAGTAAATAATAAATATACAATTAGATCATTAAAGATATCTGAGATTACTGTATTATTAGTTCTCTTCACACACCACTAAGTAACCAAACAAAACTTTCTGTTAGATTACTATCTGTAGTTCCTCCTATAATAGTGCCTTCTCAAATCTCCCAGTGTTAAAAGCAAATACTCAAACTCTACTATATCATATTATTAAATATGATTATTCAGAATGAAAAACCATAGGTGGGTCTAGCTGTATTTCCTCTTCTTCGAAATATAAATTTTAAAATTCCATGAGTTTATCCATATGAGTAAACAAAAAAGCAAGTTGTAAACAAGAATGGAAAGTAGTAAGCTGACTCTGGAAGAATTACTCTATTTTACTGAAAAGTTGTTTCACATTTAAATCTACACATATTGCAAAGAAGTGAAAAAATATTTTTCAGTACTATGAATATAAGAAGTCTAGGATATTAATGTAAGAGAAGAAGTGATAGACTCGAAGTTCCTAAGTACAAATATTATCTCATATCTTTAGGTTCCACCAAGTATCTAGTACTTGGCATACAGTAATTATGCTGTATTAATTCGGCATATCAAATCAGCTAAGAGCTGATTTAATAAAAACTAATTAAATATTTGTTAACTAATCAGAAATGCTTATATCAGAGAATTAAAACTTACATCCTATCTCTAAGATAGTATTTGTAATTTATGTAATCTTTTTTTTGTAAACAGGAAAATGTGTAAATTATAATATATAATAAGTATAAAGAAATAACATTTATTTATCTTTCTTTAAGTTGCATTTATTCAACTGATTGACTAGAAAAAACACTCCAAACCCTTAAATTTAAAATACTGGTCTAAAGTGATAAACCTTCAGTTTATAATACATTTAATTAATGTCCACATGTGTATTTATGATTCTTCAAATAGTTAAAATAATTCTGGTATGTGTGTACAATGGAGCTTTGCGATAAAGTAATGCGGTAAGAGTACAGAATTTGAGATTGTTCCTCCAAAGGAATTTGTTGTTGGAAACAGCAGGAGATACTTGCTACATCATTATTCTATCTTTAATGTGGTCTGTGACATGTGTAACGAGTCAGATGAGAACTGGATTTTGGACAAACCACAATAAGGACTGAATTGGCTTAGGGTTTACTATGTCTTTTCTGAAAATAAGTCAAGCAGTACGGCAAGTAGACTATTTGGTGGTTTCACAACACAAAATAATGTCTAGGATTATTGATAATTACTGATTAGGATTAGTCACAAAACAAAAAGATAAAAGTTTGGCTCTCATAATATTGACAAAAAAAAGACCAAAATCTGGTCACATAAATTCTCCTTTACTTGTCCAAATTTCTATCATTTTTGTTTTTTTATCCTAATTTTAATCTTTGGTCAATATTATCATAGCCAAGTTCACAATGAACCTGAATTTAATATTTTTATTCATGAGAAATTGGAAGCATAAACCACTGTAAAAGACTTCACAATTTATAATGCAGCGGTCCTTTTAAACATACCGCATTCTTTCTGTTTCACCACTGGTTATGGGCTTTCCGCCTCCAAGCCACTGAATAACTGGAGTGGGGATGCCATTTGCATTGCAGGCCAGTTCAACATTCTCCCCTAGAAGGACACTGACTTCGCTCGGCATTTCGGCACCAGCAACACTTGGAGGAACTTCAGAGAAATAATTAGGGCTTTCATTGACAAGGTACACGGATAAAAACTCTAATGAATACAACAGAATCATAGAACAATATGCCATTTCTATTTCACATTCTTCCTAGATCAAGGTTCAGTATCAAACCATCATTAGCCACATAAATTATTTTTAAATGAGCAGTAGGAAAAGGAATCACTTCAATATTCCTGGTATACTTGTAAGTCAACATAATTATTTAGTTATAAGAGTTGGTGACAGCTGTTGATGACACCTCATGGGCATGCTTCCCTAAGTCCTGGCTGGACTCACTCTTAGTTTAATACTAAATAGATGGCTTGGAATTAATGATGTTCTGGAGAATCTTACTTTTTAATAAAATCTTCCATAAATTTCTGAGGAGAGTATCAATGTGGGTTATTTATTTCTCCATGAGTCAAATTAAATTTTATTTTTTCTAAACAACAGGTAGGCTTATTGTAGGTTTTAAGATCCATTAGCTTCTGTTTTCTTTTTCTATTTATCTTTGGTTTGCACTTTCAGGATTTGTTAAGAAATAACGTGTAATAAAAATACTGACAATGGTATTAGAAACTGATTTGAATTCCTGTTCCACATTTACTAGCAAACTTATGTAACTGCAATTTTGTGCTGGAGCCAGCTCCTGAGAGTCAATTTTGCACATGTCTTCCTTACCCATGTTCAGTGACATCACGTTGGTAGCCTGAAAGTGGCCATGGTGGGAGTACTTATACCACGGAAGCTGACAAATGCTACAAATTAAGGCCTTTTTGTCAGTAGAGTCTATGATTAAACATTTACCAATCCATCACTACACGATCTCTCCAAATCTCAGTTTAGTCATCCAGAAGGTGACGGTAATTATGCCAAATTTAGAGTATTAAAGATGTAAATCAATAACAATGCTAATAAGAGCCATCTTATATTAAGTATCTAATACATGACAAGCACTAGACTTTATGATTATACATAATATATATAATTTCTAGTCCAAAAACATCATAAAGTACATTTAAAGCCTGGCAAAATATTCGGTCATAACACATATACCATAATTGGCATTATTATTCTTAATGTGTTAAATATAATTCCACTTGCACTTTCCAACACTATATCTCTAATAAGCGAGTGTTTTTTTCCTTTTATGCTTCTGAAATCTCAAAGCATCACCAATCATTACATAGAGAGCACAAAACTGATACACGTGAACCTTTTTTTTGAGAAGCTGCCCTAGCTCATCATTTCCTGTCCACCTTATTTTAAATCTTTTATTGCAATTTAGGTGGAAGTTTACAGAGAAAGTTAGTTTCTCATTAAACAGGTAACATACAAATTGTTTTGCAACACTGGTTACCAACCATGCAATGTGCCAATCAATACTCTCCCCCTTCTCCACCCCAGGTTCTCTGCTTCCATTCATCCAGTTTTCCTGCCCTCTCATCTTTGCTTTTAGGCTGGTGTGCCTGTTAGTCTTGCATACATGATTGAGCTGTGAAGCACATCTCTCATGTGTGTAACTGTTGGCCCTATTGACCTGTCTAATCTTGGGATGAAGGGTGAACCACAGGAGTGACTTCAATACTGAGGTAAAAGGGTGCATAAATTTATTTTAATTTCACTTTTATTTTCAATATTTTGGCTTCAGCTTTAGCAGAACGCACAACAGGTAAAGAAAATATTCAAAATTTCATTTATAATTTATGAAAAATGGTTTTCATAATAACCATAATAAAATTATAAAAAACAAGAATTTCAACTTATTTTCAAGTTAGACTTCCTTTTCATTTTAAATATTGAGTCAAAAGTCATAATCAGAGGGTTATTGAAAGTCAAAATTATCTACATATTTTCTTCAGTGCTCATTAGTCTGCTGGAATAGTCATTCACTAAATATTTGTTGGATGGATGAATGTTCCTTATTCTCACCCCAAAAGAGTGTAAGATTTATGTTTATTTGAAATTTATCTAACCTCCTACCTGTGGTTAGAAGAGAGTGCACACTCTTCATGAATTAAAGCTTACTTAGCCCTGGTGGCAGAGTGGTTAGGAGCTCAGGCTGCTAACCAAAAGGTCAGCAGTTCAAATCTACCAGCTGTTCCTTGGAAACCCTACGGGGCAGTTCTACTCTGTGCTATAGGGTCTTTATGAGTCACAACTGACTTGACGGCAATAGGTTATCTATATAAATAAGAATAGTTCTACAGGGTTAGAGTCAAATAAATTATGCCAGTTTTAAATCAACAAATAAAATTTAATATAATATGTATTGCAGAAAGGCAACAATTTAGTAAACATCAAAAAAAACAGAGATCATCGAATTTCCATTTTCTTCTTCCATATATATATCCATTTCCATAAAAACAGAATCTACTGATAAATGCAGGACAGAAAATTGACAATATTTTTTGTTGATTTAAAGATATTTTGCATTATAAAATATCTTTTTAAATGTAGAGTTACTTTGAACTATAAATGGAATATGACAAAGAAATTAAAGATGAATTTCAGTGTACCCCACATACCTTGAATTGAAAGAATGTAATTTTTCTGTGCCTTTCCTTCCACATTTGATGCAATGCATGTATAGTTTCCACTATCTGACCACTGAGACCGGGCAATTTGGAGTTTGCTACCTCCAGACAAAATATGAACTTCAAGTGAGCCAGAATTTTCTGTAGTTACAAACAAAGCAAAACAAAACATAAATAAGCTTTATTTTTAATATCACTACAATTCACTACGAAAATATCTTGCTTTATATGAAATAAATGTTTCACAAGTTCTTCCATTGTACTTTTATTTTAAATGAGACTCTAATTTGAAAAAAAAAAAAGATAAATACTTTTTGTAAATGAATAATTATTCTATGGTTGGTCTATATTTTAAGCTTATATTTCATTACATTACGTTTTCTTCAAGGGAGCCCTGGTGGTGCAGTTGTTAAGTGCTTGGATGCTAACCGAAAGGTCAATTCTCAGAAGAAAAACGTGGCAGTCTGCTTCCGGAAAGATTACAGCCTTAGGAACCCTATGGGGGCAGTTCTACTCTGCCCTACAGGGTTGCTATGAGTTGGGATCGACTTCAAGTTTTCTTCTAGTGAACACAGCTGTGAGCACAATACTGAAAATGTGCTAGTTTTTAAATGTAGTCAATTAAGAACAAAAGAAAACAACCACAAAAAAAAAAGCGTAACTGCCTTACCTATAGGCTTGTGGTTTTTTAACCATGTTATCATGGGAGGTGGGATCCCAGTGGCATCACATGTTAAGGTCACAGGATTGCTGATTGTCCGAACAACCTCTTCTTCTGCAGGCCCTTCAATACTGGGTGGAACTATAAGAAGACAGAAAAAAAAATCATTTACCCTCATTAAGCTAATGAGGACAATTTCTTTCATTTGCATATCTGGGGGAAAAAAGAGTTGTATTAGAGTCAGATGCTCACCATATACATTGAGGTGGAAATTTTTATCATCCCGTCCTGCTACATTTATAGCTCTACATACATACTGGCCTGTGTCAGATACCTAAAAGAAAAAGATACTATTGTATGTGCTCCATTACGTTATAGATGACCAATCACACTGTTCCAGCGTACATTAAATCATCAGTCATCTTTATGCTCAGATGCCCCAGCTCTTATTTCCTTCTGCAATCCTTCCATTATTTTTGAGAAAAGAAGATTAATGGCATTGAAGACTTAATTTTTTATTAAAAATCATTTTCCCTAGAGTGAAGATAATATGCAACTTCCAACTATCTATCTTTTCCATCATCCCACAAAGGAATGACATAAATACAAGAATCAAAGATGCACCTCAGCTTTCTTGATGTGTAGTGTTTGTCCGTCTACTAAAATCTCCACGTGAGTGGACTCTGTTATCATCCGCCCGTTCTTATACCAGGTGATGACTGGAGGTGGAACAGCGTTTGACTCACACTCCAATGACACTGAAGTTCCCTCTCTTACATTAACTACAGAGAGAGATTCACTACCACGATCTTTAATGCTTGGGGGCACTGAGGGAAAGAAAACAAAAACAGAAGCAATTTTTTTTTTCATTAATGTGTTCAGATAGAAATATCTAATACCAGTTTAAAAATGAAATGATTATATGAAGAGAGTAAAAACAAACCATAAACAGTCAGGGAAACTTTTTTCTTGCTTTCACCAGCTTGGTTGATAGCTATACATGTATATTCACCACCATCAGATACCTTGGCCCGAATAATTTGTAGAGTTCGGCCACCTATAATACAAATTGAACAGTGATATAGAGGTTGTTCTCAGTGTTTAAGATAAACAGCAAAATCTGTCCTTTCACTTGGAGTGAAATGGATATAGAAGGAGTCCCCATTTAAAATGGAAGAATCGAATCAGTTTTATTTGATCCTTGCTTTATCATTGATTCTACTTCCTTATAAAGGAAGAAATTCACAGGATTTTTCTCCCCAGTAACCCAGGATGGGTCATAGAACTGTCTGATACAGGTTCTAGTGAACAAATAGTAAGTATACTTAGGAAAGATATGCCAAAATGCATTTTCTGTGCTTAAAATCATCTATCCATCTATTCTCAAAGAACTTTAATATTGATTAAAGCAACCAGAAAATTTATCCAATGAAAATTTATCAGTCTACCACTCCCACAGAATTAATAAGTTGTTCCTGAATTTCAAAATTTGTTGAAGAAGACCTTGTTACTGTGCTTTCCCACTAAAATCATAAAAGTCTACACAATCCTTATCCTAATGGCTTTAAATGGGTAAAGAGAGGCATTTAATGAGAACAAGTAAATGAAGCAAGAAAAAAGTTTGAAAAAGACTAAGGTGAAATGTCATTTGTAGTGAAATAAAGAAAAATGTGAACACTTATAAGAATATTATTACATCACATTACATTATATTACACTATTCCATTCCACACCACACCACACACCACACCACATCACACACCACAGCACACCACAGCACACCACAGCACACCACAGCACACCACAGCACACCACACCACACCACACACCACACCACACCACACCACACCACACCACACCACACCACACCACACCACACCACACCACACCACACCACACCACACCACACCACACCACATCACATCATATCATGTACCACCTAATATTAAAGAAACTTTTGAGAATAATAGATTCCTTACCTGGCACAATGAGAGCATTTGCATTTGGGTTGATGGGTTGCTCATTCTTGAGCCAGCTGAGATCAGGAGGTGGAAAACCAGAGACCTCACATGTCAAAGAGATGAAATTATTCACCACAACAGTCACATTTTCAGGGTTAGGACCAATGATACTTGGAAGAACTATAACAGTAAATGTATTAAAAGTAAAATCTGATGTTATCAGCACATACATTCCAATTTACTAAATATAAGCCAAATCACTATACTCTGTCAAAGCACTCAGTTCATGATATCATTAGTACACTATGAATTATTATTCTGGTTTCTACAAATACCTAAAACTTTTGTAATGAAAACCAATCTAGTTGTCTTTCTTCTTAGCATCCCTTATTTCTTCATCAAATTCATTCCCAGCAGTTTCATTTTTCCCAATTGAAAGAGTACCAGAATTTTCAAAAACAGATATTCTGTATTTGTAAAACACGGTTGGCAATTCTTTAGATGGTTTTGTCAATGTACAAAGACCTTTTATTAAGAACATCTGAATATTCTTGCTTTTAATATTACATCTTTATTTAAAGCTTTTCTTTCTTTTTAAACCAATGAAAGACTCTTTGGAAATTTAATGTTATGGTACCTATAAATAAATAATACAGATTATTTTTCAACAATATAGATTGATGACTTTTGAGGTGAACAGAAAATATAAGAAATAAACAATAGTATTAAGTTCCTTGTTAAAAATCAAAAAGTAACTCAAAAAACAAAAGTAGTGCTGAAAGAAAAAGTGGACTAAAAACACAATGATGCAACACCATTTATCTATATTAAAATATATGCACATGAAGTAATGTGCATTTCATAAGAGCACGTGCAGGTGGGAGTAAAAATGTCATGCCATTTGAATAGTTTTGTATGAAGCACATGGGAGAATACAGGGGAGGAAGGGTCATAAAAATGAATGAGTGAATGAATGTATGAATGAATATATTAATAAATAAGACATAGGTCTTGTTTATACTAATGAAGACAGTGAGACATGAACTAAGAAATATAATACAACACTTTGTTGTATTAAGACTGAGGTCTTAAACAACAAAAAGTAGAGCATGAGAAAGACAAAAATCTCTTTTTTTCTTTAAATATTATATGATTGATCATTTTTCATCCATTAGTTAATTCTAATATTCTTCATTCATTCCTTCATTCATTTATCAGACACTTATTGAATGGCTACTGTATGCTAGACATTGCATTAGGTGCTGAGGGTGCAGTGTGAAAAACATTTATACAATACTCATATAGATTTAATGATCTAGTGGGGTTGCCAGGTGTTGAATTAAAAACAACAGCTAACATTTTTTGAGGGCTTACCCTGTGCCTGGCACTGGTCTAAACACTTCACATATAGGATCTCACTGACGCAGCCTACAACCTTATGTATTAGATACAGCTCTTATCTGTACATAATAGAGGAGGACAATTGAGGCATAGAGAGGTTAGTATTTGCCTAAGGGTACAGAGTTAGTTATTGGAAAATACAGATTTGGAAACCAAGCAGTCTGGTTCCAGAGTTCTTTTCCTAGTCACTATTCTGTACTACTCTAGTTTGGGGACCAGGAAACCCTCCTGGAGGAAGTGACATTTAAGATGAGACCTGAAATATGACCAGGGATTAGTTTAGTAAAGGAGAGAAAAGGGATGTGGCTTCTGGAAAGACGGCACATCATACGCCCCCTCTATAAGGGCCAGTATGTGACCCAGGCTGACCAGAGTACCATTGTGGTCCATGTGAGGACACAGGACCCAAGCAAGATCAACTAGAATTATTTTTTTAGGGGGTTTAGTGTGACTTTTGAGAGAGAGAAGGTTCGCATTACACTTTGGACTGCATGGAGGACGAAGTGTGAAAATTGAAGAAGCCCTCTTGTTACCATATGAAATTTAAAAAGAAGAAAACAGGGCTGATAACAGAGAGAGAGGAACCAGATGGAGAGAACAGTCAGAAAAAGAGAGATTGAGAAATGGGCAGAGTGAGACTGACAGACTGAAAAAGGCAGAATGAGAAAAAAAAGTAGAGATACACAAAGAAAGGGAGAGATACCCTAGACACATACACATATAGACACATCACGCAGAAACATATGCCCACAGGCACATAGAAGGACAGGGAGCAACACACTCATAGGCACACATACATAAAAAGACACATGTGGGGAAAGAGAGCCACAGGAACTTGATCCCACCAAATAGGGAAAAGAACATAGGACGTAGAAGGCTAGCAGGGTTTGAAGAGCAAAGGGCGGGGGGTAGGAGTAAAGGGCTAAGTAGATATCCTACAGGATCTTCTGGGCATCATTAAGAATGTTGAAAGCTATCCTAAGGGCAACAGGAAGCAGAAGGGTGGTTTGATCAAAAAATAATTTTAAAACTATTTGCCTGCAGCAGAGAAAACTGATTAGAAGGCTAGCAGGGTCTTATAAAAAAGTTAGGAGGCTCTTGCTGTAACCTGTGCCAAAGATTATGGTAGCTGGATCTGGAATGGTGTCAGAGGATCAAGTAAAGTGGGTATCTATATCCCAGACTATTTTGTAGGTAGGAATGTCAGGACTTAGTATTTATGGGTTGGGCTGAGGCAGGAAATGTTAGGGATGATGCTTAGGTTTCTGGCTTGAACAAGAGGTAGGTGGTGGTTTCCTTACTGAGAGAGAGATCACTGGAGGAGGAACTCATTTTGGGGAAAAGGTAAGGAGCTCAGTTTTATATGTGTTGTTTCAGGGTGACTATTAAAGACATTAATGCCAATAAGAAGTAGATATTTGGATAAAAGATTTGGGGCTGTTGGGGAGTGGGGCTGGCTAGAGTCAAAATTTTGGAAACTATTTGCACATAGATAGTAAGTAAAATTTGGTAGTGCATGAGATCACCTAGGAAGAGAATAAGCTCTAGAGTGCTAAGAACTGCAAAGTGTAACAGTTGGGTAGAGAAGAAGGAACTAGTAAAGACAGAGAAATTGGAAAGGCAGGATATATACACAAAGGATGTGGGTGTTCCAGAAAACAAAGGAAGATAATTTTTCAAAAAGAGGGGGTCAAGAATGTCAAATGCTTGGAAAGATGAAGTAAGAATGATAAGGCCTGAAAAGTGCCCACTGGACTTATTAACAAGGATGTCATTTGATGAACTCAGTGACAGTCTCAGTGGAGTTGTGCTGGAATACAGAATGCAGTGGTGGGAGAAATGAGTGGGAAGCCAAGAATTAGAGACATTAAATACATATGGCTATTATTGGAGCCCTGGTGGTGCAGTGGTTAAGAGCTATGGCTGCTAACCAAATGGCTGGCAGTCCGAATCCACCAGCTGCTCCTTGGAAACCGTACAGGGCAGTTCTACTCTACCCTATAGGGTCGCTATGAGTCAGAATCAACTTGACAGCAGTGGATTTATTTGAGAAGTTTGCCTTGAAATGGGGGAGAAAGATAAGGAGTAGCTGTAAAGAATTGTTAGGTCTAAGGGAAGCCTTTTTTTTTTTTTTAAATGAGAGAGGTTATTAAATTTACGTGCTGTTAGGAAGGAGCCAGTAAAGAGTGAGAATTTCCATATTTGAGTTAAAGAGAAGAGACAGATTTTTGAAGAGGTGGTGGACAGTGATCTAGAATTCAGGTGAGTGTCTGGCATTGGGAAGGTAGAGGGATGCTTTTCCCCTTTATTGTAACAGGAGAGAAAGAAGAAATGGCAGAAACAGGTGCAAGAATGTTTTCAATTTGACGGTAGGAAGCTGAGGCGATTTTTGTGATACCTCCTTTTACCCCAGTAAAACAGGAGGTGAAGGCATTTTCCCAGAAAAAATGCAAGGGGGATGTCTGGCATTTGGATGGAGGGGTGAAGGTGTGTGATAATCATTAGGGAACAGAGACCAGAGGAGGTAGGCCAGGCAGTATGGACAGCCCAGTTGACTCTAACATTTCCTTCAGCCATGGTTAGCTCTATAGGTAAAGGTACAGTGCACTTGAGAAATGTATTGGGGGGGTAATAGAGAAAAGGAGCCCTGGTGGTGCAGTGGTTAAGTGTTATAGCTGCTAACCAAAAGGTTGGTAGTTCAAATCCTCCAGCCACTTCTTGGAAACCCTATGAGGCAATTCTACTCTGTCCTATAGGGTTGCTACAGGTCAGAACCTACTCAACGGAATTTTTTTTTTTTAATAGAGAAAAGAAGCTAAGTGAAAAACCTCTGAAATAAGACTGCCTGGGTTAAAATCCTGGTTCTGCACTTGCATTCTGTGTAACTTTGAACATGTTACTTATTCTTTCTGAGACTCAGTTTTCTCATCTGTGAAAGAGGTATAAAATGGTACCAAACACCTGGAGTTACTGGAAAAATTAAATGAAAAAACATACATAAAGCCCTTGGCACAGCACCTGGTAGGTCAGTTTATATAATTAAACAGTCATTATATTGTGGTGGCACAATAGTTAAGAACTTGGCTACTAATGGAAAGCCACCTGGTGGCTCTGCGGGAGAAAGACCTGGCAATTTGCAGCCTAGAAAGCCTTTAGGGAACAGTTCTATTCTGTCACATGGGGTTGATATGAGTCAAGAATTGACTTGATGGCACCCAACAACATATTTTGTTGTTGTTATAAACATGTAGAGTTGAGCTTTTGTGGAGCAAAATTGATGAAAAGATAAGGGCTAAGACAAGTAATTAAAATGCTCTTCTATCTAAGTTAAGCTGGATGGGAAGGAAAGTGAAGACAGGAGAGAGTTAAAAAAAATTGACAGGTCAGTAGGCTTAAGGTTAGAGTGAGAAAGCATAAGTGTAGTGGAAGATAGTAAATGGTATGGCTTTAAGTGAAAATAATTTAAATGATTTCCCCCTCAAAATGACTTTTCCAGTATTTAAATGGGTTTCTGATTGTGGTTGGGAGTTAAAGACACCATTAACTGGTAAAGGAAGAAACACAGCCTGAACTCCATTTCTTAACAGTAAAACAACAGTAGCTACTTCCTCTCAAGTCACCTGGGGCTCCCACTTTATATTTCAACTGTGTAATCAGAAGAGAAAATATGATAAACAAACTGCAAATATTTATTTAGCAACTACTACAACTCCAGCTCTCACTCTAGGTTTAGGAAGACTGAGATAGGTAACACCTAGGAGCATTTATAATAAAGTAAATGGATAGAAGTAAAGATACAGTCTCATAAAAAGAACACAAGCAACAAACGTAACTGCTATAATTGGGGTGTTTATAATCTGCTCTTGATTGCATAGGGGAGGAAAAAATTAATTCTGTCTTAGGAAATCAGGAAAAATAACATTTTTGTTTTTCAGCATTTATTCTACTATACAGAATAGAATGTGTGCTTTCACAAGGATTATATACATTTTAAGTTTATACATTCTGCTTGGGAATTCATAACACAATTGTTTCTACCTTGGTTAGATTAATCCATCCAATAAGATATTTATTAAGCACCTACTGCATGTTAGTGACTGCGCTAAGCACTGGGAATACAACTACAAAAGTATTTCAAATGTCCGTTACACAAACACCAAACACTGCCAGATATCAATACTTGCATATATATGACATCAAAAAAGAATGTCATGATGTTAAGTAAAAGTATTTTGAGGAGAGAATTTTTTTAATAAGATAATTTTAAATTTCAGCTATTCCTAAAATGAGCTAGAATTTTATATATGTATGACATATGTAAAAGAAATCTTTTGTAATCATCGTTTACAATTTCCGATTTAATATTCTGGAAGCAGCTGTACCCTAATGGGAAAAAACCAAACAAAAACAGACAATTTTCTTGTGGTTTTTAGATATCCAACTGCCTTTTTTTTTAGCAACAAAACAGTATTTATGAAGTGTCTAGCATGTATTGAGAACTTCATTTTGATGAAGTTTGGTGAATGAATTAGGTGAAATGGTGCTCTTCAGGAATTACCTAACTCCACAAAGTGATTTTTTCTTCTTTGTGAGTGAGTATATCAGGCACGGGAGGATATAGCTCAACATGAATCCTGAACTTGGAGAAAGACAGTGGCTCTAATGTCATATAAACTTGTAATGTTTGGAATTTCAAATTTTGATTTTGCTTTCAAATACATAAGAGTAACTAATTCCTCTTGAGGGACTGAAATAATATAAAAATGGGCTTCCTAGAAGATTTGTACTTTATAAATCCTTGTTATGGTGGGAAGAAAAAAAGGAAGAAACTGAATGAATGCAAGCTCTACACATTGCCCAAGTTCAGAAGTGTGAAATAAACTTACATAATCTAAAACGTGGTTGTGTGCTTTTTCATGAATAGTCTAACAGATGTTTTTGGAACTGAGATCTTACCATGAACATTGAGGTTAAAATATTTTTTGGCACTTCCAGCTGTGTTCTCAGCGACACACACATACCTGCCGATATCCGTTATTTGAGTATTTAGAATCTAAGGAAAAAAATGAAAAAATTCCAACTAAAATTTTTAATACAGCAACTTGTCATAATTGTCATTAATTTTTTAGGATTAGGGATATAACACATATAATACATATACTTTCTAGTTAATACCAGATGAACATAAAGAAAATTATACATAATAGTGCTAATGTTGACTTTTATAAGTCAGGTCAATCAAATAACTATTTATTTATAAAGATTTCCAATCAGAAAAGGCAGTTTTAAAGGTAGTTGTGGTAGATTGCCTACAAAAATGTCCCCAATGGTTCCCTTACTTCCCCATCCACACCTCTTGTAATGTGACTTTGAAGTTCCACTCATCAAGAGATGGAGTTAAGATGCGAATGAAGTCTAGGTTGGACTTATCCCTTGCTTTGACCAAGAGTGTGATGGAAGTGACCCTAAAGAGATGCTGTGACCTTTTTCCTACTCTTTTGGAACGCTGTGACCACCCTGTGACTATCCAGGACTAGTCTGCTGGAGGAAGAGAGATCACATAAAGCAGTATCAGCGAGTTGTTGCAGTTGAGGGCACAGATACGTGAGGGAGCCCAGCCAAGATGAGCAGACTCACAGCTCTCTGCAGACACACGAGTAAGCCTAGCTGAGACCAGAAAACTTGTGAGCTAAATAAATGCTTCTTGTTTAAAATCATTAAGTCACTTATCAACTATCTCATTTTCTGACATTTTGCACTTACAACAATAGTAAAAAATCTATTATCCAACTATTTTGCATATTAACCATGTATGTCTGGCAGTAACAAACGCCGAGGTGTGAGGCAAGAGGTCGGCCGTTTAAATCCACCAGCTGCTCTTTGGAAACCCTAGGAGGCACTTCTACTCTGTCCTATAGGGTTGCTATGAGTCGGAAATGACTTTTTTTTTTTTTTTTTTTTTGTATATGGCTACACATTTTTACAAATAAAATATTTAAAACCAATATAAATTATTTTACAAGTAAAAAAACAATTTTTATAAAGCACAAAGTCAAAATAGCTTTCCTTTTTAGGTTAGATTTTTGCTTTTACCTGCATAATTCTTCCATTAGATAAAAATTTACGATGGCCATCTTCTAGCAAAGGCTGTCCATCTTTTTGCCAGGAATTCCTTGGAGCTGGGCTGCCACTGGATAAACACTCCATCAGCGCGCTCTTGCTTACCAGTACGGTGACCTCTTCAGGGAGGTCACTATTTGCTCCCTTGATAACTGGTGGCACTAATAAGTGATTGCAACGGAGATATCAATGGGAAACAGGTATTTTCTAAATTATTCTAGTTTCTGGTAGTTTTTAAAAAAGTTCTGCATGATAATAAAGAGCCCCATAATCTTCAGTGACATTTTATACTATTAAATTTGGGTAGCAATAACAATATTCAATTTTATATTTTTTCTCTCCCTCTTCTTCACCTACCTTTGACTAGCCTTTCTCACAATATTATTCCCATTTAGCTTAATCCCAGCTCTCCCCCAATGCATCTTGTCCTGCTTCCACTATGACTGTGATTTTCAGTCATACAAACAAGTAGCATTTCCACGCATGAATAAATATTTATGTCTATTTGGTCATCTAGACTAGCCTGATAAATCAGATCCTTTAAAGTATAAGCGTTCAGATTTGGTCTCATTTTCAGTGGAATCCTTTGGGCTATTCAAACTTTGTTTCCCAGCATCAGTCTCGGTGGCCTCAGCATCACCTTGGAGCCTGGTTAGAAGTGCAAATTCTCATCCCCACCAAGACTTTAATTAGAATCTCTAAGAGAAGGTCCATAAATCTGTGTTTTAAAAAGCTCTCCAGGTAATCCTTATGCATGCTAAGTGTGAGAAGCCCTGCTCTAGATTTTCCTACACATATGCATCCTTGTTTATAATATTATTAAAAATCCAGGTATATGGCTACCTTATGGTAGTCAGTTATGAGAAGTCACATATGCACACAATTTTTAAAAATAGAAATGTTAGGTAAGCAAGACAATGCATGTCTTTTCCTCTTTTGTAAATGCAGAAATTCATTTTCAAAGTGAATAGGCATTTTTTATTTTGTTTTGAAAGCCTGGCTATTTTATGTTTCACTCTCTTAAAATGTGTTGTATCTTTAGCAATTCATAAAGGCTGCATGTTTTATGTAGATGCAGTCTTGTGATATTTGGGTCTCTCAAAAACTAAACCAAAAATCTGTAAAGAAAAAAATCACTGTTACGAGGACATAATAGGGTTGCAATGTTATTTTACATGTATATTTTTACATTCCAAGTTACGTGATTTTTAATATACTTTAAATAACATAAAATATATAACTTGAACTGCAGATTGGTAAATAATAAACTAGAGTTTCAGATTGAATGAGGTTATGACTCTCTGAAAGCTAATTAAATGAAATATTGAGACATAAAGACTTAATGCTTTTGACTGGAGCTGAACCATTAAGAGCTACTATGAAGTACACTATTGGTTCAGCAACTGGTATGTAGAGGCCTGTATGACAGCTCTCTGCCCTGACCTGCTTCTCCAGCTGCTTTAGGTGAAGGTTTACAGAGCAAATTAGTTTCTCATTCAACAATTTATACACAAACTGTTTCATGACACTGGTTCCAATTCCGGCAGTGTGTCATCACTCCCTCCACTACCACCCCAAGTTCCTCATTTCCACTTGTTCTGTTTTCCTGCCCCTTCCTGCCTTCTCCTCTTTGCTTTTGGGCTGATATTGCCCTTTTGGTCTCACACAGATGACTGTTCTAAGGAACATTTTCCTCACAGATGTTGTTTATTTATAGGCCTGTCTAAAATTCAGTTGAAAGGTGATCTCTGGGAGTGGCTTTAGTTCCAAGTTAGAAAGGTGTCTAAGGGCCATAGTCTCGAGGGTTTCTCTAGTCTCTCTCAGACCAGTAAGTCTGGCCTTTTTTGTGAATTTAAATTTTGTTCTACATTTTTTTCCCACTGTAACCAGGACCTTCTATTATGATCCTGGTCAGAGTGGTCAGTAGTGGTAGCCAGCCACCTACTATCTAGTTCTTCTGGACTCAGACTAGCAGAGGCTGTGGTTTCTGTGGCCCATTAGTCCTTTGGACTAATTGCTTCCTTAAGTCTTTGGTGTTCTTCACACTCCTTTGATCTGGATGGAAAGAGACTAATAGATGTATCTTAGATAGCCGTTTGAAAGCTTTTAAGACTCCTGTCACTACTCACCTAAATAGGATGTAGAACAATTGTTTTTATGAACTATGTTATACCAATTGACCTGGATGTCTCCTAAGACTACGGTCCCTAGCCTTCAAGCCCAGTAACTCAGTCCCATGAGGTGGTTCATTATATCTAGAAAGTTTCCATGGCTATGGCTCCTGTGTGTTCTATTGTATATAAATATACAGGAGGCACATACAAATATATATAGAAATGTCCACAGTCATACCTATATATCCACATGGGTGTACTCCCATACACTCTCTCCCATCTATTCTGCATACATATCTACCTATGTATCCACTCATAAATTATTGTTCATTATTACTGTTGTTGCAGTATTGTGTATGTTATAGTATAGTCTTTGCCTTTTACTCTTGCGTACCTCTCAGTGTCTTCCCTTATCTTGATTATGTTTGAACTGACTTCCCACATATAGTGTATTGCCTTTCCCTTCACCACAGTTAACTCATGTCTACTCTCTCCCTCCCATCCCTGGTAACCATCAGAGAATGTTTATTTCTGTGTGTAAGCCTTTTCTTGACTTTGTATAATAGTAGTCTTATACAATATTTGTGCTTTTGTAATTGATCTATTTCACTCAGCATAATGCCCTCCAGATTCTTCCATGTTGTGAGATATTTCACAGATTCATCATTGTTCTTTATCTTTGTTTAGTATTCTATTGGGTGTATGTATCACAGTTTGTTTATCCATTCATTGTTGATGGGCATTTAGGTTGTTTTCATCTTTTTCCTATTGTGAATAATGCTGCAATGCACATAGGTGTGCATATGTGTATTTGTGTTACAGCTCTTATTTCTCTAAGATATATTCCTAGAAGTGGGATTGCCAGATCATATGGTATTTCTATTTCTCACTTTTTAAGGAGTACACACTGTTTTCCATAGTGGTTGTAACATTTTACTCTTAGTTTATTAGTTTTCATTAACTCCTCAGATGGTTCCTCCTTTGACTCCATTTTTCTTTTCCTTTCTCCTACTTGTAAACGATCCCACAGTGATCTTCTTTTGACCTTCTCCTATTATTTCTATAACACTTTCTGTTGGGAATCTCATGGCTTTGAATATCACTTGTTTATAGATGACTCTCGAATGTATATTCTAAGTCCAGTTCTATTTCCTCCGGTGTAGTTCCATATTTCCAAATGCCCATTCAACATTTCACAAAAGTATCCTCGTACCATGTCAAATTCGGTACGTCCAAAACAAAATTCACTTTCTCCCTTCCCAAATCTGGTCTTTTTCCAAAGTCTTTTATTTTTATTAATATTGCCACCACCGTCTTAATTGCCTGCGATAAAAATCTTAGTGCCATCTTATACTCAGAAAATATAATGCTTCATATTATGTAATCACTTCCTCTGTGAAATCTTCCATCCTGATTACTTCCTATACGCACCCATGACCACTTCTTTAGCTTTAGTTCTTTTAAAGGAAGCATCTATTTGCTTCTGCTGCTAGTAACATCACCTCTCTTTTCCGCTGAAGGAACACTTCTTCCACTTTCAGTGCAGGCATTCACAACAGTGGGCACACAAACTAGGCTTCATCAGTCAGAACACTGCAACCCTTTGGCCACTGTAATTGATTCAGGGATGATACATGACTCATGCTTGGCCAATTAAACTTATGGTAATTCAGTTCTAGGGATTCAACTGTAAATACTGGGAAAGAAAAGCTTTCATTTGAGGATATAAGCCTAAAACTGCTAGGGGCCAACTTGCCACCCAAGGGAATCCACACCTGAGGGAAAAGCTAAGAGAGAAATGCAAACTCAAGTGAAAGAGAAAAGTAAACATTGGTTGACTTCTTTTGACCATAGAAGTCAGCCATGGGACTTTACAGGTTCATGAGTTAATGAGTTTTCTCTCTTTCTTGGGGGGAGGGGCTTAAGCCACTGTCTCATTTGATATGCATGAAGTCCTGACTAATATACTGTCATTATATACAAGGAGGAACTATCAGTTTCTGATGATCTCTGTAGTCTCTAAATTGCTTAGTGCAACATCTTGCAAACATTAGTTCCTCATAAATATGTTTCAGTGAAGGAATGCATAATAAACAACAGAAAATAAGCTCACAGAGTACACGGACGTCATACTGAAGGGAATCTTCTCCAGCCTCGTTCACAGCCACACATGTATATCTTCCAGCATCTTCTACTTTAGCCCGAGGAATCTGCAAAACTCGCCCTCCTGAAAATATATTCCAGGATGTTTACTTCTCTAAATCTTAGAATAAACACAGGTCATAAGCAGAAATATAATTCTTCAGGTCTGATGACTTCCTTACATTTTCTTTTAAGGTTCCTGCCTTTCTAACGGTTTAATTTTAATCCTAGACACCATTTTTATAACAAGCACTGCTTTATTTAAAAAGTTATCGAATTTATGGATCACATTGGCTAAGAAATGAATAGCTAGTGTAGATTTTCCTAGAGAGGAAATTCTATATTATGCTCTTCATTACACTCCACTTGGAGTGTTACTATGTGGTGACTTGCTTCCTTTTACACATTTAATAGAAGTTTACAGTTTTTGTGAGTACTGGTTTGAGGAAGTAATATCCAGGAATGCAAAAGATATAAAGTACACTGTTATACATATAATTTAGAAAGGATAGCTGTATATTTTTTTTAAATTATCTACATTTCCCTTCATTTGCTTAACCATCTATATCTATATCTACCTACAGTCATGTGTCAGCTTAACATGACAATAAGTTCCGTGAAATAGTATGCAATTTGGGCGCTGTGCAATCGCCACTTTATATACAAGAAAGAGGCACAATAAGGAGGTCACCGGGCTGGCCCAGGATCTGCACCACCGTTGCTGTCGCAGGACTGCCAAAAACTTCAGCTCCAACACTGCGGATGCTGTGTGGTTGCTGCCCAGCGTCGAAGAGCCATGCCTGGTGTTCGCCCCACTCGGAGTCCAGCCGGCTGCCTCCCAGCCCACCCCAGTGCCAGCTCCTTTCCCCTCCTTCCTCCCTCCATGCCTTCCCCACCCACCCAAATGGGCTTTAAACTTTTCCAGCCCCACCCATCCCTCCTCTGCCTCCTACCCCATCGCCTTTCCTGCTCCTCCTCCCACCACCTCCAAAGCCCAGACTGCTAGGCAGCTGCCACCAAGGGAGGAGCTGCAGCCTCAGGTCCTGACATGACATGTAGGGCACCCAGGAGCTGAGTAGGGCAGTGGCTTCACAGAGTCCCTGTCTGAGGTGAGTGCAGTTGGACAGGCAGCTGAGAATGGGCACTGGGACCACCCCTCACCCTACCACCCCAGGGCTGGGGAAGACTCCCAACCTGGAGAGCTAGCGAGAGACAGATCAGATCTACAGTACTTAGCAAAATACCTCTCCTATATCCTGTTCTCTGATGGAGATTTCTGAGCTGTATTATAACCTTATGGAACTACGGACATATATACACACACAAATATATGTATGTATATGACCACTTGCTCTTATGACATCTCTCATACTATTTCCTATATGGAGCCTGGTAGTGCAGTGGTTAGGAGCTCGGCTGCTAACCAAAAGGTCTGCCGTTAGAATCCACCAACTGCCCCTTGAAAACCCTATGAGGCAGTTCTACCCTGTCCTATAGGGTTGCTGTGAGTCGGAATTGACTTCACGACAACGGGTTTGGGTGTTTTTTATTTCCTAAATATTTCCACTGTCGCTTCTTTAGCTCATCCTCTTTTAATGGAAGCATCTATTTGCTCCTGCTGCTAGTAAATTCACCTTTCTTTTCCCTTAAAGGAGCCGTTCTTCCATATACATATATTCCATATATATACATATATTTTTTTTTCTGAGTCAGTTGAGATAAGTCGGAGACATAGTACCCCTTTACCCTTAAATACCCATAAATGTTGTATTTAAGGACAAGGATCTCATAACAACAGAATAATGATCAAAATCAGGATATTTAAAATCAATACAAATATATTATACAATATTAATACTCCATATTCACATTCATTATTGCTACAATAATTTTCCCCAGACTCAGATCCAATTCAGAATCACATATTACATTTAGTTGTCATTCCTCTGTAGACTCCTTTCACTTAAAATTTTTTTTCAAGGTATTATTTTATTTAATTGCGGTAAAATTTACACATGGTAGAAACCACTGACCTTAATTTGATGTGTTTTGACAAACTGTGGGTATTTTAATGTTTGACTATTCCGTTATTCCGTAACAATTTAAACAGCTCCTTTATTATCAGTATATAACATTGTAACTGAAATATTTGAAAGTGATATTTATTTATTTAGTGGTATCTTTACTATTTATTTAGAATAAATGCATTTAATGAACTGAGTAGTAACTATTTGAAAACATATTTTAGAATCTGTCATTAATAATTATAGACACAAAACTGATTGTCACATTGCACTATTAGACAATTGAAGGCACAAGAAAGCCAAAGTTTTTTTTTTTTCCTAATTGAGCACTTTCTGAATGCCAGACTTTGTGCCAAGTGCTTTACATCCATAGTCTCATAGAATACTCTCAATAACCCTATTGGATAGGTTTTATGATAATTACCCTCATTTTTAAGAAGAGGAAGTAGAGGCTTAAAAAGATGAAGTAACTGGCCTGAGATCAAGCAACTGAGTCACATTCAGGATGAATCAGGGCTGAGACCGAACCATAGGAGAGAACTGATCACACACCTGTACCCTTGACCACTGCACCAGTGACTCTAACAAAGGACTTCCTGAAGTTGATGGAGTGATCCTATAGTTAACTGCAAAAGTTAACTACGGTGGTCTATTCTATTTTTTAATTCTCAACCTAAGCTACATGGATACCAGTACCATTTGGCAGCCTGTGTGAGAGATTACATGTTCAGGAAGCTCATCAATTTAATTTGTCTAGTAAATTCCAAATGGTCAGCAGTTCGAATCTGCCAGGCACTCCTTGGAAACTCTGTGGGGCAGTTCTACTCTGTCCTATAGGGTCACTATGAGTCGGAATTGACTCGGCGGCACTGGGTTTTTTTGGGTAGTAAATTAAAAGAAACACACTTGGCCAAATCAGATTTTTATCCTGCTCATACAAATCCTTACCTGGTAAAATCAATACTCTATCACTCAAGGTCAGAGGATGTCCATCTTTGTACCATGTCAGCGTAGGAGGAGGAGAGGCATTTGTCTCACAGTAAAGAGAAATGGGATTGTTGATGATCACATCTTTGGCTTCACCACTCCGGCCGGTATCAAGCATGTTTCCTATTTCCCAGAGTTTTTGAAAACTTGGAGGAACTATGGAGGAAAAACATTAAATCATGGTCATGTGTGAATGCCAGTGTCTATCCAGTAAACACAGGTCCTGGCTGTATTTCACAAGATTGATTTGTAAAAATAAAAATTAGATAATGTGAAAATATTTTCAAGTGCTTATACACCTACCAGCCCTAGCCTTGAGTCATTTAACCAATAAAAGTAGAAACTAGAAGTCGGAGCTGGTTCTCCTGTGGAAGAAAAAGAAATATGGGGCTTAGAAGGCTTTGCTCTCCCTGTGAAAGGGCTGCAGTGCTTAGAGGGTAAAGGAGTCCACCCTCAAAGTTGTTGTCGTTGCTAGCTGCCATCACATTGGCCTCGCACTCATGGCGACTCCATGCACAAGGCCTTTCTTTTATAAGCATGGCTCATGAATATGACAATAATATGAAAAACTCATTTTGAGTAACTACTAAAACAATACGGGCTCAATTCATAGTGTTTCCCAATTTTGTGCCTTATTCAGAAAGCTAACAAAGGTATGTAATCTGGATTCCCAAACCTATTAATAAAAATAATAAAGCATTCTCGTAATTTTTGGGGGGAACAAGTATGAACCTTCTAGAAGGTGATTTGTCTGGACATCAAAAGCATTTAAAAAGTGTATAACATTTCCACTATTAGAATCTTGTTATAAAAAAATTAAAGATGTGCACAATACAGGAAAAGTCAGCACAACTGGACTAAATCAAAAGCAAAGAAGTTTCCTGAATACAGCCGAATGCTTCGAAGGCCAGAGTAGTAGGGATGGGGGTTTGGGGACCATGGTTTTGGGGGACATCTAGGTCAACTGGCATAACAAAATGTATTAAGAAAACTTTCTGCATCCCATTTTGGTGAAAGGTGTCTGGAGTCTTAAATGCTAGCAAGCAGCCATCTAATATCCCACCTGGAACAAAGGAGAATGAAGAACACCAAAGACAAATGGTAAAGATGAGCCCAAGAGACAGAAAAGGCCACATAAACCAAAGATTCCATCAGCCTGAGACCAGAAGACTAGATGGTGCCTGGCTACCACCGATCCCTGCCCTGACAGGAAATACAACAGAGAATCCCTGATAGAGCAGGACAACAGTAGGATGCAGATCTCAAATTCTCATAAAAAGACCAGACTTAATGGTATGACTGAGACTAGAGGTATCTTGGAGGTCATGGTCCCTGGACCCTTTGTTAGCCCAAGACTAGAACCATTCTTGAAACCAACTCTTCAGACTAGGATTGGACTGCACTATAAGATTGAAAATGATACTGGTGAGGAGTGAGCTTCTTGGCTCAAGGAGACACATGAGACTGTCTGCAGGTGAGATGAGAAGCCGGAGGGGGACAGGAGCTGGTTGAATGGACACAGGAAATACAGGGTGAAGAGGAGGAATGTGCTGTCTCATTAGGGGGAGAGCAGCTAGGAGTACATAGCAAGGTGTGTATAACTTTTTGTAGGAGGTAATGGCTTGATTTGTAAAATTTCACTTAAAGCACAATAAATTTTAAAAAAATTAAAGATGTTCAGATCAATGACATCAGCAGGATGGTGGAGTAGGTAGTTCCAAGTTCCTGTCCCCCCACAGAAACAATGAAAAATAAGCAGATACTTCGTTGGAACTATGGAAAATAATCAAAGGTTTACAACAACCAAGTGAACACTGAATCAAGAAAAAAAAAAAAAAAAGGAACTTGAAAAGGTAGGAAAGCTTTGTGGCATTTTTACTAGCCTGTACTATACCTCTTCCCTGGCTCAGTGGCCCCCTCTACATTTCTGGTGTGAGACCTTGGTTCCTGATTCTGGAGGGAGCAGAGTAAACCTTATTACAAATTATATTGTTTGTCTGTTCTTACCTGTCTTGAGCGTACTAAAGCAAGGAGTTTGTTCCTGTTTGACCTACCTTGGAGCTTATTCAGGTGGAAAAGTAGCAGGTGTTGCTGAAAAATACTATATCCACTTGGGGCAAAAGAAAATGGTTGAGACATACAATAGACTGCCTAAGGCCTGGGAGGGAAAGCCAGGGAAAGAAATTTCTACGGGAAATTTGGACATTCAAAAGCACCCATGTATATGGGGACATCTGGAAAGTCACATCACACCTAGGATAAGATGTATGCTCAAAAAAGACCGGGAAAACTCTAAACTTTTACCTCAAGCTGATTTCTCTAGGCTCAGTGTAAGCTCAGCTAAGCCCTGGAGAGTCTCAGAACAAACCCAATCTATAGAGACTGGGAGAGGTGTTTCTTTTGTGTGTGTGTTTGTGTGTGTTTGTTTTGTTTTAGCTCCTGGTGTTCAAGCAAATCTTCGTTAAAACACCTGTTGATCACAAGTCAATGGAACAGAGACTTCAGTGACTGGAAATGAAAAAGAAAAAGTCTTTACAAAAATAGGCACTAAACCAACAGACTACTACAGCTTTCAGCAGTAATAATAAAAAAAGAAAGAAAAAAAAAGCAAAAGAATGAAGTTGGATCCCTACCTCACAACATACACAGTAAAATCTGCAAAATCTAGGACCTGTGTAAGGCAGGAACTTGTCAGAGAAGGAAAACTCAAATATTTTCCACTAAAATGAACAACAGAAAGCCCCTTAAAAAAGGGGAAAAATTTGTGAGACCCAGAAAAGCAAAGCAATCCTGTCGATTTCCGACTCTCACAGGTTTTACTGTACAAATATTAACTCAAAATGGATCAATGACCTAATTCACAGTTAAAACCATAAAACTCTTAGAAGAAAACAGAGAGAAACCTTTATGAACTTGGATTTGGCAATGAATTCTTAGATATGGAACTAAAAGCATGAGCAACAAAAGAAAAAATAAATTGGGCTTCATCAAAATTAAAAAAAAAAAGACATTATCAAGAAACTGAAAAGACAATCTACAAAATAGGAGGAAATATCTGTAAATCATATATTTGGCAAGGGTCTTGAATCCAGAATATACAAAGAACTCACAACTCAAGAACAAAAAGATAAACAACCTAATTAAAATATGGAGAATGAACCTGAGTAGACATTTCTCCAAAAAAGATATACGAATGGCCAAAAATCACATGAAAAGATGCTTAACATCACTAGTCATTAGGGAAATAAAAATCAAAACCACAATGAGATAATTCTTCACACCCACTAGGATGAATATTAAAAAAAAAAAGGAGAGAGAAAGAAAATAACAAGTGCTGGAGAGGATGTGGAGAAACTGGAACACATCTGTACTGCCAGTAGGAATGCAAAATGGTGCAGCTGCTGTGGAAAATAATTTGGCAATTCCTCAAAAAGAGTAAACATAGAATTATCATCTGACTCAGTAATTCGACTCCTAGCTGTAAGCCCACAAAATGAAAACAGAGACTCAAACAGATGCTTGTACACCAATGTCCACTGCAGCATTATTCACGATAGCCAAAATGTGGAACCAATCCAAGTGTCCACCAACAAATGAATGGATGAACAATATGGGGTACATAAACACAACGGATATTATTCAGCCATAAAAAGGAATGAAGTTCTGATACAAGCTACAACCTTGGATGAACCTTGAAAACATAACGTTAAGTGAAATAATTTGTAAACATGTTGCCATTGAGTCAATTTTGATGCATAGCACCCTTTAGGACAGAATAGAACTGCTCCATAGGGTTTCCAAGGAGTGGCTGGTGGATTTGAACTGCCAACCTTTTGGTTAGCAGCCATGCTCTTCACCATTGCACCACCAGGGTTCCACAAAGCAATACACCAGACATAAAGGGACAAATATTATATGATTCCACTTATACCAAATATCTCAACTAAGCAAATTCATAAAGACAGAAAGCTTAGAAGTTACCAGGGCAGAGGGGTAAAGGACAGTTATTACTTAACGTATACCTAGTTTCTGTTTGGGGTAACGAAAAATTTTGGAAAAAGATAGTAGTGATGGTTGCACAGCATTGCAAATGCAAATAATGCCACTGAAATGTACACTTGAAAATAGTTAAAATGACATTTTTATGATATATGTATTTTACTATAATAAATTTTTAAAAAATTAGAAGTAAAATTTTTAACTCCGGAAAAAAACAAAGATGTGCAAAAGTTTTATGTATAAAGATGTTTATAGTTAATAGTGAAGCATTATTAATAAGTAGTGAAAACTAAAAAACAACCCAGACATTCAACAATGGCATCTGGTTAAATATGTGGATATTCAACTGGTGAAACAGGAATAATTATTAAAAGTAATATTCCATATTGACCTCAAGAATAAAAATACTTACAGAAATAACAGCAGGTTTTATATCTTAAGCATTTTCTAAGAGCTTTACGTACTTTATATCAGT
Organism: Elephas maximus indicus; assembly: GCF_024166365.1. Classification (NCBI taxonomy): domain Eukaryota; kingdom Metazoa; phylum Chordata; class Mammalia; order Proboscidea; family Elephantidae; genus Elephas; species Elephas maximus. The sequence goes on along the minus strand of NC_064842.1, from coordinate 49,790,945 downwards.
TAGTATTCACCTCAATTCTACAAAGCATTATTTTAAAAGCGAGGAAACAGTCTAAAAATATTTAGGTCACATACCCAAATCACATAACTTTTTAAGAGCGTAAATCATCATTTAATGCCAACTCTGACTACTCCAAATCTTTTATGGTTTTCCTGCCTTCCATGCTCAATGGTATGAAGAAATCATCCTGATACATTATTAGAGGAAAGCTAATGTAACCAAGAAGCATGTATTATGTGATCCCAATTTTGTAAAATTAAGTATACATTTGAAAATACCAAAAGGAAACACGTTAAGATAATTTAAAAAAGGTTAATCCTGAATAATAGGATGATTTTCTTCATTCTTAATTTCCTGAGTCCAAATTTCCAGTACAGAATTTATATTATTGTCAACAGGAAAAAAAAAAAAACTAAAATAAGCCAACTCAAATCTCTTTCCATAGCTTAGAACTTAAATTATTTACAATAAACATGTTAGTATTACCTTGTATATTTACATCAAAATCCAGTTCATCTTCACCTGCAATGTTAGATGCTACACAAGTATATCGGCCAGTGTCTGATATTTGAGCCTCTTTTATTTGAAGTGTGTGTCCATGTGCAGCAATATTAATGTGATCATCTGATTTAAGGGGCTGTGATTCAATCATAATAATGTTAGCATACACACTCTAATAAACCTTTCAAGAGATCATGCAGCTGATATTTTTTATGACTCTTAAAAAACATAGAAATAAAACAATGTAAAATATTCAAGATAATAATTTAATTTGATTAAACCAATTGCTTTGGACTAATCTCATTTTTATTTATTAAAAATTGTACCTGATAAAGTTTTATTTATTGAAAATTGTACCAGGTATTTGTGGTATTGTATTTATACATTTTCTATGATAAAAATATATTCTTAGGAACTTTATACACTTACTTATGCAGGAAAAATATTTTCAGCTGATCCCATATTGAATTAAAAAAAAAAGTCTTTTATGATAATTTTGTAGAAAATACTAGAAATTTTTATGAACAATTGAGGGTATTAACATAACCTGATTTCACTGAAAAACCATCCATGCTCATTCAGAAACATCTTCGCCTCATAAATGAAAAATTTTAACCTAGAGATATGATATGACATTTTATTGATAATATTACCTACACTTAATAGAATAGTTCATTCTCCTTCATTCCTTCAAGATTTTAGCTCCTGATTCACTGTTATTCCTTCTAATGATCTTTTTTTCATAATTCTTGGTGATTCCAGTACCTACAGTCTTCCAATGTTGTGTGTGCTCAGCTTCTTGACTTCCTCTCTAATTTTCTGTCCCTCCCTTTTTCAGTCACCCAATGTGAGAATCATACTATAGATCTTATTATTACCAATAATTGTCTTCATAATCTCAATTTCAGGCTCTTATTCTCTGACCATCACTTCCTAACTTTCGTTCCAACTCCATCAATTTTTGGACTCTGTGAGATGACCCACAATCCATGACCTTTGCAACCTTTTCACAGCCTCTCATAGTCCTCATGGCCTCTATTCCCTCCTTATCCAGAGAAAAGTCAATCATTATAATCATCCTTGTTTAACTTCTCAGACCTTTACCCCCTTTCCCTTTATTGTACTCCCCTGGCAAAACCCTAGCCCTGGTTAAAGCTTACTGCCCATTCTAATCATTCTCTGGTCTACTCAAGGACATCCCTCCAGCACTGTATCCTCTCTTATCTATATTATCATCAATTTATTGTTTTCCACTGGACCATTTCTATCTATGTAGAAAACGGTATAAAGGTCAGAAGTTTGAATCCACCAGCTCCTCCTTGGAAACCCTACAGGGCAGTTCTACTCTGTCCTACAGGGTCACTATGAGTTGGAATCAACTTGACAGCAATGGGTGTTTCAGTTTTAAGCAACAGCAAAAAAACAAAACAAAAAAAAAACTGTCTTGATTGCAACTCACCTCCAGTTGTCAGCCATAATTTTTTACTCCCCTTTACAGCCAAATGAGTTTTACATGCTTTCTGTGCGAAATTTCTTTCTTTCCAACTTTTCTTGACTCTGCATCAGTCAGGCTTTCACCTTCTCTACTTTACCAGAATGACTTTTTCAAGGTCACCAATGAACTCCATTTTGCTAAATTTATTGGCCAATGCTGTCTTTACCTGATCTGTCATTGACATTTGACACATCTTGTCTCTAACTTTGAGATACTTTTTTTTTTCCCCCTTGTCCTTAGGTACATGCCACTCCCTAATCTCCAACCTTTCAATGTAGCAGTGCTCTAAGGCTTAATTCTTGAATCTTGTCTCTTTCTATTTAAACTCACTTTCCTAGTGATCTCATCCAAAATCTTGGGCTCATCTTTGACTCATCTCTTCTCCTCACATTTTACACTTAAATTTATCAAATCCTGCTACCACCTTGGTTGAAGGAACCAACATCTCTTCCTTGGGCCATTACAATAGCTTCATAGCTGGACTTCATTCTGCCCTCCAACATAGAAGCCAATGTAATCCTTTTAAACCTTAAATCAGACCATGTTACCCTTATGCTCAAATTTTTTCAGTGGCTTCCCATTATACTCAGAATAAAGGACAACTGGTGGCACAGTGGTTAAGAGCTCAGCTCCTAACCAAAAGCTCTACAGTTCAAATCCACCAGCCACTCCTTAGAAACCCTATAGGGCAGTTCTCTTCTGTCCTATAGGGTGGCTATGAGGCAGAATTGACTCAATGGTAATGGGTTTTGGTTTTATCCTCTCTCTCACTGAATTTTCTCCATAACACTTATCCCATCTGACATATGATATGTTTTACTGGTTTGCTTGTTTAATTTTTGTCTCCCCCAACCAGCATACAAACTATATATGGGCAGGGATTTTTTTTCTGTTTCCTTTATGGCTGTATCTCAGGACCTAAAACAGTGTCTGGTAAATAGTAGGTGCTCAATAATACTTTGGGACTGAATGGATCATTATTATCACTATATCAATTAAAAATATATCATAATTTAAATTTTCTGTGCCAAAAGAAAAACTTCAGAGCATGAATAAATAAAACTGAAAGATTCTATCAAACTTTTTATGGCCAATGCTGCCAATATCTTTGGAGGTTTTTCTCTGCTTTGCTCAAGTAATATTGCTTATCCACAGAGTGAAATAACAGAAGGGATATGAAAAATAAACAAAAATCAGAATTTCTTTGTACACATTCTAGATGACCAACCCAAACCCAGAAAAATTTAACAGTTTAACTAAAGCATCTTTGTTAGATCAATTCTATAGTGTGAATTTGAAACTGTAATCTAAACATTTATTATGAAAAACAACAAAAAACCAAGTTGCTTCATTGCTAGTGTAATTTCAGTCTTTATCCAGTCTTTACGTGTATGTGTTTGTGCTTACATGTGCATACAACAACTAAAAAAACCCAAACCCATTGCCGTCGAGATGGTTCCTACTCATAGCGGCCCTATAGGACAGAGTAGAACCACCCCATAGGGTTTCCAAGGAGCAGCTGGTGGATTCGAACTGCCAACCTTTTGGGTAGCAGCTGAACACTTAACCACTGTACCACCAGAGCTCCATGTAGTAACTAAAAGGAATGAAATAGCTTTAGGGAAAATTAAAACTAAAATACTACTACAATTTGAAAGGAGAAAGAAATTATCTGTTTCCCAATAAACTCATACAAAATTGGTATGGTACTATGAAGTGTGCCTGTAGTCAGAAAAGAAGCTGTAAACAGAACATGGTGGGAGTTCCATATTTTTCCTTTGGCAATGGCTTCCAGATGAAACTTGCTTATTTTATAAGAGACTTTTTTTTTTTTTTCCTAGCTGCCAACATTGCCAAATCCATCTAGGATCTGAGAAAAATAAGTTGTATCTTCCCTGCATCTCAAATCATGACTAAGACCTAAAATTCTACATGTGGAATTTAACTGACCATTTGGTTGATTCTGTGTAAAGCAGGACAAACAACAGTTAGCTATTTCACATCTGTATTAAGTACAGTGTTAACAGCAGTTTAAAAAATCTATTTTTGCCTGAAAAACTAGGACATATGTCTCTAAAACATGCATGGAAGAAAACTGGTTGAATGAGAAATAAGGGCGTGTGGTCTGAAAGTCAGGCAATAGAACTGTGAAAGATCGCCCTTTTATTGAGAGTTTCTGATTTTTCCTAGTTAATTGTAATGGACACATAATCATGTCTTTTGGCTTTTTTTCCTACATCTTGGGATATTAAAAATGTTACTTATTTTAATAAAAGAGTTAAAGATGTTTAGAGAAAGTTCTGAATAAACTTATTAATACCCATGCTATGCTTATCATTCTAATCTGGGTTAGCACTGACTCTGTGTTTCCTATCTACAAAATTTACTTACTTATCTGATAAAACCAGGGAACAGAGACATGTCCCCTAACACCTCCAGCTAGAAGGTGGCCAGGTTATCACAGACAACTGTGAATATACACAAAAACAATCCTGCAAACTTCCAGTGATGGAATAATAATAAAATTGCTGAGCATCGTTCAGGGTTTTAAAGACCACATTAATTCTTTGAGTCACTTAAGCCTTGTTTATTTTTTTTTTTTAATTGATCATTTTAATCTTCAAAAAACCATCAGCAAAAGAAAAAAAAAAATTGTGACTGGCCTGTCCATCCTTGTACCAGCTGAGAGAGGCAGAAGGAATCGCATAAGCTTCACACTCCAAGGTCAAGGTGTTGTTTACTTTTATTTTCACTTCTTTAGGGGAAAGACCTGGCCCCAAGAGGTCACTTTTATTGATTAGGGGAGGAACTGCATAAAAATGAACATTAAAAAGTTAAACACTGGTTTTTTTTAATAGGTGGAATACCATGGAAATTGTATTGAGAATCACATAAGAAAATAAGGAAATAAAGGAGGCATTTCCTATGCTCCTCTTTCATGAAGGACCTAAGTTAGCATCTTATAAAACAGCAGCATTCAGATACAAAGTGTGAAGGAAAAGAGTACTGCCGATGAGGAGTAAATCCTTCAGGGAGCAGTTATATTTTTTTCCAAGTCCACGGACACAGTCTAGCATAACCGATAAAGTGCATGCTACTGGTCATCAAAGAGACTGAGCAAAGAACAAAAATCAATCTTTATAGTAGGGAAAAATCCTGAAACTTAGGACCTATTGTTACCTGTTGTTTATAGGTTAATTTACATTGAAACAGCCCCAAGTCACTGATGAACTCACCTTGGGACTGTTCTCTAAAGCATATACATTTAAACACTGTTTCATGGATGAAAAAACTATAACTCAGCCCAGAGGGTAATTCAGAAGGAAAAACAGTAACTTAAGTAAGTGCCAATGACAAGTTCTTCAACAAAAAGTCTGTGAGCAAACTGAGCGAGCTTCTCGCATCTTTAAGCAATTGGGGTCATGGGCACAATGTTTAATTCAACTTCCATCCTTAATGAAGTAAGCTGCATAAACAAGTCTTTAATGTGAGTACAAATAATTATGAACCTATAATCAAAAACAGGATTGAAGAAGTGAGAACAATTGGTGAAGATATGAAAACATGGTGCTTTTTGACAACTTACTGTAGACCTTCACTTCATAGTGTTTTATCATTTCCCCAGCCTCATTAGTAGCTACACAAGAGTATCTTCCAGCATTGTCTTCCTGTGCATTTAGGATCTGCAGAGTCCTGCCTCCTGAAAAGCCAGAGAACATCAAAGCCTCTCTGAAATCACAGTGGCAGCAGTGTATGTTCAAATTACCAGTTTTAGTTCTTGTTATTGGCATATTTCTTTTTATATAAGCCCATTCTGTGATAGACATTTGACAGGAGACAAACTACAATACAGATGGGAACTGCATGGCACATGATGGCAGTCACTAAGTCCTCAGTGCTCTTCTGTCGTAATGACTCTCATGCCCATTCGGTCCCTCCCAATGGGCCTCTGTACACTACTCTAGTCAAGACCCCTACTTCATGGTCTTCATAAACAGGTCCTCTGCCTTAATCCTCTCTCTCCTCTCATTTATTGGCTGATTAGTAGAGATTAATCTTCTAAAACAGTTTTTACTATGCGAGTTTCTTCCTCAAAAATCTTCCATGGTTTCCAATTAACTAAAGTATAAAGTCAAAGTTCTTTAATACAGACATTCACAGCATGACTCCAGCGTTCCCTCCTGGCCTTGTCTGCTAACACCCGCTGCCCACACACACAATGTCTCCCCTAAAGTGGGGGGTGAGGGGTACCCCCTCCATATGGTTAGGTCATTTTCTCATTGTACTTTTCCCATACTAGTGACCCTGCTGGATCCGAAACCTCTGCTAACTTACCTCCAACCAGCTAAATTCTATAACTGTGTTTAAAGTTTGGTTCAAGTTCTGGCTCTGCAACAAAGCTTTTCCTAACCACTTGGACCCACGGTCAGTCGCAGTTTCTTCTTTCGAATTCTTATAAAATGTGTCCCTACCCCCATTTATCTTACTCCATGATTATTCGTGTCCCATGAATATTCACAGATTTGTGTTGCTAATTAACTTTTCACACATATTCTATCTCCTCCATATAAGACTGTGTTTCTTAAAGCCAGTGATCATACTTCTTAATTCTTTCTATTTCCATAGTGCCAGGTCTTAAAGAGGAATAAACAAACTCTTTATCTAGATACTAATTCTCCTTTAAGATTCAATTCAACAAAAAATGAACTTCTACCCTTTTTGTCACTCTACATGTTAATGTACTTTAGAAATTAATTATGTTTTGGTGAACATAGAAGGAAATGCATTATTTGCATAAAAATATGCTGCATTGGTGGCGCAGTGGTTAAGCACTCAGCTGCAAACCCAAAGGTTGGCAGTTTGAACCCACCGGCCACTCTGCTCTGCAGGAGAAAGATTTGCCAGTCTACTTCCATAAAGATTTACAGTCTCGGAAACCCTATAAGGCAGTTCTACCGTGCCCTAAAGGGTCATGATGATTTGGAATCAACCGGATGGCCATGGGTTTTTATTTAGGTAAATAAAAATAAATAAATAAACAAGAAGGTAATTAAGGTACCTTTTTATTTAGGTAGTAATTTTAGGTATCTTAGATTACAAGATATATACAAATAATTAAAAATTTACATCAATAGAATATTACACAACCAACAGCAATAGGCACTTTTGTAAAAAATAACTAATGCTTCTGCTTTTCTATAATAATAGATGGAGAAATAAACCTTAAAAATCCGAAGTAAGCTAATTACCTGGAAGAATTCTAATATTTTGGTTAGATTCTAAAGGAGTTCCATCTTTAAACCAAGTGATGGTAGCTGGAGGATATGAATAAGCTTCACAGACCAAAGAAGTGGGGTTGTTAAGAGTAACAGTGACATCTTCAGGGCTGCCATCATTATCTACACCAGCAATTGTAGGAGATACTAAAACAGATTCAAAAAGTGATTAAAGAAATGTAGTCAGAAATTTCCGTTTACACATTTCTAAACTTCCATTGTACCTATTTGTGCAATTCCGTTCTCTCACAGACATAGGAAAACGATTGGTTTTTGTTCTTATTTTACACAAAAGCAGTGAGATCCCTCAAAAAGCTCACAGGGTAATGGAGGATACAGGCACAAAAACAAGGAATCCTAACACGATGCAGTAAAGTCAATCATGGGAACTTCGTTTCAGGGATGGAGACATGACATTCAATTGGATTTGAGATAGGCAGTGTGAGAGCTCTCATCAGAGAAGGCCTCTTACAGGAGACATGCAAAGTGAGCCTTAAAGGATTAGTGGTAGTTAGTTAGTGAAAGAAGGGAGACTAGTCAAAGAAGGAGGGTATTGGGGCAGAGGAGAGGTAAATAGTGAGAGGCAAACAGGGCATATATAAAGGATGGATTTGAAAGGGTCAGATTGGAAGGATATCAGTTAGAGACGGTACATTTGTTTCACAAGAGATAACGAGGGACTGGAGTAGAACACTGAGGGAACCATAAAGAAGAGGGAGTAATTACAGAAATATTTAGGAAGTCAATTGGCAGAACTTGATAGAATTTAAAGAGTGAGAAGAATAAGGGAGACAGAGAAGTCCACGATAACTACTAGGCCTTTTTTTTTTTTTGGCTTGGAAATCTATTTAAACTGCAGTGAAGCAACAGAAACAGAAATTTCAGAAGATTTTCTCATTAGAAGAGGAAGATGGTTTGTTCAATTCTGAATATCTTAAATTTTAAGTGTCCATGAGAATTTCAGGGTGAAATGTCCAACAAGCAATTGCACATGGGACTCTTGGCCTTGGGAGAAAGATCTGGATTTTCAAAGTTACCAGTCCATAGAAAATGATAATTAAACCTACGGGAATGACAGTTATTACCTGGAGAGAGTATATAAAGTAAAATGAGCAGTGGAATAAGAGCAAAATACTTGGAGATGTTGCAGTGTTTAAATGCTGGACCAACTAAGAGTCCGTAAAAGAAAGAGAAAATGAGCAATCAAAGGCGTATAAGGATAACCACGAAAAGAGCACAGTCAAGGAGAAAGTGATCAATAGTGTCAAAAACATTAAGATAAGGACTTAAAAAATAGTCATTAAATCTATAAGTACAGTAGTCCGTGCCAGAGCAGTGTCAAGAATGGTATAGGCTGAAGTCATCTTTCAGTGGGGCAGGGAATGGTTACAATACAACGTGATGGAGACAGTAGAAGGTGAGACTGTAGATAAGACAGATGGTGGAATAGATAACATATCAAAGAAGGTAGAAAGACACAGGATCTAGGGCATGATTGCAAGCAGTAACTGTGAACAAGAAGGATGCCTTAACCTCTGGGAAAAGGAGGAGTAAAGGCATTCAGTTTATGGCTGGGTGGACTGGCAGTTGTAAAAGCTCACACTTGAATAACTGTGAAATTGGTAGAACAGAAGGCTTTTATTTAGATTCCTAATTCTTCAACAAATGACAGGAAGTAGGTAAATAAGCATGGAGGATAGTAGTGGGGGTAGTCAGATGGCATGACTTGGGATCCCTGGGAATAAAGAATGAGTGGTCTCGCCTGAAGAGGGTTTCTGGTGAACTGATGTCTCTAGGAAGAGCTACATTTCCATTACAGAGGAGTTGGAGGGGGTTTTAAATCAGGTTTCCAGAGAGCATAGGAGAGGAGACAGGATTTGGAGATGGGTTACTACTGAGAGATGAGTCAGTGGTGGGAGGAATGTGGCAGGAGAAAACTTGTAGCTCTAAGGGAAGCAATGAATTTCAAGAGAGGAAAGGAGAGACATTTGCCTTTCATACATTGACTAGGTATCACAGGCATGTTTGGAAGAAACTGGATTGTGAACTGTCATTCATAGAACTGTCATTCAATATACTCTGTTATTTGGTACTGTGTGGTAGATGCTAGGACTAAATCCCATACAAGACAAACAGGGGTTCTGCCTGTGAGGAGTTCATAGCCTTATACAATTATTATCTATCTATATCATTAATTTTGTACTTATTTACACATTACCTAATACTATGCACTATGATTTAACATTTCTTGCACATATATATACATATACATATCTTCTCAGTTAGACTATAAGCTACCCAATGGCTATGCTCTATATGGGAGGTTTCTGAGCATGGAAATTTCTGTGTATTTCCATATAGTTTAGCCAATAACTACAAAAAATAATGGGTAGTCAGATATAGGTTAGCTGATTTTAGTAGGATGAAAAGTATTTTCAGATTAGTAATCAAATAAATAATTTTGTTGGTACATTCTAAATTTCAAAACATGAACTGCAATGAAAATGAAGAATCTGTTTTAACTGCAATCATAACTTTGATTATGCAAGAGCTGAATGTATCAATAGACTTATTCTCCTTATTACCCAGTGCACTCTTTTAACCTTTTCCTACTGCGTGTTCAATGTCTACCTTGTGCTCCTAGCACAAAATGCAGTGCCTGGAGCATAGTAAGTGTTCCATATGTAACAAATTAATTTATGAGTGAATTAATTAGCAAGCGAAAGAAAAACAGCAAGTGTACACAATGCTGGTCCTTCTCACATAATGAAATACAACAGTAGAAATATTAAGTACATAGAGGAAGAAAAGAAGAAAACATAGGCTATAGTCAGGTGTGATTCTTCAAGACTTTGTGGCAAAGCTTATACCTACCAAACACATTAAGACTGAAACTTTTGCTCTTGTCACCAGCTGTGTTAGAAGCCAAACACGTATATCTCCCTGTGTGTAATACTTGGGCATTGGTGATTTGAAGAAAACGGCCACCAGGCATGATGTGGTGGCTCTCATCTCCTTGGAAGAGCTGCCCATCTCTGTGCCATGTTATTTCTGGTACTGGGCTCCCTGTTAAAAAAAAAAAAAAAATTATTTCTGAGCACTGGCTAATAATTACTTATACAACTTATGAACAATGAAAGGGGGTATTTTCACTTGTGTTTTTTAAATATCCTACTTCTGAAACAATGTAGTAACACTCATTTTAAAAATAAATTTGCAAACAGCCTATTTTATAATAATAATGACTATGCTACAATTTTTAAAAAGTATACATATATTACTAATGACTATCAAATAGGAATTATTTTTGGTCTAAGAGTTAAAAGATTCTAAATTAGTTTTTGTACTTAACTGAATTTTGCCATACCTTAGACTATTATAATTAAATATTTTATAAAAATGGTACTTTTCTTTAGTGGAAAGGGGGTGACATCAACAAAATGGTGGTGAGCAGTTCTAGACTCTAGTCCTTCCACAGAAGCATCAAAGAAACAAGGAGAAACTGTCAAAATCATCTTTATCAGAACCATGGAAAATAGTCAAAGGTTTACAGCTGAATCAAGAAAAAGGCAACTTAAAAATGTAGAAAAGCTTTGTGGCATTTTCACTTGCCTTTACCCCACCTCCCTCCCCAGCTTGGTGGCAGTGTTGAAGACTGTAGCCTTGAAGACTGCAGCCTGTGTTCTCAGTGTGGTGCCTTGGCCCCTGGCTTCAGAGATCTTATTTACAAATTATTTTTTTGTCTGATCTCACCTGTCTAGAAACTACATGAAGGACTGAAGCAAGGTACTTGTCTCTGTTTCACCTAACTCAGAATTTACTCTGGGCTGACAAGTGGCAAGCATTTTTCAAAAAACAGTAAGGCAAATGAAAAACCCAGAGCCACCTGGGGCAAGAGATTATGGTTGAGAGAGAAAATGTTGTTGTTTAGGTGCCGTGAAGTCAGTGCCGACTCATAGAGACTCTATGCACAACAGAATGAAACACTGTGCCGTCCTGTGCCATCCTCATTATCATTGTTATGCTTGACCCTATTGCTGCAGCCACTGCATCAATCCATCTCTTCGAAGGTCTTCCTCTTTTTTGCTGACCCTCTATTTTACCAAGCACGATGTGCTTCTCCAGTGACTGGTCCCTTCTGATAACATGTCCAAAGAAGGTGAGGCAAAGTCTTGCCATCCTTGCTTCTAAGGAGCACTCTGGCTGTATTTCTTCCAAGACAGATTTGTCCATTCTTTTGGCAGCCCACAGTATATTCAATATTCTTTGCCGACACCATAATTCAAATGCATCAGTTCTTCTTGTCTTCCTTATTCATTGTCCGTCCAGCTTTCTCACACATATGAGGTGACTGAAAATATCATGGCTTGGGTCAGGCACACCTTAGTCCTCAAAGAGACATCTTTGCTTTTTAACACTTTAAAGAGGTCTCTTGCAGCAGATTTGCCCAATGCAATACATTGTTTGATGTCCTGACTGCTGCTTCCATGGGCATTGATTGTGGATCCAAGTAAAATGAAATCCTTGACAGCATCAATTTTTTCCATTTATCATAATGTTGTTTATTGGTCCAGTTGTGAGGATTTTTTTTTTTTTAATTGTGCATTAGGCTAAAGTTTACAGCTCAACTTAGTTCCTGATACAAAAATTGATACACACATTGTTGTGACCCTAGTTGCTATCTTCCTTTTCACCCTGGATTTTCTGTGTCCATTCAACCAGCTCGTATCCCTTTCTGCCTTCTCATCTTGCCTCCGGACAGGAGCTGCCCATTTAGTCTTGTGTATCTACTTGAACTGAGAAGCACACTCTTCACGAGTATCACTTTATCTTATAGTTCAATCTATTCTTTGTCTGAAGAGTTGGCTTCAGGAAGGGTTTTAGTTCAGGGGCCATGTCTTCTGGGGTTCCCAGTTGTGAGGATATTTGTTTTCTTTATGTTGAGGTGTAATCCATACTGAAGGCTGTACTCTTTGATCTTCATCAGTAAGTGCTTCAAGTCCTCTTTGCTTTCAGCAAGCAAGGTTGTGTCTTCCGCATATCTCAGGCCATTAATGAGTCTTCTACCAATCCTGATGCCACATTCTTCTTCACACAGTCCAGTTTCTTCAATTATTTTCTCGGTATACAGACTGAGTAACTATGGTGAAAGTATATAACCCTGATGCACACCTTTCTTGATTTTAAACCATGCAGTATCCCCTTGCTTTGTTCAAATGACTGCCTCATGGTCTGTGTACAGGTTCCACATGAGCACAGCAAAATGTTTTGGAATTCCCATTCTTCTCCGTGATATCTGCCTTTGCACAGTTAGTAAAACACAGGTAGACATCTTTCTGGTATTCTCTGCTTTTAGCCAAGGTCGATCTGATGTCAGCAACAATGTCCGTCTCTTCTTATGAATCTGGCTTGAATTTCTATCAGTTCCCTGTCGATATACTGCTAAAACCACTTTTGAATGATCGTCAGCAAAACTATATTAATGATATTGTTTGGTAAGTTCTGCATTCTATTGGATCACCTTTCTTTGGAACAGGCACAAATATGGATCTCTTCCAGTCAGTTGGCTACGTAGCCATCCTCCAAATTTCTTAGCATAGACAAGAGAGCACCCCCAGCACTGCGCCCATTTGGTGAAACATCTTAGTTGGTATTCTCTCATTCCTGGAGCCTTGTTTTTCACCAATGCCTCTAGTGTAGCTTGGACTTCTTCAATACCATTGGTTCTTGATAATATGCTACCTCCTGAAGTGGTTGAACATCGACTAATTCTTTTTTGTACAGTGACACTGTGTATTCCTTCCATCCACTTCTGATGCTTCTTGCATCATTCAATATTTTGCCCACAGAATCCTTCGATATTGCAACTCGAGGCTTGAATTTTTTCTTCAGTTTGTTCAGCTTGAGAAACGCCATGTGTGTTCTTCCCTTTTAGTTTTCTAACTCCAGCACTTTGTATATTTCATTACAATATTTTACTTTGTCTTCTCAATCTGCTCCTTGAAATCTTCTGTTCAGGTCTCTTACTTCATCATTTCTTCCATTTGCTTTAGTTACTCTACATTCAAAAGAAGTTTCAAAGTCTCTTCTGACATCCACTTTGATCTTTTCTTTCATTCTTGTCTTTTTAATGACCTTTTTCTTTCTTCATGTATGATGTCCTTGATGTCATGCCACAACTCATCTGGTCTTCAGTCATTAGTGTCCAATGCATCAAATCTATCCTTGAGATGGTTTCTAAATTCAGGTGGGATATACTTAAGGTCATACTTTGGCTCTGTAGACTTGTTCTAATTTTCCTCAGCTTCAACTTGAACTTGCATATGAACAATTGATGGTCTGTTCTGCAGTCGGCCCCTGGCCTTGTTGTGACTGATGATATTGAGCTTTTCCGTTGTTTCCTTCCAGAGATGCAGTCAATTTGATTCCTGTGTATTCCATCTGGTGAGGTCCACCTGTATAGTCACTGTGTTGTAGAACAAAGGTATTTGTAGCAAAAAGGTCGCTGCTCTTGCAAAATTATATCATGCACTCTCCAGCGTTGTTCCTATCACCAAAGCCATGTTTTCTAACTACTAATTCCTCTTCTTTGTTTCTAACTTTCACATTCCAATCACCAGTGTCTTGGGTATCTAGTGTTGCCCTAACAGAAATACCACAAGTGGATTGGCTTTAACAAATTTATTTCCTCACAGTAAGTAGGCTAAAATCCCACATTCAAGGCCTCAGCTGCAGGGGAAGGCTTTCTGTTTCTGTTGGCTCTGGAAGAAGGTCCTTGCCCTCAATCTTCCCCTGGTTGAGGAGCTTGTCAGGCACATGGACCCCGGACCAAAGGATGTGCTCTGCTCCTGGTGCTGCTTTCTTGGTGGTATGAGGTCCCCAACTCTCTGCTTGATTCCCTTTCCTTTAATCTCTTGAGAGATAAAAGATGGTACAGGCTACACCCCAGGGAAACTTCCTTTACCTTGGATCAGGGAGGTGACCTGAGTAAGGGTGGTGTTACAATCCCACCCTAATCTTCTCAATATAAAATTACAATCACAAAATGGAGGACAACCACACAATACTGGGAATCATGGCCCAACCAAGTTCATACACACATTTTTGGGGGGACATAATTCAATCCATCACAACCAGTAATTATCAATGTATCTTGATTGCATGTTTGGTCAATTTCAGAAATTGGTAAAAATCTTCAATTACTTCATCTTTGGCCTTAGTGGTTGGTACATAAATATGAAAAATAGTATTAACTGGTTGTTCTTGTAGGCATATGGATATTATCCTATCACTGACAGTGTTGTACTTCAGGACAGATCTTGAAATATTTTTTTTGATGATCAATGCAATGCCATTCCTCTTAAATTTGTCATTACCAGAATAGTAGACATAAGATTGTCCAATTCAAAATGGCCAATACCAGTTCATTTCAGCTCACTAATGCCTAGGATATCAATTTTTATGCATCCCATTTTATTTTTGATGATTTCCAATTTTCCTAGATTCATACTTTGTACATTCCACACTCTTATTATTAATGGTTGTTTGTAGCTGCTTATTCTCATTCTGAGTTGTGCCACATCAGCAAATGAAGGTTCCAAAAGCTTGACTCCATCCACGTCATTAAGGTCGACTCTACTTTCAGGAGGCAGCTCTTCCCCAGTTGTCTTTTGAGTGCCTTCTGACCGGAGGGGCTATATCTGGCGATGTTCTACTGTTATTCATAAGGTTTCTACTGGCCAAGTTTTTCAGAAGTAGGCTGCCAGATCCTTCTTCCTAGACTGTCTTAGTCTGGAAGCTCAGCTGAAACCTGCCCACTAGGGGTGACCTTGCTGGTATTTGAAATACCTGTGGCAAAGCTTCCAGTATCACAACACGCAAGCCACCATACTATGACAAACTGACAGATGCGTGGTAGAGTGTTGGCTAAGATGTGTATAAATTGGAACCTTTGGGTATTGCTGTTGGGAATTCAAAATGGTTTAGCTACCGTGTAAAACAATTAGGCAGTTTCCCGAAAAGGTTAAGCATAGAATTACAAAATAAGCCTGCAACTCTAGACCTATGTATATACCCAAAATAATTGAAAACATGCACTCAAACAAGTATACGCACACACATGTTCATAGCAGCATTATTTACATAGCCAAAATGCAGAAATAGCACAAATGACTGGATGTATCAATTGTGATATATTCATAAAATGGAATATTATTTCACATTCAAAAGAAATGAAGTACTGATACATGCTACAGTGTGGATGAACCACCAAAATGCCATGCCGAGTGAAAGAAGCCAACCACAAAAGACCACATATTATGTGATTTCATTTATATGAAATATCTAGAATAATAAACCCATAGAGACAGAATGCAGATTAGTGGTTGCCAGGGGCTGGAGGTCAGGAGAATGCTTCATTGGTGAGCAGTTTACTGTGGAGTGATGGAAATGTTCTCAAGCTACACAGATATGGTACTTGCACAACCCTGTGAATGTACTAAATGTCACTTAATTGTCCACTTAAAAATGATTAATTTTATGTTACATGAACCTCACATAATAAGTTATTTAAAAAATAATGGAGAATGCATTTTTATCAAGATGATGAATTAAGATGATAATTTTAGTAAGATAATTAAAAAGAGTAATTGTATTGAATTAAAAGAAGTGACCAGTGTTTTTTATCTCCACAAAATCTTAGGCATTTTTTGTTTGTACTTCTAGCAGCTACATTAGAATTCAATTTCAACTGCCCATTACTCTTTTTAATTATTTCTACTTATATGTAGGTTTTTCCTGGCTACCTCCTCTTATTTCCTCTGCTTGCTCCTTTCTTTCCTTTTCTTGTTTTCTTACATTTCATTTCAAAGAAATAGGCAGGTGCTTTGGTGACATTATTGATAGTGGAGATTACCCAGGAATGAGATTCTAGTAGCTGGGAGCCCTGGTGGCAAGGTGGTTAAG
This sequence comes from Elephas maximus indicus, assembly GCF_024166365.1. Classification (NCBI taxonomy): domain Eukaryota; kingdom Metazoa; phylum Chordata; class Mammalia; order Proboscidea; family Elephantidae; genus Elephas; species Elephas maximus. Next base: position 49,774,709 of record NC_064842.1, on the reverse strand, counting down.
TACTCAGCTGCTAACCAAAAGATCAGTGATTTGAATCCACCAGCGGCTCCATGGGAGAAAAGATGTGGCAGTCTGCTTTTGTAAAGATTACAGCCTCGGAAACCCTATGCGGAAGTTCTACTCTGTCCTATGGGGTCACCATGAGCCAGAGTCAACTTGGCAGCAATGGGTTTGGTTTTTAGTTTATTATAGAAGCTTGGCTTTTCCCAACTAATTAAGGTATACAGAGGAGGCAATGAATAATCACTTAATGGGGCGATAGCAGAAGTATGAGAATTGAACCTCTTACCCGTCACTTCGCAAGTCAGTGTAATGTTCTGTTTCTCTCTTACCCTCACATCTTCCAAAGTATTCTCACCCACAATGCGAGGTGGTACTAAATAAATACATAGAAAAAGTAAGTCACAACTCCAACAGCGGGGCTCTTATAGGCGTCAATTCTATTCCTCATTTGTTTACTAGGATGATATCATCACATTAACATGACCAAGTCTAATCTTAAGATATATAATAAAGTTATATGCCACAAATCCAATTATAATACAGTTTATTATAATTTTATTAAACCATAAAGTCTGGATAAAAATATGTCAACAAATCAATGAGTAAGAGCCTTTATTAGATGTTTATTTCCTCTGCTATAACCCTAACCAGGACTCAAGTTATTCAGTGTCTTGGATACGGTTGAACGATTGTGAAATGCAAGATATGGCATTTCAGCCACTTCAATCAGGCTGGTTGCTCCAAACCATTCTAATAGTAATTCTTGCCAAGTGTGAAAGTCCAGGGGCCAAATCACACATCAGCATGAGACTAAGTCATAAATAAATTTCAGCTGTGCTCCCAGAGTGGATTTGAGCCAGTTAGAATCTGAACCGACTCAACGGCAATGCGTTTTTTTTTTTTTTTTTTTTAGAATCTTTTCTAGATATTGCAAATTACTTAAGTACCTAATACTGAAAGTCCAAAGATTTTTCTTTCTTCACCAGCTGCATTCCTTACAACACAAGTATATTGGCCAGCGTCTTCGCTTCTGGTCTGCATCAATCGTAGAGTCCTACCTCCTGGAAAAGCAAATCGCCAGATAACTCAAACAGAAACTAAATCCTTACAAGTTGTCCAAGCGAGACACAATTCAGGTAAAAATTTAACCAATACACTTCAAAGGCCTTTAAAATGAATTTATGTTACGTTTTAAGCCTAGATAAAGCAGACTAGAAAATTCAGACTAATTTTCTGGTTCAGTGGAAAAAACAAATGAACAAAAGAAAGCAACTTAAAATAAAACAATGCTGGATGGACAGCAAACAAAAAACGGAGTCTCACAGAGCAGATGAATTTTGAACATGATCTTACAAACACGTATACTGTAATACACAGAGGTGTTGAAAGAAGCCATTCTACATTGAATATGAACAAGGACGTGGAGGTAAAAAGATGTGAGTAATTGTACTTAATGCAGAGTAAAAAAAAAAAAAAAACCCCAGTGCCATAGAGTTGATTCCGACTCATAGCAACCCTATAGGACAGAGCAGAACTGCCCCATAGAGTTTCCAAGGAGCACCTGGCAGATTCGAACTGCCAGCCCTTTGGTTAGTAGCCATAGCACTTAACCACTACGCCACCAGGGTTTCCTAATGCAGAGTAAGTAAAGGAAATGGCAAGAGATGAGGCTAGATGGGATACAGCCAGCATCTGTGGGCCCTTTAAAGTCTTGCTAAGGAGTTTAGGCTTTATTGTGTACACAGAAGGCCATGAAAGTGTATAAACAAACAAAAGTCATGATTTGATTTGTGCTTTAGAAAGACAACCGTGGCAGGATGTTTAGTAAAAGATTCTCAGTTTGCAGTTGAACATATGAAAAGGGAATTTTAGATAGAGGAAAGGATCAACAACGCTGATTTGGGTGACATCAATGTGTAAGTGATAAGTGAAGGCATGAGAACTGACTTACTGGTTTTCAATTGTGTGCCATGGAACCCTAGAATTAGGATTTATATTATGTTTATAGTACTACAACTCTGCTTTTGTTTTTTTTTATATTTGGACTTCTATGTAACATCTTGTTTGAGGAAGTATTCTTCATTCAAGGAGAACATGTAGACTGAAATGAAACTATAATATGATGAAGGGTGTAATTTGGAGGGAACCTCCATTTAAGGACAAAAGAAGAACCAGCAAATGAGCGTGAATCAAAGTCTTCAGAGAACTAAGAGAGGCACCAAGAGAGTAGGATCCTGGAAACCATTTCAGGAGTAAGTCTAAGAAAGAACAAGTCATTCTTAGATTTTGTAATTATTTCTATCTTGTGTATTTTTGCCTGTGACATCTGAACTGAAAAAATTTAAACAGTGTCCTATGAAATTTTCATGTAAATATTCACCTGCATCTAGTTTTCTCTGGAGTTTTCATCTGTTTTGTTTTTATAAACACAACAAGCTGTCATCCCATCCTCAACCCACAGAAATGTGAAGTTAGTAGTACCAATGGTTGGATCTTATTTAGATATAGCCGATTACCTGAATTCAGTTTTGTTTTTTCCCAGTTGAATTTAGGCAAACAAAATTGAATACAGAAATAATTTAAACATGTTAAAATATATTAATTAGGAAAGGATTCAAGCTCTCACTGTAGCTCCAGATTAGTGAGACCATAGTATGATTACAGTTGAAAGAAATTTAAGCAATACTACTTCTATGAGTCACTGCTGGCTCTACCCACTCAACGTCATAAGTCTCAGGATCTTTCTTTTCTCTTTGTTCCCTCATCTTCTTACTTACTCCAGAGGAGGTGGAGGAGGGTGTTCTCACAATAAGTTATATGGAGACATTTATTGTACCTGTTAAATTTTAATAGCAGTTATCTGTTCTTGGCAGATGACTTCTAACAATGACAGGGCCTTCGCCAAAGTAATGGTTGCAGAAAAGCCTCACATAAGGTCTCAAGAGGACTAATCTTAAAGAAACAGAAGTGTGCAGCAGACCAAGCAAGGACCAGGCCGGTCATATGCCATTGATTTGATTCTCATTCATCTATTGCAAAGGGGACATGTTCAGACTGTAAAACTGGATGACTCCTCTGGCAGCACCACAAGGTGAAATACTTTTAATGTGGTTGCTCAGGGATCCCTAGCAGCTAGTCAGGTAATGCCAGGTAGTACTAAATGAAATGAAAACACCACTCCAGTAAATCTATAGTAAGCCAGAGTACATCACTCTGTGTTGCCTTTTATATCTACAGGAGTCTAATGTAGTTATAGTACTTAACAAGTGTTCCTACTTTTGCAACAATAAGGAATTTCAAATAATATGAGGGTCTTTTCAAGACAAGAAGAAAATGTGCTCAAATTTTTGACAACCAATTTTTAATCCTCATTACTACGCATTTCTTAAGGTCAACAGCGACTGGAAGTCCTATGACAATGAAAGCACCAGAGTAAGGACACAGGAAAATTTCCCAGGACAGGGAGTCCTTTTACCAGATTGTCTACGGCAATAATAACAACAAATGTGTATTAGCTGCTTTACACACATTACCTCATTTTGCCTTTACACCAACTCTAAGAAGCAAGTTATTAATTTTAATTATTTATACCTCCATTTTACAGGTGAAGAAATTGAAATTGGGTAAGTAACTTGCCTGAAGTTATGTATCTAGTGAGTATCATAAATAATAAATAGAGTTAATAGCAATGTACACTGCTCTTCAAGCTCCTGTCATTTATAGACCAAGATCACGGAGAAACGTATTCTTTGGGATATTTAGGCTAATTCCAACACTGCAGTTCAAACCTACCGCCTGCTTTGTGGGAGAAAAGACCTGGCAATCTGTTCCCATAAAGATTACGGCCTAGGAAACCCTATGGGGCAGTTCTGTTCTGTCATAAACGGTTGCTGTAAGTCGAAATTGACTCCATAGCACACAACGACAATTCCAAAACTAGGAAAGGATCTTTTCTAAAAAAGCTTTCAAAAATGGGAATCTGTTTTCTTTGAATAGATTTAAGAGAATGGAGCCCCCTCCCTTTAAAAGTAGTTCATCTTGATTTTAAAGAATCTAAATATTTTTGAAGTTGTTTATATTCAGACCCAAATCTATCCTTACAATCTTCAGCACACTGAATTAGTTTTAGCCTCTGGAACAAGACAGAATCAATGTAATATTTTTCTGCATTATATCTCTTCAAATATTTAAATTTAATTTTCATTATTTACCCATAAGATTTATTCTTCCAGACTAAATACAATCAGACATATTAATTATTTTGACATCATTTACCATCATGGTTACTGCCCATTGAAAATATTGTCAGTAAATACTTCTTCTAGCCTTCCTGATAAGATCTGTTAAGTACAACTGGCCTCTTAATTTTCTTATTTGAGAAAATCTAGCCTTTTTTTTTTTTTTTTTTTTTAGTGGTGTAGTGGTTAAGAGCTTGGCTGCTAACCAAAAAGTCGGCAGTTCAAAACCACCAGCTGCTCCTTGGAAACCCTGTGGGGCAGTTCTACTCTGTCCTATAGGGTTGCTATGAGTCAGAATCAACTCGACAGCAGTGGGTATCCATTTTCAGATAGCTTTCTGAGTCCATCTAAATACATATTATATAGTAAGCAACAGAATAAAAGAGAACGATAAGACTATAAAAACACATAGAAAAATTTTGGCCTTATAAAGCTAACCAGATTATCAGGCTACTAGAATTTCTAATACCTGAGAGAGTTCTCACAGAACTGCTAAGACTGACAGGCCACCCATCTTTAAGCCAGGTTATTGAAGGCAGGGGAATTCCTGAAGCTTCGCAAGTTAGCGACACTGAGTTCTTTTCTACCACACTGATATTTTCAGGTGTTCCATGGTTCCCTACGATGCTTGGAGGGGCTATAAGACAAAACAAAACAAATAGTAAACAAAAAGAACAGTTGCCAATACATATGAAAAACCAAATACAAGATAGCTTATTGTTAATAAGATCTCCATTTTCTAGTCCATAGTAAGCAAAATAGGCAATCACAATGCTTATTATTATTTGCATGTATGTGTGACATTCCTATAAATAAAAATGTCACTTCTTCCCCACTATTAGCACTAAATGACTTTCATATGAATATTCTAAAAGTGGTGAATGATTTCACATGGGTCACTTGTCTTTTCTGATAAATTTCTAATATGAATTTGTGACCTTTATGTTACAGGCAGGATTTTCTAACAATTCTACTCCAAAGAATTTAAACTAATCTATGAGTTGGAATCGACTTGACGGCAGTGAGTTAATGAAAAGATACTTAAGACTGATTTTTCTTTTTTATGTTCTGATTCCTTTAGCTTTGACTCACACATTGGTTGCAAACCACACAACATTAATACTTGGCTTTGTGTATGCCTTAACTGGATTCAATTTGTAAGATGTGTATTTATTAAATCTACTATTATTTCTATAGACTTAAAAGTTACAGTTCAGTTTGGATATATCCAATTAGGTGTCCCTGAGCATGTACATTTTTGGTATATTCTTTTTGACATTTATGGCTTACTTCAGCATAAATCATATTAAAGCTGACTTTTGCAAGAATCTTGCTCAACTGATGGAGAATCAGAAATCTCTAAGGAACCTAGGTTTATATCAGCCTAGTCAAGACAATTAACTTGGAAAACATAATTGTGGAATTTTACACTGGACAACATTAGATCAAAAGCACTTTAGGAAAACAATTATCTATTTTATTATTTTCCTAAAAGAATATCAGTATGTGCTTATCTCAGCAAAGCGAGAAATGGGCAGTAGGACATAGAAGGAGTAATGAATGACAAGACATATTTAGAGAAGTGGTGCATATATGGGAAAGAAGAGAATAGATATAAAAGACTTTCAACATGGAGGCCTACATCTCCCATCCAGGATGCTATAGATTATATCGGCCAGAGAGCAGACCTATTGAGCCTCTTTATACTTACTATGTACACTTAAGTCATATTTTCTGTCAGTCATTCCTGCTACATTCACAGCCACGCACACATAGCGGCCTGTATCAGACACATGAATGTTCTTCAACTTAAGGATACGACCTTCATTCAGTATTTCCACTCCCTTTCCCTTGGCCAACGGGCGGCCATCTTTCATCCAGGTTACTGCTGGTTGAGGAATACCCTGCACCTCACATTCCAAGGAAATACTCTTTCCTCTAGTCACAATTACTTCAGTAGGTTGGCTGCCACTTTTGGATATGGTTGGACGAACTGGGAAAAAAAAAGAAAATTGCAAATGTTTGTTTCAAGTCTTACACAGAAATTATCATCAGCCAAAATTAAATAAATGTTGATGTCAAAATATTAACTACTAAAGAAGAGACCAGAATCAACCTGATGGCAACGGGTTTTTTTTTTTTTTTTTTAAAGAAGAGACCCAGGAGTACAGGCATGGCATACAGTGACAGGTAGAGTTCTTCTTCTTCAATATGTCTAAGTAGGATCACAACTAAAATAGAGCTATCAATACAGTAACTAAAGAATGTGGTATTTCCTATCTTACCTACTTTTTGAGAAATTATATACACATATTCAAACTTATCATTTGTGGCCCTGATTTACAGAAGTCTTCCTACTACTAACTTTAAATAAATATGGTAACCTAGCTCAAGGTATGTCCTCAATGAACATCTGTAGAATGACTCGTACAATTAGAAAGATATGGATACATCCTTGTCATAATTTCAACCACAGGAAATATATTCTTTTCCCTTTACCATAAAAAAGGGGGAGAATATTCTTAGTGGGTGCATATCTACCATGCACTATGTTACTTGATCTTTTTGTGTTGCTCCTCTTCAATGGAATCCCATTGCTCTTAGTACAAAAACCAAAACATTTAAATGGTCTACCAGTCCCTGGATGGCTTCATCCTGCCTACCTCTCAGATTATCACAAAATTCTGTTCCTGAATAGTGTCTTGCCCACTCTTGTCACAAGGCAGTCTGAAATTCCCTTCCACCTCCATGTACCCTTGCCTACACTATCATATCCTTCAAATTTTAGCTCAAGAGCTATTCCCTCAGAGAAGCTTTCCCCAGATCAGTAAAACAAGCACATTCTTTGGTTATGACTTTCACAGGACTGTATTACTTTCATTTAAGCAAATCTCTGTTTGTAATTATACTTTGCTTAGTGGTTAGCCGTTTAATCTCTCTCTCTCCCCCTCTAGGCCAGCACTATCTATAGAAATCTAATGCAAGTCACATACGTAATTTTAAACTTAAAAAAAAATTTTTTTAAGCACATTAAAAAATAACAGAAACAGATGAAATTTAGTAATACATTTTATTTAACCTGGCTTACCAAAAAAGTTACCATTTCAATATGTAATCAATTTTAAAATATTAATTTTTTTTTTTTGTATAAAGTCTTTGAAATCCAGTGTGTATTTTACAGTGACAGCATATCTCAACTGAGATTAGTCACATTTCAAGTGCTCAATAGCCACATGTAGCTAGCGGCTACCATATTGGACAGTGTTGCTCTAAATCATAATCACGATGAGCTCCAGGACTATTTTTGGGTTTGTTCACTGTCATATATGCCTACGGTCTGGCACATAGTTGGGAATTAATAAATATTTTGCACAAAGAAGTAAAGTATCAGGGAGATTGTGGTGTTTCTTTTGAGTGTGTCCCTTTTTTTGCTTGTTCTAATTTTTCTGCAATGAACATACACTGCCTTTGTAATGAGAAAAAATAAGTTAAATAATTTGTTTTAAATTTTGAAGTAGAACATTTCAGTACTGGAAGACTATTTTGTCTTGCCGCAGTAGAAAAATAGTAGAAATACAAAGGGACATCCCATTTTAAATACTTTAGTGATATGATATAGTAAACACACATTAAACCCATTTTTTACCATTTTCTTTCTTCTTTAGGATGAGTCAAATCACGTTAGGATACTGTAGCAGACACTACTAACTGGCTGACCCAACATCCGTTACAACTTTCTTCTTCCTTCCACCATTCACTACAGAAGTTGGAAAAGTTACACCTGATTCTCAGTCTTCTTTGAAAATTGGGATGGCCATGCAGATCAATTCAGATGAATAAAATCTAAACAGAGGTCTGCTGAGGAGATTCTGGGGAAGTTCTTGCTTTTCTGGTGAAAGAGAAACATATCACCCTTCCCCTTCTTGTGGCCTTCGATGTGGACTTGACACCACAGCTGCAACGATCATCTTGAGACCATGAAGGAAGGGCCAGGGGAATCCCAGAGCTCCTGTCCTGATTTGGTTAGATGCTGACCAACTTCTGTGACTAACTGCCAGCCTTGCACCCCTCATATGTAAGAAAATAAACCTCTACTCGCTTGTCACTGATCATCAATTATTGTTACTTTGCAGCCGAATTCACCTAATTGATACAGATTGTAAATAAGAAAATTAGACCAACTTAAATACAGACATGTTGTAGCGGGAGGGCCAGTGGACCAGTGTCAGTAATCTCATGTACTAGTGACACTTCTACTACATACAAGCCATGTGACCTTGGTCAGCCACAGAAATCTCCACAGGCTTAGGTCTCCACATCTGCAAAATGGAGGCAATAGTTTTATGTCTTATGTAAAGACTAAATGAAATAATGCTAATATTCTAAACACTCTGGAATATTATACAAATTAAAATTTTTTAAATTTAGATATTTTTGCATATTGTAAATATACCTTATCCTATAATACCATCCTCCTTCCCTCTCCAACCCAGACATGTCCATTATCCTGCCCCCAACAAATCACAGCCACATTGACGTATCTGCTATTGGCAGGCTGATGCAGAGGGGACAATTGTATTGCTGAATAAACAACAGCCATAAATAATTGCTCACTGGTATGTCAGCACAATTTAAATAATGCGAGGTTCATAAGACAGTTGTTATATTATAACTATACCACTTTAAACGAATGTTAAAGATATGAAAAAAAAAGTAAAAAAGAAAGAAGGAAAATTTTAGAAGAAAATTGTACCAAGGCCAAGCTAATTGATAACTTACCATAAACCTGCAGATCGTAGTCTTTTTTTGTAGTTCCAGCAACGTTCGATGCTACACACGTATAGAGCCCTGCATCAGATTTTTCAACAATTGAAATCTGTAGCTGCCTGCCCCCAGATAAAATTCTGACTCGTCCCGCAGAGTCAGCCAGGACTGGAGAGCCTGCAAAGAAAACCAAATGGCAGAATATGAGGCAAAATTATAAAGCATTTTGTATACATACTGTAAGTATTTATACTTATTTGCTTCCTAGTCCAAGTATCTAAATGGCAGATGATATTGTAAAGTAATCCCACCCCCCAGCATGCAAAAAAAAAAAAAAAAATGGAAGAAAGAGAAATGTTTTCCAAAGTTTACTTCTGTAATTTTTCCTTTTGTTCAATGTTATACTTGAAAGAGAACATACTTAGTAAACAAAATAAAATCTTAAAATCGTAAAAGAAAAATGATTTTTAGAATCAGCTAAGGATTTATATAATCTGATACTAATGCAAATAAATATTTTATGATGAATAAATTAAACATCTGTGCATCCAAAGAACCCAATCTTAAAATACATTTCAAAATGGTTACAAATACAGCAAAGATGTTTGCTTTGGAAAATGATTATTTTAAATCTATTTAAAGAAGAAAATCTGTTTTTTTTGAGTAGTCTGCCCTATAAGGCATTTGATTAAAAAAAAATTAATGCAGAAAATTAATATCTCCTGGGGAGCAGTTAAAACTCTGAAAGGTGAAGATTTTAGCTGGATAAGTACAACACATTGTACGTTTAATATGAAGCAATTATACTGTCTAATATTTTGGTACATTAAGTCCAAGAAAGTTTATTAATAGATTGACATGCTTGTCAAAGAAAATATACATGTACTTCATGTTTTTATTTCATTTTATAAATGCCAAAGGATAGGAACTGACCTTTGTTATTCCAAATGAGATTTGGGGGTGGAATACCACTGGATTCACACAATAGACTAATGAGGTTCCCTTCAATAACTGTAAGTTGAGCAAGTTCATCAGAACCATAAATATTTGGTGGAACTGAAAGAAGAAAAAAAAAGAAAATTCTTGCCCTTATCTCATATACACTTTTCCTAACATGTTACATGTAAGAAAAAAGGCTTATACTCAAATGGCACAAAGAAAGCATTAATATGTGAGGTTTACATATCAATAAAAAAAAAATACCACACTAAAAATCACCTATAAGGTTATAAGGTATAAGGAGCCCTGGTGGTGAGGTGGTTAAGAGCTTGGCTGCTAACCAAAAGGCAGGCACTTCAAATCTGCCAGCTGCTCCTTGGAAAACCTATGCACAGTTCTACTCTGTCCTGTAGGGTCGCTATAAGTTGGAATCGACTCGATGGCAACAGGTTTGTTTTTTGTGGTGTGTGCGTGTGCAGTATAAGATGTAAAATAAATTCATAATGGCAGACTTTCCATTTTCCATCATGCGTTATGTATTTATTTTACATCTTATACCACACACACACACACACACACACACACAAAACCTGTCACCGAGTTGCTTCTGACTCATAAATACGTAATGGCAGAGTTTCCATTTTCACAGATAGAAGTTTAATCATTAAAATATTCGTAGTAAAGTAACATAAAAAGAAGCTAATTTATTATAGGAGCCCTGGTGGCTAAGTGGTTAAGAGCTCAGGCTGCTAACCAAAAGGTCGGCAGTTTGAATCCACCAGTGGCTCCTTGGAAACCCTATGGGGCAGTTCTACTCTGTCCTATAGGGTTGCTATGAGTTGAAATCAACTTGAAGGCACACAACAACGATTTATTATAGATAATTCAAAATCTTACATCAAATAACTAAGGCATCTACCAAGGCTAAAATTAACCCAGCCACTGCTGCCTAGCCAGGCTTGATATCTCAGCTGCTGAAAAGGACTGGAAAACCTCAGGCATATAACATATAGTAGAGAAGAAGCGAGAGACTTAATGTAAGAAACAGGCGTGTTAGCTCTTCTAGACTCACCTCCAGCTTTCTCCTGGAACCTTCAAAGTGAAACCTGACTACCCACTCTTCTAAAGAGGCTGGAGTCTGCGGATGCTGGCCTAACCCTCTTCTGAGGACACTTTCTTGTTTGCAGTATTACCAGGTGGCAGATGCTTATGTCCCCAAGCTTCTGGGAGTTGTGGAGTGAGAGAATTCTCCTTACTTTCCAGTGCAGCTGCCAGTAATTGTTCGACCACTCCCACATAAAAGCCTCTATTCCTTCAAGACTTATGCCACCAATTTACTTCTCTCTCTCTCTCCCTCTCTCCGTCTGTCTTGCCATCCTGTGAATCTCCCCGTCATTCCTCCTCTGCTCACTGAACAATCTGGTGCCTGTTCTTAAACTGCCCCATCATACCTCCTCCTGTGTGAACTGAACATCCATGTGTATCTGCAATCAGTCTAACACGCTGGATACTCAGTTCCTTTATCTGCCCATCCTTTTCTCCATCAGAGGCCACATCATGGCCCTTGTCATCACCAACAACATTCCTCTTACGAATTTATAAATTGAGGCCATTCTCTGACAACACATCTATCCTTCTAGATCTCTCATTTAGTTATTCCTGATTCTCGATTTGTCCAGTTGAGTCCCAAGTCCTTTCACCTAATTTCTCATTATCCATCTGCCTACTTTTTTTATTGACTTCTCCACCCAACTTAGATTATATGATCAATAATTTCAACTGCTCCTTTGCCAATCTTCTTAACTGCATTGCACTTTTGTCCTTTCCATTTGGCAAAACTCTTACTTGGATGAATCCTATGGTTTACTTTGTCATATATCAGGTCCTATCCCGTGGATTCTAAATGCTGCAGAAGAAAATAATACAGCTACACAGATTACCACCATGATAAATTAATGACCTTTAACCTAAACACTACCCACATCTACCTCCATTGCTTCAATAATCATTAATACAAATACTCACAAATCTGCGTCTGTAATGCAGACTCCCTCTGAGATCTAGATTTAGACATCCAACTGACTGCTTGACATCTCAACTTGAGCGCCTTAAAGGCATTGTCAAACTCCACCTGTTCAAAACTGGAGTCATCCTGCCTTTGTCTCCTCTCTGAGGGAAGGATACTACTGTCCATCAAATTATTTCCCCTACTTATTTTATTTTAAAAAAGGATTTCAATAAGATTTTATAAATAATAGGCAATTTCAGCTCATGGTCTCAATAACTAAAATTTAAACAAACATTAAAAATTAATGAGGGCTTAACATGTCACGGAAACCCTGGTAGCATAGTGGTTAAGAGCTACAGCTGCTAACCAAAAGGTTGGCAGTTAGAATCCACCAGGCACTCCTTGGAAACCATATGGGGCAGTTCTACTCTGTCCTATAGGGTCACTATGAGTCGGAATCGACTCAACGGCAACAGGTTTGGTTTGGTTTTGGTAGCATGTCATAAATGAATTGAAAGTAGTCTCTATGAGTTGGAAATCAACTCAACTGCAATGGATTTGGTTTCGGTTTTTCATGCTGGAAATGGAAGCGCTTCTTAACAAGTAGCAGATGGGCACACTGAGGTAAAAGTTGTGATTATTCGTAAGGGTTGCCTTAATTAGCAACAAATGATACAGGTTCAAGCCCATGTGGGCATCCATCCCTGACTCTTCTTGTTCCCTCATCTCTCCATCAGATCAATTAATCCTATTGATTCAATCTCTTAAATACTTCTAGAATTTATGTGTTTTGTTTCTGAAACACAAAACACAAATCTAAAACACATCTCAGTCCTCCTGGAGAAAAGGGTTAAGCCCTCAATTACTAGCCAAAAGGTAGTTCATATCCACCCAGGGGCATCTCGGAAGACAGGCCTGGCCATCTGCTTTTAAAAGGTCATACCCTTGAAAACCCTATGGAGCAGTTCACTCTGCACACACACGAGATCACCATGAGTTGGAGCTGACTTGACAGAAACTAACAACAATGCTATTCTATTGCTGTTAAAATCCAAACCATACTTTTCAAATTGGTTTCAAAGGCCCTCTTCCATCTGCCACCTTCTACATTCCCACTGTCCTCTCTATCACTCTTAGGCTCCACAGCAAACAGCCCTCGGTTCACTAAATGCAGACAGAATTCTCCAGGTATTTGTAATGTTTTCATCCTCTTCACAAAGCTAACACCTATTCATCCTTAACGTCTCAATTAAATGTCATGTGTACCTGATACGTCTTTCCACATACCCACCTATCATAGCTCTCAAAGCATTTAATTTTAATTGGCTATTTAAAGGTATGTTTTCACCAACAGAGTATAAGTTTTGTGAGAGCAGATCTGTCTTTCTCAGTCATCTTGCTATCTTCACACATGGCATAGTGCCTAGTATCACCCATCCATCCATCCATGTCCAATTTATATGTTGCCCATTTTCTTCTTCCGGGAACACTACTGTCTCTTAGTTTCCATGACACAAATTTTACTCAGCTTTCCTCCTACCGACTGTTCCTTCTTGGTTTCCTATTTAGGGTTCCCTTTCCTGTCTTCCTTCTTATACTGGTGCATCTGAAAGCTACTCTACAGTAATTTTTTGTACATATTCTTTTTACTACTTCTAAGAGATCCAACTTCAGCCTATATATTCGTGTCTCCAACTGTATCTTTTTAACTCATTAATCTCTTTCCTATAGGCTTGTCTCTCTGACTGCCTGGAGGTCATACACACAGCACTTTCAAAATGAATTCATCATCTCGCTTTCTAATTGATCATCACTCCTAATTTTTCAATTTTTACTTGATAGCACCTAGCTCAATGTCTTGTTAATATTGGGAGTTATACGAATATTTTTGTCAGTTGAAAGACAAGGGGAAAGAAGGGAAGGAGAAATAGAGAGGAAAAAAGAGAAAAAGAGGTAGAAACAGGAGCTGATAATATATGACTAATATGTAGTAAATATAAATTTACTAGATAGCAAATTTTACTCTTTAAAAGTAAATGAATCCTTTTGCAGGTTGGATAATAGCATGCTTCTTATAATCAGCCTCAAGGATTTTTAAAAATGGTAATAATAATTCATAATTAACAACTCGTTTTTCTACATAAATGCATGCTTTTAAAGTTTTTCAAAAATATTCTTCCTTCACTGAAATCAAATTATTCCCCCTACTTATTTTATTTTAAAAAAGACTTTCAATACGATTTTATAAATAATAGTCAATTTCAGATCATGGTCTCAATAATTAAAATTTAAACAAACATTAAAAATTAATGAGGGTTTGACATGCCATAAATGAGTTTAAAGTAGTCTCTCTGAGTTGGAATCAGCTCAACTGCAATGGAGTTGGTTTCGGTTTTTTATTCTGGAAATGGAAGCGCTTCTTAACAATTAGCAGATAGGCACGCTGAGGTAAAAGTTGTGATTATTCATAAGGATTGCCTTAATTAGCAACAAATGATAAAATTTCAAGCAATAGAATAGCTTTTCTCCCTGGTCAGTATAGTAACCTCATCTCCCACCACACAAGTGTTCACGCTCGTGCACACACATACACACCTGACACATGATTTGGCCTATTGACTGGTTTTTCAATTGACCAACCCACTACTAATTCCTGGAGAAGGTTCAATCATTATGAGATCCTAGTTGTAGACGCTAACAGGCATATTACTCAGCTAGAAGAGGAGAGTCGTACTATATAAAAATTATAATGACTAATATGTTTAGGCTGAGGAACTCTATCTACAGTTGATCTTGAATTAACTATACAAACTGATACTCAGGACAGTTCAACATCATCTAAAAGCACTTATTAGTGTCCACCTATGCATTACAATCATAGATTATAGATGTGATTTTAAGAACTGACACAAAGAACAAAAGGTTAAACTAGAGGCTGTGTCTTTCAGTTTACAGGGAGTTGATCACACTTACCCCAGATGTTGACATTATAGTTTTTCTCGGTTTTTCCAGCAACATTTATTGCCTCACAAGTGTAACGACCAGTGTCTTGTACTTGAGCATCTTCAATCTGAAAATAAAATCGTACTTTGAAACCACATTTTCTATTCCACAAGTAAATGAGATTTTCCATTAATGCTATCTCTGTTGTCTTATTTTTCATTTTTATTCTGAAGAATTTTAACATATAGAAAGCAGAGAGACCATTAGAATGAATGGCTATACAGCCATTACTCAGATTTAACATTTACACAGATTTACCAGGTTTTATTTTTTTTTTTATCTATGTCATATTACATTTTAATCTGGTGTATACTGGTGGCTGTAGGTCTAGGAAAAAAAAAACAAACCCACTGCCGTCGAGTTGATTCCAACTCATAGTGACCCTACAGGACAGAGTAGAACTGCCTGATAGAGTTTCCAAGAAGAGCCTGGCGGATTTGAACTGCCGACCTTTTGGTTAGCAGCCAAATTTTTAACCATTACGCCACCAGGGTTTCCAGGTCTAGAAAGGCCCCTTAAATACAATCCAGATAATATAGAAAAAGCCTAAAATTTCTGATAAATTTTTTTAGAGTTTATAATATATAATCCTTATACGTCCAAGACACTGTTTAGTAAAATAATACCCCTATTAGTGGTTTATATGTCTTTTCCCCACATTGGGTTTGTAACCTTCCTCAAGCCAGTTATTATATTTAATTAGCTTCAATTTCCTAGTACCTAGTCTGGTGCTTGGTAGACAATTGGGTATTGGCAAATATTTTTCCACCTATTTATTTGCAACATGCATCAATGCTAATTCATCATTCATTTACTGACCATTCAGTAGTTAATGAGAACTTTGTGCTAAGCACTGTAGGTGAAAGATATAAAGAAATGTAATGTACTATATGGTGTCTGATTTAATGAGTTCACA
The DNA here is from genome assembly GCF_024166365.1 of Elephas maximus indicus. Classification (NCBI taxonomy): domain Eukaryota; kingdom Metazoa; phylum Chordata; class Mammalia; order Proboscidea; family Elephantidae; genus Elephas; species Elephas maximus. The sequence continues at coordinate 49,758,838 of NC_064842.1, read as the reverse complement.
TACAGTTAAGAAGATAAAGCATATGAACATAAAAGAGTTTAATAATAATATAAAGTGTAAATAAAAATACTAGCTAATACGAGAGGTATGGCAAGCAGTATGTGATTGACTGCCAAATGAGTTTTCAATCAATAATTGCTAAAATATTCAAAAAAGGGAGAGTCACCTGGGTTGGAACGATTAGTGAAGGTATTTAGCATAGTAGGGGTGCATAGTAGGAACTCATTAAACACTTAGTAGTTGACCGATGTGAACAAATAGAGCTGGAATTTAATCAAAGCATAGATAGAAAATCCAAGAATATTACACCTGAAGAAGTACTTAAAATCCAACCTCGTCATTTTACAGATAAGGAAACTCAGAATCAAGGAAGAGATTTAAATTGACCAAAGTCCCATAACCACTCAAATCTAGACTCCAGATGCTAAGTGTCAGTAATCGCAGGCCTCCATGTCTCATAAATAGAGTCAGTAGGTGGAGTGCTTACTGTATGCCAGGCAAAATAAAATGATAAGACTCTGTTACATAATCAAGTTAAAAATGTGTGAGAATCGTTTCGGGTTCACAAAGTATATAATCTCAAAAAAGCTATGATAATTTAAACGGACCCGTTAGGTTTGAGTTCTGTAGGAGTTTTTACTTCCCTGATGTCTTCCCCTACCCTCCTCAATGGGACCTGCACACTGGTCTCCTGCTCACTTTCAGTGTAGAGAGTCCATGGATCTCATGATTCCTTCAACAGCACCTGTCTCCTGCCTTCCTAGCCCCATCAGAATCTGTGCTCTGAAGATACATGGATCCAATTCCCACGGAAATTTGCTAAGATGGTCCTAATCACATACGCTCTCCTTTGGCCGTGCTGGGACTTGTGTTCCCACAATTGTCTCCCCCTGTCATTCAGTCAGAGCTGAGGTTCGAGAACTTGAGGCTGTGTGTGTTTTTGCACAGGCAACTCGACTGACTTATTACTCTTCCCTCTATCAGTGATTCTGATCCTTCCTTCCTCATCCAGCTCCATAATTACAAGATCTTAATACCCAAGGTCTTTACCCTCTTGGAAGCCCTGGTGGCGTAGTGGTTAAGAGCTGTAGCTGCTAACCAAAAGGTCGCAGTTCAAATCCACCAGGAGTTCCTTGGAAACCGTACAGGGCAGCTCTACTTTGTCCTATACGGTTGCTATGAGTTGGAATCGACTCAACGGCAAGAGGTTTGGTTTTACCCTCTTGCCTCCAACATGTACTTTCATGCTCCCTGCCCCTCCTCCCTGTTGAAGCTCTACTGCTCTTCCTATGCATTGACACACATCACCAACTTCATTTCTCAAGAATCCCTGTGTTTGCCAGTTATAACTTCCCTTTACCAAGAGGCTATGCGGTGTAGTGTTCAGTAGCAAGGACTCTGAAGCCATACTCCCTGTGTTCAAGTCCTAATTCTGCCACTTAATAACTGAGGGAAGATTACTTAGTCATCTGTTCTTCAACTGGGTTATTATGAGGGGTATATAAGCATTCCAGTGGCCTACTGATTTCCCAAATTCTAACTCCTTACAGTGCCTTTCAACGTCAGTTCTTATTTCACTCAATTCGACCTTATCAACTTTATTTTCAAATATTTACTTTGCTAAATTCTTTTTCAGCTAAAAGATATTAATCTCTTTCCTTGATAAGCCCTTTCACTGCATCTATCCTTAAAGAGCCAAGTAGTCTTCCAAGACTCATCTAGCCAACCACAACTTCACCTTTGCTAGCCCCCCAAAATGTACTGTTTTTACCACCCAGTTGGTAATTAATTCAGTCTTTCTGTACTTAACACATTTTTTAACTGAACTGTTATTCAATTTTTCACATGCTAATGGGAAATTAGAAGACACCCAAGGGTAGGAAATGTGTCTTATACTTTTATATGTCACTATCAAGAGTATCTAGAATGGGTATTTGCTGATTGGTTGACTGACTGAAGATGAGGTGCTCCTTAAGGTATTCTACAGTATTTTCCTGGATGCATTTTTTTTTTCTTTTGAGAAGACTTCTAGCTACAAATCTTAAAAGATAATTAAACATTTAAATTTCTTAAGCATAAAACTTAAAAATATTATAAACATCTACAATTAAATGGTTCCTGGACTTTTCGAACATGAAATTAGTAGAACACTCATAAAAGACTCATAGCTAAACCATGAGGTTAAAAATAATACAAGAAGTAATAAATGAAACAATAGCTTTACCTTCAGCACGCTTCCATTTTCAGAGATACTGAGGCCTGGTTTCTTCAGCAAGGGGCGGCCGTCTTTTAACCAAGTCAGAGTAGGTGGGGGAATAGCATCGCTCTGACATAGCAACTCCACAGCTTGGCTAATGAGGACAGAGACGTTCTGTTCTTCTCCCATAATATTTGGTGGAACTAAGTGAAAGATGGGTTTTCCCTCAGGATAAAACAGACCAGCATACTGTTTGTCTTCATCGCTGTTGTTGTTGTTAGGTACTGTCAATTAGGTTCCAACTTAGAGCAACCCTACAGGACAGAGTAGAACTATCCCACTGGGTTTCTGAGGAGTGACTGGTGGATTTGAACTTCCAATCGTTTTGGTTGGCAGCTGGGCTCTTAACCACTATGCCACCAGGACTCCTTGTCTTCATTAGTCATCACGATATATACTGAATAACTTTATTGGTTCTTTTAAGATATAGAATCATAATCATTTTAACATACTCACTTTGCATCATTTGGTTCAGAATCAAATGTTAATAATAGATTAATGTGTTCCTCTTGAACAGAAATATTCATAACTTTTCATTTAGAAAATTTCTAGTACTGGAAGTTCTCCCCAAGTGTGCAGTTAAGAAACTTCCAGAACTGGATGTTGCTTCTTAAGGTTTTCAAAAACAAATTGCTCATAGAATATTTTGGAAAAACAAGGAATTAAAAGCAAATACACTTTCAACATGTGTTTGAGTTTTTTTTTGCAAAAGAACGCAATTTCATAGTAGCAGAGGGGGAAAAAAAACTGAAAGAGATTAAAGAAATCATCCTGTTCTACCTCACAGTGTGTAAAACATAAAATGGGTGACAGAGAAGGGCTTATTCAAGACAACATGACTGATGTTGGCAAAGCTAGGAGTCTTTGGAATCACAGTTTAGTGCTCTTTACGGTTTTCCACGGTGTCTGTCAATTTTCTATAGAATGAAATCATGCCAAATAAATGGCTCAGTAAAAAACAAACTAAATCAGCGACCAGCTAAGCAGCATACCACAATTACATAAAAAGAGGAAATGAACTGAAATTTTAATAAGATTAAAATTAGAATTCCCTGGCTATGAGACTTGTCAGCTGCTGAAATATGCTCATGGAGAAGTTTAAGGAATCTCCTCCCTTGGGTGCGTTCAGGCGTAAACAACCACTTGTCTTAAATGGTTTAGGTGCGGCCCTGCCAAAAACGAAAGTGTGGGTTTCATAACCTCTCAAGGATTCTTTCAGGCCTGTATAGTATAATTCAGAAAATATAAAGAAATAATGAAACCAGGCCCGTTACAAAAGGGCCATTCTGAAAAAGCAGAGACAGGCATTTCCTTGACCATTTCTTACTAAATCCCATAAATACTCAGGATTGTAGAATACATATCATATTTGTAGAGAAGTCACATTGTTTAAATTTCATTGAAATGGATAGTAAGGGGCTTTTCAGATGCTTCGGTAGAAAAAAGGCTTTTTTGGTAAGAAATATTAGTGGAGTCCATTCGCATTGTTTTGGGCTTGATACCCAACATTGTAGCAAACATGACAATGAATGAAAAAGGCTTAGACTAACAGCATGGTATTTCTGTAATTATGAGACTTCTCTGCTATCGTGTCTGCTACAGAGGGAAAAGAACATGAATTAAAAAGGCATTTTCATGGGCTGTTTCTGGACTTGTGCTAAGCCCAAAAGAACTGCTGGATGCTAAAGGAAGCAATACCCTGCACAATGGCTCGAACAGACCAATGGAGCATTTGTGCAGAGATTGGTGATGACCTTTCTGCTGAATCCAATAGCAAGCATACACAGACATCTGGCTCTCGATAAGCTTAAAACTAATCTGTGCGGGAACAGAAAACAGTTGGGCTGTTTCTGATATGCGACACATTAGGTAAAAAGGAACACAGTTTGTACGAGATTAAAACTGCTATAATATTACCAATGTAAGCACAATTAGTGCCATTTTCTAAAATATCATGAAAACAGATACATTCACCAGTCTTTTTCTTAGCCAGGAAGCCCTAAATTGAACAGCTGATTTCTACAGCTTGGAAATAATTTTGGGTAAAGTCTCTTGTCATTGGATAAAAAAGTACCATAACTGTGTAAGAATATGTTTATCTTAGATTATTTGCAGAATTCAGAAAAGAACAGAAATTCTTTACGGCTGTTTATAAAAGTGAAAGTCAGAAATAATTTAAGAAAGCAGAATGCTAATTTATTTCCAAATATTTTTCCTTCAATTACTTTTCTTTACAGCTAAATGAGTTGAATCAAGTTCAAAAGAAAACCAGATTTTAAAACTGAAAGGAAAAAATAAAAAAAAAAACAAACAATAGAGCATTTGTTTTTCAAAAAATATAAAGTGAGCCTAATTACAGCTAAGAATATGTATCACTGCAACCACATCTATTTTTTTATGCTCGGCCTCTCATTTTCAAATCTTGTTTAGTCTGAGAGCACAAGGTTCCACCCTTTCGATCCTTAGCTTCCTTAGATCTTATCCCTGTGTTGCTTAAGAAGGGGTGTGCTCTGGACCAATTTCTCTTCCTATACTTTAAACTTGTTACATTTCATTACCAAAATCAGACTTGTGATAGGGTTATACTTGTGGACACATGGAGAATGTGTGACCTCTAAGAAAGTTCTCTGAACTGAAAAAAAAAAAAAAAGAAAAATTTTTTAAAAAGGTACCATAGGAATCCAAAACTTTTTAAAACTCAATTCTCTTGTGTATCTCAGAATATAGCAAAATATAATCTGAATTTATAACACCAGGGAGAAAATTCTTCATGAACTACTCTTGTAACAGTATGAAAAAGCCACTTCATCCACTTTCTACTCCTCCTACTACCCTTACACTCAACAATGTAAATCTGATGGCGACTTTCCTCTGAGGAGTAACATCCATTAGGGTCCAATTAAGGAGCTCTGGTGGCGCAATGGTTAAACGCTCGACTGCTAACAGAAAGGTCAGTAGTTTGAACACACCAAGTGGCTCTGCAGGAGAGGAGACCTGGCGATTTGTTCCTGTAAAGATTTCAGTCTAGGAAACCCTAAGGGGCAGTTCTATTCTGTCACAGAGGATCACTATGAGTCGGGATCAACTTGACAGCACACAACAACCGGGTCCAATTAGGTACAAGATTACCAAGGTTACTGCTACAAATACAAGAATATATAACGTATGGAAGCAATGCTAATTAGAAACTAATTTCAGATTAAACATCTGTTATAAATTTATAATTCTTTAATAGCTTGCCATGTATATATACATACATAACAGCTCACCATTTAACTTTTACACCAACAGGAAAAATCCTGGCTTTCTGCCTGAAAGGGTAGTGTAAAATTATCCTAGCAATTGATAAAGAATAGTGATGTACGTTTCTGTAACTCCCGGAAAATATCAACTCTCAATCATCTCCCAGGCCCACTTTGACACTAACCAATGTAGAAAAACCCAGATTTTCATTACTAAAACTCAGCCAATATCAATGTCACTTCCTCTGTGAGTTTAGAGGAGCTATTGTATCACATACATTTTTTTTGTATTGTGTCACATACTTAGATTGATGGATGAACCATTCTCTAGGATATTTTATATTGGCAGCCTTCTAGTTCCTCATAAAGCATAAAAGTGACCCCATGAAAGAAGGCAGTTAGAATCCCTGGGACTGGGCATTATAAAGCCATCTGGTATTTCAGATGCATCACAATGGCAAAAACGGAAGTCAGATGCAGAACCATGCCAAATGCGACAGGGAGAGAAAAGACAGATGTCTAGAAAACCCTTTAGTAATCTGCTGATGATGACTGGGATTTATTACCTTCATTAGGTATACATGGCATTCATGTTGTAAAAATGGATATTTTTATGAGAAAAATTATATAAGTTATTTGTGATCATTACATTTGCTTTCAGCAAACTTAGGAATCAGTCCACGTGGTCTGGAGGAAAAAGATTAAGTCTTATATTTAGTACTGATTGCAAAACATGCTTATTGTAATTATAAGTAACAAGTAATAAAGTCACAGTCTTGAATACGATAGATGGAGAGAGCTACATGATCAGATACTTGCTTTGGTGAAGAGATTTTGTCTTCCAAAAGCGGAGCTGCTATCCAAAGTCATGTTCTTCACAGTACTCTACACAACCAATTACCTATGTTTTGGATGTATGCATTTTAATTTCTCACAACTTTAAAAAGGAAAATCAGTTAAAATCAAATATAAGGCAGAGATATGGAATTTGATTGGAATTGATCTTGTAATATTGTCATTTCTATTGTTCATGGTTCTTCATTGTCAACAAATTCCCTTAACTTCCTCCATGATTTTAGGACCTAAACACATCTATATTACAGCAGAAAGAATTATTAAAATATCTCACCATATACTCTGAGGTCAATGTCCCTTTGTTTTTCCCCAGCAGCATTCACTGCCACACAGGTGTATCTCCCCGTATCACTGATTTGGGCGCTGGTCAATGCTAAGATGCGACCCCCAGAGAGAACCTATCAATGATAAGAACACTCAATAACAAATATATCCCTGGCAATGGTCAGTCTAAATAGAATTCTTCTCTTATTTTATGAGGCTGATCAATTGACATTTGCTTCTAGAAGGATTTTCTCTTGGTTTTTTTTTTTTTAGGTGGGCAAGCATCATGTAATGTCTCTCTCCTCCCTGTGGAAAAATGTGAGGCTAGAACCAAACATGGTAATAGCCACTGAAAACAAATCTCTTTAAAAAAAAAAAAATCTCTATATACAGGATTAATTGCAGGTCAAATTTCATTCGTACTCACTACAGACAAAGAGATCCATGGAAGGTGGGGAGGGATGAGAAGAAGTGGAATTAAGAGGAGCCAATTCTCCCTCTAATTCTTTTTTGGGTGAGTAATTAAGAAGTTAACACTAACAGAAAAGTAGTAGTCAAATTCATTAGTCACATCCATTGCCCTTTTGTTCCACTGATCCAGTTGTACCTCTAAAATGCCTTTATAATTGTATTATGAAATTGCTGTTTTTATTGTTGATAAACATTTCTTTACGTAAAGTATCTCTTGTGGTGGAGGTGATGGGGGGAGGTGTGAATACAAATGACAAGTGCCTAAAACAAATGGGTTGAAATATGAATGCAAAAGCACCTACATATGAGGTAAGGAGATCATTCAAATGATGACCCTTAGAAATACTGAGCTTTTAAGGAACTGTTTTAAAACCCAGTTGCGGGTCCCTGGTATTTGCATATACAAATATGTACGTATTTGGATAACATTTGTTAATCATTCATTGTTCTCCAAATCTCTTCAACAGCTTTACCTGTTTGCACTTTCTGTATTGAATGATCACTATGAGATTTCACCAAAGGAATGAAAGAGGGTACCTGAATTCCATTAGCAAAACTAGAGACTGGACTCCCATCTTTTAACCAGGTCAGACTTGGAGCAGGGATCCCTCTGGCTTCACATTCTAATCTCACCAGATTATTAACCACCACTGCCACCAAGTTATTGCTGCCAGAAATGGATGGAGGTACTGAAAGAGTAAGAAAAATAAATAAAATATGTTAACATTACAGAATATTTCATCTTTAGATAATGAAAACAATATGGAATTTTCCACAAAGTGTCTTTACAGGTTTTTTTTTTCTTTGAAGACCTTTTACAAGCAGCCCTGGTGGTGCAACAATTAAGCACTTGGCTGCTAACCAAAAGGTTGGCAGTTCAAACCCACACAGGAGAAAGACCTGATGATCTGCTTCCATAAAGGTGACAACCAAGAAAGCCCTATGGGGAAGTTCTGCTCAAAGCGACATGAAGTTGCTATGAGTTGGAATTGACTTGATGGCGCTCAACAACAACAAACCTCTTTTACATCTCTCATCAGAGCCATCTGTGAGATAAGCAGGGCAAGCCTCAATATCTCCAATTTACAGATGAGGAAAAGGAGATTTGCTACTTTGTTAGGAAATCCAATTTCATGTCAGAGTTGAGGCTAGGATGTTCATTTCTTGATTTCCAAAATTATATATATATATGTAAAACCGCTGCCATCAAGTCAATTCAGACTCATAGCAACCCTATAGGACAGAGTAGAACTGCCCCATAGAGTTTTCCAAGGAGCAGCTGGTGGATTCGAACTGCCAACCTTTTGGTTAGCAGTCAAGATCTTAACCACTGTACCACCAGGGCTCCATACATTATACACACACACACACACACACACACACACACACCCTCACCCCCACTGTAGTATATTACAACTTCTCTTAATGGTAATATTAGAGGTAATTACTTTAAATGCTTCTTAAACTAATACCTATGATTCTGTTGGAGAGTATTTACAAGTACATTCTTATAATTTGTTGATAAGATCATCAACGACTATTTCAATAACTCAACTAAAACAAATTTAAATTAAACAGCATGTGAAATTAGGAATTATAATAAGAATCAGGTTTATAGGTTTTAGAACACTGTGCCCTTAAATAAAGATGACAATAACACACTCTGCTAAATGTTTATACCAGAATTTTATAGAGGAACCTAGTCATGTTGAATGTTGCCTTGAGCCAGGATGAATCTAGAAAAAAGTAGCACTCACCGTGGACCTGCAGACTGTAAAATAACTCTGTAGCTCCAGCTGAGTTGATGGCCACACATTTATATATGCCAGCATCTGAGATTTGGGCACTTTCAATATCAATGATCTGTCCTCTGTTTAAGAACAACACACTTGTGGAACCTGAGAGTGGACGATTATCTTTGTACCATGTAATAGCTGAAAGGGAGAGGGAAGAGAAGATGGTCTGTAAAAATTTACGTATACTAAATTGGAGTTTATCTGAAATATTAAAAATTGTCTTATTCTTATGTTTATCATTCAAGTTTAATTTGTTTAAATAAACATCGTTTTAGGATCGACTATTAGGGGGAGAAATTTCTAAAGAGCCAAGTCTTTCTAAGACTCCTGAAAATGATTTTAGAAAAAAAAATTCTTTATATTATCTTTAATGTCTCAATATTCCTTGATAGTAAATTTTCTACCTACTGTATTTGTGTTATGTATATTCTTCTAATCTATACAAATTTGATAATCAAAACCAAATACTATGCACAGTGTTAGCCTTCAAAAATTTTGTATGAGTGATTGAGACCTGGTGGCGCATTGGTTAAGAGCTCGGCTGCTAACCAAAAGGTCAGCAGTTTGAATCCTCCAAGCACTCCTTGGAAACCCTACTGGGCAGTTCTACTCTGTCCTATAGGGCGGCTATGAGTCAGAATCGACTTGATGGCAATGGGTACAGTACCAGTGATGTGAATCAACAAAACAAAATAATATTCTCATCAGAATGACTGTAACTTATTATCAAATGGATTAGTTTCATTAAGATAATCTTAAAGATTATAAAACTATTTTCAGCGTAAATGGTTGTGAAATACAATATGGGCAGCAAGAAGATTAAGGTATTCACACATTTCTCCATTGTTTCAATGGAGAAATTATTTCATTCAACTAAAAGCAATGAAAAATTTAAAATCTCATCTATCTTATCATATTCTTATTAACGTTTTACTCTTGAAATATATTCGATAACTTTTCCTTTGTTAGTAATTATTATATTTTGCTCATAAACAGTTTCATTTACTCCCAGAAATCTTCAAATGTTAGTAAGTTACAGAGTCCAAAAGTAAACATACCAGGCAAAGGGTTTCCAGCTGCCTTACACTCCAGCTGTACAGGGTTGTTCAGCACCACAGTCTCATTGAGCATCTTCCCTGCGTTCTCCAGACTGGGTGGTTCTAGAAGAGGCCCAAACAGATAATTAATTAAGTAAGATATGTAAACTCAAAAAGTTTGCTGAGTGGAAACGATATTTTCTTTCTTTTCTTCCTTCCACATATATACATTATATTTGGAATAAAAGCATACTATATAGGGTTTCTATGAGTCAGAACTGACTCGACATCGACAGATTTATTAAGTAGAATTGAAGAACAGGATGAAAAAAGATCCTAATATGTTTTCTGAATCATTCCTCTGTGTACAAATAGGAAAATCTTTAGAAAAGTGCATTAGCAGAATAGTAAAAGTAACTTAAATACATATTATTTTTATTCCAAGTACTGGTCTGAGGATGCATTCTCTACCAAGCAGTAATTTACACTATTTAAACTCTTCCATGTCTCTTTCAATATCTACCTAGATCTTTAGACAGTGCTGTCTTAAACCGTTTCTGAAAAATGGAAATCCATTTTTTATTTATGAGTGTTTTTTCTTTTGATATAGCATTTATATACCATTAAATTTTTAGTACAATAAAACAGAAAACCAACGGCTTTAAATAATTACTGATAACACTGCTCTATAATTTAATGTACTTGTGAAGCAGGGACTCCTAAAGTCTTAAGGGGCATACCATAAAAGGAATAATAATTTGAAACAGAAATTCTAGATTTTTTGACAATATCTCAAGGAATGTGGTAGGGATTCCAGGCATGAAAAAATTACAAGGGCACTAAAAATGCTATTGATAACAAGTAAATATCTGAAGTTTATAGAAAAAAAACATTTTAAATATTTGCTAAATTTAACTCATTCAGTGCACTAGAGGGCCCTCCACTATACACACCACATGAAATCAATCACTCTGGAAATCTAGCAAAAATGAAAAACCACAGAAAGGTAACAGGAAAAAGAGTGATTAGAGCTAAATAAAAAAAAATAAGATGGCAGAAATAAGATCAAATACATAAATCAAGAACATAAGTATGAACGGGTTCATATCCTTGTTTAAAAAAAAATCTCACACGGGATTAACATTACTTTTTTTAATTAAAGATGCAAGTGTATAAAAAGCACAAATAAAAGAACCACAAAAAGGTGTTACAGTAAAGAGTTACATATATATATCTCTCTCAAGACAAAGAGAAATATAAATTCCTGACAAACTGGAATAAGAAGAAAAATCATTAAAGGTGACAAAAAAAGCATGCTTTGTATTAATTGAAATGTTACAATTCATGAAGGGTCTGTTATAATGTCAATGCTTGTCAATGCTATATACATTGAATCATAAAGCAAAAATTGTTCAAAGAAGAATCTGAAATCTCTAACAAATGGCATATTTCAATATATCTCCTTCAGAAACTGTGCAGTGAAACAAAAAATAATGTTACTGAAGATTTAAAAAATAAAATTACCCACCCTGATTGTACTTATATTTATTTATATTTATATAAATTTATATTTATAGTTAATAAAGTTAATATTTATAGTTTATTTATTAACTATAAAGTGGGGTGCAGAATTTAAATTCTTGTAAAAAAAAAAAAAAAAAAGACCATACTTAATGGCTTGACTGAGACTAGAGGAACCCCAGAAGACATGACCCCTGGACTATTTATATTTATAGTTAATAAAGTTAATATATATACAGTTAATATATAGTTAATAAAGAATATATATTCTTTTCAAATGCCAGTGGAATAATTTCAAAGAAGACTATATATTGTTGCTGTTGGGTGCTGTTGAGTCGACCCAACTGACAGCAACCCCATGTGACAAAGTAGAAATGTTCAACAGGGTTTTGTTTTTAGGATTATTCTTTTTAAAAATAATAATAAAATTGTGCTTTAGGTGAAAGTTTACAGCTCAAGTTAGTTTCTCATACAAAAATTTATACACAGATAGTTATGTGACCCTAGCTGCAATCCCTATAATGTGACAGCACACTCCATTTTTCCACCTCAGATTTTCCGTGTCCGTTCAACCAACTCCTATCCCTTTCTGCATTCTCATCTTGCCTCCAGACAGGAGCTGCCCATTTAGCCTCCTGTATCTACTTGAACAAAGAGACACACTCTTCACAAGTATTATTATATGTTTTATAGTGCAGTCTAATCTTTGCCTGAAGAGTTGGCTTCGAGAATGGTTTTAGTTCTGGGTTAACATAGAGTCTGGGGATCATGTCTTCTGGGGTTCCTCTAGTCTCAATCAGGCCATTAAGTATGGTCTTTTTACATGAATTTAAATTCTGCACCCCACTTTACTCCTGCTCTTTCAGGGACTCTCTGTTGTGTTCCCTGTCAGGGTGGTCATTGGTGGTAGCTGGGCACCATCTAGTTCTTCAGGTCTCACACTGATGGAGTCTCTGGTTTATGTGGCCCTTTTTGTCTCTTGGGCCAGTATTATCCTTGTGCCTTTGGTGTTCTTTATTCTCCTTTGCTCCAGGAGAGATGCTTCTTAGATGGCTGCTTTCAAGCTTTTAAGACCCCAGACACCACTCATCAAAATGAGATGCAGAACATTTTCTAAATAAACTTTCTTACTCCAATTGACCTAGATGTCCCCTGAAACCATGGTCCCCAGACCCCCACCCCTGCTACTCTGTCCCTCAAAGTGTTTGGTTGTATTCAGGAAACTTCTTATCTTTTGGTTTAGTCCAGTGGTGATGACTTCCCCTGTATCGTGTGTTATCCTTCCCTTCACCAAGATAATTCTTGGCTACTATGCAGTTAGTGAATTCCCTTCTCCCTCTCTCCCCATCCTAGTAACCATCAATGAATGTTTTCTTCTGTATTTAAACCTTTTCTTGAGCTCTTACAATTGTGGTCTCATACAATATTTGTCCTTTTGCGACTAATTTAACTCAGCATAATGCCCTCCAGTTTCAACCATGTTGTGAAACGTTTCGCAGGTTCATCATTGCTCTTAATCATTGTGTAGTATTCCATTGTGTGTATGTACCATAATTTGTTTATCCACTCGTCCATTGATGGGCACCTAGGTTGTTTTCATCTTTTTGCTATTGTGAACAGTACTGCCATGAACATGGGTATGCATGTATCTATTTGTGTGATGGCTCTTATTTCTCTAGGATATATTCCAAAGAGTGGGATTACTGGATCATATGGTAATTGTATTTCTAGCTTTTTAAGGAAGTGCCAAATCAATTTTCAAAGTGGTTGTACCATTTTACATTCCCACTAGCAGAGTGTAAGTACTTCAGTCTCTCCACAACTTCTCCAACATTTATTATTTTGTGTTTTTTGAATTAATGTTACCCTTGTGGGCTGAGATGGTATCTCGTTGTAGTTTGCTTTGCATTTCTCTAATGGCTAATGATTGTGAGCATTTCCTCATGTATCTGTCAGCCACCTGAATGTTTCCTTTGGTGAAGCACCTGTTCGCATCCTTTGCCCATTTTTTTAATTGGGTTATTTGTCTTTTATTGTTAATGTTTTGCAGTATCCTGTAGATTTTAGAGATTAGAACCTGATTGGATATGTTGTACCAAAAATTTGTTCCAGTCTCTATAGATTGTCTTTTTACTCTTTTGGTGAAGTCTTTTGATGTGCATAAGTGTTTGATTTTTTGGAGCTCTCAGTTATCTAATTTCTCTTCTGGTATTTGTGCATTGTTAGTAATATTTTGTACACTGTTTATGCCGTGTATTAGGGCTCCTAGCATTGTCCCTATTTTTTTCTTCCATGATCTTTACCATTTTAGACTTTATATTTAGGTCTTTGATCCATTTTGAGTTAGCTTTTGTGTATGGTGTGTGGTATGAGTCTTGTTTCATTTTTTTGTAGATGGATATCCAGCTATGCCAGAACCATGTAATGGACTTTGGGCCTTTGTCAAATATCAGCTGCTCATAGGTGGATGAATTTACATCTGGATTCTCAGATCTGTTCCACTGGTCTATGTACCTGTTGTTGTACCAGTACAAGGACGATCTTACTACCATGGCGGTATAATAGGTTCTAAAATCAAGTAGTGTGAGGCCACCCACTTTGTTCTCTTTTTTTCAGTAATGCTTTACTTATGTGGGGCCTCTTCGCTTTCCATATGAAGTTGGTGATTTCTTTCTCCATCTCATTAAATAACGTCATTGGAATTTGGATTGGGATTGCATTGTATGTGTAAATTGCCTTGGGTAGAACTGACATTTTCACAACGTTTAGTGTTCCTATCCATGAGCAAGGTGTGTTTTTCCACTTATGTAGGACTCTTGGTTTCTTGCAGTAGTGTCTTGTAGTTTCCTTTGTATAGGTCTTTTACTTCTCCGATTAGAATAATTCCTAAGTATTTTATCTTCTTGGGGGCTGCTGTAAATGGTATTGATTTGGTGATTTCCTTTTCAATGTTCTTTTTGTTGGTGGAGAGGAATCCAACTGATTTTTGTATGTTCATCTTGTATCCTAATACTTTGCTGAAAGTTAGTTTCAGAAGTTTTCTTGTGGATTCTTTGGGGTTTTCGGTGTGTAAGATCGTATCATCTGCAAATAGGGATACTTTTACTTCTTCCTTACCAATTTGGATGCCCTTTATTTCTTTTTCTAGCCTAATTGCTCTGGCTAGGACCTCCGCCACAATGTTGAATAAGAGTGATAAAGGGCATCCTTGTCTGGTTCCCGTTCTCAAGAGGAATGCTTTCAGACTCTCTCCATTTAGGATGACGTTGGCTCTTGGCTTTGTATAAGTGTCCTTTATTATGTTGAGGAATTTCCCTTCTTTTCCTATTTTGCTGAGAGTTTTTATCACGAATGGGTGTTGGACTTTGTCACATGGCTTTTCTACATCAATTGATAAGATCACGTGGTTCTTGTCTTTTGTTTTATTTATGTGATGGATTACATCGATTGTTTTTCTAATGCTGAACCATCCCTGCATACCTGATATGAATCCCACTTGGTCATGGTGAATTATTTTTTTGATATGTTGTTGAATTTTATTGGCTAGAATTTTGTTGAGGACTTTTGCATCTAAGTTCATGAGGGATATTGGTCTGTAATTTTTTTTTTTTTTTTTTTTTTGGTGTCTTACCTGGTTTTGGTATCAGGGTTATGCTGGCTTCATGAAATGAGTTAGGGAGTATTCCATCCTTTTCTGTGCTCTGAAATACCTTTAGTAGTAGTGGTGTTAAGTCTTCTCTGAAAGATTCGCAGAATTCTCCAGTGAAGCCATCAGGGCCAGAGCTATTTTTCTGTTGCAAGTTTTTTTCATCATCTTTTCAATTTCTTCTTTTGTTATAGGTTTATTTAGTTGTTCTACTCTGTTTGCGTTAGTTTAGGTAGGTAGTGTGTTTCTAGAAATTTGTCCATTTGCTCTGAGTATTCAAATTTGTTGGAATACAATTTTTCACAGTATTCTGTTATGATTCTTTTAATTGCAGTTGGGTCTGTTGTGCTATCACCCATCCCATTTCTTATTTGGTTTATTTGCTTCCTCTCTTGTTTTTCTTTTGTCAGTTTGGCCAATGTTGATCTTTTCAAAGAACAGGCTTTTGGTCTTGTTTACTCTTTCAATTGTTTTTCTATTCTCTATTTTATTTATTTCTGCTCTAATTTTTATTACTTGCTTTCTTCTGGTGTTGAGGGCTTCTTTCACTGCTTTTCCTTCCTATCTGTTTGAGCTGTAGGGTTAATGGTTTGATTCTAGCCCTTTCTTCTTTTTGTATGTGTGCATTAATTGCTATAAACTGACCTCTGAGCACTGTGTCCCAAAGGTTCAGGTAGGATTTGTTTTCATTCACATTTGATTCTATGAATTTCTTTATTCCATCCTTAATTTCTTCTATAACCCAATAATTTTTTAGCAAGATGTTGTTCGGTCTCCCTATGTTTCATTTTTTTCCCTTGCTTTTCTTGCTATTGATTTCCACTTTCATGGCTTTATGGTCAGAAAAGATGCTTTGTAATATCTCGATGTTTTGGATTCTGTTAAGGCTTGCTTTATGGCCTAATATGTGGTTTATTCTGAAGAATGTTCCACGTGCAGTGGAAAAGAAAGTATACTTGGCTGCTGTTGGATGGAGTATTCTGTATATGACTATGAGGTCAAGTTGTTTGCTTGTGGCATTTATATCTTCTGTGTCTTTATTGAGCTTCCTTATGGGTGTTCTGTCCTTCACTGAAAGCAGGTGTGTTGAAGTCTCCTACTATTATTGTGGAGCTCTCTATCTCTGTTTTCTGTGCTGTTAGAGTCTCTTTTATGTATTTTGGAGCCCTGTCATTGGGTATGTAAATATTTATTATGGTTATGTCCTCCTGGTGTACTGACCTTTTAATAATTACATAGTGTCTTTCTTATCCTTTGTGATGGATTTTGCTTTAAAGTCTATTTTGTCAGAGATTAATATTGCCACTCCAGCTCTTTTTTGATTGTTGTTTTCTTGATATATTTTTTCCTATCCTTTGAGTTTTAGGTAGTTTGTGTCTTTAAGTCTAAGGTGTGTCTCTTGTAGGCAGCCTATAGACAGATCATTTTTTTTTTTATCCATTCTGCCACTCTCTGCCTCTTTTTTGGTGCATTTAGTCCATTTACATTCAGTGTAATTATTGATAGGTATGAGTTTAGTGCTGTCATTTTGATGTCTTTTTTTGTGTGTTGTTGACAGTTTCCTCGTTTTACTTAATTTTCTGTGCTGCATCGTTTCTCTTTATGTATTTTCTTTTCATCTTTTTCATTATTGTTGATTTTGTATTTTCTAAGTCTTTATGTTTTTCTTGTTTTTTATTTTGATTGTAGGATTGTTAGGTTCCTTTGTGGTTGGTTCCCTTAATATTTATCTCTATTTTTCTAAGTTTAAACCAATTTTTTATTTCTCTATATTGCCTTGACTTCTTCTCCATATGAAAGTTCTATGATTACAATATTTAGTCTCCCTCTTTTGTTTTAATGTTGTTATCTCTTACATACTGTGTATTTTTGTGCCTTCCCTATCTGGGTTGATATCTGGTTGTTCTGTCCTGTGTTCTAGTCTTGGGTTATGATCTGATGTTATTGATTTTCTAACCGGAGGGCTCCCTTTAGTATTTCTTGTAATTTTGTGTTTATTTATTTATTTTTTTACAAATTCCCCAAGCTTCTGTTTATCTGGAAATGTTCTAATTTTGCCATCGTATCTGAGAGACAGTTATGCAGAATATATGACTCTGGGGTGGCAATTTTTTCCCTCCAGGATTTATATCTATCATCCTATTGCCTTCTTGCGTGCATGGTTTCTGCTGAGTAGTCATAGCTTATTCTTTTTGACTCTCTTTTGTAGATGACTTTTTTGTTTATCCTAGCCACTCTTAAAATTCTCTATTTACCTTTGGTTTTGGAAAGTTTGATTATATGTCTTGGCGACTTTCTTGTGGAGCCTACCCTGTGTGGGGTTCAATGAGCCTCTTGGATAGATATCTTCACATCTTTCATGATATCAGGGAAGTTTTCTGTCAACAAATCTTCAGTGATTCTCTCTGTATTTTCTGTTACCCGCCCCCCCCCACCCCCCCGTTTTGGTACTCCAATCTCTGATAGGCTCTTCTTCCTTTAAAAAAAAAAAAAAATTTTTTTTTTTTTGATAGACTCCCACATAATTCCTTGGGTTTCATCTTTTTTTTTTTAATCTGATTTTTTCTCACATAAATTGTTGTCAAGTGCCTTATCTTCAATATCACTAATTCTGACTTCCATTGCCTCAGTTCTGCTCCTACGACTTTCCACTGAGTTGTCTAATTCTGCAATTTTATTGTTAATCTTTTGGATTTCTGTTTGCTCTCTATGGGTTTTTGCAGCCTGTTAAATTTGTCATTATACTCCTGTATAACCTTCTTAAATTCCTCTGTTGCTCTGTCTGTGTGTTCTTTGGCTTGATATGCATTTTGCCTGATCTCCATTCCGATCTCTTGAAGAGCTCTGTATACTAATCTTTTGAATTCTACCTCCAGTAATTCCAGGAAGTTATCTTCCCCTGGGAGGTTTCTTGGTTCTTTGTTTTGTCACTTGCTGAAGCCATCATGGTCTGCCTCTTTATGGGATTTGATAGTAACTGCTGTCCCCAAGCTATCAATAAGTTATTATATTTATTAATTTTATGTTTGGTTACTCTGTCCTAGCTTCTTGTTTTGTTTTTACATGCTCAAATAGGCTGGTCATATGAGATACTTTGATTATTGGCATCTTTGAAGCTCTCACATCCTGTGATTAGAACTGTTACTAGTTATGTGGGCCCAGGAGTCCATTTACTTTCCTTTGTGTGGATTCAGCTCAGGTGCCCAGGTTATCAGTCACCAAGTGTGTGGTATAGATTCTTACCTACAGTTCTAGAGAGGCAGGGGTGATTGGAATAGGCAAAAGTATCTGGCTGCAGTAGAGGGTCATGTGCTGAGCAAGGTAGTGAGGGCTGACAGCTGTCCCTGAGTGCCTGGGTTGAAGGCGGGAAGGTGTGTCCTTGTTTCCTAGAGTGTGTAGGTGGGTAGGTTTTTTAGCCAGATTTGGGGCATCCAATGTTATTGGCTATAAGGATTAGGAGGGACCACTTATTCTCAGACTGCTGTCGAGGGTGGCTAGGTGGAGTGAGTGGAGCCACCAGTTTTCAGGTCCCTGAGGTGGTAAGTGAGAACCCTGCTTAATGGGCAGGGCAGTGTCAAATGCCATGAATCTGCCATGCCCCCTTAGCCATTGCTGTTGAAAATAGGCTTCAGGTATACCCTACTGTATTGTGCTAATGAGGTCCTACACTTTTGAAATGGGCCCAAACAGGTCTAGGCAGGGGTGAAAGGCATTCAAAGTCTGTGGTCCCCTTATGCCTGTGCCTAGGCAAAGGGGCTGTGCCTGCCCCAAGTTCTTGGCTTAAGTGAGCTGGCAGATTATTTTTTCCTTTTTGTTAATTTGGTCTGTCTCCAAAGCTGGGAGAATGACTCAGAGAACAAGATAGGTCCTATTTCTGGCCCAGAGGGCACAACAACCACTGAAGGCAAACCAGGATCCAAAGCAGAGCAACAGGGGCGGGTAAATGGGAGAGAGGTACTTCCCAGAGGGAAGGGTTTTTTTTTTTTTTTTTAATCCCATGCAGTATGTTAGACACTCTACTTAACTTTTGCCAATTCAGCACCACTTCTCCCTTGTTCTGGAAGCTTGGGCACACTCTCAGCTGCTCGTTTTCTCATGATGAAGAAAACACATCCCAAGCATTACTGCTTGCCTCAGCCTGTACACACCAGTTGGTCCAGCCTGAAGGGTGCCAGCCAGGTCAGGTCTGGCAATTCCTCTCTGCTTCTGAACTGTCTTTACCTCCTCTTGATGCTCAGTCTGACTCCTCAACTTTGTCTTTGATATTTAGGGATCCTGGGTTGTCATATATAATAGATACACTTTTTTTTTTTTTTTCAGGTCTCTATTGTAAGAGGGACCATAGGAAGCATGTGACTATTCACCATCTTGGTTCCACCTTCAGTACAGTCTTCTTGGCTTTACGGTAGCAGATCACCAAGGGAAGCATTTCCAGGTCTTTTCTTCCACAGTGCCACTGGGTGGGTTTGAACTGCCAACCTCGTAGTCAGCATCCAACCACTTGACTATTGTGCCACCAGGGCTTTTTATATTAGGCCACCAAAAACTCAATAAAGCATTATCTAACCACAAGTCAACAAAAGTATAATAAAAAATAATATAAATAAAATAACAAAAATATAAAGCTACCCATACGGTGAAAACTTCATGACAAAGGAAATCAAAGACAAAATTACAGGCTTAGTAAGGGAAAAAAGTGAGATCAGTTAACAACCTATGGGATGTCACCAAAAGAGTACAGTACTCAGAGGAAATCTTAAAGCCCTAGTTAATGTATGAAACAACTAAGAAATAATAAAAATACATATTCTAAGAAAGCAACCCAGAATCTAGGAAAGATCAACAAAATAAACTAAAAGAAAACAGGAGTAAAGAAGTAATAAAAATAAAAGCAAAAAAAAAAAAAAAAAGGAAACAAACAAGCAAAAAACAACGAAAAAAGACTATAAAACTCAAACCTGGTGTTTGGCAAGGCCAAGATAAAGTGTAACCTCAGTAGATATCCTCCTAAGTTAGATCTGTATTGTTGCGACTTAGAGAATTCATTATCACCCTCTTCCCAGCTCAGCAGTAGCCTTGAAGACCCTGAAGCCTAGAATTCACTTCTACAGCCCTTTGTACATTCATCCAACGCCATGTATTAACTCTTCCTGCTTAAAATGCCTAGAATGTTTCTGTTCTCTGAACTGAATTTTGGTTTGTGATATGATACTTCAGGACAAAAGACCCTTAAATGCAGTTACGTGACTTGGTTTGGTTTTAAGAAAGTGAATATCCAACTGGGAAATGAAAAATAATTAGCCCAGGACACATTCCTTCAAAACAATTATTTAAACTCTCACTTGAAACCCTCTGCATTGAAGTGCTCATTGAAGACTTTGACAGGCTGTATAGTTGCTATAATAAACCATTACAGTGGGAATAAGAAATGCAGGTGTTATGGAGTTGGTTGGCTATTTCTCGCTGCACTAGAGAAGTTAAATAAAAAAGAATGGGTGTCTGTGAGGATGGCTGAGTAAGGACCTCTGAAAATCCACTTATTCATAAAAGAAATAAGAACACTGGCAAAAACTGTCAGAATTAACATTTTCAGGACTCTAGAATTAATCAATCAAAGGGTTGCAACAATCCTAGAAGTATATATTCAAGAAAAATGGCTAGATCTCATTAAGAAAAGCAAGTTTGTGGCTTGTGTTATTTTAATTTGTGCTATTCCCATCACCCTCTCCTCAGCTCAGCAGCTGCCTTGAAAACCAGCAGCCCCTCAATCACAGTTAAAATCAAAAAAAAAAAAATAAACAAACAAAAAATAAAACCAGCCTAGTAGCCACATACTTCGGACATGTTATCAGGAAGGACCCGTCCCTGGCGAAGGCCATCATGCTTGGTAAAGTAGAGAATCAGTGAAAGAGAGGAAGACACTCAATGAGATGCATTGACACAGTGGCTGCACCAATGGGCTCAAACACAGCAACTGTGAGGATGGCACAGACCAGGCAGTGTTTCACTTTGCTGTATATAAGGTCACTATGAGTTGGAAATGACTTGAGGGCACCTAACAACAACAGCCAGTGGAAGGGACAGAATGGATGTGAAGTTCTTCAAAAGCACCAATTCCCAGAGAATTGTCACTATTTGACTTCTCTGGCAGATCCCTGGAAATCTCCACTCAGAGGATTTGTTTTTATTTGACCACACTAAGCTCACTCAGTACAAACAGCCTTTTCCTCAGGGATGTTCACTGAAAATAATCAGAGCAATTATTTAACATTGTAGCTGCCTGAGGCAGAGAAAACAATTGGGGCAAACAAGCACTTACCAAAAAATTTTAAATGGAAAAACTGGGGAATGAAACACATTTCTAGAAATCTGAAAGGCTGCAAGCATACACAGGTCTGGGGGCCCAGGGATAAGAGAGATCTGAGAAGACCCTAAACTCTCACTTCCGGCTGACTTTCAGGCTCTGCACAAGCACAGAGTGAAGGCTAAAGCAAAGCTGTAAACTGTCTGGCTGAGTGCTTACTTTCGCAGCACAGACACCAAAACTGCCTAGCTGAGTGTTGAAGGTGTGTCCAAACACACACACATCAAGACCCTTGTGAAGGCTAGAAGAATTATTGGTTCCAGGCACTTAAAGAAGTCTGTGCAAAAATTAGTTGGCCACTAAGGTAACTGAGAACAGACTTCAGTGGACAAATATGATAAAGAACAGGTACTTCACAGAGCTTGTTCAGGAAAGTCATTGTATTAGTTTCCTTTTGCTGCCATAACATATTACCTCAAACTCAGTGGCTTATGTTAAAGGGGGAGGAACAACTTGGAAAAGGAGAGTGCACAACTCGACGAATGTTATCAATTTTATTAAATTGGACATATAGAAATTGTTGAATTGGTGTATGTTCTGCTGTGTATATTCTCAACAAAAATTAAACATACTAAAAAAAAAAACCAAAACTTGGTGGCTTAAACAGTACAAATCTATTATCTTACAGTTTTGTATATCAGAAGTTCAATAGGGTCTCACTAGGCTAAAATCAAGGCATCAGCAGAGCTGCATTACTTTCTGGAGACTGTAGAGAAGAATGGTTTTTTTTTTTTATTTCCAGATTCTTAAGGCCACCCACACTACTTGGCTTGTGGTCTGCTTCCTCCATTCAAAGCCATCAACTGGATCAAATCCACACATCCTATCACTCTGAACTTCTGCTTCTGTCTTCCACTTTTAAGGGACCTTATGATTACATTGGGCCCATTTGGATAACCTCCCCACTTTAAGATCAGCTGGTTAGCAACCTTAATTCCATCTGCAACGTTAATCCCTCTTTGCTACATAACCTAACATATTCACAGGTTCTGAAGATTAGGATGTGAAGGCCTTTGGGGAGAATGGGCATTATTCTGCCTACTCGCTAAACAAACAAATAGCAGCAAAGCAGAAAAAACAGCAGCAGCAACAATAAAAAACACTGTTGCTATATTATATAATGTCTATTTTTCAACAAAAAAATTGTGAGACATGCAAAGAGACAAGAAAGCATGACCCACATACAGGAAAAGAAGCATCCAATACAAACTATCAATGAGGAGAACCAGATGCTGGATGTATTGACTAGACAAAGACTTCAAATCAGCTATATTAAATATGGTCAAAGAACTAAAGGAAACCATGTCTAAAGAACTAAAGGAAAGCAGGAGAACAATATCTTATCAACAAAAGACTATCAATCAAAATATACAAATTATAACAAGAAATAAATAGAAATTCTGGAGTTCAAAGGGCAATAAATGAAAAATCACTGGAAAGGATCAACAGCAGATTTGAGCTGGCAGAAGAATCAAAAAACCTGAATACAATTGAAAGTATTTGGTTTTAGGAGTAAAAAGGAAAAAAAGAATGAAGAAAAATGAATACAGCCTCAGAGAACTGTGGGACATTATCAAGCATACGAGCCTGTGCATATGTGAGGCCCAGAAGAGAGAAGAAAGAGAAAGGGCATAAAGAGTATTTGGAGAAATAATACCCAAAAACTTCCCAAATCTGATGAAAAACATTAACCAACACATCAAAGAAGCTCAACAAACTCCAAGTAGGATAAACTTAAGGAGCCATGGGGTGCAGTGGTTAAGCATTTGCCTGCTAACCGAAAGGTTGGCAGTTTGAACTCACCAACCACTCTGTGGAAGATAGACGTGGCAGTCTGCTTCTGTAAAAATTTACAGCCTTGGAAACCCTATGGGACATTTCTACTCTGTTCTGTAGGGTCACTACGAGTCAGAGTTGACTAAACAGCAACGGGTTTGGTTTTTAGGATAAACTTACTGTAAAACTACAGTAAACAAACCAGCAGAAGACTGGCATAAAGACAGGTATATAGACAATGGAATAAAATTGAAATTACACTTACATTTATGGTCAAATGATTTTCAACAAGAGTGCCAAGATCATTCAATGGGGAGAGAAGAGTTTGTTCAACAAATGGTGCTGATACAACTGCACAGCTTCATGCAAAGGAATGAATTAGATCTTTTCCTCACAACATACACAGAAATTAACTCAAACTGGATCAAAGACCTAATTAAAAAGGTAAACTATATAACTCTAAAAGACAAAATTATAGGCATAAATTTTAGATAGGACACCAAAAGCACGAGCAAAAAAATAAATTGGACATCATCAAAATTAAAAATCTTTGTGTTTCAAAAAGATACTGTCCGCGGGGCCAAGATGGCGGACTAGGTAGACGCTACCTCGGATCCCTCTTGCAACAAAGACTCGGAAAAACAAGTGAATCGATCACATACATAACAATCTACGAACCCTGAACAACAAACACAGATTTAGAGACGGAGAACGAACAAATATCGGGAAGCAGCGACTGTTTTCGGAGCCTGGAGCCAGCGTCCCGGTCAGGTAACCTCGGCGCTGGGCTTAGGTCTGGGCCCAGGGAAGCTGAACTCAAAAATCTTGTGATGGTGCAAACAAGGGGCACAGCCCTACCCCCCTGAACTGACCCTGGGAGGGGGCCCAGCCGGTCCGCGCAGGCGGCATGGCGACGCGGCTGGTGGGAGAAGTCCCTGGGAGGCAGCGACTGGTTTTGGAGACGGGAGTGCAGCGTCCCAGCCGGGAAACCTTGGTGCCGGGCTTTGGACTGGGCGCTGTCACGGGACAAGCACGGGGTGCAGCCCTACTCCCCTGAACTAACCCGGGGAGGGAGCCCAGCTGGTCTGCGGAGGTGGCGCGGCGATGCGGCTGGCGGGACGAGAAGTCCCCGGGAGGCAGCGAATGATTTTGGAGCCGGGAGTGCAGCTTCCCAACAGGGGAACCTTGGCGCCGGGCTTTTGACTGGGCACTGTCACGGCGCAAGCACGGGGCACAGCCCTACTCCCCTTAACTAAACCCGGGAGGGGGCCCAGCTGGTCCGCGGGGACGGCACTGGACGAGAAGTCCCCAGGAGGCAGTGACTGATTTTGGAGCCGGGAGTGCAGCCTCCCAGCAGGGGAACCTTGACGCTGGGCTTTGGATTGGCAGTGGAGGATCAGATCGCGGCTTCAGCGGGACAGACCCCCGGGGGCAATCTCCACACAGCCAGCACACATAGGCGACACGCCCCTCGGGAATCTCAGATAAAAAAGTCATTCAAAGCAAGATAAGCAACTTTGGCTATATTCCGAGGTGCTACTCTCCTATCTCTCTGAACCCTCCCCTACCCTTCCCAGGCAGCTTCATTAACATTGGAATTTCCTGAGCCAGAGGGAGAACGGCTCTGGATCCGCGGCGGCTTTGCTTTTCCCTTTTTCTTTCTTTTTTTTGGTCTTTTCCTAGCCCATTCTTCCGGCCTGAGAGAAGGATCCACAAAAAACCCGGGGACCAAAAATCCATCCCTAATTGGACTAAAAACACAGAACCAGTTCCAGCCAAGCATATATGACCCAAATCTCGGACTTTCATCCTTACAGGGAACAAGGTGGCTGTTATAATCCAAAGGCAGTTCTCATAGGGATCTGACTGCATTTTTTTTTTAGCAGATTTTCTGGAAAAACAAGTTTCCCAGGTCTGATATCTCTGCTTGTTCAACAGGCCCTAACTGACCCACAACAGGGAACTGAGGGCTGAAGCTCCCCCCAGACCACCAAGCCTCTTCTTGCCTTAGGGATCTAAGGAGGGTGACGCCTACCAATCAGTAGAGGTACCTGCATTGGGGGCCTAAGGTACAGCTGCAGTGCCCTCCCACCAAGGTGCTATAGGAATAGAGACACATCTACCTCACTGACACTTGGGGGAAGGCTGTCAGCATCCAGCCCCCCCGAAGTGTGAACCCCAGCTGCTAATAGAATCTGGTGCACACAACTATCACCACTACTCCTCGAGGTGGATAGGTGTTAGGGTGCAGCACACACTTGATGAACCAAAATCAGATTCTACTCAAGAATAGTGAATAGATTCAGGCATACATATCTGGCAACAGCCCAACCAGCTGGTAATAGGTCATAAGTAAGTCAAGGGCTACAACAAACAAGACAGCACAATCTAGTAGCCCATCCACGTATATTGAAAGAAAACAAAACAAGATACGACTCAGTGAGCAATTAGTTTTTTTTTTTTTTTTTTTTGTATATCTTAGTGATGGCTCGGAGACAGCAGTCGATATCAAACCACATAAAGAAGCAGACCAAGACAGCTTCTACAACCCCCCAAACAAAAGAATCAAAATCTTTCCCAAATGAAGATACAATCCTGGAATTATCAGATACAGAATATAAAAAACTATTTACAGAATGCTTCAAGACATCAGGGATGACCTCAGAAACGAAATAAGGCAAACTGCAGAAAAAGCCAAGGAACACACTGATAAAACAGCTGAAGAACTCAAAAAGATTATTCAAGAACATAGTGGAAAAAGTAATAAGTTGCAAGAATCCATAGAGAGACAGCATGTAGAAATCCAAAAGATTAACAATAAAATTACAGAATTAGACAACTCAATAGGAAGTCAGAGGAGCAGACTCGAGCAATTAGAATGCAGAGTGGGAAATCTGGAGGACCAGGGAATTAACACCAACATAGCTGAAAAAAAATCAGATAAAAGAATTTAAAAAAATGAAGAAACCCTAAGAATTATGTGGGACTCTATCAAGAACGATAACTTGCGTGTGATTGGAGTCCCAGAACAGGGAGGGAGGACAGAAAACACGGAGAAAATAGTTGAAGATCTGCTGACAGAAAACTTCCCTGACATCATGAAAGACGAAAGGATATCTATCCAAGATGCTCATCGAACCCCATTTAAGATTGATCCAAAAAAAAAAACACCAAGACATATTATCATCAAACTGGCCAAAACCAAAGATAAAGAGAAAATTTTAAAAGCAGCCAGGGAGAAAAGAAAGGTCTCCTTCAAGGGAGAATCAATAAGAATAAGTTCAGACTACTCAGCACAAACCATGCAGGCAAGAAGGCAATGGGATAACATATACAGAGCACTGAAGGAGAAACACTGCCAGCCAAGGATCATATATCCAGCAAAACTCTCTCTGAAATATGAAGGCGAAATTAAGATATTTACAGATAAACACAAGCTTAGAGAATTTGCAAAAACCAAACCAAAGCTATAAGAAATACTAAAGGAGATTGTTTAGTCAGAAAACCAATAATATCAGATACCAGCACAACACAAGGTCACAAAACAGAACATCCTGATATCAACTCAAATAAGGAAATCACAAAAACAAATTAAGATTAATTAAAAAAAAAATACTCATAACAGGGAATCATTGAAGTCAATACGTAAAAGATCACAATAATCAAAAAGAGAGACTAAATACAGGTGGCATAGAACTGCCATATGGAGAGCGATACAAAGTGGTATAGGACAATACAAGTTAGGTTTTTACTTAGGAAAATAGGGGTAAATATTAAGGTAACCACAAAGAGGTATAACAACTCCATAACTCAAGATAAAAGCCAAGAAAAATGTAACGACTCCACAAACATAAAGTCAAACGCTACGAAAATGAGGATCTCACGATTTACTAAGAAAAACGTCTCAGCACAAAAAAGTAAGTGGAAAAATGAAATTGTCAACAACACACATAAAAAGGCATCAAAATGACAACACTACACACTTATTTATCTATAATTACGCTGAATGTAAATGGACTAAATGCACCAATAAAGAGACAGTCTCGGACTGGATAAAGAAACACGATCCATCTATATGCTGCCTACAAGAGACACACCTTAGACTGAGAGACACAAACAAACTAAGACTCAAAGGATGGAAAAAAATATATCAAGCAAACAATAAGCAAAAAAGAAGAGGAATAGCAATATTAATTTCTGACAAAATAGACTTTAGACTTAAATCTGCCACAAAGGATAAAGAAGGACACTACATAATGATAAAAGGGACAATTGATCAGGAAGATATAACCATATTAAATATTTATGCACCTAATGACAGGGCTCCAAGATACATAAATCAAATTTTAACAGAACTGAAAAGTGAGATAGACACCTCCACAATTATAGTAGGAGACTTCAACACACCATTTTCAGAGAAGGACAGAACATCAAGTAAGAAGCTCAATAGAGACACGGAAGACCTAATTACAACAATCAACCAACTTGACCTCATTGACTTATACAGAACTCTCCACCCAACTGCTGCAAAGTATACTTTTTTTTCTAGCACACATGGAACATTCTCTAGAATAGACCACATATTAGGTCATAAAACAAACCTTTGCAGAATCCAAAACATCGAAATATTACAAAGCATCTTCTCAGACCACAAGGCAATAAAACTAGAAATCAATAGCAGAAAAACTAGGGAAAAGAAATCAAATACTTGGAAAATGAACAATACCCTCCTGAAAAAAGACTGGGTTATACAAGACATTAAGGAGGGAATAAGGAAATTCATAGAATGCAACGAGAATGAAAACACTTTCTATCAAAACCTCTGCGACACAGCAAAAGCAGTGCTCAGAGGCGAATTTATATCGATAAATGCACACATACAAAAAGAAGAAAGAGCCAAAATCAGAGAACCGTCCCTACAACTTGAACAAATAGAAAATGAGCAGCAAAAGAATCCATCAGGCACCAGAAGAAAACAAATAATAAAAATTAGAGCTGAACTAAATGAATTAGAGAACAGAAAAACAATTGAAAGAATTAACAAAGCCAAAAGCTGGTTCTTTGAAAAAATTAACAAAATTGATAAACCATTGGCCAGACTGACTAAAGAAATACAGGAAAGGAAACAAGTAACCCGAATAAGAAACGAGAAGGGCCACATCACAACAGACCCAACTGAAATTTAAAGAATCATATCAGATTATTACGAAAAATTGTACTCTAACAAATTTGCAAACCTAGAAGAAATGGATGAATTCCTGGAAAAACACTACCTACCTAAACTAACACATTCAGAAGTAGAACAACTAAATAGACCCATAACAAAAAAAGAGATTGAAACGGTAATCAAAAAACTCCCAACAAAAAAAAGCCCTGGCCCGGACGGCTTCACTGCAGAGTTCTACCAAACTTTCAGAGAAGAGTTAACACCACTACTACTAAAGGTATTTAAAAGCATAGAAAATGACGGAATACTACCCAACTCATTCTATGAAGCCACCATCTCCCTGACACCAAAACCAGGTAAAGACATTACAAAAAAAGAAAATTATAGACCTATATCCCTCATGAACATAGATGCAAAAATCCTCAACAAAATTCTAGCCAATACAATCCAACAACACATCAAAAAAATAATTCACCATGATCAAGGGGGATTTATACCAGGTATGCAAGGCTGGTTTAATATCAGAAAAACCATTAATGTAATCCATCACATAAATAAAACAAAAGATAAAAACCACATGATCTTATCAATTGATGCAGAAAAGGCATTTGACAAAGTCCAACACCCATTTATGATAAAAACTCTTACCAAAATAGGAATTGAAGGAAAATTCCTCAACATAATAAAGGGCATCTATGCAAAGCCAACAGCCAATATCACTCTAAATGGAGAGAACCTGAAAGCATTTCCCCTGAGAACGGGAACCAGACAAGGATGCCCTTTATCACAGCTCTTATTCAACATCGTACTTGAAGTCCTAGCCAGGGCAATTAGGCTAGACAAAGAAATAAAGGGCATCTGGATTGGCAAGGAGGAAGTAAAGTTATCACTATTTGCAGACGACATGATCTTATACACAGAAAACCCCAAGGAATCCTCCAGAAAACTACTGAAACTAATAGAAGAGTTTGGCAGAGTCTCAGGTTATAAAATAAACATACAAAAATCACTTGGATTCCTCTACATCAACAAAAAGAACATCAAAGAGGAAATAACCAAATCAATACCATTCACAGTAGCCCC
This sequence comes from Elephas maximus indicus, assembly GCF_024166365.1. NCBI lineage: Eukaryota > Metazoa > Chordata > Mammalia > Proboscidea > Elephantidae > Elephas > Elephas maximus. The sequence goes on along the minus strand of NC_064842.1, from coordinate 49,729,359 downwards.
CAAGAAGATAAATACTTAGGAATAAATCTTACCAAGGATGTAAAAGACCTATACAAAGAAAACTACAAAGCTCTACTACAAGAAATTCAAAAGGACATACTTAAGTGGAAAAACATACCTTGCTCATGGATAGGAAGACTTAACATAGTAAAAATGTCTATTCTACCAAAAGCCATCTATACATACAATGCACTTCCGATCCAAATTCCAATGTCATTTTTTAAAGTGATGGAGAAACAAATCACCAACTTCATATGGAAGGGAAAGACGCCTCGGATAAGCAAAGCATTACTGAAAAAGAAGAAGAAAGTGGGAGGCCTCACTCTACCTGATTTCAGAACCTATTATACAGCCACAGTAGTCAAAACAGCCTGGTATTGGTACAACAACAGGCACATAGACCAATGGAACAGAATTGAGAACCCAGATATAAATCCATCCACATATGAGCAGCTGATATTTGACAAAGGCCCAGTGTCAGTTAATTGGGGAAAAGATAGTCTTTTTAACAAATGGTGCTGGCATAACTGGATATCCATTTGCAAAAAAATGAAACAGGACCCATACCTCACACCATGCACAAAAACTTACTCCAAGTGGATCAAAGACCTAAACATAAAGACTAAAACGATAAAGATCATGGAAGAAAAAATAGGGACAACCTTAGGAGCCCTGATACAAGGCATAAACAGAATACAAAACATTACCAAAAATGACGAAGAGAAACCAGATAACTGGGAGCTCCTAAAAATCAAACACCTATGCTCATCTAAAGACTTCACCAAAAGAGTAAAAAGACCACCTACAGACTGGGAAAGAATTTTCAGCTATGACATCTCCGACCAGCACCTGATCTCTAAAATCTACATGATTCTGTCAAAACTCAACCACAAAAAGACAAACAACCCAATCAAGAAGTGGGCAAAGGATATGAACACACACTTCACTAAAGAAGATATTCAGGCAGCCAACAGATACATGAGAAAATGCTCTCGATCATTAGCCATTAGAGAAATGCAAATTTAAACCACGATGAGGTTCCATCTCACTTCAACAAGGCTGGCATTAATCCAAAAAACACAAAATAATAAATGTTGGAGAGGCTGCGGAGAGATTGGAACTCTTATACACTGCTGGTGGGAATGTAAAATGGTACAACCACTTTGGAAATCTATCTGGTGTTATCTTAAACAGAAATAGAACTACCATACAACCCAGAAATCCCACTCCTCGGAATATACCCTAGAGAAATAAGAGCCTTCACACAAACAGATATATGCACACCCATGTTTATTGCAGCTCTGTTTACAATAGCAAAAAGCTGGAAGCAACCAAGGTGTCCATCAGCAGATGAATGGGTAAATAAATTGTGGTATATTCACACAATGGAATACTATGCATTGATAAAGAACAGTGACCAATCTGTGAAACATTTCATAACATGGAGGAACCTGGAAGGCATTATGCTGAGCGAAATTAGTCAGAGGCAAAAGGACAAATATTGTATAAGACCACTATTATAAGATCTTGAGAAATAGGATAAACTGAGAAGAACACATACTTTTGTGGTTACGAGCGGGGGAGGGAGGGTGGGAGAGGGTTTTTTACTGATTATTTAGTAGATAAGAACTACTTTAGGTGAAGGGAAGGACAACACTCAATACATGGACGGTCAGCTCAATTGGACTGGACCAAAAGCAAAGAAGTTTCCGGGATAAAATGAATGCTTCAAAGGTCAGCGGAGCAAGGGCGGGGGTTTGGGGACCATGGTTTAAGGGGACTTCTAAGTCAATTGGCAAAATAATTCTATTATGAAAACATGCTGCATCCCACTTTGAAATGTGGCATCTGGGGTCTTAAATGCTAACACGTGGCCATCTAAGATGCATCAATTGGTCTCAACCCACCTGGAGCAAAGGAAAATGAAGAACACCAAGGTCACACGACAACTAAGAGCCCAAGAGACAGAAAGGGCCACATGAACCAGAGACCTACATCATCCTGAGACCAGAAGAACTAGTTGGTACCCGGCCACAATCGATGACTGCCCTGATAGGGAGCACAACAGAGAACCCCTGAGGGAGCAGGAGATCAGTGGGATGCAGACCCCAAATTCTCATAAAAAGACCATACTTAATGGTCTGACTGAGACTAGAGGAATCCCGGCGGCCATGCTCCCCAAATCTTTTGTTGGCAAAGGACAGGAACCATTCCCGAAGACAACTCATCAGACATGAAAGGAACTGGACGGTGAGTAGGAGAGAGATGCTGATGAAGAGTGAGCTAATTATATCAGGTGGACACTTGAGACTGTTGGCATCTCCTGTCTGGAGGGGGGATGGGAGGATAGAGAGAGTTGTAAGCTCGCAAAATTGTCACGAAAGGAGAGACTGGAAGGGCTGACTCATTAGGGGGAGAGCAAGTGGGAGTACGGAGTAAGATGTATATAAACTTATATCTGACAGTCTGACTTGATTTGTAAACGTTCACTTGAAGCTCAATAAAAGTTAATTACAAAAGATAAAGATACTGTCAAAAAAGTGAAAAGAAAACCACAGAGTGGGAGAAAATATTTGAAAATAATATATCTGATAAGAGACTAATATCTAGGATATACAACAAACTCTTAAAACTCAACAATAAAAAGATAACTCCATTTTTTAAATGGGTAAATGATTTCAGTACACATTTCTCCAAAGATCAGTAAGGTCAGTAATGCATAAAAAGATGCTCAACATCTTGGTTAATTAGGAGAGTACACACCCAAACCACAATAAGGTACCATTCCACACTCACTGGAGTGGCCATAATAAAAAAGTCAGGTAATACAAAGATGTGCAGAAATTGCAAGGATGTGGAGAAATTGGAAGCCTCAGACATCACTGTGGGAATGTAAAATGGTGCAACTGCTTTGCAAAACAGTTTGGCAGTTCCCCAGAAAGTTAAACACAGTTACCACACGACACTGCAATTCCACTCTTAGGTATGCACAAAAGAAAAATGAAAACACATATTCACAAAAAGATTTGCACGCAAATGTTCATAGCAACACGGTTCATATTAGGCAAGAGTGGTAAGAACCTAAATGTCCATCACCAGGTGAATGGATAAACAAAATGTGGTATGTACGCACAGTGGAACACTATTCAGACATAAAAAGGAATGAAGTACTGATACATGCTACAGCATGGATGAGTCTTGAAAACATTACACTATGTGAAAGAAGCCAGATACAAAAAGGCTACATATTGCATGATTTTATTTATATGAAATGTCCACAGCAGGAAAATTTATAGAGACAGAAGGTAGATTAGCCAATGCCAGGTCCTGGGGGAAGAAAAGTGGGGAGTGACTGCTAATGGGTATGAGGTTTCTTTTGAGGGTGATAAAAATGTTCTGGAATTAAATAGTGGTGATGGTCGTATAGCTTTGTGAATATATTAAAAACCACTGAATTATATATAGGTAGTCCCCGGATTATGAAGGAATTCCATTCCTAAATCTGTCCTTACATCGAATGTGTGCTAAAGTCAGAACAGTTAGGTGTAGGTTCATATCTAACATTAGTGAAATGTTTATCTTGGTATATAGCATATAGTGGGCTTTCTAAGCATAAAAAACATTAAAGAAACACTTCCAGATACACTAAAACATCTTTAACATAAGAATACAGTAGCACCCACTTGTTATTATGAACCATTGTATGTAGCTCAAATTTTTAGTATAATAAATTTTTGTAACTACGGGTTGTACCTAAGTCAGACATTTGTATAACCCGGAGACAGCCTGTAGTTGGGTGGATTTTATTGAATGTGAGTTATAGCTCAGTAAAGAAAAGATAACAAGCTCAGAATTTTAAATGCTTCAGGTGATTAAAAAAAAAAAAAGTTAATTGCTTTTCTACTCCAAAGAGTTAGAGATAAAAAGTATTACTTTACAGTCCTTTTCAAAATGCCTTCAAATGTCCTAAAGGAAGTCACCATTTAAACCAACTGCTTGGGAATGTTAAACACAGAATCCTGTAACTAAAGTAGGAAAGCTGGAGACCAAAGTACTCTGGACAGATGAGCTCTTTGGGTATGGTTACTAGCACATGGGACAAACAAGAAATAAGGGGGATGGAAACTTACTAAATTCTTGCAGGGATTGTTTTGCCAGAGAAATTTCAGTCCTGCCTACAAACTCCTATGATGATTCAATCCCTCGAGCACCAGACAAAAAGAGGGTTCCAGTGTAAGTCTGCATAATCAATACTTAACAAACCTGATTTCCTTTACAATCTTTGGTAAAAAGTACATACAAATATAAATTGCATTATTCCCTACTAGCGTTTAGATGGATAGTCTCACAAATTTGAATTTAGCAGAACACTGTTCTAGACAGAAGCCTCAGTAAGGTAACAGTATTTTGTGTTGAATTCCATTCAACCCGTTGGTTTTTTTTAACCCCGCCTTTCAAAAGCTGCACGCATATGAACAAAATCACAATACCTTCATTTTGCCACATTACAGGTTTGATTCTCCCTAGTTTTGAATCACTCAAGGGCATGAATTGATTCTTTCAAATCTTTAGTTAAATTTGAATTAATGCCAACTGCTAAACGTGATTTGGGTGTTTTCTTAACTACCTAGTGCTGCTATAACAGGAATACCACAGGTGGGTGGTTTTAACAAACAGAAATTGACTTTCTCACAGCTCAGGAGGGTAGAAGCCTGAATTCAGGGTGCCAGCTCTAGGGAGAGGCTTTCTCTCTCTGTCTAACCTGGAGGAAGGTTTTTGTCTCTTTTGAGCTTGTGCTCCTGGGCGATATTCGATATTCGTGTGGCTTGGCATCTCTATTCCCCCATCTCTGCTTCTTTTGCTTGCTTGTTTAATCTCTTTGATTTAAGGGACTCCCCTACACTAATCCTCTCTTGTTAACATAACAAAGAAAACCCATTCCCAAATGAGATTTTAACCACAGGCATAGAGAGTAGAATTTACAACACATATTTTTGTGGGATACAATTCAATCCATAACAGGTGAATTAATCTAACTATGAAATAGGGAGGAATAAATTTATCTATTCCAAGAAAAAAGTATTATAATGTCTCAAACCAAAGTCATCCACTAAAAAAAAAAGTTCCATACATTTCCTTTAGACACAAGTGAGCTAATAAAAAATATAGAAACAACAGAGAAGCCCTTTTTCAGTGGGAGTTAGCAGATGTTAGCCAAGCAAATACTCTAAAAAAAATTAAATTAAATTAAGGGGTGCGCTATTAATGTTTCCACCAGACAACTAATAACAGACCTAAGAAGGTTCCTGGCCAACAGTAAAGGCAGCAGGACTTTAGAAATATTTGTTAAATTGCTGGTGCAGTGAGAAAGGCCAGAAGCCAACTACGTCTTTGCCAAAATACTCTTTTAGCTACCATTACAGATGCTGACTAGGAGCCAGGCACTGGGCTAAGCTTTTTACGTGTAATCTTTCATTTAATCCTTGCAGCAACATCCGTGAGAATGGTATTATCATTATCCTTCCCATTTTGTAGATGAGAATACTGAGTTTTTAAAAAGTGAATATCTAAGCCCAAGGTCCTACAGTTATTCACTGGCAGTGTAGGAACCCAAATTCCAAGACCCCGATTTTAACCACCACACTCTACTTCTGGGTGTGCTTTCACCTCGGTTGCTTTTTCCTGAGAAATAATTACGTGCAGATGAAATGAACATTTGAGCTATTAGACCCCAAATGATCATTTGTTTTGTAGAAACATCTGTCTCACTTGGCAAATAGGTGAGGTTTAGATGTAATTTCATAGTTTGGTCTAGAGAACAAGAACTTCCAAAATTTTGGAACTTTGATCATCAAAAAGGACCACCCACTGAGGACTCATGCTTTCTATAACAGACGGAAGTTCCCCTGTAAAGGCCTCCGAGAATGTTCGTGTCATGATCATGACATGGGCTTCTAGTCCAGGAGACCATGCACCCTTCCCTCAGCTTTGGAAATGCTTTCTTGTCATGATTGAGAAGAATGACAGAATAAAAGATGTTTTTATAATAAAGGAAAATATTAAACAACTGGAATGCTGAGTTTCTTAGGATTGAACACTTTGGATGACAACTACAGTAAATGCATATTTGCTGTTTTTTTTACCCTATCTCTTCCAATACAGATTGGAACTAAAGCGAACCTTAATTTAAAACTTAAAAAGAAACTGTAAAAGTAGTTTCTTAAATTTAGAACTATAGATGGTCCCCAAATTAAGAACTGATTATGTTCCAAATGATAATGTATACCATTATTTGAAATTTACAATTTATTTGTTGCTCAAAAACAATTATGGTTAGCTTTGTAGGCTAAAACACAAAGTGTGATGGAAGACAGGTAAAGCATCTACAGTATCAAATATCTGTTAGGAAAATTTAAAATAATAACATAAATGACTATAGTGACCTTGCTGTTGTCATTAGGTACCACTGAATTGGTTCTGGCTCACAGTGAACGAAACACTGCCCAATCCTGTGCCATGTTCACACTTGTTGCTGTATTTGGGCCCAATGATGTAGCCACTATGTGAATCCATCTTGTTTAGGGTATTCTTTTTTTGCTGGCCCTGTACTTTACCAAGCATGATGTCCTTCTCCAGGGACTAGTCCCTCCTGATAACATGTCCAAAGTATATGACACGAAGTCTTGACATCCTTGCTTCTAAGAAGCATTCTGGCTATACTTCTTCCGAGACAGATATGTTCGTTCTTCTGGTAGTCCATGGTATATCCAATACTCTTTGCCAACACCGTAATTCAAAGGTATTAATTCTTCTTTGGTCTTCCTTATTCACTGTCCAGCTTTCACATGCCTATGAGGCAATTGAAAATACCATGGCTTGGGCCACACACACCTTAGTCCTCAAGGTGACATCCCTGGTTATGAACTCCTCAAAACAGGTCTTTTGTAGTAAATTTGCCCAGTGCAAAACATTGTTTGAATTCTTGAGTGCTGCTTCCATAGGCATTGATTGTGGATCCAAGTAAAATGAAATCCTTGACAACTTCAATATTTTCTTAATTTATCATGATGTTGCTTATTGGTCCAGTTGTGAGAATTGTTGTTTTCTTTATGTTGAGGTGCAATCCATACTGAAGGATGTAATCTTTGATCTTCATCAGTAAGTGCTTCAAGTCCTGTTCACTTTCAGCAAACAAGGCTGTACCATCTGCGTATTGCAAGTTGTTAACTAGCCTTAGTCTAATCCCGATGCCCCATTCTTCTTCACAGAGTCCAGCTTCTGAGAATATTTGCTCAGCATACAGATTGAATAAGTATGGTGAAAGGATACAATCCTGAGACACACATTTCCTGACTTTAAACTATGTACTATCCCCTTGTTCTGTTCGAATGACTGCCTCTTGGTCTATGTACAGTTTCTGCATGAGCACAATTAAACGTTCTGGAATTCCTATTCTTTGCAATGTTATCCATAATTTGTTATGACCCACACAGTCGACTACCTTTGCATAGTGAATAAAACACAGGTTAACATCTTTCTGGTATTCTCTGCTTTCAGCCAAGATCCATCTGACATTAGCAATGATATCCCTCATTCCACATGTTCTGAATTCAGCTTGAATTTTCGGCAGTTTCCTGTCAATGTACTGCTGCAACTGTTTTTGAATTATCTTCAGCATAATTTTGCTTGCATATGATATTTATGATATTGTTTTATAATTTCTGCATTCTGTTGGGTCACCATTCTTTGGGATGGGGATGCATATGTGCCCATGTCTTCCAGTAGGTTGGCCAAGCAGCTATCTTCCAAATTTCTTGGCATAGATGAGTGAACACTACCAGCACTGCATTTGTTGACCCATCTAAATTGGTATTCTGTCAATTCCCGGAGCCTGTTTTTTGCCAATGCCTTCAGTGTAGCTTGGGCATCTTGGTTCACTACCATAGGTTCTTGATCATATGCTACTTCCTGAAATGGTTGATCATCAACCAATTCTTTTTGGTACGGTGCCTTTGTGTACCTCTTCCATCTTCTTTTGGCGTTTCCTGCTGTCATTTAATTTTTTGTGCATAGAATCCATCAATATTGCAATATTGTACTTACTATGTGTTAAGTACTGTTCTAAGTGCTTTCTTATATTATTAACTCATAACAACCCTGTAGGATATGTACCATTACTATTCCCGTTTTACAAATGATGAAATTGAGGGACTACAAATTATAGTAACTTGCTCAAGACACACACCTGGTTAGTAAAAGAGTATTCAAGCCTGGGCAGTCTGGCTTCCTATTCTGCACTCTTACCTCCCATGCTACAGAGCCTCTCTTGAATGAGAATTTAGCTGCAGTACCAATAATTAAACCAAGCAACCACTAAAACTGCAGAAAGACACTGACTTTCACTCACTATGAATATTCTTTTTTTTCCCCTCCTTTTCCCCTTTAAGCTGAGAGAGATACTGGTCTACATCACCCATTAGAAAATGGAATGACTTACTTTATTTCTTTAGGGGGTCCCTGGTGGCACAATCAATCAAGTGTTTGGCTACTACCCAGAATGTTGGTGGTTGGAACACACCCAGAGTGCCTCAGAAGACAGGCCTGGCAATCTGCTTCCAAAAGTTCACAGCCTTGAAAACCCTATAAAGCAGCTCTACTCTGCACATCATGAGTTGGAATCAACTTGATGGCAACTAATAACAAAACAACAACTTTATTTCTCTAGTTAACTTCTCTCTCCAAATAAAGGTCAATAAGAAACCACAAGGCCCAAGGCCAAGGAATAAAATAATCCTGGCCAAGAAAGATCTGAATTACAGTCCAAGGACAAAGGTCAACAACCAGTCCCTAACTGTTTCAGGGATTCTCCACATAATTCATCAGATTTCTATGTGAATACTTTTAGTGATGAAGAATATCCAACTCCCTGGGCAATTGTACAAATCTTTAATGAGCTCTGATTACTGAAAACATGTTGCATATATTGGACAAAACTGCCTTCTGATAACTTCAACCCTGAATAACAACAACTGAAAACATTTATTGAGCTCTAATTGTTTCAAGGGGTCTTCTAAATATGTGAAATATCACTTAATTTCTACAATAACCCTATGAGGTAGGTATACAATTATCCACAGTTTATAAATGGGAGACCAAAGCCCAGAGAGAGTGCCTAAGTGGTCCAAGTGGCAGAGACTATATACCTGTCCTGACCTCTTGTGTTAAGCAGAATAAATCTAATCCATCTTCCAAATTTGTACAAATAGATTGCACTAGACTAGTAACCTAAAGGTTGGTGGTTTGAACCCACCCAGCATCACCAGGGAAGAAAGGCCTGGTGATCTGCTTTCATAAAGATTATACCCAGTTACCCAGTGCCGTTATAGCTAAGAAAATCCTACGGAGTAGTTCTACTCTGTAACACATGGGGTTGCTATGTGTCAGAATTGACTCAATGGCAATGGATATTTTCAAAATGGAAGCCCTTTGAATATCTAAGGATACAATTCCTTAGACTTTTTTTTTTCATATAAATGTAACTTTCTTCATTTTATCTCATTTTATCAACATTCTTCCTCCTACCTACTACTCTGCCCGAACAAAACCAACCCATTAAAGATCTAACTCAAATGTCACTTCTTGTGTGGTTGTCTTCAAATGCCCTGGTCCCATGCAGAATTAATCACTTCTTATTGTATGTTCACATAGCACTTGGTGCCTATCCAATGCTAGGCTAGTTAAATGCTTAACAACCAGTTCTCTGGTATAGTTCTGACAGGAATGTTGATTGATAACATCATTAATGTCAGTGAATAAGAAAAAAGTGAAATAAAGACGATATCTATCAGTAATTCACTCTTCCATCAATGACATGAGTCATGTCCTTGATAAATCACATAATAGTTTTTGAATAATGTAAGAATACTTTAAAGCTTCGTGCTTTTTACAATGTACAGCTAGAGACACTATCCTGTTAAAAAGCCTGCTGCCATCAAGTCGATTCAGACTTACAGCGACCCTCTAGGACAGAGAAGAACTGCCCCACAGGGTTGCCAAGGAACGGATGGCGGATTTGGAACTGCCGACCTTTTGGTTAGCAGCCATAGCTCTTAATCACTGAGCCACCAACTCTTTTAAATTTAATCTCCATTATTTACATTTTTCTCCATCGTATTCTTATGAGTAGAAAATCAACAAAACTATAAATGGAGTCCTGATTTGTAGTATTTAAGAATTTCTAAGGTATAAATACTCCCATATGGCCAAGTTTAAGCTTCCAACATGACATCACTGGATTTGGGAAGAGAAGTGCAGTAGCACACCATTCTATAGCATTTCAAAAATACAGACACACTAGTAAATGTATAAATAAACATAGATAATAGCAAAGTAATTAGGAATAGTATTTAAACAATTATGTTTAAAACATAAATAAATAATACCTACCATCTTTGTGTGGAAACCCTGGTAGTGTAGTGGCTATGGCTGCTAACCAAAAGGCTGGTAGTTCAAATCCACCAGGCGCTCCTTGGAAACCCTATGGAGCAGTTCTACTCTTGTCCTAGAGGGTCACTATGAGTTGGAATCAACTTGACAGCAATGGGTTTGGTTGGGTTTGGTTTGACCATCTTTGTTTTTAATATAACTTAGTTAATTGTAAGATCATATAAATCATTCTTTAATAATGGCTGTGTTTAACAACCAGCTCATCAAATTCCTGAAAATTTAACAATTCATTCTCACAAGCCCGTAAGGGCCAGCCTCAGCACTCCATTGTGACTACGTCTGTTGCAGTAGTTTGTCATCTGCAGCATCAAAAAGAGGAAAGCACAAATGCTTTAGCTTCAGGCAGATGTGAATTCAAATCCCAGCTCTACCATTTACTCACAGGGTTCAGTATTCTTGGGCAAGCTGTTAGTTTTTTCTCTCTTTGGATTTTTGTTTTGTTAGATGTAAAATGGGACTAATCATATCAACCTGGAAGAACTGTTCTGAGGAAGAAATCAGATTAGGGACATAAAGTAGCAGAGAGCCTGACAAGAATTAGGTCTTTCGAAATGCTATTATCAATTATTTACATATATTTATCTACTCTGTTGTTGTTGGGTGCTGTCGAGTCGGTTCTGACTCATAGCAATGTTATGTACAACAGGAAGCAACTCTGCCCGGTCCCGTGCCATCCTCACAGTCGTTTATGCTCTCCTGAAATAAAATCACTTCAAAAGGAAGGATCATGTCATATGTTTTTGTATCCCCAGCTTCTAACATATCCCCACCGAAATGACTCCAATTCATGCAACCTTATGCGTGTCAGAGTGGAACTTTGCTCCATAGGGTTTCCAATGGCTGATTTTTCAGAAGCAGATTGCCAGGCTTTTCTTCTGAGGTCCTCTGGGTAGACTCAAATCTCCATCCTTTCAGTCAGCAGCTGAGTAAGCTAACAAATTAAGTGAAATGATGATTGCTTCCCTATGGATTTGTCAATGCCCCTCTTAATACATAGCCCTAGAACTGGATACAATTCTTTGGAAGTGCTCAAAGAGTGGTTCTGAAGTTTAAAAGTGATAGGCATAAAATATCTTCCAGTCTATAAGCAGTCAGTAAGTGGTAGAAGTTAACTGATACCTTCCATGTAACGGGATTAGCTTTGTTCTTGTTCCTCATAAAATAACCTTCTATTACTGTCTTGAAAGATTGATTAGCTCTTTTAAGAGCCTGAATTATCACAGCTACAGTAATTGAGGAAAGCCAAATAATACTCTCAGGTATTTCAATGTATGTTGTCTTTAACCCACTCTTTTCTAACCCTATTCCTGCGTAGTTTTTCACATCAGATTAACTCATCGTTTTAACCTCTGAAGTCTTTTTGAAGTCTATCATCATCTAATTCTCACTGAAGTCATCAATACAAGCATTGAAGAGGATAGTCAAGTTTGAAGTGTCATACATTCAATGCTCCATTGCTATCTGAGTGCCAAGATGGTAATTCAGCTTTCTTTCCAGATTCCTGTCGTATACACTGAGCCAACCACTACCTCCAGGTTGATCATAATCAGTACTAGATTAGAATTTCATTTCAACATTTATTCTTCCTTCTTCCTACCACACTTCCCTTTCCAACTCTGTATCCACTGATGTCATGCTGGTAGCTCGAACTTGGCCACGTGGGGGTATTTATACCGTAGAAACTGCTAAATGCTACAAATCGGGACTTGATTTATTGTTTTGTTGATTGTCTAGTCATAAGAACGTCTTCTTAGATGAAATGTTTTATGCTGCAAGAGACTACCAATTCCTGTCTAGATGGTAAAAATCATCCACTACGACTATATCTTACCTCTATGCTATTTGTGATTCATACCAAGAAGATCGTTTTATACTCTCCGTCTGATTTGGTAGTTTTCAGTAAACGCTTACAATGACTAACCTTGTGTTTCTCTTTCTTTTCACATTAGGCCAGATGCCTTCCAGCTCGCTTCTCCTCTCTGATGATTTTCCATGTAGATATGCACCCTAATTGCTTTTTCTTCCAGTTAACATTTTGTACCCACATTTAGAATATTGGTTTATAGACTTGTGTTTCCCTGCGTGCTGATTCTGCTTTCTCTCTTCTGTACGTGCTCTTTATTTGACAGGATGTTTTTGGTTTCTTCCACAGCCACAGACTCTGATTTTTGGTCATTCTTGACCACATTGGCAAGTCTCTTTGCCAGCTGTTATTATCTGGGCCAACGTTCCTTCAAGTACTATCTCACAGGCCACTTGCCTCAGAGATGCTGCTGCAAGAGATCTGGCACTGGGCCTGTATTTTTAACTTGCACCACATACAATTTTTATGCACACTGACATTTGAGAGCCCTGCTCTAGGCAGGTTCTTTCCAGACCAAGAGACATACACTCTGTCCGTCATTATAAAGTCTCCAGTTAAGTACTTCAAGCCAGTCTAGAGAACAACATAGGATTGTAAGGATGGTGCAGGACTGAGCAGTGTTTCATTCTGTGGTACATAGGGTTGCTATGAGTCAGAACTGACTCGATGGCACCCGACAACAACAACAAGAGAACAACAACAAAAAATACCTCTTTTTGATAATACATCAGAAAGTAGAAGTTGAGAAAGTTAACTGCTACCATTTATTAAGTGCCTTTATGAAATGGGAGATACTTTATGCCTAACACCTCTAAACTTCAATATCACTCTGCAAGTCCAGTACTATTATCCCCACAATAACCCTGAACCTCCAAAAAATTAGGCGGTCTGTCCAAGGACACACAGGCCATAGTTGGCATAGAATTTGAAGCAAAGTTGGCCTGACTCCAGTGCCTAAGATGGTTGCAATATACCATGCTAACTCATTTAACTGTCTCCTCTTGGCCAAAAATTGTTATTGTTGTTATGTGTGTTGAGTCAGTTCTGACTCATAGCAACAGGACAAAACAGAACAAAACAATGCCCGGTCCCGCGTCATCCTCATGATTGTTGTTACGCTTGAGCCCATTGTCACAGCCACTGTGTCAATCCATCTCGTTGAGGGTCTTCCTCTTTCGCTGACCCTCTACCTTACCAAGCATGATGTCTTTCTCCAGGGACTCGTCTCTCCTGACATGTCCAAAGTATGTGAGATGAAGTCTCGCCATCTTCTCTTCTAAGGAGTATTCCGGCTGTACTTCTTCCAAGACAGATTTGTTTGTTCTTTTGAGAATCCATAGTATACTCAATATTCTTTGCCAACACCATAATTTAAAGGCATTAGTTCTTCTTCAGTCTTCCTTATTCATTGTCCAGCTTTCACATGCATATGAGGCAACTAAAAACACCATGGTTTGGGTCAGGTGCACCTCAGTCCTTAAAGTGACCTCTTTGCTTTTCAACATTTGAAAGAGGTCTTTTGCAGCAGATTTGTCCAGTGCAATACATTGTTTGATTTCTTGACTGCTGCTTCCATAGGTGTTGACTGTGGGTCCAAGTAAAACGAAATTCTTGACACCTTCAATCTGGAGACCAGAAAAAACTACATCCAAGAACTGACTGAAACTGTTGGAAAGGAGAAAATACACAGCACGTACAAGTAGAAGAGAATGAGTCTGAGGGCAGGAAGACAGAAGAGAGGAGAACAAGCCTGCCACCAGCACACTCTTAGATGGAAGTAGAGAACTGAGTAGATCTGGAGAGTAGGAAGAGAAGGAAGGTCTTCTGGGGAACAAGGCAATTCAAGGTAAATTAAGGAAGAGCAGGGCCAGTCTGTTCAATTCCTTGCCAAGCATGGTGAGCCAATTCCAAGATGGTCTTATTCAGATATTTGTCTTCAAATTAACTACTCAGTGAAAAGATTAAGTCCTTCTTAAGGTACGTACTTTGTATGTGCTTTTATTTATAAATTAAGTGTTCATATTTGGGGAACTAGGGAAGAATACATTGGTTTATTGGAACCACTTAGAGAACTGATGATTTTAATCTTTTAACCAGCTGACTCAAATAAAATATGTCAAGAAGTAAATTATAATAATGTGATATCCTATTTAAATTTATTCATTCAATTATTCACTGTTGTGTATTGAATTGTGTCCCCTAAAAATATTTAAGTCCTAACCCCTATACCTGTGGATGTAATCCCATTTGAAAGTAGGGTTTTCTTTGTTGTATTAAAGAGACCATATCAGTGTCGGGTGCATCTTAATCCCATCACTTTTGAGACATAAAAGAGCAGATTAGGCACAGAAGCAAGGAACCACATAGATGGGGGAAGATAGATGCCATGCCACATGAAGATAGCCAAGGAACTGACAAACTGAAAATGAAAAGAGACAAAGACTTTCCCCCGTAACTGACAGAGAAAGAAAGCCTTCCTCTAGAGCTGGTGCACTGAATTTGAACTTGTAGCCTCCTCAACTGTGGCAAAATAAACTTCTTGCCCATTAAAGCCACCCACTCGTGGTATTTCTGTTATAGCAGCCCTGGATAACTAAAACAATCACTATTTACTCTTATTTGTTAAATATTTATTGACTACCTACTGTACACTCAGAATTAAGCTGGATGCTGAGGCATGATGCTAAGCTAAATTGTTCCCTCTGTGTGAATGCCATTCATCCTTAATCTACGTGAGACTTTTTTACCTTCCTTTCAAGGCTCAGCTTAAACATCTCCTCATTTGTTAGGTCCTCCTCAATTATTCTCAAGCAACATTTAGTTCATAAGTTTATTACAGGATTTATGTTGCACTGTAATTATTTGACTATATTTCTATCTCTCCCTCTGTGCATTCTTTAACTAAAGAAACTATGCATAACTTAGATCTATATTTCCAATGTCCAGCAAATAGCAGGTGTTCAGTAACTGTGGTGTGAATATATGAATGAATGAATAAATGAAAGATTGAAAAAGCAATCATGTGAATTAGAGAAAATTAATGACATACACATGGAGATCTTGAATAATTTTCTGCAAATATCTTTGGCTGAATTAGTATAGTTCAAGCCTACAATTCTTAAATCTTTCTGATGGGTCTCCAGAGATCTGAAGTCTTAAATTCAAGGCCATATATACTTTCAAGTTTACCATAAGCTGTAATATTAATGGGGCATTCCACTGCCACCCAGGCTTCTTATTAAAGCACATGGGAGAAGATCCTGAGCCAAAGATAACTTCTACTCTCTCTTACACAGACAGGCAAGAGAATCACAGACAATGCTAAGGAACAAAACTGCTACTTCTGTCTTTTCAACAAAAGATATCTGTGGAACGTTATCAGTTAACAGAATACAAATAATTTAAGACACGAGGCAGTAGATTTATATATGGGCTCTATAAACAGTACGTCCTATTGGACAAACTAAAAACTTAATATGAGCAATTACAACTACAATAATATAAAACATTTTCTAGGTTTTTTTTTTATCTAGACTAAAATAAATGGTGGTTTCTTTTACTCTGTAATTCAATAAGAATGAGCCCACTATGTTAAAAGAAAAAGCCATAGAAATACTGTCAGCTAAGATGTGGAAATTCCATTACCATGCACACGCAGTTGAATGTGCTGTTGTGTTTCTCCAGCCGCATTGGTAGCCACACATGTGTATCTGCCAGCATCTTCCAACAGGGCTTTGGCAATCTGTAGAGCTCGACCAGAAGACTGTATCTAATTGGGAGCAGAAAGCATGGCAGCGTTTTGTGCTTTACACTTGGACTCGAAAACATTTGCTGAGAAAACACATTTAAATTTACAATCGCTAATTATATTTCCATGCCAATATCTTAATTACCTCTTGATACATTAGAGCCAGATCACTTCATCATACACAAAGGAAATAGACTAATCTGATTGAAAAGCTTTGCTTATTCATTGGAAAAGGCACAACAAAATAGCCTAAGGCAGCTTGCTGGTATAGTCATAAAACTTCACTGGATAATAGATTTCAGCACTGAACTATGAGGTATGTGATGAAAATTTAAGTTATTAGAAAAAAAAATATGGCCACATTTATATAACACTTCATAAATAGTTTTAAAACAATAATCTTTTTTGATTAAATGGTCATGGGGGCCAGAAAAACAACAAAAAGTTATAAAACCTGACGAATTGGAATGCGATACATTTCTCCCTGACTGATTTTCCTAATTTCCTTCATAAACCCATTGCAACAGGGTTCCACCATTTTGAAACTCATTATTCAGAAGTTACTCTTTGATTACTCAGCAGTTACTAATAGCCTCCAACCACAATATCCAGGGGCCTACTTAAGCTCATTCTTTCTTCCACCATCTACAGCATCTGGACCTGCTCCTTGAAACTCTACTCTCTGAGTGTCAGGGATACAGTATTCCCTCAGTTCTCATTATCTAACTTTCTTAGGAGATTCATTTGTAGAGTCCGCTTCTTTTTCCTGTCCTACAAGCAGGAAACCCATCTTCTTCAGAGGTTTTATCTGAACACGTGGCTTTGGTGAAAAACCCTGTGCAGACTCCCAAATCTACAGCTTTAGCCTCAGTATCTCTTCTGAGCTCTACATTTTTGTTTCCAAATATTTGTTGGATATGCTAGCACATGAAATCTAACACATCCAAAACTGAGCTCAAATGTTTCTCTTGTATCCATCCCTAAAACCAACTTCTCATTGCATGGTCCCAATCTTGCATAATGGTACCCACTTTCCTTCCAGTCTTAGGGTTTCAGAGCCTACTTTGACTCTCCTGTTAATTATACTATTGTATGTTTCTCAGATTCCCTACTTCTATTCCCACAGCCACAGTGGGATTGCAATACTGTCACAAGTAATGTTCCCATCTCAGCTGTCAATCTGTCTTGCCTACTGCTGCCAGAATAATTTGCCTAAAATACAAATTTGATTATTTTACCAGTCTCTACTCAAATCTCATTCATGTCTCCCCACTTTGTCCAGGATGAAATCTAAACTCGGCATAGACCTCCAGGCTCACCACATTCTGACCCTAAATGATCTTCTCCCATGTAAACACCCACGTAACCTATTCTCCAGCTGCACCGTACTACATTAAGGAACACATTCATACATTTATATTCACCTTGGGACTACTGTGCTTGGCCTGTAAATGCCATAATTTCTTAAGACTCTGCACTAGGTAGATCTTCTATCCTTTTTCTTCTTACTCTTTATTCTTCCTTTGGGTTAACTCATCTGCGCCCATGGTTTCAAATATTACCTATGTGTAAATAGCCCACCAGAGCTCTATTTTGAGCTCCAGGACCCTATGCTCAACTATCTACCTGACGTCTCTATTACTTTATCTCAAAGTCCCCTCAACCCCCCAAAGTCTAAACCTCAAATCGTGGTTTTATCTTCTCAAACCTGTCCTCCTCGGCGTCTCCTTTCTCACTGAAATAGCATCACTACCCACGCAACTGTGTAGCTTAGATACCTAGGAGTCTCCCTTAACACCTCCCTTCCTCTTCATCCTTCATAAACAATCTATGACAGAGCACTAATAATTTAACTACTATATACCTCTCAAATTTATCCATACATCCTCATCTCTATGACCAGCATTGAGTCCAAATTTCTATCTTCTCTCTGTTCTAAACAAATGCCAGTATGTCCTAATTGGTTTCCATATATATAGTCTTCCTCCAATTCATTCTCCAGAAGGGGCCAGGTAAGTACTTAAAATGCAAACCTGATCATATCATTCCTCTCTTAAAACTTCAAAGGCCTCCCATTGTTTTAAAATAAAATAAATCATTAACATCACTTAAATGCTTAGTACCTGTTCTCTGGTCTCTACTTACACCATATTTCCGTTGCTCCCTGTTCCTCAGTTCAGAGGAACTCAACTTGCTTGCTTTCATGTCCTCAAGATGTATCCTGTTCTCTTTCACTATAATTTGTTTGCCCATATACTTCTCTGAAATACTCAGTTTTCTTCCATTACTTCACCTATTTAACTCCTTACTTATTCTTCAGATCTCTGCTCAGAAAGCTTTTTCTATGAATTTTCCTAATGCTCAAAGGTTTTCCTCATTACATGTTCTCATAGCTCTCTACATTTTCCCTTAAAATCACTCATCACAGTTTACAATTATCCTTACGAATGATTATGTGATAAATGTCTGCCTCCCAGGTAAAAAGTTGTTTACCTTCACTATGTTTGAAGGCTACATACTGAATCTTTCACTAGCATAAATGTGTAAGTTCCATCGGATTTGGAAAAGCAATAGTAAACGAGCAGATCCCCATCACTTCTACTGGGAACACAACTCATCACATTCTTCATTATTAAGAACTCACCGAAAGCAAAGATCAAGGCCACGTAAAGTCCGTTAAAACCCTTTCATACCATGTGCCTAGATGGCACGTCAGCCCCTTTTAATGCTTCCGGACCTCACAGGTAGTATGTTATTCTCATTCTAATGCATTTAGTGTCAAGGTGAGACCCTTTTGAAATGTGTGAAGCTCAGCAGACTGGAGTTGAAGCCTCACTGTTGTGTAGGTTGAGCATTCTATTAGGATGTGTTAGTTTTGTAACTAAACTCCTGGATGTGTTAGTTTTGTCAACCTTTGCTTTTCCCCCCCTTTATGGGTTTATTTCTGTGAGACAGGGCTTGCACACATAATTATGGCTTTCCTGTGTGATAGTTAGGAAGCTCTGATGGGTTTGTTTTGGTTTTTCTGTATCGTATTTGGAAAACCAGGGGTTCCCCATGTAACCTAATGGACAGGCACCACCAATAAATTATTTACCTAGTTCTCAGTGGCATACTGTTGTGACCCCAATACTCCTCAGCATGTTTTCTCCTTTTCAAAATGCGTGACTGAGAGCTTGACATAACTAATGCCATGATGTACCTGTAAGTTTTTCTCCTTCCTCTGCCTGCCTCCTCCTTCGCGTACCTCTGTTAAAGACTTTGTTTTGACCTAATGTTAATGACTTTGTTCTTTATTTTAATTTGATGCAAATAAATTTGTTTTGTTCTGTCCAACCACCTATGACTTACAACCCTCCAAAGGAAAATCAGAGCCCAGGTGTCTGATATATATCTCTTTAGTCTGATAAAGAGTCTTTTGTCACTATGTTGTAATGAATAACTCCTCCAGCCAGGCCATCTGTAGTCAAAGACACTTCTAACCCTTGTAAAATCCTATATAAGCTCTAATGTAAAGTTGTTCTTTGGGACTCCTTAGAGACAGCCTGTGTTACTGCCGGGTTCCCAAGTGATGTATGCATCTCCTTAATAAACTTTCTCACTCTTTCTGACTTGGAGTATGTTTCATTGGCTCGACTGCTGCAGGGCACAGACCCTAATCGGGTAACACTGTCATGCCACAGTTCTGTGCCACTTGCCTCATTGGTGGATTGTATTGCCAGATCATATTTCTCAAAATCGGTATTATCAAACAAAAATTTAAATGCACACAATTAGTAAGCATGCATTCCAATACTGAAAAAACATGGCATCAAAAATGTTAACAATAATGGGGAAAAAATGTAGTAATGAAAGGGTTAACTAGATCCTAGTAGCAACATCTATTAATTCCAATTTTAAAATCTATAGATTATCCAGGATTGAAATCTTTTATCTATCTATCTATCCAACTATTAACTGAACATGTACTCAGAGTTATGTGCCAGACTATTTACTATCCAGTATGAATAAAACACACGTGAATAAGGCTAACTGGATCTCTCCCTCCTGAAGCTTAAAAACTAGATCAAAAATGTTTTTCAAGACTTATTTCACTTGGGTTTACATAGGTATGACTTTACCCCCATCTTTTTCTATGGTGAACATATTGGGCATATAGTGGCTTATTACTGAACTATGTTCATCCATGAAATACTAGTTTTTCAATAGTTAAAACAAGCATAAACTAAAATAATAAAACACCAACCACCATGTTAAAATCACTACCACTGTTAAGGCTATTAAAGGTTTTAATTACTTCCATTCTGCAAATCAAAATATTAGGTTATTCTAAAAAAACTGTAAAGAAAGCACATATTGTTCTAATAAAATTTCCACAAAACCTGCTCAACAGGAAAATCCATAATTAAGAAAGAAAAATGCAACGGAGCTTTCTCAGTTTGGGCTCAGTGGTATTCCTGCTTACTTTGAGGTTTCCTTGGGCAGTGTTCACAGGTTGGCCATCTTTTAACCATGTAATGGATGGATTTGGAATGCCATTGGCTATGCACTGCAGGGTGACTGGCTTGTATTTCACCACGGCTCTCTCAGAAAGGCCTGAGGACTTGATTGTTGGTGGAACTAAGTTTAA
Organism: Elephas maximus indicus; assembly: GCF_024166365.1. NCBI lineage: Eukaryota > Metazoa > Chordata > Mammalia > Proboscidea > Elephantidae > Elephas > Elephas maximus. Next base: position 49,708,611 of record NC_064842.1, on the reverse strand, counting down.
GAAAGAAAAAAAAAAAAAAGGAAAGGACAGAGGGAAGAAAGAAAAGAAAAAAACATAATAAATGGGGTCAAATGCTTAAAAATATGTATGCAAGAGCCTGAAACTTTAAAATTAAACAAATAGTGAAATAACTTCATTCCATGCATTAATTATATTTTTTAGCAATTTTAGAGATTACTGATCATTTAACTATGGATCTTTAATTCTCCAAAGAATAAGTAAAATGAATTACAGCTATTGCAATCCACATGTATGTTTGGTTTACATCTTTTGATATATATTTGATATATTTTCCTAGTCTAGAACTACCTCCTTAAATCACATGAGTTTCCAGCACCCATATTTATACTATATGACTCTGCCCCCAGGAGGGCTCACTGAACCCAGGATGGTAATTCAATATAAGCTGGGGCTGCCAGATTCCCTCTCTCAGGGATTTGAATTGATACCAAGAAGCAGGATTAGTTTATTCCATGATGGGACTGAAGAAATGGGAGGGAAAAAAAAAAAACCCAGTGCAGAGACAGAGTAAAGAATGAAGTTGACGTTCTCAGAAACCTCTTCTTATGGCTTCCAAATGGCTCTCCAGTTTCTGGTTCCAGTCCCTCCCTTCCCAAAGTCTGCGAGTGAGTAAGACATATAATACTCTGGCAAAGGATTACTTCTACCATTGGATTAATGTTATAACCTTAATGTGCCAGTTCTGTGAATGCACTTATTTGCCCTGAATTCTTCAATAACACCCTCAACCTCCATCTCTGCAAACTACTTTATTCACACTCCCTCCTGTTTTGGCTAAACCCCTGGCAACCTCTTTTACTTCGTATCTGCTCTCTGCTTCTTCTATCTTATTTGTCCTCATTCCTCAGGCCCTGGTTTTCCATGCATAATACACTTCCCAACATTAAACTCTGACTAAATGCATTCATATGGTACCTCTTGGTTGAGTCCCTACATGTCAGTAAGGTGTCTGAAGATCTCCCATTATTTAACTCATATTCACTTCTTCTACACTACTGTCCAATATCCCAAAATGCATCTAAATTGTTGAGCTACAATCTGAATTAGATAATTAAACAATGCATAAATTAATTTTTACTTATGATGTTCCTGTCCCTTCTTCAGCGTACCATGAACAGTCACTTCAAATTCCTTCTTGTGATCCCCAGCAGTGTTTGTTGCCACACACCGATAAAGACCTGTGTCTGACACTTGAGCCTGGGCAATAACCAGTTTGCGTCCATTTAGTAAAATCTTGAATCCATCCCTTTCATCGACTGGCTGACTATCCTTTAGCCACCTATAGAAAAAAAAGCAAAAAGAAGTCTGAAAATATATTTTAAATTACTAGGTTCCTAGAAGATAAAAAAAAAAAAAAAGTTGCTGTTGAGTTGATTCCTACTCATAGCGACCCTATAGGGCAGAGAAGAACTGCCCCAAAGGATTTCCAAAGAGTGCCTGGTGAATTTGAACTGCTGACCTTTTGGTTAGTAGCTACAGCGCTTAACCACTATGCCACCAGGGTTTCCAGAAAATATATACATATATACAAAATTCTTAGTTGTGTATCTAATTTCCCAGTTGCTCACTCTGTAAAACCAATTGTAAATGGGGAAGAGAAGGAAAAAGGAAACCTGGCCTAACACAGAAGTTCGCATATTGTTGGATCCAATAACTGTGATTCGAAGGAATGTTTGAGTTCTTCACTCTTCTTTTACTGATTTTAGGCTACAGAAACAGGCAAATTCCCTTAAATATTACCCATTTCAAACTTTTAAATAATATTAACCAGGAAAATACGCACAATTCTCAGACATCTGTAAAATAAAACCCTGAAATCACAACAGTATTATGTTTTACATTTCTTATGAGAGTCATCACTTTCCGTTTAGCTTTATGACCATGTGTGAACATATCTTATTCTGATAGGAGTTCATGTGCACATTCTCTTCTCTTGTGTTTTGAAAATTAAAGAATGTTCAAAAAACATTTCGTGAATGAAGGAATGAGAAAAAAGAATCACTAAACATAAGTGCATGTTAAACTATTTTCCTATGTTTCATATATTTTTTTATTTAGAAGTTCACTAAACATTTTGGTCTAATATTGGCATGGCTTAATATCCTATCTGTATGAATCGAAAATGTAATTTTTAAGAACATATAACGGAATTCCGACATTACCCTGTACATGGAATATGTCTTTTTAAAAAGAAATAGAAAGAAAATAATTTCATGCAAATGCTTTTTAATGACACAGGACCTCTCACAAGGTAAGCTCTAAAACATTTAAATCAAAATGTGGGAGGTATTTAAAAACATACCAAAACCCTTACATGATAGTTGGTGGGGGTGAGCCTGTCACTTGACAATCTAGTTCCAGTAAGTTATTAACCATCACAATGAAATAAGATGTTTCATCTCCTCCTTCTACAGCTGGTGGCACTAGAAAACAAGGATGTAATGTACAATGAAACAAGTAGAAGAAAAAATACACCATTGCAGCAAGTAATATAATAGTAGTTTAGAAGGGTGGTAGTATCGTCGTAATCTGGTAGAAAAGGGGGATTTGCAACTCAATGGCAACCAACTGGTTAAATATTTTTTATGATAAACACTTGCCAGGATCAACAAATGTCCTTTTGATATATTGTGGATTTTTCTCCATTAATCTACTAGTATGGTCTGCTGATGCCCTGTGAATATGACATTTATTCATATTTTTATATTATCTATTTTTGTAAGAACGAGAGGGAACCCCCAAAATTGTGCCATCTATTCAAAAGCTTTCAATTATTAAGAAAGAAACAGAGGCTCAAGTTTGCAAGATGGCTCCCAAAGTTCAGCACCTAAGTTTCCTGTTGTCTAATTCAATGCTCATGACAGAAGACCATCTTGTCACTCACTGCAATCAGCTATTGTCATAGATATGAAAATTTATCAGTGCACTTACAAACACAAAGTATATCCATCAAAATTAGTGGAAGGTTTAGGCGAGTTTCCAGACCTTGGGAATTCCTGGGATAAAAACACCTCTTGGTAATATACAGTCCAGAGTTGAACAAATAACTAAACCTCCCTTGATATTGTTTTGTTATTCCATGAACAAAAAAGTATGTTATAAGCTAGTCAGATTTGCTATGAACCTGAGAAACCAGGCAATGACATTCTTATTTACCTAAGACATCAACTTCATATTTGATTTCCTTTTCTCCCGCCACACTGGTAGCCACACATATGTACTGTCCCCGATCGACCTCTAGGACATTCATGATTTCGAGTTTCTTCCCACCAGCTTCTATGCGGATGTTGTCATTGGCTTTCACAGGTACACCATCCTTTAACCAGGTGAGAACAGGAGGAGGGTTGCCAGCAGCTTTACAGTCCAGTGTCAGGGACTGGGCAACAATCACTTGCTTATTTAAAGGTGTGGTCAAGTCACCTTCAATCACTGGGGGAACTAAGTAGACAAAAGTATTACATCAGGCACTTTTTTGTGCAGTCACAAAATACATCCTACTGAAATAAAGGGGATATTATTTCTCATGTCGATTGATCGTAGGAACTATCTACATGTCCCTCTTCCTGTAAGCTGTTAAGGAAAGAATTTCTTAGTTCAACTGACCTGCAACTATTCTAATTATTTTAAGATATACTGTACTGTGTCCTCCTGATAAAGGACAAATAATGGAGACTGATCTTAGTGCTATCAACTAAGTTACCTACTCCATAAGAACCAAATGATCTAGATCAGGGACGGGTTAACCAGGAAGTATGGTGTGCACCAGCTTATAGTAGTAAGCAAGGTACTCATGGGCTTAATTGTGTTTACCTACTCATCTGTAGTGCATCGTGAAATGCAGGTAAAACTGTGCACTGTAGGTGAGTAAGTAAACACAATTAAGCCCGTGTGTACCTTGCTTACTGGGTAATCCATCCCTGGTCTGGATGCCCCAAGTGCCATAGAATAAGTGAGCCACTTTTTGCACACCTTAGACTTTATAAATATACATTTTCCAAATCATGGGACAAATTCTTCCAATTCCTATCCATGCATATTGAAAATGACCATTTCCTACAGCACTTTATTAGTGAACTAACTGGAAGTTAGCACATTAGAAACCATAGTGAGAAAGAATATAATTCAAACATATATTTTTCTTTACCATAGACATCCACGTGGAATGATTTTTCAGCAGTTCCAGCAACATTGGTTACACGACAGGTATATGTTGCTGAATCAGAGACCTGTGCTCGAGGGATCTGAAGAAATTGTCCTTTATCAATATAAAGTGCTTGTGAGCTGGATATGACTGGCTGGCCATCCTTATACCAGGTAATAGCAGGCACTGGAAGTCCCCGTGTTTCACACTCCAGTTTAATGACACTGTTTATCAACGCTGATGTTTCAGTGGTGACATTTCCTCCTTTAATACTGGGTGGAACTACAAAGGATTTCAGAACAAAAACAAATCTTCTAAGCGTCAGCATCTGCAGCAAAATCTGAAACGTTCTAGATGTTTAAATCATGCGTTTAAAGTGAATTCGAATTAAAGGGCCTACACAATGGCAAAGGTTTGGTTGTTTTTTTGGTTTAGTCTATGATTTATCTACTCATAATTAATTGCCTGTCTTGTCAAAACAATCTTTATCATCCTGCTTTTGAGTTTCAGATTTTAGTAAAAGTAGAAAGTCACAGCTTTGGTTTCAGGGGTTCACGTAAGTCCAATAGGTCACATTAGAATAACTAAAAAGTTTATGTTTAACAAACTAAGCAAAACAAAATGAAACTCCACTTAAAGTAGATAGAAGAAGTTTGAAATCAGGCCAAAGAAACGAAAATGTGAATGTGGTACAATTGGACGCCCTCTCCCCAAGGAATACATAAGGTCTAAGTGCTTTCAGATCCAGCTACTGGTAATAGCTGTGGAGTTTTAAATTTTTGCGTCTTGCTTTTTTTTTTGGAACTGCTAAGAGCTCTTTCACTCAGCTTTACTCATCTAATTGGCTACACGCGTATTGTCCACAATTCAGCATCCTGCCTGGCCTCCCACATCACATGAGGACTGCACTGTTGGAAAAACAACTCAAGTGGCTTGATTCCTGCAACACATTCTTAACACGGTGATCCCAGAATTATGCTGTGATTGCAACAATTTAAATATTCAAATAGTATATGCTGATTTTGAGTCTTAATACAATTTTAATAAACTTTTTCTTTTAGAATGGTTTTAGATTTAGAGTCCTCATATACCTCACATCCGGTTTCCCCATCTTACATTTACTTGTACTGACATCTTACATTACGTACATTACATACAATTGTCACACTTAATGGAACAATGGAGCCCTGGTGGTGCAATGGTTAAAATGCTTGGCTGCTAACCAAAAAGTCAGTGGTTTGAACCCATCAGCCACTCCATGGGAGAAAGACGTGGCAATCTGCTTTCATAAAGATTATAGTGTTGGAAACTCTATGAGGCAGTTCTATTCTGCCCTACAAGGTAGCCCTGAGTTGGAATCAACTCAGCGGCAACGAGTAATGGACCAATAGTGAGACATCATTATTGACCAAATACTGTATTTCATTTGAATTTCCTCAGTTTTTTAACCTAATGCCCTTTTCTTGTCTCGAGATCCCATTGAGGATACCACATTACATGTAGTTCCTACATCTCCTCAGGTTTCTCTACGCTGTGACAATTTCTCAGACTTTCCTAATTTTTCATGGCCTTAACAGTTTCGGAAGGCACTGCTCAAGTATTTTTGTAGAATGTCCCTCAATTTGGGTTTGTCTGATGTTTTTCTCATGGTTATACTGGGATTAGTGGTTCTGGGGAGGAAGATCATAGAGGTAAAGTACCAGACTCATCACATCATATCAAGTGTACATATAATCAAGATGACTAATTACTGTTGTTGATGATTTGGTCACCTGGCTGAAGTAGGGTTTGTCAGGTTTCTCCACTGTAAAGTTACTCTATTCCGCCCCCCCCCCCCTTTTTTAGAACACATTTTGAGATGGCATATTTTTAGAAGTGGCTGGGTGGTGCAAATGATTAAGCTCTTGACTGCTTGCTGAAAGGTTGGCAGTTCGAACCTGCCCAGAAGTGCCTAGGAAGACAGGCCTGGTGATCTGCTTCCAAAAGGTCACAGCCTTGAAAACCTTACAGTTCTACTCTGAAACACATGAGGTCGGACTTGCCTCGAAATCAACAATATCTATGTGAAAAGACATTTTCAAAGATAAAATTACATACAATCTCAAAACAGATCAGCATTAACAGCTTCACAATGGTTTTGATGATGGTACCAGCTTTGAACTCCAATTAAGTGAAGTATTATCCCTTCCCAAAATAATTTCATTGTTCTCATTAGTAGACTTGTATTTTTAATTTCGTTAATAAACCATTTGTGGAAATGTGTTTTCCCTCTTATTATGTAAGTACTCACTACATTATGTCCTTGCTTTTGCCTCACAGTCTGCAAAGCCTGAAATATTTATTATCTGGTCCGTAAAAAAAAAGTTTGCTAAACCTTGCAATTAATTCTTATAAATTCAGGCCACCATTTAGAATGTTAAGAACAGCATTGTACTTAGGTTTTAAATTTAAATTTTGATTTTGTATTATGTCTTAGGTTAATCCGTAAATTACTGTATATCGAATTTTTGGCTCAGATTGCCAAATCAGCTGGTTAGTCTAATTAATTGACAGGAACATTAATAAAGAATGTAAGTTCAAAAAGTTTCTATCCTTTATGAATGTATCACAAATGAATAATACCATTTGCACTGAATCTTTTTAAAAGTTTATATTTATGAAATTGAGAAAAATTACTCAATTAGTGGTAGAACAATATATCTTTCACTGCTTATATTTGCCAAATAAATGAATATTTCACTTCTCATTTCATTTTAACTCATAGATACTTGCCTGAGAGCTATACTTCTGTTTGGAACTATAGATAAAGGTGATGGAAATGCTGCGCATTAAAATTTACTCCTTCGTGCATAGGCACAAAGAGTTTTATACAACGTGGGAGGTTCTCAGGTCTCTGAAGCCCGTCTAGAAACCTCAGACTAAAAGCCATTGCTTCAGAACTACCAGTTGTGGATTTGCACGATCTCCCCATACGTTATTAAAAGCTCTTTTATTTCCTTCCTTTGTTCACATTCTTTCTTTTTCCTTCTTTCCGATCCCTCTCTTTCACGTGTATTTCTATCTTGCAGATGCATAGTTCCAACCACATGTTAAACCTGCTACCGTCGAGTCGATTCTGACTTATAGCGACCCTATAGGACAGAGGAGAGCTGCCCCATAGAGTTTCCAAGGATTACCTGGTGGATTCAAACCGCCGGCCTTTTGGTTAGCACTCGTAGCACTTAACCACTACGCCACCAGGGTTTCCATCCACATGTTAGTATGTTTATAAGGAAAATAAATAAATCAACTGTAGTGTGCAACACACTCAACGTGAAATCTACATAAATGTTCCTGACAGGTAACCAAAACATGGTATCTGTTATATATACATAAACCGATTGCCGTTGAGTCGATTCCAACTCATAGCGACCCTATAGGACAGAGTAGAACCAACCCACAGAGTTTCCAAGGAGCGCCTGGTGGATTCAAACTGCCAACCTTTTGGTTAGCAGCCATAGCATTCAAGCACTATGCCACAAGGGTCTCCTTTATATATATATGTGTGTGTGTGTGTGTGTGTGTATACATATTCATCTCAAGGAAAAAAAAAAAATTCCATAAGTGAATAAGGTAAGCTTTTTTACCCACTTAGAGATACAAGAGAGGTTGCTAGTGAGGAAACCGTATGATTTCCTGAATTATAATACTCAAAACTTCACACTGTTACAATGCCTTTCATCTCAGACCATCCTGGAAGTTTTAATCATTGTAAAGCCCTCTCTTCTGGGTGCCTGAGCGCATCCTACAGATTAAACAAGAGGAACTGAAATAAAAGAACTCAATCGCATGGAAATAGGAGTCTTATGGAATCACCAAAATGTATTCATCACAGACCCTGGCAACAAAACAACAGTGTAGAGAAGACTACTCAGTTACTCAGAGAAAATACTGCACCTATTGTTTAAATGTCTGGCTCTGGCAGGAGGCCAATGGTAGTAATAACACTCTTGTTTAACTTGGATGCTTGTACAGATAATCTTTCAGTAATGCTACTCTTTTTGGGGGGACACATCTTTTTATGGCTGACTTCTTCCACAGGCTTCTATTTATAGATAGAAATGATTTAAAAACCTGCATTAAATTAAATTTCCTTGATTCAAGAAGGCAATTTGAAATTTATATAAGATACTAACATTAGAAAAAGGGGGAGACTTGGAATGGAGGTAAGGAATATAGTTATCAAGCTTGATCCTACATACATTTCAAGTTTTAATATAATACAATCACTATGTAGATAATGATAAATGATTAACATTTATTGAGCTCTTACGATAAACTAGGTAATCAATGTAAAATATCTAACCTTTGATCTTCACAATAACACTATTAAGTAGGAAATATTAATATCCTCATTTTATTGATGAGGAAACTGAAGCTCACGGGGGTTAGGTGATTTATCCAAAGTCACAAAGCTAGGAAGTAGCACAGGTTGGATCTGAACCCAAGTCTGTCATTTCTGAAGCCCAAGCTTTTATTAATCACTCAACCAGTGCTATCCAACTGAAATATAAAGTAAGCTACATATATAATTTTAAACTTTCTAGTTGCAGTGTGATGGATCACTTTTATTTGGCCTTTCTCACCACGGTTTTGTAAATCCCACCCCACCAAATGAGACTATGCAAATAAGATTCTCATGGCCTACTAAGTACACTGGACAGCCTACTAAAAATGCAAATAAGGTGCATGGAACCCTAACAAGTGGATTGGTTAGTTTTGCCATCCTACTGGGCTTAAAATGAGCCATCCCAGAGGTGAAAGAAGGGACTTCACTACCACCAAGAAAGAAGAGCTGGGAGCAGAGCACATCCTTTGGATATGGGGTCCCTGAGCTGAGAACCTCCTAGGACAGAGAGCTATAACATCAGACATGGTGCAAGACTGCAAGAAGCAGTGACAAGCATGGCAGAGAATTAGTAGTGGGAGAACCAGGAGAGGTCACAGCGGGCTTTTCCCAGCCTATGGAGTGAGAAAGCTGAGCAAGCACCCTCAGGCAGGAGGCTCACTGGTGGAGTGGGGTGCTTTTGAGCACTTATTAGTGGAGCTAAAGAGCTTTGTTACACTTGCCCCAGCAGGGCAGAGGCCGGGCCAGCCCAAGAAGTCTGAGGGGCCAAGGGGCTAAGGGCTGAAGGACTGGGGGCAGGGAGATCCCTGCCTGTGGGCACAGTCAAGAAGTGGTCCTTGCCAAGAAGCTGTCTTGACCGAAGAAGAACTGTATCCTGAATTGTAAACTGTTACTTCCCTAATAAACCCCATAACTGTAAGTATGGTTTGTGAGTTCTGTGTGGTCACTGCAACAAATTATTGTACCCAGCAAAGAGGTAGCGAGTGCTATGGGAGGGATGGCTGGTGTCAGAATTGGTAAAGAAATTTGAGACAGGAGGTATGTATGACCTCTGCCTTGTAAGAATCAGCCCTGGGTTGTTGATCTTGATTCTCCTTTTCCCTTATGAAGTTAGGGGAGATCAAATGCCACCACCATGCCATTTTTATAGTGACATTAAAAACATAGAAAGAAACAGGTAAAATTAGCTTTAAAAATACATTTAACTTAATATATCTAAAATATCATCATTTCAACCTGGAATCAATATAAAAATTACTATTTCACATTTTTTATTCATATTAAGTCTTCAAAATGTGTGTATTTGATATGAGATATCTATCTGGAGTCCTCCTGACACAAAGGTTAAGTGCTCAGTTGATAATTGAAAGATTGGCTGTTCAAACCCACCCAGCAGCTTGCAGGAGAACCAAACCAAACCAAACCCATTGCTGTCAAGTCAATTCCAACTCATGGTGACCCTATAGGACACAGTAGAGATGTCCAATAGAGATTCCAAGGAGCTCCTGCCTGTAAAATTTACTGCCAAGAAAATCCTATGGGGCATTTTTACTCTGTCACATAGGGGTCACTGTGGGTCAAAAACTGGCTCAATGGCAGCCAATAACAACATCTGGTGCTTATACTTAGAATACATCTCAGTATGGACTAGGCACATTTGAAATGCTCAATAGCCACATGTGGCTTGTGGCTACTGCATTGGACAGTGTAGCATTAGACCTTTCAATCATTTAACAAACTTTTCTTGAGAGGTACTGTGTACCAAACACTTTACTAGGAAATAAGGCGGTAGTATTAGAGCCCTAGTGGTGCAGTGGTTAAGCACTCGGCTGCTAATTTATAAGTCCATGGTTTGAACCCACTAGCCTCTTCGAGGGAGAAAGACATCACAATCTGCTTCTGTAAACATTACTGCCTAGGATACCCATGGGGCAGGTCTACTCTCTCCTACAGGGAGACTATGAGTTGGAATCAACTCTACAGTGACAGGTTAAGGCTATAGATGTTTTTGTTGTTAGGTGCTGTCGAGTTAGTTCTGACTCATAGCAACCCTATGCACAAAAGAACGAAACACTGCCCAGTTTAGCACCCTCCTCACAATTGTTGTTAGGCTTGAGCCCACCATTGTAGGCACTGTGTCAATCCATCTTGTTGAGGATCTTCCTCTTTTTTGCTGACCCTCTACTTTACCAAGCATGATGTCCTCCTCCAGGGACTGATCCCTCCTGATAGCATATTCAAAGTATGTAAGATGCAGTCTCACCATCCTTGCTTCTAAGGAGCATTCTGGCTGTACTTCTTCTAAGACAGATCTGTTCTTTCTTTTGGCAGTCCATGGTATATTCAATATTTTTCACCAACACCACAATTCAAAGGCATCAATTCTTCTTCAGTCTTCCTTATTCATTGTCCAGCTTTCACATGCATATGAGGTGATCGAAAACATGCGGTTTGGGTCAAATGCATCTTGGTCCTCAAGATGACATCTTTGCTTTTCCACTCTTTAAAGAGGTCTTTTGCGGCCAATTTGCCCAGTGCAATGCATCTTTTGATTTCTTGACTGCTGTTTCCACGGGTGCTGATTGTAGATCCAAGTAAAATGAAATCCTTGACAATCTCAATCTTTTCTCTGTTTATCATGATGTTGCTTATTGGTCCAGTTGTGAGAATTTTTGTTTTCTTTATGTTGAGCTGTAATCCAGACTGAAGGCTGTGGTCTTTGATCTTCATCAGTAAGTGCTTCAAGTCATCTTCAGTTTCAGCAAGCAAGGTTGTGTCATCTGCGTAACACAGGTTGTCAATGAGTTTTCCTCCAATCCTGAAGGCCCATTCATCTTCATATAGTTGGATTATTTGCTTGGCATATAGATCGAATAGGTATGGTGAAACGATACAACACTGGCACATACCCTTCCTGACTTTAAACCATGTAGTATCACCTTGTTCTGTCTGAATGACTGCCTCTTGATCTATGTACATATTCCTCACGAGCACAATTAAGTGTTCTGGAATTCCCATCCTCTGCAATGTTATCCATAATTTGTTATGATCCACACAGTCGAATTCCTTAGCATAGTCAATAAAACACAGGTAAACATCTTTCTGCTATTCTCTGCTTTCAGCCAGGATCCATCTGACATCAGCAATGATATCCGTGGTTCCACATCCTCTTCTAAATCTGGTTTGAGTTTATGGCAGTTCCCTGTCAACATACTGCTGTAGCCACTTTTGAATGTTTTTCAGCAAAATTTTGTTTATGTGTGATATTAATGATATTAAGAAACATCTGCAAACATCCATTAATAATTAGAACCTGGAATGTACAAATTATCAATCTAGGAAAATTGGAAATCATCAAAAATGATATGGAATGCATAAAGATTGATATCCTAGGCATTAGTGAGCTGAAATGGACTGGTATTGGTCATTTTGAATTGGACAATCATATGAGCTACTATGTTGGGAATGACAACTTGAACGGGAATGGAGTTGCATTCTTCATCAAAAAGAACATTTCAAGATCTATCCTGAAGTACAACGCTGTCAATGATAGGATAATATCCATACGACTACTAAGAAAGCCAATTAATACAACTATTATTCAAATTTATGCACCAACCACTAAAGCCAAAGATGAAGAAATTGGAGATTTTTACCAACTTCTGCAGCCTGAAATTCATCGAACATGCAATCAGGATGCCCTGATGATTACTGGTGTTTGGAATGCGAAAGTTGGAAACAAAGAAGAAGGATCGGTAGTTGGAAAATATGGCCTTGGTGATAGAAACGATGCCGGAGATTGATTGTTTGAATTTTGCAAGACCAATGACTTCTTCATCGCAAATATCTTTTTTTTTTCATCAGCATAAATGGCTACTATACACGTGGCCCTCAGCAAATGGAATACGCAGGAATCAAATCAACTACATCTGTGGAAAGAGATGATGGAAAAGCTCAATATTATCAATTAGAACAAGGTCAGAGTCCAACTGAAGATCCAATCATCAACTGCTCATTAACGAGTTCAAGCTGAAACTGAAGAAAATGAGAACAAGTCCATGAGATCCAAAGTATGACCTTTAGTATATCCCACCTGAATTTAGAGACCATCTCAAGAACAGATCTGACACGTTGAACACTAATGATCAAAGACCAGATGGGTTGTGGAATGACATCAAGGACATCACACATGAAGAAAGCAAAAAGTCATTAAAAAGACAGAGGAGAAAAGACAAGACCTAAATGGATGTCAAAAGAGTCTCTGAAACTTGCTCTTGAATGTCGAGTAGCTAAAGCAAAAGGAAAAAATGATGAAGTAAAAGAGCTGAACGGAAGATTTCAAAGGGCAGTTCGAGAAGACAAAATAAAGTATTATGATAACATGTGCAAAGGCCTGGATATAGAAAACTAAAATGGAAGAACACACTCAGCATTTCTCAAGCTGAAAGAACTGAAGACAAAATTCAAGCCTCAAGTTGCAACACTGAAGGATTCTATGGGGGAAATATTAAATGACGCAGGACGCATCAAAAGAAGATGGAAGGAATACACAGAGTCACTATACCAAAGAGAATTGGTCAACGTTCAATCATTTCAGGAGGTAACATATGATCAGAAGCCAACAGTACTGAAGGAAGAAGTCTAAGCTGCACTGAAGGCATTGTCGAAAAAGAAGGCTCCGGGAATTGAAGGAATACCAATTGAGATATTTCAACAAATGGATGCAGTGATGGAAGTGCTCACTCGTCTATGCCAAGAAATTTGGAAGATAGCTACCTGGCCAACCTACTGGAAGAGATCCATATTTATGCCTATTCCCAAGAAATGTGTTACAACCGAATGTGGAAATTATCTAACAATATTGTTGATATCACATGCAAGGCTATAGTATTGACAAGAAAAACCAGGCCCTTCTCTTATGAACCTCACCTTCCTTGAGGAGAAACAGCCAATAAACAGACAAACCCCAAAATAAGCAACTACCTATCAAAAAGTGATATGTACTATGAGAAAAAAAGAACTAGGACAATGTGATAGAGAGCAATTGGGAGACTGCTTTGGATTGGGAAGACCCCTGTGAAGAAGTGACATTCTGAAGTATCTAAGGTTTCCTTGAGTGTCACTCTCGGTGGACGGACAGGAGGTAGGGCAGTGAGTAGAGCCACAGTTAACACAACTTGCCCATTGGATTCCATTCCTTTCTACTATATAAATCCTTGTGCCACGAAGTTCGTGAGCTTTCCTAAGGTGCCATTCTTAAAATAAAATGACCTTGGCAGTCACTTCCTACAGGGAACATGGACAATCGTGATGAAATGAGGGCTGTACAAACATTTGATTTATGTATAAGGTAACCAGTTAGAAAATACTTGACACAAGATCATACAAAAATCACCAGACAACTTGAAGGAATCCCTAAGCACTCAACTACTAGTCAAAAGGTTGACAGTTCGAATCAACCCAGAGGCACCTGGGAAGACAGGCCTGGCAATCTGCTTCTGAAACGTCGCAGCTTTGAAAACCCTATGAAGCAGTTTTACTCTGTACATGTGGGGTGGGTATGCACCATGAATCAGAATCAATTTGATGGCAACTAACAGCAATAATAAAATACTTTAAAACTGGATGCAACATTTTAGCCTAAAACATACTAAGGTAGGTTCTTTCTTCTCTTGAAATAAGTAGCATTCCAAATGTTCAGTAACAAATAAAAGAGTAGTTAATATTAGAGTTGCTGATTTTCAATTTATAACGGAAGTTTGTAAAAATAAAAAAATCACACTTACTGTGGACAGTCAGTTTTATATCCTTGGTTTGCTTGCCAGCTGCATTAGACACAGTACACTGGTAGCGCCCTTTGTCACTTCTTCGTGCATTTTTTAGACGCAAAACTTGTCCTCTCTCTAGAAGTTCAATATTAGGATCTCCCAAAAACAAAGGCCTGGAGAAAATAATATTTTTATTCTACGGATCTATTTTTATTTTATGTTTCCTCTTTTATCAATTCTAACAAAAATAATAAAAGTGAAGCAAAAAAATATGAATCAAAATTAATACAAAATACAGTGATGTGATAGGTAAATCCTATTCAGAAGAATGAAATTCTCAATCTACCTTTACTAATGGAAGTTAGGTAGTTATCATTTTGGGATGAAAAGTTTTACCATTTCAAATTTAAATTGTTTAATAATATTAATCAAAACCTTAAAGTGTCATTATCTGCTTCATTCATTCATCTTTTCTGGTTTGCGTAGCCAAAACTTATACGATCATTTAGAAAAGACAAACTACAGGTTTAAAATTATAGTACTGGCAGTCCTCGGATTATGAAGGAGATCTGTTCCTGTGTCTTTAAGTCGAATTTGTAGGTAAATTGGAACAGGTGCATACGGTTCTTATCTAGCCTTACTGTAGTTCAAGAGTTAAGTGCTACGGCTGCTAACCAAAGGGTTGGCAGTTCGAATCCACCAGGCACTCCTTGGAAAGTCTATGGGGCAGTTCTACTCTGTCCTATAGGGTCGCTATGAGTCGAAATCGACTCGACAGCACTGGGTTACTGGGTAGTTCAAGAAAAGGCTTGAAACCTTTTCAATGATATAGAAGCTGTATGTACAGCAAGTGGAGGTGATCATGATAAAGAATCGGTTGTAAGCAGGGATTGGTTCAATCCTTTCAAAGTGAAGGCAAATTTACATAACACGAAGGGCAAGTCCAATTGTCCTAATTCTGATATATGTAACATGGGGACTGCCTGCAGAGTAGCTTCAGGTGAAGCAATACTATATTTAAAATAATTACTATAATATCTGGAAAAGTATTCACAATTGAATCAATAATTATTATCTACTAAGGCAATGATCATAAAATCTCTCTTTTAAAAAAATAGGTACTTAAAAATAGGTATTTAATGAATGCTTTTATGATCATAAAGACCGAACACAGCTTATATATAGTTGTCAGGAAGTCTTTTTCTACTATGTTATTGACACCTATAAAATTGTCACTTTGTATAATTGGCAGCAACTTTATTTTAATACTTGAAACATCATGGTTATTAAAGTCTGTGACAGCCTAAGAGTCATACCTTTAAAACTCATTTATCTTCTTTCAGGAGGACCCATAGCTAGTTTTTATAAAGTTTTACTGAATTAACTGCATGATAAATAATCAGATGCCTTGTTACATTAATAAGCCACTAGTCAGACTACATGGTTAAATGTATAACACATTTAATTTTCTATGGTAGCATCCTTTACTATTTCTTGGTATGACACTTTAAACAAAATCCTTAAGAGGTAAGAGAATAAAGCAACTTAGCTTAATGAGTTTCAATTCTTTAAAGGATGTGAATGCTTGATAATGTTACTCAAATTTAAATAACTTTAAAATTTCTATTGAGTGTTAACTATGCAAGAAACATAAAAATTTAAGCCAAAAAAAAAAAGTATATATATATATAAGGTTCATAATAAGAGTGGATCTCTTATTACCCCTAATGTGAGTCGTCTCTCTAGATTCTTCTTACCGTTATCAATTTGGTTTGTATTCTTCTGCATTTTTCTACTCACCATCACCCACAAATATATTACCAAGGAAATCTAAAATTTTAATACATAAATGGTACCATATTATTGCTCTGCTTTTCTTTTCACTTAACGATAGCTATGGAGGTATTTTTGGTACACATAGGTTGATTTTGCTCTTTATTTACTGCACAATGTTTTATTAATTTCATAATAATTATCTTGCCATATCCCTAATGGCTGGTGTTCCGGCAGTTTTTACTTCTCTGCCATTGCAGTGTTACAGTGAATATCACTGTACAAGCCCCACATATCTGACTGCTTCCCTTTAGCAGATACTCCAAAATGTAATTACTAGATGACAGCATATAACATTTCAAATTTTAATAGATATCAACAAATTGCCCTTCTGAATTCTAACTGACATGTTCCCCAGGAGAGTACTCAATCCCAATTTTCCACACTTAGCCAACCCTTGATATTTTCAAAACTTTTTTTTTCCCCACCTGGCCAATCTGACCTGTGAAAAATAAAATCTTATTGTTTTCATCTACATTCCCCTAATTATTAAGGACGAGCATCTTTTAGTAGGTTTATTGCCTCATTACATTTCTTTTCTTAATTGCCAGTTCATACCCTCCATACATTTTGGCTATGCTGTTGGTGGTCTTTTTTTCATTGATTTGTAAAAAGCACGGCTATAATCCTTTATTTCACATGCTGCAAGTATTTACCCTTTGCTGCTTAGGCCTCAGAAACCTGCTCTCAGAAGCTGTAAATAATACACAAACTATGACCATGCTGTAAGGAAAAAACTCTTAAAACTGATATGGATCACTCTGCTGTTTCCACGTGGGAGAACTTTAGCATCCCTAAGTATCTGCACGCTGCCCAGTATCTGATTGCTCTTCTGTGGTTCCTTTTTTCTCCACATATAGAACTATCGTACGTATTCATCTTGGTGTCATAAGTAGATTTGCTTTTTAAAAAATAATTCCAACAATTCCATTTCATTATTAACCTTTGGACAGAGAATACTTAAGTCTCTAAAGTAAATTCCCAGCATCTGTAATCTGATAACTCATAAAAATGAAAGGTATTACAAGATTTTAGGACCTTTTTTGGGGGGAGGAATATTGCTTTTCCTTCCCATTTAATAATACTCTATGTGGCACAAATTCCCACCCATTTACACATCTGTTTCTTATCAATTGGACCCCATAAGAAATAAAGAAAAGGTACTCACTTGCCATCTTTGAACCAGTGAATAACAGGAAAGGGAGTGCCCTTGACCTGGCACTCAAGGGTACTGTTATAGTTGAGGACAACTGAGACTTCATTTGGGGAGCTGGCACCTATTATGGTGGGTGGAACTTGAACAAAGACATTTTATCATGAAAATCTATGACTTAGCAAAAAGAGGTGGAGAAAGCAGATATCCAGTGGTTTCGATAGTATTTCAACAAGATTTAATGTTCAAAATAAAACATTACACAATAATTCTTCTTCGTATCATCACTGTAAAATTTCAGGACTCAGACGTTAAGTTTAATCATCAGAACACATTCATAAAAGATTTGATAGCAGGACAATTTCCTGGAAGAATTACGATAGTAGAGAATTTGTTATGTAGAGTATTAAATCCATGTATAATAGGGGTTTAGGGTGTGAGTAGTGAAGCTCATATAATACAATTTACTTCTGCTAATTTTTTTTTTTATATATTTTAAATTCTACAATTTATGCCACAGTGCTGCTGGACATATACTACCTGTGTCACTTTTAAAGGGCTCTTTAGGCTAAAAAAATTTGCAAACCCTGGTGGCGTACTGATTAAGAGCTACAGCTGTTAACCAAAAGGTTGGCAGTTTGAATACACCAGGTGATCCTTGGAAACTCTGTGGGGCAATTCTATTGTCATATAGGGTCACTATGAATCAGAATTTACTTGATGGCAATGGGTTAGGCTAAAATCGGAGCTCTGGTGTGCAGTGGTTAAGTGTTCAAATGCTAACCAAAAGGTCAGCAGTTCGAATCCACCAATAGCTCCTTAGAAGCCCTATGGGGCAGTTCTACTCTATCTTATAGGATCACTATGAGTCAGAATTGACTCAATGGCAAAGGTTTTTTTTAAAATAGGTTAATTTATCTAATTCTTTCCCCTCACACTTCATGTTAAGGTGCTTGGTTCACCTTCAGAACAATAGTCAGCCATTAAAGGGTTTAAGTAGGGGAGCAATGTGATCAGGTTTGCATTTTAAGACCACACACACTGGGTGCTGAGTGAAGAGTGGACTGGAGTGACAACTCAAGGGGACAGCCTTGTTTTTCCAGGTCTGGAAAGTTTTCCACATTTGAAAGGGAGCAGTCTTACCACTTTTCTATTGCTCTCTATTAGTGGAAAATATTTGAGTTTTCCTTCTCTGACAGGTTTCCACCTTATCCATAATGGAATGGACCCAGAAGGGTATACTGGAAATAGACAAACATTAACCCTCTGGCCTTCGCGGATTTTGCTATATATGGCTGTAGAGCTCAGAGAAGAAGTCTGACCTAGAGATAAAAACGTGGGAGTCACCAGCACACAGACGGAATTCAAAGTCCTGGCGGTGAAAGAGTGCCAAGAGAAATAATGCCAGTAAAGGGAAATGCAAAGTGCTTTAGGCTTTGAGAAGACTAATGAAAAAGGAGTTATTTTAATGTTAAAGACCTCACTTCCCTCCCAGACTTACAAAGCATATATTCATCTTGATGGGCAACATACTGAAAAGGCAGAGATAAGTCCTTTTTTTATCACAAAGTGAACTTTGAATGGTAAGTATAATATCACAAACTAAAATTATGAAATTCTAAATTTAAGATTACCATTTTAAAAACTGGAAATGTTTAATCTCCCAATTTATTTCAGCGGCTACCCACTCTCGGCATTTTCTCCCATTAACTAGAATCAGAGATGAGGGGATTTAGTTGACACAAATTAATTAGAATGCAGGGCCAGGTGGGTTTGCTACCATCACCAGCTCAGGTATGAACCAGCAGTGGCTTCAAGAGACGGCAACAGCATGAATGAGTTATACCCTACATCAGCCTCTATAGCTACTTCCCAGAGTATTGCCTGCCCAGCAAACTGAGGAAACTGATAGAGTAATAATTTACTGCTTTATACGCAGGATAGTACCAAATGCCCAAAGATCTCTCCATGTGATAGATAATAAATGCCTTTAAACTTTCTATGTTTCTGGTTAACCAATATTAACAATAAAAATAATAATATGGTGAAACAAGTAGTATTTCTCCTATCACTCTTTTCTTCTTTTTACGCTTCCATATACTCTGCTCAGCAGTCCTACATAACAAAGCCATCTGAATTGTAGTTTTTCTGAAGAACGTTTTGCTTACCTAGTACATCGATGTTAAAGTGCTTGTGAGAAGTTCCCGCAATATTCATCGCTTTACAGGAATATTTTCCTGCATCCTCTGGGGTGGCTTTAAAGAGCTTTAGAGTCTTCCCATTGCTCAGAATCTGAATAGTGCTACTTTCAGTCACCTTTGAGGGTCCAAAGGATCAGTGTTATTTCCAATCTTAATAAAAATGCATAATTAGAAATTGATGTAAAACTTGTATATTATTATTGAGAAGGAATTCACAATGAACAATTTATTTCAGAGGCAGTCAGGCAAGGAATTATACATATCTGGAGGTCTCCAATTACCTGAGTATCATCTTTATACCACATAATGATGGGGGATGGAGTACCTTCAACTTCACAAAAGAGATTGGTGGCCTGATTTAGCAACACTGACACATTTGTTACTTGTTCTTTATCTTTTATTACTGGAGGAACTGCAAAAAGAGAGAAGGGTCATGAATAAATAGTTTAAAATAAATTTTATTTATAAATATTCTTTACATCTAGATAGCTGAGCTAGAAAGGCTGGTGAGACTTAGGCAAATGCATTATTATAAAATGAAAAATTCTTGACCAATGTATTTATAAGAAACAATCCTTGTGCATTTTTACTTTAATTATGACTTCAGAGTTGTGAATTTAGAATAAAAATTAGGATACATTTAAGGGAGAACCTTGAAACAAGCCTGTCCATTCCACATAGCACTCAAAAAACAAACTGCAAAGGGCCTTAAATAAGTCCAATGGTACTAATCACTGATGGGAGTGAATATTGCCTGGTGTCTATGAAAGCCAACATCTATCAAATTATAAAAGTACATACAATTTGACTCACACAAAATGACACATGTACAGGATTTTCACTGCAGCATTACTTATAATAGCAAATAACTGGTAACAACTTAAATGTACATAATTATTAGAGGAACATTAAGTAAATCATGGTATTGCCATACAGTGGGATGTTACCCATTAAAACCGTTGCCATCGAGTCGATTCCGACTCATGGCAACCCTATAGGATGGAGTAGAACTGCCCCATAGAGTTTCCAAGGAATGTCTGGTGGATTTGCACTGCCAATCTTTTGGTTAGCAGCCATAGCACTTAACCACTACACTACCAGGGTTTCCATTGCCATACAGTGGGATGTTATTTAGGTGTAAATAAGAGTAGGAATATTGAGTAATCCCCCAAAATAAATTATCTACTAAAATGGACAAAATGCAGAACGTATACATAATATTCTGCCATATGTGTTCCTTATTTTAAGTTTAAAAAGAGGGTAAAATATTATATATTCACATTTCCTTGTATATTCATAATATGTCTGGGAAGGCACACACACAACTGATAACTTTCCTTGCCTGTACTTGTCAAAACATGAGACTTTTTACTACACATCTATGCATCTTTTTCTACTATTTGAATTTTGAATGATATAAAATCACACTTAATCAAAAATTGCATGCAATTATAATTCTAATAAGTAAATAAATATATGCAACTCAATCACCAGTTTCCTGTTTGATGATGTTTCTATTCACATTAAGTAATATTACATTGAGGGAATGATTTAAATACATAAAAATTTCAAACTGTCACGCATACAGTTACATGATTTTAGCATTTTCATTCATATTTACCATGGACTTTGAGGCTATATTTTCTTTCTGTGGTTCCAGCTTCATTGACTGCCACACAGATGTACTCCCCACTGTCATATGGTGTAACCGAAGCAATGACTAACAATGTGCCATCTTCCAAAACAGAAATACCAGGCTCACTGCCTGTCAGCTCTCTACCATTATGTAGCCATTTGATGGTTGGTTTGGGGGTACCTAAGTAAGACATTAAAGTCTTGTGATGTTTTTGCAACAAAGTTAGAAATCATATTGAGAATCTATATCAAATATATTGAAGAAAAATAAAATTTTAGTCACAACTATAGACTGTTTTTTTTTATTATTTATTTATAGACTGTATCCTGAAGTACTGTACTACTTTCAAGATATTTCTCCTGGCATGGAAATTTGAAGAATTGTGGTATTTAATTCCTGGTTGGTCTCAAGAATAAAATTTTACCTAAGTTATTTTTATCAAGATATTCAGATGAGATTAAGCAATGCAATGTATTTTCTTGAGTGAGTTCGTGATGACTAGTGGGGAGAAAAAAAACTGTGTTAATCACATGGGCTAGACATGGAGAATTTTGAAGTGAGGACAAAGGAAGAGCAGAAATAAGACACTTCAACAGGAATACAATATGAATATTGTCCAATCAAATGTAGTACAAAATGTATATATATGATACGCCATTTAAACAGGCCTAATTTGGTAGAGATGAGGAACCTCTACTATCCACACATCTTTTGGAGATTTCATTCTGATAAAAATAGGACAATGGATCAATTCTTGACTTTTTATATTGAAAAGAAAGCTGAGAAAGCAAGGAGGGGAATTTCTTTCCTGGATTTAGCTATGATCAACATAGTGAATGGAAGTGATATGGTCATGGGTAAAAGTGATAAAACCATCTTAGAATGCATAATGGAATGGATCTAAAAGGATATATTGGAAACAAACAAACATTAACCCCCTACGAAGAATTTATTTATTTAGCAAACAATGTGCCAGGCATTATTCTAAGAACTTCAGAAATTTACTTAATCTCTATAAAGATAAAAAAGAAAATGCATTAAATAAAATTACTATGACTACATAAAACATTGCTACTAATCCAATATTAAAAGATAATAAAATTTTAATAAAGATGGACACAAAATCAAGGGCAAGCATAAAAAAATTTTTTAATAAAGGTGGACACATAATCAAGGGCAAGCATAAATTTTTTTTTTTTTAATAAAGATGGACACATAATCAAGGGCATGCATAAAAAAATGGCATGAATACACAGAATATATCATTAAGGGTAATCTCAAAGAGTTAAGTACTCTTAAAAATGTCTATGAAAATAATATTTGTGGGAAAAAATAAAACAAAAAGATTGGCCTACTCATTGTGGCCAATTGACCAATGAAGAGAAGATAAAACTCCTGGATTCCAGGTGTCTTTTCATGTTGTCAAGGACAAAAAGGAGTTACAGTCATTTCCTTATATCCTACCTATTCCTTTGTGTACTTCAATCTAACTTCTCAATCAATACTTGTTGAGATAATAAAAGAAAAAGTGACAAAGAGAAAATAAAGATAATTTCATGATCTAGACGAAACTCCTCATAGAAAAAGATAGTTAAAGGGCATCTAGCTGCTCTTAATGAACTCAAGAATTATATCCCAGCTGAAAACATACAATATCAATTCTACAGGAGTTTACTTGAAAATAGATCATTTCTTTCTCCTTTCAAATCATATTATTATTGTATTTTCAATTTTCTCTAAAGCTTTTCATTCCTTATAGTTGCTATATGAAGCCCTGGTGGCAAAGTGGTTAAGCGTTTGGCGGCTAACCAAAAGGTCGGCAGTTCAAATTTACCAGCTGCTCCTTGGAAACCCTATGGGGCAGTTTTATTCTGTCCTATAGAGTCACTATGGGTTGGAATCGACTCAATAGCAATGGGTTTGGTTTGGTATGGGTGGCAAGAAAACATGGTGGAATAGGAAGCCCAGAAATTCAGGGAGAGAAGGGACTTGAATAAGCCTCAGGAGCTGAGTGACAACCTGGTCCTATAACTACCAAACCAAAACAAAACCCCTTGCCGTCGAGTCAATCCTGACTCATAGTGACCTACAGGACAGAGTAGAACTGCACCATAGGGTGTTCAAGGAGCGGCTGGTGGATTTGAACTGCTGACCTTTTGGTTAGCAGCCGTAGCACTTAACCGCTATGCCACCAGGGTTTCCTATAATTACCAGTAGAGGGTAAATCTAGGAAAAGAGGCTGTTAGAAGTGCCCTGAACAAACAAGGGGAGAGTCCTAATTTATACCTTGGATTGACTGAGGCATATCTAGAATATTCTGGATAACTCTTGATGTCACATTTTAAAGAGAAACCTCGCCAAAACAGAATAAACTGAGAAGTAGTGGGAAGGAGCATGAACTATCTGGAAAGCTTACTTAGGTGAGTCAAGTTTGAAAGAATAAGAGGTCTTTCCATCACAAGACATAAAAGACCTGGGAGGGAAAAACACCTACTCAAAAAGCTGTTATATGAAAGAGGAATTAGTTTCTATGGTGCTTAAGTATTACTGTAAGGACTGATGAGGAGAGTTTTATGAAGATGAAGCTTTCGGTTCAATACAGAATTCTGAGCAGTATCGACAGTATGCCAATGCTTATATATCCAAGTATTACACACCTCTTACAGGGCATGGAAATGCAATGCGTTGATTGGCCACTCTTTCTTGGAATGGAGTGTTATATGGAGGTTCAAGATCTTCCAGTGTAGGTGGTTCTATTAGAAAAATAAATGCATTATCACCAGGGTTTCCTTGGGAAAATTCAAACTCTCCTGAGGCATCATCAATATAACTCATATTTCCAGATCCCTGAGACATTTGTGAATCTAAACTCAAAATGACTGCCCCCCAATGCATCATGCTACCTACAATCCTGCTTTCCTTCCTTTGTTCCCTGAGCTAAGACATCATGCTCTACCCAGTCATTCTTACATTCTTCTTTTCTCCTAACCTCCACATCCTATTGGTCACTAAATACCATTATACCTTTGTTCCCATAGCTGTACCTTCCTTTCTATCCTAAGATCACTGCTTATTTCAAACCCTTACTTTCTCTTAACAGAACTAATTCAACAGGCTTTTTATTGGGGTCCTTACCTCAAACACCTTACCTCTTAGAATGCTATTGTATACTGTCCTCAGAATTCTCTCAAACACAAATCTCAGTGTATGGCTTCCCTGATTAAAATCATTACATGTGCTCATTTTATCTATTGAATAAAGTTCCAGAGCCGGTTTTTCTTCAGTGTATCCTATCTCACTGAACAGCCCCACCATAAGCTCATTTCAGGAGGAAATCGGGAAATCATTCTTAAGGACTCTATCTCCTTCACTCCTCATATTGAATCCATCACCATGTTCTGATTATTTCATCTCCTAATTATCTCTTGAGTCTATCCACTTCTTTCCTTAGTTACCACCCTCCTAGTTCATCTGCCATCATCTTTTACTCGAGCTTCTGCAATAATCTACAGCTGTTTGTCCTCACCTTCTCTAGCCCCCTTCCAAACCATTCTCTCCCAAAAGAGTGATCTTTTAAAATCCCAAATCAGACACATCACTTTCCTGGTGATAACTCCTCCAAGTCCTATCACTGCACTTAGAATAAAGTCCAGACTCCTTAACCTGGGTTCCTAGGTCTTGGATAATCTAGCCCATGATTGTGTCTCCAGCTTCAACACATGCCACTCTCCACTCAGTCAAGAATGCAGCCAGCTGGCTTTTATTTGTTTGCTTGTTTTTATCCCAGGGTCTCCAAAATATCGCATGGCCTTATTTTCACATTCTACGTTCTTTCTTACCCTGGAAGGTTCTCCCCAACCCACCCTCATCCCTCATTTAATATACTTCTATCCACACTTCAAATATCACTGCCCTAGAGAAGCCTTCTCTGGTTTGTCTTTCTGTTAAAGGTTCATATAACTCTACCATTTCATGATGACACCAACCGGTTTGTAATTATGTACTTATAAGTTAATTTTATTAATATCTAGCTTTTCCACTAAGAGCCTTGGTGGTGCAATGGTTAAGAGCTCCAGCTGCTAACCAAAAGGTCAGCTGTTTGAATCCACCAGCCACTCCTTAGACACTCCATGGGGCAGTTCTGCTCTGTCCTATAGGGTTGCTATGAGTTGGAATGGACATAATGGCAATGGGTTTGATTTTTACAGGTTTTTCCACTAGACTATAAACATTAGCACTTAATAAAATCTGTCGAGTGAATGAATGAGCTTAACAAGCTCTACAGTAGTGTCCTAGCCATTCATCCAAAAAAGTATTGCAGTGTTCCAGGACTAAACTACTAAATCCCGGGCTAAGTACTATACTTGCTTATTTTTTCTACTTGCCTTCGTGTTGCCTATTTCCTCTGCCAGAAATGCTCTTTCCCTGATTTCCACATGGCTGACTCCTTCTAGTCAATAAGTTCTCATTGTAAGTATCACCTCCTCAGAGAAGTCCTACTTGACATTAGGATCTAAGGTCACCAACTCCCTGTATCATTACCCTATTTGCACTCTCTACACAGCATTTCTCACTATCCGTATTTTCCTGTTTATTTTTGTTTGTTTGTTTACTGTTTGTCTACTCACATTACAGAAGCTCATAGGAGCAGGGGTTTTGCCTCTTTCAGTTTTCTCTCCAGTGCCTAGAACAACAGACACCTCACAGGAGCCCAATAAATATTTGTCGCTTGAAGGACTAAATATTGATCTTTAAACTCTCAAAGCAAGGCCAACATCAATTGGGGCAACAGTGGACCTAGATTTCCTCCTGATCAATTTTCAGTGTATCTTACTGCTACGCGGTGAAATCCTACTCCAACGCACCATGCCTACTATTTCTCCCCAAGCAAAAACTGTGGGTGTAACTTTATCTGGGATTATTTCCATTATCTACATCATCCATGGCAACTTCAGTTTCAAAAATAAACATACTAAAATCGATGCAGGTGAAGTCCTAGTTAGTTTCATTACTTTCTGGAATGGTTCCCCTTTCCGAGTTAACTGAAGAGTCATACAGTTAGGTGAAAGTCTTCCTAAAGTGATCCAAGCCAATAATGCACTTCAGGGATTTTCCTATGCCAAAAATCACCTTGAACATGTAGCGTTATCTCCATTTCATCACTGCCTGCTATGTTAGTAGCAACACATGTATATATGCCAGTATCTGAGAGCGTGGCTTGGTCAATGCTTAATGTTCCATCTGGACCACTAATATGCCGCACTCCATCAACCAGCACGACGCTTCCACCTTTAAACCAGGTGATTACAGGATGAGGCGTTCCTTGAGCATTACACAGAATATCCACTCTTTGACCAGCTTGTACTTTCGTAAGATTAGGACCACGTTGAATCTTTGGAGGAACTGGAAATAACAATTGAGTATTAATAATCCCAACTTTTAAAAATTCCGTCTTTTTTCTCATTCTAAATGAAAGTTCCTTACCAAAAGGCAATTTGAGAAAGTGGAATAGAAGTAATCTTAATATTTGGGCCAGTGCTTGGACACCCTACCTGCTGTGTGACCTACAGCAAGTCACTGGACTTCCTGAGGTCTGTTTCCTCAATAACTGACATATAATAATCACTTCTATACCAGTACATTTTAAGGATAAAGGGAAATGATAAATATAAAACTCCTAGTTCCACCCTTGAGGCACAGCAAGCATTAAAAAAACATTAGGTTTCCTTTAACTCAGAACTAACTCAAGGTTAGAAAACACCTTAAAAGGGTAATCTGGATAATTTCTATACCTATAAGAGAGTAAATCAAAAAGCATTTCCTTCTATGTACTGTACTCGTAGTTCTTTTTGTGGAAGGTTTCCTCAGATAGTGAAAAATGTTTCTCACAGAGGCCTTAGCTAATTTCATAGAAAATAATCAAGATAAAGTTTGTATTATTTCTGTTGACCTACTTACCCTTAAAAATCTAAGCAAATACTTTACCAAAATATTGGCAAAAGATTATTGATTTTCACATGAGCGCATTGTACATTGTACAATCAAGTTGGCTCATAAGGGTATAATTAGTATTTATTGATCTTGCCTCTCTAAAAAGCCCCCGTTTCTCTCTCCTTTTTTTTTAACTTAATTTTTAATAAACACTTTCTAAAGGCTGCCATTCACAGCAGTCTTAAAAGTTTGGTACTATTATTGTCATCATTTTATGAATAAGAAAGCTAGAGATAGAGGTTAGGTAGTACGTCTAATGCCCTAGAGCTAGTAGATGACAGAGCCAGAATTCATATCATCCTTCATCAGATTTCAAAGCCCATGAGCCACAGGACATTACTGTAGTGACTGACTTGAGAGGGAAATCAGGTTAATATTGTTTGAGACAAATTTTTTTTCTGATATTTGAATATTCAGCACCTACAAAGTGGCTGGCATAGAGTACATACTCAATACATATGTGTTGAGTGAATTAATAATTCAATGGACTACAGTAAATTCGGGGAATAAAGCAGACTAACTAGAGAGTTTCAAAGTAGTCATAAAATCCTAGGAAGCAGATTTTTTCATTTGCTAAACTCTTTCAATATTGAAAAGAATAATTTAAACACTATTAAATTCCTGAAAATTCATATTCCCTTTTATAAAAAGCTCACAGTTTAAACACTTTTTTTTCCCAACTGTGTATCAACAATAGTAATTTTAAGTGACTAGACTTTTTTTTTTTAGACCTCTAGTAAAATTGAGATCCAAAAATTTAGCACTGTTCATTTGAAGAAGAGGGGGAATCATTTATAGATAGTACGTAAATTTTTCAGAGTAACATGTAAGAAAATCACAAGAGTCTCAAGTTTTAGAAAATGTTTCCATAATTTCATTACTTTATATTTAATTGGAGTTAATACCCAAGGAAACTGGGATGACGGGTTTTCCTTGTGGTCAGTCCACAGAGTTACCATATGACTTCCTTTCAAAACTCACCACGGACATTTAATTTAACGGACTGTGTCACGTTCCCAGCAATATTTGTGGCAACACAAAGATACATCCCACTATCTGAAACACGGGTCTCAGTGATCTTCATTGAGCCAGAAGGGAGAAATGTGTGTCTAAAAGAAAGAAACCACACAGGAGATCACAGGCATGAGAATTTAAATATGTCCTCTGCAGTTGCACTTTGGTGTGAAATTACTACTCTGAAAGCAGTTTTTAAAACCATTCTCCCATCTGTAATTTCATCTTTATACATGTTAAAAGTCAAGAAATTTCATAATTATCTTGCGCATTTGGTATGATGTTCTTGCAAATATGAAATCAGTTTTTGTTTATCTTTAACTCTATCCTAATGGTCCGAAATTGCCAAATAATTTTATATCCCTTTGCTTTACAAAGTTGCATCTATACAAAGCAACTGTGTATCTTGGTAAACTTTGACTTTATTTTGAACATTTTATTATTTTCCTACAAGGCTTCATAGAAAATTTGTGTGTTAAAATTAAGGCAAAAGAAAGTATATATGTAATTCTCAAACATACTTTGAATATATTCCTCCTATCATAACAGAAATAATGTAGTTGGTTGAACTAGATTTGTATATAAAAGTGCTATTACAATAATTGTGTTAAAACAGCCAGAAGGAGGAAGATACTAGATTAAAAACACCCACTGCCATCAAGTCGATTCTGACTCATAGCGACCCTATAGGACAGAGTAGAACTGCCCCACAGAGTTTCCAAGGAGTGCCTGGCAGATTCAAACTGCCGACCCTTTGGTTAGCAGCTGTAGCACTTAACCACCATGCCACCAGGGTTTCCATAGATGCTAGATAGACCTACCCAATATCAAGACATTTTATAAAGCTAAATTAAATAAAGTGTGCTATCGGTCCAGAGATAAACAAATGGATAAATTAAGGGGAAAAATAAAACCTAAGCTAGTTGCTATCAAGTCAACTCTGACTCATGGTGACTCCATATGTGTATAAGTAGAACTGAGCTCCATAGGGTTTTCAGTGGCTGACTTTTTCAGAAACAGATTGTCAGGCCTTTCTTCCAAAACACCTCTGCATGACCTCAAACCACCAAGTTCGTACCGTCCGGGGACTTCTAAACTAAGGATCCAAAAAACCCATTGTCGTCGAGTCGATTCTGACTCATAGCAACACTACAGGACAGAGTAGAACTGCCCCATGAAGTTTCTAGATCTTTTGGTTAGTAGCCAAGCTCTTAACCACTACACCTCCAGGGCTAGACCCAAAAAAGGCCTAAGCATATATGAGAATGCAACATGTATTACGTAATATCAGATGTGATATTACAAAAAGTAAGGAAAGGACTGACTCTTCAAAAATGGTGTTGGGCAACTGCCTTTCCACATGGGAAAAAAGATCAAATTAGATCACTAATATCTAACAATGATTGTGAGGATGGCGCAGGGCTGGGCCCTGTTTCATTCTGTTGTACATAGGCTAACTATGAGTCAGAATCAACTCAAAGGCACCTAACAACAACAACAACAACATCTAATACTATACACATAATAAAAATTCAGACAGATTGAAGTTGAAGATATGAAAATAAAAACTTAAAAATATTGAACTAAAACACTGAAATTATGTTTATGATCCTCATAAAGACACAAAGATAATAAATCTGAAAAATAATAGACTAATACATCGAAGTACATAAAAATTCGAAACTCCTGTACAAGCAAAGATAACATACATATATTTAAAAGCTTAGCTGAGAGAAGATTTTTCAACACATACAATGGATACAACATTCAACGCATGCTAAGAACAAAGACAAAATTTCTACAATTCAATGAGAAAAATACAAGTCACTAGAAAGCTGTACGGCAGATTTAAGAAGGCAATTACAAGCAACGTAACTGGTCAACAAACAGATGAAAGCAAGCCTGCTCTCACCTGAAGACAGTCACAGGAAAATAAAAACAACTGCAAGATACCATTTCACACCCATCTAAGTGACAAAATTTTTAAAGTCGTTCAATACCATTGATTGGAATGAGGCAACAAGTGTATGGATATTCTGTCAATGGGAAGGTCAATCAGCACAGCCTCTTTGGAGAGCAATTTAGTAATCTCTAAAAAGCTGAAGGGAGCCTTTGGTGGCGCAGTGGTTAAGAGCTATGGCTGCTAATCAAAGGGTCAGCAGTTCAAATCCACCAACCACTCCTTCAAAATCCTATGGAATAGTTCTACTGCTTCCTATAAGTGTCACTATGAGTCGGAATCGATTTGACAGCAACAGGTTAGCAAAGCTGAAAACGGGAATTCGCTTCGACCAGAAATTATAATTATAGGTACAGGCCTTAAAGAAACTCATGTATGTGTGCTTAAAAAACCAAAACAAAAAAACCAAACCCACCACCCCCCCCCATATGGTTTCCAAGGAGCACCTGGTGAATCTGAACTGCCTGCATTTTGGTTTGCAGCTGTAGCTCTTAACCACTGTACCACAAAAAGATATATAATAAGATATTCACTGAGAGGTTTTGTTTGTTAAACAAAAAAAAAAGAGGAAAAGGAAGGAAGGAAGGAAGGAATGAAAGGAGGGAGGGAGGGACGGTGAGAGTGGGAGAGAAGGAGAAACAATCAAAATATTAATGCCCATAAATAGGGAAATGGATAAAAAAAAATGCAGAATATTCACACCGTAGTTAAAAAGAAAAACTAAATCTATATGGTTAAAAATGGATAAATGTTGATATAATAAAGAAAGCTGTAGAAGGATAATGTATGTTACCAAAAAAAAAAAAACCCATTGCCCTTGAATCGATTTCAACTCATGGTGACCGCATAGAATAGAGCAGAACTGCCCCATAGGGCTTCCAAGGAGCACCTGGTAGATCTAACTGCCGACCTTTGGGTTAGTAGCCGTAGCACTTAACCACTACGCTACCAGCGTTTCCTATGTTATAATAGGGAAATTGAAAACAAACACACAAAACAAAAATCAAAAACACAGAAAACAATACTCAAACTATTTAAGGATGTGTATATATGAAAAAAATTTTTTTTTTTTTTTATATATGATGCACATCAAATTTGTGGTAACGTTTGTCCCTGGGAAGGGAGAAGAGTTTGTGAGTGGGGAGGGGAACAATGGAACTTCAAGTTTATTTTTTAACATTGTATTTCTTTTATTCAAAAGTATCCAAAGCCATTTTTTTCAAAGAAATACTAAAATATACATAGTCATTTTTCCCTCACAGTAGTAGAGAAACTACCGTAGCATGAATTTATAGCTTCGTAAATATACTTCAGCAACTCTAATAGGCAGTAGCTAGGGCTATAATTCCTATGATGCTGAGTCAAAATAGTCATTGCTACCATTCAATGAGAACTAGAGGCTGGGGATGTGAAATATGTGATGTATAATTCTTTCAGGTAACTATCATCCCTACTTTACAGATAGGAAATCTAAGGCTCAGAGAAGCTCCCTGAAAAAATTGCCAAAAGCTTCAGGCAAGCTTTAAGTGGTGGAGATAAATTTTAACTCATACCTGCCTGGCAACAAAGGTTGTGCTCTTAAAGACTCTGTATTCTGCTTTCTATGTCCCTTCACCTGTCTAATTATCTCAACAGGCCTTTATTTGTGTAAGGAGTTCCTCAAGAAGATCTTTGCAAAACCAGCCAATAAAAAAATCCTAAATATAGGGCACATATGGTGTTTTACCGCTCCTACAGGATTCCTGGAATTCTATACTTGCTGCATACACTGTACTAACCATAAAAAAAAAAAAAACCATAAGCTACACACAAATCTGCTCCATTTCAATCAATGCCATGTAAGATGCGCCAGCGGGAAATAATGGCCAAGGTGAGTGTTATAGCATTTCTAATATGAAAGAATGAATTAGACAATAGATAATATGTATACATTTCCTGTAGGCTCAGGTATACTTATGCATTTTTTTTTTCAAATTTAAAAGCCATTTTTGAGACATTTGCAAATCTAACAGGCACTGTCATCTGTCCCAAGAGGTTGTATTTTTGTGTGTTGCAATTCATACCAGGTCTCCTACCTTGGAGAGAATGGAGAGATGAGCTGGGTCTCTCTGGCCCATGTAATTATGGGTGGAGGTAAGCTCTTCACTTCACACGGGAGTGTCACCTCTTCCCCTGCAATGACTGAGATCTCAACAGGTTTATCCTGTGACAATCCTAGTTGGTCACCAATCACTCGAGGCCTTACTAAAATAAACACATTTGGGGAGGGGAAGAGAAACAGTACATTAAAAACAAAATACAGCTTAATTTCCATTAAAATATTGGCTACTAATGTTCTTAAACAATTTACAAAAAGACATTGTTTATTCCAAAGTTTCAGGGCAAACCTAAACCTTCCCATTAATGTGTTTATTGCGAGAGGTGACAGGAAAAAACCAGAAAGTTCTTCTTTCACCTCTTCCTCTCAGAACACAACAAAGAGCTCTGCTGAAATACTATTTTAAAGTGTAAAGCCCCCACCTACCCCCCCACCAAAAAAAACCAAACCCACTGCCATCGAGTTGATTCTGACTCATAGTGACCCTACAGGACAGAGCAGAACTGCCACATAGGGTTTCCAAGGCTGTCATCTTTACAGAAGCAGACTGGCACATCTTTCTCCCACAGAGTACCTGGTGGGTTCAAAAGGCCAACCTCTTGGTTAGCAGCAGAAGGCTCTTTAACCACTACACCCCCAGGGCTCCCTTTTAAAATATGCCATCTGCAAAAGTAACCCCTCAAGGCAGAGCACTAACCAAAACATAGCTGAGGCTGGCTTTGCCAGGAGTTTTAAACTAACTGGTGTTACTGGAGCTGGTTGGGTGCAATAAGCATACCCCTTGGGAAAAACACCATAAAACTTTTCCGAAAGGCTATACAATTACTCTCCCTTCAAGTCAGAGTCTAAGGAGAGGAGGTTTTGGTTGGCAGCAAGAATGCATTCTTGTAAAAAACATAAACCTGGGGGAGCAGTTCACACTAGGGGTTCAGCCCTGGTCCTCTGGTAACATTTCTGGGAGAGGACTGTGAGTTTTGGCAAAGGTTGACAGTGTCAAAGAACAACATTGCCCCAAGACTCTCACCATAGACAGTCAGCTGCACTTTCCTCTTGGCATAGCCTACCGCATTGATGGCTGTGCAGACATACTCCCCGCTCTCCTCGCCTCCTGGTGACACCACATACAGACTTCCATCAGCCCCAGCAGAAAACTTAGCACTGCTAGTGGAAATCAGCTCTCCTTTCTGCAAAGCATAAGTGCAAAGTGTGTTTAAAGATAATAAAAGAGTGACTTCATGCCTGGAAGAGAAACAGAGGAAGAAAAAAAAAAAAAAAAAAAAACCTCCAAAAGGGAAAAACACTAGATTAAAAAAATGCTAGTTTGAAGAAAGTTATTCATAAGAAAAATTGGACAAATAAGGTGCTATTTCTCCATGCCAAACTATACCTCCTTCATTCTGGAGCTACTAGCAAAGGGAGACAATAACACTGGGTGGCACAATGAGTCCTTACTCCATGGCATTTAGCATGAATTGACTATTATTCATGCTCACACCAACATTCTGAGTAGCAACTATCTCAACCCTCACTTTACAGGTGAATGTATTCAAGCACAGATGGGTAGAGGAAATTGCCCAAGGTCACAGAGCTTGTCTGTGGTAGAAGTGAGATTCCAACTCAGTCCACATCTAGAGCCAAACTCAAACTCTGTGCTGAACTGCAGTACAAAGGGTCAGCCTGGAAAGAAATTCCATTTTTGCATTTTACTTTTAAAATGCGTTCAACATCTGCTAGGTTCCAGACACAGTGCAGTCTGGGGATCAGCTTCACCAGCATTTTGCGTCCAGAATATAAAATGTTAACCTTTTTATTTAATTTACAGATATTAACATCTCCTTCTTCATATATTAGATTTTATATATATATATCACGGCGATCTTTTAGGACAGAGTAGAACTGCCCCATAGGGCGTCCAAGACCGTAAATCTTTTTTTTTTATTTTTTATTGTGCTTCAAGCAAAAGTTTAAAATTCAAGTCAGCTTCTCATATAAAATCTTATACACACACTGTTATGTGACCCTAGTTGCTCTCCCTATAATGAGACAGCACACTCCTCCTCTCCACCCTTTATTTCCTTTGTCCATTCAACCAGCTCCTGTCCCCCTCTGCCTTCTCCTCTACCTCCGGACAGGAGCCGCCCACATAATCTCATGTGTCTGCTTGAGCTAGGAAGCACACTCCTCATTGGTATCATTTTATGTCTTATTGTCCAGTTTAATCTTTCTCTGAAGAGTTGGCTTCGGTAATGGCTTTAGTTTGGGGCTAACAGAGAGTCTGGGGGCCACGAGAAGGCTGTAAAACTTTATGGAAGCAGAATGCTACATTCTTTTCCTGGGAAATGGGGGAGTGACTGGTGACTTCAAACCACTGACCTTTTGGTTAGCAGCCAGGTGCTTAACCACTGTGCAACCAGGGCTCCTTCAGAAATTTTTAGGTAGATAAAAAATTAGTACATCAAAACATTTTGAATGTAACACTAAGTAATGAAATGCCACATTTCATTATTACGACATTATTTCATATTATTTTATATTTGGCTGATTTAAATTAATTTATAGAAAGTATGCCTTCTTCACGGCTATTCAAAAACACGAAGGGCTTCGTCAGGAAATGGGTATTCCCTCACTGCAAGAATATAGGTAAAACCTGGACAACTATATGTTAGGGATATAAAGAATGCAGTGGATTGAAACGTGTCTCTGAAAAAGATATGCTGAAGTCCTAACCCCTGGCACCTGTGAATGTGATTATGTAATAAATTGTTGCTATTGTCGTTAGGTGAGGTCCAGTCAGTTCCTATTCATAGACCACCCCATGCACAACGGAACAAAATGCCGCCCAGTCCTACGTCAGCCTTACAACCAATGCTATGTCTGAGCTTACTGTTGCAGCCACTATGTAAATCCATCTCATTGAGGGTCTTCCTCAGTCTCACTGACCCTCTACTTTACCAAGCATGATGTTCTTCTCCAGGGACTAATCCCTCCTGATCACATGTCCAAAGTATGTGAGATATAGTCTCGCCATCCTTGCTTCTAAGGAGCATTCTGGTTGTACTTCTTCCAAGGCAGATTTGTTCATTCTTTTGGCAGTCCATGGTATGTATATTCAATATTCTTTACCAACACCAAAATTCAAAGGCATTAATTCTTCTTTGGTCTTCTTTATTCATTGTTCAGCTTTCACATGCATATGAGGCAACTGAAAACACCATGGCTTGGATCAGGCACATTTTAGTCCTCAAGATGTCCTCTTTGCTTTTCAACACTTTAAAGAGGTCTTTTGCAGCCGATTTGCCCAATGCAATGTGTCCTTTGATTTCTTCACTGCTGCTTGTATGGGTGTTGATTGTGGATCCAAGTAAAATGAAGTCCTTAACAACCTCAATCTTTTCTCCATTTATCATTGCTTTTTGGTCCTGTTGTAAGGATTTTTGTTTTCTTTATGTTGAGGTGTAATCCATACTGAAGACTGTGGACAAACTGACGGACACGTGGGGATGCCAATTCCTGAAGCCTTGTTTTCCAGCAATGCCTTCAGTGCAGCTTGGACTTCTTCCTTCAATACCATATGTTCTTGATCATATGCTACCTCCTGAAATCTGTGAATGTTGATCAATTCTTTTTGATACAGTGACTCTATATTCCTTTCATCTTCTTTTGAAACTTCCTGTTTCATTCAATATTTTGCCCAAAGAATCCTTCAATATTGCAGCTCGAAGCTTGCATTTTTTCTTCAGTTCTTTCAGCTTCAGAAATGCCAAGTGTGTTCTTCCTTTATGCTTTTCTAACTCCAGGTCTTTGCACATTTCATTATAATACTTTACTTTGTCTTCTCAACCCTCCCTTTGAAATCTTCTGTTCAGCTCTTTTACTTCTTCATTTCTTCCACTAGCTTTAGCCACTCTACATTCAAGAGCAAGTTTCAGAGTCTCTTCTGACATCCATTTTGCTCTTTCCTGTCTTTTTAACGGCCTTCTGCTTTCTTCACGGGGTAGCTATGAGTCGGAATCAATCTGACAGCAATGGGTTTGGTTTAGTACCTTACTTAAAATCAGTTGGTCTTTCATCCTTGGTTCCTGAGAAATAATCCTTGGAATTTTCTAGGTAATGAAGGTGACTTTCTTATCTAAAATCACCAGACTACACTTGAGAATTCACGTAAATGAGTGAGGCGTTGGCCATGTTACAAAGACTGTCTGGTCAGTTAACCTCGGGAAGGGAGTGAGACATGATTTAATCAACCATGCATACTCAATGTGGGCTCAATCATGACTATGCAATGAGGTCCTAATCATGACTATGCAATGAGGTCCTAATCATGACTATGCAATGAAGCCAATAAAAGGCTCTGAATATGGAAGTTCCCTGAGACAAAGATTTGGAGGCAGGAAGCTTATTTGAGAAATGATTCCCAGAGGCTTGAGAGGGAGAGAGGGAAAGTGAGGCATACAAAAAAGGAGAGCTAATAAAGGGCTTCACTGGTTTGGTTTCCTCTTTGGAATAATAGTAGTCCCTGTGCAGTATAAACAGTTAATGCAATTGGCTGCTATCAGAAAGATTGGAGGTTTGAGTCCTCACCTCCCCCCCGCCCCACCCCAGAGACACCTCATCAGTAAATGGATAAATAGAGGAATAGTCACACTACATCTACGAAATGTCAATATCAGGCGGCTGCCTCGAAGCCAAAAAGAAAGGCTCAGTGATCTCCTTCCAATAAATCAGCCACTGAAAACCCTACGGAGCACAGTTGTATTGTGACACACATGGGGTCGCCATGAGATGAATTTGACTCAGTGGCAACTGGTATAGTACAGTCACAAGTTTCATGTATGACTAAAGATATTCAAATGTTATTTTTTAGCACACGACATAAACGAACATCACTAAAAACCAGCTGCCATCGAGTCAGTTCAGACTCATGGGGATCCCATGTGTGTCAGAGTATAACTATATTCCTTGGGGCTTTCAATGGCTGATTTTTCAGAGGTAGGTTGCCAGGCCTTTCTTCTGAGGTGCTTCTGAGTGGACTTAAACCTCCCATCTTTTGGTTAGCAGCCAAACACGTTAACCATTTGCACCATGCAGGGACTCCAACAAACATCACTACGTGTGTCATTTACCTTGGACCAGATGATGGACGGTTTGGGAATTCCACTTGCTTTGCATGGTAATGTTACTGGAACACCTTCAATTGTACTGAATATCTGCTGCCCATGCTGAATGGTCGGTAGAACTAAAACACAAGCAGAATTCAGAATGTGAGCAGTTGTTCTTCCACTTAGCCTCATATGATTAAAGTTGAGCATTTTCAGCGTATGCTTATGGTTTGTAAAAACTATTTGTAAATGTTTTTAAGTTTGTAAAAAATATTTTATATTTTTTTCAATATCAAAACATATGAAAAACAAAAATGAAACTTTTTTTGATAGACAGCTACGGTAAGTTGGTCAGGGAGTATGCTGCGCAAACAAGAAAATACTAGAGTTATGATCTGAAGAATTTTGTAAAAACTTAAAACAAGTAGTAAATGATGGCTAATAAGTTGACCTTCCAAATAAAAAATAAGAGAGGACTAAAGAGAATTCATTTTTCCTGGGAAAACAAGAGAGAATTGTACCCTGAGAGCTAAACAACTACCACATCTTTTTGACCGGTGTCCATTATTACATATTAAGTTGCAGTGAGCTGACTTAAGTCCACCTATAGAGAAATGGGCTGTTTAACCATCACATATTCAATAATCTGTCGATATACAAGAATCGCTTAGCAAACTACCAAAGTTAACTTAGAAAAAAGGACGCATTTTGTTAAAAGGAACTTAACAGTAAAACTTGAAAGGTCTTGTGAGCTTACATTTAAAAAGACTAAATACAGAGTTCTAAGTCAATATTTTTCAGTCAGAAAAGAATAACAACACCTTTTGACATTAGAAGGCAACTGGAGAATTATATGAGTAGAAGGAAAAGGAAGACTGTTGATCACTCCATTCTGAAAAAAGTATCAATATTCAATCTTTTGGAAATAATGATTTTGAGTAAAGGAGCTCCCATACATGAAAATTCCTAACCCAGTCCAAAGAATATAGTAAAAGCACAATAAATACCAGCACATTTGCTTTCCATCCTCTGAAAAGATGAGGCTTGGAACTGCTTCTTGGAGCTTCATCACTCACTGCCTTTTTTGCCTTGAAGTTGTTAGACTTTTCCAGTTGTCATAGCTACCCATTAGTAGAGGTTTACCCGAAAAAGAGTTACAGAGACCTCAGTAAAGAAACTTTCATGGGAGGTTTATTTAGATTAAGTATGCTACATACTCATATTTTCCTATGACTGGACTTTAGATAATTTCTTCTTAAATGGGTTAGCAGCAAATTTCTAGTCCTAAGTAAGAATGCCAGGCTACTCTCTAAAGCAAGACATTTAATTTCTAGAATCATCATAAAATGCCAACTTTCACCTATGTTGACAATTTATGGCCATTTTCATAAATGTGTAATGAGTTTGAAAGGGATAAAGGAAAGTGGCAAGTTTAGGCTATGGTTTTGAAATCTGATCACATTTAGGTTTGGGAGAACAGTTTCTTTCAAGATTATCAATCTACATAAGTTAATATCACAATTAAACTCTTTGTCATTTTACTTTGCAGCTATATATGCATTCATTCATTCATTTTAGAGCTGGGTAGAGCTTTTAAAGAGCATTCTTAAAAGGGAAGAGGCAGAGTGATGAAAGTGGCAATACTAATTAACAGAAATGCAGAGGTCTAGGGAAACTGGTGCTGTATTCCACCCAACTCAAAGACAAATCTGTTGGCTACAAAGTTGTTTCACTCATGATATATAGCTGGGTTGATATTTTTTAACTTATCAACTAAATCAGCTGCTCACTTTGGACTAAGATGAACTACGAAAGGATGTTGTGAGATGTAAAGACTGTAAAGATTCCCTGAATAATGATACGCTACATCATGAAAGCATAGATGACTTGGTTTGTCTCGTCTCACCCCTCTCATCTGGCAGACATCACAACTAATCGTGTCACTCACTCTTTCACTCCCAAATTTGGGCTCAGACTTCTTCTTGACACAATATTCCAGGCAGGTGCTGTAAGTCAAATGGAAGGTATATGGGGGGCATGACTGAACTAGATTCTTAAATCA
This sequence comes from Elephas maximus indicus, assembly GCF_024166365.1. NCBI lineage: Eukaryota > Metazoa > Chordata > Mammalia > Proboscidea > Elephantidae > Elephas > Elephas maximus. The sequence goes on along the minus strand of NC_064842.1, from coordinate 49,669,247 downwards.
ATCCTTAAGCACTCATCAGGAAATCTATGGACTGATTCTCTTTAAAAATATTTAAACATAACAGTACCCAGATCTGGCATTAGACATTTTCTCCTTTAGGCTGTAACTAATTTCTTGGTTGATTTGGTATTTTTTTTAAATAATATTTCTTCAAGAATATTTCCGATAGGGTTATTTAAAAGGAGAAGTAGCCATGAAAAAGGAAGATAATCTTCATCCATTAAATTTTCACCAGACCAAACAAAATTTGGAAACTACTGGATTAAGTGATTCTCCAATTCATGTGATAAACAAAGATTGAATTAACTACTAAAAATAAATATTCCATGCTATTTTCTTCTCTAAGATGCTCAGCCCTGTACACAAAGCTATTTTTAAATACTACATTTTTTAAAAAAGGAACGTCACAAATTCCTTAAAGGAAATACATAAAAAAGTTATGACAATTTCTTAAACTATGAGCTGTCACTTATTTATTGAGATGTATAAAGTTGGTAACTGGCAGTCGTGAATGGAAAAAGATTGCTTCTGGATTTTCTTCTTTGTGACCTTTATTTAACATGAAAGAAGACTGTTTGGCGCACATGAGGTGACCTTTAGAAAAGTTTAGGTCATTTCTAGCTGAAAGACAAAGGGGCCATTGGTAAGAACATGCTTTTTGCACAATCCAAAAATAAAAGGCAACTTTGGATGGTATAATAAGTTCAACTTGCCTGAAATTAAAATGTATTTTTAAAAATAATCATCTGAGAGCTGAGTTCATTTTTATCAATTAAGAAACCACTTACAAAAGCCCTTGGCCAGACTCAGCTGGTGACTCCCAGTGATGTCTTTCTGTGTACACAGAAAAGTGAAATCTGACAACAGCATTAACCAATGTAAACATTGTTCAAGAAATAAAGCTTTTGGTAAGAACAACAATTAGGAGGCTTATCTCACTTCTTATAATTAGAGCAATAGAGTTACTTGATTTAAATATATTAACCCAGCTCTGAACACTTTTTGGAAACAATACAATGGGCAATTGTCTTACCGTGCACAACCACAGTGGTGGTTTTGTTATTGGTTCCAGCAACGTTACTGGCCACACAGGTATATTCACCTCCATCCTGAAGACGAACTCTTTCAATATGGAGGCTCCCATCACTGCGCACAGTGATGTAAGGACTCTGGACCAACTAAAAGAAAAAAGAAGTCATTTTTAATTAAAAAAAAAATTACCTGAGCCAAATTGGGATTTACCTTTTTTTTTTTATTATTCAACTGGGTAAATGCCTTATAAAACATTTTAACACTTAAGTGAAAAATGATGACCATAAGATGTTACCAAAAGTGGTATCAATTGCATTAAATCTTGGCATACCTCAAAAGATTATAACTATTAACATTTGTAAGACAGTTATGTACATGCCGGAAAAGGGAAGAAATACAGACACCACTTGTTTCACATTTCTGTATTTTTTGTTAGCACTCAAGACTCGAATTACACTTCTGGCTTATGTTGTTCTTCTCCAAGGACCTTATTGTCACTGAGAAGCAATTTCGTATTTCTATTTTGGCACACAGGTGGTTACGTCACAGATGCAAATGGTAGAGGACAAAGTCATCCAGTGTCATACATGTATGACATACATATAGAAACTGTGTCACAGGAGACTGGCAATATTTTCAGTTAAGACTGATCATCTCTAAATCTATACCATTTATGTATATATCTCAGGGCTCAAGCATTATCAAATTAACTTATAAGTGCATTTTTTATTCAACTAGTTGTGCTAATTTTTCTTGGGTTTTTATTTAAATATGAACAATTTTACATCTTCTTCTATACAGCTGATTCACTACTAATAGGTACTTTAAGAAGAGAGTGAGAGAGTCTAAATACTTCTGGAAACCAGGAAAAATATGCTGAATGGGATGAAAATTTATTGACAGAGATAGCATATTTATGAGAAAATTTCATAGAACTGTGAAAAAATTTTATCTTTTCATAATCAGAAGTTACACATTGAAAAACTATGACACAATGTAGATCCACATTTTTAAAGAGTACATGATAAAATATATAATGTTCATAGTTAATATTAATAAAAAATAAATATTAATATATATAATGGGAGAATTTTATGGCAATATTGACATTTCATAATCCCATAGAAGGAAGCACATAAAAATATTAATATGCTATGAAAATAAGTTAATACATGCTTCGGATTTTGCATATTCTAAATTAAGTTTATCAGTAACATTGTATTTAATGGGAGATTATAGAAATTACACCATTTCTCCATTTTACTAATCCCAAAACAATATGAGCTCCACAATCACATTAATACTGAAGAAAAGTTTTTGTACACTTATAAAAATGTATTTTGTATATTTATTCAAGCTGCTTTGATATTGTAATGGTTGGAATACCTTGCTTCTTCCTCAAGTAAACTAGGAAATGTGAGTACATGCATTTAATACATTCTTACCATGGCTGAGTTCTTAATCCACTGCCGTTCTGGAATGGGATTCCCAGCCAATAAGGTACAAGGCAAAGTAAGTTGCTGTCCTTCAATTACATTGGCCACTGGAGGACTGATCCCAATAAGAGGAGCAACTAAATCAGAAAGAGCACAGGTACTTTCAACTCTATTTCATCCAAAAGAAAGGCAAACATTTTATAGGCCAAAATATCTACTAACAAGGTTATGAAAATCTGAGCTTTTAGAAACAAAAGTTATAAATGTTAATGAGTATGAACTTGAAGGGAGACATAAGGACATCTGTGAGCAAGAAGAATGGCAAGAAGGCAAGTAGTAGTGAAGAAGTAAAGAGAGTAGGGCAGTCTGAAGCAGGGGTAAGATGGTAGAAGAATAGAAACATCAAAACAAGAAATTTACAATGTATTCTGTAGACAACTGGAGAGTAACTGAAAGCATGTACACAGAAAAGTGGTATCATCAGAAACATTCTTTGGAAATACTATTCTAAAAACTGAATGGGAGCTATTGGAGAAGGAGAAACCTGGAAATGACGAGATCATTGAGGGAGCTGCTGTAATAGCTCAAACAAATAAAATGAGATGGACTCTCCTACATAGAACGGCAAAGAAGTATTGTAAAAATACCCTCTTCTAGAATTCAAAGACCAAACTTAACTTAAAACAAAGTAAAATCCCTAACAGATTTTATCTGTCAAAAATCAAGTTTACGTAGATGAATAAAAGTAGATACATGAAGAAAATATATGCAGGCAAAAGTTGTGAATTACTTGTCAAATAATGACAAATTCATGCTGACAGATTTAAAAATCACATTAAATGCTATAATAATTTAAACAATGTAGTACTAGTGCATAAATAGAATAGAATACCAAGGAATACGCATAAGACTATAAACTTATCATGTAATCAAATCGATATTCTAATCACTAGGAAAACAATAGATTATTTAATAAAAAATATTGAAACAAAAGTCTCACCACTTGGGAATAAAGGATGCTATATTCTTACTTTATATCAAACACAAAAACAATTCCATGTGGACTAAAATGATAAATGTAAAAAAGATAACCAGAGAGGAGCCCCACCACTCTAAATATATATTCATATTTAAACTCAAATCAATTTATTTGATTCTACCTTCATGTCATCAAATGGAAAATGAGAAGCTTGGAGCAGATGCTCTCTAAGGTTATTTATAGTTGTAACATTCTGTGAAATATGAAATGGGGTTCAGGAAGGAAGGCTACTCTAGTAATTAGCTATTTACTTTTTTTTTTTCTTAAAGTGGCACAAGTAGTAAGAGATGAAAGTAAATAAAATTCTGATGATTCTGGAGAGTGTGGTTTCTAAACACGTAATTGATCTTACCAAGTCCCGTCACGATTACTGTTGCCTGGGATTGGATCTTTCCAAACTGGTTTTCAGCTTCACAAATATAGGTTCCTTTATCATTTGCCCATAAGTCTAAAAATAAGAGACGATTTATTCATTCGACACTATCTATGAAGCATTAACTATGTGTCAGTCACAGTGCTGATATATAGGAATAGAAACTATGGTACCTTCCTCCAGGAGTTCCCATTCTAGGGGAAAAGACCCACACAGAAAGCAACAATTAACACTACAATTTGATAAATGTTCAATTAATACATTCTACATTTCAAAAAAACAATCTGTGGAAAAGGCGGGGCCAAGACGGTGGAGAAGTCAGACACTTCTTGTGGTCTCTCTTACAACAAAGACCCGAAAAAACAAGTGACGCAATTATATATGACAATCTAGGAGCCCTGAACATCAAAGGCAAAGTTGAAGAACTGGACTGAGCAGCAGGGGGAGGGAAAGATGGTTCAGAAGTAGCGAGGATTTACCAGACCTGACCCGGCAGGAACCGGCACCTGCAGGCCGGATCAGCTGGTGAGAATGATGAGAAAAGCAGTGACACTTGGGACACATTTTCCACATCAGGAAAGACTGATTGGCAGAGAGTCTACTCAAGCCTCCAGAACCAGTGAAAAGCAGCGCTCAATCAGTAAAGGTAAGTACATGCATCTAACCTACTGCGTGGATGAAAAAAACACTCCTTTGGGAAAAACATCTCTCCCATTTACCTGCCTCCTCCCCACTCTGCACCGGATTCCAGGCCAGCTTCAGAGATTGCCACATCCCCTAGGCTGGATGTAGGACTGGTCATGCACTCTAAGCCATTCTCCTGGCCTTGGAGAGGGAAAAATTAACAAACGGGAAAAAAAAATCTGCCAGCTCCCCTAGGACAAGAACTTATGGCAGGCACAGCTCCTTTGCCTAAGCATAGGTATAAAGGGTCCTTGGACTTTGAATGCCTTTCACTCGTGCATAGACTTGTGTGGGCCCATTTCAACAGCATAGGCCCTCATTAGCACAGTACAACAGGGTACGTAACTGAAGTCTAACTTCACATGTTTCAGCTATCTGGTGGAGAGGCAAGTTCGTGATATTTGACACTGCTCTGCCTATTAAGCAGGGTCCTCATATACCCACGTTAGGGGCCTGAGGACTGGTGGTTCCACTTGCACCACCTAGCCACCCATGACAGGGGTCCAAGGATAAGTGCTGCCTCCCAGTCCTTACAGCCAATAGCGTTTGGTGCCCATAGTCCAGCTGCAAAATCCACTGACCTACACACTCTAGGGAACAGGGATGCACTTTCTTCCCAGGCACTCAGGGGCAGCTGTCAGCCCCCTGCCTTGTTCAGCGCATGACCTCCTACTGCAGCCAAATACCTATGCCTACACCAATCATTCCTGCCCATCTAGGACTGTAGGTGAGAGCCTGCACCAAACATTTGGTGAACAGACTACCTGGACAACTGAGCTGAGTCCATACAAGAAAAGTAAACAGACTCCTGGGCTCACACACCTAGTAACAGATCTAACCACCTGGTGATAGGACATTAGAGCTTCAAAGGTACCAAAAATCAAACTAAGTCATATGAGCAGCCTATTTGGACATATAAAACAAGAAACTAGGACACAGTAAGCGAACATAAATAAATATAATAACTTGTTGATGGCTCAGAGCCAACAGTCAATAGTAAATCATATAAAGAGGCAGACCATGACAGCTTCAGCAAGATTCCAAAACAAAGAATCAAGAAATCTTCCCAAGGAAGAAAAAGTCCTGGAATTACTGGAGGTAGCATACAAAAGATTAATATAGAGAATTCTTCAAGAGATTAGGAAGGAAAGTAGGTAAAACACAGATTAAGCCAAGGAATACACAGACAAAGCAACAGAGGAACTTAATAAGATTATATAAGAGCATAATAACAAATTTAACAGGTTGCAAGAATTCATAGACAGAAAACAGAAATTCAGAAGATTAACAATAAAATTTCAGACTTAGACAACTCAATAGAAAGTCATAAGAGCAGAATTAAGGCAATGGAAGTCAGAATTAGTGAGATTGAAGATAAAGCACTTGACACCAAATTATCTGAAGAAAAATCAGATAAAAGAATTTTAAAAAATGAAGAAACCCTAAGAATTATGTGGGACTCTATCGAGAGGAAAAACCCATGAGCAATTAGAGTACCAGAACAGGGGGGATAACAGAAAATACAGAGAGAATTGTTGAAGATTTGTTGGTAGAAACTTCCCTAATTTTGTGAAAGATGAGAAGATATCTATCCAAGATGCTCATCAAACCCCACATAAGGTACAGCACCAAAGAAAGACACCACGACATATTATAGTAAAACTTGCTGAAACCAAAGATAAAGAGAATTTTTAGAGCAGCTAGGGATAAACGAAAAGTCATCTACAAATGAGCTTCAATAAGACTAAGCTCAGACTACTCAGCAGAAATTATGCAGGCAAGAAGGCAATGTGATAACATATATGAAGCCTTGAAGGAAAAAACTGCCAACCAAGAATTATATATCTGGCAAAACTGTCTCTCAAATATGATGGCAAAATTAGGGCATTTCCAGATAAAAAGAAGTTTAAGGAATCTGCAAAAACCAAACCAAAATTAAAAGAAATACTAAAGGGAGTCCTCCAGTTAGAAAACAAATAACAGAAAACATCCCAAGTCTAGAACACGGGACAGAGCAACCAGATAGCAACCCAGGTAGGCAACTCACAAAAATGAATTGAAGATAAAACACTGAAAATAGGGAAACAGAGACATCAATATGCAAAAAATGGCAAAAAAAAAAAAAAATGAGGGACTGAAAAAGGCACTCACAGATCTTTCTTATGGAGAAGAAGTCGAGGCAATATAAAGAAATACAAGATTGGTTTAAACTTAGAAAAATAGGGGTAAATATTAAGGTAACCACAAAGGAAACTAACAATCCTACACATAAAAATAAAAGCCAAGAAAAACAAAAAGATTCAGCAAATATAAAATCAACAACAATGAAAAAGATGAAAAGAAAATACATAAAGAAAAACAACTAAGCACAGAAAATTAAGTGGAACAAAGAAACTGTCAACAATACACACATGCACAAAAAAGACATCAAAATAACAGCATTAAGCTCATACCTAGCCATAATTATGCTAAATGTAAATGGACTAAATGCACCAATAAAGAGACAGACAGTGGTGAATATGGATTAAAAAAACACGATCCGTCTATATGCTGCCCACAAGAGACACAACATACACTTAAAGACACAAACAAACTAAAACTCAAAGGATGGGAAAAAAATTACCAAGCAAACAACAATCAACAAACAGCAGGGGTGGCAATATTAATTTCTGACAAAATAGGCTTTAAAGTTAAATCCACCACACAAAGGATAATGAAGGACACTAATTAATGATCAAAGGGTCAATACACCAGGAGGACATAATCATAATAAATATTTAAGCACCCAATGACAGGGCTCCAAAATACATAAAACAAACTCTAACATAATTGAAAAGAGACAGCTGTACAATAATAGTAGGACACTTCAACACAATCCTTTTGGTGAAGGATGGAACAACCAGAAAGAAGCTCAATAAAGACATGGAAGATCTAAATGCCACAATCAACCCACTTGACCTCACAGACATATACAGAACACCCTACCCAACAACAGGCAAGTATACTTTCTTTTCAAATGCACATGGAACATTTTCCAAAATAGACCACATATTAGGCCATAAGGCAAGCCTTAACAGAATCCATAGCATCAGAATATTACAAAGCCTCTTTTCTGACCATAAAGCCATAAAAGCGGAAATCAGTAACAGAAAAAGCAAGGAAAAAAAAATCAAGCACATGGAAACTGAACAACACCTTACTCAAAAACTACTGGCTAACAGAAGAAATTTAAGGACAAATAAAGAAATTCACAGAATCAAATGAGAATGAAAACACATCCCACCAGAACCTTTGAGACATAACAAAAGAAGTACTCAGAGGTCAATTTATAGCAATAAATGCACAAAGCCAAAAAGAAGAAAGAGCCAAAATCAAAACATTAACCCTACAACTCAAACAGACAGAAAAAGAACAGCAAAGGAAGGCCTCAGGCACCAGAAGAAAGCACATAATAAAAATTAGAGCAGAATTAAATGAAATAACCCCCCCCCGACCAAAAAAAACCCAGTGCTGTCGAGTAGATTCCAACTCATAGCGACCCTACAGGACAGAGTAGAACTGCCCCATAGGGTTTCCAAGGAGCGTCTGGTGGACTCGAACTGCAGACCCTTTCGTTAGCAGACGTAGCACCTAACCACTATGACACCAGGGTTTCCTTAGATGACACAGAGAACAGAAAAGCAATTGAAAGTGTTAACAATACCAAAAGCTGGTTCTTTGAAAAGATCAACAAAATCGATAAACCCTTGGCCAAACTGACAAGAGGAAAACAGGAGAGGAAGCAAATAACTCAAATAAAAAATGAGGTGGGCAATATCACAACAGACCCAACTGAAATGAAAAGAATCATAACAGAATACTATGAAAAACTGTACTCCAACAAATTTGAAAACCTAGAGGAAACGGACAAATTTCTAGAAACACACTACCTACCTAAACTAACACAAACAGAGGTACAACAACTAAATAAACCTATAATAAAAGAAGAGATTGAAAAGATCATGAAAAAAAATTCCAACTAAAAAAAAAGCCCTGGTCCTGATGGCCTCACTGGAGAATTTTACCAATCTCTCAGAGAAGAGTTAACACCGCCACTACTAAAGGTATTTCAGAGCATAGAAAAGGATGGAATACTCCCAAACTCATTCCATAAAACCAGAATAACCCTGATACCAAAACCAGGTAAAGACACCACAAAAAAAAAGAAAATTACAGACCAATATCCTTCATGAACTTAGATGCAAACATCCTTAACAAAATTCTAGCCAATAGAATTCAACAACATAATCAAAAAAATAATTCACCATGACCAAGTGGGGTTCATACCAGGTATGCAGGGATAGTTCAACACTAGAAAAACAATCAATGCAATCCCTCACATAAATAAAACAAAAGACAAGAACTACATGATCTTATCAGTTGATGCAGAAAAGCCATTTGACGAAGTCCAACACCCATTCGTGATAAAAACTTTCAGCAAAATAGGAATAGAAGGGAAATTCGTCAACACAATAAAAGGCATTTATACAAAGCCAACAGCCAACATCATCCTAAATGGAGAGAGTCTGAAAGCATTCCCCTTGAGAACGGGAATCAGACACGGACACCCTCTAACACCACTCTTTTGCAACATTGTGCTGGAGGTCCTAGCTAGAGCAATTAGGCTAGACAAAGAAATAAAGTGCATCCAAATTGGTATGGAAGAAGTAAAAGTATCTCTATTTGCAGATGACATGATCTTATACACAGAAAATCCTAAAGAATCCTCAAGAAAACTACTGAAATTAATAGAGGAGTTCAGCAGAGTATCAGGATACAAGATAAACATAAAAATCAGTTAGATTCCTCTACATCAGCAAAGACAACTTTGAAGAAGAAATCACCAAATCAATACCATTTACAATAGCCCCCAAGAAGATAAAATACTTAGGAATAAATCTAACTAGAGATGTAAAAGACCTATACAAAGAAAATTATAAGACACTACCACAAGAAACCAAAAGATACCTACATAAGTGGAAAAACACACCTTGCTCATGGATAGAAAGACTCAACATAGTGAAAATATCTACGATACCCAAAGTGATCTACAGATACAACACAATTCCGATACAAATTCCAATGGCATTTTTTAATGAGATGGAGAAACAAATCACCAACCTCATATTAAAGGGAAAGAGGACCCAGATAAGTAAAGCATTACTGAAGAAGAACAAAGCGGGAGGCCTCACACTACCTGATTTTAGAACCTTGTATACCACCACAATAGTCAAAACCGCATGTTACTAGTACAACAACAGATACACAGAGCAGTGGAACATAAGTCCAAACATAAATTCATCCACCTATGAGAGCTGATATTTAACAAAAGCCCAAAGTCCATTATTTGGGGAAAAGACAGTCTAACAAATGGTATGGGCATAACTGGATATCCATTTGCAAAAAAATAAACAAGACCCATACCTCACACCATGAACAAAAAATAACTCAAAATGGATCAGAGACCTAAACATAAGATGTAAAACTATAAAGATCATGGAAGAAAAAATAGGGACAATGCCAAGAGCCCTAATACATAGCATAAACAGAATACAAAACATTACTAACAATGCACAAACACCAGAAGAGAAACTAGACAACTGGGAGCCCCCTCAAAATCAAACACTTATGCTCATCAAAAGACTTCACCAAAAGAGTAAAAAGACAACCTACAGACTGGGAAAAAATTTTGGACTGTGACAAATCTAATCACCATTTAACCTCTAAAATCTACAAGATACTGCAAAACCTCAACAACAAAAAGATAAACAACCCAATTAAAAAATGGGCAAAGGATACGAACAGGCACTTCACCAAAGAAGATACTCAGGTGGCTAACAGATACATGAGGAAATGCTCATGATCACTAGCCATTACAGAAATTCAAATCCAAACTACAATGAGATACCATCTGACCCCAACAAGGCTAGCATTAATCCAAAATACACAAAATAATAAATATTGGAGAGGTTGTGGAGAGACTGGAACACGTATACACTGCTGGTGGGAATGTAAAATGGTACAACCACTTTGGAAATTGATTTGGTGCTTCCTTAAAAAGCTGGAAATAGAACTACCATCCAAAAAAAAAAAACCCAAACTCGTTGCCGTCAAGTCGATTCCGACTCATAGCGACCCTATAGGACAGAGTAGAACTGCCACATACGGTTTTCAAGGACCGCCTGGTGGATTCGAACCCTGACCTTCTGGTTAGCAGCCATAGCTCTTAACTACTATGCTACCAGGGTTTCCAGAACTACCATATGATCCAGCAATCCTATTCCTTGGAATATATCCTAGAGAAATAAAAGCCATTACATGAATAGATACAGGCACACCCATGTTCATTGCAGCACTGTTTTACAACAGCAAAAAGATAGAAACAACCTAGGTTCCCATCAATGGATGAGTGGATAAAAAAGTTATGGTATATTCACACAGTGGAATACTATACAATGATAAAGAACAACAATGAATCCATGAAATAACTCAGAACATGGATGAATCTGGAAGGCATTATGCTGAGTGAAATTAGTCACAAAAGGACAAATATTGTATGAGACCAATATTATAAGAACTCAAGAAAAGGTTTAAACACAAAAGAAAACATTCTTTGATGGTTACGAGGGTGGGGAGGGAAAGAGAGGGGTATTCACTAACTAGATGGTAGACAAGGATTATCTTAGGTGAAGGGAATGACAACACACTATTACAGGAGAAGTCAGCCCAACTGGACTAAACCAAAAGCTAAGGGGTTTCCTGAATACGACCAAAGACTCCGAGGGACAGAGTAGCAGGGGTGGGGGTCTGGGGACCATGGTTTCAGGGAACATCTAGGTCAATCGGCATAAAAAAGTTCATTAAGAAAATGTTCTGCATCCCACTTTGGTGAGTGGTGTCTGGGGTCTTAAAAGCCAGCGAGTGACCATCTAAGATGCATCACTTTGTTCCAACCCACCTGAAGTAAAGGAGAATGAAGAACACCAAAGACACAAGGAAAACATGAGCCCAAGAGACAGAAAGGGCCACATAAACCAGAGATTCCATCACCTTGAGACCAGAAGACTAGATGGTGTCTGGCTACCACCAATGACTGCCCTGACAGGGAACACAGCAGAGAGTCCCCAATGGAGCAGGAGAAAAGTGGGGTGCAGAACTCAAATTCTAGTAAAAAGACTAGACTTAATGGTCTGAGACTGGAGAGACCCCAGAAGACACGGCCCCTGGACTCTCTGTTAGCCCAGAACTAAAACAATTCCTGAAGCCAACTCTTCAGACCAAGATTAGGCTGGATTATAAAACATAAAATGATACTTGTGAAGAGTGTGCTGTGAGCAAAAGTTAGGAAGACAACTCATGGAACAGACTCAGGAAAAGAAGAAGTAAACCAAGTCCTTTTGAAGGTCTCCCTGGAAATTCAGGGATTTGATAACACTGTTTAAAATTATTTGAACCTAGAGCCTAATTCTGTGTAAGAAGAAAGAACTTTAGAAATGATTATCTAGCATTTTTGGAGCCCTGGTGATACAGTGGGTAAGAGCTTTGCTGCTGTCTTAGTCATCTAGTACTGCTATAACAGAAATACCACAAATGGATGGCTTTACCAAGGAGAAATTTATTCTCTCACAGTCTAGTAGGCTACAAGTCCTAATTCAGGGCATCAGCTCCAGAAGAAGGCTTTCTTTCTTTGTTGGCTCTGGAAGAAGGCTCTTGTCATCAATCTTTCCCTGGTCAAAAAGCTTCTCAGGCACAGGGACCCCAGGTCCAAAGGATGTGCTCAGCTCCCGCTGCTGCTTTCTTGGTGGTATGAGGTCCCCAACTCTCTGTTCATTTCCCTTTCCTTTTACCCCTCTTGTAAGAGGGTGGTGCAGGCCACATCCCAGGGAAACTCCCTTTACATTGGATCAGGGATGTGACCTTAGTAAGGGTGTTACAACCCCACCTTAAACCTCTTTAACATAATCTAATCTTGCCTCATTAACCACAGCAGAGATTAGGAATTTACAACACATAGGAAAATTACAATCACAAAATGGAGAACAACCACACAATACTGGGAATCATGGCTTAACCATGTATGGTTTCCTCTTATGAGCAATAAGAAAGGCAAGAGAAGGTTTTAAATAGGTGAATGATTGCAATTTTTGTAAAGTTTCAAGCAAAGCAAACAGATTTTAATCTACTGATAAGATTTGACTGAGAAAAAAAGCATCTTTCCATCATGCATAGTTCCAAACCATCTTAAACAAAGAGTAGTGATAGAGTTTGTACTGCTCTGTTAACCATATACGTATAACTGCAGAACTGCACTTGGTAAACTTAAGACGGTGCCTACTCTAAACAAAGGAAAACGTTCATTTGGAGAAGAAAAATCAACAAATCACCTGATTGATTAGTTATATACAGGTTCTAACCAAGAAATTTTTAATATTATCAACTCTTGGACTCATTTTTGTAGAAATATAAACATTACAGAGAACTAAGTTTCTAATCACTAGGTTCTTCCAGAGAATTTAATTTAAACAACCAGTGGAACCATTGCTTAATGAACACTGGCCTCTTCTTTTATTATTTCCTTTTCTTTCATCTTCTCTTCTATATTTATTTTTAGGTCTCATTTTTGCTTCCTCTGGATTGTTAAGTCATCACTAGAATTACTACCCTACTGGATAACTATATGAGCCTCCTTTCTCTCACCTCTCCTCCTATCTTCCAGAGGAATCGTTCTGAAATACTACCTTCATGTGCCTTTTCCTGCCCATGAAGCTTGAGGGACTCTCTATTTCTATCTCATCAGGTGCCTTTCTTCACGTTGACATTTCAGGTCCTACCTAATCTGAACCAATCTGATGAGTACTTCTCAGTAGGAACCTTTTGTCACAATCTATTCAGGCTATAGATGGTTAAATACTTGAGTGAGGGAACCCATATTTGACTTCTGTCTTCACCACAGAGCTGAACACTTAAACACTTGTCATTAGATAATTTAAGTTTTATTTGGGAATTTAAGCAGCTAATGTACGTACATTTAATACTAGTTAAAAAACAAACAAACCTGTTGCCGTTGAGTGGATTCCAACTCATAGCAACTTTATAGGACAGATTAGAACTGCCCCACAGTGTTTCCAGGGAGCAGCTGGAGGATTTGAACTGCTGACCTTTTGGTTAGAAGGCGATTTCTTAACCACTATGCCACCAGGACTCCTAATATTGTTAATAAGCATGTAAATCACTAGATGGAGGCTTTTTACAAAACACTTCCAAAGACCCAATTACATTTTAAAAACCAATTAATCATCTAAATGTTTTTCCTCCCCTGGTGCCACCATCCAAATATTCTCAACACTATTTGAAAACATACAAAGTGGTTTCAAATATGTAGTTGCTTAATAGTTTATGGGTGAGATTTCTGGATGACTAAATATTTGATTTATTATTGGAATCTCTTGGTTCAGGTGGATACAGCTTTTAATCAAAGAGCTGCCATAAGGTCCCTCTGCAACTCTTTATGTATTGCTGGCCAAAAAGAATTAAAATTAACTAATAGTAATACTTTAGTTTTCTTTACAATAGTTGGTACAAGAATCAATAAAACACAAATACTTATCCACCAAGAGGCCCAGGTGTCTCTATTTGCAGAGAAACAATGAGGTATGAAGAAGTCATATTGTTTTATAAGCCTTTATAACAAGTTAAGGTCATAGATTTGAATAAAAATAACTCATTTATGGCAAGTCGAAATATAAAATTTTAGGACTATTTTAATGTGAAATGCAACACACACAAAATATATTGGCAAAATTAACTCACTATTTTAAACATGGCAATACCTATGTATGAAATACTATGAATATATAATACACATGTTCTTATTTGTATAAAATAAATTTCCTTTAACCTACTTAAAATAAAGAGGGCTCCTGTTCTGAGTTGGCTGATGGAGCTAACTGAAAATGGTCTTGAGAAAAGTGGCATGTTGTCTAATCTTCGCCATTTAATCCTTGGCTCTGGATAACCCTGAACATAGCAAGGTAATGTCACATTTGAGCCAATGTCCATAGACACATCAGTAGGTTCTTGTATGAAAACTGGAGGTGCTGAAAAATATTGAAAAAAAAAAAAACAGATCATTGAAACAGTACACAGGCACATTAAACAAAAGCTTACTTGTTAAACAAACAACATATTGAATTTGAATCATGTCATTGTTCATATGGTATTATAAATTTATACATTAATTATCTCTGATATAGAAATAGTAAAAAAAAATTTTTTTTTGCCTTATAAAGATGCACAAAAGGTAAAACTATTTCCTTCAGGTGATAAAACCAAACCTATTGCTGTCGAGTCAATTCTGACTCATAGCAACCCCACAGGACAGAGTAGAACTGCCCCATAGGGTTTCCAAGGAGCACCTGGCGGATTCGAACTGCCCACCTTTTGTTAGGAGACAAACTTTCAACCACTATACCACCAGGCTTTCCCCTTAAGGTGACAGATGAGGAAAAGAGTGAGAATTTAAATCAAGGCTATGTTAAATAAAAAGAATCTCACAATTTAGGAATTTGTTTTCAACTTTGGTTTATGTCATACTGCTCAAACCTTAAGACTTTCTTATTGCTCTTGTAAGGAAATTCTTTGGCACTTTCCAAACTTACTCCCTTCAACTGAGTTTTAAAATAAACTTATACTAGAGTTCTTTTTCAACAGATCACTATAAAACAAGCTTATAGTATTTAATTCTAAATTATATCTGTGTTTAAGATGGGGAATCAAGAATATGAAGGAACGGAATACCATATATATTAAAGGAAGAATATCTTAATATCTTACAGTTAAGAAAGGATTCAGAAATTATAAAATTATAGCTAAGAAGGCTATTGATAGCCACATGATTGAGGCAATCACAGGAGCCAGAAGAAAGGTAGAAACCTTGGAACACATAGCAGTATAGTAATAGGGAAGATGCTGTCAGCAGGGCCAAGTAAGTGAGGCTATCAGTATGCCCCAGAGAACTTACTAGTAATGATGTTTGAGGCATCTTGCAAGGGGAAATATATAAGATACTATCCGAGGCACTGGATGAAACCTGCTCACGTAGGACTGTAAGAGGAGGTACCCAACCAAGGGAGGTCTCCTTGATCGAGTCAAGGTTAAATGTTGTTTAGCAATTACAAGGATAATTATCTCTTACGAAGCCATGAAGTGTGTTAAGTGCTTGATGCTGATTATCTCATTTAATCTTCACAACATCCCTGTGACGTAGGTGCTACTATTATCCCAATTTTACAGGTACAGAAACTGAGACTCAGAGAGTTGACTTGCTAAATGTCACATGGAGTTGAGCAGTGAGGTTAGGATCCAAACCAGGTCAATCCAACTCCAGAGCACAATTCTTTGCCATTTTATCAGCTTCCCTTTCTCTACAGATTCTTACAACTGCCCACTGTCAGGCTGTTTCGACGGCTAACAAAAATGAGTTTGAAGATCACCTTTTTCCTTTTCATGGGAATTCTGGCATCTAGATGAACAGTTATCTTGGGAGCCGTGTTAGTGCTTTTTCTGAGCCTGGGTTCAAGGATTTCCTCTAACCTTGCAACCTCATCTCCTGCTATTTCCCTGCACAAATCCTAACCTCTGGCCTATCAGAACTCCTCAGTATTCTTCAAACAAGGATAGACCTTTCCTATAGCTATACCTGTGTTATTTCATCTCTCTCAATTGCAAAGTCTAGATCTCTAGCTATTGAAATACAATTCTTCGATCCAGTTCATCAAGGTCGCTCCTCCATCCTCCTCAGTTGAACTAACTCATTCCATACCACTCTCACGGCAATCGTCACACTTAGTCTTTTGTTACACCATAGGTCTTAGTTTTCCTATTAAACTGTAAATTTCTGAACAGTTTATATTTACACCTATATTTTTATCGTTAACAGCAACTAACACAGTACTTTGTGAATTACAAGTGATTGCTAGGTATTTGTGAATGAATTATTGGGTCAATATTAAGCCACTTCAACAATAATCCAGTGCGTGTGTGTTTGTGTGTGTGTATATGTGATGACAACTTTGGCCCACTACATTTGAATTCACACTTCCGAAGGAAACATGGTAATTTCAGAAACTATTGTTTGTTTATTGAATCTAAACGAAACAAAATTAAATTATATGCCACAAGTGGGCAAAATGTTTTTAAAAAGAAGTAGCGCATTTGTGTTTACATTTCTCTCATGAGAAACTGACTTACAAAAGTAATAGGCAAAATGAACATATTTTTAAGATAGTTTATAAAGTAGCCCAATGCTTGTACACCCTAAGTTTACAAGACCTAGTTACTTTTCTCTGGAGTGGTTAACAGTCACTTGTTCTCAGGCAGGTAACTTCTCTAAAAAGTGTAGGTTAAGTATAAAAGTCTCAGCATGAGTCTCAGGATATGTTAGGCTCAGAGTGTGGGCAAGTGAAATGTGGAGATGGGACAGAAAGAAACTCTAGAATAGCAAAAGGATACGCATAAGCCTGGGATCAACCAAGTACTGTAGGGGGGTTGGAGGGGGGAGGGAGGTGTTACTGACACATTAGGACACAGGCATCAGTGAAAATAATGACAAATTAGAATTTTCAGAGCTAAGAAAGGCAAGAACAAACATGTTTAAAAGGATAAGCAAAGCTCAAGTTGTGCCCAGAAAACTCAGTTAACACGGAGAAGTCATCTGTAGGGAAGGCACTTTGGGAATAGTCCTAGGCACAAGAACGGTACAAGAAATATGTAAAAGTCCACCAATCAGGGAAATTACTTGCTAGTACCAGAAAACAAGGCAAATGAGAATACCAGGCACTAGGTAAGCGGCCAAGACAGCACAAAGAAGACATCAATGACAAGTAAACCTCAAAAATGAAGCAATTCATAACTCAGGCCAAGAAGCCTTTTAAATACTTCCTACTCCTGCATACGGCCAACTTGGACTTCAAGTGAATTACACTGGGTGGATGGTAAACAGATTAATGAGAATAGGGGGTGGTGAAGCAGCCAGTACGTGTAGTACAACATACAGTACTGGTACAGGAGAGGCTGTGCTATTTACAGAGGTTAAGAGCCCATTGAGTGGTTTCAAATGGCAGCTCCACTACCTCTTAGTCTATAAACTTGGGCAAATTATTTTACCTCTCCCAGTCTGAATTTCCCTATGAATGAAAGAAGGATAATAACATTTTCTATCTCATGTTGTTAAAAGACATAATCTTTATAAATCATTTAGTAAATAGTAAACACCAAATATTAACTATCATTAGCCACAAATATTGTAGAGTTAATTTATTAGATCTCCTTGGAAACCCTACGGGGCAGTTCTACTCTGTCCTATAGGGTTGCTATGAGTCAGAATCTACTTGATGGCAATGGGTGTGGTTTTATTTTTTAGTTCTGGAATTTAATGTAGCTCTTTTCAATATCATCTTTGTGGCTTCTGCATATATTTTAGTCTACCAAGATTCTGTGGATCCCCTAAGTATTCGTGTGCAGAGAACTGTGTAGCACCACGGCATTGTTGTCACTTAAGAGTTATAGTTTTGTGCACATATTATTTGGAAAATATAACAGTTAAAAATGGGTTGACCATTTTGCTCTAAAACCGACTCCAAAATTTTTCTAATTCCTTTAATAATAATTAAATATATATAAAAAATATATACCTCCATATATATATTTGGTTTTATATTCCTCCCTATGACAACCCTTGCATTATATTGGTCAAACAGATTTTTCTTTCCTAAAACAGCTGGACACACTGTTTTGGTTCTACCAAACCACTTAACACACAACCACAGACTAAGGCTCAAACCCTGTGTGGTGCTGAATGTTGCCAATAAAATTACTGCCAGGCCAACATTTGGTTTGATGTAGCCAATCTTCTTCCTTCCAAATAAATTCGCAATTCACTACCCCTCTTTAAATAGAATAAAAATCATTGGTAACTTTCCCTGTTGACCTGAAATGTCCATAAGTTAAAGCCATGATAATGAGAAATAGGAAAAAGGAGACTCATTACAAGAAGCTAGAACTCAGAAATAATATTAAACAGGATTCCATTATTATTTTTTCAATCTAGTGTTGTCGATGTGAAGTAACAGCCCCGCGAAAACAATCTTAAAGCCCAAAAAGGTACATGATATGGATAAAAGCATGTTTTTCTTCTTAAGTCATAACGTACTTAAATATATGCCCAATAATTTTGGAATTCACATGAATAATTTTATGCACTACTACCAGTTTATTACTTAACTTGTTCAAAGTCCTTTTTAAAAAGCAAATTGAAACTGACTTTCATATTAAAAGCTCAGTGCTAAATCTTAAATACTATGAGTTGGAATTGACTCGATGGCAACGGGTTTCGTTTTTTTTAAAAAATAGAAAGGGAGTCCTGGTAGTGCAGTGGTTAAGTGTTTGGCTGCTACCAAAAACTCAGCAGTTCGAATCCACCACCTGCTCCTTGGAAACCCTATGGGGCAGTTCTACCCTGTCCTTTACGGTCACTATGAGTTGGAATCAACTCAACAGCAATGTGTTTATTATAGAGATTTAGATATATAGATTACAGATATAGATAGGTATATAGATACATATATCTACCTATATCTCTCTATATATACATATGCATTCCTATATCACTTTCAAAACTGAAAGAATCAAAATGACCACGTAATTTGTGAAGTTAATATGCCCTTTTGATACATGTTGCATTGAGCAGATTCAGGGGAACAGCACTAACCACTAACGTGCTGAATGTCCACCAAGTTTCAGTTCCCAAGCACTATACATGGGTAGTGTCTCATCTCATCTTTACAACCACCCTGTGAGGTAGGTACCATTTACATTTTATAGACAAGTCAGACAGAAAGGTCACAAAGTCAACGATGATAGAGCTGGGATTCAGAAACCCAATCCCTCTCCAGAGGAGTACATTCTCCTAACCACTACATAAATTTGGGGGATTTTTTTTTTTTTTTTTTGCTTTTAAACCTAATAGTGATAACCACAACCATCAACGTGACTGGATTTACATAGTTCTGAGCCGTCACATCCTCTGCCTTCTAGGATATCTAACAACAGTTTTATGTGAACAGACAACCTCTGTCAGTTATGATGACCAGGATTCTAACGATGAATAATGAAACAATTAAGGCATGACAGCAACAGGAATAACGCTGACTTTAATACTAAGTTATTTGGCAAATGTTAACAAGGATCAAGTTTACAATAAGCAAACAATTGAATTTATGTTAATTCCATCAGGGTGATTACTGGAATAAAAGTTGAGAAAGCCATCATTTTAGAGAAGGTCACTCTTGAACACGAGTGAAGATAAAGCAAAGTTCAGTTCAGTTCAAAGAATGAAGGATAAATACAAAACATTTGTTGGAATGTTCCTAATCCAATGTCAGTCACCCTAGCACAGACAGCCCCAACCCATACACAGTGTATCACTGGGCAGAACAAAGAACCTGGAAAGTCCAGAACCTAAAGAGATTACTAAGAAGGCAGTGAGTAAGCAAAGAAGAATGTGAAATAAGGTTAGATTTTACACAAACTTGGAGGGGATGAAAGTGTCATTCTCTTCTTGCTGGGAACAATTACTCGGGCTGCTTCCCTCTTTCTCTAAAAAAAAAATAAAAAAGAGCTAGACAATTCTAAAAGAATGTTGGGTAAATATGAAATATATGTGCAAGACAGAGGGAGAAGAAAAGTCAGCAGATATTGAGAATTGAAATGTTGTGCTTAGGATGTTGCTTGAAAACAAGAATTTTGTATGTACTTGACCTTTATACCCTGCTGGTAGATCCAGAAATACCCTCCACCCAGAGATTCCAGTCACATTTCCAAGGCATTCTCTTAATAACCACAAAGTTTAGTCATGATTCAAACACATCTTGCCATGCCCTAGACAGAGTCTACAGCGGTCTTTGTGGCCGTTTCCAGCTCTGCTGATTCAACCCCCAGGGTGTAATCTCAAAGAATGCAGAACACTCAGCAGATGGATGGGGGGCAAAGGGGTCATAAAAGATTCCAGGAGGAAAAAATTAGTTGACATAAAATGACATATTAAAGTTAGAGAGCCATTGTATCCACTTCAAAAATTAAGATAATAGAACTAAAATGTTTTGTTACTTTATTCTTTTAAAAAATGCATTTTCTTTATAATGCCTAATTTTTGTTTAATAAAAAAAAAAAAACAACTTGGCATAAAAATCATTATGTTGCTGTTGTTAGTTGCCGTCAAGTTAATTCTGACTCATGGTGACCCCAGCATACATAAAAGAAAATACAACTTAAGGAAATGTCATATTTTATAAGCTTTGGGTGATGCAAATGTTTAAATCATCTGTTTAAATTAAGCAGCCAGGCTGAAGCTGTTTCATTTCATATTTTACCATACCGTGTGGAGAGTTTTTTAAAAAAGGCATGAGATGGAAGAACAAACAAGGAGGGAGAACCAATCTTCTACAGTAACACAACTACAGTTGTCATGTACATGCTGTATCCCTGACATTGCAATGGACATTTATTTGTAGTTTGTACTTACTTTATGCACTGGAGAATAATTGCTAGTGAATTAAAAAAAAGTAAAAGCACAATTGCTACCTTTGCTGTCAACAACAACTCTAAATTATGGTCTAGGGCCAAAGTCTAATTTCTGATCTCTAGTTTTTTAGTTGTTAATACTTAAAAATTTGGTATGTCAGAGTAAATGACTCCTGAGAGGAAACTGGCAATAGCTGATATACTGGTTAAGCTCACAATCTCTGAAGTCAGAAAAAAAAAGGACACTTGCCACGGAGCTGGTTCTAACTCATGTGACCCTATGTGTAATTGAGCAGAGCTACGCTCCACAGGGTTTTCAATGGTTGAGTTTTTGGAGGTAGATCACCAGCCCTTTCTTCTGAGGTACCACTGGGTATACTCAAACCACCTTCCTTTCTGTTATTAGTGAGCATATGAACCTTTTGCACCACCAAGGGACCCTAAAGTCAGAAAACCTTGGTTCAAATATCCAGGCTCCCCTTCCCTAGCTCTATGACTCTAGTCAAGTTGTTTAGCCTTCCTAACCCTCAGTTTCCTTCTTTAGAAAATTGAGATAATGATCGCATTACCCTCTTAGGGTAGTTATGAAGATTTAATGAGACAATGCATATAAAGGTTATTTGCACCATGCCTGGTACATTGAAAACAATAAATGCTAAGTATCATTATTATATTAGTTACTTGAAATGTTCACTTTACTTTTGCATTCTGACAACAATTTCTACCTAACTGCTTCAAAGTTATTAAACATGGAATACTAGTGGATTGACACTGAAATAAGTTTGTCTATCAGAGCTGGGATGCTTACAGCCAACATCCAGAGTTATCCTGCCAGTGGCTCTTCCAGCATCGTTGATGGCTACACATGTATAATCACCAGCATCCAGATCTTGAGTTTCTTGAATCTTCAAAAGTCCCAAAAAAGGATCAATAATAAGGAATGTTGAGGGCCTCAACTCAAGATCCCCTAAGTCAAAACAAGGGGAGAACATTAAACACAAGTATTTACATAGTATTTACATTGACTCTGCTATTGGTTGGATTTCAAAACTTCTGAATAAAGTTGACCGCAAAGTTTTTTAAATACAAGCGTCTGGTGCAAAGCAGACACTTATTGTTTATGCAGTGAGAGAATGAAGTGTTTATTGGCACTGAGCTGATTAATTAGTCTGTTTTTTTTTTATAAGTCTACAGCCTAATAATCTATAGCCCAAAATCTGGCCCTATAATGAATTTTGTACAAATATTTCTAAATTTCTATGTACCTAAGTAAAGATAAGCTCTTGAAGCTACATTGGGGGACTGAGAAATGGTGGCATTTGAAACAATGACTGTGTTAGGTAAGAAGAAAATGGGAAGAAAGTTGAAAGCAGATTTCTATCATTGCTTCTGGGCAGAGTGATTTTGTTACTCAGAGAATGCTTGAGAGGCTAGAGATGGTCTTAGTTTGGCTAATGACTAGGTTTTTGCTTCGCTGAATGCTATTCAGTTAGATTTTGTTTTGTGAAAGGTATAAGCTGAGGAAGGCTGGGGAAGAAGGAACCACAGTTAGCTGAAGAGAATAGGGAAGAGCATGTTGGAGAAGAGAAAGTATTGGTGAGGAAATTCCAACAATGGTAAGAGAGATTTTGTTACATGAACCCCCAGGATAAAAAAAATACCACCACTAAAATCTGTATTTTTCATAAAAGTTTTTCAAGTTGGAGTTATGGGTTTTTGTGGGGAGTGGTGGTAGTGGGGCTCTAAGGGGGTAAAGGTGTGAAAATGGAAATTTTACTTCAATATGAGGGAAGGATGGCCCAAGAAAGATGAATTTTGCCTGGGTTACCTGTATATGTTATGTTTCCCTTCAGCACCTCTAATCCCTTTAGAAACACTTTTATTTGAAGGCAAACAATGCCTCAACAAAGCTTTAAGTTAAATTAGGCTTCTCTTTATCCTTCCCCTTCCTCCAGTGGTGTCTCCCCTCCAAAGAACGAAATTAACCAGGACAACCAGTATAATACCACGTGCATAATAGACCTGGATGTTTAATGCCAGCTCATTGTCCACAGCTTTGCTGTTTGTTTGTTTTTGTGGAGTTCCTCAAAACTTCCAGGAGGTTTGAGGACCATTGTTTTGGAGTTTCGTAGCACTCCCAGATGTCAAATCTGAAAAGGTTCTCTCCAAAATCCCACACACTAGCCATGTGCCTCAGGTCTGAGGCCCATAGAATTAGGTCCCACCGCCACTAATGGGTAGAGGGAACCTGAGAGCTAGTAATTCTCTAGGACACTACAAGAAGCACCAACCAACAGTCTCAAGGCAATAGACAGACAATTTTCTTTTTGTTTTTATATTTTTGGAAGGAAGGGAGGTCAAAGGAACTCTAAATTTAAAAAAAAAAAAAAGTTACATTGATAACCAACAGTGCCAAAAACAAAGTATTTTTCAGCATTCCAATATTTAAAACCTCAACCAATCTTTTAAGCTTGCTACTACATACCATGTGAGAATGAGAGAAGCAACTGGAGCCGAGTCTGTGCGCCTCTTGGAAATTTTCATAAATAAAAGCAGATGATGTTGACATAAACTTTTCCTTCTACCAGGGGAAGATGCAATGTGACCTAGCTGTTCATCAAGTATTAAAATGTTTGGATTAAACTGCATTTAGATTTTTGGAATTTACTTCTCCCTTATTTCTTCTGTGTATGTCAGAGAGCATAATAGAATGAAATAAAGACCTTTTTGCTAGTAGATTTTTTTTTTCAAAGTGAAAAAAAATTTTTTTAATGTTTCAAGAGCAACCGTAATGAAACAAAATATAAACTGGAAAAAAACTAGTTCAATCAAGTTCACACTTGTTCACATTTTGATAGTCTCTCCTTTCTTGATTTCAACTGAAAATTTTCATCATCAAATTATTGAAAAGCCCTAGAAAAATACAGAACCTTTGAAATAAAAATGAAATAGGGATCACTTAGTTTTAATCCAATCCCTATATTAAATAACAAGATTAGAAATATACAGTAAAACAGATGAACTTTCCTGACAATCTATTGTGGACTGTAGCAATCATTGCCACTGGGGAGGGTAGATCTGCCTGTTGTTCAGAAACATCAGGGCAATTTCCTCCAATATGGACTGTCACTACCTAATGCCTATATTCTATCTCTGCTGGTTCATAACTCAGAGTGGAAAATGGAATGTTATTTCCAGGGACCCTTGAACTGCAACATCTATGGCTGAGAGGAGAGTAATAAGGAGTCAATTCCAGAATCTTCCAGGTAGTGGCAGTCAAGAGAAGCAATTTGTACAGGCCTTCCTCCCTCCTTCCTTAGCTTCCAAGGCATTTGTGGCACCAGGGTGCCATGAAGACTAACATACTGAGGAGAGCTCCAATTTGGGAGAATAAAAGACTCTGGTTATGATTCTGCTGTATCAGGCAGAGATCTCAGCATGCTCCATTCATTTTTGAATTTTTAACATAAACGACTGATTGACATTAAAAAAAAAAAGAAAACTGCCTCTAACACATTTTTTTCTGGATCTATTTAATTATAATGTGAATTTGAAATTGATATGTATTTCATTTGAAATTCAAAGTTTTAAATATTTTGAATAAGTAAAAATGAGTATATGCTAACTGAAATTAACCAGATTAAGGGGCAAATCCAGAAATGTTTTCTTATGAGAGAAAATATGAAGATTAAAAAGCAATTAACATGCAAAACCACAAAAACGGCATTATCTCCTACTTTTTCACCGTTTTTGATTTGTATTATTAAAAGTATTTGTTTTCTACATAAAGCGCTTCTTTTTCACCTCATGTTCCCTGAGAGTTTGAACTCGAGATGAATTCATAATTTTGTGATTACGACATCAACCCGTTGCTATGGGAACGTCTGTGATTTAACAAACACAATCATAACAATAGCGCTTTGTACTATTTAGCGTTTTTCATCTGAAGATTAAAAAGTATTTTGCAAACAGAATCTCAATAATCCTAGCAACCTCCCTATTAGGGTGTTTGTGGGAATTGCTCTTTCTCATAAATTGGAAGAATTGAGACAGAAGCAGAAGCAGGACTTTTTACAAAAAAATACCTAATGTCAGCAACAGCCTGGACGAGGACCCAAGGATATTCTCCCTAAGGTCAAGTAGCATATTACTGCTATTTTATTATAGACTCACAGAGGTTAATCTTTATGCAAGGGAACTAGACAACGCCTATACTTGATACAAGCCCCTGCATTCATGGCCTTGAAATACATTTGTCTCTCGTGCCTGTAAGTTTTAAAGAGTGTCTTATATTTGAGCACTTTATAGAATGCATCCTTGAGAACCTAGACAACTTTTAAATGATGAGAGCCATCTTCTCTAAAAAAGGTGAACTGGAATCAGGGAGGCTATTTTAAACACTAACTGAGTATTCTTGGACAATTTTCTACAGGAAACAATCCTAAACTAACAAAGAAAACGTTCAGCTGGATTAGCAAAGGCGGGCTTTTCCTCCTTTGATTTTCATGGTTTTGTAATCCACACCAGATGTCAAATCCTGAAATTCAGAGTTTTGAATTTTGCGCTATCGTCCCCAGTGAGAACATAAACACATTTTATGGGGCTACTAAGTCACACACCAAAACAAATTTTTAACAAATCTTTTTTTTTTTTTTTAAAGAGAAAACAAAACTAAGTGAATCAGACACAAATATCTTTAGGAACATACCTTTGAACCATTTAACTTGAGGTGGGGGAATACCAGAAGTTTGACATTCCATAACTGTTGTATCCCCAAGGGCAACCAAGAGCTCACTCTGAACTACCATCAATTTTGGAGCTTCTAAAAAGAACAAATATGCAAATAGTCAATGCCTAGTGCAGTAGCACATGCACTCTGTTTATGTTTCCTTAACGAATCAATAAAAAAACAATCAGCATTTACGTGCTTGCAGCTATTTCAATATTTATAAACGGAAGAAAGCTCCTGTAATATGCATGCACATGGATGTGTGGATGAAAAGATCACTTAAAATAATAGAAAAAAGTGCACAAAATAATTTTGATAAAACAGAGTCCAAAAAATTTAGGAAATTAATTGATAGGTCTGTATGAAAAAGAGGAAAACAATCTTGGAACGTTGCATACATCTAATAAAATCAATAATAAACGAACAGAGAAAAGGATAATGATAACAGAAATACAATCAAAAGAGGGATGATGATAAGACTGACTTGGCTAAATTAAGGTTTGAAGATAATACAACTGCAGATAAATTTGTTTATAGCATTTTCTCCCTGGTTTTAAGGTTATTCATATCTAATTACAGAGATATTTACAGTCTAAGGCTAAAATTTTCATCTATAAAAAAACAGTCTCTGGTTTTGACTCTACTTCTCCCTTTGATGCCATATACAGACATTCCCTAAGTTTCTTTCCTTAGCTCTGTTTGCTTCACCCCCATGCCTAATGCTTTATTCACTCATACATTTTCTCTCAACTTGACATTTTAGGACCTCCTTACTTCAAATGAAGTATTTTTAAACAAACCCAAGAGTTAACTTCTCAAATATGTCACTATGCTCCTTGAGGAAAGCCTGGTGGTATAGTGGTTAAGAGCCACAACTGCTAACCAAAAGGTCAGCAGTTTGAATCTACCAGGCACTCCTTGGAAACCCGATGGAGCAGTTCTACTCTGGCCTGTAGGGGTCGCTCTGAGTTGGAATCAACTCGACAGCAACGGGTTTGGTTTACTCCCCTTGAAAACCTTCAGTGATTCCCGATTGCTTTCAGAATACTGCCTAAATCCCTTAGTTTGGCTTATAAAAATCACAAATTGGTGCATAATTTTCTATTTAGCCTTACTTTCCAATACACTTCCTCACTTATCACAAGGTATAAACTAAGAAACCAAACTAGTTGCCACTGAGTCAATTCTGACTCATGGTGACCCCATGTGTTTCAGAGTAGACTACACTCCATAGGGTTTCCAATGCCTATGATCTTTTGGAAGGAGTCCTTGGGTGGCACAAACTGTTAAGCCCTGAACTACTAAACGAAAGGTCAGGAGTTTGAATCCACCCAGTAGAAGCCTTGGAAGCAAGGCCTGGCAATCTGCTTCTGAAAGGTCACAGTCTTGAAAACCCTAATGAGTATAGTTCTACTCTGCACACACGGGGTTGCCATGAGCCAGAATTGGCTCGAGGGTAACAGGTTTGGTTGTTTTGGTGTGTGTGTGTGTGTGTATGTGTGTGTGTGATCTTTTGGAAGTAGATCTCCAAGCCTTTATCACAAGGTATTATTGTTGTCGTTAATTGTCACTGAGTCAGTTCTGACTCTTGGAGACCCCATGGTTGTGGAGTAGAGCTACTTCATACGGTTTTCAAGGCTGTGACCTTTTTTGGAAGCAGATCACCAGGCTTCTCTTCCAAAGCATTTCTGGATGAGTCCAAACCACCAACTGCTCAGCTAGTAATCAAGTAAGCTACATAAAGAGTCCAAAACACACTCTACTTCCTCATACCTTCCTGCCTTTGCTAAAGCTGCTTCCTATGAACGAAATGCCCTTTGCCACAACTCTTCAAATCCCACTCATTCTTCTAAAAACATTCTTCTAGACTGAGTTTAAATCCTGTCTCCTTTGAAAACTATTTGCAAATTCCGCAGTTAGAATTAATCTTCCCTTCTGCTCACTTCCCACTGTAGTACTTGTCTCTCTGCCTTGTTATAGTCCTTATGTTTCCACTGCTATTATGCAAGATCCTGGAAGGTGAGGACTATGTGACATTTATTTACTTATTTATTTATATTCTACAGTCTGTAGCACAGTATTTTGCACACTCTGGGTGCTTAGCAAGTTAAATAAATGTGTTGTATATTTTGGCTCCTATGTGAATGAACCAAAATTTGTTTCTCCAGTGTAGAGTTCTGTGCCAATCACTCATTCTACATTCCCAACTGTCTGTCCCCTCTCCACCTGGGTGTTTTGCCAATGTTTTTAGTTCTGTTATCTCCAAATCAGAGCCCATCTTCCCTTCTAAACTTATTCTCTCTGCCACCTCTCTCATTTATATAAGTGAAACCATTTCTTTCCTGGATCCCAGGTTCAAAACCTATGACCCTTTTGTTTCCTCCCTCATCTGTCCACTCCAAATCCACTCATCTATCTTTATTGTGAATCTTGTTACACCCATTCTTCTCCACTGCCAGTTTCACTTCCTTATCACGAATGAATGGAGAATAAGGGTGAATCAGAGGGTCATTAATTACTGTACAATTCATAAACTAACACTCAGCTCATAGGGCCCTTACTCCTTAACCCCTCATTTGACTAAGAAAGAACAAATCAAACAGAAACATTCTATAGAGTAATTGCCATGAAGTAAACCTTCAATAAATGCTTGAGTGTGAAGGGTGAAAATGGGAGATGAAAAATGAAGATAAACCAGACAGAGTCCAGCGCAACTAGATGGTACCTGGCTACAACCACTGACTGCTCTGAGGGGATCACAATAGAGGGTCCCAGACAGAGCTGGAGGAAAATGTAGACCAAAATTCTAACTTGCAAAAAAAGACCAGACTTACTGGCCTGTCAGAGACTGTAGAAATCCCGAGAATATGGCCCCCGGACACCCTTTTAGCTCAGTAATGAAGTCACCCCTGAGGTTCAACCTTCAGCCAAAGATTAGACAGGCCCATAAAACAAAACAAAACTAAAGGGGCACACCAGACCGGGGGCAAGGAATAGAAGGATGGAGGGGACAGGACAGCTGGTAATAGGAAACCGACAGTCGAACGGAGGGTGTTGACATGTCATGAAGTTGGCAACCAATGTCACAAAACAATGTGTGCACTAATTGTTTAATGAGAAGCTGGTTTGTTCTGTAAACCTTCATTCAAAGTACAATAATAAAAAAAAAAAGAAAATAATACTTAGACAAGATAAATGACAGAAATACTATAATGATTTGGACTGTAAATGAGAAATATAAAATAGAAGTTGAGGTAAGCTAGAAAGGACATAGAATTTATTAATTTGAAAGTTAAACGTTGTGGAGAGCAGATGAATCGTGGAAGCCAAAACTTTGTGAATACTCTGGAACTGTCAGAATCTGGAAGCTTCCTTGATTTTTGTTGACCAAACAATCTATTAGCTCCCTGAATTTTTAAGTTAAATTAGTTACAATATTTGATTTAATCAATATGTGAAGTAGATAATTAAGTTATAATATTGTGTATAAACTTTCTCTAATACTAATTTTCAGAACAATATTGCTCTTTATGCTATTTATCCTATTTTAATTGTCTTTCAAACTGATAATACTTGCCAATGTATCTAAGTGTTGATGTTTGTTTATCTGTTCCAGCTGAATTACTTGCCAGGCAGCCATATATCCCTGCATCTTCGGGAACTGCATTTTTGATAAATAAGGTACCATCTGAGGCCATCCTATACCTAGGGATAATAAACAAAAAGAAAATAAAATTGAAAACACCATAATAATAGTGTCAAGGTGGTATAGCACCTTCCTTTCAAATATTTCAAAGTTAAATTTTTGGTATTCATTGCAGAAATGATTAGCATCATCACTTTGCAAACAAAGATATAATAATAATTTATTATTTCTAACATGTATCTAGCACTTACTATGTACCAGGGACTGTTCTAGGAGTTTCTCATTTATTAACATTTTAATCTTCATAACAACCCAGTAAATTAGATACTATTATTATATCTACAGATGAGCAAAGAGGTTACATAACTTGCCCAAAGTCAGGGTCAGTAAGTGAAAGAAACGGAATTTGCACCCAGGCAATCTTGTTCCATGTGGTGAAATGCTAGGCTAAATTAGTCTTCGAAATGAAAACCTCAGGGATGAAATGCCTCACGTCACGCCGTGAGTCACTGATGAGTCTAGGGACAGAATCTGGCTCAACTTCCTGGATCATACCTAAGCCCTCCTCCTCATGCCAAACCCAGAGTAATGGAAGCCCGATGGGTAGAAACTTTGTTGTTTATATTCCACATGTTCATTACACTCTGAGTATAAGAGGATTTAATATCTTTAAAAAGCATCCAGAAGAATATCTCTCAATGTAGTATGACAAAAGTGGACAGTAGTTACAAAAATGTCTAAACTCCCTTTAATCAAGGTTACTGTTGTGCCCTTTGCTTCTCCCTCTCTCTTCTGTTAAATCCCAGAACCATGCCTTTACTAGATTTGTTGAAGCTAGCTACACATTCCTTTACTCCATAGAATATTTATTACCCCCATTGTAGTCATCCAAGGTAAACCAAGTGTTACAGTGTTATGTCATACAACTCAAAGTATCAGGGGGTATTAGTCCCAGCTAAAAAAAAAAAAAAAAATTGGATTCAAACTTAATAACCACAAGCTCTATAAATTTATCATTTATTATTTCTTTGACATCTCCTGGCCTGTTTAGAACAATCTAAAGCTGTGGGTTTTGGTCAAATCTCATTTAATCTTAGAGATTTGGCCAGATAAGTTTTGTCTGGAAATTTCATCAGTTTTTCTCACTCAATAAAAACAAAGAACATGATACAAACCCAGTACCTGTGTGAACCCACGATAAACATATCATTCATGGTCCAGGTGATCATTGGTTTGGGATAACCTATTGTAGAACACATAATGGAGACCTCAGACCCTCCTGTGAAAGACTGATTTTTGGGCATCACGGTGACTTTGGGTGGTTCTGAAAATGAATAGGAAACAATGTCTCAGAACTTGGTGTGAGGAGCTTCCTTGTTAGGACATTTGTAGGCTTTTCACCACCACACATTTATTGCCCTCCTCTATGATGACACCACCAGGGATCTTGGCCTTCCTGTGCAGGAGGGAAACCAAAAGTAGCAAAAGCAGGATAAGTAAACTCCTAATGAGAGTAAATGAAGTTTATCCTAATGTCATGTGTTTGTGTCTCCACTGGGGACCCTGTTGGCCCTTGTTCCTACAAGCTGACCACTGTTTCCAGGCCAAGTCTCTAGATCGAGCCTTTGGCTCTTTCTAGATGGTGAACAGTTTGTAGCCACAACTTGTCCTGACCATGCTGTCTACTTTGTTTGGACTAATCTTTCTCTTTTTATTTACTAGGTTATAATTGTTTTGGGATTGGAGACAATGTCTTTCATATTATTCCATATTCCATTACATTCCACAGAATTTTAACATTCCTTGTATGTCATACAGTGGCTAGCATTTAACAGACACTTAAAACTGTTGATGGAATGCAGACCATGAACTATAACTTGGCTTTGACCTGTGATACCCGCCACTCCATCAAGATCCTGCAATACTGAGCATTTGCCTCATGCCATTGGATACACAGGACCTTGATGCAAGAAGAAATGTCAATTATTGAAACCTCCTATTGCATTATAAAAAAAAAAAAAAAAAAAGACTTCTGAAAAGGAAACACTAAATGAAGAATCAAAAACCAAAAAATCAGAATCTACTGTCAAAAAGAAAAAAAAAATTTCTGGGGCAAACCCTGGGATGTTGATATATTTGGCCTAATCAATTACACATTTTATATCTACATTACTACACAGGAGGAATTCATCTTCAAAAAAGGTTCCAATAAAGAAATATTAAATGATTTTCTTAGTATATATATCCCCAATTAAAACAATGAAAATAAATTCATTTCCACAGGGTTTGAAAGAGATTCCATGAATGCTAATAAAATTTTAAAAATTCATTCAATACTTTTTTTTTTCTGTTCAATGATCATGTGCCAGGCACTGTGCTAAATTCTTGGGATGCCCTGATGAGCCAAAATGACATGAGGTCTGCTTTCCATTTACTTACGTTTTTACTGTAAGTGAAATTGGGAAATTCAGTTAGTCAGTGAAATCTGTATATATTTATAATGTATTCTCACTACAATGTAGTCTGCAAATAACGTCTTAGTTTTACTAAATCAGTTTGAAGAATCTCCATGTATTTGAATAAGATACAACTGGCGCTGCTGGACGGCGGCAGCTAATTAGCCCTTAATCACTAGCAGCTTACAATCGCCACCCCCCCCGCCCTTTTTCCTGTTTATATTGTGTTTCTCAAATTATGATCATCTAGTCCTTTTTAGTCTTTGAAGTTAATGTTTGAAAAGTTTCTCCGGCCTGTGGACCTAGTTGATAGCCGCATTACCCCATGGATCCTTCTTGGTGAACACAGGGCTAGGGAAATGCGTGAGGTCAAAGGCAGACTGGCCACAGCCAGTAAGTTTAAATTGTGATTCCACCTGGAGTCCATCAATCCTGAAATGCTGGGGGGCTACTCATGCTGTGGGGTATTGTAGAGGATCTTCAGAAGATGAGGGGAAGGAATATTTCTTTCTCTTTAAATTTTATTGATTACCCACATTTATCACAAAAAGGGTTTCTCATGTCTAGCTCATATTGACACAGGATTGCTGCAAAAATTCAGGCAGCTTTTAGGATTTCATCTAAATATGGTGCCTTCCAAAACTCTGCCAGAGTTGGCCTAGCATCTCTCTCAGCAAGGATCCCACTGGTAGGCTTTGCAGACCAGATATCAAAGTGAAAGTTAAGGTCAGTTACTCAAACCAGGATACAGAGAGCTAAGAGGTCACTTAGCAAATAAAGCCTGGATATAGGGTGCTGCTTGGGGTCAAGAAATAAGTCTGTGTGCAACACACAGATGGGATGACATCATCCTACAGAAGGCGAGAAACCTACCCTTGCCCTGGAAAGAATATTCCTGCTGATAAGAAAATCAGAAAGGACATAAACAAACTGGATTTCCACCAAGTAACAGTTAAATAAAGATGGTCAAAATGATTTAGCCTTCACTTAATTAGGTTAAATAAGAGCATTATAGACCTAACTCTATTTGTTTCAACTGTTAAATTTTTTTAATTCATAAAAAAGCACCTCCCTTATGCATTTGTCAGAACCCATAGGACTGCCCAACATAAGGAGTGAACCCTAATATAAACTTCAGTTAATAATCATGTCTCCATATTGGAAACCACATGTACCACATGTAAGCAAATGTACCACATGAATACAAAATGTTAATAACTTTGTAACAGGAGAAACAGTAGACAGGGGTGGGTGGAGGAAAAGGGTATATGGAAACTTTCTATAAACCTAAAACTACTCTAAAAAGCCTGTTTAAAAATGCTTCTCTTGTTTTAATAGAGAAGAACATGGAATTGAAATAGTTCAACTCCATCAATGAAGTGAATTCATTTGCCCGTTAGCAAACCTAATCTAAATCTCTTAATTTATAATGTTATACCCTATTTTTGGTAGGAAAAAATAGTGCTGACATTACATGAAGAAGACCAGAGTCCAATTGTAGACTTGGAGAGAAGTAATCCATTTTTCCAATTGGTTTTCAAGCTCATTTCATCACCACGACCGTCATCATCATTCCATTATCACCATCATCACCACTACCATCACCACCACCATGATCACCATCATCATCATTCCATTATCACCATCATCACCACTACCATCACCACCACCATCATCACCATCATCATCATTCCATTATCACCATCATCACCACTACCATCACCACCACCATCATCACCATCATCATCATTCCATTATCACCATCATCACCACTACCATCACCACCACCATCGACCATCAACGCTGTCATCATCCATAACACTTTGCTTTTCATTAGCCAAAGCAATGGGAATATACTACTCTTTCAGGTAAACTTTACAATATTTGTTCTTTATATTTTAATTATATAAAAATACAAAAAACATAAGTTTCTATAATTTCTCACCAATGACTTAAAAGAATTCAATATATATTATATAATAATAAAAATAAAAAATAAGCACTACTTTAAGAGTTGGGTGTCTGAACACACTATTAACGATAAACACCAAAATAGAGGGTTATAAGTGAGCAGTAGTGAAAACCACCTTCACTCTGCCTGCAAAGATTTAAAACAAAAAAACAAATGCATTGCCATGGAATTGATTCTGACTCATGGTGACCCCATATGTGTAAGGGTACAACTGCTTCATAGTTTTCAATTGCTGTAACCTTATACAAGTAGATCATTAGGTCTTTCTTCCGTGGCACTGCTGGGTAGATTCAAACCTCCAACCCTTCAGTTAGTAGCCCAGCACAAACCATTTGTGCCACCCAAGGACCTCCTACAAAGACGAGGGAAGATAGAATTCTGCCTGACTCTCTTGGAAATTGATAATGGCATCTTCACACTCCTGAGGCATGTTCTCTATCAGCAGTAAGTTAGGTCTGATTTATTATTATTATGCTTCCGGTAGGAAACACAAAGATGTAAGAACTTTCTCTTCAAGGTGATTCAACTACAAATTAATCAGATAATGCTAATGTTTTGAATTACCTAAGGAACAGTTGACAATATTACTCACCACTGGTATATCTAGCAAATTTCTGTGTTTCTATTGATTCACTCAACACATACTTATCTAACCTATTACATTTCATACACTTCTGCCCTCAAAGATCTTATCGAATACTCTATAGAAAAGTATACTATGTAAAACAAAAATAAAAACCAAACCCATTGCCATCTATTTGATTCCAACTCATAGTAGCCCTACAGGACAGAGTAGACATGTCCCATAAGGTTTCCAAGGAGTGGCTGGTGGATTCAAACTGCCGACCTTTTGGTTAGCAGCTGAGTTCTTTAACCACTGCACCGCCAGGGCTCCATACTATGTAAACGTAAGGGCTAAATCTATACTTCCAGTAGTCATATCACTGAAATGGAAGGTGAACTAAAGTTTGAGTGCCTATTATGTGCCAGGTATCTAACACTAGACCCATCATTTATTTTCCACAATAACTCTATGAAGTAAGTGTTACTGCTATTTCAAACATAAGGAAAATAATGTTCGAAAAGCTTAAATAATTTTCCCAAAGTTCCTCAAAGGTTGGGCTAAGATTCAAATTCAGGCTTTTCTGGCTCCATAATGTCTGTCTATACTTTAATGGAGATGAGAGCACTATCTATGCCACAGGGTTATTGTGAATTAGATTAGTTAATATACGTAAAATACTTAGAACAATGCATAGTAGGTACTATGCAATGTTTGCTATTAGTATTTTTGTTATTCCATTGCATTATAAAGTATGACAAAATAAGTGATATATAAAAACAAATGTACAAAGAGGAGCCAAGATAGTGAACTAGTCAGATACATCTTGTTGCCCCTCTACAACAAGATCTGAGAAACCAAGTAAAACAGATACAGAAGACAATCTTAGAACCCTGAGCATCAAATGAAAGGATAAAGAATTAAATCAGTACCGAGTGGAAGAAGAAACTGATTGAAAACAGCGAATGAGGAGAGATACGGAGTGGAGGTGACCTGCCAGCCAACCTGGCACAGCATGGCCACCTTGGGACAAAGCTAGCAACAATCCCAAGTGAGGAACACAGAAAGGCAACTGCATGGAATTCCCCATAGGAGACAGAGAAACTGTACTGACATACCCAGAGTGAAGCAAGGTGAGCAGAGCATGAAACAGATCTGGAGGGGAAACGACAAGAAGGTGGGCAAGAGCTCCAGGGATCCTGGCATCTGCAAAGCAGGGAAGGAGCCAGGACCTAGAGACAGGGCTACACATGAGCGGTGCTCCCTGACCATTAGGGTGGATGGCACATATGGAGTAACAGATCTGCAGATTGTAAACAGGAGGTCCCTTGCCCAACCAGACTATGGGCAGCTCCCCCTTCTTCATCCTTGATCAGGGCCAGGTCCTGATTGCTGGCTGCAGACAATGGGAAGTACCCAGGTACCGTCACCCAGCAACCAGAGGATCATGCTTCCTTTCCTCCTATCCTCCTGGTGACTGGAGGTATGAACTTCTCCATTCCCATAGCCCTGACCACTGGGGACCACAGTATGAGCACCCCATCTCCATCCCACCCAGCCCTATTCACCATCCCTTTCCCTGCCCACTGCTGAGTGGCAGTGTTCCAGAGCTCCCAGCTGCTTGACCCCATGCTCCTCTTGCTGCCCCATCCTGTTGAGCAGCATGGGAGACCCCTGGTGCCCTCAGTTGTCCAACCCCACCCCTACCCACTAATCCGCCCTGCTAAGTGCTGCAACAGCATTCCAGCACCTCCGCCCAAACTCCCTCACCCTTGGCATATAGCCCCATCCATCCAGTGAGCAGAGCAAAAGAGCACTCAGGTGGTCCCTGCCACCTGCCATGCCTCCTGGCTGTGGCCCTTCCAAATTGGTGAGTGGCTATGAGGGCTCCCACACTGCTGGACCAACAACAGGCTTCAGCCAGCACCCATTCAGCTCAACCTCAGCTGTCTCATATGCCCAGTGAACAGCAACATGAGCTCACGCTGTCTGCCACTGTTCTCCCCACCCACAGACAAGTGGTGAGTACTCCTATACCATCAGATGAGTGATCAGTGAAGAGCCTGATCTGCCTGCCCTGATACAAGAAAAAAAAAAAAAAAGACAAAACAAACAAACATACGATCAATTAATAAATAAAATAACACCTTAAAGCCTCAGCAACAACAGACAATAACAAACCATATGAAGAAACAGGATAAGATGGCTCAAATAAATAGCCAAAAAAATAAATAAATAAAAGAGGCAGAAAAACTTCCTGAGGAAAAAATGGTAACAGAACTACCTTTTTGAATATAGGGTTGCTATGAGTCGGAATCGACTCAACGGCAATGGGTTTCAGACAGAGTCAACTACATCAGATAACAACCTGAGATTAAGACACACGAAAAACCAAAAAAACCAAACCCACTGCTGCTGAGTCGATTCCAACTTATAGCGACCCTACAGAGCAGAGTAGAACTGTCCCATAGAGTTTCCAAGGAGCACCTGGTGGATTCGAATTGCCGACCTTTTGGGTAGCAGCCGTAGCACTTAACCACTACGCCACCAGGGTTTCCAAGACACATGAAAGCATCACCCAAATATCAACCCAGACAAAAAATTTTCAAACGTAAAGTAAAGCTGCAAAATTGAAAACAGGGAACAAGAGATGTCAGTCTGTAAACAATGACAACCTCAAAACAAAAAAAGAGAATAGAGTGTAGGTATAGTATTTCCACATACAGAGGAAGTCAATGCAATACCGAGATATAACAGACCATTTTAAACTAAGGAAGAGAAGGTAAATTCCATATAACCACAAAGAAAATTAACAAATCTACTCACCAAAAAAAAAAAAGGAGAAGAAAATCAAAAAGACTCAGCAAACATAAACTCAACAACAATGATGGAAAGGAAAAGAAAACCAATAAAAAGAACTCAGCACAGAAAATTAAATAGAACAAAGAAACCGTTGACACCATTTAACACCATAATAAAAGCATACCAAAATGGCAGCAGCGAATTCATACCTCACAATAATCGCACTGAATGTAAATGGTTTAAATGCACCAGTTAAGAGACAGAGAGTGGCAGAAAGGAAAAAAAAAAGGAACCATTAATATGTTGCCTAGAAGTCACACACCTTAGACACAAAGACATCAATAAGTTAAAAATCAGAGGATGGAAAAAAAATGTATCATGTGAAGATTAGCCAGAAGAGAGCAGGAGTGGCAATAATATCTCTAATAAAATGGACTTTAAGTCAAAATCCATTATCAGAAACTAGGAAGGGCATTATATAATGATTAAAGGATCAATCCACCAAGAGGACACAAGCATAATAAATATTTATGTACCCAATGACAGAGCTCCAAAATACATAAAACAACCTCTAACAAAATTGAAAAGAAAAACAGTTCTACAATAATTGTATGAGATTTTAACATGCCCCTTTTGATGATAGACAGAGCAACTAGAAAGAAACTCAACAAAAATACAGAACTAAATAACATATCATCCAACTTGACCTCATATACACACAGAGAACATACCACCAACCTCAGCATGGTATACATTCTTCTCCAACAGACATAGGTCATTTTTCAGAATAGACCATACATTAGTCCACAAAGCAAGTCTCAGTAAATTCAAAAACATCAAAATAATACGAAGCATCTTCTATGATCACAACACTATAGAACTAGAAATCAGTAACAGAAAGGACAAGGAAAATACTAAATACATGAAAAATGAATAACCCTTTACTTAAAATCGATTGGGTAATAGAATAAATTAAATATGAAATTAAAAAATTCTTACAATCAAATGAGAATGAAAACAACACACAAAGCCTTTGGGACACAGCAGAAGCAGTCCTCAGAGGAGATTCTGTAGCAATAAATGCACACATCAAAAAAGACGAAAGGACCAAAATCAACAACTTAACCCTATAACTCAGACAAATAGAAATGGAGCAGCAAAAGAAGTCATGGTCATCAGAAAAACAGAAAACAAATAATAAAGATCAAAGCAGAAATAAATGAAATACAAAAGAGAAAAAAAATAGAATCAATAAGAGAAGTTGGTTCCTTGACAGGACCAGTAAAACTGACAAACCAGTGGCCAAATTGACAAAGAAAAAAAAAATGGGAAGATACAAATAACCAAAATAAGAAATGAGATGGGTGACATTACAAAAGAACCTACTGAGATAAAGAAGATCATAACAGAATATTATGAAAAATTGTACTCCAACAAATTTGAAAACCTAGAAGAAATGGACAAATTTCTAGAAAGGCACTGCCTACCTAAACTAACACAAATGCAGATAGAAAATTTGAACAGACCCATAACAACAGAAGAAATTGGAAATGTTATTAAGAAAAGAAAAAAAAAAACTACCAAAAATAAAAAGCCCTAGCCCAGACAGCGTCATGGGAGAATTCTACCAAACATTTACAGAAGAGTTGACACAAATTCTACTCAACTATTCCAGAACACATAAAAGGAAGAAATATGCCCTAGCTCATTCTTTAAAGCCAGCACAACCCTGATACAAAAGCCAGGCAAACACATCACTAAAAAAGAAAACTATAGACCAATAGCTCTCATGAATATAGAAGAAAAAATTCTCAACAAAATTCTAGCCAACATAATTCAACAGCATTTCAAAAAAATAATACATCATGATCAAGTGAGACTCATACCAGGGATGCAAGGATGGTTCAACACTAGAAAATCAAACAACGTAATTCACCACATAAATAAAACAAGGGAAAAGAACCACACGGTCATCTCAATTGACACAGAAAAGGCATTTGATAAAATGCAAAACCCTTTTCTGATAAAAACTCTCAGCAAAATAGGAATAGAAGGGAAATTCTTCAATATAATTAAGGCCATATACATAAAACCAACAGCCAACATTTCTCTCAACAGGGAAAAATTGAGAGTATTACCCTTGAGGATGGAAATAAGGCAAAGGTGTCATTTATCACTATTCCTATCAATATTGTACTGGAAGTTCCAACCAGAGAAATAAGGCAAGAAAAGGAAATAAAGGGCATCCAAATTGGAAAGGAAGAAGCAACTATCCTTATTTGCAGATGACATGATTCTCTACGTAGAAAATCCCGGAGACTCCACGAGGAGGTTACTGGAACTAATAGAAGGATTCAGCAAAGTGACAGAGTACAAGATCAACACATGAAAATCTGTTGGGTTCCTCTATACAAATAATGAGGGCTCTGAAAAGGGAATCAAGAAATCAGTATCATTCACAGTAACCTTCAAAAGGATAAAATACCTAGGAATAAAGTTACCCAGGAACATAAAAGATTTATACAAGGAAAACTATAAAACACTACAGCAAGAAAATAAAATAGATGTACATAAATGGAAAAACATACCATGTTCATGGATTCGAAGACTTAACATTGTGAAAATGTCAATACTACCAAAAGTAATCTATAAATACAATGCAATCCAGACCCAAATGCCAACATTCTTTAAGGAAATGGAAAAACTAATCTCCAACTTTATATGGAAAGGAATGAGGCCTTGAATAGCTAAAGCAATATTAAAGAGGAAGAACAAAGTAGGAGGCCTCTCACTTCCTGGTCTCAAAAAATTACTACACAGCCATGGTAATCAAAACAGCCTGGTACTAGTACAATGAGAGACACACAGACCAATGGAATAGAATTGAGAGCACAGAAGTAAATACATCCATCTACGTGCAGCTGATCTTTGACAAAGGGTCAATATCCATTCAATGGGAAAGAAACTGTCTCTTTAACACATGGTGCTGGCAAAATTGGATTTCCATATGCTGAAAAATAAATCAGGACCTATGCCTCACATCAGGTACAAAAAACTTATTCAAAATAGCTCAAAGGTCTAGATGTTAAAGCTAAAACTATAAAGTTCCTGGAAAGAAACAGAATCAAAGCTAGGGGGCCTAATATTTGGCATAAATAGCTTGTGAAGCAAAACTAAAAAAGCATGAATCACAGAAGATAAGTGGATAACTGGGAATTCCTAAAAATTAAATACCTATGCTCATCAAAAGACTTTACCAAGAGAATAAAAAGAGAACCTACAGGCTGGGGAAAATCTTTGGCAAAGATATATCTGATAAGGCTCTAATCCCTAAAATATATAGAAAACTTCAAAAATGCAACAACAACAAAAAAAATACAAACAATCCAAAACATGGGCAAAGGTCATTAACAGACAATTCACCAAAGACAACATTCAGGTGGCCAACAAATACATGAAAAAGATGCTTGTAATCATTAGTCACCCAAAACCAAACCCACTGCCGTCGAGTCAATTTCAACTCATAGTGACCCTATAGGACAGAGTAGAACTGCCCCAAAGGGTTTCTAAGGCTATGAATCTTTAGGGAGGCAGACTGCCACGTCCTCCCAGAGAGTGGCTGGTGAATTCAAACTGCCAGCTTTTCCATTAGCAGCGAAGTGCTTAACCACTGCATCACCAGGGATTCATTAGCAATTAAAAAAAAAACATAGAGAGATGCAAATCAAAACTACACTGAGGTACCACCTCACCCCTGCAAAAACGGCAGTGATCAGTAAAAGAGAGAACAACAAATGCCGGCAAGGTTATGAGGGGACTGAAACTCTTATACATTGCTCGTGGGAGTGTGAAATGATACAACCACCACGGAAAACAATATGGTCCTTCCGCAAAAAGCTAGAAATAGAAATACGTTATGATCCAGCAATCCCACTCCTAGGTATATATCCTAGAGATGTAAGAGCAGTGACACAAACAGACAAATGCACATCTATGTTCACTGCAGCATTATTCACAAGAACAAAATTATGGAAACAACCTAAGCGCACTTAAATAGATGAATGAATAAACAAACTGTGGTACACACATACAATGGAATACTACACAACTCAAAAGAAAAATGAAGAATGTGAGAAACATAGCATAGATGAATCTGGAGGACATCATGCTGAGCGAAGTAAGTCAACCACAAAAGGACAAATATTGTATGGCTCCACTTTTATAAAGAGTCAAGAACAGGCATTCACACGGCAAGCAATGCTCTTTGATGGTTACCAGGAATGGGAGGGGGAGGGAGGGGAATCACTTTCTAAATAGTTGTCGTTGGGTGCCGTCCAGTCCAGTCAGTTCTGAGTCATAGGACCCTATGCATAACAGAATGAAACACTGCCTGGTCCTGCGTCATCCTCACGATTGTTGCTATGTTTGAGCCCATTGTTGCAGCCACTGTGTCAATCCATCTTGTTGAAGGTCTTCCTCTTTTTCATTGACTCTATACCACACACGATGTCCCTCTCCAGGGACTGATCCCTCCTGATCACATGTCCAAAGTTTGTGAGATGTAGTCTCACCATACTTGCTTCTAAGTAGTATTCTGGTTGTACTTCTTCCAAGACAGATTTGTTCATTCTTTTGGAAGTCCATGGTATACTCAATATTCTTTGTTATCACCACAATTCAAAGGCATCGATTCTTCTTTGGTCTTCCTTTTTCATTGTCCAGCTTTGGCATGCATATGAGGCAACTGAAAAACACCATGGCTTGGGTCAGGCACACCTTAGTCCTCAAGAGGACATCTTTGCTTTTTAACACTTTAAAGAGGTCTTTTGCAGTCAACTGCTGCTTCCGTGAATGTTGATTGTGGATCCAATTAAAATGAAATCCTTGACAACCTCAATCTTTGCTCTGTTTCTCATGATGTGGATTATTGGTCCAGTTGTGAGGGTTTTTGTTACCTTTATGTCAAGGTGCAATCCATACTGAAGGCTGTGGTCTTTAATTTCATTAGTAAGTGCTTCGTCCTCTTCACTTTCAGCAAGCAAGGCTGTGTCATCTGTATAATGCAGGTTGTTAATGACTCTCCCTCCAATCTCGATGCCCCATTTTTCATATAGTCCAGCTTTTCGGAGTATTTGCTCAGTGTTTAAGAATAAGTGACAATTTTGGAAAACAGGATAACAGAAAATTTTGCAACAATAAAATAAATGTGTGGTTAAATAGGTAGACATATATGCATACATGTGTATAGGAAGGCACATGTAAGTATATGGATATGCATGTACAGGTTTATCTGCAGACATGTATATACATCTCTATGTGGGCAGTATATATATTTGTATATACATTAAACCACATAGGGGCACACTTATGGATACTACCAAGACATAACCAAACACCTCACAGGATAGGTTTACTGAGTTTGAAGGCTTGGGACCATAGCCTCACGGGACAACTCGATCAATTGGCATAACAAAATCCATAAAGATAATGTTCTACATTCTAGATTGGTGAGTAGCATCTGGGGTCTTAAAAGCTTGCCAGCAGCCATCTAAGATACAACTATTGGTCTTTTCCTATGTGAAACAAAGGAGAGTGAAGGAAACCAAAAACTCGAGGAAGAAATTAGTCCACAGGATTAATGGCCCATAAGATCCACAGCCTTTTCGAGCCCGAGACCAAAAGAACTAAATGGTGCCTGCCTATCACTACCAAGGTTTCTGACCAAGGACACAAAAGAAGGTCCTGGTTAGAATGGGAGAAAAATGTAGAACAAAACTCAAATTACTAAAAATGGCCACACTTACTGGACCAATAGAGGCCGGAAGAACTCCTGAGACTACCGTCCTAAGATACCCTTTGAACGTGGAACTGAAGCCATACAGTGGTTCTCTGGTGGCCACCTTTCATCATCATAACAGGTTGGCTTGTAAAAGAAACAATATCACCCATGAATATTGTGCTCCCTTAAATCAATCAACAATATGAGACCAAATGATCAACATTTACTCTAAAACAAAAATGAGAAGCTAAGAAGGGCCAGGGAAACTAGATTCATGGAATAGAACAAAAAGAATGGAAATAATGAGAATGCTGACACAATGTGAAAAATGTAACCAATGTCATGGAACAAGTTGTATAAAAAATTGTTAAATGGGAATCTAATCTGCTATGTAAACTTTAACCTAAAACACAACAAAATGTTAAAAAGAAAAAAACATATAATATGCACATATGTACTATCTATCTAGATTTTTGCAAATGAAATTTGATGACCATAACGCATGCATACATATTCCATTTAGATCACATGCTGTATTTATAAATAATATTTATTATGTCTTAACTCCTGTGAAATTTGACGTGTTTCTAGCTACTCAAAATTTACTAGAAATTTCAATAAAAGTAGATAAATTTAGGTTTTTTCCTGTTTACTGGTGGGAAAAAATGCTAATACCTATGTCACCTGGCACAAGTTAGAAAAAGAATTATGATGATATAATAAGCATGTGGTTATAATAACATCAATTTCATACTCAGTGAAGTAATTCTAGTCATTAGGGACTTACTTCATCAATCATCTTAAGAAAGATTTCCTTTTTTATTAAAACAGTCTCTCTGATGACATGGACTAACTAATGACAGACACATACTCTTTCCTGACAGCATACCCAACCCAGTGCCCTCCAGTCGATTCCCAATCATAGCGACCCTATGACGGCATAGAAAACAAATTGTTATTTCAAATATTCATACAGATATAACAATAAGGAGAAAAGGAGGCTTCATCTGGTCCTTTGATTCCACATGGCAGCATTTGATTATTGGAGCACTTTTATACACTCCACCTCTCACCTGCCCGTCAGTTTGTCATACTATGGTGGCTTGCATGTTGTCATGATGCTGGAAGCTATGCCACCCATATTTCAAATACCAGCTGGGTCACCCACAGTGGACAGGTTTTCGTGGCACTTCGAGACTAAAACAGACTAGGAAGAAAGACCTGGTGAAAATCAGCCAAAAAAAACCCTACAGATCACAACAGAATATTGTCTGGCATAGTGCTGGAAGACGAGCCCCCTAGGTTGGAAGGCACTTGACTTAGGAAATAATTAGTCATTATTCCCTGTCCTTCAGCATAAAGAATGTGACCCAGCTGGAGCTGGACTCACAAGGACACATCAACTGGGACCTGAGGTATAAAGACAATAGATGGGACAATCTTGGAAAATATCTTTTAGGGAACCTTTCACATAAGCCAGAACACAAAATATTTTCCACTCTTATCTTTTTCT
Organism: Elephas maximus indicus; assembly: GCF_024166365.1. Lineage (NCBI taxonomy): Eukaryota > Metazoa > Chordata > Mammalia > Proboscidea > Elephantidae > Elephas > Elephas maximus. Next base: position 49,624,607 of record NC_064842.1, on the reverse strand, counting down.
ACTAACATATAAAAAAAAATTTGTTGGACCAATGAAGACCCTCCTGACTGTCATTACTGAATCCTGTACCAATGATTGTTAAGAAAGGCAATTCAAAATGTAAGATCACAGTTTCTAGCCAATATGTAAAAAGGTGAAGCTTTCGATGGTTTTGCCCATTTGTGATGTTAATATATACTGACGACTCTGTAACCCTCCTTGGACTCAAGCAGACATGGCTGTGGCAGCACGCTTGTCTGTTTTCCCACTTTTGTCTATTCTGTAATTTCCTTTGACTCAGACAGACATGGCTGTGGCAGCATGCTTGTCCGTTTTCCCATTCTTGGTTACTCTGTAATATTTCCTTGGATTCAGGCAGACATTAGCTCTGGCAGCACGCTTGTCTACTTCCCACTTTTGTCTTTTTGAATATATGCTGAATAAAACTTTCTTTTTGCTTTACTAAATTTTGTGATGTTTTTACCCTACAGCACACTAAAAAGACAGTGGCTGCAACAATGGACTCTAGCACACCAACAATCATTAAGATGGCCTGGGACCAGGCAACATTTCATTCTGTTGTACACGGAATCGTCATGAGTCAGGGCCAACTCAGTGGCAACTAACAACAAGAACAAAACACTATGCACTGCATATACTCAAATTTAACCACTACTCCTCTGTTCGGTCCCTAGAGAAGGACATCATGCTTGAAGTAGAAGGTCAGTGAAAAAGAGGAAGACCCTCATAGAGATGGACTGATATAGCGGCTGCAATGATGGGCTCCAACATAGCAACGATTGTGAGGACGGCACAGGACCGGGTAGTGTTTCATTCTGTTATACACAGGGTTGCTACGAGTCAGAACTGACTGGAAGGCACCTAAAAACAACAACATAATTAGAAGATAGTCCACTGGCTAGTTTTTAGCATTAAGTGTCTTTTCTTGAGTTCTCACAAAAAATCAAAGTAACTGCCCTCATTTTGAATAGCTCAAATCTACTTTCAACCCAAACGCCCAATTGACTTATATATCTGAAAACATAATAGGAACTGGTTGATAACTGTTCCCAAATATGTTTCACTGTGGGTGATGTATTTCCCCCAAAATGTTAAAATGATGTAACATCACACAATGTTATATGAGGAACTGGAAAATAATTAGTATTGGATTGCTTGACCTAATTTCTCTTGAATCGTAAAGACTGTAAAATGTATCTTACAGGATCTCTGACACTTCTTTTAAATATCTGTATTCCCTGTAGAAAAAACTGCTTCAAAAGTTACATGACTACCACTATGCTTTATTCTAATAGATGTGTACCCCCTGGTTTAGATCATTTTATTTAAAACATATTGCTCTTGTTCTCTAATTCATTGATTTCATTTCTGATTAGGGAGGTAACTCTTCTTAATTTTCAACTAGTGAAAATGGTAACAGAATATATTTTAACAATTTCAAATTTCCCCATGCCTACTAGATTTTTTTTTACTAGATAGTTCCTCATACTCTTCCTGATCTCTCGACCTTCAGGGTACACTGCTCTCCTCATAAGTGCGAGAGCAGGTAGGTGACCAGGGGTTCCTTCCAAAGAGCAAAGAATGAAAACTAAAAAACAAACAAAGAAACACCAACAAAAGCCAGGGAGCAATTGTATGGAGAAGCAGACAGGTGCTACTGAAATCCCAAAACATATAAAGCCAAATGTAACATTTCCAAATGATTTCTCATCAAGGAAAATACGAAGACCTGGCTACAACGTCTAAAATGGTGGAATTACCCCTGAATGACAAAAATTCAGATGAACTATGATAGTTTATCTATGTGGTAAATATAATGAATTTCCTAAAACTTCTACTCTTGCTAATTTTGTCTTTCTTCCTTTCTCCATAATAGACTAGTGCTGTGTTGTCTAACACTGTAGCAATTAGACACTAATGGCTATTTAAATTTAAATTATCTAAAATTTAATAAAATTTAAAAAGAAGCTTAAAAATAGGCATACTAGCCATATTTCAAGTGCTCAGTTGTCACGTGTGGCTAGGGGTTACCATGAGAGAAGGCGCAGATATAGAACATTTCCATCATTGTAGAAAGTTCTATTAGACAACCCGGGACTAAAACCCAAACCAAACCCACTGCCACCGAGTCGATTTCGACTCATAGCGACCCTATGGGACAGAGTAGAACTGCCCCATAGAGTTTCCAAGGAGCGCCTGGTGGATTTGAACTGCCGATCCTTTGGTTCGCAGCCGTAGCACTTAACCACTACGCCACCCTGGACTAACAAAAAGCAGGAAGGTTGCTAATTCATTGACTTACCAGAAGGTGGTGCACTGGCAACAAAACACAGGCAAGGAGCTAGACTGACTCGATCTTGACAGTTACCTGCTGGATTTGCAATAATTCCACACCCAAACACCAGTGTGGTTATTAAATGCAGTTAAAAACAGGAGACAAAATTTCAGAGATATGCAGTGACATATTAAGACTATATTCCATTTTAATTATATAATCTTAATGACAAATATGTATTGAAGTTTCTTTTCTTAAAATCTACAATTTAAATTTTCCCAATATAAAAGGATGAAGATACAGCAAACGTTTCCTGCTTTGATAATTCATTTTAGGTAATTGATAATATAAAATTATTTAGATATTAATAGTTTCCCTTTAATTCTATATTTTTCTTTCCTTAAAAATAACAACAAAAACAAAATCATGCATTTGAGAAGTTCTCTAGGTGAAACGCTGGTGGCGTAGTGGTTAAGTGCTAGGGCTGCTAACAAAGGGTCGGCAGTTCGAATCCTCCAGGCGCTTCTTGGAAACTCTATGGGACAGTTCTACTCTGTCCTATAAGGTCGCTATGAGTCGGGATCGACTCGACGGCACTGGGTTTGGGTTTGGTTTTTTGCTAGGTGATTAGCCAAAACAGATTAAGACAATAAACATGGTTAATAAGAAAGATGGAGTTTTAAGAGGTTTCCAGTCTTTCTCACTTAGGAAAACAACTAAATGATGTCTAGCATTGAGTATTACATTGTCCATCCTTCACTGGCTCCACTCTATAAGAATTTTCAAATATCACAGAATTTCTAAATAAGAGAGGAAGGTCAGATTTTAGGCTTACACTATCATTTGGCTTACAAAGAGTTGTTAGAGCCTATCGAGTCAGTTCTGACTCATAGCGACCCTGCACACAACAGAACGAAATACCGCCTGGTCTTGCCATTCTCACAACAGCTACTATGCTTGAGCCCATTGTTGAAGCCACTGTGTCAATCCATCTCATTGAGGGTATTCCTCTTTTTTGCTGACCCTCTACTACTTTACTAAGCATGATGTCCTTCTCCAGGAACTGGTCCCTCCTAATAACAGGTCCAAAGTATGTGACACAAAGTCTTGCTATCCTTGGTTCCAAGGAGCATTCCAGCTGTACTTCTTCCAAGGCATATCTGTTCATTCTTTTGGCAGTCCGTGTTTTATTCAATAGTCTTTGCCAGCACCATAATTCAAAGGCATCAATCCTACTTCCATCCTCCGTATTCACTGTCCAGCTTTCACACCGTATTCATTGTTCAGCTTTCACATGCATATGAAGTAACTGAAAATACCATGGCACCTTAGTCCTCAGAGTGACATCTTTGCTTTTTAACACCTTAAAGAGGTCTTTGCAGTAGATTCGGTCAAAGCAAAAGTCATTTGATTTCTTGACTGCTGCTTCCACGGGCACTGATCGTGGATCCAAGTAAAATGAAATCCTTAACAACTTCAATCTTTTCTCCATTTGTCATGATGTTGCTTATTGGTCCAGTTGTGAGGATTTTTGTTTTCTTTCTGTTGAGATGTAATCCATACTGAAGGCTCTGGTCTTTGATCTTTATCAGTAAGTGCTTCAAGTCTCTGCTTTCAGCAAGCAAGGTTGTGTCATCTGCACATCACAGGTTGTTAAAGAGACTTCCTCAAATCTTGATACTGCTTTTTCTTCATATAGTCCATTTTCTTGGATTTTTTGCTCAGAATACAGATTAAGTATGGTCAAAGGATATAACCCTGACACACACTTTTCCTGACTTTAAATCATGCAGTATCTTCTTGTTCTGTTCGAATGATTGCTCTTGGTCTATGTACAGGTTCCACATGAGCACAAATAAGTGTTCTAGAATTTCCATTCTTTGCAATGTTATCCATAATTTGTTACAATCCACACAGTCAAATGCCTTTGCATAGTCAATAAAACACAGGTATTTTCTTTCTTGTATTCTCTGTTTTAAGCCAAGATCCATCTGACATCAGCAATGATATCCCTCATTCCACATGCTCTTCTGAATCTGCTTTGAATTTCTGGCAGTTCCCTCTGAATATACTGCTACAACTACTTTTGAATGATCTTCAGCAAAATTTTATTTGTGTGTGATATTAATGGTATTGTTTGATAATTTCTGCATTCTGTTAAATCACCTTTCTCTGAAATGGACACAAATATGGATCTCTTCCAGTTAGTTGGCCCAGCAGCTGTCCTCCAAATTTCTTGACACAGATGAGTGAGCACCCCCAGTGCTGCCTCTGTTTGTTGAAACATCTCAACTGGTATTCCGTCAATTCCTGGAGCCTTGTTTTTCACCAGTGCCTTCAGTGCGGCTTGGACTTCTTCCTTGACTACCATTGATCCTTGGTCCTATGCTACCACCTGAAATGGCTGAACATTGACCAATTCTTTTTGGTTCAGTGACTCTGTATTCCTTTCATCTTCTTTGATGCTTCCTGTGTTGTTCAATATCTTCTCCATAGAATCCTTCACTATTGTAACTCAAGGCTTCAATTTTTTCTTCAGTTCTTTCAGCTAGAGACATGCTGAGTGTGTTCGTCCCTTTTGGTTTTCTAACTCCAGGTCTTTGTACAGTTCATTATAATACTTTGTCTCTTGAGCTACCCTTTGAAATTTTCTTTTCAGCTCCTTTACTTCATCATTTCTTCCATTTGCTTTAGCTACTCAACATTCAAGAGCAAGTTTCAGAGTCTGTTCTGACATCCATTTTTTGCAAACAGTGGCAAATAATAATTAGAATTATTATTTCATAGCGTATTAGAAGGAAACAATTGAGTTTGTGGAGTCCTTGCATGGTACAAACTGTTAATGTGCTCAGCTTCTAAGTGAAAGGTTGGAGGTGCTTTATAAGAAAGGCCTTGCATTCTCATTCTGAAAAATCAGCCATTGAAAACCCTATGGGGCACAGTTCTACTCTGACACAATACGGTCACCAGGAGTCGGAGTAAACTCAAAAGCAACTGATATGGAAGTTTTACACATATGTATCGGTATTTCCTGAACCAGATTCAATTACAGTAACAAAATCTTCTGACTATCAAAAGTTGGTTAGGGTACTCAAAAAGGATAATTTCACATAAATATACAAAAGTCAAAATCAAAAGCATATGAAAGTGAATCTACACAGGACTTCTTGAAGCAAAGATTTAAAAATCTGGCAGTAATTTAAGCTGCCAGACAAATTCATTTGCTACCTTGTTTTCTGATCAAGGAAGCAACCGTGATGTGGTTGAAAGAACACTTGTCTTAGGAGTCTAGTCTGAGGTTCACAGCCTCCTGTCCTTTCAGCTGTTACTCCCTAGACTCCCATTTTGTCATGACCACAACACCTTTGACCCTTCCTTTGTATTCCAATCTACCAGGCCCCACTTTTAGCCTTCTCTTCTTTCTTTATCCAGCCGAGACCCCACAGGGCATCATCACTGCAACTGCTTTTTTTCCACTTACCCTGACTTTTTGTTGAACCATCCTCACAAAACCACAAGTGTAAATGATTCCTCCAGTCTGACATGAAAAGGCAACTGAAGACTGCAGGGGGAAAAACTATACAATGATGACGCAGGAATGAGTTTACCTACTCAGATGGGCCCTCCACACTCAGCAAGACAATATTCCTCTGTTCTCATCCCTCTAGGGCTTTACACATGCAGATTTCTCCATCGAGAAAGACTTTCCTCAATTTTGCCTGGCAAATACTGACCCATTTTCCAGTGGTTGCATCAGGCACCATCTCCTGTGCGAAGCCCTTTTCAATCTCTGCTCATCACTTCAAGGCAGAATTAAAGGCTCCTCTAGCACCCCAGAGTAGTTCTCATTACAGCATGTTGTTAATATTTCTTTGTTTAATTTACTCATGGTCTTTTTGAGAGTGAAGCCTTGGTGGCACAGTTGTTCGGAGCTCGGATGCTAACCAAAAGGTTGGCAATTCAAATCCACCAGCCACTCCTTGGAAACCCTATGGAAGAGCTCTACTCTGTCCCATAGGGTTGCTCTGAGTTGGAATTGACTCAGTGGTGACAGGTTTTTTTTTTTTTTTTTTTTTTTTGAGGGTAAGTATAAAAATATAGTTGGCAATAGTTGATTTCAAGTCATTGCAATTCCATGTGTGTCAAAGTAGAGCTGTGCTTCACAGAATTTTCAATGGCTGATTTTTTTTGAAGTAGATGGCCAGGCCTTTCTTCCAAGATGCCTCTGGGTAGACTCAAACCTCCAACCTTTCAGTTAACATTAACCATTTGCACTACCCAGAGATTCTGCATGGGACATAGCATAACTGAAGATTCCATCATCATAATTATTGTCTACCAGTTTTGCTCTCTCAATAAATACTCCTAACATGTTGTTGCTGTTGTGTACCGTCAACAATTGTGATTCATAGCAACTCTACAGGACGGAGTAGAACTGCCCCACAGGGTTTCCTAGACTGAAAATCTTTAAGGAAGCAGATCACCTGGTCTTTTCTCCCTTGTAGCCGCTGGGTTTGTTCAAACCCACTGACGTTTCGGTTAGCAGCCAAGCGTTTAACCATTATGCAAATGTGGCAAATAAACATGCCTACTTTGTAGTATATTTAGCAAGTATTTCTATAGGAAAGTTATACATTCCTTGGATATCACTGTGGTGAATATTTGATACAAAATTTATCTAGAATATATTTAGATCTAAAGTCTTCTGATTCTTACTACAGACGGTAACAATAGGCAGTATTTTAACAGAGCATTTCATCCATTTGTGCTGATAATACTGGGGACTTCCAGCAACCAAGGCAGTGAATAAAATTAAGTTTTGAGAGCAAGTAATAATTTGGAGATCTTAATTTTAAGTATATGGTTTCACTCCATCTGAATGAAATCCACAAAGATGGCACTAGTATTTAAAACAAACATATATATATCTCTGGTCAACCCAGAAAAAAGAAAAGCTTACTAGCAAGACTTTGACATATTAAAATGACTAGGAAAAGAGAATCAGTTAATAAAAATCAATTCTCCTTATTCAAATAAAGATATACCCAGTGCCATCGAGTCGATTCGATATAGGGTTCTATAAATCAAAACGTATTTTTGTGAAAATCTTGCAAAGGGGAAAATTGGAGGAGGTACTAAAGGGATCTTCCATGCTTCTCTTAGTGGACTACTCACTTACAAGAATACTTAATTATCAACTGAAATTCTGCATTCTACATGTATTTTTTTTTTATCCCACTTTCTTTAGAAAAGATTTAAAGCAGTATCCTAATAAAATTTCCTATAAAATTCCAGATCCTTGTTTTCTAATATGAATTTTTGTACTGTCAAACGTTTTAACTTGACATCTTGAATTTAATTGTTTCAAAATACTTTTAAATTTACAAAGAAATCCCTATAATGGCTGTTTACTAAAAACAAAAAAAAGTAAACAATATATAGAATAACATTTCACATTTTATAGCTATACAATAAGCCTCCCAAGTAAGTGGGACAGTTACATGTAATCCTGTCTAAAGATCAAGTGAGGCTGTCATCTCAGTTCTAAGAGTCTTTGAGGTAAATATGTGTTCACCATTTTAGTGAACCTCATACTCTTAAAAAAAATTTTTTAAGTGCTCAGAGAAGAAAAATAAGCAGACTTGAGAAAGAAGGGTTTACATAACTAGCAATTTATAAGAAAACAAATTTCATATCAGCAATGCTTCTCAAAAGTAACCTTTTCTCTTAGTAAGAGCCTTGTTAATTAAATCAAGGTCTTTCCTCATCCGGAGTGGCTCAGGAGTGTGCTACCACAGTTTTTGGAGCTGGGGCTATGTTTGAATAAAGATATAAGAGTCAAAGAGTAAGGATTTTTTTTTTTTTTCTACATAAGAAAACAGCAACTCAGAAAAGCTAGCTCGTTCAAGCGAAACCCGTTGCCATCCAGTCAATTTTAACTCACAAAGACTCATTAGTATCCAGAAATAAAAGCGATATCTTGCACAAACAAGTTGAGAGACTAGATACAGGTCCACTTCCAGAAGTGAAGCAGGTTCGATAAACCACAGTTGATAGTAAAAGAAAGTAGAGGGGAGCAAATTCAGGTATGGGAGGTTTTTGCTTTTATGTTTCTTTTTTTAAATGAATGAACTGTAATTTGAACTTGAAGAAGGAAACCTAAATCAAAGTACATAATACACGAAAGCTAAAGCTAATAAGAAATGCCACTACAGACACACTGTGTATGATCTTATTTTATGTTTATATCAAATGACAGTTTCTCTTAAGCGGCACTATTTCTTAATTATTTCTTATTTTGAAACATATTTTCTTGATTATTTCTTAATTTAAATATCAAAGTAATAATGCAACTTCATAGAATATTTAGAAAACCATTATCCATAATTCAATTCCCCAATAAAATTAATGTGAACATTTTAGTGTATTTCCTTTAAAAAAAATCTTATATCCTATTTACACTGTTTAAAAATAATTTGTCATTTAAATAAATTGTATCAAGTACAGAAAAGTATAAGTACAAAAGTCACTTATAGGTAACTGTCCCCAAACAACCATACTCACATTTTTGTATGTATCAGTCCAGTTTGTTTTTTTCTACTAGCATAGTGTTGGAGGCTGCTACTTGTCTGCAGAGCTATACTGCTGAGTTTTGTGGTAAACCCTGCTTAAGGGAATCCCTTTCCTAAGGAATTTCCTGTTTCTAATTATACCATTATCCACATAGTGAGGAATTCTCATAATGAAATAAGCATATTAACCCACTAACATTCTAATATGCTCATTGGTGTGCTCGATTCAATCATAGTTACTGAGGTCAGTGTTTCTTCTCAAGACTCTTTGGATGAATTTTGTGCTAAGACTGACAACAGTCATCAAGGGAAATTCACAAGTCCTTTATAGTCTGTCCTTTTTAATTTTGATTTCTTTTTTCTTTTTTTAAATTGACTTCAGGAAGCTAACTGGCACCTTCAATAAATTGTTTTAAGTATGTGTTTGGGATTTCTTCCAAACCATTGAACATTTGAGAATGTTCTTTTGATGGCTTTTCATAGGGAAAATTTGATTGGGCCTTAACTTCTTGGGTCCCAAACTTTTCTTTAAAAACTCCATGAATCTCTTCTCATTACTGTTCCATTAAGGGGGTCTCAACTGCAAACAACAGAAAATAGTGCTAGCTAACTTAAACAGAAAAGGAATTCAACGGAAGCATATTTTCTGAACTACAGAATCAAAAGGAGACTGGATGTCAGGCAGAAACTAAGGGAAGCCAGGCCGCTGACAACACAGCCAAGGTCACGCTAAAGAAAAAGTCTATTAGAATGACAGTGCTAAACCACCAGGACATTTGCTTCTGCTGCTTATGGACTCTGAATTCCATGTTGCTGCCAAAACTGGAGTCTTTTAAGTGACCATGGTCTTGGCAAGTATCAAAATACCCTGGAAGCATCTTACTGGCTGACTTCAGGCCATCTGACCTGCCAGGAACTGGGGAAAGGAATGATCTGATCTCCTTTGTTTTCTGTTTCCCATTAACATAATGAAAAATTCCTCCCCAAATTAGAAAAAGTGTACAGCACTGGTTAACGGCTATGGCTGTTAACAAAAGGTTGGTAGTTCAAATCCACCAGCCATTCCTTGGAAACCCTATGGGGCAGTTCTAGTCTGTCTGGTAGGGCCACTATGAGTCAGAATTGATTCAATGGCAACAGGTTTTGTTTTTTCTTTTTTTGTGGGGGTTCAAATCCTAACGAATGAAAATATGACAAATATCCACTGCGATTATGTTCTAATCTTTAGCACATGTGAGAAGTATGACACTAACCTAATTTTATCCCTCAGTTTACAAAGTTATTTGTTAGCTTGTGTGTTTGTAGGGATTTTTTTCTTTATGCTAGTAATTTGAAATTTCAGACAGGATGTGTCTAGATGAAGTTCTCCCTTTGTTGACCTTGCTTGATTTGCTCATCCAGGGAGACTTTATTTTATTTTTCCTTTCTAGGACAGTTTTCTTCAATTATTTCTTTGACTATTTCTTTAGTTTCAGTTGTCTTTGCTTCTTAAACACCTATAAGTCTTAGATTGATGTTCAATTCTGTCTTTAATTCATATTTTTTTAAAATTCATACTATTGAGGGCAGAATGAACATGGCACTATAGACAGAAGCACCACGCTGTCCCTCCACAGCAAAAACCTGGAAAACTAAATACAACAGAGGCAAACATCAATTCTGGAACCCTAAGTATCAAACGAAGAGATAAAGAACTCAACCAAACACTGAATGGAATAAGAAACTGACAGAGAACAGAGAGTGAGGAGGGATACATGAGGAGATCCCCTATCAGCAAATGCAGCATGGAGTTGCGACCTTGGACTCCTATCGGATATCAGCAGACAGTGAGTATGGGAAAGCAGCTTCACGAAGCTCCCAGTGGAAGACAATGCATCCGGTAACCGGTGATATACGCTTTCCCACCTCCATCCCTCTCCCCTCTGCTGTATCTATACTGCTTCCTAGCTGGCTGATGTAGCTCGGCCAGAAGGGAAGTGCAGGGTCCATGCCACTTGGATTTGCCCCAACCACATCAGAGATCGGCAGACAGGGAGTACAAGAAAGCAGCTTCAAGGAGCTCCCCAAAGGAGAAGAGCACACAAGACCAGCAATATATGCTTTCTCACCTCCCAACCTTATTCCCACAACTCAGTCTCCATCACTTTCTACCTGCCACAGTCTCTTGGCCAGGAGGCACTGGTTCCACCCCTGTGCCACTTGGATTTGCCCCACTCACTCTGGCCAGCTCCATCAGTACAATTTGTTTGTTGCTGGCATTCCTTTTTTCAAATTCTTTTGATTTCCTCCCTGCCTCTCACCACTTGCCCCTCCTTTCTCTCAAACACCTGGCTCCGTGTGGCAGCTTTGCTTCTTCTTGAAGGTCTGTGAAGCACTGCTCAGATGGGGAACTGCTTCCCCGCTCTGCACTGCCATGTTAGTGGGATCTTTTTTTTTTCATTTTGTTTTGTTTTTATTTTTTTATTTTTCTTTTCATGGCTTGGGAGCCCCTTCTAGCAGGGATGTACTGCCTGGTTGAGGAACTACTTCCCCAGCCTGCACAGTAAAGATACAGAAGAGCTAAAGGGCACAATCAGCCAACTTGACCTCATATACATATATAGAACATTCCGCCCAACAGGTGCAAAGTACACATTCTTTTCCAACACAGATGGAATGTTCTCCAGAACAGACCACATCTTAGGCCACAGAGCAACCCTCAACAAAATCCAAAACATTGATATAATGCAAAGTATCTTCTCTGACTACAACACCATCAAGGTAGAAACTAACAACAGGGAGATCAAGGAAAAAAAATCAATTACATGGAAACTGAATAACACCCTCCTTAAAAACCACTGGGTACTAGAAGAAATCAGAGATGGAATCAAAAAATTCTGAGAATCAAACAGGAATGAAAACACATCATACCAAAACCTTTGGGACACAGCAATAGACGCATACATCAAAAAAGAAGAAAGGGACAAAATCAAAACATTAGCTACACAACTCGAAAAAGTAGAAAGAGAACACCAAAAAAAAAAGAAAAAAAGCCCACAGCCACCAGAAGAAAGGAAATAATAAAGATCAAAGCAAAAATAAATGAAATAAGGAATAGAAAAACAGTAGAAAGAATCAACAAAACCAAAAGTTGGTTCTTTGAAAGGATCAACAAAATCAAAAAACCACTGGCCAAATTTACAAAAGAAAAACAGGAGAGGATGCAAAAAAACCCAAATAAGAAATTAAATGGGGGACGTTACAACATACGCCACTGAAATAAAAAGGATCATGAGAGAGTATTATGAAAAACTATACTGCAACAAATTTGAAAACCTAGAGGAAACGGACAAATTTCAAGACACACTATCTATCCAAATGAACACAAAATGAAAAAAACAATAATAAGAAAAGAGATTGAAGAGGTAATTAAAAAACTCCCAACAACGACAACAACAGAAAACCCTGGCCCAGATGGTTTCACTGGAGAATTCTACCAAACATTCAGAAAGGAGCTTACACCAGTACTACTCAAACTATTTTAGAAGATAGAAAAGGAAGCGATACTTTTAAATTCATTCTACGAAGCCAGCATAACCCTGATACCAAAACAAGGCAAAGGCACCTCAAAAAAAGAAAATTACCGACCAATATCTCTCCTGAATATAAATGCAAAAATTCTAGCCAATAGAATTCAGCATCATATCAAAAAAATTATACACCACAACCAAGTAGGATTCATATCAGGTATGCAAGGATGGTTCAGCATTAGAAAATCAATCAACATAATCCACCACATAAATAAAAGGAAAGAAAGGAATCACACGGTCATCTCGATCGATATAGAAAAGGCATTTGACAAAGTCCAACACCCATTCCTGATAAAAACTCTCAATAAAATAGGTATAGAAGGGAAATTCTTCAACATAATAAAGGGCATCCACGCAAAACCAGAAAACCCCAGTGGCATAGTGATTAAACGCTATGGCCGCTAACCAAAAGATTGGCAGTTCAAATCCACCAAGCACTCCTCGGAAACTCTATGGTGCAGTTCTACTCTGTCCTATAGGGTTGCTATGAGTCCAACTCAACTCAACAGCAACGGGTTTAGTTTTTTGGTTCTTTATGGAAAACCAACAGGGAACATCATTCTTAATGAAGAGAAGCTGAAAACATTTCCCTTGAGAACAGCAACTAGACAAGGATGCCCTTTATCACCACTCTTATTTAACATTGTGCTACAAGTACTAGCTAGGGCAGTAAAGCAAGAAAAAGAAATAAAGGGCATCCAAATTAGTAACGAAGAAGTTAAGCTGTCCCTATTTGTGGATGATATGATAATATACATAGAAAATATGTTACCGGAGAAAGGCCTCAGTTCTTATCTTCGGTGCAGGAAAGAATTCAAACACTGAGACAAATGGTGCCAAGCAAGCAGAGGTTTATTAGCAAGCAGAGGGTTAGGAGTAAAAGTACACTTGACTAGGAAGCCTCAAGTGGGCTCCTCAGGTACAGAAAGACTCTGAGTGCCCCGATAGTCATTTTCTCAGGGTTTTATACTTCTTTTTTTTCTTGATCTGTCTCTAGTAACATTTAAAAGCCAGGACAAGATCCCCCCCCCCGCCAAGAAGACTATTTCCTTGGCTTAAGGTTTAATTACCATGTTAGAGATCTTATCAAGTTAGGGTCTTTATTAAGTTAGGGGCTTTATCAAAGACCCCTGTAAAGATCATTTCCTTGGCTTAAAGTTTAACTATGTAGGGACCATCTTATTGAGGAATGTCACCATCCCCCTGCCTCTTCCTCTTCCCAAGTGCAAGCTTTCCCCCTCCCCCTTACAAACCCAAAAAGACCCCACAAGAAAACTACTGGAACTAATAGAATGATTCAACAGAGTAGCAGGATACAAGATCAACATACAAAAATCGGTTGCATTCCTATACATGAATAAAGAGAATGATGAAAAAGAAATCAGGAAAACAATACCATTTATAATAACTCCTAAAAAAAAAAAAAAATACTTAGGAGTAAATCTAACCAGGGATGTAAAAGACCTATATAAAGAAAACTACAAAACACTACCACAAGAAACCAAAACAGAGGAGAGCGGGGCCAAGATGGCGGACTAGGTGGATGCTACCGCGGATCCCTCTTGCAACAAAGACTCGGAAAAACAAGGGAATCGATCACATATATAACAATCTACGAACTCTGAACAACAAGCACAGACTTAGAGACGGAAAACGAACAAATACGGGCAGACAGCGACCGTTTTCAGAACCAGGAGCCAGCGTACCAGCCGACTACCTGGAAAATCTAGTTTCCCAGTGATGGCTCGGAGACAGCAGTTCATATCAAAACACATAAAGAAACAGACCATGACAGCTTCTCCAACCCCCCAAACAAAAGAATCAAAATCTTTCCCAAATGAAGATACAATCCTGGAATTATCAGATACAGAATATAAAAAACTAATTTACAGAATGCTTAAAGATATCACAAATGAAATTAGGATAAATGCAGAAAAAGCCAAGGAACACACTGATAAAACTGTTGAAGAACTCAAAAAGATTATTCAAGAACATAGTGGAAAAATTAAGTTGCAAGAATCCATAGAGAGACAGCATGTAGAAATCCAAAAGATTAACAATAAAATTACAGAATTTGACAACGCAATAGAAAGTCAGAGGAGCAGACTTGAGCAATTAGAATGTAGACTGGGACTTCTGGAGGACCAGGGAATCAACACCAACATAGCTGAAAAAAAATCAGATAAAAGAATTTAAAAAAATGAAGAAACCCTAAGAGTCATGTGGGACTCTATCAAGAAGGATAACTTGCGAGTGATTGGAGTCCCAGAACAGGGAGGGGGGACAGAAAACACAGAGAAAATAGTTGAAGAAATCCTGACACAAAACTTCCCTGACATCATGAAACACGAAAGGATATCTATCCAAGATGCTCATCGAACCCCATTTAAGATTGATCCAAAAAGAAAAACACCAAGACATATTATCATCAAACTTGCCAAAACCAAAGACAAACAGAAAATTTTAAAACCAGCCAGGGAGAAAAGAAAGGTTTCCTTCAAGGGAGAATCAATAAGAATAAGTTCAGACTACTCAGCAGAAACCATGCAGGCAAGAAGGGAATGGGACGACGTATACAGAGCACTGAACGAGAAAAACTGCCAACCAAGGATCATATATCCAGCAAAACTCTCTCTGAAATATGAAGGAGAAATTAAGATATTTACAGATAAACACAAGTTTAGAGAATTTGCAAAAACTAAACCAAGACTGCAAGAAATGCTAAAGGAGATTGTTTGGCCGGATGACCAATAATATCAGGTACCAGCACAATACAAGGTCACAAAACAGAACGTCCTAATATCAACGCAACTCAAATAGGGAAAGCACAAAAACAAACAAATTAAGACTAATTCTAAAAAATAAAGAAATAAACAAAATAATACACACAACAGGAAATCATGGAAATCAATAGATAAACGATCACAAAAATCAAAAAGAGGGACTAAATATAGGAGGCATTGAACTGCCAGATGGAGAGTGATACAAGGCGATATAGAAGGATACAAGTTAGGTTTTTACTTAGAAAAATAGGGGTAAATAAAAAGGTAACCACAAAAAGGAATATCAATTCCATAACTCAAGAAAAAAGCCAAGAAAAACGTAACGACTCAATAAACACAAAGTTAAACATTATGAAAATGAGGATCTCACAAGCTAACTAAGAAAAACGTCTCAGCACAAAAAAGCATGTGGAAAAATGAAATGGCCAACAACACACATGAAAAGGCATCAAAATGACAGCACTAAAAACTTACTTATCTATAATTACGCTGAATGTAATTGGACTAAATGCACCAATAAAGAGACAGAGAGTCACGGACTGGATAAAAAAACACGATCCATCTATATGCTGCCTACAAGAGACACACCTTAGACTTAGAGACACAAACAAACTAAAACTCAAAGGATGGAAAAAAATATATCAAGCAAAAAAGAAGAGAAGTAGCAATATTAATTTCTGACAAAATAGACTTTAGACTTAAATCTGCCACAAAGGATAAAGAAGGATACTATATAATGATAAAAGGGACAATTGATCAGGAAGACATAACCATATTAAATATTTACGCACATAATGACAGGGCTACAAGATACATAAATCAAATTTTAACAGAATTGAAAAGTGAGATAGACACCTCCACATATATAGTAGGAGACTTCAACACACCACTTTCGGAGAAGGACAGGACATCCAGTAAGAAGCTCAATAGAGACACGGAAGACCTACTTACAACAATCAACCAACTTGACCTCATTGACTTATACAGAACTCTCCACCCAACTGCTGCAAAATATACTTTTTTTCTAGTGCACATGGAACATTCTCTAGAATAGACCACATATTAGGTCATAAAACAAACCTTTGCAGAATCCAAAACATCGAAATGTTACAAAGCATCTTCTCAGACCACAAGGCAATGAAGCTAGAAATCAATAACAGAAAAACCAGGGAAAAGAAATCAAATACCTGAAAACTGAACAATACCCTCCTGAAAAAAGACTGGGTTATAGAAGACATCAAGGAGGGAATAAGGAAATTCTTAGAAAGCAACGAGAATGAAAATACTTCCTATCAAAACCTCTGGGACACAGCAAAAGCAGTGCTCAGAGGCCAATTTATATCGATAAATGCACACATACAAAAAGAAGAAAGAGCCAAAATCAGAGAACTGTCCCTACAACTTGAACAAATAGAAAGTGAGCAACAAAAGAACCCATCAGCCACCAGAAGAAAACAAATAATAAAAATTAGAGCTGAACTAAATGAATTAGAGAACAGAAAAACAATTGAAAGAATTAACAAAGCCAAAAGCTGGTTCTTTGAAAAAATTAACAAAATTGATAAACCATTGGCTAGACTGACTAAAGAAAAACAGGAAAGGAAACAAATAACCCGAATAAGAAACGAGAAGGACCACATCACAACAGAACCAAATGAAATCAAAAGAATCATATCAGATTACTACATAAAATTGTATTCTAACAAATTTGAAAACCTAGAAGAAATGGATAAATTCTTGGAACAACACTACCTACCTAAACTAACACATTCAGAAGTAGAACAACTAAATAGACCCATAACAAAAAAAGAGATTGAAACGGTAATCAAAAAACTTCCAACAAAAAAAAGTCCTGGCCCAGATGGCTTCACTGCAGAGTTCTACCAAACCTTCAGAGAAGACTTAACACCATTACTATTGAAGGTATTTCAAAGTATAGAAAAAGACGGAATACTACCCAACTCATTCTATGAAGCTACCATCTCCCTGATACCAAAACCAGGTAAAGACATTACAAGAAAAGAAAATTTTAGACCTATATCCCTCATGAACATAGATGCAAAAATCCTCAACAAAATTCTAGCCAATAGAATCCAACAACACATCAAAAAAATAATACACCCTGATCAAGTGGGATTTATACCAGGTATGCAAGGCTGGTTTAATATCAGAAAAACCATAATGTAATCCATCACATAAATAAAACAAAAGATAAAAAACACATGATCTTATCAATAGATGCAGAAAAGGCACTTGACAAAGTTCAACACCCATTTATGATAAAAACTCTAACCAAAATAGGAATTGAAGGAAAATTCCTCAACATAATAAAGGGCATCTATGCAAAGCCAACAGCCAATATCACTCTAAATGGAGAGAACCTGAAAGCATTTCCCTTGAGAACAGGAACCAGACAAGGATGCCCTTTATCACCGCTCTTATTCAACATCGTACTTGAAGTCCTAGCCAGGGCAATTAGGCTAGACAAAGAAATAAAGGGTATCCGGATTGGTAAGGAGGAAGTAAAGCTATCACTATTTGCAGATGACATGATCGTATACATGGAAAACCCTAAGGAATCCTCCAGAAAACTACTGAAACTAATAGAAGAGTTTGGAAGAGTCTCAGGATATAAAAAAACATACAAAAATCACTTGGATTCCTCTACATCAACAAAAAGAACACCGAAGAGGAAATAACCAAATCAATACCATTCACAGTAGCCCCCAAGAAGATAAAATACTTAGGAATAAATCTTACCAAGGATGTAAAAGACCTATACAAAGAAAACTATAAAACTCTGCTACAAGAAATTCAAAAGGACATACTTAAGTGGAAAAACATACCCTGCTCATGGATAGGAAGACTTAACATAGTAAAAATGTCTATTCTACCAAAAGCCATTTATACATATAACGCACTTCCAATCCAAATACCAATGTCATACTTTAAGGGGATAGAGAAACAAATCACTAATTTCATATGGAAAGGAAAGAACCCCCGGATAAGCAAAACATTACTGAAAAAGAAGGAGAAAGTGGGAGGCCTCACCCTACCTGATTTCAGAACCTATTATACAGCCACAGTAGTCAAAACAGCCTGGTACTGGTACAACAACAGGCACATAGACCAATGGAACAGAATAGAGAATCCAGATATAAATCAATCCACGTATGAGCAGCTGATATTTGACAAAGGACCAGTGTCAGTCAATTGGGGAAATAATAGTCTTTTTAACAAATGGTGCTGGCATACCTGGATATCCATTTGCAAAAGAATGAAACAGGACCCATACCTCACACCATGCACAAAAACTAACTCCAAGTGGATCAAAGACCTAAACATAAAGACTAAAACGATAAAGATCATGGAAGAAAAAACAGGATCTACCCTAGGAGCCCTAATACAGGGCATAAACAGAATACAAAACATTACCAAAAATGATGAAGAGAAACCAGATAACTGGGAGCTCCTAAAAATCAAACACCTATGCTCATCTAAAGACTTCACCAAAAGAGTAAAAAGACCACCTACAGACTGGGAAAGAATTTTCAGCTATGACATCTCCGACCAGCGCCTGATCTCTAAAACCTACATGATTCTGTCAAAACTCAACCACAAAAAGACAAACAACCCAATCAAGAAGTGGGCAAAGGATATGAACACACATTTCACTAAGGAAGATATTCAGGCAGCCAACAGATACATGAGAAAATGCTCTCGATCATTAGCCATTAGAGAAATGCAAATTAAAACTACGATGAGATTCCATCTCACACCAACTAGACTGGCATTAATTCAAAACACACAAAATAATAAATGTTGGAGAGGCTGCGGAGAGATTGGAACTCTCATACACTGCTGGTGGGATTGTAAAATGGTACAACCACTTTGGAAATCTATCTGGTGTTATCTTAAACAGTTAGAAATAGAACTACCATACAACCCAGAAATCCCACTCCTCAGAATATACCCTAAAGATACAAGAGCCTTCACACAAACAGATATATGCACACCCATGTTTATTGCAGCTCTGTTTACAATAGCAAAAAGCTGGAAGCAACCAAGATGTCCATCGACGGACGAATGGGTAAATAAATTGTGGTATATTCACACAATGGAATACTACGCATCGATAAAGAACAGTGACGAATCTCTGAAACATTTCATAACATGGAGGAATCTGGAAGGCATTATGCTGAGCGAAATGAGTCAGTTGCAAAAGGACAAATATTTTATAAGACCACTATTATAAGATCTTGAGAAATAGAAAAAACGGAGAAGAACACAGACTTACGTGGTTACAAAGGGGGGAGGGAGGGAGGGAGGGAGAGGGCTTTTTATTGATCCATCTGTAGATAAGAACTGCTTTGGATGAAGGGAAAGACAACACTCAAAACAAGGAAGGTCAGCCTAATTGGACTGGATTAAAAGTAAAGAGGTTTCCGGGATAAAATGAAAGCTTCAAAGGTCAGCGAAGCAGGGGCTGGGGTCTGGGGAACTTGGTTTGAGGGGACTTCTAAGTCAATGGGCAAAACAATTCTATTATGAAAACACTCTGCATCCCACTTTGAATTGTGGCGCCTGGGGTCCTAAATGCCAACAAGTGGCCATCTAAAATACATTAATTGGTCTCAACCCACCTGGAGCAAAGGCAAAGGAAGAACACCAAGGTCACACGACAACTAAGAACCCAAGAGACAGAAAGGGCCACATGAACCAGAGACCTACATTATCCTGAGACCAGAAGAACTAGTTGGTGCCCGGCCACAATTGATGTCTGTCCTGTCAGGGAGCACAACTGACAACTCCTGAGGGAGCAGGAGACCAATGGGATACAGACCCCAAATTCTCACTAAAAGACCACACCTAATGGTATGATTGCGACTAGAGGAATCCCAGAGACAATGCTCCCCAGAACTTCTGATGGCACAGGACAGGAACCATCCCCGAAGACAAATCATCAGGCATGAAAAGGACTGGTCAGTGGGGGGGGGGGGGGAGATGCTGATGAAGAGTGAGCTAATTAAATCAGGTGGACACGGGAGAGTGTGTAGGCAACTCTTGACTGGAGGGGGGATGGGAAGATAGAGAGAGAGGGAAGATGGCAAAATTGGCATGAAACGAGAGACTGTAAGGGCTAACTCAATAGGGGGAGAGCAAGTGGGAGAAGGGAGTAAGATGTATGTAAACCTACATGTGACAGACTGATTGGAATGGTAAATGTTCACTTGAAGCTTAATAAAAATTAAAAAAAAAAAAAAAAGAAACCAAAATAGATCTACACAGATGGAAAAACGTATCATGCTCATGGATAGTAAGACTCAACATTGTGAAAACGACAAGGCTACCCAAGACAATTTACAAATACAATGCAAGTCTGATCCAAAATATCAACAACATTCTTTAAAGATATGGAAAAACTAATCATCAACATTATATGGAAAGGGAAGAAGCCCTGGATAAGTAAAGCACTACTGAAGAAGAAGAATAAAGCAGGAGGACTCACACTACCTGACCTCAGAACCTACTATACAGCTACGGTAGTCAAACCAGCCTGGTACCGGTACAGTGACAGGTGCATTGACCAGTGGAACAGAATTGAGAATCCAGGTGTGCATCTATCCACCTATGGTCATCAGATCTTTGACAAGGGCCCAAAGTCCATGAAATGGGGAAGAGACAGTCTTTTTAACAAACGGAGCTGGCAAAACTTGATGTTCATCTGCAAAAAAATGAAACAGGACCCATAACTCATGTCATACACATAAACTAATTCAAAATGGATCAAAGACCTAAATATAAAGCCAAAAAGTATGAAATTCATAGAAGAAAAAATAGGATCAACACTAGAGGCCCTAACACATGGCATTAATAGAAAACAAACCACAACCAACAAAACACAAACTTCAGAAGATAAGCTAGATAACTGGGATCTTCTAAAAATTAAACACTTACTCTCATCAAAAGACTTCATCAAAAGAGTAAAACCGACAGACCGGGAAAAAAAAAGTTTGGCTATTACAGATCAAACAACAGTCTAATCTCTAAAATCTGAAAGAAAATCCAACACCTCGACAACAAAAAGACAAATAATCCAATTAAAAAACGAGCAAAGGAAATGAACAGATACTTCGCCAAAGACGACACTAACGCAGCCAACAGACACATGAGGAAACACGATCACCAGCCATTAGAGAAATGCAAGTCAAAACCACCGAGAGATACCACCTCATCTCAGCATTACTGCCACGACTCAAGACAAAAACAGGAAATACTAAATGTTGGAGACTGGAATTCTCGTGCACTACTGGTGGGAATGCAAAATAATACAACCATTTTGGAAAACGATATGGCACTTCCTTGTTGTTGTTGTTAGGTGCCGTCAAGTCGGTTCCGACTCAAAGCGACCCTATGCACAACAGAACGAAACACTGCCTGATCCTGCGCCGTCCTTACAATCGTTGTTACGCTTGAGCTCATTGTTGCAGCCACTGTGTCAATCCACCTCATTGAGGGTCTTCCTCTTTTCCGCTGACCCTGTACTCTGCCAAGCATGATGTCCTTCTCCAGGGACTGATCCCTCCTGACAACATGTCCAAAGTATGTAAGACGCAGTCTCACCATCCTTACTTCCAAGGAGCATTCTGGTTCTACTTCTCCTAAGACAGATTTGTTCGTTCTTTTGGCAGTCCGTGGTATACTCAATATTCTCCACCAACACCACAATTCAAAGGCGTCAACTCTTCTTTGGTTTTCCTTATTCATTGTCCAGCTTTCACATGCATATGATCCAATTGAAAATACCATGGCTTGGGTCAGGCCCACCTTAGTCTTCAGGGTGACATCTTTGCTCTTCAACACTTTGAAGAGGTCCTTTGCAGCAAATTTGCCCAAAGCAATGCGTCTTTTGATTTCTCTACTGCTGCTTCCATGGCTGTTCATTTCACCAAGTAAAATGAAATCCTTGACAACTTCAGTATTTTCTCCGTTTATCACGATGTTGTTCATTGGTCCAGTTGTGAGGATTTTTGTTTTCTTCATGTTGAGGTGTAATCCATACTGAAGGCTGTGGTCTTTGGTCTTCATTAGTAAGTGCTTCAAGTCCTCTTCACTTTCAGCAAGCAAGGTTGTGTCATCTGCATAACACAGGTTGTTAATGAGCCTCCAATCTTGATGCCCCGTTCTTCTTCATATAGTCCAGCTTCTTATATTATTTGTTCAGCATACAGATTAAATAGGTTAAGGTGAAAGAATACAACCCTGACGCACACCCTTCCTGATTTTAAGCCAATCAGTATCCCCTTGTTCTGTCCGAACAACCGCCTCTTGATCTATGTAAAGGTTCCTCACGAGCACAATTAAGTGTTCAGGAATTCCCATTCTTCACAGTGTTATCTGTAGTTTGGTATGATCCACACAGTCAAATGCCTTTGCATAATCAATACAACACAGGTAAACATCCTTCTGGTGTTCTCTGCTTTTAGCCAGGATCCATCTGACATCAGCAATGATATCCCTGGTTCCACGTCCTCTTCTGAAACCGGCCTGAATTTCTGGCAGTTCCCTGTCGATATACTGCTGCAGCTGTTTTTGAATGATCTTCAGCAAAATTTTGCTTGCATGTGATATTAATGATATTGTTCTATAATTTCCACATTTGGTTGGATCACCTTTCTTGGGAATAGGCATAAATATGGATCTCTTCCAGTCCGTTGACCAGGAAGCTGTCTTCCATATTTCTTGGCATAGACAAGTGAGCACCTTCAGCACTGCATCTGTTTGTTGAAACATCTCAATTGATATTCCATCAATTCCTGGAGCCTTGTTTTTCGCCAATGCCTTCAGAGCAGCTTGTTCTTCAGTACCATTGGTTCCTGATCATATGCCAATATTCAAATGGTTGAATATTGACTAATTCTTTTTGGTATAATGACTCTGTGTATTCCTTCCATCTTCTTTTGATGCTTCCTGTGTCGTGTAATATTGGCCCCAGGGAATCCTCCACTATTGCAACTCGAGGCTGGAATTTTTCTTCAGTTCTTTCAGCTTGAGAAATGCCGAGCGTGTTCTTCCCTTTCAGTTTTCCATCTCCAGCTCTTTGCACATGTCCTTATAATACTTTGTCTTCTCGAGAGGCCCTTTGAAATCTTCTGTTCAGTTCCTTGACTTCATCAATTCTTCCTTTTGCCTTAGGTGCTCGACACTCAAGAGCAAGTTTCAGAGTCTCCTCTGACATCCATCTTGGTCTTTTTTTTCTTTCCTGTCTTTTCAGTGACCTCTTGCTTTCTTCATGGATGATGTCCTTGATGTCATTCCACAACTCATCTGGTCTTCAGTCACTAGTGCTCGATGCGTCAAATCTGTTCTTCAAATGGTCTCTAAATTCAGGTGGGATACACTCAAGGTCATATTTTGGCTCTTGTGGACTTGCTCTGATTTTCTTCAGTTTCAGCTTGAACTTGTATATGAGCAATTGATGGTCTGTTCTACAGTCGGCCCCTGGCCTTGTTCTGACTGATGATATTGAACTTTTCCATCCTCTCTCTCCACAGATGTAGTCAATTTGATTTCTGTGTGTTCCATCTGGCAAGGTCAATGTGTAGAGTCACCATTTATGTTGGTGAAAGAAAGTATTTGCATTGAAGAAGTTGTTGGTCTTGCAAAATTCTATCATTCGATCTCTGGCATTATTTCTATCACCAAAGCCATATTTTCCAACTACTGATCCTTCTTCTTTGTTTCCAACTTTTGCATTCCAATCACCAGTAATTATCAATGCATCTTAACTGCATGTGTGATCAATTTCAGACTGCAGCAGCTGATAAAAATCTTCTATTTCTTCACCTTTGGCCCTAGTGGTTGGTGTGTAAATTTGAATAACAGTCTTGTTAACTGGTCTTCCTTGTAGGCATATGGATATCATCCTATCACTGACAGTGCTATACTTCAGGATAGATCTTGAAACGTTCTTTTTGACGATGAGTGCAACACCATTCCTCTTCAAGTTGTCATTGCCGGCATAGTAGACTCTATGATTGTCCGATTCAAAATGGCCAATACCAGTCCATTTCAGCTCATTAATGCCTAGGATATCAATGTTTATGCATTCCATTTCATTTTTGACAATTTCCAATTTTCCTAGATTCATATTTCGTACATTCCAGGTTCCGATTATTAATGGATGTTTGCAGCTGTCTCTTCTCATTTTGAGTCATGCCTCCTTAGAAATCTAGAAATAGAAATACCATATGATCCAGCAATCCCACTCCTAGGAATGTATCCTAGAGAAATAAGAGCATCACTTGAATAGACATACACACACTCATGTTCACTCAAGCATTGTTCACAATAGTAAAGAGATGGAAACAACCTAGATGCCCATCAACAGATGAATGTATAAACAAACTATGGTACATACACACAATGGAGTATTATGCAACAATGAAGAACAATGATGAATCTG
Source organism: Elephas maximus indicus (assembly GCF_024166365.1). Classification (NCBI taxonomy): domain Eukaryota; kingdom Metazoa; phylum Chordata; class Mammalia; order Proboscidea; family Elephantidae; genus Elephas; species Elephas maximus. The sequence continues at coordinate 49,599,942 of NC_064842.1, read as the reverse complement.
CAAAGCATCTCATAATATGGAGGAAACTGGAATAAGTCAATTACAAAAGGACAAATATTGTATGAGACCACTACTGTAAAAATCCATGAAAAAGTTTACAAAGAGAAACAATCTTTGATGGCTTTGAGGAGGGTGAGGCGTGGATGAAATAGCACTAAATAGACAATAGATAAGTGGTAACTTTAGTGAAGGGTAAGACAGTACACAATACTGGGGAAGCCAGCACAGCCTGTACTAGGCGAGGTCATGGAAATTCCATAGACACATCCAAACTCCCTGAGGGACTGAACTGCTGGGCGGAGGGCTGTGGGGATCATGGTCTCAGGGAACATCTAGCTCAACTGGCATAACAGTTTATAAAGAAAATGTTATACATTCTGCTCTGGTGAGTAGCATCTGGAGTCTTAAAAGCTTATGAGCAGCCATCTAAGATATTCCACTGGTCTCACCCCTTTGAGAGCAAAGGAGAATGAAGAAAACTAAAGCTGCAAGGGAAAGATTAGTCCAAAGGACCACAACTACCATGGCTTCCACCAGACTGAGTCCAGAACAACTAGATGGTGCCCGAGTACCACCAGTGACTGCTCTGACAGGGATCACAGCAGAGGGTCCCAGACAGTACTGGAGAAAAATGTAGAACAAAATTCTAACTCACAAAAAAGACCAGACTGGAGAAACCCCAAGAGTATGGCTCTCAGGCACCCTTTTAGCTCAGCAATGAAGTCACTCCTGAGGTTTACCCTTCAGCCAAAGATTAGACAGGCCCATAAAACAAAACAAGACTTAAGGGGTACACCAGCCCAGGGGCAAGGGCTAGAAGGCAGGAGGGGACGGGAAAGCTGCAATAGGGAACCTGAGGTTAAGAGGGGAGAGTGTTGACAAGTGGTGGGATTGTTAACCAATGTCATAAAACCATATGTGTACTAACTGTTTAATGAGAAGTTAATTCATCCTATAAACCTTCAACTAAAGCACAATAAAAAAAAATTCAGTATTCATCTGTTAGTTATTTTCCTCAGCATTCTGAAAGAACTTCTCAAGTTTATGCACCACATTCCTGATTTTATTTTTATGTATTATAAATTCTGCTCTTCAGTGCCTCTAATTTATATTTGCATTCTAGTATTCCATTTTTAACCTCAAATCCTTTCTTATTTCTTCCATCACTTTCACTATTGTCCTTTCATCATAGCCTGATCTGGCTTTATAAATATACACTCCTGCTTGAAAGAGAATAGGTCTTTTTGAAAGACATTGGTTATACCAAACATTTTTTCCTGTCTTTAGAATAAACTACTTTCAAAACATCATTTCTTCTAAGTATCTCCTCTCTTTCTGTTACTGGATTTTTTCTTAGGTCCCATGCATTTTTGTTGTTTTGTTTTGATAGATTTCTTTTTCTTCAGCTTCAAATGAAGTGACATCTATCCAGGCCAAGGTCTGTGAACAAAGTATTTGGATGGACATTCTTTTCTAGCTGAACCTCCTTTTTAGTTCTGCAGCTGAGTGAAAACCTTAGGTACATGACTCCTTGCCCAATTCTCAATTATGAAGCTCTTCTGGCTGAGAAAGAATGCTCTCCTCTGCCACCATCTGTCTCTAAAACCCCCAAGTGACATGCCTATCAATTCTTCCTTTGCCTCCAAATATTTTTACTGATGGGAAACAGATCTCTCTGGGGCCAGATTGCTTGTCTCCTTCCTATCCTGCTGTTTTTCTGACTGTATCTTAGAGGTATCCAAGTGTATGAGGAGAAAGTGTTCTGTCTTCCTAAAAGAATAACAGTTTCTTATTGAAGAAAACCATGAAACAGAGGAACAAAGATAGCATCCCCCTATTTTCATGTGAAGAAAAATAAGATGGACCACTGATTGAGACTGTCATTCCATTGACTTTAAAGTATAAATATTATATATGCTTATTAATACTGTATATGGAGTTGTTGAGTGGTGCAAAGGTTAATGCACTTAGCTGCTAACCAAAAGGTTGGAGGTTCAAGTCTACCCAGAGGTGCCTCTGAAGAAAGGCCTGGTGATCTACTTTGGAACAATCAGCCACTGAAAATCCTACGGAGCACTTCTACTGTATATTGACTCAATGGCAACTGGGTTGGTGTGAGTGGATATTATACATACGTATTATACAAACTATTTTTATATAATATAAATAAAATTCCTCCCAGGTTTTTTCCCACTGTTAATTGCTACTGTTGGTTTTCGGTGTTCTTAGTTTTTGTCTTTTTGAGATCCTTATAGATATTTTAGTTAGGTGAGGAGATAGCTAGACATACGTATTTTAAAGCATAAAATTCTTGCAAATTATATTTTGTAAAACTACCAAAATTCTATGAACAATGGATTTTAAGTCTTAAAAGTATTTCAGATGACTGCCCTGATAGGGAGCACAACAGAGAACTCCTGAGGGAGCAGAACAGTGGGATGCAGACCCCAAATTCTCATAAAAAGACCAGACTTGATGGTCTGACTGAGACTAGAGGAATCCCGGCGGTCATGGTCCCCAAACCTTCTGTTGGCCCAGGACAGGAACCATTCCCGACGACAACTCATCAGACATGAAAGGGACTGGACAGTGGGTAGGAGAGAGATGTTGACGAAGAGTGAGCTACTTGTATCGGGTGGACACTTGAGACTGTGTTGGGGTCTCCGGTCTGGAGGGGAGATGGGAGGGTAGAGAGCGTTAGAAACTGGCAAAACGGTCACAAAAGGAGAGACTGGAGGGAGGGAGCGGGCTGACTCATTAGGGGGGAGAGCAAATGGGAGTATGTAGTAAGGTGTATATAGGCTTATGTGTGACTGACTTGATTTGTAAACTTTCACTTAAAAAAAAAATTAAAGCACAATAAAAATTATATAAAAAAAAAAGTATTCCAGATATATACAGCTTCCAAACAGACCTGTGGAGGCATAACGACATAAAATGAGGCTATGAATTAAGCTATCGGTTCCCTGTAAGCAAGAAAACTATTTCTAAGTATTCATTCAATTCAGGTAACTATTTTATCTTTGAAATTTTCTAGAACGTTTTTATTCCTGCTTTTTAAAACATTTAACTGCATAAAACATAATTAATTTATAATAGAAGACAATGCCAATAGTTTACAGCCATATCATTAACTCTATTAATATTCTCAGGAATTATATCCCTGGGTATAGCAGTTTCCTTTATCAAATATCCATAGTTTTTCAATACTGCATGCAACCATAAAATAATACAGATGGCCACAAGTAGCTACAGTCTCTCATTTCCTATTAAACAGTGTCATAAATTCAAGAATATATTTTTTTGTTAGGTTCTTAAAACATGCTTATTCATCAACATTTTTTTGTCAAGCTCAAGGCCAACTTGACAAGTCATAAAAGAATGACTCTAAATGGATTTACATCACAGCAGATCATTTACATCACAACTATGTTGCTGTAAAAAAAACTAGCATAGCCTGCTTACAAAAATACCTCATGGGGGAGGCAGTGGTTGGCAAACAAATGTCAGAGGTGCACATTTGCATAAAAACATAGTATATAACATCTTACCTCAACACTTATTTAAATCACTGGATAATAATGATTCTATTTTACTAGCTAAAAAAGAGTCCAGGGCTTCCCTTAAAAATATGCATTTCTAGGTAATACAGCTCACTCTGTAGAAAAGATTTAAATGCTCCTTTCAGTTGTTGTTGGAATTACCCTAGCTGCCTACTAAAAATACAGCTTTACGGTCCCCACAGTAGACCTATAGAATCAGAGTCTTTGGACATGGGATTAAACCAAAACCAAACCCGTTGCTATTGAGTCAATTCTGACTCATAGTGACCTTCCTTATAGGACAGAGTAGAACTGCCACACAGGGTTTCCGAGGAGCACCCAGCGGATTCAAAGTGCTGACCTTTTAGTTAGCAGCCATAGCTTTTAACCACTATGCCACCAAGGTTGGGGTTAGGAATCTGCTTTTCATTTTTAACAAGTTCTTTGGATAACTCCTTATCCACAGAGGTTGAAGAATCACTGCTCTAATGCACTAAAATGAATATTAATGGTCTAAAAACTGAACCTGGGGATACAAGGAAGGTTCTGATTTTATTTTGCTTTTCCTTTCTCAGGAACTTCAGCTCAAGAACCAAGATCGAATTTCAGAAGTTCGTTGTCATTTATTTTATCTGAAACAATCTGTTTCGTTCAATTTTTCCAAAGTTCTTGTAAATCATATTTCGACTTAGATTGTCACATTATCTAGGCAGTATAACCATGTGGAAATGTAGTGAACCATTTATAAAAGCAATGTTTCCCTAGAGATTTCACTCACTCAACTAACAAAAGACACATACTCGGATTGCAGAATATATCTCAGAAACCAGGAAGAAAACCAGAATCAGACATCAGCCGTTTTGTTAATTCTCACCATAGTTTCACTTTTCTGCCATTAATAATATTCATTTGAAACTCAATGGTCATTTGCCTAGATAATCTTGTTAAAATCACATGAGAGTGTTACTTCAGGCACGTTGTAAACTTGTTCCAATACCATAACCAAATAGCCAGGCCCAATTCTGATGTAACCAGTCTTCCACATCAGGGATTTGAAATGAAATACTTTGCTGGGGCAGCAACTAAACCTTTCAGTTTTATAGTGAAAAACTGCTGACAGTAATTTGCTCATTACGTTTAGACTCCCAGCTAGCCTAGAGACATTTGGAAGCCAAATGTAATTTTAATAAAGTGAAGATTTAGAGATGTTTCTAATCTTCATTTGACAGTCTTTAATGAGATATATAGTTTAATACACACTTTTAACACACTTGTTTTCAGCTATCTGAACATTTAGTCTATTTAGACATAACTCAAGAACAGTTTACCATTACTTTATAATTTACTAAGGACTGTGTATATGTGCATGGGTGTGTGTGCATGTCGGCAACAAATAAGGTTAAAAACTCTGCTTAAGTTTCAGAAAAACTTTACTGAGACGAGAAGCATCGTAAATTTTTATTTAAAATAACTGAATTAGTTATATACACAAATAATATAGTACTCAAAATTGTGAGGGAACTTTATGAAAAAATTATTAAAACAATTAGAAATTTTTTTAATTCACATTTTTAAACTATTAAACCATTCAAAGACAATTTCTATTTATATTCTCCTAAAATAAAACTCTTCAACTACCCAACTAGTAGGGTTAATTTTGTTTGTTTTAAACTCATCTATTCGTTAATGATGTCTTAGTTTCCAGTTTAGACAGCTATAGACCACTGAAAAGACACAAGCATCCTATCATTCAAAACTGTCACTGTTTGTGTAGATACTGTCACTCTTTGGTGGCAGGCTTGAGAGGACAGTGATCTAAGGAGGAAGACAGAAAAATACCATAATTCAGAAGTTAACACAAGTACCATACCTTGTACTGTGAGGAACACTGAAGCAGCTGATGATCCTCCTTCACTGGAAGCGATACAGTGATATGCTCCGGCATCACTGAACTTGACATTCTTGAGCTCCAATGAGAGGTTAGCCAAGACCTTAATTCTCGCTGGGTCTGCCAGTTTGATATCTCTGTCATTCCTCTGCCAGGTTAGATTGTAATCCACTGCACTGACGACAAGACAGGTCAAAACTGTTCTTTCTCCAGGAGTGATTGTAATATTATTAGGCACTTGGATGATAGGAGGGGGCTCTGTGTGAAATCAAAAGGTTCAAATCATGAGATCCAAAGGCCATTTTGCTCACTTACAGATATGGTTTGAAAATTTAATGAGTATTTATTGAAGAGCTAATACGAAATATGTAGGACAACAGAAGTTATTGATGAATGCATATGCCTATGACCTCAAGAATGCTGTCACTGATTTAAAAGATGTGTTCAAAATGTAGCACGCATTTGTATACTAAAGTATACCCCAGCCCAAATCTATAAACTATAGACATGTAAGAGTAGAAGAAGCACGGCAAAAAGATACGATTAGACTATTTAGGACTGTGGAATGAGGCAAATATTGTATTGAGTTTTGATGAAAGTCGAATTTATAGATATTTTAAAAAATTTAAATATGCATATACATATTTAGCGTTTTAAAGAAAATAGCCCACAAAATATAGTAGACACAGGAAAGATGTGCCAATATCTAATATAAACCAAACCCATTGCCATCAAGTCAATTCCAACTCATAGTGGCTCTATAGGCCAGAGGAGAACTGCCCCATAGGGTTTCCAACGAGCAGCTAGTAGATTCAAACTGTCAAACTTTTGGTTAGCAGCCAAGGTCTTAACTGCTGCGCCACCAGGGCTCCAAGGTTCCTTATAATAAGTAGGGTTAAAATCTCATTAACAAGACATGCATGGCAACAGAATAAGACAATTATTCCCCCAGCCAGCATGGGTAATGGTTTTAAGAAGGTTAAATGAATAGTAGGGTTAGTCCTTTAATAAAGTCATATATACACAGATGTACACAAAAAGCATTGTCTTGGATGTATATTTCAGAAGTTGCCAAAAGCCAATTGCTAGTTAAATATCTAACCAACATTTCTGGACAGAATCGCATATTGCTCTAGTTAGCTGTAAGGCCCATATGCTTTAAAATTATTTGATGTGAGAAACCACTATTGAGCAATAACACAGCAATAAATACTATGGAAATCTATGTTAGCTGGAAATCCATCTGTCTGTTTTAGTTTAAATGCAAAAGAGTATCAGAACATTGAAGATTAAATTTTACCCTTCTGCTATACTATTTAAAACTGAAACTATTTAAACCTGAAATTGATTGTGTGTGCGTGTACATATTCACGTTCTATCAAAATCTTCTGCAGATCACAACATGTTTTATATATATACATATTTTTTTTTCTCTCTTTAAATGAATCTCTTCAACTATACTAGGGATTTTAGGAAGTATTTAGAAAATGCAAAAGTCATTATAGGCGTGTTGTGGACACTCAGTGTATGCCCAGATTCCTCTTCATGACCGACACACTCATTTCCCCAGCTGCCTGATTGTTGGCTATTGACTCAGTCAAGACTAGGCCCCCTTCCCACGGCAACCCTCACGCGGTGATTTTTCAATGAAGAAGCAAAGGTCAACTCTCTTGCCTCAATTCCAGGCCACCACATCTCCAGAGGTCCCCGTAGGATCAGTGGAGGCCCCTGTTGCAATTGCATCACAGCTCAGGTTCTCCCACTTCCCTTACTCTCTAGCATGTGCTTTGCCCTGGAGAACTCCCCAATAACCCTCTTGCATGCAATTCTCTGCATTAGAGTCTATTTCCTGTCCAAATACAAATGCAAATATGTAAAATGCCAGCTTTCCTATAACATACAGGGGGAGATGAAATTTGGAATAATGATATACAATACCACCACTGCACAGATACCTGGAGATAATAAATCTTATGCCCACCGAAATATTTATGCAAGTGTGAAATGATTTGGTAGGGAGGGAGGAAATGATGGGGGGAAACTATAGCAGTTTGAGAAGGCAGCCAAGATTATAGATTACCAGAAATGACTGGTCCTGGAAGTATGAGGGGCAGCAGGCCTAAGTGAAAGCCTGACTGAGGCTAGGATTAAGGGACCAGAGAAGGAGCCTCAAAACTGAGGGAGGATTCATACTAGAAGGGCATGTGTGGAACACACACATGGAAGTTACTGACACAACTGAGACAAGTTCATAACAGTCAGTTTACAAGTTCTTGCTGGCACTTCCCAGTTATTTCTGCAAGACGTCTGAATCAGCTCACTCAACCCTCTTCCCTGTTGTCCTTCCCTTAATTAATATACTGGGAAAAAAACTCAAATGCTCAAGTGTTTGTTTTCCCAGAAGCTCAAGAATGTTGACACCATTCCAGTGCTTGCCTAGATTATTGGAGATGAAAAAGAAAAAAAAAACAAATAGTTTATGATGTATGTCAACTGGTTAAATTGAAAACATTTCAGAAGACAAGATTTATTTTTCTAAGAATAAGAGAATACAAATAGTTTTACTGCAAGAAGAAGGTACTCGGCTGACTTGCACGCCTCCGTTTTAAAGTTCTGTTTGGACATATTGACAGCAAGCAAAACAAATTCTAGGCTTATAAACAACCTTAAAATTATAAAACTTCTTTTGTCTTAAGTTGTCTCGAGAAAAATGCCTATCTATGCTCAGAGCAGACACAAGCATCCTTATGAACTTGGCAGTCATAGAAAAGCAGCCACATTTAGGTCAGCAGAGGGTTGCAATTAAACAACTAACAGCAACACTAGTCTGCAAGGCAAGGAGAAAAGAATTCAGTCAAAACAAAGTGTCCAATAAAGTTCTAGGTCTATGCCAAGTAAGTGTTTACTTAAATCCTGATCACTGATTATATATGGTTATCCTTTTTTTTTTTTTTTTGGTAAGAATTCTGGTAATTAGAGGAAAACAAATTTTTTTCAATTTACTGTATTCTCTCTCACAAATATCATGAGAATTGTCTTCCATTTATTCATAGGAAACATACAATCTGAATGTAAAATAATTAGCATTCCTTCCACCTTCCTTAGTACCAGTATTGTCATTGAGATCCCGTGTTCCTAGAATCTGCTCACTTTCATAATTGTCTTCAATTTAGATGTCAGAACCCACTGATAAGAGCACTCTGCTCACTATGAATACAGGAGCCAGGAAAAGAAAGTTTATATGACCATGTAAAAAATTTTATTAAGCCACTATAATAAAAAAAAAAAATCAATAATAACAATCATGATTATGATGATTTGTTGTTGTTAGGTGCCATGGAGTCAATTCCAACTCATAGCGACCCTATGTAAAACAGAACAAAACACTGCCCAGTCCTGTGCCATCCTCACAATCATTGCTATGTTTAAGCCCACTGTTGATGACAATAAAACCTAGTGTCTATTAAGTGCTTCTATGTGTCAAGCTCTCTTCTATATACTTTACATATTATCTAGTTTAATCCACATAGTTTCTTCATGAGATAGAGACCATTACTATCCTCATTTTGTAGATTGGGAAGCCAAAGCACTAAGTGTTGAGTAATTGACCCAGGTCATACAGCTGATATGTGTTAAAGCCAGGATTTGGGTTCAGATTCAGTGCGGAGATAGATTATAATCAAATAATCATAAGGAAAATTGTATAAATGCAAAATGATTAGCAAATAACCCATCTCTATAACTGCGTCAATACTCAGGCAACTACAAAGACACTAGTGATACTTACCTGATACGTCAAAAAAAGTCTGTGCCTGTCCAGTGCCTGCACTGCTGATGGCTACGCATTCATAGAAGCCTTCGTCAGATAACGTAACTTTCTCAATCTCCCAGTTCACACTGGCAGATTCTCTGGGGTAAGAAAAGAGAGCCTTTCAGTTACTATAAAAACAAGAGCAAGTGGAAAATAATGATTTCAGTATTCGTTTTGAAGCATTCGTTTAAAAGAATGCTAGAAAGAAAATAAATGAAGCCGCAAAGTTCTTATATAACTTTGAATTACAGAATGAGACACTGCTTTTTTTCCTCCCATAATTAGAAAGTTAAGCTCTTCTGCTCTGAGCAAAAGATACAACAAAGGCCAGATAAATTATGGAGACTGAAAATGTCTTTAAGGAAACATTTTCTGACTATGTCAAAATAGAAGATGATAGAGCTGACGGGAGAAATGGTTATAAAGCCCTCCTTCCTTCCCCTATCTTTTCCAGTTTTTGGTCATGTTGCATGAGGTTCTTAGTCAAAGCAATTTAACCAGGTAATTGAAAATTTTGAAGGGAGAAAACAGGACTTTTTTATTCTAAGAAGATAAATTGTCCTTAACTTTCTTATATATAAGTTCCATATGGAGCTATATACCATATCTGATTATACACACACACACATACAATGAAGAATGAAAATAATTATGTTTATTGTCAAGATCGACGTTTTAGAAAAAAAAAATTTTAATCCCTGTTAAATCGTTCATCCATTCATTTAATACTTATTCTTTGTCCTCTAACACCAGTGAAATTATTTCTCATTTCCTTTAAGTGTCCAAGTAATGAATATTTAATCCTTGTTTGAAAGATTCCAATCATCTACAAAAACAGGTATTACCCTGTTTTATAATATGGTTGAAATATCATAAATGTTCTCATTTTTTTCTTGCAATTATCTTTAGCTGTTCATGCTCTTGTTAAACACTCAAGATACAGATTAAATACAAAGCCTACTGCATAGTCAACATCTCCAACTGGAGTCTGAATGTGGCATAATATGTAATACCTCATAATGATAAATCCAGGTCACTCCTTATCCAAACAAACCACACCAATCACCAAATAACCATGAAGAACTTACTAAGCTCTTAATCTGGATTCATCGCTGACCTAGGGTTTTTAAGAGGAAGTTAAGACACAGGTTCTTATCATCATATCGGCAAAAAACTAAGCAAGGTCACTACTCCAGATATTTCAGTAGCTAAGAATCTTCACTTCAGTACTCATTTATAGGCTGTTTGATGTTGTTTCCTAACTTAATTCTGTACGCATTATGTACCACTGGTCCTTACTGTCACTTTCAGGAGACAATGAAATATTACTCAACTCCATAGTGCCCTGATCACCTAAGCTGTATCCTGAATGCTTAATAACAGTATATTAAGTACAGCTTTGTAAATAATGTTATCATCTCGGTATTGGTAAACTCCAGGAAGGTAGGAATTTGGAATACATAAGTGTTTAGTGTTCTTTGCAGTGTCTACTTCAGAGCTGAGCATATATTAGAATTTATCAAAAGCTTAGATTCATGGAAATTTTGGGACAAAAAGTGACTATTCTTGTAGTCCCAAGTTCCGCATTTACAAAGCAAGAAAATGGAAATCTAGAAGGAAGGACAGGTAATTTGTTCAAAGGCACATAACTAGTTTACTGATTGGAGAATGTTCTTTATTGTTATATATCTACTCCTCACTTATTGATTATCTCATTATCTGACATTTCACATTTACGACAACAGTAAAAAATCTACTATCTGACTATTTTACACATTAACAATTTTTTACGTTAGACAGTAACGAATGCCAAGGTACAAGGCGAGAGCAATGCTGGCTGTGATGGTTAAGGTTGTGTCAACTTGACTGGGCTGGCAGTTATGTAATAATGTAAGTTGTCAGTTATGTAATGATGTAGTTATCACCCATTTTGTGATCTGATGTGGTCAGCCTCCATTTTCACATAATGCTGATTTTTGCACAATGACCTGGTTTTTGGAACCTCACCACTTCCATGAGCAAAGAGTGGGTGTATTTGTTCCTTTCTTGTTTAAGAAATACTGAATGAAAACGATTCTTTTTTTTCTTGCAGCCTTCTCAGTTAACATTAAGCACTATATGGCTACAATTAAAAAGTTCTCATGGGTGGCCTTTGGAAATAGGGAAGAAAGCATAAAAATAAGGAAGAAATATGTCCTGCTGCTAACGCAGATAAATCCCCTCTTACATTCCCTAGTGACCAAAGTGGATGACATAAACAAAGACTAAGTCATATGTCTTCAATTATTAGGAAACCTAAGGCAGAGATATATGAGTAAATGAGGCAGAGATATACGAGGAAATGAGGCAGAGATACATGAGGAAATGAGGCAGAGATACATGAGGAAATGAGGCAGAGATATATGAGGAAATGAGGCCGAGATATGTGAGGAAATGAGGCAGAGGTATATGAGGAAATGAGGCACAGGTATACGAATAAATGAGGCAGAGTTACATGAGGAAATGAGGCAGAGATATATGAGGAAATGAGGCAGAGATACATGAGTAAATGAGGCAGAGATATATGAGGAAATGAGGCAGAGATACACGAGGAAATGAGGCAGAGATACACGAGGAAATGAGGCAGAGATATGTGAGGAAATGAGGCAGAGACACATGAGGAAATGAGGCAGAGATATATGAGGAAATGAGGCAGAGATATATGAGGAAAGGAGGCAGAGATATATGCGGAAAGGAGGCAGAGATACATGAGGAAAGGAGGCAGAGATATATGAGGAAATGAGGCAGAGATATACAAGGAAATGAGGCAGAGATATACGAGGAAATGAGGCAGAGATATATGAGGAAAGGAGGCAGAGATATATGAGGAAATGAGGCAGAGATACATGACGAAATGAGGACTGAAATATCAATCCATCATCACCCATGACTAATTTTGCCTCCAGCGCCTCACATCCAAAATGCTTAATGTACATCAGCAAAGCTTGTCATATCTTTGGGCCACAGAGCTGGAAAAATGAGAAAAGGAATTTTTGTGGCTTACCTCCCAGAGTCTGTGTGGAGGTAATGAATTAATGTTTATAAAGTTTCCCAAGTGTCTCTAAAAAAGGTTATTGTTTAAATATGAAGTAGAGTTATTTGACTCCATCAGTCATATAGCTTCATCATTTGATATCCTGGTGAGAGTATTAACCAGCAGCTAAGTAAATCACTGAGATGTACTATGTAAAAATAGTAGCAGGAAACAGTTCAAACTTTAAGGAATGGAAATTTTTCTAAAATTATAATGAACATTCCTGTCATAGATTTTTCTTAAAATGACCTCCCATAAAGGCATTGTATAAACTGAAATTGACAAATAGTGTCCTATGGAAGTTACTTATGTTAATATTGAATTAACAGTGTAAAAGTTTTATAAAACATTTCCTAGAGTTTTTCCCAAAAATGTATTTTGTTTTACAGTAAGTTAAAAACAACACTTTCCAGAAATCATCGTCCTCCCAGTTCTCAAAATGAACTCAGTAACTATCACTAAGTTACTGAGATTTGTCTAAAGGAGTCACCCATCTTCACAAGGAAAATTGGTGCCTCCTGGCCCACTCCTGTTGATCGTTATATGCACTAGCTATATGTGTTCTGGTCCACCAGTACCTCCACCCTTAGCACACACCACATCTCCCTAGCCTCATTCCCAACCCTTCTCCTCCTGGCTTATTGGGATCCATCTACACTGACCTCCTTCCTGTTTTGTTTTGTTTTTTCCCCCACTGGTCCATTTCTGCCTCAGGGCACTGCAGTTGCTGTTTCCGCTGTCTGAACACTCTAACCCTAGACACGTGCAACTGGCTCTCTCGCCATCGTCAGGTCTTTGGTCTAATGCCCCTTATCCTCAATTTTAAAATTGCAACTTACCCAAAACCAACCCAAAAACCAAACCTATGTCTAGTCGATTCCAATTCATAACGACCCTATGGGACAAGGTAGAACTGCCCCACAGGGTTTCCAGGGCTGTAAATCTTTATGGAAGCAGACTGCCACATCTTTCTCCCATGGAGTGGCTGGTGGGTTCAAACCACTGACCTTTTGGTTGGCAGCTGAGTGCTTAACCACTGCTCCATCAGAGCTTTTTTAGCCAAAACCATACTCTCCCAACTACTAGTATTCCTCATCCCATTTAACTTGCTCTACTTTTCTTCCCCAAGTCTTAAGAGCCCCTGGGTGATGCAAACAGGTAATGCACTGAGCTGCCAACTGAAAAGTTGGGGGTTTGAGTCTACCCAGAGGTGCTTTTGAAGAAAGGTCTGTGATCTACTTCTGAAAACTTGGCCATTGAAAACCCTATGGAGCACAGTTTTACTCTGACACACATGGGGTCACAATCAGAATTGACTTAATGGCAACTGGTTTTAGTATTTTATCACTGAAAATCATATTCAGAGGTAGATTTACCCTGAAACCAATAAAGATTACGCTTTAAGGCCTCTCATTTAAAACATCCACTACCTTAACTTTGTATTCATAATTTTGTATTCTTTGCCTTAACAAGGGATTCCTAATTATATAAAATTCTGATCCTATAAGAGTTTAATCCACCCTTGAACATTTTTTTTTTACATACTCTAGAATTTACTATAATATTACATCTATTATATTTTGTCTGTCTCTGTCAATTACAATATAAGCTCCAGGAGGGCACAGATTTATGTCTGATGTGACCACTGCTATATCCTAAGACAGGAACACTGGTGTCACAGTGTTTAAGCACTTGGCTGCTAACCAAAAGGTTGGCAATTTGAACCCATCAGCTGTTCCACAGAAGGAAGATGTGGCACTCTGCTTCCCTAAAGACTACAACCTTGGAAGCCGTATGAGGCAGTTCTACTGTCTTATAGGTCTCTGTGAGTTGGAATCGGCTCGACGGCAAAGGGTTTGGTTTGTTTTTTTTATATCCCAAGACTATGGAGCAATTAAGTGAGAATTTCCAAGAAAAAATGTGCATCAAAATCATTATCTATTTGCATTCATATTTTAATGCTATAAATCATTATTAAAAGAAACATTTACACACTTTAAATACTGGTCTACTCCGAGTGTAACTCCATTTCTGACAAAGCTCAAAGTAAAAGGCAAAAGACTCTCAACAGAGCAGGGAATTAGGCCTGGCTGCAGGTAATATCCTGGGGTTTTCTTGGGCATTGTAACTTTGGGAGCATCTAGAAAAAAAGAACATGGGCAAGAAGGTCACAAAACTGTTGAGCATTTCCTGTGAATCTGTTCACAAGCATTATAGTCATATTATGCCAAGAAACTCTCTGCATTCCAATTAATCCAAATCCCTGAAAAATCATATTAACTACCTTTATTGGTTCAAAGCCCATTCATTTCCGGATATCTTTTTGGGTATTCATTAAATATGGTATTGACTGAATCTAAACCTCCACTGATTTTAAGACACAAAATTATTTTTTCTACCAATAAGATAGGAAAAAGAAAAAAAACTGTCAAATATGTTACATTATCAATTGCAAGGCATGTTTTAATTTCAAAAATATAAAAGTATGAAAATAACCCACATATCCTAGAGTCAAATACATCGGGTATTTCAAAAATTAAATACATTTTGTAACATTCAAATTGGGTGCTACACTGACTAACTTTGAATACTGTATATGAGAAAATATTTAGGTTGGTTCTACTCTCACCATTCTACAACTATTAAACAACAGTGACAGAATTTCCCAAGGGAACCCTGGTGGCGCAGTGGATAAAGCGCTTGGTCAGTAACCAAAAGGTCGGTGATTTGAATGCATGAGCTGCTTGGCAGAAGGAAGATGTGGCAGTTTGCTTACATAAAGATTACAGCCTTGGAAACACTATGGGGCAATTCTACTCTGTCCTCTAGGGTAGCTATGAGTCGGAAGTGACTCAACGGCAATGGGCTATGGGTTACAGAATTTCCCAGACCACAACCTTGGGTATAAAATGGTAAACTCTTGTTCCTCTACCCGATAGCATAATTTTAGAAAATAATCCTCTATACCTTTGTCAGTCAATGGTGCAAGCTAAAGTCCGAAAGTTTTGGTCAGAGTTTAGCCATTAGCCTTCAGAAATAGTGCAAATATAGCTGATGCCACCAAATAGTCCGTACCCTGTGATTTCATCTCTGTCTAGTAGCAAATAATATAAGTAACTAAATTAGAATTAACTAAGTAACTAACCAGGAGAACTGGTGGCACAGTGGTTAAGCTCTTGCTCAGCTGCTAACAGAAGGGTCAGTGGTTCAAATCTACCAGCTACTCCATGGGAGAAAGATGTGGCAGTCTGCTTCCAGAAAGATTATAGCCTTAGAAACTCTATGGAGCAGTTCCACTCTGTCCTACAGGGTAGCTATGAGTCGGAATCGACTCAACAGCTATGGGTTTGTTTTTGTGGAGTTAACTAATAAACAAAATAAATAAAGCCAGAGTAATCACCGCTCATTTACAATGAACTACTGTTCTTGGAGGAGAAAGTTATATAGTTTTCAATATGTAAACATTTACTCAATTTAGACAGTTTAACCAAACATATGTGCCAGTCTTTTTTAGGAGGAGGAAGGGTACCAGAGTTTCCTAGTTTGAGTTTCTTACATTCACTAAGAAATAAAAATTCCCAGATCTATGATCAGTAGAGCCCTGATGGCACAGTGGTTAAAGCACTGGGCTGCTAACCAAAACGTTAGCGGTTAAAACTCACCAGCTGCTCCAAGGGAGAAAGATGTGGCAGTCTGCTTCCGTAAGTACTTACAACCTTGGAAACACTATGGGGTGATTCTTTTCTGTCCTATAGGGTCATTATGAATGGAAACTGACTGGGTGGCAGTGGGTTTGGTTTTGGGATTTTATGATCAATAAGACTTAACATGAAATTTCAGATGTGTTATTTTATGGTGAAAAATAATTGTGTTACCTAAATGTGAACACCCATTAATTTGGTAACAGTTAAATGTGAGAATATTATTTATGATTTATAGTTTTTTTTTTTTTAAACCTATCTGACCATACCAACCCCCTTAAGCCATCAATAGCAAAATATGCTAGTGTTAAAAAAAAAGAAAATGTCTCACCTGGGACAATACTAGAGAAGGAAACACTTGACACTCTCTGGAAGAGATAACCATCCTTATCATAGCCTGTGACTTTAAGAAAGAAAGCTTCATTTGGTGGAATGAAGTCAGAAATATTCCATATGCCATAAGGTTTTTGATCTGGGTAGTATTTAATAGGCACAGTCTTGAGAGAACTGCCTGATATACTTAGAAGTTCAAGACGATCTACTCTAGCTGGAATGGAAATTCCAGAAGTATTCAGCAATACATAGGTAGGTATTCCTACAAAAGAAAGATTTTATCATTTACGAGTAACATGCAATTGAGGTTATATACCAAATAAGTATTTCCATTACAATAACAGATAACAAGTACCACAAGGATGAGTACTACAGGCTGTCCTACCAGTTGTGGACGAGTTGTAGAATCTTTTCTACATAAAAGAGAGTTTATCCATGACCAAAGAAACTCCAGGAATCTGGAGTCATTATTCTTATTCTATTTTAACAATGGTTACATGTCGAAAAATCAGAACTGTGAAAATTGTGTTGTAGGATGCTTGATTACATGGATATTTTTAAAGATTCACTATCGTGTACCCTTCCAGAAATTGCAGCAATACAAATAAAAGAATAACCAGAAAAAAAACTTAAAAGTCACAGGAGGCATGAGCTTTTTTTCTAGTGATAAAACCATGACTCTACATATGAAGAAAATAAGAGGAATAAGCTTTAAAAATCAGCAAAAATTTCATCTTGGAACATGGGTACATGGTATCGTTAATTTTTTCAGCTATATTTGCACACACATTTTCATCAAGACACCAAAACAAATGGTAGACTTAATAAGAAAAAAATCTCAAAGTCTAAGTCAGTGGTCCTCAAAGCTTAGTAAGTATGGAAATCTACCGGGGTGTTCACTAAAATGCATATTCCTGGGCCCTGCCTTCTGACTCAGGAGCTCTAGGGTGGGGCCTAGGAATCTTAATTTTTAGATTTTAATTTCCTGAGTGAGTTTGATATTATTGGTCTTGGAACCACACTTTGAAGAAGACTGACTTGGTAAAGACAGCAATCATTTTAAAAGTAAAGACGCTGTGTTTCCCAATTTTACTGAATATACAAAATTACAAAATCACAGACAGTCCAAGAAATATTCTCGATTAGGTATTGATTGTGCCAGTTTAAGAAATGTGCACATACAAACCTTGCACCGGTCTGCTGACTGTTTTTTTGAAGTCCAGGGTGGGCTTTCGGGAAAAGCCAGCTCGGAAATCGATAGTACTGAGGCCAGTGATGCGAACAGAGTGCCTTCCACTGCTTGAGGTCTGGAAAATGTTCAACGACAAACTCCGTCAGCAATCAGTCCAGGATGCTGGTCACACTCAACACTAACCAGTGTGGGAAACTGAAGAGTGGTTAGGATTTACACCGAATAATTGAAGCTTTTGATCTGGTGTTATGAACTTAACTATGATTCCATATTTTAAGCACAAATTTGGTAATATCCCACATATCCCATGGGCATTTCTCTAAAGTGCAATTCAGGAAAGAATTATCGCCTTCCATATATGAGACCTAGGTTCGATTCCCAGCCAGTGTGTACCTCAGTGAGAGCCACAACCTATCAGTTAGTGGAGGCTTGTGTTCAGGTTTCACAGAAGCTTCCAAACTGAGACAGACTAGGAAGAAAGGCCTGGTGACCTAATTCCAAAAATCAGCCAACGAAAACCCTATGGATAGCTATGATACTACAATCCTGTTGCGCATGGGGCCACCATGACTTAAGGGCCACCTTGATGCCAGCTAAGAACAAGTACTACATGCAGTCTCAGGGTGATGAAAACGGTTAATGGTCTTAGCTGCTAACCAAAAGACTGGAGGTACCAGTCCACCCAAAGGCACCTCAGAAGAAAGGCCTGGCTATCTACTCCCCAAAGTCAGTCCTTGAACACCCTATGGGCACAGATCTAAGCTGACACACATGGGATGCCGACTTGATGGCAAGCGGTAAGTATTGTATGGCCAACGATAAAAGACAAAGATATTTGGTTATTAGTAAATGGATTTGACGTAAACCTGAAAAAGTTCCATGAGAGCATGGATCTTTGCTTTGTTCACTGTTATACATATGCTTGATGTTCAGCAAATATTGATGCAATGGATGAATAACTAAAAATCTCCCACAAATAGCACCTAGGTTCAATTCTGAAAAGAGTTTTCTATTCAGTATTTTTACTTTTGAGTTTTTCTTTGCCTCTGGGAAGATTCAGCCAGGACAAGCACAAGATCTGACCATCATTCACAATTTATCTGACTGGCATCCTCAGCTCTGCAGTGCCCCAGCCAAGGTGCCCAATGCTCAAGACACAAATGTGAGTAAAACTTGGTCCTCACCCTCTAAGGGCTCATGGCCAGTGAGGGAAATAGAGAAATATAACTCCTTAATGTGATACACTAAATGCAATGACAGAAACACATAAAAGGTATTTCTGGAGCATAGACTAATTTGTAGCTCAGCTAAAACTTTCTAAAAGGGGTTAATAGCTCACCAAATCTTCAATGATTAACTCCTGAAGTGGCATGTATGTGCATAAATAAAAAATAATTTGGATTAAGGTCACAGGATAAAATAGTAATACTAACGTTTATAAGACACTTCCTCTGTGCCCAGATTCCTTAAATACATTCGCTTATGTCATCTACATACAACCCTATAAAGCAAATAACATTATCATCACTGTACAGATGAGGAAATGGAATCACCAAGACATTAAATAAACCAAAACCCAAACCCATTGCCGTCGAGTTGATTACAACTCATAGCAACCCTGTAGAACTTCAAGGAGTGCCCGGTAGATTCGAACTGCTGACCTTTTGGTTAGCAGCCCACCTTTTAACCACTACGCCTCAGGGTTTCTAAGACATTAAATAGCTTGCCCGAATTCACAATGTTTATTAATTACAGAAGTGGAACTTTAATGCAAAAGTCAGGCTCCCAGCTCTTCACCACAGCGATACATTGTCTCCCAAGAGCAAGAATTAGTCTCTACCTGAGTACGTCTCAAAATAAGATCTCAGCAGGGATCACAACAGAGGGTCCTGGACAGAGCTGGAGAAAAATTAGAACAAAATTCTAACTCACAAAAAAAGATCAGACTGGCTGGCCTGACAGAGACTGGAGAAACCCCGAGAGCATAGCCCCCGGACACCCTTTTAGCTCAGTAATGAAGTCACTCCTGAGGTTTACCCTTCAGCCAAAGATTAGACAGGCCCATAAAACAAAATGAGACTAAAGGGGCACACCAGGCCAGGGGCAAGGACTAGAAGGCAAGAGGGGACAGGATAGCTGGTAACAGGGAACCCAAGGTCGAGAAGGGAGAGTGTTGACATGTTGTAGGATTGTTAACCAATGTCATAAAACAATATGTGTACTAACTGTTTAATGAGAAACTAGTTTCGTAAAACCTTCATCTAAAGTACAATAATACATATATATATATATGAGATCCAGGAACGTCTACACCAAAATCACTTGGGTTGTTTGTGAAAAATGCAGATTCCTGAGCCCCAACTCAGATTTACTGAATCAGAATCTCTGGTCAGTGAAGTCTAAGAATCTGCATTTCAAAAGCCACCTAAGACTAATGAACAAGAGTTCATCATTATTTTATTACAAAATTCTGTTTAACATAAAAAGAATGCATAACACCACACTTTAAGGGTGAGAGAAAGCATTCATATGACAACACCAGGACACCAAACATGGATTTCCATCTCAACACTGAGAAGGCACACATATTTAGGGATCACAGGAGAGTCAGGATGCACTAGAACCATACATATGCTTTTCATCTGATGAGCAGCCAGATTTGCCCACATATGGTTAAAGTTAGGATGCCTCCAGAGCTCTACAGAGTGTTCCCTGAATCATTATGGCTGCTTCTTATTTGGCAATAAGGAGAGGAAGGATGAAGAGCTGTGTCCCTGGTATTGTTGCCATCAAGTTGACTCCGCCTCATAGGGACCCTATAGGACACAGTAGAGCTGCCTCACAGGGTTTCCAAGGAGTGACTGGTGGATTCAAACTGCTGACCTTTTGGTTAGCAGCCATAGCTCTCAACCACTGAGCCAAAAATATGAAGAGCAATAAAAACTTAAATAGCGAAACATATTAATTTTATGTTTCTAGATTATACTGTAAACAGTAGGAATGTCTTCATGTAATTTAAAAAGGATTGTAAATAAGAGATACTTCCAAGTGTGTCAGTTTTTATAAATAACCGCAGCCAGCTCTGGATTAAGCAGAATAATGGGAGCAAGGAAGTTCACAAATAAACCGAAATGATGGTTTAAAAATATAATATAATGGAAAATTTTAAGCTGATTTCATTAAAAATCACCTCGTGTTTAAACATGCATTCGTCATTCTTTAGTCTTTCTCTTAAAATAATTATGACAATACTTGGATAACATCTTAGGAGCACTAAACATCATATTAAATTTATTAATGAGAAAGTGATAATAGTTTACTATGTATTAAAATAACCTACTATTTTAATCACTTTTCTTATCTGAGCTTTCCATTTCCAAATATTAGTGCAATAGAAACATTACATTTATAAGGATAGTACCATCAAGTTGATTTCAACTCATGGCAACCCCATGTGTGTCACAGTAGAACTGTGCTCTATAGGGTTTTCAATGGTTGATTTTTTGGGAGTAGATCACCAGTCCTTTCTTTCAAGGCACTTCTGGGTGGACTTGAACCTCCAACCTTTAGTTTAGCAGCTAAGCATGTTAACTGTTTGCACTAGTCACCAAATCCTATAAGGATGGCAACCAAAAAAAAAAAAAAAAACCGACTGCCGTCAAGTCCATTTTGACTCAGAGTGACCCTGTAGGACAGAGTAGAACTGCCCTATAGGGTTTCCAAGGAATGGCTGTTGGATTTGAACTACTGACCTTTATGGTTAGCAGCCAAGCTCATAACCACTGCGCCATGAGGGCACCATCAAAACCAAACCAAACCAATTGCTATCGAGTCAATTGCCACTCATAGTGACCATATATGAGAGTAGAACTGCCCCATAGGGTTTCCAAGGAGCACCTGGTGGATTTCAGCTGTTGACTTTTTGGTTAGCAGTCTTAGCTCTTCACCACTATGGCACTAGGAGGAAAAAGTATTAACATACATAAAATATACACTGTATAAAAAACTAAATCGTTTGCATAAATAATCACTTTTAATCCTCACAAAGTACTCTATGAGGTAGTACTATTACTATCCTCATTTCACAGAACAGAGAGGTTAAGTAACTTGCCCAGAGTCACAACATATATAGCAGGTGGTAGAGCCGGGGTGTAATTTCAGACAATAAGCCTCCTGAAACCACACTCTACAGCTACACCATGCTTCTCTTATTTATAATGGTCTCGATGAATTTGACTGTGCTAGTTTGAAGGTAAAGGTTGAGAATGCTGAACTGCTCAATGTAAAGAAGGATAGTCATACGCATGTCTGGGGCTATTCAGAGAAGAAAAGCAGAGAGGTGATAGGGAGAAAGTAACGGGATTCACAAGGAGAGAGCAGAAGGGCACAAGGTGCTTCCAGGCATGACCCCCAAATCTACAAGTAAACCTACTAAACTCATAAAAATGCTTGTTTTTAGTGCATCTGCTGTGACAATTTTGAAGGAGAGTTTTGCTTTGCATCAAAGCACAAAAACTTAGAATCAACATGGAAGAAATCAGGAGGCATGGAGACCATAAGAAATTAAACCTTCAGGAAATTGCAGAAATGCTGGGAGAAGACTTTGGATTCTAACAATTACAGACTTGGGGGGATTGGAGGAAGACTAAATGACATGAAGATCTTGGAGGGGCAAAGAGAACTAAGCTAATTCTGTAACTGCACCAAGCAGAGACTCCCCTCTGCTTTCCCGTTCAAATTATTGTAGCAATCTTAGTAACACTATTCTGTATATATAAAATATAGATTGAGACCAAAAATCACTGCTTTAATAGCTTTTTTTTTTAAATTTGGCCTGTTAAAACATGTAGATAACTGTGAAAAGTAAAGGGTTTTGTTTATACAAATCCAAGGCCCTTAATTAATATTTTATTTAACAATCATACTCAAGGTCTACTTATCTCCCTTTATTATAATGTTCTTCCAGAAAGGCTGACATTGATTTGTCTATATTGTGCCAATGAAGAAAATTTAAAATAACTGAAATGGTCCTTTAGTTTTTTTCATTGTGGAATCCAATTCTCAAATGGATAAATACAGCTCTAACGGTCTAAAGAACAAGATTCCCAGTAGTGCAAATTTTTCCCAAGAGATTTGAAAGACAGCTACCTGTACATAAACCAAGAGGAAGTCTTTCAAACAGAACAAGGGCATACTGCATGATTTAAAATCAGGAAAGGTATGCATCAGGGTTTTATCCTTACTCACTACTTACTCAATCTGTATCATGAGCAAATAATCCACAAATCTGGACTATATGAAGAAAAACGTGACATCGAGATGGCAGGAGGACTCATTAACAACCTGTGATATGCAAATGACACAACCTTGCTTGATGAAAGTGAAGAGGACTTAGCCTTTATTGATGAAGATCAAGGACTACAGGCTTCAGTATAGAGTACACCTCAACATAAAGAAAACAAAAATCCTCACAAGTGGATGAATAAGCAACATCATGATAAATGGAGAAAATATTGAAGTTGTCAAGAATTTCATTTTACTTGGATCCACAATCAATGCCCATGGAAGCAGCATGCATTGGGCAAATCTGCTGCAAAAGACCTCTCTGAAGTGTTAAAAAGCAAAAATGTCACTTTGAGGGCTAAGGTGCACCTGACCTAAGCCAGGATATTTTCAATCACCTCATATGCATGCAAAAGCTAGACAATGAATAAGGAAGACCGAAGAATTGATGCCTTTGAATTATGGTGTTGGCAAAGAATACGGAATATATTACGGACTGCCAGAAGGAGGAACAGATCTGTCTTGGAAAAAGTACAGCCAGAATGCTCACTAGAAGCAAGGATGGTGAGGCTTTGTCTCACGTACTATGGACGTGTTATCAGGAGTGACCAGTCTGTGTAGAAGGACACCATGCTTGGTAAAGTAGAGAGTCGGCAAAAAAGAGGAAGCCCCTCAACAAGATGGACTGACACAGCAGCTGTAACACTGGGCCCAAACATAGCAACGATTGTGAAGATGTACATGGGGTTGCTACGAGTTAGAACCAACTCAACAGCACCTAATAACAAGTGCTCTCTTAAATGGCACTATATTTTTGTATACTATTTCTACTCTGTAACACATGGGGTCACCTGAGTCAGAATCAACTCAATGGCAATAAACAACAGCAACAACAGCCAACGATAGCTCCCTACAAAACCAAAAGTAAGTAACGGGGCAGCAGTATTAGAGAAAACATTTATGCATGCACTTCATCACAGAATATCTGGAAGGGTCAAACTTGCACAGGGCTACCCCATCCTATGGCTTCTGTAGTTAAGAAGAGGCAACTCTAACAGCAGCATATCGTCTCTGAACGGGAAATTTTCTAGGCCCTAGACACTGAAGAGAGTTTGTAGGGACAGAGATTCTGAGGGATGATGTTTCAAGTAGTTTATTCATACAATTAAAAGTATTCATAAAGAGCTGCTTTACTCCTCTGTATTTGGAGTGTCATGTTGGTCAAGCTGTGGAAGGGTCTGAGTTAGGAACCTGAATCAGGGTCTGAGTGTGAGCTGAGCTGAGCTGAGGCAAAGTCAGGATTTGGCAAAGATGAGATTATACTAGATATCTATTGGAGGCCTAAAACTGTAAATAGATAGCCTTGATCCACAAAAAAAGTAAGAGAAAAGAATTAGCAGAGTGGACCACGTCTAGGTTTCTGAATTGGAGCGAGTCTACCAGGAATGAAGGCACAGGAGAAGCTGAAGCACCATGAAACAAGCACCATGGAGAGCTCCAGGAAAAATGAGTTGCTCCTAGGAGACCTCAGCTCTCTTGCAGATGGATCTGTTTCTCAGTTTAGGAACGAAGGCCTATTAAATACTTCTCTATATTGAAAGTCTCTTCAGGACAACAACTATGCCTTATTTATTGTCCACAATATATTAAACAATAGGCATTTAATAAATGTAGGTTTAGTAAATTATTTTAAAGCCATCCAACTACCTGATGTTGTTGCTTTCCCTAAGATCTTCTTAGGAGCAGCTAATCAGATTCATCAAGAATTCACTGAATTTTTTGACCATGTATTATGCTAAACATGTTCACATGTCGTTTCATAAAATCCTAACTCTAATATCTGAAGATGATTTTTTAACATAATATGGAAACCAAGCTCAAAGAAGTATGATTACATGCTTAGGTTTACAGTAAGTTAAGTGGAAACTAATTCCAAGTTCAATGCTCTTTCTCATACAGCTAAGTTCATGTATAACATTTTACAGCATAATCTCTGGGTAGATTTGGACCCTTCGGCATAAAAAAAAATAATAACGTTCTCTAACTGTTAATTTGTCCTTATACACTTCTTGGTATCCTTGTACTTAGGAAAGGCCAGGTTAGTAGGATGCTGGTAAACTGCTCTCCAGGAAAATACAAATTCCTAGTTGGTGATATTTGCCTATTTCCATGGCTGACTTCCAGCTTCCAACGTGATGTCACTGAACACAGATTTGAGAAGTAAATAATTGGCTCACTATGAGCCATTATGAACCAGTTCCTGAATACCATTGGGTCATGTAAAAAGTTCTGGCCAATGAGTTATAAGGAGAGTGAAGTGCATCACTTCTGGGATGAAGTGGAAGTGACACAAACAATTTTTTCTAATATAGTCAATGTATGCTCTTCAGTATCTCCCCCAATTAAAGTGACTGAAGAGGCTGCACGTTCTAAATTATGGTGAATCTTCCATCAGCTTGGGTCCCGAGTGACTAGGTGGAGCAGGACATTCTGTTAACCCCCGCAGGACATTCTGTTAACCCCCACAGGACATTTAACATTAGTGAGGAATGTTAACTTTCTTGTATTAAGCCAGTGAGAATTCCTCCTAGCCCTAAGTGTGGAACCTGCCCTGTTATAAGTTGAACTAAAGTTGAACTAAAATTTGACTGGAGAGATGAATTTCATTTCTCTGTCCCAAAGAGTTTTAATATTTCACAAAAGGGCCAGTGATTCCTACGTAAAAACAAACAAAAAAGGTTTAAAGGCTTTAGGCGGTGTCTGCACTAAGAGAAAGTAAAGATACAATTAATAAATATTCAAGGGAATGAGAATTACTACTTCCACCATTCATGAGTCAGGAGCTGTTTACGCGCTTTACTAACATTTCATCTAACTCAGACAATATGAAGTAAGTATTATTTTCCCTCATTTTACTTAGTGAGGTTAAGCAATTTCTCCAGGGTCTAAAAGCTAGTAAGTAGTGGATCTTGAATTCAAATTAAAGTATTTGCTCTTAAATAATAATAATAAACTATTCTTTACAAATTAAAGAATATGATGATTTTCAGTCAAATATTTATTGAAGATCTACTGTGGGCCAGGCATTTTGCTAGGCACAAAACTATAACAATTGCAGCTAGATATAAATACCATCATAATGCCATCTTTTTATTAGGTGATGTGTGTTCGGAGAAATGGGATAAGAAGAAAAATGTACCCAAAGCAAAAAATAAATCCTACTTAAATACATGTATACACACAGGCATCAATGCCTGTGGAAACATGAAACAGCAGTCAAGAAATCAGATGACGTATTGCATTGGGCAAATCCACTACAAAAAAAAAAAAGACATCTTTAAATTGTTAAAAAGTAAAGACGCCACTTTGAGGACTAAGGTTTGCCTGACCTAAGCCAGCAAATCGCCTCATATGCATGCAAAAGCTGGACAATGAATAAGAAAGACTGAAGAATTGATGCCTTTGAATTATGGTGTTGACAAAGAATATTGAATATACCATGGACTACCAAAAGAATAAACAAATCTGTCTCGGAAGAAGTACACTCAGAATGCTCCTTAGAAGCGAGGATGGTGAGACTTCATTTCACATACTTTGGATATGCCATCAGGAGGGACCAGTCCCTGGAGAAGGACAGCATGCTTGATAAAGTACAGGGTCTATGAAAAAGATGTACTGACAGTAGCTGCAACAATGGGCAATGATTGTGAGAATGGCACAGGGTCAGACAGTGTTCTGTTCCATTGTACATGAGCTCGCTATGAGTCAGAACTGACTGGATGGCACCTAACAGCAGCAACAATACAAACTACACACGAAAAAATGCACATTTATATATACAAGTGTACAGGTAGCTTTTAAAAAAGGAAGCATTCCATTTGGCTGGCAGGCCAAAATCACTGGGAAATTTTCCAGGAAAAATCTACTATAAAGCATTGCATTGACTGAAAAATTGAATTACTACCACATCTAACCATTTAAATACCATACCTGGTATAGTCTGCAGGTTTATTGAAGGGAGCCACCAGGTGAGAATAATTGGAGGCCAGCATAAAAATCCTCCTGTGTGGTCCTTTGTAGATTTGAGGTTCATTTAATTATGACTCCTAAACAAGCTTTTACCACTTGAGTATGATTTCTAAAATATTCTTATCCTGTTGAAAAGGTATTAGTAGGCTCTGACAGCCAACATAACTATCTAAAACTAGAATATTTCTACTAGTCTCAGAACCTCAATATAATCATGTGGCTGCGCACACCTCCTTCTCCACTTGGAAGATTATCTAAGGACAGTTTATCCAAATTTACTTAATGGAAACATACCCCACAGAATGTGTTAAATTATAATGATCACACTGATAATCCTAGACTAATAAAAGACACTTTGTACCACCTAAACCCATTGGGTGCTGACATTTATCTAACTTCTTTGCAATGACCTTTCTTCCCTTAAGGGGTAGAGTACAAAATTTGGCCCCAGTGTATCTGTGGTTATATTCAAATACTCTACATATAGATATAGCTGCCTGAATGGAAAATTCACACTGCTTCTCAGAAATAAGATCCAGGATTTGTAGCTTCCCTACAAATGGAAATCCAGGGATGTAAAACTACCTTCTTCTCTTTTGTTTTCAATAAAACTTTATGCTTTTTTCAGTGACTCCTTTTTAGCACGCTTTTATCAGCATCAGATGCAAACGAAAACATTGGAGTCATTTATGTGAACTATGCAGATGAGTGGAAACCCTGGTGGTGTGGTGGTTAAGTGCTACGGCTGTTAACCAAAAGGTCGGCAGTTCGAATCCTCCAGGTGCTCCTTGGAAACTCTATAGGGCAGTTCTACTCTGTCCTATAGGGTCACTATGAGTCGGAATCAACTCAACGGCAGTGGGTTTGGTTTTGGGGTTTATACAGATGAGTTGACTCATTTTCACTCTTTAGTGAGAGCGCCCTAATACATCACAGTAAAGCACTTACCAGGGTTTCAGAGGGAAACCACAGAAAAAAAATAAACTGCACTTCTCTAGCATTTTAAATCATGGACACATTATTTAAGTGTTGTGCATCAATACACCAGCTGTCAGCTAACTACACCAACTCTCCTGTCTGTTTCCCTAGATCAGCAGAATAAATACTATATATATATATTTATATAGCTCTTCCTCAGGCACTGCAGCATATACTAGTAACAAAGTCTGATCTTATATTAAAATAGAGAAATAAAATGTATACAATAATAAATGTGATATAAAGGAGAAAGTGATCTATGTCAAAACGAAGGTAAAGAAACATTGCAATAGAAACTCAGAGGGAAAAGAGATCATTTCAGATGGAAAAGTCAGTAAAGACAATGAAAATGTTGCCATTTGAGCTGGGCCTTCGGGGATACTTACAATTCACACTGAGAGGAAGGGCATTCCAGGCAGAAGGGCTAGCTTGAGAAAAAGCACGGAGTAAGAGAATGTGGGGCGGGTAACAGAACAAAATCATATTTGTCTAGAATGTAAAGGCATGTGATGGAAGAAAACTAGAAGATTGGTTGATTTGGGTGGTCTTCAAATGCCATGTTAGGTCAAATAATAGATTATTCCCCATACTTGGGATAAAAAACTGCTATATTAAACATTCGGAATGCCATTATTAATTCCACTGATAGAGCAGACATTTTCCAAATAGCAGAGTACATGGGAGATAGCACCAGGGATAGGCTATCTAATCTTGGACATTTCTCTTCTTGATAAAAAGCACATGTAAAGTGCTATCATTCATTAGCTGTCCAGAAGGGAGCTCCAAAGTCAGCAGCAATACTTATGGTAGTTGATTCAGCTCAATTTCTTTTGCATCAACCTCATACATTCTTTTGGAATTTCATATAGGAACAAAAGAAGTTTATTTTAACTACCTTTTTTAAATTTTATTTATTTTGCTCTTGTTGTTGAGAATATACATAACAAAACATATACCAATTCAGCTGTTTCTACAGGTACAATTTAGGGACATTGATTACATTCCTTGAGTTATACAATCACTCTCGCTTTCCTTTTCTGAGTTGTTCCTCCTTCATTAACATAAACTCACTGCCCTCTAAGGCTCCTATCTAATTTTTTGAGTTGCTGTTGTCAGTTTGATCCCATATAGACAGTTCTTAAAAGAGCATAATGCTCAAGGCAGACCTTTTTTTTACTAGTTAAGCTAAGCTATTGTTTGGTTTTAAGATGACTTTAGGGGATATTTTTGGTTTAAGGTTTAAAAATTATCTCATGGCAATAGTTTTAGGGGTTCATCCACCCTCCATGGTTCCAGAAAGTCTGGACTCCATGAATATTTGAAATTCTGTTCTATATTTTCCACCCTTTTAGCAGGATTCTTCTATGGAGCCTTTGACCAAAATATTCAGTAATCGTAGCCAGGCACCATCCAGTTCTTCGGGTCTCATGGCAAAGGAGGGAGTTATTCATGGAGGCAATTAGCCACACATTCCCTATCCTCCTCCTGACTCTCCTTCTTCTGTTGCTCCATGTGAATAGAGACCAATTATTATACCTTGGATGTCTGCTTGCAAGCTTTTAAGACTCCAGGTACCACACAACAAACTAGGAGGTAGAACAGAAGCACTAGACATGTTACTAGGCCATTTGATGGTTAAGGTTGTGTGTCAACCTTGCTAGGACATGATTTTCAGTGGTTTGGCAGGTATGTAACTATGTAGTTTGGCAGTTATGCAGATGTAGTTATTCTCCATTTTTAATATGGTATAATCACCTCCATGATGTGATCTGATGTGATTAGGCAATCAGTTATAAAAGTAGTTTCCTCAGGGGTATAGCCTGCATCCAATATGTAATGGACATCTGGCAAAGTTCACTGGCTTTTGCTCACTCTGGATCCTGCATCCAGCTCGTCATCATCTGACCTCTGTTTCTTGGGACTTGAGCCAGTGGCCTGCTGTATTGCCTTCTGATCTTGGGATTTGTTGGCCTCCACAGCCCGTGAGCCAGCAGCCTGCCATCTGACCTGCCAATCTTGGGTTCATCAGCCCCTGCAACTACATAAGTCAGGAGAAGTCTCCAGCCTGACACCTGACCCAAGGACTTGGGACTTGCTATCTTCTACAAGAGCATGAACTATTTCCTTGAGATAAATCCCACCACTTTATCCCTCTCTCTATATATATAAAAAAAAAATATACATTCTTTTATATATATATATATTTTTTTATATATCCCTGGTGGTGCAGTGGTTAAAAGCTTGGCTGCTCATCAAAAGGTCAGCAGTTCAGATGCACCAGCTGCTCCTTGGAAATCCTATGGGGCACTTCTACTCTGCCCAATAGGTTCGCTATGAGTCAAAATTGACTCTACAGCAATGGGTTTGGTATACATACATATATACGTGTAAATATGTACATATCTATGTATATAAACCAAATGCATATATATGTACATATATTTTATACATATATATATGCTCACATTTATATATGTGTATGTATATATATACATGAAACCCAAAAAACCAGACCCATTACCATCAAGTCAATTCTGACTCATAGAGACCCTATAGGACAGAGAACTGCCCCACAGAGTTTCCAAGGAGCAGCCATAGCACTTAACCACTATGCCACCAGGGTTTCCATACATATATATATACACACACATTTCTATACATGTATATATATATATATATATATACATATACATATGTATATATAAATCAAGCCAAGCAAAACCAGTGAAGCATATGTGTGTATATATATATCCACCCATATATGTATATATGTGTGTGTACATGTATATATATACATGCATATATGCGTGTGTGTATATATATACACACTCATGTTTATACACACGCACACATATATATACATATATGCGTACATATGCTTCACTGAATTTGCTTCTCTTGAGAACCCAGCCTAAGACAGGCTAAGTAACTGGGATGATCCACGAAACCATGACCCTAAATCTCCAAACTAAGGAACCAAATCCCATGATGTGTTTGGTTGTACATAAGCAGCCTCAGCAGCTACTCTTCTCTTGTTGTTGTTGTTGTTAATATACCTATCACACAGCTTTTGCCAATTCAGGTTTTTACAGGTGTACAACTTATTGACAGCAATTACAATGATCGGCTGTGCAACACTACCCTTGCTCAATGCAATTTTTTCATCACTGTACTCTGGTTTCTCTTCAAATCGTATACATCTTTTGCTTTTTAACTATTATTTTTAAGGGATTCCTTTTTCTAATTATCGATTAACATGTGCTTAGTGCCAGTTAAGTCTGTAGCACAGAACATGGCTATGAGCGGACACTGAGTAAACGTTTATTGATGATGACTGAATGAATAGGTGTGGTAGGCATGGGGTAGAACAACAGACATGTAGTATCTCTCCTCTAGGTGATATCTTTACTTAAGGAAATACTACAAGTAACAATCTAAATTGTCTGGAAATTAGTCCAAATACTTCACAATAAATTGGTAACAATATGAACCAATGGTATCACTTACAAATATTTCACAATCAATAATGGATAAATAAATGTCACTGTTCAGGAACCAAGAACGAATTACCACAATGGAGTTGCTAACTCAAGGCATTGCTGGCTTAGGTCATGCTTAGACTGATATAATTTGGGGATAAGGAGACACAGCACTTCTTATTCTCCTTCCTACCATAGTCACAGAAAGTCAGACTCAACACTAGTCATATTTTGGACAATTTGGTCAAAATAACTAAAACATCATGTCTGGCTACATTTATTTAAAATATCATAACAACAAAATATGTCATCTTTACCAATCAAATGCACTCAATAAATATTAAGCACCTACTATGTGCAAGGAACTTGAATAAAATAGGCAGATGGAACTATTTCTAGTCCATTCATTAAGAAGTTACCAGATTTTCTTTGTACCCACACCATCATCCCCTATTATTCACCTCAAAAAAATTCACATTACAGTTTCCACTTTCCCTACAGGACTCAGAATTCTGAAAATAAAAAACTAATACTTTAGGACTTGATCAAAGTTACAATGGAAGCTTTCACTCTTTGAACTGGGGAAGTTACTGTATGCATTCTTTAAAAAAACAACAAACGCTGGCTGACATGAAAAACTGGTGCCTCGGATTTATGTATCTTAACACCTCCATGCACTTTCACAGTGGCTCGATAGTTTGAATCATGACCCCAGTAATCCTATTTTATTAGGTAGGGGACAGTATATACTGCATGGGGTTTCTTCATTTGAGTTCTCCCAGAAGGATTCAGAACAAGTCTTTTATTTGTGAGGTGCAAGGAATGCTGGTAAAGGAGGGGAAGTGATAGAGGCAAATGACAGCAGCTAGTAACGGGTGTTTTAAAGCCTGCTCCCACTGTGGAAAACTGGAGCTTATTTCTGAGGGGACTGAAAGCTGCTCCTGAGGGGTGTTGATTCCCCACAGAACAGCCTTCCCTTATTCTGGGAAAATCTCCTCAGACACAGAGGTAAAGGTATAAGAGCTGGAAGAAGGCCAGAGCACGCTGAAAAGTCTAAGAAAAATGGATGAGACGCTCACAACATCCACTACTGTGGGTCACACATATCATCTGTAGCAGAACTAGATCTCAGGTTTATAGTCTTCTGAACTTGGGGTGTATGTTCTTTCCTCCATACTGCCAAAATTCAGTGCTTTCTTAAAGTGAATATATGCCATATAAGATAATTTCTAGGATACAAATACCATTTTGTGTTAAAGAAAACAGTGAATCTAGATTCACTAAGTAACAACAGCCAACGCTACTTGAGGGCTTACATTGTACCAGGAGCTATGCTAAGTATTCGATGTGTGTCATCTTAATAGCACAGTTCTAAGAAGTAAAGGAACATTATTGTCATTCCCACAATACAGAGGAGGAAAACAAGGCGCAGAGAAGTCCTGTTCCCAGGCAATACAGTTTTCAAGTAGTAGTGTTAGAATTCACACCCAGGTAGTTCCACACCAGAGTCTATGCCCCTCGGCATTATTCTCTATTGTCTCCATTTCAGATTGTTTCCAACGGAAGTGAACAAATCAAGCAATCTAAAGATCTGATGATAGGAAAACTATTTGAGAACTGTGAGTGCTTCTTGTGGCATAGATAGCTTTCATGGTCATCAAAACTTAACACTACCAAACTCACTTGACCAAGGAACCCCTACAAATGCACTATGTGTATTGCTTTTTTATGAAAGGTGCTCTCCAGGCTTATAAGAGCAGCTATAAACTACTGTATACACGTCATAGAACATGCCACACCAAAACAGAGTAGTAAGTAGGCTTTGTGAAGTAACAGTACCTTCACTGTCCACATTCCAGCTTCTGGCTCTTTTACATTCACCACCTTGGCAGAGTTATGGATATTTAAAAGCTCGTTCAGGCCAAATCCCTTTTTTATCAGCTTCCCTGGAAGACGGACATAAAGGAAACAAGCATGATATTTCTCTTTTTTTTTTTTTTTAATGCATATTACCTAAATTAACACTACATAAATCTAAGAGCACGGTCTGATTTCAAATAAGAAGGAGGCATTTTTTACTGAAGTGTGCTGCAAACCAACCTGAAGAATTATTATTTTCTATCCCATGGCTGAAATGAAGGGCACTCTATTTCCACTATAAATTACCTATTATGTGTATGTGTGCCCATAGCTTAAAATGTTATTTTATTTGTATCTAAAATGTACTTGATTTTAGGGTTTCTGGGCTTTGAAACTGAAGCAACACGTTTCCATTTGTTATGCTGATTCGATCTTTAAATGAGAATTACTATTGGCAGACTGTGATCCTGTTTCCAAAGCCAGCCAAGATAACAATTACTATGGTTACTGAGAAGTTATGGTGCAGTCACTAGAGACATTTAGATTAAATAGATGGCAAACACAGTAAACTGGAATAAATGCCTTTTTTGGAGATCATTCAGGACATTACTAACACGAGTATATCTTTGCACCAAGTACAAAACCCTAACCAGTTTTCCACCAAGTACAAGAGATGGCTTTTAAGGGACATCATAGTAACTGAGGAGGCAGTGTAACCAAGTAACACGATACCATCCCCTACTGACCTGAGGTTTATCTAAAGTAGCTAATAGTTGGGACTTATACAGGTAGGAAAGCATTTTTGGAATTAAGCCATAGTTTACTCACTGGACCCTTGGCTCTCCTTTTGCAATTATATAAACAAATCAGTTATAACAATTCTATGTTTGTATCGCAAGTTTTACAATCATCGTATACTCAACGACTTTTTAACGGAGAGGAAACATAATACAATCGATACAGGTACTTTTAAGTATCCAGGTAGTACCAAACAAAAAAAACCCAGTGCCGTCAAGTCCATTCCGACTGATAGTGACGCTATAGGACAGAGCAGAACTGCCCCATAGTTTCCAAGGAGTGCCTGGTGGATTCGAGCTGCCGACCCTTTGGTTAGCAGCCGTAGCACTTAACCACTACTCCACCAGGGTTTCCAATCCAGGTAGTAGAAGAAACTAATCTTTCCTGGGTAGCATGGACGTTATTAGAGTGGAATGCAGCTTCAACAGACAAATCTGTTTATAAGGCTAAAGCTGTGGCAGTCTTAAAAAAGGTTTTGCTTGTTTTTTAACATTTCAGTTTGATTGCCAGTATACATGGAACCTCTGAGGACAATTTGAAAGGCTGTTTTTTTCTTTTAGGTGTTAGTTATTTTCTCAGACTCAAATTAATGCAAAGTAAATTAAAGCATTTCTCTAATAAAAATATAAATTTGACTTTTAACAACTGTCTTCTGTAAAAGTAAACCTTTCCAAGATGATTCAGTGAAAATTTAGACAGTCGTTTTAAAAGTTTTTTTTCTTAAAATTCATTTAAAAGTAACATAAAATACTGAATTGTACTGAATTACTTGCTATGAAATATTTTGAAATATTTCCTCATACGTAGATTAGGAAAATAAAATTTTAGGATCAATTTAAATATTATGTTCATTCATTAAACAAACACACTTATTGTTCAAGATATTCTTCCAGGGGTTAAGATTGATGAGCTGATGTTTAGTCAGTATTTGGTAGCCCCTCTTCTTCTCTGAATATTTACTGACTTTTTTAATAATATTTCTTTTTAATACAGTTCAGACTACAATTAATTTACTAAATCTGATCTGTTTAAGTCATTAAAAGTTTTAGCTTTTTGAGTTTCATGTTACTTCAACAATAATTAAGACTAAAAAAAAATGAGATTTACTTTTTAAGCATCTTTGCTAGCCACTTCTGAATTTATTGAATTTTTCATAAAGTTAGCATTAACTTGCCATTAGGAGCCCTGATGGTACGAACAGTTAAGCACTCAGCTGCCAACCAAAATGTTGGAGGTTCGAACCTACCCCAGTGGCTCCGTGGGAGAAAGACCTGGCAAGCTGAGCTGCTCCCATAAAGATTACAGCCTATGGAAACCCATGGGGTAGTTCTACTCTGTCACATGGGGTCACTATAAATCAGATTCAACTCAATGGCACCTAATAACAACAACCTGCCATATATAAATGTGCAAAAACTATTTTGCCCTTCATGGCTTTTGTATTCTATCATATGAATTTAGATACTTCTCACCTAAAGGAT
Source organism: Elephas maximus indicus (assembly GCF_024166365.1). Taxonomy (NCBI): domain Eukaryota; kingdom Metazoa; phylum Chordata; class Mammalia; order Proboscidea; family Elephantidae; genus Elephas; species Elephas maximus. The sequence continues at coordinate 49,564,494 of NC_064842.1, read as the reverse complement.
TGCGAATTTCAATCACTGGAGAAGGGCCACTCAGAGACACAGTAACCTCTTTTAGGCTGGGATCAAAAGGAATTTGCCAAACGTTCACAGCCTGTTCCAAATGATCTGTGGATAAGAGGTGAACTTTGGAGGCCTGCACTGCTTCTTCTACCCATTTTAGTACCTGTAACAGACAAAGAGAAGTGTGAGTGAAATCAGAAGACGCTTACAGTCCTTTTACTCCCACCGCTGCTACTAGATGCAGCAGTCTGCGCTGGTTAATCCCATGACTCAGACGCTTTCTGTACCGTGTGGGTTTACTTCAGTCATCAGTGAAGACAGGACTTTTCCTGTGTCTGGTTATTGTAGCAGATTCAGAATAAAATGCAGATTCAAAATAAAATAGCCCACGCTCAAATTTCAAATTTCCTATTGGGATAAAACATTTAAAATGAGATTTTATCTACAGTGTCCAAAAAGCAGTAAGTGAAGCAGGTGGAGATATTACACACCATTTCTATTTCTCAAGAGAAATGAAAAGAACCTATTAAAAATCATGGTATTGCCAATGAGGTGTGATCTCTTTTCCCTCCATTCTTTCTTTCTGGATTTCATTTCTTCCCAGAGGCAACTGACAAAAGACAGCTACTTCAGCAAGGTATCAAACCCAATTTTAGTAGATTGGGTGCTTTAATTGTTGAAAAATAATAACCAACAAAATACATATTTTATGATAAAGTCAATAAGTAAGAGAGTAACTCGAAAGTAACTATTGTATTTAAAGAAAATGGAAAAATATTTCAGATTAGAAGGAATTTTAGTGTATTCTTGAAAAACCACCTTTGGGAAAATGTTAAGAATTTTGGTTACAAAAGGGTGTTCGCACCTTTATGTGAACAAGGAAAACTTGTAATTGACAGAAGTGGTCTGCAACAGCGAAGACAATTTCCTATTAGACAAACAGTGCATGTCTGCACTGGGACTGCTTAGCTGAAATTGCTACAATTAATTCTAAATCATGATAATCACTAATCTTCCACAGGTCTTTCTCTGATTCATATTTCCTTTAAGGCTGTATCCTATCATGAACAATTCCCCTTATAATTATACATGAGACACTGCATAAAACTGAATCTTAAGCTACTGTCAAGCTACTCAAAGTAAATAAAACATTTTTAAAATTTCAATAGAGACAGTCACAAATAAATGCATCAAGCAAGAAATATTAGGCAGTATCTTTGTTCTCTATAAAAGATATGTAAACAGAGAGAGTGAGCCCTGGCTGCTAGGTGGTTAAGAGCTACAACTGCTAACCAAAAAGTCAGCAGTTCAAATCCACCAAATGCTCCTTGGAAATCCTATTGGGGCAGTTTTACTCTGTCCTATAGGGTCACTATGAGTCCGAATTGACGCAATGGCAATGGGATATATATATATATATATCCCTCAGGTAAGGAAAGTGGCTAAAACATCTCATCTTATTAACAACATGAAGCAATTATGTTCATTCATTAAACAAATGTTTATTGTTCAAGGTACTATTCTACTAACCCAGGTACTAAATATTGAAGTGCTTATATTTACTCAATATGCAGTGACCCTCCTCTTCTCTGAATTAGTATTTGTGGAATTTTTTACACATATTATTTATTTTTAATATATCTTCCTGCTTTCCCTCCAAGGTCAAGAACCACATTTCCTATTTCTTTGTATGCCCAAAACCAGGTGGCATGCAATGTCAATGAAACTGGTCATGATGATAATAATAATGATTAACCCACTACCCATAATGATATCTTCTTAAATAAAAGAATGTTATGGGAATTCAGAAAACAGGTAGCCCTTGTTGGAACAATGTATGGCATGTGCCCCTCAAGTACTTGCCACATAGTAGATATTCCAAATGATATTAGCTTCCTCCCACCTCAACTAAATTCCCTTACCTTCAGTTTGTTGAATGTTTCAACAATGACTTCAGAAGCAAAGTGAAAAACTCCAGCCATGAAAGTCAGACAAAATTTTTGCAAATGAAAAAGTAAGGTAAAGGCATACTAGACAGACAGAGGAACTAAGTAAATGCATAGAAATAAACTCATTGCGTCGAGTTGCTTCCAAACCATAGCAACCTTATAGGACAGTAGAACTGCCCCAGAGGGTCTCCAAGGAGCGTCTGGTGGTTTTGAACTGCTGACCTTTTGGTTAGCAGCCATAGGTCTTAACCACTGTGGCACCAGGGCTCCTCACAGATGAATGGAGCAGGAAAACCAAATCTATTACAATTAATTACCCCAACAATCAAATTTATATATACCTTCAAAATTTAACCTCATAAAGAACCTGGGATTTTGAACACAAAATAAAGTTAATATAATTGTCTCAAGAAGCAGGTGACATTTTTTGAAAAATGGATTCTGAGTGATGAATTATGCTAGAACAGAAAGATACGGATTTTTCTGCCTATCAAATCTGTTCCTATGTCTACTGAGGCCATGTAACTAAATATATATAACTAATATTTTACCATATATTTAACATATTTTAATAATCAGAGTGTTGACATGTTTATGTCTTATATGTGAAATTTGGCTGTAAGAGTCTACCTAACTCAAGGAAATGGAAATGATCAATTTAGGGGCTAAGAAAGCATTTGATTAATTTGACTGATAATAAATAACTTTGGAAATAATGTCTGATGTAAATACTGAAGAGGGCAAAGGACAGGAAGAAATCTGACAAATGGAGAGAACATTTGTTTTAAGAGCAAGACACTTAATGTGTTCATAAGTGAGTCTCAATGGAAAAGGATGAAAAAGGGATTAGAAAGCAAGTACCACCCAGAATTATACGGTATCTCAAATCCAATAATGAAATGCAATAGTATTAAGTAGAAACAGAAGTGAATTTTTGCATCCATCCTTCTTTAAATTTACAGTACTATTTCTGAATGGTCCTTTAAATATATCTTCCCTTCAAGCCCAATGACAGCTTATACCACTGAAAATTTATCTTGTTGTCTATTGATTAGGCATTAAAATCACCAAGTTTTAGGCATTCTTATGAAAATGGAACCCCTTCTAATTTAAGTGCATTTTCAGAATGCAAGTGTGTTCAAATGGTACAGAACATAAGTAGACTTTGCTTTACTCTTAATACCATTTCCAATACATCAACATTTATGAGGCTTTCACAAAGGGATTACCATGTATCATAACATAACTTGCTGAGAAAGACACAGTGCAGACTTCTGTCAAGAGTCTCAAATCACTTTTTTATTCACTTATAAGAACAATAAAATTGAAAACAGATGCAACCCATTTTATTTTTACACAATTCAAAATACAGATACTACCAACAAATGAATAAGAGTAGATCACTACAAGCTACAGAACACATCACAAATGAGGATTCTGATCTCTCAGATTGTCACAGTTAAGAAAAAGAAATCTTAATTTTTTAACTATGAAAAACATTCTCATGAGATGGGAAATGATCATCTATTATGACAAAAGGAATGAAACTGGAATGATGTGAAAGCCTTTGGATTGGTGTGTTTTTATCAACACAAGGACTTTTCAAACTGCTAGTGAACCATTTACTATACATTAAAAGCTTTCATGTAAAAATGGTTCTCTAATGATTTGTAGCTTATAACTGGAAAGAACCTTAGAGATTATCTAACCCAATTCCTTTATTTTATAGATGAGGAAACCGGTATTTGAAAGAGTTCTTGTACCTTTTAAATAGCGAACCGGACAGATTCTGGCTCAATAGTTATTTTTATATAAGTACACTGTATTCCTGAAGACATTCTCTTAAACATTCTGCATCCTAAGTAATAATCTATATAAAAACAAGTTCAAAGGTCTGTTCAACTTTGGAATGAGATGCTAATATCCTTTTAAAGCACAAAACCAGCATACATTACTATGTATTATGAAATACATAGTATTAAGTAGAAATGGAAGTGAAGTCAATTTTTGCATACATCCTTCAAGAACAAAAGTTGAAGAATAGCTTTGTTTGGAAAGGTCTTTCTTATGTAGTGAGTTATACCTAAATGGACTTCCCCAGGACATCCCTTGTCTTCTTGGTAGAAAATATGGCAAACACGATTTGGTGTTAAACCCAATTGGTAATTATGCATTTATTTGTATTTTTGTTGTTGCTGATCATCTGTCTTGCCTACTAAAAAGTAAGCTCCATGAGGGAAGGGACCATGCCGGATTTGTTCACCCCTATATCCCTTCAAAGGAGCTCTGGTGGTGCAATGGTTAAGCGCTTGGCTGCTAACTGAAAGGTCAACAGTTCAAACCCCCTAGCCATTCCATGGGAGAAAAGACCTGGCTGATCTGCTCCTGTAAAGATTACAACCTAGGAAACCTTATGGGACAGTTCTACTCTGTCCTACAGGATCTCTATGAGTGGGAATCAACACTTGGAACACATCAAAAACAACATATCCCTTGAACCTAATATAGTGCATGGCATATAATAGATTCCTGATAAATATATGTGAGATAAAGGGAGAAAGTGACGGAAAGAGGGAGAAAGGGAGGGGGAACTGTATATCAGATCTTTACTCTCAGAGTTAAGAGTGTGCCAAAAGCTAGCATTTTGACTCTGTGTTTATTTGTGACAGATTCCCTCTCAGCTCTGAATTTTCAGCACTAAAGCTGAGTAGAGTTCAACCTGTATGTGTCATCTTAAACGTGAGCAACAGGCTGTATTTAGAGTTTATTTATTTATTTAGTTCGTTAGCTTGGGATTTAAAAATGCAAGGAAGAAATCTTTGGAATTAAGCCAGTTTTTAAAACAAATGTCAAAATGCATGCTTCTTAGTAGCATTTGATTCCGATTTTTCAAGCTCAGTAATACTAGAAAATTGCTCAGAAAATGTATGCAAGGCTATTGTTATCTGACACCATTCATGGGGACCCAGTGCACGATGGGATCAGACCATTGTGATCTACAGAATTTTCAATGGCTGATTTTTTTTTTTAATAGATCACCAGGCCTTTCTTCCTAGACTTAGTCTGGAAGCTCCACCGAAACCTGTTCAGCATCACAGCAACACACAAGCCTTCAATGATAGATGGGTGGTAACTGCACATGAAGTGCACTGTCAGGAATCAAATTCAGGTCTCTTGCCTGGAAGGCGAGAATTCTTCCACTGACCCACCACTGATGATAATCTGGTTGGGGATATAGGACAAACATGCATAAGACACAAACTAACTACCTCTTACCTTCAAGCAATAAATAAGATCAGAACACAAATGCCCAATTTATATTATTAAAATGTGATTCACTTTTCTACTTAAAAGGTTTTAATGACTCCCAGTTACGTCCATGGTAAAGGCCTAGCCACGGGTGTACCAAGGGTTGGCAGTGTGAGTAGTCCACGCTGGATGCAGGAAATAAATGGATGTGTTATCTGTAGAGAATTTTACTGACTGAAAGTTGTTCTGCCTTTACATACCACCAGGCCCTGGCAATTAAAAACAACATCAGTGATAAATCACTCCTTCTTGAAAAAAATCTTTCATTGATCTAAGTTATAAACAACTGCCCTGATTACTGTTGAGTTTTAAAAAGGCATATGTAAGCTTCAAGGGAGCACATTTTCGTTATTTTCCCTTTAAGAAACATTGCATTCTACATGGAGGTTAATTCAGAGAACTCCCAGTTATACACGAGGCGCCTGACCGTGAAAACTCTGCTTCTCATCTTCACTTCAAGAGTAAGTATGTAGGGGTGCTGTACTACATATTTCTGTGTTTAAACAGTAGATTCAAAATAAGTCATAATAGCACAGGAGTGACATAATTTGATTCCATGTATAAAGGGTCACTCTGGCCTCTGAGTTGAAATTAGACAGTAAGAGTGCAAGGTCAGAAGCAGGGACAGCAGTTAGGAGACCACTGCAATAATCCAAACAGGAGATGATGTAACCTAGACCAGAATTTTGGCAGCGGCTCAGTGAAAAGTAGCTAGTTATGGATGTTTTTGATGGCAGAGTTGACAGGTTTGTTAAAGACTGGACGTGAGGGTCTGAGGATGATTCCTCAGCTTCCATTAACTGACACTAGAAAGACTGCAGAAAAAGTTGGTTTGAGGGGGTGGTGGAATGAGGAGGAGAATGTAGGATGCCATTTTCGACAAATACCAGGGTCGTCATGAGTAAGAATTGATTCAACAACAATTAACAACAAAAAAATTAGACACTGAGGTTGAACTATAAAGGAGACAGTCAGATATATGAATCTGGAGTTCAGTTGAGAGGTCCCAGTTGAAGATAAAAATGGAATTTAAAGACATGACACTCCCCTCGCAGCCCCTCCCAAACAAGAACTTAGACAAAAGGGGAAATATATCATCCTGTGAAAATAAACTTAGCTATCGGTACATAATGGCTCAGAATAGAGCCTTAGAACAAGTCTCCCCTTGTTCTGATTCCTGCAAACCTTCAGACGATTATCCCTCTTGTATGTGCACCTACAGAAAGAATGCACTAGTCATGCTGACGTGAATGCTCTAGATGGTGGCAACCAGATTTCTCATCAGAGATGAATGAGCTGGCATTCTGATTTTATCCATCAGTGCTGTCAGTTTGATTAATGACAGCCTGTTATACAAGGTCCTTTCTTAGAGCACTGACAAACCGAGTTTCATAGTTCGCAATTCCATTGAAGAAATGTCACCTTTTGAGAACTCGTAGGAGGGTCTCTCCCGGCAATACTAATTTGTATTACTCTTTGTGTATCAGGTACCTATTTAATTTGGAAAACTCTACAGTGAATTTTACCAACAGTAAGTGTTCATTAAACAAGTATAGTCAGTGACCCATTGTACAGATCATACATGCTCATGCTGAAGGTTTGCAAAGTAAGAAATAATTTACGTGTTATAAGAATTTTCAACAACAGACCTGCTGGCAGAACTGAAGTTTTTACCCAGTTTACAAAGAATACAGGAGTTGGGAGAGGGGTTAGAAATTGGAAGGGCATCAGAAATTTTGGGTTCAGTGGGACACTAGAAAGGTTGATGAAAAGAGTAGCTCTCAACTTCAACTGAATGAGCACCTAAAACTGAGGTAAAACTACCACGCCTCTGACATGATGAAAGGTTTCTAACGTGCAAACAGCTGAAAAAATAAGAGCACACTTCAGACATTTCTGAAGGGTGAAATCATTCCTGCTAGCTCTTTTAAACTGTCAAAGTGTATTTCATTAATTTATCTTCATAAAATTCTTATGTGTCACAACTTCAGTGTGTTACAAATGATTGAGGAAATTTAGCTTGCCAGAAAGTATGCATTATTTAAAATAATAAAAATATAGAAGATTGACTTTATCATTCATGTCTCCCACTGGATCCTTTGTTGTTCGCTTAGTGTTTGGTTTTGTTCAGTTTTATTTATTTACTAAATACCTGTCTGTTTTCGAGTAGCCAAATCTCAGTGAGTTCAGCTGTCCCACTGAAACTCTTTATAGTTATAAAAAGGAAAAGTTGTAAAAATACATAAATACACACACACACACACATATATACAAACATAGGTTAGTTACGGTCTCACTCTTACTCCTGGCTTCGTTGAAGGCAGGAAGACGTCCAAACCCTGGCTTAACTCTTTCTCCCCACTCAACCCCTTTATTTATTCATCTGCATATACGTAGAGACATACAGACACACATTTTTTATTAAGGACCTGAGGTAGGAAATGAGGTAGGAGCTGAGAATAGAGACAAGTATAAAAAAAAAAACACAAAGGTACATGGTTACATGAAACTCCATCTCACATAAAATGGAATCACTAATCTGGAGTCCACGAATGGCTTCAGGGGCATCTATGAACTCCCTGAAATCATATCAACTGCATATGTAGGTGGACACAGTACACAGGAGAAAGGTTCATAGTTTGGCAAGATTCTCAAAAGGAGATAAGAAGGCAGGTTTTCAAAACAACTTTATAAAAGTACCCCTCTTCTGTAGAAAGTCTTTTACCTTACTGAACAATATGCTTTTAAGAAGTATCTGAACAGCTTATTTAAAATAAGTAAATGAGAGTGTGAAATAATTTACTTTGCAAAGGAATTCCTCAATTTATAATGGGCTACAGGCTCCTTTCCAGTATCTGTTTATAAGTCGTTAAATAAATAATTAAGAGAAGATGAAACTATGAATTAAAGTATTCCATTGTACTGCAGACTAATTATTAGTCAAAAACTAAAATAAAATATATTTTAACGTACGTTGTTGTTAGGTGCCATCGAGTCAGTTCCGACTCATAGCAACCCTATGCACAACAGAATGAAACACTGCCCGGTCCTGCGCCATCCTTACAATTGCTGTTATGCTTGAGATCATTGTTGCAGCCACTGTGCCAAACCACCTCATTTAGGATCTTCCTCTTTTCCACCGACCCTCTACTTTGCCAAGCATGATGTCCTTCTCCAGGGACTGATCCCTCCCAACAACATGTCCAAAGTGTGTAAGATGCAGTCTCATCATCTTGCTTCTAAGGAGCATTCTGGTTGTACTTCTTTCAAGACAGATTTGTTTGTTCTTTTGGCAGTCCATGGTATCTTCAACATACTTCGCCAACACGACAATTCAAGGACGTCAATTCTTCAGTTTCCTTATTCATTGTCCAGCTTTCACATGCATATGATGTGGTTGAAAATACCATGGCTTGGGTCAGGCACACCTTAGTCTTCAAGGTCACATCTTTGCTTTTCAACACTTTAAGGAGGTCCTTTGCAGCAGATTTGCCCAATGCAATGCGTGGTTTGATTTCTTGACTGCTGCTTCCATAGCTGTTGATTGTATATCCAAGTAAAATGAAATCCTTGACAAATTCAGTCTTTTCTCCATTTATCATGATGTTGCTCGTTGGTCCAGTTGTGAGAATTTTTGTTTTCTTTACATTGAGGTGCAATCCATACTAAAGGCTGTGGTCTTTGATCTTCATTAGTAAGCACTTCAAGTCCTTTTCACTCTCAGCAAGCAAGGTTGTGTCATCTGCATAATGCAGGTTGTTAATAAGTCTTCTTCCAATCCTGATGCCCCGTTTATCTTCATATAGTCCAGCTTCTCGGATTATTTGCTCAGCATACAGATTAAATAGGTATGGTGAAAGAATACAACCCTGGCACACACCTTTCTTGACTTTAAACCAATCAGTATTCCCTTGTTCTGCCCAAACGACTGCCTCTTGCTCTATGTAAAGGTTCCTCATGAGCACAATGAGGTGTTCTGGAATTCCCATTCTTTGCAATGTTATCCGTAATTTGTTATGATCCACACAGTCAAATGCCTTTGCATAGTCAATAAAACACAGGTAAACACTTCTGGTATTCTCTGCTTTCAGCCAGGATCCATCTAACATCAGCAATGATATCCCTGATTCCACGTCCTCTTCTGAAACCAGCCTGAATTTCTGGCAGTTCCCTGTCGATAAACCACTGCAGCTGTTTTTGAATGATCTTCAGCAAAATTTTGCTTGCATGTGATATTAATGATATTGTTCTATAATTTCTGCATTCAGTTGGATCACCTTTCTTGGGAATAGGCATAAATATGGATCTTTTCCAGCCAGCTGGCCAGGAAGCTGTCTTCCATATTTCTTGGCATAGACCAGAGAGCACTTCCAGTGCTGCAGCCGTTTCTTGTAACATCTCAATTGATAGTCTGTCAATTCCTGCAGCCTTGTTTTTCACCAATGCCTTCAGAGCAGCTTGGACTTCTTCCTTCAGTACCATCAGTTCCTGATCATATGCTACCTCTTGAAATGGTTGAACATCTACTAATTCTTTTCGGTATAAAGACTCTGTGTATTCCTTCCATTTTCTTCTGATGCTTCCTGTGCCGTTTAATATTTTCCCCATAGACTCCTTCCTATTGCAATTCGAGGCTTAAACTTTCTCTTCAGTTCTTTCAGCTTGAGAAACACTAGTCATGTTCTTTCCTTTTGGTTTTCTATCTCCAGCTCTTTGCACGTCATTATATTACTTTGTCTTCTCGAGCCACCCTTTGAAATCTTCTGTTCAGTTCTTTCACTTCATCATTTCTTCCTTTTACTTTAGCTGCTCAACATTCATGAGTGAGTTTCAGAGTCTTCTCTGACATCCATCTTGGTCTTTTCTTTCTTTCCTGTCTTTTCAATGACCTCTTGCTTTTTTCACATATAATGTCCTTGATGTCATTCCACAAGTCGTCTGGTCTTCAGTCAATAGTGCTCAATGCATCAAATCTATTCTTGAGATGGTCTCTAAACGTGTCTGTCAGTTTGGCGTACTGTGGAGGCTTGCGTGTTGCTGTAATGCTGGAAGCTATGTCACTGGTATTCAGATACCAGCAGGGTCACCCATGGAGGACAGGTTTCAGCTGAGTTTCCATACTAAGACAGACTAGGAAGAAGGACCAGCAGTCTACTTCTGAAAAGCATCAGCCAGTGAAAACTTTATGAATAGCAGTGGAACATTGTCCTTTAACATATAATGAATCTTAAAAATAGGTATTTATGTGTCCTGATCTGCCCTTCCCCAGTTTTACTGGAATCAAGCTAAAATACAAAATTATCTGGCTTATTACTTGACATTTACCAATCCTATTAAACAAAAACTCAAACTTACTGTTGTCTATTTAATTCCAACTCATAGCAACCCTATAGGACAGAGTAGAACCACTCCATAGGATTTCCAAGACTATAATCTTTACGAAGCAGGTTGCCACATCTTTCTCCTTCGGAACAGCTGGTGGCTTAAACCGATGACCTTTCTGTTATCAGCCAAGGGCTTACCCATTATGCCACTAAAGCTCCTTCTAATCCTATTACTCCCTTACAATACATAACTAGTGAAGGTGAGCAAGATCTCTCCCAAAGATCTCAAAATACAGAATTCATTCACAGAAAGAATTTAATAAGGGATAAGATCTATTTACTTGGGTATATACATATATTTTGAATTGAAAAGACTGATAATGTCAAATTAAACATTTACAATGAGGAGGTATCAGAACAATTATGGCCACATAACTTCCCACACTGGCTGCTGGAGGCAGACTTATTCTGGAATCCAAATCATAACGAAAGGTTGTTTTGGTGGCTACCATTTAAATAGCACTTATAAGCTAAGCCTCATGCTAAAAACTTTACAGATTTTACCTTGTTTAATTTGTTTTATAGCCTATAAGTTAATTATTTGTATTTACATTTTTTTCAGTAAGGAACACACAGTAGGTATAAGATATAAGATTCAAAAAAAAAAAAAAAAGGCACAGAATTCCAAATGCCATGCTCTTAACCACTGTAATCTTGTAACATAAGGTAAAGCTGTACGGTATTCTCATTACTGCCCATGCCTACCTTTAAAAGAAATCTTAGGTTCCAACTGTCCCAGTGAAAGAAAGAAAGAGAGAGAGAGAGTGGAGGGACGGAGGAAGGGAAGAAGCAATGGATGAATGGTTGGGTGGATGGATGATGGAAGGGAAGAGGGAGAGGCAGAGAAATAGAGAGAAAAAAAAAACAACGAAGGGAGTGAGGAAGAAAGGAGACAAACTAGACTTTGAGCTGCTAATCTAAGCTCGATACAGGGGATTTTTCAAGCATAAAGTTGACTATGTGTAATATTCAATTATGTTCTGGCTTAAGAGGTCTTCCCCTACTGACGTAAATCCAAATACTTACTGAGTTCAGTAATAAAATACAGAAAATAATTTAGATGCATTTAACATTTAACTATATTTGGTTCATTAAACTAATGTCACAGTAGAAGTGGTCTTATCAGTAGGCTGGAAAGTCTCATAATCTCTAGACTACAATTTATTTCATCACTAATCAAAGCCATACAGGACTGAAAAGACTCATTTTGCTGGCTGAGGATCCCTCACTTCTAGACAGTATTCCGATGGGCACTGCAAACATTTGCCTTAATGACTAAACTGTTTCTATGCTTCCATGTTGATTTGTACCCATTCTGATTGAACCATTCTTTAGGTATCTGTAACACATTCAATCAAGTTACAGTCAAATTTCACTGAAATCTGGGCCTCTAAAAAGGAGCATTTTGTGATCTTAAAAAGAAGTGCTCATGAGCTTATCTTATATTCAATATTTCCAAGTAGCTTCCTAAGAACTACCAACATCCTCAAAAGCAGTATGTCCATCTTTAGGAAGAATCTATTGAAACACCACACTGCAGAGCTCTCTAAGTGCACTCAGTGGGTCGGTAGGGAGGATTGTAAAGGCCCATTCATTTCACAGGTTCTACGTGGCACAAATACTAGTAACAATGTGTGCTATAGGCAGTCAAAAAGAGGAGGTACTAATGTAGACTAAATTATTGGGGAACACTTTACAGAAGTGGTAAAAATTCAACATTAGACAATTTTGAAAAGCTGGCACCATGCACAGAAACCTCACTAATTCTTTCCAGATTCCCTCAGATCTTTAGAAACCACCATTCAATTTACATAACAACCTGAATTTTTCTGGAAAAGCTAGCAATAATATAAGTGAATACTCAGCAGTTGCCAAATATCTTCAGTCTCCCTTTTCAATTATTGTAAAACTTTATTAGCTCCCCACAACTAAACCAACACTGCAGACATGGCAGTTGGCAACAACTATACAAATCTTAGGAGGTCCTAAGGGGAAAAGAGAAAAGCAAAGCAAGACTCCAAACTCGGGAAGTAAATGAAATCAATGGGTGAAGTCAGAGAAAGTCAAACCCATCAACACACCAAATGGTAAGCCAGACGTCTGAAAAAGAAGAGATTACAAAATAAAGAGGATACAGAAGGAGGACATTTTCACCAGTGTGGGACTGGGGAGGGAAAAAAAGAAAAAGTATTCAATTTATAGCCTCTGAGGGTCTTTGGAGCAAATACTGTTCCTTTTTAGCTAATTATCACAGTGTATTAACAACTAAGAAAAACAAAAAACATTGCCATGGGGTAGATTCCAATGCCTAGTGTCCCTAGTAACAACTGAAGTAATAATAAAACTGATTTATGGTCTAGAAAGGGATTTTAAATTAGGACAGTAAACATTTAAGTACAGTCATTTTGCCAAATAGCAGATTCTGAGCTAGATACACAAAGGCGTAAAAGTACATTCCCTGTGACGGTAATTTGTAAGACCAGATTTAAACAATCAACATACACATCCATTTGGCATCTGATACCCTAAACTGGGATAGCATATCCTCTGTTTGACCTCTAGTAAACTGCTTTTTGCGAGCAGGGAAACAGTTCTGGGGCTGTGATGGAAAAGTAGTGTAAAAATATCTTAGCAAAAGATAATAGAGCTTAAATGTTTCCCCAAATACCTCTTAGTCAGGAGCAGACCCAAGACGTGTGGGCCTAAAGTTTATGCTGTTTGGGGACCCTCTTTAAGAAATGGAATACAACATCACAAATACAAAAGTAGGTACAAAAATAGTTACTTTGAATGAGAAAATAACTCATGCACAATTCAATTTGTTAAAAGCTCACAAATACTGCAAATGACAAAAAATTGAGAAAAATAACAATTTCATTATTATTAATACCCATTTTGATGTATGCATCAAAATTATCAAGCGTCTATGATACTTTTTCCCTTGCATTTTTGGTTGCATACGCAGATGACAAAACCTTGCTTGGTGAAAGTGAAGAGGACTTAAAACACTTTCTGGTGGAGATCAAAGACCACAGTCTTCAGTATGGATTACACCTCAGCATACAGAAAACAAAAATCCTCACAACTGGACCAATAAGCAGCATCATGATAAATGGAGAAAATATTGAGGTTGTCAAGGATTTCATTTTACTTGGATCCACAATCAATCCCCATGGAAGCAGCAGTCAAGAAATCAAACGAAGCATAGCATTGGGCAAATCTGCTGTCAAAGACCTCTTTAAACTGTTAAAGCAAAGGTGTCACTTTGAGGACTAAGGTGCACCTGACCCAAGCCATGGTATTTTCAATCGTCTCATATGCATGTGAAAGCTGGACAGCGAATAAGGAAGATGGAAGAAGAACTGATGCATTTGAGTTATGGTGTTGGCGAAAAAGAGGAAGACTCTAAACAAGATGGATTGACACAGGGGCTGCCAATAATGGGCTTAAAAAAGGCATAACAACGATTGTTGAGGATGGTGCAGGACCGGTCAGTGTTTCTTTCTGTTGTTCATAGGGTTGCTATGAGTTGGAACTGACTCAAGTGGACCTAACGACAACACATTAGTTTTGTACCTTCTTATTTCTATACATATTTATTAATACATAATATGTACTTACCCATCTAGTAGACATTTGGAAATTTGAAAGGGATTAGATAGATTTCATGTCTTAAAGTTGATTGTTTAATTATTAAATGAGACTGTAATAATATATTTAAAGTAGGAATCAGACGACAAACTTTTAAATGCAGTAATTTATGTAATGAACTAATCATTGTCCAGCATACCAGGCGAAGAGACAAATCGCAACATTAGATATTCTTTACCCTATGACAATGAATGGTCTTACTCAGGCTCATTCAGTGAAAGACTCTTAACGTGCAAGCTATCACAGGCTGGTTGAACTCAGCACTCAGAGTTTCTAAACCACAAGAGAAATAGTTGAAAATTTATCTTGATTCCATAAAACAATTGCATTGACCCCTGGGTTATTTTCTAAGGCCTTATCTTGTTTTTAGGAACATTTCAATAGGAGTAGACCTTTCTCATTTCTGAGCCATAATTAACTTTATGGTAATTAGCAATTTAATCTGTATATGACTTCTGGAGTTAAATATGCTGAAGTCATCATCTTTGACATTAGAGTAATTAAAAAATATAGACTTATAATTCAGTAAGAAACTACATGTCTTGGCCAGGGCATGACTAGGAAAGAATATTGGGAAGAAAAAGACTACAGTGTTTCTCTCAGCAATAATAGGGTAGAGAAATGGAATTATAGGCTAATTAAATGAATATCATCTAGCACTTCAAACTCATAAAGTATCTTGGAACATATGGAAAAAAACAATAGAAATATCAATTCATTAAAGGTTTAATGCACAGATTTTAAACCATGGTATTCATTTGCGACATTTATTGACAACAGAATGGGGAGCGAGCCCTGGCAGCACAGTGGTTAAGCACTTGACTACTAACCAAAAGATCAGCAGTTCAAATCCACCACCTGCTCCTTGGAAACCCTATGGGGTGGTTCTACTCTTTCCTATAGGTTTGCTGAGTTGGAATCCACTGGACGGCAACAGGTTGTTTGGTTGTTGTTTTCCTGACAATAGAGAGTTGCGTAGCACTGAGGTTCAAATATTTAATTTTTTCTTGACCTACACAGTAGAATGATGCTAGTATTAATTCAAGACATTTGTAAACAAAAAACAAAACCCATTGCCATCGAATCAATTCCAACTCTTGAAGGCGCTACACAATAGCTGCAACAATGGACTCAGGCATACCAACTATGGTGAAAATGGTGCAAAACCAGGTGACCTTTCATGGTCTTATACAAAAGGTTGCCATGACTTAGTGCTGATTTGACAGAAAGTAACAACATGATACTATCAACTATAAGTTGCACCATTATTTTATGTCCCAGTAAGAAAGGAAGACCACTTCCAACTAAACTGTGATACATCACTGATTGTAAATAAATTCCAATTTAAGAGATATTAATTTTTTTTTAAAGTACGTCTTAGAATGGATGAAAAATGTACTATAACAGATAATAAGTATTGCAGATGATCAGGCTAGGAAGGGGTCCGCATGGCAGGCGTACTACAGGAAGGATTTATGCTTTAAGTGGGACATAAAACACCCCCCCCCCAAAAAAAAAAGACTCACTGGGGTTCAGTCTATTCCGACTCATAGCAACTCTATAAGATGGGCCTTAAAGAATGGACAGAGAAGAAGTTAAGCGCTGGGAGGAAGGTGCATTCGCTCCAGGTTAAGGAAGTTTTGGGAGCAGAAGTGCAGAGAAAGCAAAATATCCAACACTGTGTGTGAAGGCAGGGAGGAGAGTATACTAATTAGAGTGGGGAATGGAGAATTAGGAAATACCTGGAGAAATATCTCGATGAGTAAAGTGAGGCCAGATTATAGAGGGGTTGGAATTCCAAAGTAAAATATTTGGACACCATCCTATTGGCAGGAAGGGTCAATTTTCTGTATAAGGATAAGACGTGATGAAAGTAATATTTGAGGAAGCTTATCTTACAGTTCTGGCTGAACTGGATGGGAGAGACTAGAAGTAGAGAAATACGAAATTACTGCAGTAATACAGGTGTGAGGTAATGAAGACTTGGGCTAGAGTGCTGACAACGGAAAAGTGTATTAAACAAAAATTTCCACAATGGATTCTTATGACATATTCCACATGTAAAACTAAATTTGATGATGTAGCAACCACAGCTTCCTTAAAAAAAAAAAAAGTATAGGTGTTTCCTTTTTCTTGAATCATTTGAACTAAGACTGGATATTTGAAGATGTTTTTGATCTATAAATACATACTTTGCACAAATAAAAGAGATAAATGAAAAAGACTTACAATGAGAAATAAATATTCCCAACCTTTTCCAGTGATATTCACTGTAACTTTATCTTCAAGTTTTATAAACATTGAACCAGAGAATCTCTTGGATATTTACCTACTTAACTAAGTATGTGAGATGTTCACTTCATTTAGATCACATATGACTATAAAGCCATTCAGCATGCCCATAACTGAGTATTTTCATTCTCTCTCTTACTCTTTTTCTTCTCCACTAAGAGTCTCTTTTCAACAAAGCATGCAAACACAGGACCTCGAACACTTGTAGTTCTTTATACGAATACTGAGGCTTGGGTAAAGTACTGTGCTCAATGAAATGGGACAAAATCTGTGTGGTCTTCATCACTGAGTTAAGCAAATGATGGATATCTATCTTTAGACAGAATCTCAAGGGCACATTAAACATTTAGATGATTCTTAATTTTAAAAAGTTACAAACCCCAACAACATTCTTCACTGAAAAGGAAAAATTAATGACCAACTTCATACGGAAAGGAAGGAAACCAAATATTGCCCAAGCAATACTGAAGAAAAAGAACACAGCAGGAAGTCTCACACTCTCCAGTAGCAAAACAACCTATACAGACATTGTAATCAAAACAGTCTGGTATTGGTTCAGTGACAGACACAGAGACCAGTGCAACAGAACTGAGAACCCAGAATTAAACTCAGCCATTTATGGTTAACTGATTTTCGACAAGGGGTCGAAGTCCATTCAGTGGGGCAGAAACAGTCTCCTTAATAAATTGTGCTGGCAAAACTGGATATCCACCTGCATAAAATGAAACAAGACCCACAGTTCACACCACACACAAAAATTAACTCAAGATGGATTCAAGGCCTAAATGTTAAACCTAAAACTATAAAATTCCTGGAAGAAAACATAGGCAGAAAACGATGGGACCTATCCTTTTGTAAAAATAAGACAACAAACATTTCAACAAATGTACAAATAGAATAAGACAAAATAGATAAGGGGGACCTCATAAAAATTAAAAAACCTATGCTCATCAAATTAAACAGACAACCTACAGCCTGGGAAAAAAATCTTCAGAAACAACTTATCAGATAAGGGTTTAATCTCTAAAATCTATAGAAAACTGCAAAAACTTGACAACAAAAAAAAACAACCCAATAACAAAATGAGCAAGGGACATGAACAGAACCTTCACCAAAGAGAACACCCAAGCAGCCAACAAACATATGGCAAGATATTCATGATCATTAGCCAGTACACCATATACACTCGTTGCAGTTGAGTTGATTCCAACTCATAATGACCCTATAGGACAGAGTAGATCTGCCCCACAGGGTTTCCAAGGAGCACCTGGTGGATTCAAACTGCCGACATTTTGGTTAGCAGCCATAGCTCTTAACTACTATGCCACCACGGCTTCCCATTAGCCATTAGGGAGATGCAAATCAGAAGTATAATGAGATACCATCTTACCCCAGTTAAAATGGCACTGATTTAAAAAAAAAGAACAGATAACAACAAATATTGGTGAGAATATGGGGCGATTAGGACCTTTATCCATTGCTGGTGGGACTGTAAAATGGTACAACCACTATGGAAAACAGTATAGTGCCTTCTCAAAAAACTAGAAATAGAACTACCCTATGCTCCAGCAAACCTACTCCTAGGTATACACCCTAGAGACCTAAAGATAATGGCATGATCAGACATATGCACACCTGCATTTATTGCTGCTTTATTCACAATAGCAAATAAACAGAAATGGCTGACATGCCCATCAACGGACGAATGGATAAGCAAATTGTGCTACACGCATAAAATGGAATACCATAAAGAACAATGATGAGTCCACGAAACATATTACAACATGGATGGACCTGGAGGGCATAATACTAAGTGAAATAAGTAAAGCATGCAAGGACCAATATTGTGTGATCCCTCTTTTATAAGAAGACAAAAATAGATATATAGAGACCAATGTTCATTGGTGGTTACGGAGGGGGTAGAAAGTAAGCTTTAGATCATAGAGATTTGTTATTATTATCATATAATAAGCAGGTATTTCACAAAAGAAGATAGACAAATGGCCAGTAACCACAAAGAAAAAAAAAAAGTTCAATATCATTATTCATAAGGGAAATGCTAATTAAAACCACAGTGATACTTAAAAAAAAAAAAAACTTAGATGACTAAAATTAAAAAGACTGACAACACCAAGCGTTAGCAAGAATGTGGATCAATTGGAAATCTCATATATAGCTAGTGGAAATGCAAAATGGTACAAACACTTTGGAAAACTGTCAGGCAGCTTCTTATAATATTAAAAATATACTTACCATAAGATCCAGCAATGTACTGTTTGACATATATATTTAATGTTTTTCAAACAAAAACAGAATACATTGTCAAATCAAATCTACACAGAAATAGACAGAGAACAGGTAAAAGCAGAATTGTCCAATAGAAGCTGGAGGGAAGCTCAACTTCAGAGTTGCCAAGATCTACCTCAAACAAGCTCCACAAAGCACAATTTAAAACCATTCACCTGCAAAATCAATAAACTGTTGTTGTTAGGTGCCATTGAAATGATTCCAATTCATACTGACCCTATATACAGCAGGAGGAAACACTGCCGGATTCTGCACAATCCTTGCTATGTTTGAGCCCACTGTTGCAGCCACTGTGTCAATTCATCTCATTGAGGGTCTTCCTCTTTTTTGATGACCCTCTGTCTTACCAAGCATGATATCCTTCTCCAGGGACTGGTCCTCCTGATAACATGTCCTAAGTACATGAGACAAAGTCTTGCCATCCTCACTTCAGATGAACACTCTGGCTATATTTCTTCCAAGACAGACTTGTTTGTTCTTCTGCAAGTCCATGGTATATTCAATATTCTTTGCCAACACCATAATTCAAAGGCATCGATTCTTCTTACGTCTTCCTTATTCACTGTCCAACTTTCGCATGCATGTGAGGGAATAGAAAATATCATGGCTTGGGCCAAGTGCACCTCAGGGCTCTATGTGATTACTTTGCTTTTCAACATTTTAAAGAGATCTCATACAGCAGATTTGCCTGATGTAATGTGTCATTTGATCTCTTGACTGCTGCTTCCATGGGCATTGGCTGTGGATTCAAGTAAAATGAAATCCTTGACAACTTCAATATTTTCCCCATTTATCATGATGCTGCTTATTGGTCCAGTTGTGAGGATTTCTGTTTGCCTTATGTTCAGGTGTAATCCATATTGAAGACTGGAGTCGCTGATCTTCATTAGTAAGTGCTTTAAGTCCTCTTCACTTTCAACAAGCAAAGTTGTGTTATCTGCATATCGCAGGTTGTTAATGAGTCTTCCTCTAATTCTGATGCTGTGCTCTTCTTCATACAGTCCAGCTTCTCAGACTATTTGCTCAGCATACAGATTGAATAAGTATGGTGAAAGGATACAACCCTGATGCACACCTTTCCTAACTTTAAACCACACAATATCCCCTTGTTCTTTTCTAATGACTGCCTCTTGGTCTACGTACAGGTTTCTCATGAGCACAATTAAGTGTTCTGAGTTCCCATTCTTCCCAATGTTACTCACAATTTGTTAATGATCCACACAGTCAAATGCCCTTGCATAGTCAATAAAACACAGGCAAATATCTTTCTGGTATTCTCTGCTTTCAATAAATAAATAAATAGCATAACTAAAAAACAAGAGATTCATTTATTTGATATTAGCACAACAAGAATAATACATTGTACAACAGATAATCCTGGTTAGAACAGGAGAAAAATGCAGAAAATTCAAATTCTTAAAAATGGCCAGACTAACTGGACCACTGAAACCAGAGGACTCCCTGGACTGAGACTATTGCTCTGGGTCTAGTGTCCTGAGACAATCTTTAAACCCTGAACCAAAACTATCCTCTGAGATCGCCTTTTAAAAGAAAAGCAGAGTGACACACAAAATAAAGGCTATTACCTGTTACGTCGGTGCTCTACTAAAAAAATCCGTGTAAGTCAAAAAAGGAGCATTTATTCCAAAGCAGAAATAAGAATATTAGGGGGCAGAGATCCCAGAGTACTTGTAAATGGAACAACAAGAACATAATGAGAATGTTGACACAATGTGAAAAATACACCTAGAGGGTTGCTATGAGTCGGAATTGACTTGATGGCAAAGGGTTTGGATTTTTTTTTTCTGGTCATTGATCAATTTGGGTGGAAATTGTCAAAGAGAAACCTAACTCACTGTGTAAACCTTCAGCAGAAACACAATAAAATATTTTTTTAAAAAAGAATACATTAATTTTTCTTATTATTCTTACAGGTAGGGAATAATGTCTTGAATGTCCCATTAGAATCTATTCAATGAAGCCAGGCTAATAGTGTCTCTCTAGGTGGGAGTAAGCTTTGCTTCATTCCACAGCTGCATAAATCAATATATATTTGGAAAATCTACTATGGTCAATGCATGTAGCCAAGTAAGTGCATGTGCCCTTTAAAATAGCACTTAAATGCTAACCTCCTAAAACAAAAATAAATTTAAATTTCTCAAAAAAGTTATTGAGTTCCACAGACCTTCAAATATGCAATGAATGGTTTTCCATTAAGGTGCTAGTCTTTTCTACATCTGTTTAGGCTAGACATAGCTAAAAGAACAAGTTCTCTTGTGAAATTCTGAACATTTACTTCCAGGCTCCACCTAAAAAGAGGAAGTATAAGAAGTGGGTGAAATGGGAAAATACTAAAAGACTTATCCAAATATTTTTGAAGCTGTGAAAATATTCAGGGCAAGTTTTGGCCAAAGGTACAAATTGATTTTTGTTTAAGAAAAACTGGTGACTCCTATTGAGTTTACTTTGGAAAACTCATCTGAAAATGAGCTTTACCCTGTTTAATGTTGCAGGCTGAATTCATAAATGACATTTGTCTAAATCCATGAATTCAGCACTATGCCTTACTCCACATTTCTAATAAAAAGGGAGGACACTGTGTGTGTGTGTGTGTGTGTGTGTGTGTGTGTGTGTGGCGGGGGCGGGGCGGGGGGGGAGGGATCAAGGAAGCCAGAATCAGGATACAAATCCTTGTGACATTTCTGCTACTGCAAAATATTTGAAATTTAAGACAAGTTGTTGATTTCTTAAAGAGGATAAGAAAGTGAATTAAATTGCTTCTGTCTTAGTTGTCTAGTGCTGCTATAACAGAAATACCACAAGTGGGTGGGTTTAACAAACAGAAATTTATTTTCTCACAGTCTAGGAGGCCAGAAATCCAAATTCAGGGTGCCAGCTCCAGGGGAAGGCTTTCTCTGCTGGCTCTGGAAGAAGGTCCTTGTCATCAATCTTCCCCTGGTCTAGTAGCTTCTCAGCGCAGGAACCCTGGGTCCAAAAGATGTGCTATTCTCCTTGCTCTTGTTTTTTGGTGGTATGAGGTCCCTAAGTCTCTCTGCTCACTTCTTTCATATCTCAAAAGAGATATACGAAAGACACAACCTAATCTTGTAGACTGAGTCCTGACCCACTAACATAACTGCCACTAATCCAACCTCATTAACATCATAGAGGTAGGATTTACAACACATAGGAAAATCACATCAGATGACAAAATGGTGGACAATCACACAATCACAATACTGGGAATCATGGCATATGCAAGTTGAAATACATTTTTGGGTGACATAATTCAACACACAACATTATTCCCTTTGGCCCCCCAAAATTCATGTCCTTGCCATACATAAAATACATTCATCCCAACAGATGAAAAAGTCTTGAATCAGAGCAAAAGTCTTGAATCAACTCTAAGTCTAAAACCCAAAAATTCCTCTTCATCTGTGAAATCTGGAATACAAGTTATCTGCTTCCAAAGTACAGTGGTGGAAAAGGCACAAGCTAGACATTTCCATTACAAATGGGAGAAACTGGAGGGAAAGAAGGAATACCAGTCACCAAGCAAGTCAGCAGAACATATTACATTAGCCCTCAAGGCTTGAAAACAATCCTCTGTTCTCTGAGACCATTTAGACAATGGCCCTGCTCTCTAGACCCTGGCCATTGGACACACTTTCCAGATTCTGGGTGGAAGCTTCTCTGCCCTGGGCTTCAGCTCTGCCATTCAAGCCCACTGGGACAGCAACTTTACTCCCTCGAATTTGGACAGCTCCATTCTCTTAGTCCATCTGAGTGGCGACTCCACCCTCTCTGCCCCAGCGGGCCCTGTTCTTCTGCCCCTTGGGCATGGCAGCCCCACCCCCTCAGCTTTGGGCAGCAGATCTAGCCCCATCCTTCTGGCATTCGTGAATGGCAGCTCCACACTCCGGAACCCAGAGTTGAAGAAGATCTAACTCTTTGAAACCTAGGAGGCTGTGGCTCCACCCTTAGAAACTCCAGAGGTTGTGGCCCTACCCTTTGAGACTGGGGCTGTTCTGCTTCCTGTGTTCTTTGTCCCCTCAGCTTCTGCTTCCTGGTTCCTTGGCCTTTGGGCCCCTTGGGCCTCACTGCCAGCATCTGCCCTGCCTCGACAAGTGTTTCAAAGCTCTTTCCACTGATAAGCGTCTGGAGGCACCCCCACTCCACTAGTAAACTTCAGCTGGAAGGCACTCAGCTCTTTTGCTCCATTGGTCAGCAAGTCTAGCTCCATCAATAAATGCCCAGAGGCACCCCATTCCACCAGGAAGCTTCCTGCACAAAGGCACTCAGCCCTCCCTCTCCGAGGGTCAGCTCCAGTGCCATCTCTTTCAGGTCTCCTGGTTCTGCTGATGCTGTTTCTCTGATGCTGCCATTTCTCTGATGCTGCTTCTTGCCATCTGTGCCATCACTAGTGTAACAGCTCTCCTCATTTCCTTCTGAGTCTTCACCAGAATTTTCTGACGTCCATAACTCTACCAAGAGTCTCTTGAAGGTAATGTAAGCTTTTACTATTAGGCACTTTAAAACTCTTCCAGCCTCTATTCATTCACAGTTTCAAAACTGCTTCCACATTTTAGGTATCTGTTAGAGCAGCACCCACTCCCAGTACCAAATTCTGCCTTAGTTATGTAGTGCTGCTACAACAAAAATACCACAAGTGGATGGCTTTACAGAGAAATTTATTCTCTCACAGTCTAGGAGGCCAGAAATCTGAATTCAGGGCACGAGCTCCAGGTGAAGGCTTTCACTCTCTGCCGGCTCTGGAGGAAGGTCCTTGTCAGTAATCTTCTCCTGGTCCAGGAGCTTCTCAGTACAGAGACCCTGGGTCTGAAGGATGTGCTATTCTCTTGGCTCTCATTTTTTAGTGTTATAAGGTCCCCCATCTCTTTGCTCATTTTTCTCTTTTATTTCTCAAAAGAGATTGACTTAAAACACAGTGTAATCTTGTAGATTGAGTCCTGGCTCATTAACATAACTGCCACTAATTCCACCTCATTAACAGCATAGAGGTAGGATTTATAACACACAGGAAAATCACATCAGATGACAAAACAGTAGACAATCACACAATACTGAGAATCATGGCCTAGACAAGCTGAAACACATTTTGTGGGACACAATTCAATCTATAACACTTAGCAAATCAGATTATCCTTTTGTCTGTTCTTTCCCTAGTCCTGATTTTCTCACTTAACTATCCTATGCAAGACAATGTTAGTCCATAATAATAATGTTGCTACAGACAGTCCTGTTCAGAAACGGACTTTCTACACTCCCATGTACTACGGTAATGTCAGTATCACAGCAAAAATTACCTTTTATTTATTATATATGAATCATCTCATATAAAGTAAATCTGTGTAATACATTTCTAATAGCTCTGTGAAATCTCTACTTACTTACATTTCAAAAACTACAATCTTTAGTTTTTATTATCCTAGTATCCTATTAGGAAAACAATAAGGCAAAGAAGAGAGTATATTTAGTGGCAAAAACAATTTTAACAACTAAATCTGTGGATATACAAAGAGGACAATGTTACATAAAAGTCAAAGGAAGCAAGAAAGGGGGTATAGAGGCCTCCAAATTTCATTAAAGAATATCCCACACCATTTGCAGAAAGGAATGTTACAGAGAACCCTGGACCCTGAGCAAAGGACCTGGATTCTAGGTTATGCTCTGACGCTAGCTGACAATCAGCATCCCAACTTATATCTTTTATACATAGGTAAAAGACCTCTGTGCACAATAAAACTATCCTCAAAAAAAAAAAAAAAAAAAAGGATGAGGGATCTTATTTTAAATAATGTTGTCAGGAAAAAAAAGAGACATTTGACTAAAGGCTTAAATGAAGTGAGGAAGTGAGTTACATTGAAAATGAGGGAAAAGACTGAATTATAGTATCAAGAGAAAGAATATGTACAGAGGCTAGCCAAGGTTGGGAAAAACAAACATCTAGGATAAGAAAGGGAAGAGATACCAGGAAAGGAGGCAGAGAAGGAATGGAGATTTAAGAATATCATGGCATAGACGCTTAGAGCAAGACAGTTTCAAGAAAGCAGGAATGGTCAACAATCATTACACTTTACAGAGTGAGGAGAATAAGGACTGAGGCGACAGTCACTGGAATGCATTAAGAGAACTCTTCTAATTGGGTGGAGAGAGATTACAGAATAGACAGATGTGAGGAGACAAAGGAAGTAATTACCACCTAAGAAGTTTGGTGAAGAAGTGGAGTGTGCTTGAAGAAGAAACAAAATACAATGTGGAGTTTGGTTCTTTATTTTACTTTCGGACAGGAGACTTGATCTCTTTGCTCTTAGATTCAAAATTCAGATATCTTGAGACACCAGATCTATGTGTAATTCATTCTTGCATCCCCATAGCTCACAGCATACACCGTGCATATAAACCTGTTTCATAACTGTGTGGGATGGGTTTTAAATTCTAGTTTTTATTGGACATGCCTTCACTGTTTTTCTTTATTTTAATAGTAGTACATAACTCAATCATTTAAAAAATTAAGAAAACACACAAAAATTATTAAAATTACCTATAACTATACCATCCAGTGATTACCATTATCAACATATTTCATATAACTTTTCAGTTTTTCCTAGAAATATGCACTGCTGTTGTTGGGTGTCATTCAGTCAATTCCCACTCATAGTGGCCCCATGAGCCAGAGTAGAACGGCTCCATAGGGTTTTCTGGGCTGCAATCTTTATGGAAGCAGATCACCAGGTCTTTATACGTAAATAAATAGACCCTACAACCTTACCGGATATACAATTTTAATAAGCATTGCTTGAATAAATAATAATTTGAATAATTTGTTTTTATTATTATTTAAAGTAGTGTTTATTCATTATCATATTATTGAGTTGATTTGTTAATTTAATAAATATTATTTAAATGAACAATGGGCAAATTTTACAAATGGTTTTACCAATTCCTGAAGAGTTTCTTCCTGCTTATAGAAGATACTCATATTCAAATTTTAAATGGTTTAACCATACCATGTATCTTTTTTCTAAGTTCATATTACATAGGAGGTTGACAAAATAACTCAAGAATTGCCATTTTAAGATGAGTAATTTGTTTCTATTTAAAACTATAATTAAGAATTTGGAAAAACATTTTTCCCCTTTTCTCTTCATTCAGTCACACCAAAACTGTTTAAATTATATGATATATGACCTTAAAGGACATTATTCTTCTGGGGCTTAGCAAGAAAAAGAAAAGCCATTTGACTCTTTTGTCACAAAGCCAAGTCGTGACCAAAATGTTGAATAGGCACTCTCAAAAGTAGCTCGTACAATCTCTCAAAAGATTTTGCTTTTATAACCCTATTATAGTTGGTTCATTCTAGGAATGTATAAGGAAACCTGGAAAATATATGAACCATGGACTCTTTTTCCATTTATTTATCCTAGGTCAAAAGGAAATTTCTCAAATAAAACTTCCTTTACGTTGACTCTTAACTCTTTCATCTCCTCTTCGCTATTGCAGAATAAGCAGTAAACATTAGATTGTCCTGATGAATATTCTTATTTATGTAGAACCAAGTGTATATAAGCATAAATACATGTACCTGGCATTTACATAAGATTTTCAATCATGGAACTGCTTACCACTTCACTGGCTAACCTAACGTTGTCTACTGGTTCATGTTATACAAAAAATATATATTTTTAAATAAGACCTTAAGCTGAGTTTTTTCACTCTTTTATAAGAAATGCCTTTAGCTGCTTCTTTAAAAAAAAAAAAAGTCACATGCTTCTTCAAAGGGTTTAAATTACTTTTAATTGATATAATTATTTCTGCCAAAGATACTGAGTCTTTTCCTGCTACCTTAAAATAATATTTATCTCCTATGTTTGGCACAAAATTTGTAACTTTTTCTTTCAGTTAGGTAATTAAAAAAGGAAAATTATACAAATTTTTATACGTCTAGAGATTAACAGCTAACTTGAGTCAAATTATTAAATTATTATTCCTAAAGGAAAAATAACAACTGTGTTTTCTTCTTGATTATATATTATGTAAGGGCAGTAGGCACCGCTTGCTCTGGAGAAAAGATACAGCAACTAGACCTATTCTGTTTTTCCCTTTTCTGTGGTAAAGACTGTCCTTTGGTATCCTGGGTACATACATCTCTTGGTGTGATGGACCAATTGGCTTAGGGTTTCAGGAGCTTTTTGAAAAGGAAGAGACTGAAGCCCCAAAATGCTTCTTCACAAGATTTAAATTAGGAAAACTTCTTGGATGGACCAGGGTGACCCTGACCAAGGAAAACACATTAAGGGCTTAAAGAGGAATCTGGGCTTGTAACACAGGTTCAACACAGGGTCTCAGAGTTCCTGGAGAGGGCTGGCTGTTACAGCTCACATTTTGGCTACAAGGCCCTCTGATCTCAGCTATCCTGGCACCCTGTGGCAGTGCCAAAGGAAATCTGCAACTGGTCTCTCAGGACTTTCTGGTTCCCTCTCTCTGTCTGTACTTTGCAAGTAGGACTAACTAACCCCCTTGTTGTACAAATTCTTAGGATTTTTGGACAGTGAAATGGAATGAGGCGTTCTCAAGAGGAAAATGTTAAACTTTCTGGTAATATCTCAAGCTAATGAAAAAGATCCTAGTGTTCACAATCACAAATTGGTACTCTATTTTTTCTTAAGTATTACAGAACTTTCGAAATACTTGGGACATATGACTTCACTTGATTTTCACACACACACGCATGCGCACACACACGCACACAAAAGTTCCTGCTGCATATATCTTTGTAATTCCTAGATCAGATAACTGAAATGTAATCACTTTCTCAAGAACTACTTAAAATCTTCATACAGATTACGATACTTTTTGAAACATTAGATGTTATCTATAAAATATGTTAATTCTCTTATTTTTTTTCTGAATTTCTCTAAGCTCAGATACACTCTGATCGATGTACATATACAGAGAGTATGCATATTATTTTATATTAGATATGTGCTTACTCTAAAGAAAAAGTTTGAAAAGGATTCCGTAAGATTAGATAAAATGTTGTTGTTGTTGCTAGGTGCTGTCGAGTCAGTTCTGACTCACAGCAAACCTGTGTACAACACAGCAAAACACTGCCTGGTCCTGAGCCATCCTCACAATTTTTGGCATGCTTAAGCCCATGGTTGCAACCACTGCATCAATCCATATCATTGAGGGTCTTTCTTTTTTCTCTGACCCTCCACTTTACCAAGCATGACGTCCTTCTCCAGGGACTGGTCGCTCCTGATAACATGTCTAAAATACATGAGGCAAAGTCTCACCATACTTGCTTCTGAGGAGCATTCTGGCTGTTCTTCTTCCAGAACAGAAAGATAAAATAGGAAAGGAAATATGCAGATCGCTGAGGCTGTGTGAAAATGGCTCAATAGAATTTTATTTGTCTCAACATTCCAGATTTTCTATATGTTCCCTTGTGGTCTCCAATAGGTTAACTAGTCAAAAGATCATGGTCTGTGACTTCAGTGGCTAACTAATTGTTTCAGTTTTAAATCTCAAGTATTTGGGATGTTTTTCTCTTAACTGAAATCTATGGTTTTCACAACTTCAGTAAAAGTAAAGATCAAGCTCTTCAAATGGGTAGAACAGCAAATCTGTTTCAGGCCAGTGCAGATTTTGAACAAATTTTTCAAAGACTTTGAGATTGACACCATATCTTTTTGATAGTTAAGACTCTTGCAAACTCAGAGCTGACCACGTTAGCTCTGATATCTTATAGTCCTACTCGATATTTATTTCAATTTTTAATCAAAATATACCTGTTGTTTTTTTTTTAATTTTTTTTTTTTATACCTGTAATGAAACAAATTTCTTTTTTTCTTTGTTTTGGTCCTATTAAATGCATGTAACCTATTGGCCAACATTTCTTCCTTTTCTTTTTAAGAAAGATCTCTCAGGCTTTTTTTTTTTTCCCTTGGCTATTTTAGAAAGAGGTTTTAGCGAGGGGTATCTGTTTTGTTTTCTGAATTTTGTAGTCCAATCTCATAATTGTTTTATGGTGAATTGTGGGACAACACTACCATATTGAAAATTACATTCGAGGCAGTGAGCTCCACTGTGTAGATATGCCTTCCACTGCACCTCACAGACTTTACTACCACACTTTATAACCAGTGCTTCAAAGAGCTTTCAGAGCCAATGCATGAAACCATAAAATGGAAGATGAGCATTCTCATTTTGGCAGGGCTTATCATTTTGAACAACGATTCCCCATCCCACTCCATCCTCACTGTTTCACTTTGCAGGACAGAGGTGAGCTGAACTCTTCATATATTTTGCTTAAATGGGATTCTATCAGGAAAAGTCACCTTTTTCTTTTTTTCTATTTGCAAGGATTGTTACCTACTGCATATCCTTTAAATGTCATTTTGAAAAACTGTTCACATGCTCAGAGGCCTATAGGCATTAGATAATATTTTAAACTATAAATTATGTGTGTTATTTTTTGTCTTATCTAAACAAACGAAAACATAAAGTAGGCATGGCTTCGTTTAACCATATCAGTGACCTATAAAGCACTCCCAGGTGCCTTGGAGTGAACAGGTAACTATGAGACTTAAACATTAGCATTTCCAGCATACACTCAGGTGGACAACATGTCTGTCTTAGCACAACAGAGAATGGAGGGATTCCACTGGAACTAAGGTAAGTATTCCATGTTTGCTGATGTGTAGACATCCGTATTACTTTAAAATAGGAGCTTTGAGCTCCCTGCTTGATTTCTGACATTTAATTAGGTAAATTCAAAGAAGGGATAAGTGGAAACATTTACACATTGTTTTTACACATTTCCTGCAGCTTTCCAGAATATTATAGTGGTCTCTGATACATTTTCATATTTCAGAGGAAACACCCGTTTCTACTTATTTTCAAGGTCAGCAGTGAGGTTATATTTTTCAACTAATGTCTGGAGTGAAACTAGAGATGGGGGGGAACAAAATGGCAGAGACCTCATTTCAGAGCACTTACTGTTCAAAACCCCAGGTTTCAGACAGTCTCATCAGTAAGCCCATATGAGGAAAGCTCTTGGTCAGACTTCTTGTCACATGTGGGCTTTAGCCAAAATAGCAGGTGAGGGTTGTGCCAAATTCACAGTCTAGCAAAGCTTACAGCTTTCCAGTGTTGATACTGACATCAGTGAAAATTAGTATCAAACTAGCAAGAGAAATAAATCCAGTAATCTCTAATCTCTGAGACTTTTTATTGCCAGGTTGTTGGTATTTTTTATGGATGTGTTACAAGATTGTCACTTCATTTTCCTGGGTTTCAGTTACTTCCTCTGAAACACCTCATGAGTTCAACCCTCCCCTTCCCATTGGAAATGCCTCAGTGGAAAATGTAAAGGTGTTTTCTTCATCTTCGAGTCTCCATTCCTGTTACAGCCAGAAGAGAAGATCATCTGTTCTGTCCTCATCCACAAAAGCTCCATGGACCTGTCTGCTGCTCAACTCCAGGAAGCTTATCAAGCCCAAGTCACCTCCTTTCTCTTCCATTCTGGGCACCCAGGGACTCTGCCTACTTTCCTCTCCTCTCAGCAGCTACAGCCACTCATGCTGACTCCAGAAATGCTAGCAGGAGAATGGAAACTATTCTCCCCAGGGCTCCCCTACCCCCACTACTTACATAAGAGGGTTACTGTGAGGATTACTCAGAGTAGTACCTGGCACATAATAAATCTGTAAGAGTTATCTGTATTATTATTGGTGCTAATATTATTCCCAAAACAAGCAGTCGGACTTTAAACAGTCTTTAAACGGTTTTATTGCTATTCCTGATGGGAAAACAGAAAAAATGACTTATACAAAGAAATTGTAAAAATTCAAGAACCTTGCTACAGTTCTGTAGTAGTCCTGAATCTGTTTTCCCTCACACTTTTGTTTGTACATGTGGCACTCACCAAAATCCTCCTCTCCTGCTTAGCTCTCCTCATGATAAGGGCACCCCCAGGACCTATGATCGAAGGGAATCATTGGTGCCCTTTTTGACAAAGGAGCAACTCCTGACCTTAAGGATATCCAGACTGGTGATTTCTACTTCTGGAATACTCTATTCAGCTTAATATATGTATTCCTTATTTTATTTAATCCTCACAATAGTCCTGTGAGGTAATTAATATGCCTGTTTTCACATGAAGAACCTGAGTCTCAGAGAAGTCCAGTAATAACATAAGATTGTTCTAGCTAAAGGCAGGGAGGTAACTCAAACCCAAGTCTTTCTGATTCTAAAGCCCCAGAGTTTCCCATTATAACATGATGCCTTTGTCTATCTCATCACAGATGGGCACTATATATGTATGTGTATATATATATATATTTAGGAAACCCTGGTGGCATAGTGGTTAAGAGCTATGGCTGCTAACCAAAAGCTTGGCAGTTCAAATCTACCAGGTGCTCCTTGGAAACCCAAAGGGGCAGTTCTACTCTGTCCTACAGGGTCACTATGAGTCAGAATTGACTCGATGGCAACGGGTTTTATATATAGTCTTAGGAGAAAAATTATAAAAGGTTGCTGGAATATTTCAATTAGCACATATCACGAAATAAAAATAATGGCAGTTAATATTTATTAATGTGTTCTAAACATAAAAATCCTATGATGTAGGTACTAACTTTCACCCCATGTTAAAATGAGGAAACTGGGACACAAAAATTACATAACCTTTCTAAGTTAAGCCTGGACTCAACCACTATGTTATGCTGCTTGTTTCAAATATTTTCTGTTTGCCCCTCCAGATCTGTTCTCTACCCTTCTCCATCCAGCTCTGTGCCCTGGGACACTGACCTTTGTGGACTGCCTCAAGAAGGCTCCCTGGTCCCTTGGCTTCTGGTTGGATTTGTGGAAACAGAAGGCATGAGCAGTAAAAGGGAAGGGGTGAAGAAAGAGAAGTTGGGTATCTATTCATCCCTGCAGGGCTGGTTTGCCTACTGGAGGCCACAGTTCGTGATAGGTGGCCCTCAGCCTAGGTCTCACTGTGTGCTATACAAGATCTTTCTCCTTCCCCTTCATGACTAGGGGGAGTGTAAGTGCATCCATTGTCTCTAGCCCCTTGGTGCTTCATCACCACTGTGAGCTTCTTTTAGCCCTGCCTACATCTTTATAAATTGTTCTTCATTAAGCTGTCTTTTGCCCCTGTTGAGTGAGTCATCTGTTTTCTGCTGGGATGATTGCTGATACCCTGGCTCTGCAATGGATAATATCATCCTTTAATCATTATTAGAGTACAAATTCTGTAATCAGACCATCCTTCTCCCCTTGCTGATGTAGGTAAATTGATGGTAGGCTCTCCAGAACACTGTGACTTTAGCAGTTGTTGAGATGGTTTTGCTTAGAAGAGAGGAGGGCTTGTCCCCGAGATTCCTAATATTCTGGACTTCTGCCACCCTGCTACCTATTCAAAGAAAAATGGAAGCCTTTCAGTGCCTTTCCAGACCTTGAAAAAGTAGAGAGCAGTAAAACTGAGAACAGACACCCAAGTCTATCGCTAAGGAATAAAAAGGGCAGGGAAAAATAGGGTTTGCAGTTCCATTGCTTGAGAAAAAAATTAAAAGACAAGTAGCTTAATTTTTTTTTTAAGGCTTAGTATGTGCTAGGCACTATTTTAACAAACTTACATATTTGCTTAATTTTGCGTGGCAGTTACTCTGTGCTCCTCTGAAGCCCAAAGGAGTTAAGTAATTTACCCAAGGTCATGAAGCTAGTAAGCGGTGAAGCTGAAATCCAAACCCAGGTAGTCTGGCACTAGATACCTGCTGCTCACACTAATCAGCCAAGGCAGCAGTCGGGGTCCTGAGGAATGGAGACTATGCTCTGGTCCTCAATGAAACCCAGGAGTCTGCCTTGAGTGAAGCCTCCATCAGCTATTATAACTTTGTACTCTAACTACATTCCCTTACCCCTTCTAGCCTTCTTGAATACTGGGACAGCACCTAGTTGGCCTTTGCTTCCCCGGTGTCTATGATGACTAACATCTGGTTTCCCAAAAGTTTCTTGAATGAATGAAGATTAAATCTCTTAAGCATCACTTTATTGTTAAAACCACATCGTCTGATGACGTCAAGAGGGAAGCCACAGGGAAGAACTTATAGACCTGTGTTCAAGGGTACAGTCTCAGGAGACAGACTGCACAAGTCACCTAAGCTCAAACCCTTAATGGCAGCTTAACCTTGAGCAAGATCCTTTAACTCCCTAAGCTTCAGTTTCCTCACCTGTAACATGGTGATAATGATAATGATGTCTTCCTCA
This sequence comes from Elephas maximus indicus, assembly GCF_024166365.1. NCBI lineage: Eukaryota > Metazoa > Chordata > Mammalia > Proboscidea > Elephantidae > Elephas > Elephas maximus. The sequence continues at coordinate 49,531,301 of NC_064842.1, read as the reverse complement.
TAGGGTTGTGGTAAGGATTAAATGAAATAACCCTTGTTGAATGGCTGGCACATAATTAGCCCTCAATCATTATAAGTTGTAGCTTAATTGTCTTAATCACAGGACAATTACCAAGGAAAGAAAAGAGGTGTGAGGGTCTATCATGCCTAACAAAGAACAAGGGTCTAGAAGAAAATGCTTGTGCCAAATAGAGCAACACAGGTAAACACTCTAGTGGAAGGCAACCAGCACACATGTTTTGAGTGCTCACAAGGTACACTGGAATTACAACATCCTACATCAAAGAGCTGCATTAAGATATATTGTGGGACTTCAAAATATCATTCTCCTACTTCAAAATATATAAATGATTTGACAGTTATCTCCTTATTTAATAAAATGTCATTCTGCTATAAGATAGACAGCTAGCCAATATTACTTACAAGTAGAGAATAGACCCAACCACCATCATGGAATATCCAGGGAGAAGTTCTGGGCTTTTTGGTCTGTGTTTTCTATTTTTTGCTTTGTTTTGTTTTTAAATATGGGTATTGAGGGAGGTGAGGAGAAAGGAGAGAGACTCTCAAAACAAATTACAATCTACGTCTGCCACTAATTAACAATGGATCCTTTTGTGTTAGCTTCTTTGACACAAGGATATAGCATCTGTGAGTAACTCTGAGATTTTAAATTTGGACTTTTTTCTAAACCCAAAAGAAGAATTAATTAGATCCACTGGCAATCCTGCAGCTTACATAAAAATGCAGGAATAATACCACAATGATTTAGTTCCTTTTCCATCTTCAAAGGTGAATTAAGTATGCCCTTGAGGTGTGTTTTAACTGGTGTTTCCAAAACGTAATACCATACAATGATTTGTAGACCACTGATGCTCAGCCAAATTATTTCTTCACTTTTGCTTCCCTTTTATGTTAAATAAAGATGAAAGATACCTAGATTGTCTACTTAAATCATTGTTTAAAAAAAGAGAGAGGATGAAAAACTTCCAGTTAACTTAAGAGAGAGTTGATATAAAATATACCCAACTAGGTTAGGAAATTGATGAACTAGGTTAAAAGGGTAAAGCATAATACTCTACAGTCTTCTTTAGATGAAAAATTGCTCCTCAGTGAAATGAAAAGACTTTCCCACATTTCTGGTGTTCAGTAAACATGCAGATATTTTGTATAGCATCTTTTTTTCCTTAGAGTTTATAATGCTTATATAATGGGACAGTTTGGAACAATAAGAAAAGAGAACCGGCTAAATTATGTACCCTAAACTTTGCCAAACCTATTTAAACACTCTCATGCTGCTTCCTGTTAACAAAGTCTCTCTCATTTTTTTTCAGCTTGGTAGTTTTCTTTAAGTAACATATAGGCTTACACATTTCCAGTACGCCCTTTGCAATATTTTTCTTACACACAGGAGAAAAGAAAACTTTCCCTCTAGCCTTTTCCTGGATTCTTTCACTCAGACTTACTTCTCAGCAACAATTACCCATCTGGTTTCTAATAAACATGGTAGCATAGTCTCCCACTTCAAAAGCAAACTAAAACACTACCACAAGGAAATATGTTGACTAACACAAAGTAAAAGAACCAACTTTCTACACTATAAATGAATTTAATTTCATCTTATTCCAGTCATGCTTGATGAATCTTCAAGATGACAATTAATTTCATTGCTTCTGAAAATGGAATCATTATATCTGCAGAGAAGCAGAACCATTTCCTCTATTGGAAAGTCTGTCCACTGCCAAGAGGGTGGCCAGCAGCAGATCCACCCAGGCTGCTCTTCACATACAAAGCTCTCCACTGAGCACTCTTCCAGACAATTGACCAAATGTTGTATCTCATTAAGTAAAGGTGATTATAATGATGGTGGTGTTGTTACTTGTCATCAAGTCGGCTTGAACTCATGGCAACCTCATGTAAAACAGAACAAAATATTACCTGGTCTTGTGCCATCTTCATGATAGTTGGTATGTCTGAGTCCATAATAATAGTAGTTAATGTTTATTAACTACTGCTTACCCTATGGCAAACCCGGTGTGGATCATTTTACATGCATTATTCATTGAATCGTATGACAACTCTCTGAAATAGGTAGTTCTATTATCACCACTCTACAAACCAGGAAACTGGGGTTTACAAACCCCATGTCACAAAAAATACAGAATTTTTAAAATTGAGGATGCATTTATCTTTAGGTAACTGAATACTCAATTCTAACTGGCTTGAGCAATAAGGTCACTTGCTTAACTCTGCAGGTTTACCATAAGGATGAAGTTGAGTGTTGACTTCATCTACAGGCTCAGGATTTTCTTGGCTCTTCATTGCTCCTTGTATTTGTGTCATTTTCAGACTTGTAGCAAGATGCCTGGATCAGATCTGGGACCATATCTAGAGGAAGAGAACTTTTCCAAGACACGCTTAGCTAAATTCCCCTTGAGTCTCATTGGCCCAAAGTAGATGAGATGTTCTTTCCTAAATCTATTCGTTAGGGGGATGAGATTGCTATAAGTATTACAAATGGAAGAGAAGTAGAATTCTTTGAGTGGCAGGGGGCTGGGGACATCACAAAGTGCACAAAAGTAATGGACTCCATGGATCCATTTGACTCCGGCGTCCAAACTCTTCACCAATGTGAGTTATGCTATCCTCCATGAGATACTTTTCTTCAGTGTTTTATTTTATTTGGAATATTAATTCAGCGTTTCAAATGACTACAAGAACTATACTTTCATGATTCTGTTTACTTCCTTTAAAAGCACAAACAGCATTTTAGCAACTATTATTTACAAGTAAAATTTAGGGATGCTAAAAATTTATGTTAGAAAGATAAATTCTATTTTTCATTGTCAAACTATACAGTTAGAGATTACATTAAGTTACATTACATATATCCAATATGTGCCAAACAGAACCATAAGAACAAATAATTACAGTGGTGAAACCCGTGAGAGCCAGAACTCTACAGAACTGCCTTGTTTTCCCAGGTCCTCTCTTACAAGTTTTCCATCTTTGACAGGGTACAGTCTTACCACTTTTCTATCGTTCATTTTAAACCAAAACCAAACCAAACCCATTGCCATCAAGTTGACTCCAACTTATAGCAACCCTACAGGACAGAGCAGAACTGCCCCATAGGGTTTCCAAGGCTGTAAATCTTTCCAGAAGCATACTGCCACGTTTTTCTCCCACGGAGCAGCTGCTGGGTTAGAACTGCCTAACTTTTCACTAATAGCCGAGTGCTTAACCACTGAGTCACCAGAGCTTCCTAGCTCATTTTAGCGAAAAATATTTGCGTTTTCTCCCTCTAACATCTTCTTCACACAGGTTTGGCTTTCACAGGTTTTCAAAAGTGTAACGGTAATGCAATAATAGTTGTATGTCCAAAGCATAGCAATAACTCAGAGAAAGAAATGACTGACATTCTTTGGACTTTCAAGGAAAGATTCAATAGTAGGACCCTGAGCTCAACAGACCAACCAGACAGAAAAACAAATAAACCCAAAAAAGAAATTTGAAGAAGATTACATGTTTGGGGAACAGCAAAATAATGTTGGTACTGCAAAAGATTAAGAGTATTGTGGTGGTGATTTCATGTTTCAGTTTGGTTAGACTATAGTGCCAGTTGTTTGACAAAAAATGCCAGTCTAGATGCTGTTACGAAGTAGTTTACATAGAATTAAATCAGTTAGCCTTAAACAAAGGAGATTACCTTCCATAATGTGGGTGGACCTCACCCAATGCATTGAAGGCCTTAAGAACAAAAAGTGAATTTCCTTAGGGAGTATTATGCCTCCAGACTGTAAATAAACATCTTGCTAGCACTCGTTCACACTTTCCATCATCTACCTATGGATTTTGGAATATAAGACTATAGGAATCTCCAACCTGTCACCTGACCTACAAATTTTGGATTTGCCAACCTCCCCACCTGTCATGTGGGCACATGAGCCAATTCCTCAAAATTTCTCTCTCTCAGTTTATGCCTGTTTTCCTGGTGTATTGGTCAACAGCACTCCCACTTCCTTTCAAATGTATCCCTACGCATACACCATACCTATGACTAAACTTGATCTTGTTTGCCATCTTAAGTTTATATTTTCTGTGAAACTTGATTAATCCTTCACAGAAGAATTGCTGTTTTTTTTTTACAGCAATAAATGGAAACTAAAGAACAAAAAGCTTCATTGAGAGCTCAGATTTCTAAAATTTAATTGTGTTTATAAGATAGATTGGAATTGTATAAACACATGAATAGTGAATGAATTTACTAAACACTAAAAAAAAAAAAACACTACATTGTATTAATCAAAGATCTATTTCGTCACAAAACAGGCTCTTTTTTCATAATTTATATCTAACCACTAATCAGCAAAGTAACATTTTTTACAATTTATACCAAATTTTTGTAAGTTATTAACCTTGTAAATTATTTGGTATCTATAAGTATTGTTAAAAATTATCTAGGACTATAAAAATAATGCATCATGCCACAACATGGCTGTTAATAAAAAATAAAGTATACCTCTATAGGGCTATTTTCTCCATTTAGGACAATAATAATATTTTCAATTTTGTATAATTCAATTTTCCCTGAGTATGTATATATAAATGGAGTCACACTCATAGGACACAGCCATGGTTTTTCTGGCTCTGGGGCCAAGCTACTAATAAAGTTCTACAATCCCCTTCAAAAGTTCACTCTGTTTTGGGAATCTCCAAGATGTGGCTAAGTGTTCACAAACAAATCTGAGCAGCTATTCTTTCAAATGCCTTAGGTGCTGGCCATGTTTTTTCTCACCTCTTCTCCAGAACCTTCTTTTGGAAACCACCATGTCCACTGGGCACAGCACCTTCTGTTGGCTCCAACGGTCTATATGTCTCACTGAACACTACTGCTATTTCCAGCCTGAAACCTCACAATATCTTAAACATGTTGGTGTTCTTCACAGATGCAAGAAAGAACAAAGCTCTTCCTCACTCATCCTGCACTTTGTGCCGGTGACGCTGACTGTATCCCAGGGTCTTACAGAGTTCTGCCAAAAATGTCTACCAGCAACATTTCACATCATTAGGTTCAACTACAGTCTACAGGGTAGGACAAGAAGCCCACTTTCTGAGAGGGTCCTGCACTCTTCCACAGCCCCTTTCTTCCCAGGCTCCCAAATTCTCACGCAAATGTTTATATAAATTAACACTAAGGGTTCCCCCTGTAGTTGTCAGACCCTCCTTGGTACAATATGGACTCAAGCAACAAACCTCTATATGGCTGTCTCTTCCAAGAACACATTTTTTTAGACTAAAGTAACCACCCAGGTTTACATATCTCAGTATGTTGATGAAAAATATCTTGGCTAGATTATTTGTTTTCAAAAATTGCAATACGTTATTAGTTCCGCCATGATACATTAACTCTTTTGTAGTAAGAAAACCACTGAACCATTTTATTCAAGACACACAGGAGTTTGTCATGAAATTGACAGAAGTTGTTTAGATCCATCTAATGTAAACTATGCCCACTTAAAACCTTATCTTTCTACTGGCATGTTTCTGGAAACTTAAGTGTGAACGTAATTAATTAATTATGTTTTATTATCATGAGCAAAGCCAAGGCACATCTCCAGCACTTTTTTTTTTAAGAAAATATCAAGATTTTCTTACTATATATTATAGCTTTTACTATCATAAAAGTTTTTATGTAACTATGTAGTTAATAACACATATTTAGTTTTAGTTATAGAGGTCAAACTTCACTAGAATTTTGCTCACTAATAACTTTGTTTCTCACATCTAGGTTAGTGCCCAATCAAGGCCATTTTACCAGTTATCCAAAAGTACTAAATCAGAAACACCAACCACAGAGGCGGAGCTGACACGGCACTATAGACAGAAGCACGATGCCGTCCCTCCACAGCAAAGATCCAAAAAACTAACTGAAACAAAGAAAACGTCAATCCTGGAACCCTAAGCGTCAAATGAAGAGATAAAGAACGCAACCAAGCACCGGATGGAATACCAAACTGACAGAGAACAGAGAGGGAGGAGAGTTATGAGCAGAGGTCTCCTACTCAGCTAATGCAGCACAGATTTGCCATCTTGGACTCCTGTTGGAGATCAACTGGCAGGGAGCATGGGAAAGCAACTTCACGGAGCTCCCAGCAGGAGACAGAGCACCCGGTAACCAGCAATATACACTTTCCCATCCCCTACCCTTTTTTCCCCTGCTTGGCCTCTGCTGCTTCCCAGCAGGCTAAGTGACTGCGGCCTGGGAGGTGCTGGTTCCATGCCACGTGGATTCACCCAGCCCCCACACCATCCAGTTCCTTCAGAGCCATTTCATTGTTGCTGATGTTGCCTTTTTCAGCTTCTTTTGGTTTCTTTCCTACCTCTCACCTCCTCCCCCCTTCTTTCTCTTGAACACCAGGCTCCGTGTGACATCTTTGCTTCTTCTTGACAGGCTGTGAAGAGTCACTTGGCTAAGGAATTGCTTCCCTGGTCCACGCCTCCATGCTGGTGGGATCCTTGGGGACTTTTTTGTTTGTTTGTTTGTTTTCTTTTTCTTTTCATGGCTTGGGAGCCCCTTCTAGCTAGGCTGTACTGTGCGGTTTAGGAGCCACTTCCTGGGTTTGTGCAGCCGTGACATTGGGATCCCCAGGGGCTTTTCTTTCTTTTTTTTTAATGTATTTTTTTCTTTATCTTATTTCTTTTTGTCTTTCTTCATTTCTCAGTTTCTCATCTGTCTCTGCTTACCTTCTTTTCCTGTCTCCTGAATACCTGGTGCTGTGTGCCAGCTCTGCCCCTTCTAAACAGGCTGTACCCCAAAGCCTAGGGGCTACTTTCCCAGTCACCAGTGGGATTCCTAGGGACATTTCATTTTCTTTTTAAAATTTTCATTTGTTTATTTATGTCTCTTTTTCTTTTTTCATTTTTGTTTTACTTCATTTCTTAGTTTCTGGTCTCTCTACTCCAATGGCAAACTTCTTCAGCACTTTGTTTGTTGGGTTCCTGTTTCTGTTACCTCTCTCTCTTCTTTACCATACCCATCTAAGCTCCACACATCACAATGTCCCCCTTCCCTCCTACCTACCTGCACTGTGTTCTGAACATCACACCCCTGAGCAGCACAAGCACAGCCTATCAGAACCTGCCCTGCACTGACCCCTGACCCACTCTGTCGGCCCCAGTACGTGCCACAAACAATCCATTCCAGCCCCTCCCCTTCAGCCATACCTGACCTGTTGCACCATACCTGAGTGACCAGCTCTACCCATCGGACAAGGAGGTGAAAAGTATTGTGCCTACAGATGAGCGAACAACAAAGAACACACAGCCCACCTCCTCAGACATAACCAAATAAAACAAAAAAGCAGGAGGAAACAAACAAATCTACAATCAATAAATGAAGAAAATAACTACTGAATGTCCCGAAGACAGCAGACAATGTCAAAACATATAAAAAAACAGAACAGGATGGTTCCAGTAGGCATCCAAAATAAAACACCAGATGACCTTCCAGTAAAAGAAAAGGCAACAGAACTAACTGATAACTGATAGGGAATTCAAATCTCTAATATTCAGACCCATCCAAGAGTTGACGCAAAAAGCAGATAAAAATGAGGAAAAAATAGACAAATTAATGGACAAAGCAGACAAATTCATGGTAAATACAGGCCAAAAAAAGGGAAGAATTCAGGAAAATAATATGGGAACAAAATGTCAGAATAAATTCACAACTAGAAATCATATAAAAACAACAATTAGAAATCCAAAAGATTTAACATCAAGATTTCAAAAATGGACACTATCATACAGGGTCTGAGGAGCAGGTTTGAAACGACGGAAGACAGGATCAATGAAATTGAAGACAAATCCTTGGATACAACTCTGTTTGAGGAAAAATCAGAAAAAAGAACACCGAAAAATGAAAAAAAAACCTGAGGATGATGTGGGATACAATCAAAAGCAAAGATTAGTGAGTGGTCAGAGTCCCAGAACATGGGGAGAAAACAGAAAACACAAAGGGCATCATTGAAGAATTGCTGACAGAAAACTTCCCTTATATCATGAAAGATGAAAAGCTGACCATCCAAGAGGCTCAACAAAGCTCATATAGCATAGATCCCAAAAGAAAACCACCAAGGCATATCATGAACACACTTGCTAAAATCAAAGACAAAGAAAGAATCCTCAGAGCAGCTCAAGAAAAATGAAAAGTCACATACGGAGGGGAAACAATAAGAATAAACTCTGATTACTCAGCAGAAACCATGCAGGCAAGAAAGCAATGGAACGACATATATAAAACCTTGAAAGAAAAAAAAATTGCCATCCAGGAATAATATATCCCGCAAAACTCTCATTCAAATATGATGGTGAAATTAGGACAATTCCAGATAAACAGAAATTAAGGGAATATGTACAAACCAAACCAAACTTACAAGAATTGTTAAAGGGAGTCCTTCGGTTTGAGGACAAACAAAATCAGACCACAGCCTGAATCTAGAACACAAGATCACACCAGCCAGATACCAACCTAGGAAATGAACTCTCGAGGACTATTCAAAGCCAAAAGATTTACAACAGGGAACCAGAAAGGTTAATCTGTAACAGACAACAAAGTCAGAACACTAAAAGAGAGAATAAACTGTGTAGATATAGAACTTTCTAATGGAGAGGAAGGCAAGGCGATACCAAGTAATAGTAGACCAGTTCAAACCTAGGAAGATATAGGTAAATTTCAAGGTAACCACAAAGAAAGTTAACAAACCTGCTCATTAAAATAAAGAAGAAAAACATAAAGTCTCAGTAAAAACATAATCTTCAAAAACAGAAGGAAAAAAAATCCACAAATGAAAGGAATTCAGCACAGGAGAGTAAGAGGAACAAAGAAAAAGAAAATGTCTGCACCACAAAAAAAAAAAAGCACTACAAAATGACAGCAATAAACTCACACCTATCAATAATTACACTGAACGTAAATGGTCTAAATGTACCCATAAAGAGACAAAGAATGACAGATAGATTAAAAATACAGGAGCCATCAATATGCTATCTACAAGAGACTCACCTTAGAAACAAAGACATAAATTCATTAAAAATCAATGGCTGGAAAAAATACATCAAACAAACAACGACAAAAAAGGACCAGAGTAGTAATACTAATCTCAGATAAAATAGAGTGTAAAACAAAATCCACCATAAAAGACAAAGAAGGGCACTATATAATGAATGGTTAAAGGAAGAATCCATCACAAAGACATAACCATGACAAATGTCTACACATCCAATGACAGGACTCCAAAATACATAAAACAATCTCTAATAGCACTGAAAAGAGAAACTGACAGTTCCTCCGTAATAGTAGGAGGCTTCAACATTCCACTCTTGGTAAAGGACAGAACATCTAGAAAGAAACTCAACAAAGATACACAAGAGCTAAAGGACACAATCAGCCAACTTGACCTGATAAACGTACATAGAACATGCCAACCAACAGCTGCAAAGTACACATTCTTTTCTAACACACATAGAACATTCTCTAAAATAGACCACATCTTAAGCCACAGAGCAACCCTCAACAAAATCCAAAGCAACTGAGAAAATACAAAGTATCTTCTCTGACTACCCTGCCGTCAAAGTAGAAATTAACAACAGGAAGAGTAAGGAAAAAAAATCAATTACGTGAAAACTTAATAACACCCTCCTTGAAAACCACTGGGTAACAGAAGAAATCAGAGACGGAATCAAAAAATCCCTAGGATCAAATGAGAATGAGAACGCATCATTCCAAAATCTTTGGAACACAGCAAAGGCAATGATCAGAGGACATTTTATAGCAATAGATGCACACATCAAAGAAGAAGAAAGAGACAAAATCAAAACATTAACTATACAACTTGAACAAATAGAAAGAACAGCAAAAGAAGCCCATAGCCACCAGAAGAAAGTAAATAATAAAGATGACAGCAGAAATAAATGAAATGGAGAATAGAAAAACAATAGAATCAACAAAACCAAAAGTTGGTTCTTTGAAAGAATCAACAAAATCAACAAACTCCTGGCCAAACTGACAAAAGAAAAACAGGAGAGGATGCAAATAACCCAAATAAGAAGTGAAATGACAGACATTACAACAGACCCGACAGAAATAAAAAGAATCATAACAGTATTATGAATACCTATACTCTAACAAATTTGAAAACCTAGAGGAAATGGACAAATTTCTAGAAACACACTACCTACCCAAACTAACACAAAATCATGTTGAAAATCTGAACAGACCCATAACAAGAGAAGAGACTGTAAAGGTAATTAAAAAAAAAAAAAAGACTCCCAACAATAACAGAAAAAGCTCTGGCCCAGATGGATTCACTGGAGAATTCTACCAAACATTCAGAAAGGAGCTTACTACAGTACTACTCAAACTATTTCAGAACACAAAAAAGGAAGCAATACTTCTGAATTCATTCTATGAAGCCAGTGTAACCCTGACACCAAAACCAGGCAAAGACACCACAAAAAAAAAAGAAAATTACAGACCAATATCTCCCATGAATATAGATGCAAAAATTCTCAACAAAATTCTAGCCAATACAATTCAGCATTATATCAAAAAAATAATACACCACAACCAAGCAGGATTCCTACCAGGTATGCAAAGATGGTTCAACATTAGAAAATCAGTCAACATAATCCACCACATAAACGAAAGAAAAGAATCACATGATCATCTCAATTGACACAGAAAAGGCATTCAACAAAGTCCAACAACCATTCCTGATAAAAATTCTCAATAAAATAGGTATAGAACAGAAATTTCTCAACATAATAAAGGGCATCTATACAAAACCAACAACCAATATCATTCTTAATGGACAGAGGCTGAAAACATTCCCCCTGAGAACAGGAACAAGACAAGGATGCCCTTTATCACCACTCTTATTTAATATTGTGCTGGAAGTCCTAGCTAGAGCAATAAGACAAGAAAAAGAAATAAAAGGCATCCAAATTGGTAATGAAGAAGTAAAACTGTCCCTACTTGTGGGTGATATGATACTATACATACATAGAAAACCCAAAAAACTCCACAAGAAGACTACTGCAACTAATAGAAAAATGCAGCAGAGTTGCAGGATACAAGATAAACAGTTGGATTGCTGTCCGCCAATAAAGAGAATAATGAAAGGAAATCAAGAAAACAATACCATTTATGATAAAATAAAAAATTTTTTTGATAGCCCCCCCAAAATAAAATTTAAAAAAAAATTTTTTTAAATAAAATACTTAGGAATAAATCTAATGAGAGATGTAAAAGACCTATACAAATAAATCTACAAAACACTACTGCAAGAAACCAAAAGAGACTACATAAATGGAAAAACATACTATGCTCACAAATAGGTAGACTCAGCATTGTGAAAATGACAATTCTACACCCAAAGCAATTTACAAACACAATGTAATCCTGATCCAAATACCAACAACATTCTTTAAAGAGAAAAACTAATCATAACTTTATGTACAAAGGGAAGACGCCCTGGATAAGTGAAGCACTACTGAAGAAAAATAAAGTAGGAGGACTCACACTACCTGACCTCAGAACCTCCTATACAGCAACAATTGTCAAAACAGCCTGGTATTGGTACAACAACAGATACATTGACTATTGGAACAGAATTGAGAACCCAGATGTAAATCCATCCACCTACAGTCACCTGATCTTTGGCAAGGGCCCGAAGTCCATTGAATGAGGAAAAGACAGTCTTTTTTGCAAATAGAGCTGGCAAAACTGGATGTCTATCTTCAAAAAAATGAAACAGTACCCATACCTCACACAATACACAAAAACTAATTCAAAATGGATCAAAGACCTAAATATAAAGCCCAAAACTATAATGATCATAGAAGAAAAAATACGGTTAACCCGAGAGGCCCTAATATACAGCATTAACAGGATATAAACCATAACCAACAACACACAAACTCTAGAAGATAAGCTAGAAACCTGGGATCTTCTAAAAATTAAAGACTTAGGCTCATTAGAAGACTTCACCAAAAGAGTAAAAAGAGAACCTACAGACTGGGAAAAAATTTTTGGCTATTATAAATGACAAAGGTCTAATCTCTAAAATTTACAGGAAAATTCAACATCTCTACAACAAAAAGATAAATAATGCAATTAAAAAACTGGCAAAGGAACAGACAGTTCATCAAAGAAGACATTCAAGCGGGCAACAGATACATGGGGAAATGCTCACAATCACTAGCCATTAAAAAAAAAAAAAAAAAGAGCAATGCAAATCAAAAACACCATGAGATACCATCTCGCCCTGGCATTACTGGCATGAATCAAAAAAACCTAAAATAACAAATATTGGAAAGGCTGTGGGGAGAGCAGAACTTTTATATACTGCTGGTAGGAATGCAAAATGATACAATCATTTTGGAAAATGATATGGAGCTTCCTTAGAAAGTAGAAATAGAAATACCATATGATCCAGCAATCCCACTCCTGGGGATATATCCCACATAAATAAGAGTCATCACACGAATAGACATATGCACACCCATGTACACTGCAGCAATGTTTACAACAGCAAAAAGATGGAAGCAACCTAGAGGCCCATCAGCAGATGAATGAATAAACAAACTATGATACATATGCACAACAGAATACTACCCAACAATAAAGAACAGTGATGAATCTGTGAAGCATCTCACAGCATGCATGAATCTGGAGGGCATCACGCTGAATGAAATAGGTCAATCGCAAAAGGACAAATATTGTATGAGACCACTACTATAAAAATTCATGAAAAGGTTTACACACAAAAAAGAAACAATCTTTTATAGTTATGAGGGAGTAGGGGGTGGGGATGGAAAAACACTAACTAGACAATAGATAAGTGGTAACTTTGATGAAGGGTAAGATAGTACACAATACTGGGGAAGCCAGTACAACTTGTACAAGGCGAGGTCATGGAAGCTTCCTGAGGGACAGAATTACTGGGCTGAGGGCTGTGGGGATCATGGTCTCGGGAACATCTAGCTCAATTGGCATAACGGTTTATAAAGAAAATGTTCTACATTCTACTTTGGTGAGTAGCATCTGAGGTCTTAAAAGTTTATGAGCAGCCATCTAAGATACTCCACTGGTTTCACCCCTTCGGAGGCGAGGGAGAATGAAGAAAACCAAAGACACAAGAGAAAGCTTAGTCCAAAGGACTAATGGAACACAACTACCATGGCCTCCACCAGACTGAGTCCATTACAACTAGACAGTGCCCGGCCACCACCACTGACTGCTCTGACAGGGATTACAATAGAGGGTCCTGGACAGAGCTGGACAAAAATGTAGAACAAAATTCTAACTTGCAATAAAACACCAGACTTACTGGCCTGACACAGACTGGAGAAACCCTGAGAGGATTGCCCCCAGACACACTTTTAGTTCAGTAATGAAGTCACTCCTGAGGTTTACCCTTCAGCCAGAGATTAGACAGACCTATGAAACAAAACAAGACTAAAAGGGCACGCCTGCCCAGGCGTAAGGACTAGAATGCAGGAGAGGACAGGAAAGCTGGTAACAGGAAACCCAAGGTCAAGAAGGGAGAGTGTTGACATGTCATGAGGTTGTTAACCAATTTCATAAAGCAATATGTGTACTAACTGTTTAATGAGAAGCTACTTTGTTTTTGTAAACCTTCATCTAAAGTACAATAAAAAAAAAAAGAAAAAGCAACACAAACCAACCTCATTAAACAATAAGAACTACAAAAATTCTTGAGTAACAGTAAAGGAATTCTAATTAAATTTATGCTTAAACTTAAATAATTTGTCACTATAACATACTACAATCTAGAAATTAAAGCATGAGATAAATCTATGCTTCTTCACATTACGTTAACGCCTTATCGGCCTGTGGCCTATAAATGAAACGTTTTGGTTCCAATCGTTTTTGAAATCGAATCTGTCACAATTAGGTTGATAACTAGTAATAAACTGACTCATTTTATTAAACTTACCTCATTAACTTGTTTTTTGTCCAGATGGAACACTTGACCAGAACTTGTAGAGGCAATTTCTTCATAGACTTTATATCCAATGTGGTCCCTGTCATCACAATCTCCAGTGAGCACAAATACCACCTAATTTAACAAAAAAAAAAAATTAAAAGGTTTCCAGAAATAAATCAACATATTTTATTCTTATGAGTTGGAATTGACTCAATAGCAACAGGTTTGGGTTTTGGTTCATATTTATTATTCACCTATTATATCTTACATACTACTAAGCAGTTGGTATATCCAAACCCCAAACCAAACCCACTGCCATCAAGTTGATTCCGACTCATAGCGGCCCTACAGAAGATAGTAGAACTGACCCATAGAGTTTCCAAGGAGTGCCTGGCGGATTCGAACTTCTGACCTCTTGGTTAACAGCAGTAGCACTTAACCACTAAGCCACCAGGGTTTCCCGTTAGCATATATATATATAACCAACATATAGTTATGTGAATAAAACATAATTCCTGACCTTGCACGTGTATAATAGCAAACACAGACGGGAGCGTAGTTATCTACATTTCATAAGTATAGACTAAAAGCTATGCAATGCAAGCTTTGACTGTGCTAGATTACAAGATGGTCTCAATTCCACATCTGTCCCTGTTCCCATGCACTGTGCCATGTGATTTTTCACTTTCTCTCACTAAAGTAGTGAGCTTATTTTTTTCTTCTGAGATTGCCCATGTGACTTGCTTTTGCCAATAGCATGAGGCAAAAGAGTCATTCTAACAGTTCTGAATCGGACTCAAGAGGCCTTGTAAATTTCTGCTTGGATTCCGGTATTTCTGCCATAACTGTGAGAAGGACATGCCTCAGCTAGACTACTGGTCTCAGAAAGAGGCTGAGAAACCTATGAAGCAGGGTCAAGGGAGTCCAGAGCCCAGCCTAGATAAATCAACCCCAAAGCATTCCCAGACATACAAGTAAGCAAGCCTAGCCTAGATCAACTGAACTGTATAGAAATGTGAGAAATAAATGCTTATTTATTTAAGTCATGGAATGGTGGGTCAGTTTGTTATGCAGCAATAGCTAACAGTCAACAATGACTAACTTTGACCCAGTAAGATTCCATGTCAGAGTTGATATTTGAAATATAGGTCTTCCTTGCTAGGCTCAGTTAATATTTGTGAAGGGAAAGGCAATACACAATATGGGGGAAGTCAGCACATGACCAAGGCAAAAAGACACTGAGAGGAATGCAAGAATAAAGGGCCTGGGATGGTAATTACTATAATATAGACAATCCTGCAATTTAGCAAACAATAATTTATAAATGGATACATACGTAGATAGGTATGCTAAAGAGGTGTAGGAGGATATAAAGGAACACACCCACCTACAGATATAGGTTGGGTTGTGGATATGTTTGCATACCTAATTGTAGGTGCTACATGTACATTAATATAGATAATAGAGCACACAAGGGGCACAGTCATAGAAACTTCTTAGATATAACCAAACGCCTCCTCATGGGTCAAAGTTCCTAGGCTTGAAGGTGAATGACCACAGACTTGGGAGACATCTACGTTAATTAGTACAACATAGTTCATAAAGCCAATGTTCTGCATCCTACTTTGGAGAGTAGTGCCTGGGGTCTTAAAAGCTTGTGATTGGCCATCTAAGACATAACTATTGGTCTCTTCCTGCCTGGAGCAGAGGAGAGTGAAGAAAACCAAAGACTCAAGGGAGAAGTTAGTCCAAAGGACTAATGGGCTATATGAACCACAGCCTACATGATCCTGAGACAAGAAGAACTAGATGGTGCCTGGCTACCACCACTGACTGCTCTGACTGGGATGACAACAGAAGTTCCTAGACAGAGCAAGAGAAAAATGTAGAACAAAAAATCAAACTCACAAAAAATACCAGACTTACTGGTCTGACAGAGGCTGGAGGAACCCCTGAGACTACAGCCCTAAGACGCCCTTCTGTCCAGGAACTGAAGCCATTCTCAAAGACCACCTTTCAGCCAAACAATAGGCAGGCCCATAAAATAAACAATAACACCTGAGAGGAAAGTGCTTCTTAGAACAATCAATTATATGAGATAAAAGGACATTTGCCCAGAAGCAAAGATAAGATGGCAGGAACAGGTAGAAAATCCGGACAAAAGGAAACAGGGAACCCAGGGTGGAAATGGGGAGAGTGATAACACATTGTGGGGAATGCAACCAATGGAACACTTCAGTTACAAACTATTGAATGGGAAACTAATTTGCTCTGTAAACTTTCACCTAAAGCACACAAAAAAATTTAAAAAACAAAACTCCCTGCTAGCATATGGGTGTTTAGTATATGACTAGCCAATCCATAGGTCCCTGGGTGGCTCTAACTTTTCGTGCTGCACTGCTAACCTAAAAGTTGCTAGTTCGAACCCACCAGTGGTGGCACCTCAGAAGAAAGGCCTAGCTGTCTGTTTCCATAACGATTACAGCCAAGAAACCCTACGGAGAAGTTTTACCCTGTAACACATGGGGTCACCATGATGAGTCAGAATCAACCCAACAACAATGGGTATTTTGTTTTTAGCCAAACCAACCTCCATCTAAAAAAAAAAAAACCATTGCCATCAAGTCGATTCTGATTCATAGCAAGCTTATAGGGACACAGTAGAACTGCTACAATAGAGTTTCAAAGGAGCAGCTGGTAGATTTGAACTGCTGACCTTTGGTTAAGCCAAATGCTTAACCACTATGACACCAGGGCTCTAGCCTCCCAAATATTCTTTCTATGGCATGGCATCTGATCCTAACATTTAACTCCAATGGTTTCCCACTATCCATATGACTGAGTCAAACTCTCCACCCTTCATTTAAAACGTCTTCCTACCTGGGCTCCACCTACCTTTTCAGCCTTATCTCTGCCCTCCTCTCCTGCCTGGATGTACACTATTTGATCATGCTCTTTGCTCTCAAGCTCTCTCGGCCCTTGCCTACCTGGTAAACTCCTGCACATTCTCCGGAGCCCTAGGAGAAATGACCTCTTTGCCAAAGCCTTCTTACCTCTCAGTGCCCCTCATCCACCTTCCAGGCAATATGCATTGCTTCCTGGGAACTTTATACCCTAATGTGATACATGCTGTAGAGGTATGTACAAAAAAAAAAAAATTTTTTTTTTTTTTTTTTATGTACAGTATGGTTTTTATTTACATATCCATCTCTCCTGTTTCCCTGGGGAATTCCTCCCACTCAAGGGCTGGGTCTTATTCATCCATATGCTTATTCATTACCCTCAGGAATATTTGTTGGGTAGAATAAGCTGCATCACCGTCAGGTTTTACTCTGTGGTCAATTCCATCTTCCAAAGACACCCACAACAATAACTTCTGACCTATATCTTCTTCTGCAGGGTGACCTTGTCAAGAGTCTAGTTTCCCTCCTCTTGTATCCACGTGGGCTTGCAACTGCTTCTATCATTAAAATGGGGGCAGAAGTGATGCTGTGTGACTTCTAAGCAGGATCATAAAAATCAATGCAACAGGTTAAGACAGGAGGACTCCTCCACACTGTTGCCCTGAGATACTTCATAACCTTGAATCCAAACTATCCTGAGGTCACACTTTAACTAAATAACAAATTGACTCATAAAATAAAAAATATTACCAGCGAGCACTGCGCACCTTTAAAAAATCATCTATATGAGACCAAATGGTCAACAATTACTCTAAAGCAAAGATGAAGGAGTAAGGGGACAAGGAAACCAAGTTACTGGAAATGAAACATTCAGAATGAAAGTTAGTGAGAATGTTGACACATTGAGAAAAATGTAACCAATGCCACTGAATACTTTGTGTAGTAATTGTTAAGCAGGAACACAATTTGCTCTATAAATTTTCACTGAAAACACAATAAAATATTATTAATAAAGAAAAAAGATCAGATAGGAAACCTAGGGAGCAGTGAGTTTATGTTAATGAGGAAAAAAGAATTCAGAAAAGGAGGGTGGGAAGGGTTGCACATCTTGAAGAATTTATCCAATGTCACTGAATTGTACACGTAGAAGCTGTTGAATTGGTATATGTTCTGCTGTGTATATTCTAAACGATAAAAAAAATAAATTTCAAAAGATATTTTATATAAAAAAACAAGGCTTTCATATGGTATATTCAAATATCACATAGAAGTTTAATATGTTTAATTTAAATGACACACGCATAGAGAAGTACCAATATACTGATTGATAATTATAATTGTTGTTATGTGCCATACATGGATAATCAAAAAGGAGAGGCCGCCTCTGAGTTGCTTCTTTTCTCTTACACGCTGCATTGAGATGAAAACATTTGGGAGTTGATTCCTACTCACTTGAGACTGTTTCTGCTGGATAAGCTGCAGCACCTCAGGGGTGAGCCGGTAATCTTTGGACCGTGCATCAGTGAAAACATAGATGAAAGAGCCAGGAAGAGAAATTTCCAAGGCGATTTTTATAGCTCCAATACTCATTTCTGGACAGTCACCACCACCCTGTTCAGAAACAGAGAGAAAAATGCAATTATTTCATCAGCAAGGACGAAAGGGGCATTTTAGTTATATAACAAGTTGTTTGAGGACGTTTAAACCCAGACAAATTCTCTTCCCTTATTTTCTGTCAGTTTCCTATTGGATTCATCATTTTGAAGGTAGGGGAACTGAAAAGATATAAAGTGATATGTAGCTAGAAAAACCTATATTTATAGGAAATTAATCCAAAATACAAAACATAAGATTTTAGTTTAGTTTTTAAGAGCAATTGTTAGATAATTTTTAGTTAATTAAATGTCAGTTCACTCTCCCACTCTTTTACATGACTGTTTAATATGCCCCCCTTCTTATCCCTTCTCACTCTTATTTGATGACCTTGCTTCTTGTTGCACCCAGAAAATAAAAATCAGTCAGAAGAGGACGTTCATCAGCTCCCACCATGATACCTACCAATTTAACTGCAATAAACAAACGCATCGCTGTTGAGTTGATTCCGACTCATAGCGACCCTATAGGACAGAGTAGAACTGCCCCATACAGTTTCCAAGAAGAGCCTGGTGGATTCGAACTGCCGACCTTTGGTTAGCAGGTGTAGCTCTTAACCACTATGCCATCAGCGTTTCCTCATCTGCAATAGCAGTCACGTATTCTGCCTTATCAGAGAAGGAACTGCTGTGCTCATCACTAAGGCTAAATACTCATCTGTACCCTAACCAAGGACATCGCTCCTGTGACTGTCCCCTCTTTACTGGATTATTTCCACCAGCAACCAAACATACTGGTGTATCTCCCACACTCCTTCAGTTTCTGCTCAAATATTACCTATCAGAGAAGCCTCCCAAGAGCACCTTGTATAAAACACACTCTCCTCACTATTACTCTGCTTCATTTTTCCTACTAACTCATGATCGCTGTGTTTTATTTTCCACTTAAATAGGTTGAGGATGTTTTCCTAAACATAAAATGGCCTCCTCCCTAAGAATAATTCTTGTCACATTTATTTCCTTCATAAATATGTGGGTTTGTACATAAAAAACTGAGCATGCTGTATTTATAGTTTTACATACTAATTTTTTAAATTTGGGATTATGTCATGCCTATGTTTCCATGTGATCAACGTTCTTCAAAATTGCAGGTTTTATGGTTGTACACTATGTCTCTTTCATAATTTAGTCAACTATTTATTATTAAATCTCTTCCAAATTTTCCTCTATTACAAATATTATATATATATGTATATGTATGGAGTCCCTGGGTGGCATAAATGGTTGAGCACTCAGCTGCTAACTGAAAGGTTATTGGTTCAAATCTACCCAGAGGCTCCTCAGAAAAAACATCTGGCAATTTACTCCCAAAAGCTCACAGTCATTGAAATGCTATGGAATGCAGTTCCACTCTGAAGACATGGGGTCATCGTGAGTAGGAATCTACTCAATGGCAACTTGTTTAGTTTTATATGTACAATGAAATCTGTGAGAGCCAGAACTCAATGGGACTGCCTTGCTTTTTCCAGCTTTTGAAACTTTTTGGCCTTTGATAGGGTGAAGTCTTACCATTTTCATATCAATCTCTATTGGTAGAAAATATTTGAGTTTTCTTCTCTGACAGGTTTTTGCCTTACACAGGTTCCAGCTTTTGCAGGTTTTACAATACACATATATATGACTCATGTATGATTATTTCCTTATCATACAAGTTCATAGCTACAGGGTCAAGGGAATGGATTTTCAACCAATATGTTTTAAGCAACTAAAAACTTCTAAGCACACAAAACATACAAGCATTTTAACTACTGCACCATCAGGCTCCTCTGTTAGAGTGACAAACATGAACAAGTAACTGTCTTGTCCTGAAGGAGCCCATGGTCTAAAAAGCACAATTAAATAAAAAAATGACAGTCTGGGATGATGGAAGTCTTGTGGTCTCAGGGCCCACCAGAATCCAATAACAAGTAAGAGCTCTTTGTAGAAAATAAAAAGTTACCTGATGAAAAGAATAAGGATTTATCTCTACACTCCAAAGATTCTATTTGATTATCCTTTTGGGGCTTTATCTAGGCACCGAACAGTCTCAGATTCTGATTCAGATGCTTCAAGTACTGTGGGCCTAATTAGGGCCATAAGAACCAAGTACTAGAATTGTTTACACTGTAGTCCAGATGAACTGGACAACCTTCTCTTGCATTGAATTCCACTCAAAACTCAAGGTTTGTGGGTACATTTGTTAAATAGGTGGAATGGGGCACCAACTATTATGAATTGCCTCTGAAATTGTGAGCTCCTATTAAGTATCTGTCACCTCCTTGATGGTAAGATTGGAAGCTGTAGGAACTTCATCTTCACTTTGGAGAAGATATTAGCCATGTTGTTGTTGCTGTTGCTGTTGTTGTTGCTGTTGTCAGGTGCTGTCGAGTTAGTTCCGACTCATGGCAACCCTGTGTACAACAGAACGAAACACAACCCGGTCCTACACCATGCCCACAATTGTTATGCTTGAGCCCACTGTTGCAGCCACTGTGTCAATTCATCTCATTGAGGGTCTTTCTCTTTTTTGTTGACCCTGTACTTTATCAAGCATGACGTCCTACTCCAGGGACTGATCTCTCCTGATAACATGTCCAAAGTATGTAAGACACAGTCTCACCATCCTTGATTCTAAGTAGCATTCTGGTTGTACTTCTTCCAAAAGAGATTTGTTCGTTCTTTTGGCAGTCCATGGTATAGTCAATATTCTTCGCCAATACCACAATTCAAAAGCATCAATTCTTCTTCTATCTTCCTTATTCATCGTCCAGTTTTCATATGCATATGATGCTACTGAAAATACCATGGCTTGGGTCAGGCCCATTTAGTCTTAAAGGTAACATCTTTGCTTTTTCAATACCTTAAAGAGGTCTTTTATCCTGGTGGAGTAGTGGTTAAGTGCTACGGTTGCTAACCATAAACGTCAGCAATTTGAATTCAGCAGGCGCTCCTTGGAAACTCTATGGAGCAGTTCTACTCTGTTCCATAGGGTCACTATGAGTCGGAATCAACCTGACAGCAACAGTTTATCAGTCATAAAAATATCAGTCATAGGCCCCCAGAAATCTTATTGAGCAAGCAGTCCCTTCTATTTTCGCAAGATTTATCTCCAACCTCTATTACTTGTCTTTTCAAGGCATTGAGCAGATAATACTACTCTCAAAAACTTAAATATACTTGTATTTCTAGGTCATGCTTATCTCTCAAGTTCCAATTTTCCATTTTCTATTGATTGTTAGAAATCTACTCTTAGACGTTGTATTGTTCTCTCCAATTCAATGTCTAAAAGAGAACTTATTATATTTTCCCCAAGCATGTGGCGGCTATTTTTGTCAATGGCACTATCTGCCTAGATGTTGTTGTTGCTGTGTGCCATCGAGTCAATTCTGACTCATAGAAACCCTATAGGACAGAGTAGAACTGTCCCACATAGGGTTTCCTAGGCTGTAATCTTTACGGAAGCAGACCACCAGTACTCTTCTCACTTGAAACGGCTGGTGGATTCGAACTGCCAATCTTTCAACTAGCAGTGGAGTACTTAACCATTGCGCGGCCAGGACTCCTTTCTGCCTAAACCAAACCAAACCAAACCCATCGCCATTGAGTTGATTCCAACTCATAGCAACCCTATAGGACAGAGTAGAACTGCCCAATAGATAGTCAGGTTCAAACCTCAAGTTATCTTTGACTCCTCCCTTTCCTTTTACTTAACTAGTGGTCAAATCTTATTCATTCTACCATCTCCAATCTGTCCTTTCCTCCTCACTTCCTACCATTCACTCCTGTAATCATTATTTTTTATTATATGTATGTAGTTCCCCGTCTGCACTTCTCTTCCTGCCACCAAATTTTATTTTTCTTGCAGTAAAGAGCTAAATATATCACTTTCCTGCTTAAAATCCTTCACTACTTGTATTGGATCAAATAATCTTTCCAGCTTCATATCTACTACTGCTCCCTTCTCTGAAATCATTCCATCCAAACTGAGACTACTTTCTGTCCTTTGAATACACCTCTGCCTATAGGGTCACTATGGGGAAACCCTGTTGGCATAGTGGTTAAATGCTACGGCTGCTAACCAAAAGGTCAGCAGTTGGAAATCACCAGGCACTCCTTGGAAACCCTATGGGGCAGTTCTACTCTGTCCCGTAGGCTGCTATGAGTCAGAATCAACTTGACGGCAACAGATTTTTTTTTGTTTTGTTTGTTCTTTTTTTCATTGTTGTTGTTTACCGGGCCACTATAGGGTCGTTGGGAAACCCTGGTGGCTTAGCAGTTAAGACCTAGGGCAGCTAACCAAAAGGTTGGCAGTTCAAATCCACCAGGTGCTCCTTGGAAACTCTATGCGGCCGTTCTACTCTGTCTTATAGGGTCACTGTAAGTCAGAATCTACTCGATGGTAACCAGTTTTGTTTTTTTATAGTGTCGCTATGAGTCACAATTGACTCAATAGCAACAGGTTTGGTTTGGTTTAGGGTCACACTTAATGCCTTTAGTACTTTCACTCACGTGATTTTTTTTTTCAACAGCTCCATCTCCACCATCAAACACTCCTCCCCAATATATGCGTGTCTAAGTTTTACCCATTAATCTGTAAGCTCTTTGATGACAGGAACTGTGTTTTGCTGAATCCTTGAGTCTTCAGTTCTTAACATCTTGCTTGGCATAGTCACTGAGTAAATATTTGTTGAAATGAACTATTTTTACTTCAAAGTTGAGGTACTATGCCTTCCCCTCTTTAAAAGCTTCTCTTCTCTTTCAGTTTGATATACCTCCCAACTCCTCAGATGTCCTCTAATGGCTTTTCTCTTTAATGGTACTTACCATATCTTCCTTTGCTTGATAGCTATCTGGGGAGTTATCATGTTCAACAAATGCTACTAAATGGAGTTTTGTATGCTAAAAAAATGGAAAATAGCTACTGGGCATATTAATAATTTTGGTATATTGGAGGAATATAATTTTTGTTTGCAGCCAGCTTTGCATATCTGTAATGAATATGCTGCACTGCTTAAAAAACTTAGATTCTTATTGCATTTTCACAAGCTTTAACAAAAAACAACAACAAAAAAATTTTTTTCCAAAGGTGATTGACATTGTACACCAGAATATAAATTACAAGCATTTTTGAATGGCCAAGTGCATAGCACAGCTTGGCGGTAGTATAATTCCAGGGAAAGATGAATTGCTTTTTGCTAATTGTTGCCTAGTATCACTACACAAAAAGTCTTCTAAGGATCAAACATCAGAACAGCTAAGAAATCTCCAGGAGTACGTGTTAAGAATGGCAGGAATGATAAACCTTGTCCAGCTACTGAGTGAAGGAGCCTCTGAGCAAGTTGATTTGGGTTCAAATTTGCTTTAAGGGGACCTAGAAATTCTTTAGTTCATTCCTAATCCCTACTCAGTAGTAGACTTTGGAGGCCACTGGAATCCTTGAGAGTGACTCCAAATGTATTCAGTCCCTTGTGGTACCCCCATAGCTTCAGTTCATGTTAGAGCTTGAATGTGGTCCTAAAAGAATATATGAAAATGGGACTCTTAAGCCTTTAATTAATCCTTTTTGCACTATCATTTTAATAGATAGGTTTAAAACCACGTATTTATAAAAACCAATATAGTCAACAACATTTTTTAAGCCTTGGAAACATTCTCATGGAAAAAAAAAAAGGCATCTTTGTAGAACATTGAACTTCATATATATGGCGAGGCTTAATATTGGTTAATATCCAAAAGAAAGATTGGGATTAATCGACACTGCTATAACACCACAAACCATTTCACAAATAAAATTGCAATGAAGGGGAATTCGTATTTCTTGAACTTCTTTTATATCATACTCTCCAAAATGAACCCTTTGACTTTTTTTGGAGAACGATCAGAAAGTCTCAAAGCAGCCAGAAAATTGGGAATGTCAAGTGAAAAGGAAACATTTTCACTCCCACGTATCAGAAACACAAAATGGAATGCTTATAAATCCCTTAGGAGTGATTTGTATAGCTTAGTTAGTTTTCTCCTGGTGTAGAAATTTGTGTATTTTTTTAAACAACAAAAAATGATTATTCTGCCTTGAATTTCATATTTGCAGACACAGGTCTTATAATCATACTGACTATAAGACTTTCCCAAGAATAAAACTCTTTTCTTCACTACCTTTCTGCTTGTAGCAGTTAGTGGATAATTCAAAGTTAAAAGTAAATGCTAACTAGTAATTAATATCTTAGTGAAACTGTATGTCTGTACCACTGTAGATGCTGGTTCCTGAAAAGAAAATTAAATTTCGTCTTTTTCCAAAAGAAGTTACCATGTAAATGTTAAAACATTATAAAAGTTTTTTAAAGTCTTATAAAATCTCCTTATTTCATATGTCATTTTAGTTTTCTAATAATTTTAAATTATTATTAAGCATGACCTGGATTAACATGAGCTATTAAAAAAAGAATGCCTTACATCCTCCCTATCTACCATGCTAGCCAAAAGGTAAGCAGTTCAAATCTACCAGACATTCCCTGGAAACCCTACGGGGCAGTTCTGCTCTCTCCTACTGGGTCACTATGAGTTGGAATCAACTCAATGGCAACAGGTTGTTTTTTGTTTACGTACTATGGTAGCTTCATGTGACTACTGAGCACTTGAAATATGACAAGTAAAACTAAGGAACTAAATTTTTTATTTTACCTATTTTTATTAATGAAAATTTAAATTTAAAAAATAAAGCAGGGCTAGTTTTAGAAAAAAAAAAGTTTTTATATTGATGACATGTCAAAATGATAATTTTTGGATATACTGGTTTAATAAAAAAGATTATTAAAATTAATTTCACCTAATATTAAATTGTGTATGTGGCTCACATTATACTTCTTCTGGTGGGTAGCACTGCTTTAGAATGATACATTTAGTTTGGTCACATAGTCTTTGTTGTTGACTGTCACTTATAAGGTTATGGCTTTGATCAAAGGATTTTTGATAAACTTTGCTTCCTAGCAGAAGTGATTATAGGTAAAATTCAAGTTGCCTTAACTTATTAAGAGTCAGTAATTAAGGTAGAATTAATTTTTAAAAAATAGATAAATAACAAACTGCTGGTTTGTTAATCGTGTTTCTCAAATAATCAACTGATCCTTGATTTTCAGTTTTGAAGAATGAGAATAGAGAAAGTGTTGCTAAAATTGATCATTTTTATAAATAAGCCTCAAAAATTCAGAAAGTTAGGTAAGATTTTTGAAAGCCTCATGTACATGTGAAAATTTTTAAAAATCAGGGCAATGGAAATGTGACTTAAACTAAAAAAAATAAAGCCAACTGTTTTAAGTTTCAGTTCCAAACTTTAAAAATAAAAAGGTAGCCCTTTAAGTCTTTAACAGTTTCTGTTTTGATTTGAATACCTAAAGGAAAAAAAAAAATGTAGAATAACAGTCCATAAAAAAATCTATTATAGAAGAATTTACAATTGAAGAGCTTGAATCTATGAAAAGTCTCATTAGTTTAACAGATATCTCAATGGAAATATGTCACTCTACCTTTATTAACTCAATGAATGTCTACTCTGTGTCAAGCACTGAGATGGCAGGCATTCTTACACACGCTATGTTATTTATTCTTTATATCAACCAATGAGGTAGGTATCATTTTTGCCACATTTTATTGGCAGCAGTAAATCTTGAAAACCCTTCCCCAGAGTCACACAAATACTAAGTGAAAAAGCAGGAGTTTGAACTCACTTCTACCTCATGTCAGAGTTCACGCTAACTCCAGTGAGGCATTTTATTACCTTCATCAACTTCTGTGGTTGCAAGCAAGTAGCTTGTCTGAGACACTTTTAAAAACACATGAGGAAAATACCTATTTGTTATGGACTGAATTGTGTCTCCCATCTGTGGTACCTGTGAATATGACCTTGTTTGGAAATAGGGTCTTTTGAAGATGTTATCAGTTATCATGATGACATACTAAAGGAGGATGCATTCTAAATCAAATCCGAGTATTGTCCTTAGAAAAAAGGAGGAGACATGGAGAGACAGAGGAAGAACAGCCATGTGGAAGATGCATCGACAAGCCAAGGGAACACCTGGGGCTACCAGAAGCTGGGAGACACAAGAAGGGATCTTCTCCTAGAGGCTTATGAGGGAGCAAGGTCCAGCTGACAAGTCAATTTGGACTTCTAGCCTCCAAAACTGTGAGACAATATATTCTTGTAGTTTAGAACCACCCACTTTGTGAGACTTTGTTACAGCAGCCCTGTTGTTGGTTGCCAGCGAGCAGATTCCTACTCATGGTGACGTCATGAGTATAAACCAGAACTGTGCTCCATAGGGTTTTCAAAGATGTGACCTTTCAGAAGCAGATACCCAGACCTGTCTTCCAAGGTACCTCTGGGTAGGTTCAAAATTCCAACCTCTCTCCTAGTAGTCTAGCACTTAACTATTAACATCATCCAGGGTCTTCCTTATAGAGGCCCAAGGGAACTAATACACCCCTCTTTTAGACACCCACAGAAGATCATTCTTCTATTGCAGCATTCACCAGGTTGTATTATAATTCATCTGTTTCCTCCTACTAGATTGCTTGTTCCTTGAGGACCTCCATAGGTGTTCCATTGCTGTTTGATAAATCCATGGATGAATGAATAATGAGTAGATGTGTTAATGAGATTGTGCAAAGCAATCCTGGCCCAATATAGGCACACGTGCTATATGCAGCATGAGCTTCACTCAGGCCTAGTCCATTTCAAGCTAAGCACCCCCAAGAGTACAAGTGCCAAAAAGTTGATCTTTAACCAAGCTCAGAAATATATATATATATATATCCCATCTGAGTGATATATAAAACTACTCACGCCTACCTACCCCTCTCCCCCAATCTGTCTCTCTCTCTCTGTCCTGGGAGACAGTCAGGTTTAATACTTAACAAGAGAAAAACAAGTATGGTTATGCAAATATATTCCCCCAAACCACACACACCTGCTCACACACACACAAAAATGAAAAGTGTGATGGAGAAGAACAGTGTAATGCACTGAACTGCACAAGTCCCTAAATGCATGTAAGAAGGGTCTGGCTTTGTTAACTTTGTGTTTTTATTTGAACCTTGGAATATACCTAATTAGTATCAACAGGCACATTCTTGCTCAGAGCTTTGATATTTGTTTTTTCTTTATAATTTGAGTGATAGCTATTAATTTACTGTCAAAGACCCTTCAGACAGGAAAATGTGCACTGAAAAAACAGAAGCATGCGACCTTTTACAGTAAATGTTGCTCCTGGAATGAAAAAAAGAAAGAGAGAAAGCCTATAACCTCAGCGTTGCAGTGATAATTATGTTCAGAAGATGAATTCCTAGAAAGAAAGATCAAATAAGAATGAACAGAAATCCTGTCAGTGAAGGGAGTAATAAAACAGATTTTTATGCAGCCTTTTCTAAATACAAGGCAGCGTGGGAGTGGCACTAGAGTAAGCTGAACCTTTAAACTCTGAGAAGAGCTGGAGAAAAATGAGGTCTCTGTCCAAAATCTAACGGGAAAATGTCCATCAACTGAAGGATCCGAAAACCAGGAACGCTAATCTCAGGGCAGGCACCCTCCCATGCCTTCTTGCTATTTATCTTTCAGCCAACCCATTTCAATTCCTCTGTTCTCGCCATCCATTTACACCTAACCAGTATTTATACAAGGGGTTTTCCAGGTATACCTAACTCTGAACAGTCAAGAAATTAAACTTTTATGATAGGCTCATGCCTGAGTTTCACCCAAGCCTAGCCCATTTCAAGTGAAATAATTCCAAAGCCAAAATAGTTGCTCTTTAACCAAGCACAGAATACACACATCCCATCTTAACAGTATATAAAACTAACTCTCCTACCCTCTGTCTGTCTTTCTCTTATTGTCATTACAATAATTACTCTCACTCTAACAAAAGTATTTGGAAGAAAAGCCTGGTAATCTACTTCCAAAAAATTAGCCATTAAAAACCCTATGGAGCACAGTTCAACTCTGACACACATGGGGTTGTCACGAGTCAGAATCAACTCAACAGCAACATGGGTATAACCTACTGAATTTCCTCTTTTGGCATGGTACCCCCTCTGTTTGAGAAGGTCTTTATTGTGTAATTTGTCCTTTACCTTTAAAACTCAGTTACGAAACTGAGTCAAACACAAGTTGAACAAAAGTATTCGGTCTCACCAGAAGAACTAGATGGTGCCCGGCTGCAACCGATGACTGCCCTGACAGGGAACACAACACAGAACCCTTGAGGGAACAGGAGAATAGTGGGATGCAGACCTCAAATTCTCATAAAAAGACCCGACTTAATGGTCTGACTGAGACTAGAAGGACCCCGGTGGTCATGGCCCCCAGACCTTCTGTTGGCCCAGGACAGGAACCATTCCCGAAGCCAACTCTTCAGACATGGATTGGACTGGACAATGGGTTGGAGAGGGATGCTGGTGAGGAGTGAGCTCCTTGCATCAGGTGAACACTGAGACTATGTTGGCATCTCCTGCTTGGAGGGGAGATGAGAGGGTAGAGGGGGTTAGAAGGTGGCGAAATGGACACGAAAACAGAGAGTGGAGGGAGAGAGTGGGATGTGTCATTAGGGGGAGAGTAACTGGGAGTATGTAGCAAGGTGTATATAAGTTTTTGTGTGAGAGACTGACTTGATTTGTAAACATTCACTTAAAGCACAATAAAAAAAAAGACAGGAAAAAAAAGTATTTGGTCTCAGTTCTCTCTTAAAGTATAGTTGTATGATTCTAGGATCAGAAAAACATAATGTACATGTGGAAGGCATTAAGTTGTATTGGATTTATTTTAAAATGTGCATCCCAGGAAGTATAAAATAAATCAGAACTATTGCAGAGCTTTAATACATCAGTGACAATGACAGTGACGTGTGCTGGGATTCATCACTTGTTGCAAATTATAATAGGAATGTACTGAGAGACAATCAGAATATTTCAGAGGCCAAACCTCAAATCTCCATAATCAAAATAAAAGATGTTAGTTACATCGCCAAACAAGCCTTATGACAACTGGATCCAAATCCAAAGCAGCAAACAACTGCAGACCTCAATTCCATATGCATTAGAAGTTAGCATTCACAACTGTTTTTTTTTTTTCTTTCTAGTTAGAAACGTTTTATTTAAATGTGCCAAATAAAAACCTACATTTTCAGATCAAAGGATGTTAATACTTTCAACAACAGTGTATATTATCTTACTGCTGTGAATTTACAGAGTAACGATCCGGATCCATTTTGATTAAATGGTTGAAATATCCTTCCTAGGTTATACTTTACAGACATCAAAAATCTCTTATAATAACGTAAACAAAATCACTTTTCCCTAAAAGGTGAATTTGAGAACTTCAGTTCATTCCTTCAGGACTTGCACTTCTGGGTGGACTCCTGACAGGCAACAACTTCTTTTTGGAGATGGTGATCTGGACTTGGATCGGTTGCTTCTTGGTAGTGAAAGAGAACTGGATCTTGATTGAGATTGGAAACACCTCAGTCCTGACCTTGACTGAGATTGGAAACGCCTCAGTCCTTTTACAGAACCAGACCTAGATCTTCTGAGTGAAGCTGATTTCGATCGTCAAAGATACAGATCTTGATCGCTGAAGAGATGCTGATCTTGACCTTCATCCCCTGCCATTACTAAGGATCTAAAATCTTCAGCAACTGCCTTCCAACTTGTTGAAACTTTGTCCGTGTAAGGTATAACGAGTTTATTCTCTAGCTTTGTTTGCTCTTAAAAGGATATTTGTTTCAATTCAGTTCAAATATTGACAAAGAATATACTATATACCAGGCATTCAATATCTTGCTTAATAAATCTGTAAATGATGTGCCTTCATAATGAAGTTGGCCATGTTTTAAAAATTTCAAAAGCTTAATAATTCATATGAAGTATGATAGACAGCGGTGCTTTCGAGAGAGTAATGACCCAGAGGCAGATGAGAGTGGCAAAAATATCACCTCATAGCATCCAATTATCAGAAGATATGTGGATGTAGGCAGGGCTAATTCTAGGCAAAGATGGAAAACTGGAAAATGGTATCTTGGTATTCAGTCACCCCTTTAGTAAATCTCTCCTCCTCTATTTCTGAGGTCCCTGGGTGGTGCAACTAGTTAAAGTTGTGGGTTCAAGTCCATCCAGAGGAGCTTCCAAAGAAAGGCCTTTGAAAATCCTATGGAGCACAGTTCTCCTTTGACACACATGATGTCACCATGAGTCACAATCGACAACAACTGGCTATCTACTTCTCAGAGAATTCCTTCCTCTCTCCCTCAAGGATTTTGTCTGTGCCTTTTTACTGTGATCTTCTCCATCAAATTAAGATACTGTCATTGCCCTGATCAAGAAGATGTCCTAGTCTCTCCTAACAGATGGCTCCCCTTTTGCTCAGGAAGCATAACCCTTGCTTTTGCGTGCAAGGACAGGGTCTAAAGAAAATCCTTGTGTCCAATCATCATTCACTTATTCAAGAACTAGGTATTCACCTTGCCATACTTCCTCTGGGCAGGCCTTCTTCTTCCCAGCCCTCCTTCTGCTATGACCCTTCTCTATCTCACCTCTGTACTATCCAGACTCCACCTGCCCACTGAAATTTCTTCTTTCTGCTCCAGCTCTTTCATGTCAATTTTACATACTTTCCAACACATTTGGTATTACCTTTGTTAGTGGCTAGTTAATGAAGGAGGTTGTAATGCCACGGTTCCTTTTTTTTTTTTTAAATGTGGTTTAAATATATATATATATATATATATATATATATATATATATATATATACACCTGTTATTTTATTTATTGGCTAAAAAGTTTATCAATACAATGATTTTTTTATTAATAAAAGCATTATAATTTATGAAAACATTACATTATGGGGAAGTTTGAGATGGACAATTTTTGTTGTTTTAGAGCTATTGGTCATTAAACAAAATTAAGGAAAAAGATATAGACCACCTAAAAGGAGGAGACTATATTATATGACACAGTAGAAGAAGATTAAAAAAAAAAAAAATCAACATGAATACAGAAAGACGGTGACCTCTTTTAAAAGTTTATATGAGGAAACCTGAGGAACTTGGCTGATGGCTGGACCAGTTCTCCATAATACGATATGCCTGCCAAAGAAAGACGATATCACCTCCAGCACCAACAGAGGCCCCCAGTTTGTGCTCCAGAGGAGGCTCCCAGGCATCATCTGTCAAGGAAGACCAATATTATCGAATCTCTAACCAGTATTAGTTCATGTCTAGGGTATTATTAGGTTTCTGGGAGGAATTCGAACATCTGATGGGGTAGTTGGACAAATAATCTTCAAAGTCAATTCCAATTCTGCCATTCCACAATTATTCTTGAAAAATTTTCGAAGCCTTAAGAATAAAAAAGATAGCTGCTTGGAGAACTGCTCACAGCGGTACATTCCACCTGCTACACATGGAAGCAATCAGTGGGCCCTAAGATCGAATGTAGGGTAAGACTAACTTAAAGGAGTTCCGATCTCTTGAAAAGTATCATTGCAATGCACTATTTCTTATTTTAAAGGCATTATTTACTGTTCAGAAGCTAGAAAAGCAGGGAGCCAGTA
The DNA here is from genome assembly GCF_024166365.1 of Elephas maximus indicus. Taxonomy (NCBI): domain Eukaryota; kingdom Metazoa; phylum Chordata; class Mammalia; order Proboscidea; family Elephantidae; genus Elephas; species Elephas maximus. The sequence goes on along the minus strand of NC_064842.1, from coordinate 49,499,167 downwards.
ACGCCTGGAAAAAAATGAATACCGTCAAGGAGAAAATGACCACTATGACTAAATGAACACTTTGTTGTTGTTGTTGCTAGGTGCTCTTGAGTCAATTCTGATTCATAGCAACCCTATGTACAACAGAACAAAACACTGCCCAGTCCTGTGCCATCCTCACAATCGTTGCTATGCTTGAGCCCATTGTTACAGCCACTGTGTCAATCCATCTCATTGAGGGTCTTTCTCTTTTTTACGGACCCTCTACTTTACCAAGCATAATGTCCTTCTCCAGGGACTGGTCCCTCCTGGTAACACTTCCAAACTATGTGAGATGTAGCCTCGCCATCCTTGCTTCTAAGGAGCACTCTGGTTGTACCTGAAGACTGGTAATAGCTTATTCTCTCAGTAAGTCCATTCTCACACAAGAATATAGTAACTGGAAAATATAGTCTCACAGAAATAAAGGTAAACCTGTCAAAAGTTTAGAATATTCACACATCCAAGAGGCATCTCCTAAGACAAATACTGTTTTTTTTATAATGAAGAATACATGTTGTTTTTGTTGTTGTTGTTGTTGTTAGGTGCTGTCGAGTCAGTTCTGACTCATAGCGACCCTATGCACAACAGAATGAAATACTGCCTGGTCCTGCACCATCCTTACAATCGTTGTTATGCTCAAGCTCATCGTTGCAGCCACTGTGTCAATCAACCTCGTTGAGGGTCTTCCCCTTTTCCGCTGACCCTGTACTCGGCCAAGCACGATGTCCTTCTCCAGGGACTGATCCCTCCTGACAACATGTCCAAAGTATGTAAGACACAGCCTCGCTGTCCTTGCTTCTAAGGAGCATTCTGGTTGTATTTCTTCTAAGAGAGATTTGTTCGTTCTTTTGGCAGTCCATGGTATATTCAATATTCTTCGCCAACACCACAATTCAAAGGCGTCAACTCTTCTTCGGTCTTCCTTATTCATTGCCCAGCTTTCACATGCATATGATGTGATTGAAAATACCACGGCTTGGGTCAGATGCACCTTAGTCTTCAGGGTGACATCTTTGCTCTTCAACACTTTAAAGGAGTCCTTTGCAGCAGATTTACCCAATGCAATGCATCTTTTGATTTCTTGACTGCTGCTTCCATGGCTGTTGATTGTGGATCCAAGTAAAATGAAATCCTTGACAACTTCAATCTTTTCTCCGTTTATCATGATGCTGCTCATTGGTCCAGTTGGGAGGATTTTTGTTTTCTTTATGTTGAGGTGCAGTCCATACTGAAGGCTGTGGTCTTTGATCTTCATTAGTAAGTGCTTCAGGTCCTCTTCACTTTCAGCAAGCAAGATTGTATCATCTGCATAACACAGGTTGTTAATGAGTCTTCCTCCAATCCTGATGCCCCATTCTTCTTCATATAGTCCAGCTTCTCATATTATTTGTTCAGCATACAGATTAAATAGGTATGGTGAAAGAATACAACCCTGACGCACACCTTTCATGACTTTAAACCAATCAGTATCCCCTTGTTCTGTCCACACAACTGCCTCTTGATCTGTGTAAAGGTTCCTCTTGAGCACAATTAAGAATACATAGCAGTGGTAATTTTCCTGAGATTCAAATTCTTTAGTTTTATTTATTTGGCCTGTCAGTACTCCTTTTGCAGTAATGAAGAATGAATTGTAGTGGTAATTTTCCTGAGATAAAAATCCCTTGGCTTTATTTATTTGGGCCATAAGTACTGCTTTTACAGTAAGGAAGAATGCATTGTACCATGTTTTGAGAAGTTTCATGAAAAATAATAAAAAGTCTATGAAGAAAGCTACTAGGATAAAATGTATGTGCAGTCACTGCCAGATGCCTTCATGTTTTGCAAATTTTCAAAAAATAGAATAAAACGGTTTTATCATTGACTCACATCAGTAGGATTTACAACGTCCAGCATCCGCTGGGACATATGTGATTCCAGATAACGACTATCAAAATCCATAACTCATAACAAAAATTCTGAATTGATCCTTTAATCAGCATGCCTTCATTAGTGAAAACTGATAGTATGAACAAAAATCCAAAGGGGAAAATAATTGGGTCTTGAAAGGGTTAAAATGCACCTTGCTCTCTGTCTCCTCAGGTGTATGTGAGGCCTCAGGTAAATAAGGTTATCACATTGAGAACATTTGCTGAGAAAAGCGATTTTAGATTTATAATTAACCTTGTCATTTGCTGCTCAGTAATTTTAAGTACGCCAAAACTCAAAGTCAGTAGAGATAGGAGTGGAGGTAAAAATCTCTAAGGAATAAATTCATTTTGGTGAGGATGAGACCGGCCTTAAACCCACATAGGTCTTTAATTCTCTATTTTCCTACTTTGAAGTAAAGACAAAGAGAAACTATATAAATAAATATGTTAATTTGATTAGATTTACAAGGTTACTTTAAACAAGTATTTAGAAGGAAAGTGGTATAGCAATAAGGGAAACTGCCTCTGGCATTAAATACCTCCAGTTTTGAGACCAGCCTTGCTACATGCCATTCTGTGACCTGAGTAAGACATGTTACCTAATATTTCAAATCTTGAGATCCCTCATTTGTAAAGAGGAGTATTAATATTTGTGTGGCTTTGAATTGAGAGAATGGCTTTAAACCACTTGCAAAACCTTTCACATGGCACATGTTCCCTAATCATTGCTTATTTCAGGGTAGTAATATTTAGGGATTATTTCACTTAAAGAAAAAACTTTGGAGAACTAAGGGTAGTAGTAGTAATAGTATTAGTAATACTGGTAGTAAGTTTATCGAGCCTTTATTTTGAGTCAGACAATGCAATGTTCTACCTTCTTGCAGCTTTTGCATTATCAGACTTTGTTCATAAATAAAATGCATGTCATTACTCTTGAAAAAGATACATAAAGATTTATAAATACCTCTAGATAGACAGATAGATGGACAGATGGATAGATGGACAGACGGACAGACGGACGGATAGACAGACGGACAGGTAGATTGGAGGAGCCTTAGTGGTACAGTGATTAAGCACTTGGCTGCTAGCTGAAAGGTAGGCAGTTCGAACCTATCAGCCGGTCCTCAGGAGAAAGCTGTGGCAGTTTGCTTCCATAAAGATTAAAAAAACACAACCAAACCCCCTGCGGCTGAATCAATTCCAACTCCTAGTGACTCTATAAGAGTAGAACTGCTCCACAGGGTTTCCAAGGCTGTAATCTTTAAAGAAGCAGTCTGCCACATTTTTTCGCCTAGGGAGAGGCTGATGGGTTCGAACCACCAAGCTTCCCATTAGCAGCCAAGTGCTTAACCACTGTACTACCAGAGCCTAGGAAACCCTGTGGGGCAATTCTACCCTGTCCTATAGAGTCACTGTGAGTCAGAATTGACCTGATGGCAATGAGTTATATACAATTCGTGAGTCAAATGCACATTAAGAAAACTTAAATGGAAATAAAAACTGCTTTTTTAAGTTGAATCATGTACAATACCAAAAATGAGGGTGAAAATCACATCTTTCATATCTCTACATTATCTCTCTCTATCCTGATTTCTAGTCCCTTCCTTTCCCTTTCTTCAGTCAAGGTTTTTTCTTTTTTTAACTTCTTAATTTTTTCAGTTAGATTTTTACATATCAGGCTGATTTAAAAAAAAAAATCTATGTGGAAGAATTTTCTATAAACCTAGAAATAAAAAGCACACTTTTACACAGTAGCATGATGTGAAATATCAGAAAAAACCAAACTGGCATACTAAACTATTCTTTAAATTCAGTTGCATTATCTTTTCCTCCTCTTTTTAACAGTTTTTGCCTATCTGGATATGGTATTTCATGTTCTCCTTCGGCAGTTAATTCTAATACCAACTGTTGTTATGCTACAGCGTAAAGCTTTCCCCCTAATTTCAGCCTGCTATGGTTTAAATCTATTCTTCTTCATAAACCCGTCTTGTTGCTACGTGATCACAATGTTCCACGTATTTTCGGACTTATTCCTCTTCGTTTTTTTTTTTTAAGTTGATTTTATTAAAAGACTTCACAAAGGAAAATTAAATTATGTGTGAAGCTTTTCAGCTTCTGGGAACAACTACCTATATAAAAATTAGAACTACAATTGCTATTGCAGAAATACTTTCTTTTTTTTTAACATTTCAAATATCTTACTAATATGCTTTTTGTTCTTTAAAACATTGGATAAAAGGTTTGAAAGCGTATCACTGCCAATACTAGTTTCTGAAAACCAACAAGCTTTATAGTTTCTTTTAAAGAATGTGACCCTGAGGCAGGACTTCACACTCCATATTTACAAGGGTATTAATTCCCAAAGCTCTGTGTGATTTGAATACCATTTGTTGTCATTTGTCATTCCTGTTCTTCCCTAGAGGGAAACCTCATTTGCTTTTTAAGTTACTTCTCTATATTCCAGATGAAAGAGGATAAAGGAAAATGAAATTAATGTTATAAATTTAATCATTTAATTTAGGGTTTTTTTTTTTTTTGCTAAGTTATTCTTGGCAAATTTTAAATTGCTTTGCCTCAAGATAATTCCACATTTCTATAAGAAAAATAGCTGAACCTAGTGTAATGTCAATGGGTGATTACTTAATTTACCTCAAAACAAATTCAATTTTCTTATTTTCTAAACTATTACAAATGTACAAAGAAAATTTTAAAAGATTTTTTATTTGAATCCAAGTTAGTTTTAAGGGGACAAGAATCCATGTTGCCTTTTATACCATGATTTTGGAAGAGCATGCGAGCATGGATGGCATGAATGGTTTGCGATCTGCTGCTAACCTAAAGGTTGGTGATTCGAACCCATCTAGCAGCTCCATGGGAGAAAAGCCTGGCAGTGAGCTTCCACAAAGATTGTTGCTGTTAGGTGGTATCGAATCGGTTCCAACTCACAGCAACGCTCTGTACAACAGAAGGAAACACTGCCCGGTCGGTCCTGAGCCATCATCATGATCATTGTTATTGTTGCAGCCACTGTGTCAATCCATCTCGTTGAGGGTCTTCCTCTTCTTTGCTGATAGTTATTTTACCAAGTGTGATGTTCTTCTTCAGGGACTGATCCCTCCTGATAACATGTCCAAAGTACATGAGACAAAGTCTCCCCATCCTCGCTTCTAAGGAGGATTCTGGCTGTACTTCTTCAAAGACAAATTTGTTTGTTCTTCTGACAATCCATGATATAGTCAAGCTCTTTGCCCACACCATAATTCAAAGGCATCAATTCTTTTTCGGTCTTCTATATTCATCGCTCAACTTTCACTTGCATAACAGGTGATTGAAAATACCATGGTTTGGGTCAGGCACACCTTAGTCCTCAAAGCGATATCTTTGCTTTTCAACACTTTAAAGAGATCTCGTGCAGCAGATTTGCCCAAAGCAATGTGTCGTTTGATTTCCTGAATGCTGCTTTCACAGGCGTGGATTGTGGATCTAAGTAAAAGGAAATCCTTAACAACCTCAATATTTTTGCCTTTATCATGATGTTGCTTATTGGTCCAGTTTTGAGGATTTTTGTTTTCCTTATGTTGAGGTGCAATTCACACGAAAGGCTGTACTCTTTGGTCTTCATCAGTAAGTGCTTCAAAGCCCTCTTTGCGTTCAGCAAGTAAGGTTGTCTAATCTGCATAACGCCGGTTGTCAATGAGTCTTCTTCCATTCCTGATGCCCTGTTCTTCTTCATATAGTCCAGCTTCTTGGATTATTAGCTCACTATACAGATTGAATAAGTACGGTGAAAGGATACAACCCTGATGTACACCTTTCCTGACTTTAAGCCACTCAGTATCCCCTTGTTCTGTTCAAACGACTGCCTCTTCGTCTATGTACAGGTTCCGCATGAGCACAAAAAAGTGTTCTGTAATTTCCACCCTTCACAATGTTATCCATAACTTGTTATGATCCACACAGTTGAATACCTTTGCAAAGTCAATAAAACACAGGTAAACACCTTTCTGGTATTCTCTGTTTTCAGCCAAAATCTATTTGACCTCAGCAGTGATATCCCCCGTTCCATGTCCTCTTCTGAATTGAGCTTGAACTTCTGACACTTCCCTGTCAAAGTACTGCTGTAACTGCTTTTCAATGATCTTCAAAATTTTACTTGCGTGTGATATTAATGATGTTGTTTAATAATTTCTGCATTCTCTTGAATCACCTTTCTTTGGAATGGGCACAAATATGGATCTCTTCCATTCAGTTCACCAGGTAGCTGTCTTCTAAATTTCCTGCAGCACTGCATCCACTTGTTAAAATATCTCAACTGGTATTCTGTCAGTTCCTGGAGCCTTGTTTTTCAACAATGCCTTCAGTGCAGTTTGTACTTCTCCCTTCAGCACCGTTGGTTCTTGATCTTATGCTACCTCCTGAAATGGCTGAGTGTCAAGCAATTCCTTTTCGTACAGTGACTACGTGCATTCCTTCTATCTTCTTTTGATGCTTCCTGCATTGTTCGATATTTTCCCCATAGAATCTTTCGATTTTGCAACTCAAGGCTTGAATTTTCCTTCAGTTCTTTTAGCATGAGAAATGGTCAAGAGCAAGTTTCAGAGTCTCTTCTGACATCTATTTTGGTCTTTTCTTTCTTTCTTTCTTACCTTTTAAGGACCTTTTGCTTTCTTCATGTATGATGCCCTTGATGTCATCACACAACTCAACTGGTCTTCAGTCGTTAGTGTTCAATGCATCAAATCCATTTGTGAAATGGTCTCCAAATTCAGTTGGCATATGCTACAGGGTGACTACAAGTCGGGGTTGACTCAACGGCAACAGAAGAAAATACTCAAGGTCATACTTCGGCCCTCATGGACTTGCTCTAATTTTCTTCAGCTTCAATGTGAACTTGGATATGAGCAACTGACAGTCTGCCCCCAGTCAGTCCCTGGTCTTGTTCTGTTTGATATCGAGTTTTTCCATTATCCCTTTCCACAGATGTAGTCAATTTGATTCCTGTGTTTTCCATCCAGTGAAGTCCACATGTATAGTCTGCATTTATGTTGCTGAAAGAAGTATTTGCAATGAATAAGTTGTAGCTATTACAAAATTCTATCATACAATCTCCAGCATCATTTCTATCACCAAGGCCTTATTTTCCAACTACAGATCCTTCTGTGTTTCCAACTTTCACGTTCCAATCCCTTGTAGTTAACAATGCATCTTGGTTGCATGTTTCATCAATTTCAGATTTCAGAAGTTGTTAAAAAATCTTCAGTTTCCTCATCTTTGGCATTAGCGGTTGGTGCATATATTTGAATAATAGTCATATTAATTGGTCTTCCTTGTAGGTGTATGGATATGATCCTCTCGCTGACAGTGCTGTACTTCAGGACATATCTTGAAATGTTCTTCCCGATGACGAATGTGACGTCAATCCTCTTCAATTTGTCATTCCTGACTTAGTACATCATACAATTATCCGATTCAAAATGGCCAATACCAGTCCATTTTGGCTTACTAATGCCTAGGATATTGATCTTTATGCGCTCCATTTCAGTGGTTAAAGCAATGAACTGCTAATCAAAAGACTGGCGGCTCAAAACCACCACCCACTCCACAGGAGAAAGATCTGGGTGTCTGCTTCCATAGATTTACAGCCTTGGAAACCCTACAGGGTCTCTACAAGTCATAGTCCACTCAATGGCAGTGTTTTCTTTTTTTCTCCCCAATTTTTCTAGATATATACTTTCGTACATCTTATGTTCTGATTGTTAATGGATCTTTGCAGCTGTTTCTTCTCATTTTGAGTACTGCCACTTCTGCAAACGAAAATCCAAAAAGCTTTACTCCATCCACATCATTAAGGTCGACTCTAAGGAGGCCGAGCTTCCTTAGTCATATTTTGAGTATCTTCCAACCTGAGTGGTTCATATTCCAGCACTATACCAGACAATGTTCCATTGCTATTCATAAGATTTTCACTGGCCAAATTTTTCAGAAGTACACCGCCAGGCCCTTCTTCTTTGTCTTAGTCTGGAAGCTCCACCGAAACCTGTCCACCATGGGTGACCCTGCTGGTTTTTCAAATACCAGTGGCATAGCTTCCTGCATCACAGCAACACACAAGCAACCACAGTGAGACAAACTGATAGATGCATGGGGCCGTAAAGATTACACCGAAAAAACCCTATGGAGTAGTTCTACTCTGTAACACAGAGGATCACCTTGGGTTGGAATTGACTCAGTGGTGACGGGTTTGGTTTTTTTGGTTATTAAAAATGATAAAAGAAAAAAAAAAAGAACCAAAGAAGTTCTAGAAATTGTACACAAAACAAAATTTATTGTCTCAGACTAAAATTTTATTAAATTTATTAAGTATCTCAGGTTGGTTTATGAAGTTATAAAATATTTTCTAGGCATACATCAAAAAGAAAACAAAACATATTCTTTAGGTTAGGTGTTATAGTAATGATGCAGCCTAGAATCTTTCCCTATTTGATCATTAATGTTCCCCCCGCCCCAGTAATTTAAAAGAGAATAATGCACTAGAAACTTGGAAAGTTAAAACACTTCCATGGTATCCCCAATGCCTGTAGCAATGCCCAATGTTGAATGAAGGAAAAAAGAAAATGTTTTCTTTCTTCCGTGGCTGGTTGCTCTAATTAAGCATCCTCTTAAGATTCCAAAACAATGGAACAATAAATCCCACAAGATTCAGTCTGTCCAGAGGAAACCTCCAGAAGAAAGGGACACCACTTTCATTCTAAGAGAAAAAGATTGATTGCTGCCTTGAACAGAGTTTGCATGACCTTATAGAGTCACTCTGTATCAGGTTCAATTCCAGAGGATTACGGGGGAGAGAGCTGGGGAAAGTATTAATGGAATATGAGTCAGAAATCATGATCCTTCACCCTGGAGATGAATGGAGCAGGGAGGATAAGGGCACTCCCAGAAGATCCTTCTGAACAAAAGAAAGGGAGAGGCAGGAAATCAGGAAGTTCTGATGCCAGGATGCGTTGAGAATGCAGATACTTCTAATCTGGACAGATTTTCAAGAAAATAGCCCAGCTGTATTCTCACAGAGGGAAAAAAAAATGAATACAGTAAATCCCTTTCTAATATTCTATTGACTAGAAATCTCCATTGCTTGGCATTTCTGAATCTATAATACAATGAAAACTGATAAATAGGTTTGTAAAGTATTTTTTGTACAGTCAAGTTTAAATTATATTTAGTATAATGTTACTGCTAAATTCCATTTTTTAAAAAGCCACCCATGTATGACATTTATTTATTCAACAGCTATTTAAAGCCCACTCTGTTGTAGACACTGCTCCACGCCACAGGTCTTGCCCTTAGAAGATCACAGTAGAATAGAAGAACATAAGCATTTAAACAACCAGGGCAATTAAATTCTCAATCCCATGACCATATACAGGATAGAGTTTTCTATGAATGATTTTTCCCAGATAATCTGGGTGTCCAAAGTGACAAAGAATTTGTTATGTTGGGGGAGATAAAAGGAAGCAAGTAACTAATGACTGAAAAAGAACAGTGTGGTCTAAGAGAAAGGCAATAGAAGATTGTTCGTGAGAAAGAAGAAAATTTAGTAAAAGAGGAAAATAGTCAAGGGATGACTGTATAAATCTATTCAGATAGCTATGAAATATAGTCCAATTTAGTATATAATGTAAAAACAGTGGGATGAACAAGAAAAAAAATCACCACTGAATGCATATTTGGAATGTCAAACTTTGAGTTTTTCACCATATGCCCCCATTATGTGCAGCTCCGAATCAAGGAATTTGCCCAACAGTGAAACCAATCAAAATACTATACTTCAAACCTTGACGCAGACCACTAATCTGCACATACTGGCATATTCATTCATTTATTCATCACAAAAGTGGGCATATTCTAAATAGCGGGTATTTTACTAGGGGATTCAAGGATGAGCTAAATCAGATGCAGTCCTTCAATGTGAAACCCCAACTGCTTTGTGATGGACTAAGTAAAATACAGTCATAGCAAGATGTGACCAAGCCTGAAGGATAGGGCAGGATTCTCCAAGGATGTGTCATTCAAGATGAAACTCTAAGTATGAACAGACATTTAAACGAGGTAAGGGGAGTGTAGACATGAGGGGCAGGATGAAGAAAGACTGCACATCTTATGCAAGGAGAACAGCATGTGCAAAAACCCCATGGAAGGAAGGGTGAGAACATAGATATGAGCAGAATCTGTGTCTAAACCAGAACTGGACTGAGGGAGAGAGTGGCACTAGATGGGGCTGAAAGGTAGGCAGGTCTCAGGTCATTCAGAACCTTGGAAAGAATCTGATGAGATGAGTGGAGGTGGGGATGAGTGAATGGGGACTAGGATGAAGAAGTTCAGAAATGTGTTTTGAGATAATCGTGTCTGCAGAGTTGAGAAAGCACTGGAAAATTTGCAATGGTCATTTAGAAGAATGGGAGATTTAATTGACCAAAGAAACATAATAGGATCATGGGAATATTAAGAGTTCAGTTGAGACAGGGATTATGAATTTACAGTGGCATCAGCTTGACATATTATACGACTTCCATAGCAGTTGGTCACCTGTGGACAGGCATGAATAATGCAAGAAAGTGTGGTCATCCAAGCATGAGGTGTTTTTCAGGTGATTTGAACAGAAACACAATAAGCAAGGGAGTAAAAGTTTTGTTTTTGTTGTTGTTTTTTTTGAAATGATAGAACTCTAAACTACGATGAAGCAAAGAGAAGAAAGGCGGGAGCTAATGGCCTGGGAGAAAATATAGAGGCCAATGGACTGAAGCACTTGATGGGAGTGAAAGAGCGGCTGTAGTGAAAAGCTGAACCAACAAGCTGGGTGAACAGATGGTTGTTGTTGGAAGTTAACATGCTCGAATTAGTGATTTGAGACATGGAATAGTTTGGGGTGAAGACAAGGTCCAGGGGGTGTCTGTGTGAATAGAGTCTGTGTGAATAGAGTGGATGAAAGGTCACTGAAGAAGAGAAGGTTCAACTGAGGGGGTACTGGGTAGGTCATCCCCATAAATGTCGAAGTCACAGAGAATGATGGCCGCCCTGGAGGTGGAAAGGTAGCCAATAAACCAAGTGTCAATAGCTTAGGTGAATGTGAGAAATTGGCTAAAAAGTCTGTAAATAACAACAGAGACCTTGAAGGGTAATACAGCAAAACTGCCTCAAGGAAGCATGTTTTTGTAAATAGACTGGAGAATAATGATCTGAAAGCAGCATACCTACCCTACTTCCAAGCCCTGTTTTCAGAATAACGTTGAAACCAATGTTATTCATCTTCTCTAACAACAAAATTAATGGAGGCTGGGTGGCATAAGCAGTTTGCAATAGGCTTCTAACCCAAAGGTTCGTGGTTCAAACTCACCAAGTGGCACTGTAGAAGAAAGATCTGGCCAACTGCTTCCATAAAGATTACAGCTAAGAAAACCCTATGGAGTAGTTGTACTCTATAACACATGTGGTCGCCATGAGTTGCAATCAACTACACAGCAACAGGTTTGGTTTTTGTTTTTTAATAACAAAATTAGTTATCCTTACAGCCAACAATTTCATATAGTCGACTTATAGCACAGAATATCAAAATTATCTTAGTTATACATTACTGTTGTGGGGGAAGAATTATTAACTGTTCCTTATGTTTCTAAGTGAAGAAAGAAACTCAATAGAGCAGGGGTTGGCAATTTTTTTTTTTCTGTAAAGTGTCAGATAGTAAATATTTCAGGCTTTGTAGACCAGATGATCTCTGTCACAACTCTTCAACTCTATTGTTGTAGCATGAAAGCAGTTTTACAAAAACCAAAAAACCAAACCCATGCTGTCGGGTTGATTCCGACTCATAGTGACCCTACAGGACAGAGTAGAACTGTCCCATAGGGTTTCCAAGGAGCAGCTGGTGGATTTGAACTACTGACCTTTTGGTTAACAGCTGAGCTCTTAACCACTGCACTGCCAGGGCTCCATAAAGGCAGCTACAGACAATGCATAAATGAATGGGCATGGCTGTGTTCCCCAAAACTTCATTTACAAAAGTAGGCAGTGGGCAGCATTTGGCCCATGGGCAGTAGTTTACTGACCCCTGTTCTGGAGTCACACTCTTGGTCTCTCTCTTTACCCCATCACTCATTCTTCCTCAGCAGAAGATTGACTTATCTGACTGGCAAATTTGGGAGAAGGAACTGGGTAATCCCTTCTGGGTCTTTCCTTTGCAATTTTCCTGCCCACAGAAAGCATTTTTTCTGGTCATTCAGCAGTGTTAGACATTATGTGAGTAAATCTGCTGCTGTCGAGTCAACTCAAACTCATAGCAACCCTATAGGACAGAGTAGAACCGCCCCATAAGTTTTCCAAGGAGTGGATTCAAACTTCCGACCTTTTAGTTAGCAGTCATAGCTCTTAACCACTACGCCACCAGGGTTTCCAACTATTTGAGTAAGGACATCAAATTCAAGGAACTGTTAGCAAGCCACATTCTCTAAACACTGTATTCGTAATAAAGATAATAATATTTTGAATTCAATATGTCCCACTTCCATACCTACTGCTGCTCAGCTGGTTCAGAAGTCAGGAAGGAAAAATAGGTGGTGTTTGTTGGGGTCCCTAATAACCCAACGATTACTTCTTTCAGATTTACAGGTAAGGAAAATCAGCCAAAGATCCATGATTTTCCATCCTCCCAGAAAAAGTAAAATTGAAAGCAAGCACTCACCTGAACATATAGCTCTCTGAGTTCATACTGAAATTTCTTGGGATCGGTGGTAATTGTAACTGGGCCAATTTCTGTAAAGATGAAAACAACATAGGTCAATAAATAGTAATCAGTAGCATTAATTTATTGTCTTTTCAGATGCCTCGTCACTTTGCATCACGTTTACTTAAGAAGAAGAAAATAGCAAAACGGGAAAGACTATATCTCAATAGCTACTAAACTATAACTTACAATTTACTGTAAATTATCATACCAAAAAGAGTGAATTCTTAGCTTTGGGAAATGCCAAAGGGAGTAAAAAATGGCACAGGATTAAGAGTCGGGAGGTCCAGTAACTGTCCTCTCCTACTCTCACCAGTGGAGGAGTATTTATTGAGCACCTGTTTTGTCGATAGACTCTAATCACTTATTCACCCTATAGTTCAGTTTCCTCAAGTATAAAGTGTAAAAAGTATCTATGACTTTTCCGTATATTCAAAATAAAAAGTATAGTATGAAACAAACAAGTAAATAAACAATCCTTTACTGCAAGTTACAGATTGAATTGTATCCCCCCAAAATATGTTTTGTAAATCCTAACCTCTATGCCTGTGGTTATAATCCCATTTGGGAATGGGTTGTCTTTGTTATGTTAATGGCACAGGATTAGCGTAGGCTGTGTCAGAAACCCTGGTGGTGTAGTGGTTAAGTGCTAAGGCTGCTAACCAAGGGGTGGGCAGTTCGAATCCACCAGGCACTCCTTGGAAACTCTATGGAGCAGTTCTACTCTGTCCTATAGGGTCGCTATGAGTCGGAATCAACTCGACGGCACTGGGTTTGGTTTTTTTTTGGGGGGGTGTCTTGAGTCAATCTCCTTTGAGATATAAAAGAGATTAAATAAGCGAGGGAGTAAGAACAGACGGAGGAAGAGAGACGCCAAGCCACATGAAGATTGCCCAGGAGCGGAAGCTCAAAGAGGATCTTCCTCCAGAGCCAAAAGAGAGAGAAAGCCTTCCCCTAGAACCAGCACCCTGAATTCAGACTTCCAGCCTCCTTAACTGCGATAAAATTAATTTCTGTTTGTTAAAGCCATCCATTTGTGGTATTTCTGTTATAGCAGTACTACATAAGTAAGACACTGCATATCCCCTAAAGTTATTAAGACCTTGGAAAAGCGCAGATACAAGGATGTTAAAAGTGCAGGAAACAGTCCCTATCACTTCCTTCCCCATGGTTGGCTGGCCATCCATCACTATCACCATTCTCCTGAGCTGGCTGGCTTTGCCTGCTAAAATTTTCTTTGGGGCTGTGGCAGCCATCACACTGCTCTGATATATTGCACAAACCACTGCTTTAAATAGGAAACTGTGGGGCCACTGCATTCGCTAGATAGCCAAGAACTAAGTCAGGGGAACAATAGGAGCCCAGACACCAGTCTGGGTAAGTTGATTTTTTTTTTTTTTTTTTTGAAGGGGTAGGACATAGTATATCTGTAGTAAGTAGTGTAATCCCCAAAGCTCAAGCTCTTAAATAACAAAAAATCAATCTTTAAAATAGATAAACTGAAAGTAGACTTTATAGAAAAAGTATCATGTATTTAAGCAATAATATTAAAATTCATCTCAGTATCATGTGCAAAGACATAGTATCTTAAATTCCCAGCGTGGATAAAAAGTTTCCTATTTTTTTTCTAATGAAAATATTGGCTGTGTTCAAAACTATAATGTTCAACCACAATACAGGATTATAAAGATACTTAAAATTTAGTTTTACAAAACATTTTCTAGCTTCAAAGGCATACTGCTAGTAAAGGACTTAATAGTCTCAACAGACAGTAATTAATTAGCCAGACCTTCCATAATGTGCTACACGTGGTACAAAACAAGGCTGCGGGATTTTAGAAATGAATGAGGTAAAATTGAAAAGGAGGCACCATTTGTCTGACATAACCCACGTAATTTTCTTAGAAATTACATGAAAAAAAAATGCCTCCACCCTTCACTATAGATCTTAGACAACTTGCAGTACGAAAAAGGAATGGCGAGGAGATTGGAGAAGCTAGCTGTGTGAAAATGCAAACATCTGCGTTCCATACAAAGAAGACCAATCATTAGCTGCGTAAAAGGCATTTCCCAAGTATATGGAAAATCGGAGCAGCCTACTCCCTCAAGACTAAACAAAGGCATATTTGCAATGGAATGCAAAACAGCAAAGAATATGCCAGGCAGTTATACCCTGACATATAAATTGTCAGCAGCATTGTCAAGCCAAGCTTCTATGTTCCTACATGGAATAATACTGAAATAATCCTAGAATTTAAAACTCGAGAAGTACAAATGAATACAAACAATACCAGAAAAAAAACAATTACATAAGACTAAAAAGTGTAGGCATGTAGGAACATCGCCTATAATAATAATTAAAAAAAAATAGCTCCGGATATACGCCTGTTCTACAAGAGTGGAGATGAAGGGATGCTATTAAAATAAAAGCACTGATTAGTCTTCATTTTAGTTACCCAGGGACTCTCAGATATACACCTGTTCTCAACAAAGATAGGAAATCTCTGCCGAAACTCATGAATAAACGTTTTTGCAAACCACACTGGACAGCTGAGATAAATCGTTTATCAATACTCAGGAGAGGTAAAGGCTTGCGGAGCTGCCATATCCCTCCAGCTGTAAGCATCCTTTCCAACTATTTTGAATTGAACGATATAACTCTTTGGCAAAATCAACCTTCCTCCCTTTCAGGACTTGCTCCCATTCCAGTCTTTCTCTTCACTCAGTAGAGTCCTGTGCCAGCTGTGTCCTTAGCAATTTCCACTTCCCTTCCTTTTTGCTCATGTTGGTTGCATCCCCTGCCAAGCCTCTGATGGCATTCAGCAGGTACAACTTTGTCCTCTCTTCCTGCCTGAACATGGTCCTCCATTGCTTATAAAATTAAATGCGAACTTGCCAAAGCACTCCGGGACCTCTCTTCTATTTATCCAGTCTTCAAACTTTATCAACACCCTTAGCATGAAGCTCCTGCTCATCCTCACCATCCCCATTGTCCTTCATCTCTTATGCATCTCTCATTCTACAAGGCCCAGTTTAAGCCCTCTCCTTGAATCTTTTTCTAATTTTCTTTAAGTTGTTTTGATAATGCTTATGTAATAAAAACATGGGAAGAATGAAGGTGCCTAACATTTAACAAAATACAGAGACCAGCTCCACTTTGTTGAGTTTACCACCTTGTTTACAAAGAAAACCCATCAAAAAAATATTACAACCATGGATCTCCAAATTGAATCACAGACCCAGAAGGGGTACTAAAGATCATTAGACTCAACCCCAGTACTTTACAGACAAGAAAACTTGAGGTCCAGAGAAGAGGGAATGGAAAAACTTTGATGGTGAAGAAAGAGGTTAAGATTTTCAAGAGCATTTTCTACACTAAGCAACCTGCCCAACTGACTGAATTTCCCTCTTTTCCAAGTTCCGTATTCTATCCGATGGTTATGTCACTGCCAAATTTCTCCTTCTTTCCTCTGACAATGGGAAGGATGGGTCATGCTCAAATAGCCCCTAATCTGACCACACGATACCTAGAATTCTTTATTGTCATATGCCTGGACGTTATCTTTAATAGAACAATTTTTTTTAATGTCATAATATTTAAAAATTAATGTTAATACAGTAATTAATGAATTTGCTTTCCCTAACTGAAATCCTGAACCTGTACTTTATTTCTGAAATCTTCCTTGATTCGTCCTGAAAACAAAAAAGTTTCTTCTGTTTTAATCACTGCTGTCTCATTATCTTTTTCACGCTTCTATTTTCTGCACTTATTACATTGTGCTGTAATTATGTATTTACATTTTTATCTTCTCCACTAGACCATCAGGATTATAAGCATGTTTGTTCATCCTTGTGTTATCACTCTTACACAGTATTCACTATAATTAAACACACAAAGAAACACCACTGGAAAATTCCTGCTCAAATCTATTTAACAAACATTTATCAAACACTTACTATATATGGTTGCCACTGGTACCACAAGGATGGGTTATCACAATACCATGTACCTGTGACATCATAGCATCTACTACATGAGATTATGATTGCCTGATTGCTTTTCCGTCTCCCCCACTCGATTTTCAGCCCCTTGAGGAGATGGGCTGTCTCAGTGTACACGTAGAAGGTTCTCAAAAAATATTTAAAGATGGAAGGGAGGGAGAGAAGAAAAAATTAAAGTCAAATCCAAGTCTTCATATCCTTTATTTCTTGTTCTTTTCACATCGCCATGCCTCCGTACTATAGCTAAACACCCTACTACGAAATCATTGATGACACCGATTAGTCAACTGATTGGTACTAATTTGCAGCTACTAACCAAATGGCTGGCAGTTGGAATCTACTCAGAGGTATCTTGCGAGAAAAGGATTGGTGATCTTCTTCCAAAAGATCCAATGAAAACCCTGTGGAGCGCAGTTCTACTCTGAAACACATGAGGTTGCCATGAGTTGGAATCAACTCCACAGCAACTGTTGCTTTATTTATTCATTTTTTTGTAATATTAGCTAAAATGGCTTGTTCTTTACTTTAATCAAGCTATTGATGCAGATGATCAATAGACATAATTTTCGACATATAGCTCATTTCAGAAAACAAAAGAACCACTCAAGTAACCTGTATTAAAATACAAACATAAGAAACATTTCATGCTTCCAGAGAACGCTTTTGATTTAAAAAAAAAAAAAAGTGCCTGAAATTCTAAAGCAGTCCTTCCTCTTTGCAGTAATTTCGTTATTTCCCGTTTCCTAGGGATTTATCGGATGATTGGATACAGTTCCAGCATCTCAGCCATTGTTCTCTTAATCTGAGTTGCTGGATTGTACTTGAGAAAATAATGGAAAGAAGTTTACAATGTAATATTTTCTTTCACTGCTTCACTTGGCAAGATCAATATCCAGTTCCTCACTTCCTTTTTCCTTTCCACGAACAGATTTCTGCTCCTTATAGGTTTTCTTTACTCAGAGTGGTTCCTTGATAATTAGGAGAATATTTACTGCTGCCTTCTCGGGTCTAAATACTGCCTGTACATGATTTGATAAGAGTGTTCACAATTTCATTCTTCTTTTTTTTTAAGCAATTCTTGACTTTATATAGTTACAAATGAATAAACATGTGAAAAACTAAAATGAGAACCCTAAACTGCATTATCCACCACCCATCTGTCAGTTTGTCCTACTGTGGTGGCTTGTGCTATGATGCTGGAAGTTATGCCACTGGTATTTCAAATACCAGCAGGATCACCCATGGTGGACAGGTTTCAGCACAGCTTTCAGACTAAAACAAACTAGGAAGAAAAGTCTGGTGATCTACATCGAAAAATCAGCCAGTGAAAACCCGATGGATCACCACAGACTATTGTCCAATATAGTGCTGAAAGATGAGCCCCCTAGGTTGGAAAGCACTTAAAATACACAGTGGCCACAACAATGGACTCGGTCGAGCATATCAACAATTGTGAAGATGGGCAAAGGCCCGGGCAACATTTTGTTCTGTTGTACATGGGGCCGTTATAAGTCAGAGCTGACTTGACAGCAACTAACAACAAAAACAAATTGCGTTATAAATGAACCAATCAGTATTTGCTAGGCATTACAGAAGAGCAAAAGAAACACATGGATCACGAGGCCTAACATGATAGAAGTTTAAATGTAGTTAAAAA
Source organism: Elephas maximus indicus (assembly GCF_024166365.1). NCBI lineage: Eukaryota > Metazoa > Chordata > Mammalia > Proboscidea > Elephantidae > Elephas > Elephas maximus. The sequence goes on along the minus strand of NC_064842.1, from coordinate 49,480,807 downwards.
CTAGCAAGCTATTAAAAGTTAAGAGAAGTCTAACCCAGCATCTGAGAGCAACCAAATGATACAGAACAGATGGATAGTAAGTTCTCTCAGCTTCCAGAGGCAAGAGAGAGACCTCTGAGCTCTAGAGAAATACACAGTGAAGACACCAAGGAAGAGAGACAAGGAATGAGATGGGACTTGAAGAAAGCACCAGATTTAACAGAGGGTGACAAAAGAGAAAAGAAATTCCAGGCTTCTAGACATGGACTGCTCAAAAGCCCTTGAATGGATCAAGGCTCAACATGTTCTCCTCTCTAAAAACTCTACTCTCAATCAATTAATTTAACAAATCAATTCTAATGTCTTTTACGTACACAGGATTGGAAGTGTAAATACACATATTCAAAGCATTAAAGATTTTATGAATAAAACTAGTAAATTATGTTCCTGCTTTGGAATGCTACAGAAAATCAGAAAGTTACATTTACTTTCACTCTTTTCAATTTGATCTACAAATACTCTCTCCAGATTTCTCCATTCTCAATTATAATGTTGCTATCCAAAATCATTTTTAAATTATTTGCACCTACGCCACAAAAACAGGGCTGTTCTCTGATTTTCAGCCAAGCTAACCCCAAGTATATTTTAGGACTCATTTAACTGAGTACATGCTTCCTTGCATTAGAGCAGGTAATTCCTAGGACAACTTAAAGGCCCTTACTGACTGTTTTGGGGATGAAGTGATATATTCGCTGTGTTTTATACAATTAAGGCCAGTGATGAATTCGTGTATAGCATGTTATGTAATATTTAAGAAAAGAGCATTCTGCTCCACTATCCAAAAAGTGTGTTCACGATGACATGATGCGTTGTATGGTAACCTTAAATATTTGCATTTTTTTTAAAAGGCAGAAGGTATATGCACAGTGCAAGGATCATTTCACTTCATGAGCCGCTGAAGCAGGATATGGGAAAAACCATGGACATAAATTCATGAATTCAGAAATGTTACACAGCTGTTTAGAACAGGAAGCGAGGAAGAATGCAGTAATAACTGACGCAGGGCTTTGAGGTATACTGAGTGGGATGTTATTGCTTAGGCTGGCCTTCAGCCAGGGCAGCAGCACACTTGCAAAAACAGCCATGGGGTTTTTAATGTCCAACAAAGTACAGACTCTGAGTCGTACACTTAATCTTAAATACAAAGTGGCATTTTTAACCTCCAAACATATCCCACGCATTGGCAAGGTATTTTCACAGACAAGAAAGCGTGTAATATTGTACCTTACGCTATTTGATAATGCGATAAATTTGATTTCATTAAAAAGCATCCCAATGTCATCAAGGTACTCCAAAAGCAAACAAAAGAAAATAAACATCACGTTCAAGAACATTATTTAAATTTCAATAATGACATCCTTATAAGAAAATGCGTTTTAAAATTTAGGATAAAAATATTGGAAATCATTTCAAAGTTTTAATTGCTCTTAGATCATTCTTTAAGGTGAACGTTTTCCTAAATAAATCTAGATATCAGATAGGGATAAAAAAAAGAAAAATTATAGACATAAATGTAAAAATGTTGTTTGAGAAAAAATATATATACATCTGTTTGCAAGCCCTTAAAAAAGGATAACTGACATTGTCCAAATTTCCACATTAAGAGAACAGACTTAACTTCAGCCTTGATTTTGTCTACAAAAACTAAACAAATTTATGCAATCCTTCGATCATATTTTCAGGGAAAACATAATTCAGTGATCCAAAGGACCTACTTACAAAGTAAACATTTTATGTGTAAAAATATGAGAATCAGACACATTGCCAAAAATATGATAGACACTTTTTAAAATACATATAAAATGATATGTGTGTGGTTTTGCCTAAACACTTCCATTGATTTATTTAAGAAACAGACACTACATACTTAAGGATACTTCAAATTGTCAGGAGGATGCAGAAACAAATACTTTTAAAGAGAAAGTCTTGAATATAACAAAAAGAAATATCTGGCTGTGTCTTACAAATTAAAGGGCCAGCTTCATGGTCTTGACCAGTGCAGTTTACAGGGCCCCATCTCCACAGGGCCCCCACTTTGGGCTTTCATGCTTTGCAGCCACTGTCTTGAAATTCTTAATAATTTTATCTTTGAATTTGTTTTGTAAGTGAAGTCCAATGGGAACATGCACTGGGGGCTTGGATCCTTGGCTCTTGCATGGTCCCAACTCTCTTCTCCTTCAGCAGAATTGTTCTCTGCCATCTGTTTTCCCACTCTGATGCCCCAGGCCCTACCCCAATGCCCTCTCCCTGCTCCTGTCACCTTCCAGTCCCAAAAGAGGCCTGGATGTGGGTGTGGAGAGGGTTGAAGTCCGGGCTCAAGTGCCCTGCACCATCTCAAAACGGGGTATGGTGGTGGCAACCCCCTCTCCAGACTGGCAGCACTGCAGTGCTGGCAGGAGGCCGGAGGCCAAGTCTCAGCGGAGGCGAGCCTTTCACCCACTCCCAGGCCAGGTACCACCCACAGTGCAGCGATGAGGTTTAATTAGCCTAGGGAGTTGCCTGTCTTCCAAAGGTTGGGGCAACAGAGTCCATGGGAAGGAGAAATGTCTGACGGAACTTCACTAAACATCCTCCTTCCAGCCAGGGAACACGCCTGCATGCGGCAGCTGGCGGCAGGAAACCTGGCTGCTCCGCTGGGGAGGAAGGAAGTCAGCATTCCTAGGCAGGGCCTGCATGTGACTGTGATGGTCTGTGCTTACCCCACAGGTATCCCCACAAGTATCACAAGTATCCCTGCACTCAGGAGCGCAACCTCACAGGAGCCATACCTGGGGCATTCTCCCTTCCTCTTTTCAACCTTCTGAAGTCTGGCTTAAATTATTAGGGTCAATTTTTATATTTTTTTATATTAATTCATTTATATTGTGCAGTGTCAATTTTAAATGCAAATATCAGAGCATATAACTCCTAGTGGAATACCTAACAGAGCCCTGGTGGCACAGTGTTTAAGCACTGGGGCTGCTAACCAGAATCTACAGTTGGAACCCACCAGCCACTCAGGGAGAGAAGGATGTGGCAGTCTGCTTCCCAAAAGATGACAGCCTTGGAAACCCTATGGGACAGTTCTGCTCTGTCCTATAGGGTACCTATGGGTGGGAATAGGCTCCACGGAAACAGGTTTTTTTGGAATCACCTAAATTATACAACTGGTATTTCAGGGCTTGATCCCAGATCATGCCTCAAACTGACCAGAAGAGAAAAACACAATCCAGGCTTAGGAAGCTTGGGAGGAGGAACTATTTATAAATCTAGAGACAATATGACTATTACAGGTTTATCATGACACTAGGCCAAGTAGTACTTCTCTTGAAAGACATAAAATATTTTTTAAGAAGAACTAAATATTAAAAAATGTGTATTTTCCTGCCAAGTTAATCTATAGATTTAATGCATTTACCATAAAAAAAACTCAAAGATATTTTTTTGGGCTTGCTTGTTTTTAGAACTTAGCCAAGTTATTCTAAAATTTATTTGGAGAAACACGTGGGTAATTATACCAATGGAAATGGACAAAGGAGGGCTGTAGAAGGACATCACAGCATTAATAACTAAGGCTAGGAGAATAAGAGTGCTGGAATACAAATAGATATGTAATATCAGATGTGTAATAAGTGAAAAATAATGAGTAATGTATATACAAGCTAGCATTTCAAGACAAAGTGGATAAACTGGATTATTTCTTTAAAAAATGTTTAATTCATATTTTACAGTATATAGCAAACTAAAGCCTAAAAGATTAAATGGCTAAATAGAGCCATTATAATTATTTTAAGCAAATATAAATTAGAATGTATATTAGATCGATAGGATAACAATTTTTCAAAGCAATATATAAAGTCACAAGAGAAAATACTGACAGATACGAAGCTACAGAAATTAAAATGAAAATTAAAACCTAAAATAAAGGAGAAAATTTGTATCAACTAATCTACACTATTTAAAGAGATTATCCTAATTTATAAGAAAGAAATAAGGCATTGATCAATGCATAAAAGGAAAAGTCATTAAAAGTAGGTAAAAGTAGGGCAACAAAGAAACAAGAATAGGAACAATGTTCACACTGGGTTATGGTCAAAGAGATGCAAACTGCAAAAACTTGAAGAATTTATATTGTACAGAAAGAAAACTTTTTTTTTTCTTTTTTAAGATCGTTACTCAAATCAGTGTTACTATAAATCTGGACCATTCATACCGTTGGCAGGATTACAAGTGGTTACCACCATCGTGAAATATAGTTACTTCATTATTAGGTATTTTAAGTCTTGTGATAAAGTCATTTGCCTTTTCATTATAATTCACTGAAAACAAACAAAAAAAAATTGACATTATTGGGATGTCAACAAAAAAAGTCACAAGAGGTAAATGAATAAAAACGAACATATGATCCTTTAAATAATATGATGTAGCATTAGTCTCGTGTTCCAGGTAGAAACGTGAGCAAATGTTTACCATATGAGTTTAAATAAAAAAGCAAAACACAGAATTCTATATACCCTTTGATTGTGACTACCTATAAAGATACAGATATATAAGGACAAATTCTGAAAGGTAACATTAGAATTAAAATTGATATATGGCATAGGTGAGAAAATAAATACCCTTTTCTTCAAAAATTTCAAATTAATGTTTTGTTTTTATAATTCAAGAAGAAAAGGAGGAATTTCACTTGATCACATACAAACTAGAAGTTGTTGTGTTCATGACACTTTGGTTGTTTGTGGTTATTAATTTGTTTATAATGGTCACTGGGAAAGCACTAAAATATTTCTCCGCATTAGGCAACTTAACAAGGAAAGCATTTATTTGTGGTTACCCATTCATGCTGTGAGGGGAAATATTTAAGTATTTAAAGTCTAATCAAAACAGTCATTGTCTGGATATGGTGTTCTTTTTCAATTCTCTCCCTTTAAGCTTTCATCTTTCACTCTTGGCAATGTCACCTTCCTACCATTAGTCTTGACTGAATATACAAAGAAGTCCTTTTGATTGACTGAAATGAAACACCAAAATCCAACCACAGCCAAATTTTAATTTTCTTCTGTTGCTTATTTTTTACACTCTCTTACAATGATGTAAATCTGTTCATATTTACATGTATATTTTTCTTTTTCTCCATAAAAATATGAAATATCTAGTACAATTATAAATACTCAACATGAAACTGAATCAGCAATGTGAGTATCCATTTTAAATTTAAATGCTGCTTCTAATACGAAGAAGTCCAGAGTAGTTACATTAGTCGGTAATTAGAAGCATCCCAGATTTGGAAGTTACATAGTCTTTAAGGTCAATGAAGTTAATTACTTCATTCCAATTTAAATCTTCTTCAAAGACATTTTCGACATAAAACAGGCCTGTGCACTGTGCTGATACTTGATGAGAAAGCATGCATATCCGACCTACCCCACTCCCTCTCTTCACAAGTCACCAACGCTTTGCAGCAATTGCAAGGGGAGGCGTGTGTGCCCCCCACCACCAATAGGCTGTGGCATATATCCAATACTTTCCAAAAGCTATAGACAAGGAACAAGAGACATTCTGTGGCAGTTCTCTGGCATGGCAGTTGTCAGTCCACTCCTACCAGCTGGTATCACACACAAGGTTTCAATTCCTCACCTCCAAGTTCTCATGCTTCCCTACTTAACTCTGAAGAACATTCCTGTTAACTGATTACATCAAGCCTTCTCTTTAAAACCTGAACTCCAAAAGGCAGGGATTGTTTCTTTGTCATACAATCTGTACTTAAACCAAAATGCAATAATGAACATGTGTTTTACAGGCATTCGTTAATAACAATTAGTGGGTACACTGAAAGGGAGGTTTAGCGAAGTGAAGTTCCCAACCAAACTATTAAGTGTTTAGATTGTTGCAGATTCAGACCCAATAACGAAATCTACAGAGCCTAGGTGAAAAGTGGCATAGGATTTCATATTGTTCACTCACATGGCCCACCTTTATACTAAAGGCTTGATCTAAGTGGGAGTCTATTTTTTTGGTTACAAGCCCAGGCAGCAGAGTAAAAACTACTTGGATTGGAATTAAGAGACTGCTGCATACTAGCTATACAAACATTTTTGTTTGTTTTTGTGTTTTGTGTCAGAGAGGGGGAGTCAAATTCCTTAATCTCAATGACTTTCATTTTCCTCTTCAGGAAAATGAGATAATAATCATATCTATAACACAGAGTTGTCATAAAAAATTTAATGAGAATAACATGCTTGCTGCAATGCTTGGGTTAGCTCAAACCAAAAAAAAAATCAAACTTTGATTCCGACTCATAACAACCCAGTAGAACAGAACAGAACTGCCCCACGGGTTTCCAAAGAGTGGCTGGTGGTTTGAACTGCCAGCCTTACAGTTAGCAGCCATAGCTCTTAACCACTGTGCCACTAGGGCTCAAACTGCAATAAATACTAATTCTGGTGTTGCTGCTGCTGCTACCGCCAGCAATTTTCATGACAAAGTCAAAGAACCATGCTGGGTCCTATGACTGGTTAAATAAATAGTTACTCTAATACAAGGACCAATCTTAATCTGGGAGTTTAGAAAAAAACATTCTTTATACCTATCATTGCTTAAAATAATTTAATGAATTTGAATTTCCATTTCAAAAAGGCATTAGTAACTAACGTACATTCTTAAAAATCCATACCTCCTAAAAAAAAAAAAAAAAAAACCTTCATATTTTTACCATACATACGATGGCAGTCAACGTCTGATCACATTTATACAAACTTTTAGATAACTAAAATTCTACTTTCTTGCCTTTGGAGGTAATGAAACATCATTTCTCATCCTTGAAATTGAATCAAATCTTATAATTTCAAGTTACACGATACAGTATTTCAGAACTATGCTTGATTTTTTTAATTTCAACTTCTCCGATACTTAAAAATACAAACACCCAAATAAGATTGAGATAAAAGTAGTATTTACCCAAAGGAGGAAATAGGAATCTGGTTTAGGGTTGCTTATTGTATTTTACATGAAAATGCTACTGTCAGGTTATAGCATCAATTCAATAGTCCCAAAATAATCTAGACAAATATCCATCTCTCCTTTTTTGTTTATATATATTTTTTTATATAACAGGCTGTTTCTCCCTTTGCTTATCTAACTTTCCTTCAGATTTTGACTCAAATTCCAAAGTTTTAGGAAAGCCTTCCTAGATACCTCATCCCATAGAAATCACTCCTTTGAATTCTTTTACTGACATGTCTTATGTCTTTGTCTGGTATTTGCCACATGTGGTAGGCACCTTTAAGATGGCCACCAGTGGTCCACCTCCTGTCATTCACATCCTTGTGTAATTTCCTTGAATGTGAGCTGGACCTAATGTCTTGCTTGTTTTGAAGAGAATAGGGCAAAAGTGATGAACTATCACAAGATTAGGTTATAAACTACGGCTTCTGCTTTATGTGCCCTCTCTGGCTCCCTGGTGAAACCAGCCATGTTGTGAGCTACCCTATGGAGAAGCTCACATAGCAAAGAACTGGAGGCCTCTGATAACACCCAGCAAGGACCTGATGCCCTTAGTCCGACAGCTCACAAGGGACTAAATCCTGCCAATAACCATGTAAATAAGTATGGAAGTGGACCCTTCCCTAGTCTAGCCTGTAATGACCCACAAAAACTGTAAAATAATGAATATTTGTTGTTTTAAGACACCAAGCTTTGAGGCAATCCATTACACATCTGTAGATAACTACATTCATTTAACTGCATATATTCAATCTCCAAAACTAGATTAAAACTGCTCAGATTACAGAAACTGCTAAATTTTTAATGTCCAGCACTAGACAGGGACTCTCACTGATGATGGTGGAGTTACAGAAATAATTAGCCAGACAACAATTTTGAACAATATATAGAAATAACTACTTTAAAATGTTCACAATAGCAGTTTATAGAGAAAAGGAAGTACAGTCCTTGTCTTCAAGAACCTGCAGTTTAATTCGCAAAATAGAAAATGCATGTGTGTGTACATGTATATATATATATGTGTGTGTGTGTGTTTAATCAGTAAATGCTCACAATAGAAATATACAAATACATAAATTGCCAAGCTTAGAAGTGAACATTTAAGTATTACATAATTAAGCAATTGAAAAGTGTGATGGTTGAAGAAATTGCATAGAAGTAGAATGGTTGTTTAAAAAATGTCTAAGAAAAAGAAATACTAAGTGATTACAAAATCTTTTAAAATATAACATTTATGGTATTTAATCCTAAAAGCATTAGAGAAATGGTAAACAACAGAACTTCTGGGGCCTCTCACACACTATCTCTGATGATACCCATGAACCTCATCATGGTAATTAAGTCACAAAAGTCAAAGAGACAAATAGATGCAAGCATCGATTGAAAAAAATTCAAGCAATTAAAATTGAATTCAAAACCCTATAGAAGTTAGCACTACTAGGTAATCACGATGATGACAAGTTCAATATTTTGTCTGTTTATCATTTTCTCCGTACTGCACTGGGCAAATTTGCTGCAAAAGACCCCTTTAAAGTGTTAAAAAGCAAAGATGTCACTTTAAGGAGTAAGATGCACCTGACCCAAGCCACAGTACTTTCAATCGCCTCGTATACGTGTGAAAGCTAGAAAATGAACAAGGAAGGCCAAAGAAGAACTGATGCCTTTGAATTATGGTGCTGGCAAAGAGTATTGAATATACCACGGACTGCCAGAAGAACAAACACACCTGTCTCGGAAGAAATACAACCAGAATGCTCCTTAGTAGCAAAGACAGTGAAACTTCATCTCACGTACTTTGGACAAGTTATCAAAGGGACATCGTGGTTGGTAGAGGGCCAGCAAAAAAGAGGAAGACCCTCAATGAGATGGACCGACACAGCAGTTGCAACAATGGGCTCAAACATAGCAATGATTATCAGAATAGCGCAGGACTGGGCAGTGTTTCGTTCTTTGTGCACAGGGTCGCTATGAGTTGGAATCAACTCGATGGCACCTAACAACAAGAAGTAGGTAATCATGCCCTGTGCTTGGAGCTGAGCATTCAAAGCCTAGTAAGATAGTTTACATTGCAGCTGCATTATTATAGGTATTTATGGTGCTGTTGCTGTTGTTGCTAGTTCCCGTGGAGTCAGTTCCATAACACGGTGACCTTATACATAAGGGCACAAAACATTGCCTGGTCCAGTGCCATCTTCATGATCATCGTCATGTTTGAGTCCATTGTTGCCGCTATCGTGTCAATCCATCTCATCCAGGATCTCCCTCATTTTCACTGGCCCTCTACTAAACGTAATGGTTTTTTCTAGTGAGTGGTCTTTTTAATTCTATAAATCTCAGCCTATCTCTTGAGTTTAGTATTATAAAAAAGCTGGATATGTTTGGCTGTGATTGTCAAGGCTGTGTGTCAACTTGGCTGGGCCATGATTCTCAGTGGTTTGGCAGTTATGATGTAGTTTGGTAGTCATATAATGATGTAATAACCTTCATGGTGAGATCTGATATAACATGATCACCTTCATGATGGGATCTGCTGTGAATAGCCAATCAGTTGAAAGGGAGTTTCCTTGGAGGTGTGGCTTGCATCCAAAATAGGTGGACTTTCTGGCAAGGCTCACGGACTTTTGCTCCCTCTGCATTCTGCAGCTGGCTCCTGTTCATCTGACCTTCAGTTCTTGGGACTTGAACTAGCAGGTGATCTGCTGTCTTGCCTGCTGATCTTGGGATTCGTCGGTCTCCGCAGCCTCTGAACCAGAAGCCTGCTATCTGACCTGCCAGTCTTGGGTTCACCAGATTCTGCAGCTACATGAGTCAAGAGCAGCCTCCAGCCTGACCCACAGACTTGGGACTTTCCAGCCTCTACAACCGAGTGAGCCATTTCCTTGATATTAATCTCTCAATATGTACACATTTTACTGGTTTTGTTTCTCTAGAGAAGCCAGTCTAAGACACTGGCCCAGGTGATAGGGAAGGATGTTTAGAAGGTATTTTCTGATGAAGGACTAGAACAGGCTGATTTTTTAAATTATTGAGTGCCTCTTATTTGACAGCACTGTACTTGGTGCTAGGGAACCAACTGTGGAGGACACAGACATGATCACTTTCACTGTGGAATTCATAATCTTAAAGAGGAAATATAGAATAAAACAAGTAAACAATAGAGGAAAAAAATAATTGGAATAAGTGTTACGGTAGAAATAAGGAGGCTATATTCAGACAGAAATAATAGGAGGAGAGGCTGCTTAATATTACAATAACAAGGGAAAACTCTTTTATTTCTTTTGTGTGAAATGCATGTTATAATCTTTATCCATTTTTATATTGGGTTGACAGTCTCTTTGGGTCACTTTGTAGAAGCTCTTTATCTATTAAGTAAAATATATTTTGTCTGTGATATGAGCAAAAAAAAGTTTTCTAGTTTGATATTTGTCTTTAGATGTTTGTTACAGCAGTTTTGACCATGCAGAAATAGTTTGCTTTTATATAGTAAGTAAAACTTACCAATATTTTTCTTATGCTTCCTGTTTTTTTATCACAGTTGGAAAAGCTTTCTTCATGCTGAAGTTATAAAGAATGCTCCTATGATGTCTTCTAGTACTTTCATGGTTTATGTTTTACATTTATATTTTCGACCCATTTCAAATTTATGCTGGTGTAAGGTATGAGGTATGAATCCATTTTTTTTCCAGGTGGCTACTCTGTTGGTTCATCATTATTTATTGAAAACCATTATCCTCATTGATATTACGTGCCACTATTATTCACATAATGTATTCCATATTCTGTTTCATTCATCTTTCCCTTTATGTACCAGAACCAAATTGTTTTAATAACTGAGGCTTAATAATATATTTTAATAACTGGTAACGCTAGGTCCCATTATTACTTTCCTTGTGCTAAATTTCCCTGCCTGTTCGTGCCTGAATATTTTTCCAGTCAACTTTAGATCAGCTTATCTAGATTCAAAAATAGTCTATATGTATGTTTGTACATTTAACAATAAATTTATAGAATAAATTCGAAAAAAAATGCTACGGTGCTGAGACTTTCCATGGTGTATCATTCTGATTATCAAAGTGTTTTGTGTGTGCGTGTGAACTTTAACAACTTTTTAAAGTTTGGGTTGTTGTTTTTGTTGTCAATTTCATATAGAAGTTTGTACAATCTTAAGTTTATTAATAAATAGTTATTTTATAATTATAAATATTTATAAAATAAAATTATAAAATATAGCTATTTTATCATTTTTATGTTAATATTTTTAATTGGGGTCTTTCTCCCAATAGACCTCTAAATGATTGTAGTTTTATCTACACAAAATCTACTGAATTTTACTTATCAATTGTTTCTTTGGTCACAGTACTGAATTCTCGAACTGTTTGTAAGAGTTTTCACCTGATTCTCTTTTGGTTTTCCAGGTAAATATTCATATGAGCTATAAATGTTTTTCAATTTTTATATCTGTAATTTACTTCTCTTGTCTAACTGCATTGGTTATTAGTCCAAAACAACATCAATTATTAGTGATAATAATGGGTACCCTTTTGTTGTTCCTAAAATTAGCAAGAGTGCTTCTAGTGTTTCCCCATTAATGATGATGCTAAATTTAGAATCAAAATAGGTATATTTTATCAGGTTAATCAAACATCCATTTATTCCTATTGTATTAAAAGGATTTTTATTAAGTATGAACATTAAATTTTATTTGATCTTTTTCACACGTATGGCTATAATCATGTGTTTTTTCCTTATATCAAATGTTAATAGATTCCTTTTACTGAATCATTATTAAAAAAAAAAAAAAAATTACATTCCTGAAATAAATTCCCTTAATCAGGATGCTACTTTCAATGTGTGTGACATTCGGTTTGTCAACATGTTACTTAGGACTTTTACATAGTTAATTTGCCTAAATATGAATAGTCTAAAGTTTTAAGAGCAATCTTTATTACATCTTGGTGCCAATATCATGTTTGCACCATTTTAAAAACTGTGAAATTTCCTTTTCCTGCTCTCTGGAATAGTTTAAATACCGTTGACATTATCAGGTTTTTAGAAATTTGGTAGAATTCTCTTGTGAAATCATCTGGGCCTGGTGCTTTTGATGATGATGCTAGGCGTAGCTTTCTCTATTTTTGTCTTCTTCTGAGTTAATTTATCTGTGGGAGCCGTGGTGGAAGAGTGGTTAAAGCACTCGGCTGTAACTGGAAGGTTGGTGGTTCGAACCTACCAGCCACCCTGCAGGAGAAAGATGTAGTAGTCTGCTTCCAGAAAGATTACAGCCTGGAAAACCCTATGGGGAAGTTCTACTCTCTCCTCGATGGCAATGGTTTTTTTTTGTTTGTTTTTTTGGCTTTAATTTGTCTGCTTTAATTTCCCTATCTATTCGAACGTATTTTAGTAAATTAACTCTCTCTAGAAATTTAACCATTATATTCTATTTTTCAAATTATTTACCAAGTTTAGTAAACAAAGTTTCTTATGAGTTTAAATTTTTAGCATTTTGATGTATTTTTCTTTCTTACATTACCTAAATGTGCCCTCTCCATTTTTTAAGTTAATTAACTAATAATTTCTTCTTTCCCAGAGAAAAAGTACTGATATTTATGTCATTTAATTCATTTATTTCTGTTTTTATGTTTATTAATTATCTCACTTTTCTTTGTATAGGTCAATGCTGTTGATTTCTTCCAACTTCCTAATTCATTACCACTCAATGTCCAGCCAGCGAGTTACTGATTCAAGTGTTCTCCATATGTGTCAGAATAGAGCTGTGGGGATACTTGTATTTTTCTCTTGGTGGTCAACTTTATAACTCTATCATAAAATTATAATGTATAATGTATATTATATATTTCTTTAAAAACAACCTGTTCATTTCCTACAATGAGCAAGGACATTATTAATGTATTTTCCATCCTTCCTTGCTTCCTTCTCTCTCCTCTGTCAACTGATATAGGTCCATTATCTTCCATAGCGTTTACCTTTGCACTGTTAACATAACTATAACTCAATTAAGAGGTATTAACATTTTTTGAGCCATTGACTCTTTTGGTAGGCTGATGAAGACTATAGACTTCTTCTCAGTTAATATTTCTAAATGAATATAATATAAAAGGTAGAATTACAAAGGAAACTAATTATATTGACATATAGTTACAAAAATATTAAAACATTATAAAGTAATAATATATGTGTTCCTTCCTGAACTCATTAACTAACAAGATTTAGTGGTGGTATAGCTAATGTAATTGCAAAGACATTTTGAGATATGTTTTTTTTTTTAAACAGTAGTAATGTCGTAAGAAAATATTTTCTCAACTTCTACTGTTAACAAAGTCACAGTCACTGTTAATACTTCTGTAACTTATTACCAACACTGATAATTGAGAGAAATGTTAGATTTCAGTTACAGATATAATATTTATATCCATGTTAATATTATATAAATATATTTTAAAAATTAAAAAAATCTCCATTTTTTTCCCCCACACAAATTCACAAACCTCTGAGTATTATTCATGCTCCTTAAAGAGGTCTCTGGATTCCATGTTAAGAACCCTTATACTATTACATGTTGTTTTCTTTAAATGATATTTCCTGACACTCATAATGTCTACTGAAAATGAGGAAATAAACATATTAAAATATTCTATCTTTTTTCTTCCCCATCGCTCCACTTTTGTAGAGTTTATTAGTAATATTATTAGCAGAACTAATATTTACAGTCTGTTCTTTTGCCCTAACCCCCATATTTCTTTCGGGCTTAGTCAAAGAGTTACAGAGGTTCAGTGGCCATGGCTGTACTTTCACTAAAGTTTTTTCAGTCATCTCTTGGTTGACTGTAGCTCATCTTCTAAAAAAATTCCCGAAGACGTCTCATGGGAACAATAGTCCCTGAATCATGCATGTTCAAACTTGTTTGCTATTGCCTTTGTACTTAAGCAATATTTCTGCTGGTTATAAAATTCTTGAGTCACACTCTTTCTCTGATGATTTCGTAGGTGTTGCTGTACTGTCTGCTAGCCTGGAATGTGCCATAGGGACGTTTACGGACACTTCAATCTTTTTCTTCTAAAAGTGGCTTCTTTCTTGGTCACCCAAAGTATTCTTTCACTTCCTCTGAAGTTAAATAATTTAACTTGGATATGTTTTTATGTTGATAACTATAGTGCAATTTCCATTGAACTTGGTATGTCCTTTCAACATGGAAATTCAAGTCTCTTTAATTTTTTTTTTTTATGGAAATTCTCTTTATTTGTTCCTTTAAGTATTCATTTTGTCACATAATTTCCATTTTCTTTATCAGCAATTCCAAAAATGCATATGCTAGCACTTGGTTGCTAAGCAAAAGGTTGGTGGTTCCAACTCACCCAGTGGCTCTGCAGGGAAAAGACCTGGTGATCTGTTTCTGTGAGTATTAAAGCCAAGAAAACTCTATGAGGCAGTTCTATTCGGTCACATGGGGTCATTATGAGTCAAAATCAGCTTGATGGCACCTAACAACAACAGATTTCCTTTACCTGTCTTCTATGGCTACCATTTTCTCTCAAGTCCTTTAAGCCCTTTTTAAATTTCCGTTACCATTTTGCTCACTTTTCTCATGTTCATCTTCTAGGTTTTTGATGTTTTCAGCAGTTTATTCTTTTTTTGTGCTCCTTATCACTTTACATTTATTTCTGTGATGGCTTTACTTTTCTCTTCCAGTCCATTTCTGAGCCTAGCTTTCTGTTCACCTACATTCTCTTTTCTGAGTTTTTGTATTTCTGATTTGTACTAATCCTTCATAGAGGCATCTATTTAAAGTTTTATCTTGCTTTATTTAAACATTTCAGCACAATGTTTGGTAAAAATTTTTATCTGTTTTATGGCAACATTTTTTTCTTTTCCTGATGAGTTTTTCTTAGCTGGCATTTTGTTTCCCTCTTCATTTCCTCCTTTTTTTTTTTTTTCCTGTGATTTTTTTAAAGAGATTTCGGGCTGGTTCCTTTTTGTATCATTTGCCACTGAAATAAGTTTTTTTTTTTTTTTTCTGTACCAGCTGTTTGCTGGACGCTTACATGGGGAAGGGCCCAGGGTCATGTTCCAGGCTAACAGGAATGTTTCTCATGATGTGGTTTTGTTTGTGTGTTCATCTGCCCTTTACATTTCCTCAGCCAAGGGACATGGCAGCTGTGGTGATTTTCTAATACAAACACTCTCTTCACTGCAACAGAGACTGGCTGTTTGCTCAAAGTACTTCATGTGCTGAGCCAAAGCCAGACTGGGTCCTAGAAAGCTCCTGCCCCTGCTGGCACACACAATTTGTTCTGCTACAAAATGGAACTGAAATGTTGCATATGAGAGGGTATCTCTCATCTTGAAAACTGGCTCTTTGCAACAGTAATTGGAAAGGTTAGAAAGGAAACTTAGGAGGCAGCAAGTTCATGTTAATGGTGGAGGAACAATTTGGAAAAGCAGGGTGAGAACGATTAAGCAACTTGAAGAATATAATCAATGTCACTGAATTGTACATGTAGAAACTGTTGTATTAGTGTACGTTTTGTTAGATATATTTTCAACTACGAAATAAAATAAATTATACACACACACCAAACCAACCAAACCAAACCCACTGCCGTCGAGTTGATTCCGACTCATAGCGACCCTACAGGATAGAGTAGAACTG
The DNA here is from genome assembly GCF_024166365.1 of Elephas maximus indicus. Lineage (NCBI taxonomy): Eukaryota > Metazoa > Chordata > Mammalia > Proboscidea > Elephantidae > Elephas > Elephas maximus. The sequence continues at coordinate 49,465,122 of NC_064842.1, read as the reverse complement.
CCCTGTAGAGTTTCCAAGAAGCGCCTGGCGGATTACAATTGCTGACCCTTTGGTTAGCAGCCGTAGCACTTAACCACTATGCCACCAGGGTTTACACACACACACACACATTTAGCTTTGCA